>NW_017616843.1:222757-1695257 GCF_001879475.1 Ipomoea nil
GGCGGGAAAATGAAATTGGATGATTTTTTTTTATATAATAATAATAATAATAATAATAATAATAATAATATATAATATATAATATATATATATATAGATTAATTATTACCCTAATACTTAATTTATAATTCTGATTTTAAAATTCTTATTATTATTATTAACATTAACATTTGATTAGTTTTATAAAAAAAAATAAATGCAAATTCTAAAATTTGTATGAATAAATTTAAACTCTAATCCGACGCATTTCCTTATATGATTGTATAATTCATTTTATATACACATAATATTTATTAAAATGAAAATAGGAAAATTCTATAATATAATTTCATTAATTATAATTTATATTGATAGATTTATAATTAAAAAATTACATCTAAAAATTTAAAAAGTTGCATTTAAATTTTGCATGATTATTATAGTGCATAAGTGTATGTATGATTAGAAATATTCATGTTTTGTTAATTTAATAATTTCATTTCTTTAATTATATTTCATATTTTATTAATTGTAATTTAACTAAATTGTCACAAATATTTCTAGGGAAGAAATCTTATATTTCTCAATTTCTTTAATTATAATTACCAAATATTGTGACAATTACCATAATAATTTCATTAATTATATTACTTATATTAATTATAATATTTGTAATAATCTCTTCCAAAATTTAAATACATTACCATAATAATCACACAAAATAATGAAAGAAAAATTATTAAAATAATTATCTTTAATAAAAATAAGGAAATTATATTAAAAATTAATTATATATTAAGATAAGTATAATCTTTTTCATGCCAATATATTATATATTAAGTATAAAAATATATATGTATATAAATTACCATAATAATTACACCGAAAAAGGTAACAATATATAATTATTAGGTAATAATATTAATAATTAATTATTAAGGTAAGTATAACTTATTTTGTACTAATAATATTATCCATTATATATATATATATATATATATATATATATATATATATATATATATATATATATACTTTTAATTTTATATTGATAACCATAGTCTATGTATATACTTTAAGAAAATATTCATTATTAAAGATTAAAGATGAGATATAATATAAAAAGTAAGTTATTTATTAGATTACCTAATATAATTGTCTTACTAATTGATTCAATGCTACTATGTATAATTCATATATTTGAAAACTTTTTAAATCGAAATATCCATTAATTGCCTTAATAATTAAAATAATTGTTAGTCAATCAATATTCAATAGTACTAAAAGTATTATTTGAATTTTTATACATAAAATATAATATTATTAAATCGAAATAATTAAAAATAATGTGTCCATATTACAAAAAATTTTATAATAGTAATTTTTATTGCATAATAGAATTTGGCAATTATTAAACATTCTTTATGGTAATTATTGTATGACTTTTAATACTAAAATTATTAGGTAGAATTTTTATAATTAAAGTATAATATTCTTAAGGTAAAATATTGCTTATATATGGTTTACCCGTATTAACCATCACTATATTAAATTAATAAATAATTCTTTTAATATAATATATTATTAAATCTAAACATATGATTAATATTTATTCAATATTATTACGGAAGTATTACAATTATAAATTTTACTCCGTATTAAATTTTAAATGGCTTAGCATATCGAAGCAAACATGGTAAGTCAATAACATTATTTTACATTAGTAAAGTGATTTTATATCAAGGAATGTCAGATGAAGAATAAAATCAAAATAATACTCTATTGAAAAAAAAAAAAAGCTACGGTACTTAATCATTTTTTTCCTAAAAAAAAAAAATTAAATGGCAAGAAAAACGTCTTGAAGGGAAAGACAAACTACTCTCTTATTACAAAAAATGTACACTTTAAAAACGGAGAAATTGAATCGAAACAAAGTCCAATGCTTTGATATATTGACAACTAAAAAATGCTTTTAATTTCATTTTGGTTTTTATTGTATTCTTAGTATGGTTCCCTCTATAAGTCTATATATATATTTACATATACACATAATTCGTCCCTCGATCACAAAACTTTATCATCTTGATGAGCAAGGAACTCTTTTGCTTCCCGATCAATCTTTCTATATATGTATCTTCTCCAAAAAAAAAAGACAAAAAAAATATATATCAACATTTTTTCTTATGAACCACTTTTGTTGTTTAAAAACCATAAAATACAAAAAAATAAAAACAAAACAAAACCCAAAAAGAAGAAAAAAATAAAAGAAACTAAGATGATGAAAACCTCACCAATGTAAATCACGTATCAACCTCAACTGTGGAAGATCACATGATGATTAGAAGTCTATTGCTTCCCGGTCAATCTTTCTAGATCCGTATAGTATCTTCTCCACAAAAATAGACCAAAAAAAAAGAATATATAACATTTTTTCTTACGAACCACTTTTGTTGTTTAAAAATCAAAAAATACAACAAAATAAAAACAAAACAAAACCCAAAAAGAATAAAAAATAAAAGAAACTAAGATAATGAAAACCTCACCAGTGCAAATCACGTATCAACCTCTACTGTGGAAGATCACAGGATGATTAGAAGTCTATTGCTTCCCGATCAATCTTTCTAGATCCGTATCTTCTCTACAAAAATAGACAAAAAAAGAAAAGAATATATCAACATTTTTTCTTACGAACCACTTTTGTTGTTTAAAAATCAGAAAATACAAAAGAATAAAAACAAAACAAAACCCAAAAAGAAGAAAAAATTAAAGAAACTAAGATAATGAAAACCTCACCAACGTATCAACCTCAACTGTGGAAGATCACAGGATGATTAGCAAAAATCAATAAAATAATTAACCTTAGTTGGGGTTGTGTATGGTCATATAAGGTGTATTTATACACAATGGATGAGATGAATTAATTTCACTTTTGGTCCCACGACTTTTGATGTTCTATCACTTTTGGTGCACAACTTTAAAATTTTTTAATTTTGGTGCCTAACTTTGTTATTTTTATCAGTTTTGGTCCTTTTGGCTAAATTGACAACGAAATGTTGCTGGATTTTATATTTTTAGGGGTAAAATTGTCATCCCAAGGAAACATCTTCAAATATCTAAACAAAATCACTGTAAAATCATATCTATAGGTGTTTGATCGATGAGAATAATGGTGAAGACGGGCAGAAACCAGACAGATCTATGGGATTTATAATTTCGACCATTGGCAAACTCTTCTTTTCCTCTTAATATGATTTTTCTTTTGTTTAAATATTGAAGATCTTTCCATGGAATGACGATTTTGCTCCTAAAATATAAAATTCAAAAATATTTTACCGTCAATTTGGGTGGAAGGACCAAAACTGATAAAAATAACAAAATTAGGCACTAAAATTGAAAAAATTTAAAGTTGTGCACCAAAAGTGATAAGAACTCAAAAGTCGTGGGACCAAAAGTGAAATTAATTCTGGATGAGATCAAAAGGGTTTAGTATTGAAATTATAAAATGGTAAGAGATCTCAAGAAAGGTAAAATCTTTAATATTATTAAAATGCCATTTTGTCTAAATATTTGATATTACAAAAATGCCTCTAAGTTTTGGGGGGGAAACTTGGCTAGGAAGATTTTACTTTTATATATATATAGATATAGATTGATGATGTAGATATTATTATTGGAATATTTCCGTTTCATTTTTAATTTACCTTTACGATTGTTTAAAATATGCATTTACTATTGATAATGTAGGATATTATTATTGAAATATTTTCCTCCAATTTTTTCCGTTCCATTTTTAATTAAAATGCAATGATCTAACCATTTTTTATTTTAGTCAATTATAGATCATTTTTTATTTGCAATCAATTATTAATATTCATTTCCTTTTATATTTTCATTCAATTAGTAATATTAGATTCATGTTCAGTCAATTATTCTTTTTTCTTTTCAGTCAATTAGTCAATTAGAATATAGATGCAATATTTATTTTTACCTAATTTCCGTTCCATTTTTATTTGATGATGTAGAATATTATTATTGAAATATTTTCGTTCTATTTTTAATTTATCTTTACTATTTTTTAAAATATGCATTTACTATTTGATGATGTAGAATATTATTATTGAAATATTTCCTTTCCATTTTTAATTTTCCTTCACTTCACAAAAAAAAAAAAAAAAAAAAAAAAAAAAAAAAAAACAAACAAATTTGGACATCTCAATACTTGTCCACATTGATGGGCAAGCAATTATGTTAATGCTCCTCCCCTTATATAGAAATTTGTAAGAGGAGCCATGCTCCTCCTATATAGATGAGCTCAAGAGCTCCTATTTCCAAACATTTTCAATGTGAGATCATTTACAAAGGGGAACCCGTGGCTTCCTTTTGTCTTTTTTTTTTTTAAATTTTATTTTGTATATGATTTTGTTTGGATAATAATAATAATAATAATAATAATAATAATAATAATAATAATAATAATAATAATAATAATAATATAATAATAATAATAATAATTATTATTATTATTATTATTGACAAATTCGTCAAAATTTTAACAAATTCTTCATTTTAATATTTTAATATTTTATATTTAATCAAAACACCAAAAATATTATTTAATAACTCAATAATTTGCTCCGAACTACTAAAAACTAAAACAACACATACATTTTGGGTTAATCTTTTCTAGATCTCACTAATAAATAAATAATAAATAAATAAATAAGCTAAAATTAGAAGCCAAAACTAAGGCATCTTTAAATAAAAGCCTTTTGACTTATCAATACTTGCACATATTGATGATGGCCAAGCAATTATGTTTGTAAGAGTAGCATTGCTCCTCTTATATAGAGGAGCCCGATGTGGGATCAAAATGATCCACATCATTTACAAAAGCTTCTTCTTCTTCTTCTTTTTAATTTTCATTTTATTTTGTATATAGTTTTGTTTGGATTATTATTATTATTAAAATAAGAAGCTATTAAGATAAGGTTTCTTAAATGAGAGCCTTTTGAATCGTTGGACTTTAGTAGGTTGAGAAAGTTTATATTAACATATACTACATGTAACAGGGTCAATCGAATCATTATGCTGTCGAACCAAGTCCACCTTTCAAGGTTGACACGGTTCTACATTCATAATTACTAAACTATATGTTCATAATTATAAAGCTATATACTCATAATCTTTGAACTTCATATTCATAATTATTGAACTATATATTTACAATTACAGGACTCTATGTTCATAATTACTTAATTATATAGTCATACTTATAAAGCAATATATTCATAATTTTGAAACTTCATATTCACAATTATTGAATCTCTATATTTATAATTACAGAACTATATATTCATAATTATGTTCACAACACTATGTTCATAATAATAATTATAGAACTATATATATTCATAATTATGAACACTTTTGGAACCGTGTCTACCTTGCTAGGTGGACATGCTTCCACAACATAATTTGCCGGGTTAATAGTACTCAAAAAAAAAAAAAAAAAAAAAAACCTTTGGACTTCTCAATACTTTACCCACGTTGATGGGTAAGCAATTATGTTTGCAAAAGGAGCATTGCTCGTCTTATATAGAAGAGCCCAAGAGCTCCTCTTTCCAAACATTTTTAATGTGGGACCAAAATGATTCCACATCATTTACAAATGGGAACCCGTGACTTCCTTTTGTTTTTTTGTTTTTTTTTTTGTTTTTTTTTTTTAAATTTTAAATTTATTTTGTATATCATTTTGTTTCCATTATTATTATTATTATTATTATTATTATTATTATTATTATTATTATTATTATTATTGTGATTTGATTATTAATAAATTCGGCAAAATTGTATCAAATTTGTCATTTTAACATTTTAACTTTAATCAAAACACCAAAAATATTAGGGAGTATATAATAACCCAATAATTTGCTCCAAACTGCTAAAAATTAAAACAACACGTATACATTAACAGAACAGGGTCAATCGAATAGTTATGATGTGGAACCGTGTCCACTTTGCAAGGTGGACACAATTCTATGTTCATAATTACTGAATCGATGAATAAGCGATTGGGGGACTACATTAATAGTTCGCTAATAATTAAATGACCAAATCGTTCATTAACTCTTATTTTAATTTTATTTTATTATTATTACATTATTATTTCATAAGATTTTTATTTATACTTGAACAATAATATTATCAATTATATTATAGAATATAATACCATACATAGTATTACCAATTAATAGATTTTATTTAATATCCATTTGACATTTACTTACCAAATAGGTTTTACTACAAAAGTTTTGGGGGGAAAATTTGTCAGGAGGATTTTACTTTTATATATATATAGAATATAGATATAGATATAGATATAGATTGTGTGACTTTTCTTCTTCATTTTCACATTTTGCGGTTTCACTTTAATTTGAGGTGAACAATGATTTCGGACATTCATAAATTATGAATTCATGCCTGCACACATTCACTTTGGAACCATGCATACACATTCCCGTCCGAAATCACAGACATTCATAAATTATGAATCCATGTCTGCACATTCACTTTGGAACCATGCCTACACATTCACTTTGGAACCATGAGATTATGAATTTTCTGTTATAAGATTATGAATTTTTAGTTATGAGATTATGAATTTTCTGTTTTGGGATTATGAATTTTCTGTTATGCGATTATGAATTTTCTGTTATGCGATTATGAATTTTCTGTTATGAGATTATGAATTTTATGAAAATTCATAATCTCATAACAGAAAATTCATAATTTGATCAACGCGCGCCGTTAACTCCACATCCGCGAAATTTTTTTTTTTTTTGCCTAAAAACGAGGTCGTTTGACCTTGTGTTCACCGTTCGCGGTGAACACGTTTCCAGGGCATAATTTGCCGACAAAACTTTCATGGGCCTCGAGATTGGTTCAACATTAGAATTGTTTATCATTTAATATTGGCTCAAGTGCCATCCGGCACCACGAACTATAAGCGATTATTCACCCCGCACCCTGAACTTTTATAAGTGCTGATTCGGTACACAAACCAATTTTTTTTTTTCATCTAGCATTTTTAACAGGTTGCATTCAGGTAGCCTTTATAAGTTGCTGATGTGGAGGTGCTTAGACGATGACGTGGTATAATTATTTGAGGTGGCAGCCATTTCATCAATTGGTTCAAATAACCCCTAAATTGAAAATAGAAATCAAATCCTAAATTGAAAATAGAAATCAAATCCTAAATTGAATTTGCTTATAATCGGACAACTATTTCACCTCAACCGTAAGAGTATACGACGAACGAAAAGTCGACTACCAGAAGAGTAAACCCAATCAGAATTCCCCAAAATCCGACGACTAGACGGCATCCCTACATCTCAGAGGAGTGGACGACGAGCAAAAAGAACACTGGGCGACATCAACTTTCACCCTCTGCAATAGACGAGTAAGGTATTTAAATTTAAATATGTATATGTAGATTGTAGAACAATGCAAATGCTCCTAGTGTAGGGATTTCTTATGAAAGCATCATCCACTTTCACCCTCTGCACAGTGTAATATTTGAACAATGTATATGCGAATGGTGAGTAAGGTGGGGTACACTATGCTTTGAATATGATGGGTGTGGTCCTAATACACTGTGCTTTTGCTTTTATTTTGTATTGATTATGATATAGTGGGGTTCTGGTGTACTGCATTTTTGTTTGAATATGCTTGTATAAAGTGTGGTCCTGCAGTAGCTTTGTGCATAAATGTGCATTGAATTTCTGATAGTAGCTTTGTGCTTTGTGTTTATTTATTTTTATTTTTTTTCGTGTCAGGATGAATGAACGAGTGGAATTAATTATTCATCATGGTTGTAATTTTGTGCAAAAACCTAGGTTCAAGTATTTGAATGGTGAGACACAAGTAGTGGATGTGGACCCTGACTTAATATGTTATCCCCACTTAATGAAGTATATAGCAGACCAAAAATATGGAAAAATAGTCTCACTGACATATAAGTTAACCAATGAACCCTTTACAGCTTTAAAACTACTTCATAATGATGCTAGTACTCTCCACTTAGCTCAGATTGCTAGGGAGAATAAAAGGTGTGAGATTTATATTGAACATGGGGTAGATGACCCTGATGTGGTTGCTTTATCATTACCTGGGTGGAGTGCAGTTCAAGCTGAGGGTGAGGAGGCAGAATTAGGGGGTGAGGAGGCAGAATTAGGGGGGGAGGAAGATGGGAGTGAAGGTGAGGCAGATCCAAGACTTGGTAGTGACTACTACAATGAGGAGGGGACTGGTTTAAGCAGTGGTAGTGAGCAGATTAATTGTGGCAATGAGCAGATTACTAATAAGGGGGACAAGAGGAAAAGGAAAATCAGAGTAGATGATGCACCAATACCACCTTATGTGCCAACACATGAAAATCAGAGTAGTGATGAGGCAGATTCTGTGTATTATGATTCAGAAGATCCACCAACAGTTGAAGAAGATCTAGAAAATGAGGAAGGGAATGAAGTACAATCAAAGTACAATGATAAATACCCTAAGTACAACCCTAAATCAGACCCACCATTTATTCAAATAGGTATGTACTTTGATGACAATGTGCAATTCAAGATGGCTATGATTAGTTATGCGGTACGCACAAAGAGGGATCTGTTTTGGAAAAAGAATGGTTTAAAGTATGTTAGGGTTGAGTGTCTTGGAAAGGGTTGTGATTTTCATGTTAGTGCAGGGTGGGAAGAAAGAACAAGGTGTTTTCAGGTGAAAGCAATTACGTTGGAACATAAATGCAATAATCAATTTACCTTGGGGATAGTTAGTCAGAAATGGTTGGAATGGAAATTTGAAGAGAAGGTGAGGCAAAATCCAACTATTGGTTATTCAGAGTTGAGTAGAGACATAAAATCTGAAATGAACTTGAATGTTACTATTAGTATGTGTAGAAGGGCAATAACAGGGATATTGAAGAAGTTAGATATTGGGTATGAGAGTCAGTTCAAAAGACTTAGGGATTATGCTCAAGAGTGCTTGAATTCAAATTTGGGTTCCACAGTGAAGATACAAACAACCAACACAGTGGAAAACTCACCATTGGTGTTTCAGAGGATATATGTGTGTTTTAATGCCATGAAGAAGGGTTTTGTAGAGGGTTGCAGGAGGTTTATTGGACTAGATGGCTGCTTTTTAAAAGGAAAACTGAAGGGTGAAATACTGACTGCTGTGGGAAGAGATGGGAACAATCAAATGTACCCAATTGCTTGGGCTGTAGTAGAGATTGAAAATAGCTCATCATGGAGATGGTTTCTGAAGCTTTTAAAGACAGATTTGGGAATTGTGGACAACACTCAATGGAGGCATTCAACAAGACATTGTTGAATGCAAGGTCCAAAAATATTATTCCAATGCTAGAAGATATAAGACTTTTTGTGATGAAGAGGGTTGCAAAGAAGAAAGCATTTTCAGAAAGATGGAATGGGAATTATGGGCCATGTGTGATGAAGAAATTGAATGAGAACATACTTGGCAGTGCTGATTGGGAGGTTATCTACAATGGAGCTGATGGATATGAGGTTAAAAAATGAAGATTCCAATTCAAGATCAATTTAGAGTTGAAGACATGTTCTTGTAGACTATGGCAGTTGACTGGTTTGCCATGTTCTCATTCCATTTGTGCTATATTTCATAAGGGGCATCAGCCAGATCAGTACATTTATCAATGGTACAGTAAGGACATGTACTTGAAGACTTATGAGCATGCAATAGAGCCAATGAATGGAGAAATGTTTTGGCCAAGAACTGAAGGAGATGAGATACATGCCCCAGTGCCAAGGAAGATGACTGGTAGGCCCAAGAAAAAAAGAAAGCTTGAAGATGATGAAAAGAACAAGGACAAAAACAAATTGAGTTTAGAGGTTAGAAAGCTATCAAGGAAAGGAAGAATAATGACCTGTCAACTGTGCAAGGGGAAGGGGCATAACCAGAGATTGTGTCCTACCCAACAAGGACAATCTGGTACTGATACTGCAGTTAGAGGAAGAGGGAGGGCTCCTACTAGTGTTAGAGGAAGAGGAAGGGCTCCTACTGGTGTTAGAGGAAGAGGAAGGGCTCCTACTAGAGCTAGTGGCATAAGAGATGACATTGTTGCTGTTGAAAGTGAAACAAGGATAATATTAACTCAACAAAGCACTCTTGGGACCTCAGGTAATTAGATTAAGCTAACACTTTATGTATAATGGTTCTAGGACTGTTGGATTATGATAATAAAGGTTTGTATACGTTTTTAGATTGCACACAACATTGAAGACTTAGAAGATAGCTGGATGAAGGGCTACAGTTAAAGACCTTTTGGCAGCACTGGTTGCAGCACTTTTTGGCTACTGAATTTATGAAGCACTGTTTGCAGTTCTTGAACACTTTTTGTGCATGTATATTGGCAGCACTGTTAATGTATTCTAGGAAGTTTGGATATTTAGTTTTGGCTACTGAATTTATGCAATGATGTTTTGGCACTATCTAAGGTTAATGCAAACTGATATTGGCAGTGAAGTTGAATGTGTATTTTGGCAATGTCTTAAGGTTAATGCAAACTGATTTTAGCAATTTTTGTTTAAAGTTTATGCAGTTCTTTGACTATGTAACAGCTACAGTTCTGGTTTATGTTGTTTGAAGTTTATGCAGTTCTGAATCTGTTTAAGGGGATGGCTGTTGTTTGACTCTGTAACAGCTGCAGTTTGCATGTTGAAAACCTGGAGTGGAGGCATAAGGAGATCACCTAGCTTGGTGGACCTAAAATTTAAACACTGTTGAGTGAGTGGAGGCTTGAATCTGCAAGTTTGATTCAAGTTTGTCCTTAGTGAATTGTGTAATACATCTAGAAAATGATAAAGACTGGAAAACGAATTTAAAATTGGGGCTTCTGTAGCTTGGCTGGGATTTGAATTTGCAGTAATTATTGAGGTCCATAGTGGAAGGACCATGTTCCTAAAATTATGTTCTGGTTGTTGTATGATACATAGTGGAAGGACCATGGTCCTTTTGATGCTGCCTTATATATATTGTTAATTTTTGGCAATGTGTACATGCAGTGGTCATTTTTGTTAACAAAATGCATACTGGAACACTAAATGCAAACTGCATTCTTCATTCTGCAACACAAAAATGCAAAATGCAAAATGAAATCTGAAACTGCAAACTGATCATTTTCATTACAATGTCAACAAATGATTACAATTTCTAACTAAAAATTTTGGATACAAGCACCACAATAACAATTAACAGAACAACACACTTTAAACCGGCGCCACATCAACTTATAACCGGCAACATATAATCAGGTTTACCGGACAACCTGTTAAAAATGCTAGATGAAAAAAAAAAAAAATTGATTTGTGTATCGAATCAGCACTTATAAAAGTTCAGGGTGCGGGATGAATAATCGCTTATAGTTCGTGGTGCCGGATGACACTTGAGCCGAAGGAAATATTACAACTAGGCGCCACATTAGATTATAACCGGCAACATATCATCAGGTTTACCGGACAACCTGTTAAAAATGCTAGATGAAAAAAAAAAATTGGTTTGTATACCGAATCAGCACTTATAAAAGTTCAGGGTGCGGGATGAAAAATCGCTTATAGTTCGTGGTGCCGGATGGCACTTGAGCCTTTAATATTTAATTTTATTATCTAAATATATAATAAAAAAATTTACCCGTGCGATGCACGGGTAATTGAACAATTATTTGTTCAAAATCAAATAGGATTAATATCAGAAAACATAATTCATACGACTCATTTCATCAACTGCACTATATAATATTCGTTGTTATAATTTATATTTGTATATCAATTCAAATATTCTTAAAGTATTATAAAAATCCATTATATGCAACGCACGGTAAAAATATTAGTTTTAAATAATGCATTATATTGTTACATAAAATTATAAATAATGAAAAATGAGCATATATTATAGAATGTTAGATTATAGTTAACCGGAAAAAAAAAAAAAAAATCGCAAACGCAGTTGGAGTGTTGGACACAATAACTGATTGCTATGTATAGAACCTGATAACCGAGAAAAAGTAGTTTGTATACATAAATTTAAATAATAAAACCGGCTCAATACTACTGGAATGGCTTTTTCACTGGGCTAAAAATTGTGTGTTGAGAGTGGGATTTGAACCCACGCCCTTTCGGACCAGAACCTTAATCTGGCGCCTTAGACCAACTCGGCCATCTCAACTAGATGTAATATTTTCAAGAGGTAGTAAATAATACTTGAATACACTTTTTTGTTAGGCTAAAAAACGGAGTGTTGAGAGTGAGATTTGAACCCACGCACTTTCGGACCAGAACCTTAATCTGGCGCCTTAAACCAACTCGGCCATCTCAACTGTGTACAACATTTTCAAAACTTTTAGATATACATTGATGGCCTAACTATTTACTTTTTACTCATAATTAATAGCCATCATAACTTCATGATTTTTACAAGACGTTATAAATAATTTAAGAATTAAAAAAAAAAAAAAAAACCAAAAAGCATATCATAATGTATGTTTCTGATAGTTATCTTAATAATTAATGAATTATAGTCATGGAAAGTCAAATAAAATAGTTTTAGAATCTCTTGTAATTTATAAATTCATATGCAGAGTATTATAGGATTGGCCTATCAAAAGCCATATAACTGAACTTTAAAGCTATGTTTCTTTACTATGATCCCAAAATTTCTTATCATAATGGGAAGTCACGCAAATCCCCTATTATTCATTCATGTTATGTATTTGTTACTATCTTAAAATATTCATGAGATAAGATTTTCAATTTCTAACCAAAAGGAACATAAAATTTTGGAAATTGGAGAAGGAAATAAATAAATCGTAGCATATATAGCCAAAGAAGGCATAAAGTAGGTGCTCTGGCCGATGCTATATCTATGTTCTTTGTTTTGGTTATTAGGTTTGGTTTGCTTTTCTTTCTCTGTTTTTTGTTCTTTCCTTAAATTTAGGTGAACAAAATTTTTAATAAATTTGATTTGATTGTGTTTTTTTTACGGTTCTGGATTAGTAAATTACAACGGTGTGTTTGGTTTCATTTTTGTAGGTAATTAATGATATGAATGATTTGTGATTGATGCTAGCGGATATACAAGGGGTTTGATTGTATTTCCCCCGTTGCTTTGTTTCTTATTTTGATTGTTGTCTCGAATGTGTCGCTTGTCTGCTAAGTTTAATTTATGGGCTTTGCGAACATGATTTTGTGATATTATATGCTGAAATTAAACTGATTATGTATATCAGTTAACCTACCAAATCAAAGTGGGGACATTACATGTTAGTAAATTATTTTTTTTATTTTTTTTTTAAAATTAATTAATTAATTAATATTATTATTATTATTTTATTACAAAAATAATTATTTAATTCTAAATTTATATTATATTTTATATTTACTTTAAACAAATAATTATTTAATTCTAAATTTATGTCAAAACGACGTCGTTTGATGCACAACATAACGATCCAAGTTCCACCAAATTGGCTTAGCAGAATCAATAAACACAGTGAAAATTTCCCCTCCCTATCTGGGCTGACATAGATTTCTCCAAGAGCTCCAATGATACTTATATCCCATTCTCCAAAAGGCTGAATCCCAATCTCAATGGACCCTCACACTCTGGCCCGACAGAGCATTTAGGAGGAGTTAAATCACAGTGACTCAATGACTTAGTAGAGAGGGCTAAATGCCGGTACGCATAACGGATCTGCCACTTTGAATAGGATACTTATATCCTTGTCTTCACTGTAAGCCCAGAACAAATTTGCAAACTATTTCACCAATTTCCTAATGACAGTAAACAGCAGCAAATGTATAAACTGGTAATACTTGAAGGACATTCTTAATAAGAAGTAAGAACAGCTCGATTTTACTCCATTACTTGCCATCCTTTGCATTTGCCACTGGACAAATAAATGTGCACATGAAACAAGTATATAGTAAACTAGATCTATCATGATTCATGAACAACTGCAATATAACCATTTGAGCATAATGGGTATTGGGTTGAGAATATACTAAGGATGCTTAGCTTATTAAAAAAAAAAAAAAAAAAGAATAATAGTTTGAGCACTCTACTCACCAAATAAGCCTTCAGAGCTTCACTGCTTCCAAAATTGCTCCCAAAACTCAAAGATAATTCATGGAAGTTCAATCTTTAGTGTATTAAGTCTGGCCAAAAAAAAAAAAAAAGAACAAAGACTGTTAGGATGTATGATAGGCTTGTATATAGTGGAGTTGAAGTGCACTTTCGTGGCTAGTTCTTGAGTTCCTTATTAAGGATGCCTAGAATTGAAGGTGAACTTTAATTTAGGGAGGGGAAATATCAGACTCTTTTGCAAACCAATAATGGCTTGAGTGATGATGGGAGAGAGAAGAGAAAGCTGAGTGCTAAGTTTGTGGTTGATAGAACGTAACGAAACTCCATTGATCAAGCTTATTGCCATGAAATGACAAAACAGTATCATGGGGTGTTTGGTTGGGGATTTTTGAGATGGGAATGCTAGCCAAGAGTTGTCCACTAAGTCACCTAGCTAGATTGATCTTACAACTCCTTCAGATGGAAGATGGTTGTTGGTTTGTTGAGTGTTGGACTTGAAAATCCCGCATATTTCACTTCCGCTAATAAGGGAGCTTGATTTAGGTTGCACGCTTTGAATACTTGCACTTAGAATACTTGTTAACACATCACCATATGCTCTCTACGCTTGGGATCCTCCTTTTATAGACTAGGAGGGATGAACACCAACTTTGATTTTGAATCTTCTCATCGCATTGTCAATATAATCAACAAGTGGTAGCAGTCCAAAAGCTACCACAATCTCCTAAAATTCGCTGCCATCTGATAAATTTTGCAGCTTATCCATAGGATAATGACTGTTTCCCAATTTACCTTATAAGCACTTTCAAAGTAAAAAAGAGATGCTCCTACGTACTTACCACCAATCTGTCTTATCCATAGACCTCAAGGTTTCAAACAAGTTGTGTCCTTTAAACGGCTCTTTTTGTTCTTCTTTGAATGATCTTCTTCTGATGAGGTTGATCTTCCTTAAAACATCCTTCAATGGGTCTACTACATGCTTAAAATACAGTACAGATTCCCTTTCATCATCTCGGAAAAACTGTCAAGACTTTTTCTAGTCTTAGATTTCTTTCGATCCCCTTACCTCCCTTCCGACCTGAATCTTTCTGCCTGTTTCCTTCCTTATTTCTTCCTTCCAAAGTCTTTCCTTCCGGATGCTTCCTTCTGAAACTGCTTCCTTTCGGTCAGTCCAATTGCATGCAAAGCTTATTTAATTTTACAATAAAAAATGAGGGGTCTAAAGTGCTTATACAATGCTCTTTAAAGCACCAAAATCTATTACCAATATTCCTAACATACATGAATATCCAAATCTAACAAATGAAAAAGAATTGTCTCATTTAGTTATGAATTGTTTAATCCTATCCTTAATGTTGGGACTAAGTTCAACATGAATATGAGATTATATTGATATATATGTATCAATAAAGGATATAAACAAATGCGATCATTTCATCATTGTATAGAATACTAGTTAGGTTTATACCATGCTCCTTATTATCCATGAAGAATGAATTGAAGGAGATGCTAAATTGGTAGGTTGTCAGTGGGAGTTATCACAGTATAAACTGAATTATATATCATACTAACAAGATGCGATGTTTCATCCTAGTACTACATTGTTATCTTATGAGGATACACTTAATAATTTAATATATGAACCGTATCAACTTAAAAATATTAATTAATTAATATGCAAGATGCATGAAAGACATCACTTCTACGATTGATGTGGATAACAAAGATGATTGCAGCCAAGAAATTTGAGAGGATAGTAATGACGAAGAAAAAAAAAAACAATTCATGGATATTATAAGTAAAAGAGGAATAAGACAGAATTTGATTCTTGCCAACACCTTCTTCCATAGAGTCTTCTTAATGCAGTTTATGTTTTCTTTGTAGTTTGAGAACTATTACACAAGAGCGGAGTTTACCTATAGCACATCTCGAAATCGAGAGGCTAGACCGGTGCTCACTGCGCACAAGGAGCCCCCCTCACTTTGAGAGGTTGCTCCCACACTGTCACTGGTGAGACTCAATCTCTAATCATTCTTCCAAAGTTTCACCTCTATGACCAATTGAGCTACCCATGCGGGCATTTTAAATTGATTCATGTCATGTGTTGAAGAAGTCACTTACGTCATAGCACTTTGAAATATATGTAACAATTCAAGGCACCGATTTGATATTGCTAGTGTTATTCGTAGTACAGTTGTTGTACTATTATTTTGTATTAATGCATTTAGATACTAATGTTTATACTTGATAGGAATTCTACAAGAATGTGACAATGACCATTGTTTTTTGCAGCTCGAACCTATTTTTACATTGTGATATCTGATCTATATCCTGTTGATTGAGCCATTTCATAAAAGTTTTATTTTGAGTTAATACTTGAAATGGTCTCTTGACTATGTCATAATTCTAATTTGATTCACTAGTAGAGATTTGACGATAAAAATTAGATCATTAGCACCTGTTGTTCTATTTCGTAGTGCAACTTATTTTAAAAGTTATAGCTTATTTTAAGTTACAAATAAGCTATAAGCTTTGTTTGGTAAAACATAAATTAAGAGCTTAAAATAATAGCTTATTTTGAAACGCTTCTTGTAGTAGCGTTTCAAAATAAACTTCGGGCCTTTTAACTTCTTTTTTCCTTTTTTTATCTTTATTAATTTACAAAAATGATACCATATATATGTCCTTCATTAATCAAAATTTTAATATTTTAGTTTATCTTTTTATGTCTTTTATACACTTATAATAGCTAACTAGTTTTTCTACTCGCTTTGCGCGAATGGGATAATGCCCAATGATTCTTTTTAAATAAGTATTTCAAAATATATCAATGCAATATTATATAGAAGATGTTCATGCATAGGTAAATAAATGTTGAATTTGTTTATTTAAATCAGTAATTTTTTTTTAAAGTATATAAATGCAAGATAATATATGAGAAATTGATTATATATAACTGTCACAAAAATAAATGGAATAAGGTTTAAATTTGCCACTAAACGTAACCTGAAAATACAATTAGATCACTGAACGAAAAAAAAAAAAAAAAAAAAAAAAAAAAAAAGAGTGCAATTAGGCCACTGAACACTCCAAATGTATGCAATTTCACCTGATAGCAGGTTACCATCAATTTTAGCAGGTTACCTGCTTACGTGGCAGCTGAGTTGGCATTTTTAATAATTTTTAATAAATTTTAGTAACAAATTTTTAAAAAATTAAAACAAATTAAAACAAATAAAAAAATAAATATATATTAAAAAAAAAACGACGGGGTGGCCGTCGGCTACGTACCCCGTCTATTTTATTTTTATTTCTTTATTTAAATTGTTTCAATTTTTTTAAAAAATTATTATTAAAAATTATTTAAAATGCCAACTCAGCTGTCACATAAGCAGGTAACCTGCTAAAATTGATGGTAACATGCTATCCGGTGAAATTGCATACATTTGGAGTGTTTAGTGGTTTAATTGCACGTTTTTGGAGTGCTCAGTGGCCTAATTGCATTTTTATGTTACGTTCAATGCCCAATTTGAACCTTATTCCAAAATAAATGTTTGCACCTTTGTAATAACGCTAGTCTAAAATCGATAGTCTAAATAAATACAACTTTTGGTTAAATTTCTCTAATTCTCGTTTGGGTAGCATTGTCATTGTCTTCATCTTCAGTACATGTTTTTTTTTTTTTTTTTATTGGTAGTATGTCATGTGCAATTACGTTATTGTTGGTAGCATAGAGAGGGATTCATCATGTAATGATATTATGGTGTAGGAAGCTTTATATTCGCCTTGTTGTGTATATGACTGTGATTTTAGTTGTGCTATGAACTCTTTATCTTACAAACACATGTTGATATTTGATAGTGGTAGTTTAATTTCCCCTACATGTTTCATGTGTTGTGAGATGTGTGTCATAGGTTATCATGTGAAAGTATTGAACAAAATATTAATATATATTTATTATATTTGTATTAAATACTTGGTAAATATATATATATATATATATATATATATATATATATATATATATATATATATATAACATATTTTGTATTATAATAACTTTGATATTTAATTACAAGATAATGTAAAAAGAAGACAATAGATAATGCAGTGAATATAATAAATTAATAAATTTGAAGGTAAAGAATCTTTGAATTGTATAAAATAAAGATAATATAACTAATGAAATTATATCTCTTTTTAATTTTTTTTATAACGGATAATTCATTTTAAATAAAGGCATTATAGACATCTAATTCTAAATTAATTAAATGCATATGTATTATTTTTTGTTGTAGCTACTAATTTATTTTTTAATTTAATAAGAGCAATAAAATGGCATACATACTTTTCATCCACAATAATGAAATCATTGATTTTTTTATTTCCACTTGTTGTTGACACAAATTGTTTTGAGAGTTTGTCAATGACAATTACTATCAATAGAGGATGAAAATAAATAATTCAAAATATAAAGTTACAATATATATTGGTATAATAATATAGTAAAAATTAATTTATAAATTTCAATTTTTTGAAGTTTTCATGCATTGATAAAAGCATAATTAAAATATTAAGTTTTGTTCTCAATAATCAAAATAAGATTAATTAAACAGAAAAAAAAAACTTAACTTAAATTTATTTTTTTTAAATGAAAGAAAATCAAATGATTTTCAAAGTTCCTGGTTTATAATCATTGAAAGCTATGTATTTAGATGAGCTCATTATTTGACCAAAGTTTATATTAAATTTTATATTATATTTTTAATACTTTGTAACATAATCGTAGTATATGTTTAACAATTATGCCAACTATAATTAGGATGTGGTTCAACCCTAAGATCTTTCTTATAGAAATTATAATGAGTAAGTTAAGAATAATAAATAGTTAACGGAATATTACGTTAAGAAAGTTTATACTAACGGAATTTAAGGTTATTTAAGGGAAGAAAACAATATATATAATAAAGGGTAAATAAGAAAAATCATTAAGAAATACTAAAATTAAAATAATATGAACCATTCATTTTAAGAAATAATTAGGACCGACATTTTTTATTCCAGTTAAGGGCCTAACATTATCGGCTCTTATTAAAATTGTAGATTTATAAATTAATTTTACCAAATATTTTAATTTCAATTAGTTAATTAGATTATTAGCTACTAACATTTCAGCTAGGTGGGTCAAACAAAACCTAACTAGCTAGGAGTGGTTGAAGTTTACTTTTCTCCTATAATAAATAAATTTTGAGACCAATTGCGCTTAGTAATGTGATTTATAGAATTATGGCCAAAATGATAACCCGGAGGATGAAACCCCTAATGAATAGTATTATATCTGAATCCCAGAGTGCTTTTATACCAGGTAGGTTGATAATGGATAATATTTTGATTGCCTCAGAGGTTGGCCATTATTTGAACAGGAAACAGTGTGGAGTGGTGGGTTGGAGTGCCTTAAAACTAGATATGGCGAAAGCTTATGATCGGATGGAATGGCATTTTTTGAAAGGTATGATGACGACCCTCGGATTTAATGATAAGTGGATTGATCTTATTATGATGTGTGTTACGACGGTATCCTATAATTTCCTGGTGAATGGGACATGGAGTGAATCACTAATACCAACCAGGGGCTTAAGACAGGGGGATCCATTATCTCCGTACCTGTTTATAATTTGTGCTGAAGGACTCTCTATGTTGTTACAACAAGCACAAAGAAGGGGTTTAATACATGGATGTAGAGTAGCAAGGGGTGTTCCGCCTATCTCTCATCTTTTCTTTGCTGATGATAGCTTATTGTTTTTTAAAGCAACTGTGCAGGAGGCAAATGAAATTAAAGGATGCCTGGCTCTATATGAAAGTCTGTCTGGGCAAGCTATTAATTACCATAAATCCGGTATATGTTATAGTAAGAATACAACAGAGGAGGTCAGGGAAAATGTGGCATAAGTTTTGGGTGTGGTTCAGGTTCCTAACTTTGGGAAGTATCTTGGATTGCCATCATTCATTGGAAGAAATAAGAAAGCGGCATTTGCTTATATAGAAGACAAGATCAGACAGAGAATAGGATCTTGGAACAAGAAACTATTATCACAGGCAGGAAAAGAGATCTTATTGAAAAGTGTGGCTCAGGCTATGCCTACCTTTTCAATGAGTGTTTTCTTATTGCCTACTAATATCTGTATGGCTATTGAGCGGTTGATGAATAGGTATTGGTGGGGCTCAGGGACTGACCAGAGAGTCCATTGAAAAGCCTGGGATAAGTTATGTATTCCAAAGAAGTATGGTGGATTGGGTTTTAAAGATCTAAGAGCTTTCAATGTGGCACTATTGGGAAAGTAAGCTTGGAGACTATTGACCAATACAGACTCTTTGGTTTCTAAAGTTTATAAGGCAAGATATTATCCTAACCAACCTTTTACTGATGCGGTTCTTGGAAACAATCCAAGTCACTGTTGGCGGAGCATTATGGCGGCTAAGAGTTTAATTTGTAGTGGGGTGAGAAGACGAATTGGGAACGGAGATTCTACCTTTGTGTGGGGACACCCGTGGTTGCAAGATGAAAATGACCCCATGATCCAAACAGAAATGCCACCCCAACTGAGTAATGCCAGAGTGATCAATTTAATTAACCAAGATACAGGCACTTGGGATTATGATTTACTTACTGATATTTTTGGGCCCGGTGACGTGAGTAGGATTCTAAAAACACCAGTCTCCCCAAGCTATGATGATATGTGGTATTGGCATGGGGACTCCAAGGGAAATTACACGGTTAAACATGGGTATAGGTGTATGGTGGGGAACTATGAAAATATTGCAAATGTGGGATTTGCGAAGTGGCTCACATTGTGGAAACAAAAAATACCACCCAAATGGAAAACCTTACTATGGAGGGCTTTGAGTGGTATTCTTCCTACTACCCAAAACTTGCTTATAAAAAGAGTGGAGATTGATCCGGTGTGTGCCATGTGTGGAGTTGCAAATGAAGATATTATGCATACATTGGTTTCGTGTGATTATACAAAGACCATTTGGGCACTATCTAACCTTCCATCTACAAATATTGTGACAAATATGTTTTATGAATGGTTTAGTGAAATATTAAATATTCTAGATTTTGATGGTATTGCCTACGGAGCTGCAATTATTTATCATGTATGGAGAGCTCGGAATGGTGCGGTTTGGGATGCATGTTTGCCCAGACCACGACGAGTGCTCGCCGCGGCCCAGGCCGATATTACAGCATGGCGTCGGGTCCATGCACCGAGAGGGGACCCGAGTCCCGTGACAGCCAGCGCCTTAGCGCAGCCCACTGCCCACGAAGCCGGAAACAGTACAGTCCACAATGCCGCACCCAGCCACACTCCAACGCAACCACCACCATCCAAGTGCTATGTCGATGCTGGATATCGTCACACGGACAACACAGCAACGGTAGGAGTGGTAATGATAGGACCGGGTGGTCAATTTATCTCAGCGTACTCCGCATCTTTGCCACATTGTTTTTCCCCACTCATGGCCGAGGCATATGCTTTTAAGGAAGCTCTTTCTTGGCTACGCGAGCGTGGAGAGCAAAATATAGAGCTTTATACAGATTGCCAGGTACTGCAGAGTTACTTAACGACACCACAGCTGCTGACACGATCATATGTTGGCTATGCAATTGATGGATGCAGGAATTATTTATCTACTTTTAATTATTGTCATGTTAACTTCTTACCTAGACCGCAGAATATTTTAGCACATAGTTTAGCTACTACAGCTTTCCAGTATGACACAGCTATGTATTGGGATACTATCCCACCTGACGCTATTTCAACTTATCTATGAATACAACCCATTGGTTGACCTTAAAAAAAAATTGATAAAATATTTAATCAAAATTTGGATTTTAGATCACCCAAATTTTATTTATTTATCTTGTTTTAAAAGATTGTAAAGCCAAAATATTGTATCACATGCAAAAGAGATCGGAGAAATACCTTGTTCAGTATTGTTCTAGCTCTTCAAAACAATGTAGTTATAATTAACCACTATTCAATCACCATCCATACAATTCTCTCTCCACTTTTGAAAGTGGGCCAAGTCCAATCCAAGAGGGAAATGATGGGCGCGGAGGCTAAGGACCGAATTAGATATATATGTTGTGCAACTGATCTTGGTGATCAAAGGTTGCAACAGGTGCTGGGAGAGGGATTGTTGGGCGTCATCCAGGTTGGTGAGTTCAACCCCTTCTCGGACGTGACATTGTGATTTACCATGGAAGGATGTGGTTAAATAGTTAATACCCAACTACTTATCATCAATTGATTTTAAGTAGGATATGGCAACCAGATATATAGTCAAAGAACTCTGTAGTTAAACATGCTTAACTTACAAAAGTCATAAGATGGGTGCATGTAGTGGCATTTTCGTAATTATCATCAATTTTACTATGCAAACTTGAACACTAAAATCTGCAATTCTAAGAATTTTTCAAATTTGCACATTTAGTATTAACATATTACACATTTAGAATTAAAAGATTGTACTTGCAAAATTGCACTTAGGGTTTCGATTTTAGAGTTTATGACTGCGTTTTTTATTTTATTTGGTTTAGTGGTTCACTTTTTACTACTTAGGATCTAGCATTTACGATTTAAATTTAAAATTTAATTTTTTTCATTGATTTTTTTAAATTTATCCAGGTTTGCATAATTATATGTTACATATTGCATATTTAAGTGTTCAAGTTTGCAAAAGTGAAGTTGACGACAATTACAAAAATACCACCGTATTTTTTTTTTTTATAAATCTAATCTGATCCGTATGGTTTTTACAGATGTAAGGCTAACATTGATTCTTAGTTTTCTCCCGGGGTGTGTTCTCATTGGATCTCTCTCTCTCTCTCTCTCTCTCTCTCTCACACACACACACACACACACACACATATATATATGTATATATATATATATATATGATCATATGAGAACACTTGCTTAGGTGAGAACGTGAGAACAAATTGTGTGCATCCATCTAATATTTTTTAATGGTCTAGATTAGATTAAGTGTGTGTCCGGTTGTCGTGCGGTTGTGTGTGTCCGGTGTGGTTGTGGGGTGAGATGAGAGCCATTGATCTTGTCAAGATCAACGTCTAGGATTAACAAAATAAAATAAAATAAAATGCGGTGGTAATTTTGCATCTAGGTCAAATTTAAGGTGCGTGGTTTTCCTTAGCTTCTTAAGATGCGTGTTTTATTTCTTAAGGTGCATGGTTTTTGTGCTTAAGGTCAGTGTGTTTTGTGTTGTGCGCTTAAGGTGCGTAAGTTGTTGAAAACTTAAGTGTCAGTATAAAGCTTTAGGTGCGTGGTTTTCCTTCTTTAGGTGTGTGATTTTCCTTCTTAAGGTGTGTTGTTTTCCTTTTTAAGGTGTGTCGATCTAAAGTTTTAGGTGCGCGAGTTTTCTTCTTAAGGTGCGTTGTTTTCCTTCTTAAGGTGCTTTGATTTTCTTTCTTAAGAAAAAATAAAATAAAATAAATTTTTATTAATTTTATAAACAATTTCATGAATTTCTTTATGTTATCTACAAGTGCTCAGGTGAGAGCATTAATGGAGAAAGCACTTTTTTTTAAAAAAAATTTCATTGATTTGAGCCGTTGATCTAAATTTGATCAATGACTCATATCTAACCTCATTTTTTACTTGGGAGCAACCCCGCTCTAGAACTCAGCCATAATATGTATGTGTATGTATGTGTATATATGTGTGTGTAGTGTATATATATATATATATATATATATATATATATATATATATATATATATAGAGGGGGTGATCACATGTGGTCATGTTGTTAGGTGTGGTCGTGTGGCGGAATTTCATAATACACCAATAGTTAAGTAAGATATACACCATCAACGTCAGGAAATGCACCACAAAAAACGCACACAAATTAGGTACGCATCACCAACAAAACATCATTAGGTGCGAGTAAAAACACCATACAGTGTTCGAAAATACACCATTGGGGTTGGTGAGTTATATGGTGTATTTTTTGGGTCTGTTGTGTATTTTTTGGTATTTTTTTGCATTTCATTGTGATGTGTTTCCTTTACACTGTTAGTGTATTCTGAAATTCCGCCACACCTAACAACATGACCACATATGAGCATTATTCTCTCTCTCTCTCTCTCTCTCTCTATATATATATATATATATATATATATATATATATATATATATATATATATATATATATATATGTATACATATTTTTTCTCCATAAAGACAACCTAGGTCCCAATTTTTACATATTATTTATTTTTTGATTTACAATCCTTTTGTGAAAATAAGAATTTATAAGTTATTCGAATATAGTGGAAAATCAAAATAAAGCAAAAGGTACTCTTCCTTTAGCCACTAAAGTGAGATACATGACCAAACTATTCCCCCAAACCTCCCTCCCACTTTTCAATTGTTTGATGATGAGAGTTGTTCCTAGGATCCTTGAATTTGCCCATATTTGTTCCTACTACTACCCATCTTTGTCCCAACTTCTTCATCAACTACAACGATATATGTGCTTTAATTTGCTTCTAGTGTATGTGACCTCTGATCTCATCCCCATTTGGAATAATATATGTATCTCTCTCTCTCTCTTTCTCTCTCTCCCTATCTCCACAATGTCAATTAATCCAAAAAAGGGCCCCACAAGTGACCTTCTACACTCCACCCACCACCTTGTTCATGCACAATCCAAATACAAGGCAAAATATTTGGTCAAAAGGGTGTCAAATTGAGGTGTTTTGTTTTGTTGAGTGGGATATAGATAGAGGAACAAAAGTAGCTTTGAAGGGTTGATTAATTGTTATGATTTTAGAGAAAGTTGGGAGATCCCCACATTGCCCCATCCTCTTGTGGGCATCCTATGGCCCATTCAAGCTGTTGCCTCTCCCTCCCTCTTGGATGCAATGCATCTGCCTTAATCCTTTTCCATCTCCCCACCCCATTCTATTCAATTAAACCATTTCTTTTTGTTCTTTGAGAATCGCCAATGCGGCTCTACTAAGCCACACCTTTATTCCTTGTGCTAATAATACTGCTTATAACTTACACATGCAAGGAAACAAAAGGATAATTGATGTCATTGTTTTCTAGTTTAATTTTTTTTTTTTTCTTTTTCCTTCTATTCTCTTGATCTTGCACATAAAACCTCTTATCATGCGTGATGCTTTTCTCTCACCTCGCTCTATTTTGGTCCACGGTACTCGAGCATGTCAAAAATAAAATTACAAGTTATATGAGGAGCGAAATTTACGACAAAACATAAAACTGTCATGACATGCAGGTCAGAGACCAGAATAGTCATTTTTCTCTTGATTCTCTAATCTCCAAAAAAAAAAAAAAAAAAACACTTATCATATGTTCTAGTACGTGAACCGGAATAATCTTTTGCCCTCATTTATTCTCTGATCTCACACCAAAAAAAAAAAATAAAAATAATAAAATAATAAAATAATTAAAAAAAAAAAAAAACAAAAAAACAAAATCATTCTTCCAAAAGGTTGAACCCCAACCCTAAAAAAAAACACTTATAATATGTTCTAGTACATGATACTTTCCTCTCACCTCTATTTGAATTTGTTCTCCGACAGTCATTTGTTTTAATTTAATCCATTGCAATGTTAAAAATATAATTACAAGTTATATGAGAAGCGAAATTTAAAACAACATAAAACGGTCATGACATGGCCGGGGATTGGAATAGTCATTTTTCTTTCCATTCTCCAATCTCGCACAAAAAACCGCTTATCATATATATTGTCCTGATACTTTTCCTTCACCTCTATTTGAATTTGGTCTCTAACAGCCATTTGTTTTAATCTATTTCAATGTTAAAAATATAATTACAAATTATATGAGGAGCGAGCAAAATTTAAGACAAAACATAAAACTATCATGACATGGGACCGAAATAGTCATTTTACCAACAATTAAAACTTACATTTGCAATTTCATGTAACTAATGTAATAGCTATACAAAGCCCTACTATTTTATTAAAAGAATGTTTATAGCACAAATAATTTTAGTCTATAATTTGGATGGAATACATAATTCAATATAGTATTTGAGTGAACAAAAGAATGTGAGTATTAATCTTACACCCTGCCCACCAGGCCACCACCAACATATTTCATGTATTTAGCAAAGTTAAAAATATATATATAAGACCCACACAGTGATCAGTGAACATATAATAATAGATGTGCATTTTAATTTATTTTTTATTTATGGAAAAATCTGCATCCGCTATTCGAAGGGCACTCTGGGTGAAACTCGTATTGCTATTTTAGTTGACAAAAATCTAAAAGGAGTTAAACCAGTCTAGGTTATTCATATAATTGACCAACTCAAACTAATAAAGCTAATAGACATCATCCATGAAAAGTTAAATTTGAAACATTGTGCTTACCAAATCAACTATTTAATTAATTTTTCCGGCTAGATTCTAATATTCATGTGCCCACAAGGAATCCAATCCAGACCTTTCAGCATTCTTGGACCTTTTTCTCATTCATGTTTCCCGTGAGACTCAAACTTTTTTCCATTCATGTTTTCAGTGGGATTGAAACCACCGTACCACACTGTCGTCCATTCATGACCTTTAATCCAGGTGAGGAACAAATTACACTAATCCCTGGACTTTAATTTAAATTTTTATTAAGGTCAAACACATAAACTAAAAGTACATATTATTTAAAATTATCTTTTTAAGAAAAAAAAAAAGGAGAAATTAAAAGAGAAAATTAGAAGGGGATGGATTGAGAAATTCTCTTGTAAGTTTCTCCCCTTCACTCAATGATTCAATTGATGAATTGGCAACATCCATTAGATTTTGAGCATCCATCCATTTGCGGGACCCACCAATGGGGGTTGGCCGACCTGAAAAAATAAATAAATAAAATAAAAATTTCAACTGTCTCTTCTTCTGTTACAAACATTTGGTTGTTCCCTCAAGTTGACACTCAAATGTTATTAACACCAATGAGCTTATGGAGCATGTTCTCCTTCCAAAATGAAACTGACAATATAGTGCTCCTTAATTATGCCAACAACTGGGATTTTTCTACACGTTCTTGCTGGTAAATCTCCTCAATATTTGGCCCTACTTTCCTCCATCATCATAATCCATTATGCCCATCAATTATGTGTTTTACCCTTCATACCTCCAATTACATTAAAATAATAACCGCCCGCATGGACAGCTTAGTTGATCACAGGAGTGAAGTTTGGAAACAATGATTCAGGATCAAGTTTTATCAGCAACAGTGTGGGAGTAATCTCTCAAAGCGAGAGGGGCTCCTTTTGCGCAGTAAGCAAATGTCTAGCCCCTTTTGAGAACAACAACATCTATAATAATATCTACTATTTACTATACTAATAAGAGTCCAAGAGAGTTAGACCTATAATGGGTAGAAAAAATGGTGGTCAAATTTTTTAATCAAATGAATGGCTCAGATTGATCATATTTTAATTTTTCCTTAATATTTTCTAATTTCTACTATACTAATAAGAGCCCAAAAGAGTTAGGCCTATAATGGGTAGAAAAAATGGCGGTCACAGATTTTAATCAAATGAATGGCTCAGATTGATTAAAAGATTGATCAGATTTAAATTTTACACTAAAATTTCCTAAAATACCCACACACCGTTACTAATTCCGTTAAAATTTTAAGAATTACCGTTAGTTCACCATTAACTTACTCATTGATTTCAATAAAAAAAGGTCTTAGGTTCGAACCTCATACCAATCAAAGTTAGCATAATTAGTACTCTGTTTTACTCTTATTAAATTATATAAATAATAATTTAGTAGTTACAACAAAAAATAATACATATGCATTTCTTTAATTTAGAATTATGTGTCCACAATGTCTTTATTCAAAAAAAAAAAAAATTATTCATTATCAATAAATTAAATAAGATAAATAATTTTATTAGTTATATTGTCTTTATTTTTCTTCAATATAAAAATTCTTTATATTCATATTTATTAATTGATTATATTCGCTACATTGTCCTTACAATGTCTTTATTCAGTGAAAAAAAATTATTAGTTATCAATAAATTAATTAAAAGAAATATTTTCATTAGTTATATTGTCTTTATTTTTCTCAAATGTAAAAATTTTTACATTCAAATTCATCAATTGATTATATTCACTACATTATCTATTATCTTTTTTTGTGCACTATTTTTCTAATTAAATATCAAAGTTATAACGTAAAGTAATGCTATATATTTATTTACCAAGTATTTTATTAATACCATGAAAAAATTAAAAAATACAATTAATAAAGTCAACCATATTAACTACTTGAGAGATTTTGTGACAAAGAGAGTATTCAAATCACACAACAAATTGAAGTGAGAACTACCTCGCAATGTCCTTATTTGACAATCAGCAGTTAACGAATTATACTAGCGGATTTGACCAGCGAATTTATTTAATTATTAACATTGGGTAGAAAAAATGACCGCCAAATTATTAAATCAAATGAATGGTTCATATTGTCCAGGTTTTAATTTTGTTCTTTTAAGATTTTCTAATTTATCCTTAATTATATGATTATCCATTTAACTTTTTCGTTAATTCACCGTTAGTCTAATTCTAATATTAAAGTCTAATATAGAATTATATCTACACCATTAATCTAATTCTAATATTAAAGTCTTAATAGAACTTAACCACAAATCCTAATGTTGGAATCTCCTCAAACAATATTAGTATATATGTAATATTTTATGCCCTAATTTTTATTTGTTCTCCCTTATGTCCCGTATTTGGTTTCAACCATACCTATACAATTATTTTATTGACAATTATAATCAATATTGACTATATTATCTTGCATTTGTAAACTTAGAATTACCTATTTAACCCGCACGGGCTTAGCTTAATGGTTTAGTGGGTAGTATTTGGGAGAAGAGACCAAGGTTTGAACCTCGGCGGCGGCAATGCGGGAATTATGTCCAAAGTGGGCAGATTCCTTGTGCGTATTAGCATTTGGCCCTGTCTGCTGAACCATTGAGTCACCGTGATTTACAACTTCCCACAATGCTCTGTCGGGTTGGAGTGTGGGGGGCCCTTGGGGTTGGGGACTCAACCTTTGGGAGAAGAATTACCTATTTAAATACGAAAATTCAACCTTCAATTATCTATGCATGAACAATTTCAATATAATCTTGCCTTAATATACTTTAAAGTACTTATTTAAAAAAAAAAAAAAACATTGGGCATTATCCCAATCGCGCAATGCGCGTAAAAAACTAGTATCCTTAATAAATATGATTATCCGTCAACTTTTCCGTTAAATATTATCTTTTCCGTTAATTTCTGTTAGTTCACCGTTAACATACTCATTGATTTCAATAAGAAAGGTCTTAGGTTCGAACTTCATCCCAATCAAAGTTGGCATAATTAGTACTCTATTTTACTCTTATTAAATTAAATAATAATTTAGTAGCTACAAAAAAAAATAATACATATACATTTCTTTAATTTAGAATTATGTGTCTACAATGTCTTTATTCAAAAAAAAAAAATTATTCATTATCAATAAATTAAATAAGAGAAATAATTTCATTAGTTATATTGTCTTTATTTTCTTCAATATAAAAATTCTTTACATTCAAATTCATCAATTGATTATATTCGCTACATTATCCCTACAATATCTTTATTAAAATAAAATTATTCATTATCAATAAATTAGTTATGAGAAATAATTTTATTAGTTATATTGTCTTTATATTTCTCCAATGTAAAAATTCTTTACATTCAAATTCATCAATTGATTATATTCACTACATTGTCTATTATCTTTTTTGGGCACTATTTTTTAATTAAATATCAAAGTTATAATACAAAATAATGCTATATATTTATTTACCAAGTATTTTATTAATACCATGAAAAAATTTAAAAACTATAATTAATAAAGCCAACATATTAACTACTTGATGAATTTGTTGACAAAGAGAGTATTCAAATCACACAACAAATTGAAGTGAGAACAATCTCGCAATGTCCTTGTTTGACAATCAGCAGTTAGCGGTTAGCGTTAGCGGATTTGACCAGCGAATTATATCAACGGTTGGTAAAAAGATATTTGAAAAATTAACTGTTTAGATTAACATGTAAAATGACTTAAGGATATAATAATAATAATAATAATAATAATAATAATAATAATAATAATAATAATAATAATAATAATAATAATAATAATAATAATAATAATAATAATAATAATAATAATAATAATAATAATAATAATAATAATAATAATTGTTTAAAAATAATAATTTAATAAAAAAATAAAATAAAATAAAAATAATAAAACATATGGGGAGCCGAACGTTCGCCCCCTTAGTTTTGTCATTTTTCCCACATTATGGGAAAATGGCATGGGCAAGCAATGAGCCAGTGAAACTAGCTCTTTTATTCAAGGAGTCGAAATGAATGCCTCTACAGTAATTTTTTTTTTTTTTTTAAATCTAGAGGTGTTTTTGGAAAATCAATCTAAAAAACGCTAAGTGAAAATATTGCAAATTGCAATGTTTGTATTTTCAGGGGTTTGGAACAAATTGTTGCTTCAAACTGTTGAATAACCAAACACTTTCTTTAGCATTTTGATCTTTGGGTTACATCATATTTACTAATCTTCAAATATCTTTGGGTTACATTATAATTATTAAAAATTTTAAATTTTTACTACATCTAAATTCCTTAAATTAGGAATTTCTTTATCTATAATAATTTATTCAACAATAATGGTTGAACTAAATGAACACTGAGGAAAACACATAAAGGACTGGTACCGTTGATTGATTCATTGATCTTGTATAAATGTGCATTCATTAAATATATTAGAAGCCTTTGCAACAAAAATATTTGGTTACTATTTAAAAAAAAGTTTAGTAATAATTATAATGAACCTCCTATATTACATTGTATTTATATATTGTGACTTACATATTTAAATAAACAAATTCGACATCAAATTACTTATGTATGAACTTCTCATATATAATATTGCATTGATATACTTTCAAATATTTATTTAATTATAAACATTGGGCATTAACTCATTCGCGCAATGTGCGTGTAAAACTAGTAATATAATTTTAATAAGAACCAATAATGTTAGGCCCTTAACTGGAATGAAAAAAATGTCAATAGTATTATTTCTTAAAATGAATGGTTCATATTATTTTAATTTTATTATTTTTTTTTAATGATTTTTCTTATTTACCCTCTATTATATTATTTTCTCCCTCTAAATAACCTAATTTCTGTTAGTATAAACTTTAGTAACGGAATATTCCGTTAACTATTTATTATTTTTAACTTACTCATATTAATTTCTATAAGAAAGTTCTTAGGTTCGAACCCCATCCCAATTAGAGTTGGCATAATTGTTAAACATATACTATGAATATGTTAAAATATATTTAAAAAATATGTTAATATAAAATTTAACATAAACTTTGTTCAAATAATTAATCCGGCTAAATACATCACATTCAAAGTTAAGCATCAAAGATTATAAATCAAGAACTTTAAAAATCATTTGATTTTTATGCATTAAAAAAAAACAAAAAAAAAAAAAAAAAAAAACAACAACAACAAATCTAGGTTAAGTTTTTTTTTTTTTTTTTTTCGTTTAATTAATCTTCTTTTGATAATTTAGATCAGAGCAAAACTTAATATTTCAATTATACTTTTGCATTATTGGTATAATTTAGGTCGTTATGGTAATAATATTTTTTGTATTAATGTATAATTTAATTTTTGCTCCTTTCGTTTTGAAAAAATAAAATTCATTTCATTTTAATTAAAAATGCATTGTCATTCATATTAAAATCTCAAAACTATTTACTATTTAGTTCATTAGTTAATATTATTTGAACCATAACCAGGAGGGTGTAGTTGAGTGGAATAAATTCATCCATCTTTAACCGAATATTAAGAGTTCGATCATTGACTTTAGGTATGGAGCAGCCTTAAATCTCCAGGTTCAGCAAAGGATTAATCACTGTGTCCGATGGTGGAAACCCTGGATACACACCCAAAAAAATATTATTTGAACCACCAAAAATTTTTACCACTCTATATATGATTTGATTTAGTCAATTCAATATTGACCAACTAATTCACAATTAACCAATAAATACATACAAAAGATTGTAATATTCGACTCATCAGCCATATCGAGTGATGCGTGCACAAATTTTTGCATAATTAACTAGCAATTTTTCTATTTTATTTTCCGTTGATTGCACCAAATTAGATTTTGAAATCTTGATGTGTTGCATTATGGAGTGACAACTACCTACTACTAAGTACTAACATGATTAATTAGGATGGGAAACAAACAATTAGAGAATAATTAGTAGGGTCAACCCAATTACGTTCATAAGATTTTAGACGAATTTTGTTCCCTCATTATCATCAAATCAAACACACACCATTTATCTAATCCAATTAATTAATTTTCTAAAATTTTGTCAATTCGTTTAGTCAAAAAGTTTCTTTGCATAATTTTAAAAAGCAAATTACGTCAATCTAATCATTATTAGCCGGATCATTATGAAACAAATCGATATATATAGAAAAAGAAACCATTTTTAGATTTTAGCCACGTTCAGTTACGTATATGGTCAAAATGTTTTATATCTTGACCTATATTGAGAGAGAGGCGCTTGACATAATTTTTATAGATAAAATTATATCTCGCATATATACCACGACACATCACGATGATATAAACTTGCGCGTGCTTAGATCAAGTATAATTTTATTGACTTTAATAGTAAAAATGACATGTGACTAGAAAGACTTTGTTTTACATTGAATTGATTATTGGTTTTGATTCAACTAATTAATTATTTCAATTTCTATTTTAAGAAAATAGAAGGAATAATGTAGGCACTCATGGCTTCATGGGAATTGAATTACTTTATTTCATTAGTGTACTTTCGTTATTGCAAATAGAATGAGAAAAACAAAGCTAAGACCGATGGATGATATAATAATCATATAAACTTGACCTTCAAAGTTCAAAGAAATAGGAAAAATAGCAACAAATTAAAAACCAACTAACTCGAGTAATTTTTTTCAATTTCGTCCTAAATGATTTTGGTGACCTAATGTAGTCCTAAATTTTTGTAGCTTTGCTCAATTTAGTCCTCCTTTTGTTATTCATTCCAATTGACATTAAATAAAGGGACAATTCAGTAATCTCAATATTGACATCTCTTTACTGTCAGCCCTACAAAGTGCAAAATCTCTCTTTCTTTTATGAATTACTCCTAGATCATACTTGCAAATCAAATTTTATATCCGCAAGTTTGGGAGTAATTCGTAAAAGAAAGCGAATTTCGCACTTCGCATGTCTAGGAGTAAAGAGATGTCAATATTGAAATTACTTAATTGTCCCTCTATTTAACACCAAATGAATGGAATAACAAATGGAGGACTAAATTGAGCAAAAACACAAAATTCTTGGACTACATTAGGTCACTGAAGTCGTTTAAGTTGAAATTGAGAAAACTCATTATAGTCGAGGATCATTTAGAGTATTAACTCAATAATAAAATTTCTCTTTACCTTTCTTTCCCCGACTAAACCTCAAAAGAAGCAGAAAAAAAAAAAAAAAAAAAAAAAAACTTATAACCCCCCAAGAAAAACAACTTGATATGTCTTCTAATATCATCAAAATCTGCATCCATCTCCTACTCTCTATACAGGAACTAATTAAGGTTGTCCGCATGGACTTAGCTAATTAGTTAAGTAAGCAGTATTTTAGAAAAGAAGAACTAATTAAGGTTAAAGTTTGGATATCTCACAATTAAAAATAGCAATAATAATTTGTGATTGATTGATTCACTAACAAGACAGCAAAATAAAATGGTAGAATTGAATGGGGTGTTTTGCTTGGCCATTTTGAAACTTGTTGTCAAAGTCAAAAAATATTTGGTAGTTACTAAATTGTCATTTAGTCACACGGAAGCAAACATCTTTTCTTGTCTCAAATTAATCATCAAAGATGGAACAATACATCTAATCATGTCTCGTTTAATCAACCAAACTATACTTACTTTGCTACATAATTTAATTTTTAAACGTGCTCTTCCAACAGTTTACTTCATTAACGTGTTATATGAATGGACGTGCACATGCTTTCTTGAGTAACCTTTTAATCAAATTTTTTATTCAACGATATGACATACATAATTAAGTGATCTATCATTATGAGTTACTCACGTAACTACGTAAGAAATAGATAATTATTCTAAAAAATATTTTAATTAGCAGATAGTAAGATTGAATGAAAGCTAAGGATAAAATTTATGTATTCAATAATCCAAACTACATGGCAATTAAGACCGAGTTACACTTAGTTTTCTCAACATTTTCAATATCTAAGTACCCTCAACAGGAAGTAAAAAAAAAAAACTAAAGAGTGAGATTATGCACTATGCTAATAATTGGTCATTTATCACTTTGTATGTTGAATTTATTTGCAAGTGTACAATTTTTAGACTGATAAAATCAGAACTTTCAAGAAAAAGGAAAAAAAAAAAAAAAAAAAAAGGATAATCCTCATGAGGTATTGTGTGGCAATGAAGGGTAGCACCCAAAGCTCTGCTGGTCAAAAGGGTTAGAAGTTGAGAGCCCTTCATACCCATCCTTCACTTGCTTCTGCATTTTCATATCTTCATATGCCTTTGCTCTCTGACAAAAATGAAATAAAATAAAGTTAGACTAATCCCGCTGAGTCTTGGTCGGGCCCCGGGCCCCATTTAGGGACAGCTCTCTCGAGGATGATATAGGAAAATTTAATGTAAAATGAGCAAAATTTTACCTGCATTGTTTCTATAATCTCTGTTTCTGAGTTGAAGTCATAATAGGAGCTTGCCTCTGTGAGCTTCATTGATAGAAACTGAAACCCAAAGGAAATATTGTCAAGAAATGACAATAATACTAATTTTTTTTTGTTAACACACATATTGGCTTTTGCAAACTTCTTTTTTTTTTTTTTTTTTTTTGAGTAGATCTAAAATTATTAAAGATAGAACTTAAAACCTATTCTGTGGAGTTTGGAGATCACTGAATTACAAAATTAGTATGGTACAATAGTGTTTTAACTCGACTTACCTCAACTTGATTTTGCAACGATTGAACATAGTTGATTATTTCATCCAACATTACAGCCATGCCCATTGTCTGCAATTTGATTAAGGAGACATTATTAGGATTAGTTTTATATTACCCAAGACAAACAAATTAAATTTATAATAAAATTAATAGGACTATGTAATTACCAACAAAAACATTGAATTATAAAACTATAATATTTACCTTATAGCATCCTGGTACAATATCTTGCAAGCACTTAAGTCTCTCATTGATTTTCCCTCTCCTAACCTGAATTTAAATAAATAAAAATTGTCAAATTTATCTGCAAAAATTATGGGAATAATGGGGGAAAAGAAAACAAAAAGATTTGAACTGACCCTTTCTGCTAAACTGTGACTATCAGTGGCCTGCCCTCTTCTGGCTCTTACATGCACAACTTCCATTGGTTTTGTATCCTCTTCTTCACTGCTTTTCTTTCTCTTTCCTTTTCCTACACTCTGTAACAAAAATAATATATAATCATAAGTAGGTCGATATTAACCATTTAACCACATCCTTCTTACAGCGTCACGCCGAACTCAGCCTTCCAAGCAGTAGTCCCAACAAAATTAAACCATGAATGTTTTTTTTTTTTTTCAGGTCATGAGGTATTTTGAGCATGCCCTAACTGTAGGAGGCACTTTTAAGTCCGTATCATACTCAAATTAATACTCATTCGCACCGGACCAGCCCAATTAAGGGCAAAGTGTTGACCAGATTGGTTTTTCCAAACCATGAATGTTAGTTAGTTCATCATATTATATATATGGCATTCAAACTTACATGTTTTCTCCTAGTTCCAATCTCAGAAACTGCAGGTGAAGAAGAGTTTGCTGAGCAGCTTTCCATGGTGGTGTAATCTGCAGGCTTCATCTTGGTCTCAAGGGCATCATTTTCGGGTAAAATCACGGCCCGGTGGCCCGTTTTCGCTTCATAATGAAGGGAATTGACTGCATATTCTTGTGGAGAAAATTCTGCAGCAGAAGGCACTTGACTGAGAAACTGGTCCTGCTGGGAGAATCCCATTAAGGTGTGGAAATTCGGGCCCGAAAGGTCTCCGAAATTCGGGTTTAGCTCTGGGAATTGGGCAACCTCCATGCTTGGATCCACGTTGAGTAGAGGAAATAGCTGCCTGAAGTGATCTGCCATGAAAGTTTGGTGCAGAGAGTTTCTCAGGAGGGGAAGGGAGGGATGGAGTGGATGATGACTTATTGGTAAGGGTGAGACTGTGAGTGCTTATATAATATATATACAAAGGGGGGCTACAAAAATAATACTACTAAGCATGGAGGGTGTATTATTTTATTATTTGTTTTGATGAAAAGAGCAAAAAAAGTTTTGAGCTTTTTTAGAGGGCCACGTGGCATACTGGTCTTCTGGGGTTTCTGCTCCCTGGCTGGACCCCATCTCAGGAGATATATCCAATAATATTGGACCAGAGTTTAAACCATTGGTTGCCTTTCACCCTCCCATGAGTTACATCATCAAAATAGTTTTTTTTTTTTTTTTTTTAAACATTTCCTTCTTTCTATGCATTACATTTTTCAGCTTATGCTAAATAAATCATAAGCCTTCAGAACTCCTGCCCAAGAGCGTTGGAGGAGGTAAATCGTCAGTAGCTCAATCAGTTGTTTTAGTAGAAGGAAAAATTAATGTTCTTTAGATTTTTTTTTTGAGTAATGTTATTTAGATTTAATTTGTAATGAAATATTCTTTTTAATAATTTTTTATGTGATGTAATTATTTTAAATTTATTAGTGGCTCACAAATTAATTGATTTCACCTTATATTAATTACTAGTTACCACATGTGTGTTGCGTGAATAGTTCAATGCCCAATGCATTTTTTAAATTAGTATTTCAGAATTTATCAAAGTATCATTCGATATCCTAGCGTATATCAATGCAAGATTATCCAAATTTTCATAAAATTAAATATTTCAATTTTCAAGAATGCATAACTATGACCTATGGCATAATTTTTCATAATTAACTGGTGTAATAGCGATTTTAGAGGGAAGCACCCTCATCAAATAATACTCAAGCATAATTTACAACACAAAACCCTATTAATTGGTATGATTCATGCTTCCTCTTGTTGCCACTTCCGTCAGAAATGAATTCTTGATTTAATCTAGTCTCCTGATGTGTTTCACTGCAATTTTAGTGCATTGGCGCAGTGCACCTTCAAAAACAAAATCAAATCCTCCTTCCCCAAAAGAGAGTGATAATAGGCATAATTTCTCATCGGTATTGAATATATATTGTAAATTAGGTGTACCGTTTTATCAATGCACAATGTGTGGTTCTAATTAATTGACCAAAGTTCATATTAAATTTTATATTGTATTTTTTTTTATACACTCTAACATATTCACTTTATATGTTTAACAATTATGTCAATTTTGATTGTGATGGAGTTCGAACCTAAAACTTTCCTTCTTAAAATCAATGAGTAAGTTAAGAATAATAAATAATTAATAAAATATTTCATTACTAAAGTTTACACTGACGGGACACATGGTATTTAAGAAAAGTAAAAGATATAATAGAGGGTAAAGTAGGAAAAATAATTTAAAAAATTCTAAAATCAAAATAATATGAACCATTCATTTCAACAAATAATTACACCAACATTTTTTTAGTTACCGTTAGGGGCATAACTTTATTGGCCCTTATTAGGTTTGTAGATGTAGATGTAAAAGTATTTCAAATACAAAAGATTTAATGAAAGTAAATTGGTTCATGTAAATTTGTTCTATATATAGTAAAATTCTAAAGTGCTGACCCATACACGTGCCAAATGCACCAAGTGCAACAAACCGGGCGTTTGGTTTGAGGAAATTTAAATTCCATTCTCACTTAATTTCCACATAATTTCAAAGGCCACTAAATTCCTTAGTTTTATTGGAAGGAATTGCAATTCCCTCATTTTCATAGAATTAAAATCCCATGCCCCCTTGGGATTTTAATTCCATGGATTTTAGGAAGAAAATGGGATGATGAGACAAAATTACCCTCCCTTTTTTTAACCTAAAATTGATGCCTGACAACAACAGTACAATGAGCATTTTGGACTTTATACTACTTATTCCCTTTCAATTCCTATGTATACCAAACATTGGAATTGAAATTCCCAGTAATTTTATTCATGCAAACCAAACACTGAAATTTAAATTTCCATTTTATTCCCAGTAATTCATCTTTCATGGAATTGCAATTCATTTCCCACGTAATTCCTTCTTTCCAACCAAACGCCCCGTAAAAGTGAATACAAAATATTTTAGAGTTTGCATCGGTGTAATGGGAACATTATCCTTAAAATTTTCTTCATTACATGCCGGATATAAACCCTGAACTTTTAAATTGCACGTAAGAAGTATCGGCACCAACAGGCGCCATAGATTATATAGATACATATATATTAATGTGTGCGTGCATGCTAGAAGATATTCGAATTTGGTATTTATATATATGTTTAGGGGAGAAGTAAGGAGGATTAGGTTTTGAGTCATAATTCATGTACTTTTGTTGGACTTGGCTAAAGCAAGTTTGGTAGTGTTATTGGGATTAAGGGGGCGTTTGGTTCAGGTTATATAACATAACCAAGGGAATGTAACATTCCAAAACTCAGATTCCTATGTTTGGTTCATATTATCTGAGGGAATCTAACATTCCCAAGGAATGTCACATTCCCTCCACATAGGATTTTGAAGGGAATGTGATTCCCTTCAATTTCTTAGGTTATGTAAGATAACCTTGGTTATGTTAGAGATATTATAGTGTGTGTATAAAAGATAAACCTAAACCAAACATGATTATATAACATACACCAATTTTAACCAAACACAGGAATCTAAGATTCCCAGTAATCTAACATTCCCAGCAATCTAACATTCCCTAAGGTAATCTGACATTCCGTGAACCAAACGACCCCTAAAGGTTTAATGGTTAAGGCAATTGTTTGTATAAATTTTAAACAAATAAATTGTAAAGACCATCATTTAATAAAAAATATCATTAAAATATTTGTGGAGAAAAAATGAAAATAATGACCCTTTTCATTTATTTATACCTAATTCAATTAATGATTTAATGGAAGTATACTGGTCCATGTAAATTTGTTCTTTATATATAGTACGTAAAATTCTAAGGTGTTGATCAACACTGGTGTCAAATGCATCAAGTACAACTAAAAGTGAATACAAAACATTTTGGAGTTTATACTCGGGTAATGGGAACATGGTCCTTACAAATGTCCTTCATTGCATCCGATGTACCTTGTGCAAGAAATATTGGTATCAATCAACACCATAGATTATATATATATAGATACATATACAATTATTTGTATAAATTTTAAAGATTTATACAAACAAATAAATTGTAAAAATCATCATTTAATAAAAAACATAATTAAAATATTTATGGAGAAAAATGAAAATAATGATCCTTTTCATTTACATATGCCTAATTCAATTAATAATAAATATTTACTCAAAGTGTTTACTTTAATTTTGAGATGTATATAATTAAAAGATTCTATTAAATAAAATGATTTAAAAAAAAAAAAAGTGAATAAAGAGTTTGATTTGACTTTGAAATAATAAAAGTTATTACTAGGAATATAAGACCAAACTAAGGGGATTATAATGTTTTGGTTGGAAAAAATTAAGGCTTGAACATGAAGCTAAGAAAGAGTGATGGTGAAGTGTAGACAAAAGCATGAGCAGGTTGTGTTTGGTGGGCAGTTGTTTTTGCAAGTACTATACACTCTCCATTCTCAAGCCAATCCCATCCTAACCTTAGTATGGTGCAATTCTGCAGATCAAATCAGATCCCACCCTGCCCACACATGGTTAGGTTTTGAGTTCAAATCCAAGATAGCTATTGTGTAATATATATATATATATATATATATATATATATATATATATATATATATATATATATATATATATATATAATTAAGTTCTTGTGCGGTGATTAATGTGTGTGAGTATTATACTTAAGGTGCATGAGTTTTGTGCTTAAGGTGCGTGAGTTATGTGCTTAATGTGCGTGAGATTTGGGTTCTTTTTGTGTTCTTAATGTGAGTAGTTGTTGAAACTTAAGGTGTATGAGTTTTGTGTTTAAGGTGCGTGAGTTTTGTACTTAATGTGTGTGAGATTAGTGTTCATAAGGTGTTTTGTTTGTGTGTTTAATGTGTGTGTTGTCCCCACCAAAAAAAATGTGCGTGTGTTGTGTACTTAAAGTGCGTCAGTTTAATGCTTAATTTGCGTCCAACCGCACAACCGCGCGGGAAGCCATATGATCCTTTCCATATATATATATATATATAGGATCCGGATCAGGTAAGGACCTAATCTTATGTGAGGACGTGCGGACTAATCTTGTGCGTTTGTATTTTTATTTGGATGACCCAGATTTGAGTTCTTGAGATGACATGGATTGATCTTTTTTGTTAAAGTGGGTAGTAGTGTCTTTTTCTATTTTTTTAAAGTGTGAACGCATGTGTAATCCTTGGCCAAATTGGTTTCCTATTTTCTTGGATCATCTCCGTTGCAATTTGGAGCCGCGATTTCTTCATCATTGATTGAGTGTTCGCCCATGCAAACTAATTAGCATTTTTTATTTTTTTCGCTCGTTCTTTTGAGTATAATATTGTCTATATTTGGATTGTCGTGTATATGTATAAATGCGTGGGTAGTAAGATTGTGCATTCGTGTGTGCTGATTGTGCAACCTAGTGTTGTAAGTTGTGTACTATAGGCTATAGAGTTGTGTATTATAGCACATAGTTTAGTGCATCGTAGGACATTGGGATGTCCACTGAATGATTTTTGGCGGGGTTTGAATGCACAACAATAAATTTATCGATGCACAACACTCAGTATAGGAATGCACAACACTCAGTATAGGAATGCACAACACTTTGTATAGGAATGCACATCTTTTAATAAGAATGATTTACCCTAAATTTATATATTTTAATATTTTAAAGGGATTTGTTTTCTTAATCCGTGTGATTTGTTCCTTTTAATCTCAGTCATACATCATTCTGATTTAATGGTCTAGATTAGTCCTCACGTCCTCACCTAAGATTAGGTCCTCACCTGATCCGGACCCTATATATATATATATATATATATATATATATATATATATATATATATATATATATATATATATATATATATATATATATATATATATATATATATATAGAGAGAGAGAGAGAGAGAGACACACACACACACACACACACATACACACATTCAGGTGAGAACATGCCTACTTCTTCAGTAATGCACGATAAGTTCTAAAATTATAATTCAATTATAATTTTAGATTGAGGAAATTTCCAAAATGGTCATCCGACTATGGTCCTTTCTCAAATTGATCCTATGACTTTTAATTGAAACCAAATTGGTCCTCCAACTATTAGATTTTAAACTAAATCGGTCCTCCGTTAGTTGGGTGTGAACTTGGCGTCGAATTAAAGGGCACTTTTCCAGCACTTTGCCCCTTAATTGGGCCGCCCTAGTGCGAACGGAGATTAGTCTGAGTATGGTACGAGCTTAAAGGTGGCGCTTACAGTTAGGGTCTGCTCATGAAACTTCGTGGTTTGACAAATATATATATATATATATATATATATATATATATATATATATATATATATATATATATATATATATATATTATTTGCGACTAGCTATTTTATTGATTTTTTAATCAAGATCCCTATCATCAAAAGTTGGAACTACTTGCGAAGATGAAGAATTGAAAATGAATGAGGATTTTTCATTTAAATTTCTTTGAATTATAAATTAATTATTTGTAATTTTTTTAGAACTGGATATTTAGTTGGGTTTATTTTAATGGGATGCTTGAAAAAAAATGTGATTTTGATTTTTGAATATTTGAAATCTTTTATTATAACTTATTGTGTTTTTTTAAACTTAACATTCGACATTCGATCCGCATCTAATCCACCGAATTTGCCATTAGTGAATCGGAATGGATTGGATTCACACCCCTAGCAAATGCAGATGCGAATGAAAATTTTCAAATCCATCTTTAATGGATTGGATGTGAATTCATCCTAAATCCCCCTCCATGCCCACCCCTAAATGTCCTAATATCTATATCTTGTTCATAAAATTAATCTTTATATTTTGTGAAATTATGTTGGTTGAAGTTTCATCTTCAGTTTCCTTTCTTTTCTATAAAAAGGAATACAAAAATGTTTTTGAACGCAAGAAAATAATAAATTTTGCAAAAAAAAAAAAAAAAAAAAAAAAAGGAGAAGGCGAGTTTTTAACTTGAATGCCCATGCTTCAATTCTTGTGTATTTGATCCAAAATGAGGTTTAATAGTTCTTACAAGAGCTAATATTGTTAAATTATAATGTGAACACAAATGGTGTTGGTATAATAAATTATACTAATGACTTATATTTTGTACAAGCTTTCTTTCTTGTATTTTTATAAATACCTTTTAATTTTCGCTTTTAGTTCAGATCTTTTGAGTGTTCAATTACTTAATGCAATGTGAATGTTTTGTTAGAATATAGTATAATGAGTCGATACAAAATCATGAAAATAACATTTAAATATCAATTATGAAACTACAATAATTCAATATTTATTTTGATTATGCAATTTAATTGCCATTTTTTTCTCTGTTGGTATTTTTTTAATGAGTTAATTCCAGCAATGGTCTTCCGACTATATTGATTTTCCACCATTGGTCCTTAGCTTTTAATTTGAACAATTTAGACATTTGACTTTTAGATTCTTTCCAATATTAGTCCTTCCGTCAAATGAAGGTTAAGTGGATGCTAGTTTGAGAGGTAAAATAGTCATTTCACTTGCTTAGTTCAAATAGTCCTTCCGTCAATTATATGCGACACTCTTCCCGGTTGCAAACAAGTCCAATCCGCCGGCAATCTTCAACATCCATGGAAGTTACAGAGAAGAAGATGATGAGCATAATAATAGAGTGAGTGATTGGAGGGCTCCTGGTAAGCTGGTTTCTTCCCAGTTGAACCACGACGATCCTAATGATGATCAGAAGAGATACAACGGCGGGGCGGCGAGCCGAGATTGAAAAATCAGAAGAGAAGAACACTGTGCGGTGAAGAAAACCGCAGGAGCAAAACTCTCGTTCCTGTATGATATGTTCTGTTTGCGAAGGTATTTGTGTGAAATGTGAAGACCATAGCAGCAAATTTTTATTGGATGACAAAAAATTGAACTTGGAACTTTTGGAATTACCCAGAGTGTACTAATTTATTTCAATGAAAAATGCATGCATGTAGGGGTGGAATCAAATGCTGTAATGCCCTACCTTCATTAAACTAAAATAGAACTAGGATGTTTAGGATCTTACTTTCCATCTCTGAGGAATCATGGATCTACTCAGAATCTACATGTAAGAAATCAAGAGTTATGATAACCATCTGTCAACTTGTTTATTGTGGATGAAAGAAACCATGCAACATGTAGTGTAGTTGGTGATCATTCTGGAGCTTCTTCAACTTTAGACCAGCATGGAAAGCCTGGGCTTCAGCTTGCAAGATGAGCAGAAGAAACACTGGAAATATTCGCCTTCTCCATCTTCATCCTCTGTGTCCTTGATACCAACCCAGCGGAGACGAGTGTTTTGCTCCGGCGGTTTTCTTCACCGCATGCAGTGTTCTTCTCTTCTGATTTTTCAATCTCGGCTCGCCGCCGCCCTTGTATCTCTTCTGATCATCATTAGGATCCTCATGGTTCAACTGGGAAGCAACCATCTTATCATCACTCACTCATCATCTTCTTCTCTGTTGTAACTTCCATGGACGTTGAGGATTGCCCGCAGATTGGACTTGTTTGCAACCGGAAAGAATGTCGCATATACAGGAAAGGGATAATTATAAACTAAGCAAGTGAAATGACTATTTTACCCCTCAAACTAACATCCACTTAACCTTCATTTGACGGAAGGACTAATATTGGAAAGAAATCTTCATTTGACGGAAGGACTAATATTGGAAAGAATTCGAAAGTCAAGTGTCTAAATTGTCCAAATTAAAAGTTAAGGATCAATTGTGGAAAATCAACATAGTCGGAGAACCATTGTTGGAATTAACTCTTTTTTTTTTATTGTACAACACGCATTATTTCACTAGTATAGTAATTGTTACAAATTTTTACCAATAGTTACAACCATACATTCATAGTTTCATATTCAAAATTACATTTGAGAAGGTTACAATTTTGAATTAAAATCATAGAAAATTACATTTGAGAAGGTTAAAAATTTGAATTAAAATCATAGAAAATGAAAGATTTCATATTTCTTCAAAAGTTAAAAGCTTTTCCTCTATTCAATTTGAAATCCTCTAATGACTGTTGCTCAATAGAGAATAACCAATTATTGTTGCTCATCTTAGCAAATAGAATAAAGAAGACAATGATAAAGAAATAACTTAAAGAAAAAAACATGACAATAATAGTATACCCATTCAACAAAATCACCAAAACAATTCAATTCAATGAATTAACAATACACATGCTCCAATGGTCCCATGTAAAAGTTTGGGGGGAAAAGAAACACAAATTTAATGCATAAATGTAATTTGTATTTGTATTTTACAATGGACCATATACCATGTGTTGAAGTTTCAAGTACTCAATTTTTGTCTCAAAGCCAATACCCACGTACTATGCTTCCTTCAATATAGGAAGGTACTTGTTCTTCATCATGAAATTAGTATAATGTATTGCTTCAAGCTAGGGCACGTGGAGAATGAAATTAGATCCACTTTTAGGATCTCAATTAATCAACACTTTCACATTTATTTTCATTATATCAATTCAAGTCTATAAATGTTAATTTTATGTGATGATTCAACATGATCCAAAAAATTAAGTCTTCTTCAATAGTGTTAATTCAAATTCACTATATTTGGATAGCAATATGATTGGTAATTATTTTGGTAATATGTTTTCCTTTCAACTTATATATATAATGAATAAGGTCCAAATTGAAACGAAAAAAAAAAATGCAATTAAAACAATGAACACCCCAAATATATACAATTTCACCTACTTGCAGGTTAACACTCATTTAACCCAATTACTTACGTGAATGGTGAATTGACATTTTTCAATAATTTTTAATTACAAAAAAAAAAAAAAAAAACTAAAAAAAAAAATCTTATTGAAAATATTAATAATCAAGGACTATAAATGTGATACAAATTAAATAATCATGCACCTAATTTAAAAACATTAATAGTTATGGACCAAATCTAAACATGTTCAATAGTCAATTGACCGAAAGTGCTATTTTTTCAAATAATAATAATAATAAGTAAAGACGACAAATTCAAAATATAACTTGGAGAGAAGACACACTTAAGAAAGAAGAGAAAAGAAAAAAAAAAAATTAAGACCAACTCACAATCCCCATAAGCCAAACAAAATGGATGGAAACCTATTATCAAGTGAAATTGCATACATTTCAAGTATTGTACTTTTTATTGTTCAGTAGCCTTAATACACTTTCAAGTTAAGTTCAGTGGTCAATTTGGACCAACTTATAATAACCACCTCAATTATCCTCCAACACTATTTTGACTGGCTTAATTCAGTATAAAGAAATTGGTGGGTATCCATCGAATACAAGACAACTTGGTTGGATAAAGCAAACATTCATCTTAGAAACAAATAGGGTAAATTTAAAACAACATGCATGCAGGCTTAAATACAAATAAAGTATAGAACCTAAACATTAAAAGGGGCTGTGTTAATTCACACACTATAGCAAGCAAATAATTAATTAAGTCACAGAAGTTTCAGAAAAGACTTCAAGAGTAATCTGCATTCTAAACCAACAAAAATGCCATCAAATGTCAAAATTTTGAAGGATAAAAACATTAATTTCAAGTCTCAACAGACATAAACAACAATAAGCCGGGCATACTCTTAAGCTTCTGTTAATGGGTACTCAAAGACGACATCTTTTCCTGCAAGTTTCCTGTAAACAGCAGAATATGTCTCTAGCTTGTATTCAGTGTCATTCTTCTGCTTTGGGTCAAGGAAGACCTGCATTCATGCAATTAAAGTGAGAATCACTAACACATAATAATGAAATTAATACTTTCTTATCATATTACTCAACCACAGCCATCTTAACAAACATTAGAGGGGAAAATAATTTAATATATTGATCATTTGTTTTAATATTCACCTTCATTATCTTGGACCCATCAAGGCGGTATCGGACTCGCTTCCCAACAATCTCAGCTGGAACAACAATGTCCTCCAACATGGCTTCATGGACAGCAGTAAGTGTTCTGCTGCGAGGACGCTGAACGGCAGACCCTCTCTTTGGGGGCCTAGCTATCCTCCTAGTGGCAATCAGAACAACATCCTGACAGCAATATTATAAAGAGAAGAAATAACAACAAAAATATCAGATATAAGAATGAAACCATTCTGATACTTAAGCAACATACAAATATCATTCTGATGCATAGATATGAGCATAATGAATGACATCTAGTACATTTGGAAAAAATACAAGGAAGATGCAAGCTCAGATTAATGTTTAACAAATAAATTCCCTGACCTACAAAAGGTCTCATAATGAGCTGGGATAAACATTTGTCATCATTGCTCAACTCCATCACATGCATGCAGTGTTAAACACAAATTCCAATTTTCATCTGTATGTGTTGATGCAAAATAGCTGAAGCACACAACTAAGGAACTTACAGTAAAATGAAAAATATATAAGATAGAATGCATATGGTGTTCTTTTTCAATTGATGAGTTGAAATGGATGATCAATCAGAACCATAAAGAGTACAAGATAATGGCCACATTTCTAACTGATCAGTACCATATTATCATACACATTCCTCATGCCCAATCCAGGAAATAGTGGCCAAGTAATTTCTTTGGGGCTTAGAACTAAGAACATTAAACTCTCTAGGCTTAGTATCTAACGCAATACCACCAATTGATGACTCCCCATTTGGAATCAATTAACATTACACTCCATACCAAATCACCATAATCATCAAGACTTGTGCTTCAACAACTTTATATGTAATATTACTCAACAACTCCCTCTAATGCCAAAATAAAAAAGGTTCTATGAATATTGCTAATTAATGGAATGCCAGTCCCCAAGTGTTTAGAATGTAAGAATATCCACAAGTAGCATCACTGCATCAATGGCATACACAAAACAATCACATCCAAGAATTAAAAAAGATAATATAGAAATACCTTTCCACTGAATTTCTTCTCAAGCTCTCTCACAAGCCTAACATGAATCTTGCGGAAAGCTTTTCTTAGCCTATAAGGCACGTGAACAACAACAGCTTTCCTGTTTCCAGCGACATCAATTTGCCTGCATAAAACCAATGAAATACAAAAGTCAACAATCGAAAACAAAACCAACTAATATCACTAAGCACTCCACAACGGCACTTACACAGCAGAATTAATGTACAGGTCCTTCAAGTCACTCTTGAGCTCTTGATTGGTGTTTTCCAAATCGAAAAACGCCTGTGGAGACAACAAAATTCCAAAACCGATTTACAAATGCAAATGAATAAACAGAAAGCATGCAGTTCACCAGTGTCGGAAATGAGAAAACCTGCGCAACAGACTCCTCGAACTCAGTTGGCTCAGCGTCCTTGTCCTTGCGGATTTTTGCAGCAGAAGAATACATCTTCACAGATCTGAACTCAGAGAATTACGGCTAATGAACGAGAGGCCAATCGATTGAGCAATAAGATAGAGATAACAGAGTAGAAAGTACCTGTGATTGAGCGCCGAAGAGCGAGCAGCTGCAGATCTCTCTTGGCTCTGTTCTGCCTCTAGTTACTATGAGAACCCTAGGGTTTTGGAGATTCATATATGGGCACAGAGAATAGGTTAAATAGTTGGACTAGGCCCTCAGGTTTTGTTTATATGAGTCAAGTATATTAGTGGTGGAATAAAAGAGGCCCAATATTGCTCTATATTAGGCTTAAGCTAGACGGGCCAAAACAAGTGTGCTAAAGCCTAGCCTCGATTTCCCAGTCGTTATATTATAGACCGCGGTGCATGTGCACCGCGGTCAAAAACGACGCCGTTTCTTTAAGTAAAGAAACGGCCCGCCGTTAGAGTTAACGGAGTCCGTTTGTTTGGTATATTAAACATCAACTGACACTACAGTATATTCAAACCGACACTGCAGTTATATCAAAATGATACTGTAGTTATAGTGAAATGAAACTGCAGTGTATATAAACTGAAACTGAATAACATTTCACATATTTGAGTGTATATTGTACAATGAAGCTGTAATTATATCAAAATGATCATGTAGTTGTATTTTAATGAAACTATAGTGTATATAAAATAAAATTAAATAACATTTTCACATATTTGAGTCTATAAATATCGAATGAAACTATAGTTATATCGAAATGAAACTGTAGTTCTGTTCAACTGAAACTGCAGTGTATACAAAATGACACTGAATAACAGAGTTATTTTTTGCAAAAGGGTGCGAAACGGCGGAAATAAACACTGTTAATTTTCATTTAAAAAAAAAAGACGCGCGGTGCATAATATAATTTGCCCGATTTCCTATGAGTTCTAGGGCAAATTATGTTGTGCATCGGTATGCACCAAGCATGGTGCATACTGATGCAAAAACGACGTCGTTTTAATAAAACGCGCGTCTCCTGTAAAAAAAAAAAATCAAGTTCAAAACTATAATTCCATAATCGATGAACTATAATTCCATAATCGATGAACTATATTTCCATAATTGATGAACCATAATTTCATAATCTAATCTATGAACTAAAAATTTCAGAATTATTGAACTATAGTTCCATAATCGATGAACTATAGTTCCATAATCGATGAACTATAATTCCATAATCCATGAACTAAAATTCCATAATGAATGAACAAAATAATGTTGTTACTAGGAATCGAACCTGAATTTTTAAAATGGAAGACGCGCGTTTTTAATAAAACGACGTCGTTTTTGCATCTGTATGCACCATGCATGGTGCATACAGATGCACAGCATAACTATTCGAGTTCTAGTGTTCTACTATGGCAAATTATGCTGTGCATCCGTATGCACCATGTATGGTGCATACGGATGCAAAAACGACGTCATTTTAATAAAACGCGCATCTCCCCTTAAAAAAAAAAAATCAGGTTCGATTCCCAGCAACAACATATGAACTAAAATTCCATAATCGATGAACTATAATTCCATAATCGATGAACTATAATTCTATAATCTAATCTATGAACAAAAAATTTCAGAATGAATGAACTAAAATTCCATAATCTATAAACTAAAATTTCAGAATCGATGAACTACAATTCCATAATCGATGAACTATAATTCCATAATCAATGAACTATAATTCCATAATCTATGAACTAAAATTCTAGAATGAATGAACAATATAATGTTGTTGTTGGGAATTGAACCTGAATTTTTTTTAAAGGGGAGACACGCGTTTTTTAATAAAACGACGTCGTTTTGGCATTCGTATGCACCATGCATGGTGCATACGGATGCACAGCATAACGATTGGTTCTACTATGGGGACTCCTAAATTCGACAAATTATGCCCTGGAAACGTGTTCACCATTCATGGTGAACACAAGTCCAAACAGCGTCGTTTTTATGCGAAAAAAAAAAAATTAGTTAACGTGCTGATTACGGCGCGCGTTTGGTCAAATTATGAATTTTCTGTTATGAGATTATGAATGTAATGTAAATTCATAATCTCATAACAGAAAATTCATAATCGCATAAAAGTAAAACATTTATTAAATTATGAATTTTCTGTTATGAGATTATGAATTTACATTTATGTAATTATGAATTTTCTGTAAATTCATAATCTGAAAATTCATAATCTCATAACTGCACATTCATAAATCCATGCCTGCACATTCATAATTTATGAATGTTGAAGAAGCTTGCGCTACAGAGGAGCAGTCATGGTTTCGGACGGGAATGTGTAGGCATGGTTCCAAAGAGAATGTGCAGGCATGGATTCATAATTTATGAATGTTCGAAATCATTGCTCACCTCAAATTAAAGTGAAACCGCGAAATGTGAAAATGAAGAAGAAAAGTCACGCGATTAATTAAGGAAAAAAAAAAAAGATAACAGTGTACTAACACCGTTGGGACCGTGTTCACCATGGATGGTGAACACGGTTCCATGGCATAACGATTGCATAAATTCTACTCCATCAATTATACTTCTTGATGTGGCAAATTATACCATGCACTAGGGCGCACAATGCATTGTACCTTTTCGCGTGTCCGTTGTTAACTTCTTGAAAATAAAAAATTCATGTTTCGAATGTACAAAACTGTATAATAGAATACACAGAATTTTATACCTGAAAACACAGAATTTATAACTAAATACACATAATCTTTTTTAAAATGATCACATAATCTAACATAATACATAATATACATAAACTCTTAACATAATACACCTAAACTCTTAACTCTTTAAAAAAGATCCATGTTTCGAATGTACAAAATTATATAATAGAATGCACAGAATTTTATACCCGGAAACACATAATTTTATAACTGAAAATTCTCATGTTTCGAATGTACAGAATTATAATAGAATGCATAAAATTTTATACCTGAAATTTACAAAACGACGTCGTTTTGGGAGGCGCGGGGCGCGCATTGATATGTGCGCCATGGTGTACGGTATAACAATTGTCCTGATGTGGCAAGCATGAATAGGACAATTTTTCTTGTGGGTCTAGAAAAAGTTGTCTACATTCCAGATTTGTGAGATGGAGTAAAAGTTGAGAGTAAAATTTGTGAATACAAGTAGTATTTTTTGTTTCTTATTATCTATTGACTTGCTTTGATTCTTTTGAACACGGGTTCCGCGTTTGTTAGACTGGAGCTAAGGGTGTTAGTGAACAGAACTTTGAATAAACTACTCGTATTTGTGTTTGATAAGCGTTTGTTTATGTTCGTTTATTAAGGTAAACGAACATAAATAAACAAATATAGTCTGAATAGTTGTAAGCTCGTTTGTTAAGAGCTCATCAACAAATACGTTTGTGCTCGTTTAATAACGTTCATGAACAAGCAGTTAAGAATATATATATATATATATAATATTAGGTTATGGTGCGGTTGGCAGCCCAGGTGCAATTGGGCGGTTAAATTTGAGCCATTGATCTTGCTTAAATCAACGTTCAAGATTACCAAAATTTTTTTTAAAAAAATGCGGTGGCAATTTGGTAATTTTTGCATCTAAGTAAATTTAAGGTGCTTGAGTTTGAGCTTAATGTGCGTGAGTTTTGTGCTTAATGTGCGTGTGATTTGTGCTTAAGGTGCGTGAGATTTGTGCTTAAGGTGTGTGAGTTGTGTGCTTAATGTGAGTAGTTGTTGAAACTTAAGGTGCGTTATGTTTGTGCTTAAGGTGGGTGGAGTTTGTGCTTAAGGTGCGTGGAGTTTGTGTTTAATGTGAGTAGTTGTGTGAAACTTAATATGTATGAGTTTTGCGCTTAAGGTGCGTGTGTTGTGTGCTTAAGGTGCGTGATTCGCATGCTTAAGGTGTCAGTGTTATAAACTAAGATGTGTGAAGTTAATACTTAATGTGTGCCATTTTAATGCTTAAGGTGCGTCCAACCGCACAATAAGCCATTCCCGCACCTGAACCCTTACTTATATATATATATATATATATATATATATATATATATATATATATATATATATATATATATATATATATATATATATATATATATATATATATATATATATATATATATATAGTCAGGTTCCTGTGAGAACAAGTCTTCCCGTGCGGTCAGTGCGACATACACCATTAGGTATACATAAATGCACCACACAGTGTTCGAAAATACACCATTATGTGTGGTGTAATTTTTTTTTTTTTGTGTGGTGCATTTTTGACATTTCATTCTGGTGTATTCTCGAACACTGTATGGTGCATTTATGCATACCTAATGGTGTATGTCGCACTGACCGCACGGGAAGACCTGTTCTCACAGAAACCAAAATCTATATATATATATATATATATATATATATATATATATATATATATATATATATATATATATATATATATATATATATATATATATATATATATATATATATTCTTGTTCACAAACGAATTGTGATCATAAACATGAGCTTGTGTTTGGTTTTTAAACGTTCATAAACGTGTCCACGAATGTGAACGAACATGTTTGTTCACTGATGAACGCTTAACAAACGAACACGAATAGGATTTTCAAAAACCTTAACAAACAACACGAACACGAACACTCCAAAAATCTTAACAAACAAACCCAAACAACCTTCGTTCGTTAATGTTCAGTTCGTTAACAGCCCTAACTAGAGCAAAAAATGTAGCAGAAAATTAGCTAATGAAGAATGAAAAAAATTTGATGGATCAAGTAATCAACTCTGCCTTGTGACCCATAGCTAACCGACTCAAACCAATGGACAAAAATTCAAACTTATGATCTAGTGATTACAAGTGTAGATCTCGTGCCATATTGATTAGGGTTACCCCGACTATGGCTATCTTAATGGTTAAAATTTTAATAGGCATTTAAGCATAGGAATATGCAATAATCAGTTTTCTGGATATTGGTTTTAAAGTTTTAAAAATATATACATTGATTTTTTCAATTTTTTTTTCTTTATCGGTTGGTTATGCTTGTGTTAACAATTTTCGATTATTTCCATTATTAATCGCAAATCAACCGAAATTGACCATAGCAATCTCTATGAAAAACTATCTTTTTCTAGATATAGTAAAACAAATTTTCTAAATCTAAAAACATTATGTTCATATTATATTCTGATTTCTGTCCATATTTTTAGGACTAATAATACGATTGTATGTTAATTTTAAAATATTGTACATCACATTTAAAATATTGATCTCAACATACATGCAGAAAAATAATCAAGGCATATCCTCAAGCATCTGTAAGTATGTACTCAGACAACATCTTAGGCTGCAAGGTCACTGTAAACACCAGAAAAAAGGCTTCCAGCTCATATTCACTATTTCAGTGTCATTCTTCTGCCTTTGGATCAAGAAAGACCCCTGTAAACACCCAAATCTACCATCCTCAATCTTAAATCAGGACCTTCCATTGACAACATTAGAGGTCTGGGATAACACTGCACAGTTCTCCGGCTTCAATAATAATCGAATCACAAGACAGCAACTACTCTAGTCTTCAATTAGTTAGTCAAGCTTCAACCTTAGCAACCTTTCTCTGTTCAACTTGGCCTGTCTGGGGGCACTGCATCTCTGTCCAACTTATCGGAACCATGGTAGCACCTATTTAATGGCCAGTATAAAAGATTATATTGGTTAATCAAATACAAAGTCACAAACACTTGTAGCATATCTAGTTCTTCACCAACTATTTTGTAGTGTGATGGCACCTCTGTTACCATTCTAAATGAGTGGTCACAGGATCGAAACCCTGTGATGGGGGCATTGGTTCTTTGGACTGAAAAAGCTTGAGAAAGTATAGAACAGATACTACCTTGTAAAGAATCATGATGATACAATAATTCACAAGAGATCAAATTAACACGAGAAATACTATGGAGAAAAGGAAAGAAGTCTCACCAGCTACACTTTCTGCAGATACAACACCGAGCTCATTCTTTGCAGTTGATAGATAATATGCACGTGCGTCTCCAAGTGATAGCTTGTTAAAACAGTAATATTAAGGCCAACTAATCATACTCAACATTGAGTGTTCTTAATATGTAACACAGCTGCGCAGTTAAGAAAATATTTTAAATCTAATTCATCTACCAAGATATGAAAGCCGTATTTGCCTCACTAGGCTTGGATGAGTCATGTGAAATTCGTTTTGTACCAACCATAAAGCACAAAAGGATGACAAATTTCACAACCATCAACAGGCTAGGTAGAAGGAACAGCTCAAAGCATATCAGTCTATTATTCATCAACAAAACAACAAATTCCTATTTTCAGCATTAATAAAGTTCAATTTTAATGCAAAGGATACCACCAAAGCTCTAACAATGTCACCCGGGCGAAAGGATGAATGCATATCAACTTTGTCAATCTCAGTCGCTCTAACATCCTGTTGCCTGTTTAATTCAAGAGACAAAAAGAAGTTTACAATCTTTCTTATATTAGAGAGAAAGAGAGAATGTTTTGACTCTTGGTCAAAGTCTTGCAGCATCATATTCATGAGATTAAGTTTATTTAAAAACCAAAAAATATTTATAACAAGGTTTTCCTACTATACACCTGTGATTAATAGAGTTGGTAACTGTAATTAAATTCAGTCAGCTATTGATAAGCAACCATAAAAGGTGAGAAAATAAAGCTAAGTGGAAAAAAGCTGGGTCCAGAGAGGAAAAACATGGCATTTATGCAAAGCAATATATGATTTGCAAAAAGACTTGATCTCTCACATTGGGCATAAAAACACCCATATATTACCTGATGATACCAGTGAATTTTTCACGAACAGCCTGGAAACCAACACACATTATATCTGCTGAAGCCATCCTGGCCATCACCTTAGTAACCTGCCAAAACCAATCAAGGATACACTTTTAGAGATCTCAAACCACAACTATAGCAAATAGAACATTAAACTTCTAAGTTTGAAGTTTCTTCAGTAAAGCAGTTCATCAAGGCAAGCAACAGCAAACCCCAAAACAAAATAGGGAAAATACATTTTTAAAAAATTTTAGGGGTCGTTTACTAACTTGGAAAAATGGAGAATTGAAGAAGTGGAAAAATGAAAATTGGAAAACTTGTTTACTAAAATCATTCTTCCAAATTCTTACTCTATCTCCATTCTCCATATTTCTTAATGATTTTGGAGAAAGAAAAAACCAACTTCTCCATTTGGAGGAATGGAAAGACACGCGTGAACAGTGTCTGTGCTGAGATCCAGGGATCGATTCCTGCTAGGTGCATGCGCGTCCCTCTTCTCAGTTGCTCACGGTTGGTCATGCATTCCCCTCCCCCTTTAATTATTGTTGCTCCGCATTACTAATTATTATTATATTTTTTCTTTTTTCTTTTTTTCCCCTCATCCTTATTGTTATTACTAATTAAATTTTTGTTATCAATAAATTATTATTATCATTTTTTCTTTTTCTTTTTTTTTTTTCCCTCATCCTTATTGTTATTACTAATTAAATTATTATTATCATTTTTTCTTTTTCTTTTTTTTTCCCTCAAAAATACCATTACCGTTATAACTTCCGTTATTTTTTCCACTATTGTTACTATGTACATGCCATCTACCATATATTTTCTTATATTCTTCAACAATATATATATATATATATATATATATATATATATATATATATATAATATTGAAATTATATGTAAGTTATTTCCTGACATATAAATATCAAATTTATAAAAATATTTTACATTATTATTATTATTATTTACAATAATTTAAATATTTAAAATTAAAATACATTTACAATTTTAATATAATGTACTAATATTTGGTCCCTATTTTTTGTGCATCGTGCATAAAAATACTAGTAATAAAATAAAAATTTAAGAAATTAAAAACGGGAAGAATGGAGAAATGGAAAACTGGAAGAATGGAGAAGGAAAACTGGAGGAATGGAGAAATGGAAAACTGGAAGAATGGAGAAGGAAAACTGGAGAAATGGAGAAATGAAAACTGGAAATGGAAAAACAGAGAAATGAAGTAAACGACCCCTTATTATTGTTATTATTTTGTAAATACAATCAAGAATGTTTATGTTATATTGCCTTCAATGAAGTTGAAAATGATACTATAACTCTAAAGACCAATAGTGTATGAATTTCTAACTAATAAATCATTGTGGTGTAATCCTGTCAAATATAAGCCATGTTTTAACGCCTGACCCATTTTGAATTAAGAAGCTTTATTTTGAGAAATCTTACTCTGGCTGTAACAACAACACCTGGCTGAGGAACAGGTCCATGAGCCTTATGTCCAGTAACCTCCACAGTCAGTCTCTGGTGAATATGTACAGAAACAAAGACACCATAAGCAACAGAAAATTCAAATAAACCATAACAAAATTTCAGCTAAAGAGTAGGACAAATGATTGTCTTTATAGACCAGAGGAAAGAACGATTAATAAAAGAAGTAAAAGAAAACTTCCTATTGCTCTTGCAGAACACTATACTATTCTTCATAAAAAGTAGACAATAAAATATGAACATCAGTTCAACATATGTGCTCAACCAGACCAGAAGAAAGGATGAGAAATGGAGATTAAAAGAAAGAGTTTAGAAAACCTTTTAATTCCTGAATTAATAGGAGTTCGCTGTTCATTAATCCTTATCTTGTTACAAATAATGCAAGCAATTTTTTTAAAAAACAAAATTAGAGAGAGAGTAACTCAAGGTCTATATGCTTCCTTAGTAAATAGTATCAAAAAGACTAATGTCTAGAGTAATCCATGTACCAAAATGAATAAAAAGCAACTCATTTATGAAACACAAATATCTAGTCAAGTGAGATATAATGGTACATGATATCCTCATCAACAATGTTTAAGATAACAACCCCGCTGAAGACATGGGGGGTCACTGGGAGACCCAAAGCCCAAGACATTGATCAGAGGTGATGAAGACTCCTTGTGCGCAGAGTGTACAGGCAGGGGTAGAAACTGAGGACTGATTGGGCGACTCCCAATTTACCTCCTCCAACGCCCTCAGGCATAATTCTAGGGGGCTTAGGATTAATCTAGCGTAAGTTGGGAAACCTAATGTATCAAAAATAAAAAAAAAAAAGTAACAACCCAAACACTTCCTCTCTTTGTTCACCACCGTTTTTTTATTTGGCTACTTGCCAAGTTAGAGTGTCACTTTGGGGCCTAAAATGAATAAGGAATTCAAGTAGCTAAACAGATATTACCCTTATTTTCAACTGAAAATTCACAGGTAAACTACCACTTTATGGCATAAGAAACTAGATATTCCATATTCTTCCTTTAAACAATAGCAAATCCAATTGCAAAACCTTCAACAAATATGTTTCCCAAATAAATATCCAGTTCAATTGAGCACTGTCACCTTTAGCTACAATGCCATTAAGACATTAAAAATACTCTCTCTTTTTTGGCAGATATTCACATTCCAGAAACAACTACCCAGCCATAAAGTCCATAACTAAACTTAACTTGTTCACGGCATACACACATTCAAAAAGATGCTAAGAAACAATTAACCCAGTTCTCGAACCAACTGCATTATAATAAACTTTAAAAATGTGAGTTTTAAGCGGAAAAGTGTGAAGATATGAGAATTACCTGGTCTGAAGAGTCGGAAGGAGGAGGTACGAAGGAGCGGAATCCAGTGATGGAGGCGCACACAATCTTATGCTGTCCTGAAAGGTAAGCCCCTCTCCCCGCTTTGTACTCCAAAGCCGATCCCAACACTTCTCCCGGCGTCACCAACACCCCTTCCATCTCACCTGTTCTTTGTCTCTCACTCTCTCTTAGCTTCTACACTTGCAGCGGCTTCAACTTCTTCTCCAGGAACAACAGTCTTTGGTGCAAATTCAAACCAAAACACTGTCTAAATCTTAAGCAAAATTTTCAAGATGATTAGTAGGAGATGTTAAGCAAGGGAAATAATTACGGCATTAGGGTTTAGCGGTCTGCACGAATTTACCCAACCACCCTTAACAAAAATAGGGAGAAAAAAATATCTAAATCATTCTTGCAAAAGTCGTACTTAGGTGTCGATTAATCGGCGCTTAGGAGTTAGGCGACGCTCAGGGCCTCCTCCGCGACCGGACATCTAGGCGCTCGAATCCAGGTCATTTTTGGTGAATAACTCCTAAAATTTTTTAAAAATTTAAAAAATTGGGCGCTTAGCGTCTTTTTTAACACTGATCTAAATAAAGGAATAAATTGCCAACTATCATGTAATGTGGTGACATTAGTTATCATTTTAAATGGATAGTCATAGGTTTGAACATGAGTGGTGAGAGTTTAGATTCTTTGGACTGAAAATGTTTGAGAAATTATTTTTTTAAAAAAATACTAGTAATTCTTTATAAGGTAATATATGTTCTTTATAAGGTAATATATGTTAATTGCCTAAATGATCCATTAACTATAGCGAAATTATCAATTTGGTCCCTAATAAACGGGCATCTAACATCTAAACAAACGGAGGGCCAAGTAAATTAAAGTTGAGGGACTTAATTAGTCAAAAAAATAGTCAAGGATCAAATTAGTAATTTCGATATAGTCAAGAAACCATTTCGATAATTTAGTATTTTGATTTTGAGTCATCTATTTATTGTTGAGTAGACTGAAAGCTCTTAACCTGGAGGGTGTGGTTGAGTGGAAGGAACTCATCCATCATTAATCAAAGGTCAAAGGGTTCGACCATTAGTTTTGGAAATGGAGCAGTCTTAAATCTTCAGGCCAACGAAAGAATTAATTACTATGCTCGACAATAGAAATCCTAGACATACCCTAAAAAAATAAAAGGCTGAAAGCCCTTTTATGCATATTGCATAGCTTACAAATAGTACTTAAAAATTTTTGTAAAAATAAAAGCTACGTGCTTTATATATATTTTTTGGGACATTGACAAATTAACTGACAGAGATTTCGACACGTTTAGTTTGATCATATTTTTGGAACATTGATAAGTTAATCGACAGAAATTTTGACACGTTTAGTTCAATCATTGAGAGAACCCATTCAAGGAGTTGATATCAAGATACCAACTTAGAACCAATCATTATTGTGTGGACCAAATTGTATGGACCATATTTTGTATACTATAAAATAATGTACATTCAGTACAAAATTAATGTACATTCAATATAAAAATAATGTACATTGTATTCAGGGGATGTACATTATTTGTATACTGAGTGTACATTATATTATATAATGGACATTTAGTACAAAAATAATGTACATTTAGTATATTAAAAATGTACTTTTTGTAATGGTCCATACAACAATGTGTGCACCATGGTCCATACAATAATTTGCCACTTGGAATACTATGGAGCCAAGGAGGGCGTCGCATCTCCTCCTATTTGACTACCTTCACTTGCCTACGTAAAGAGGAGGTACTTTTTTGCCCTTTTTAGGTTTGAATAAAGTGTTTTTTTTTTTTTTTTTTTTTTTTTTTTTAGGACTCAATTACACTATTTGCTTAACATAATTACATAAGGACTTATTTTACTTTTTTTTTTTTTTCTAAACAAATAACTACAACATATAACAACTTGGTAGGCGACTACACACTCTTACTATTTTTCTCAAGATGGAGATATTGCATCTTATCAAAGATTTTTCTTATCTAGACAGAGATAGTAACAAAAATATTCGTATGTGTTGTTATTTTAGATTTGACCACGGACGATACTCTGTCTGTAATATGAATTTATAGGGATTGAATAACATTTTTTTGGCGTACTTCTCCATAAAATGTAGTAGTTGGATATCCATCAAATTCCTTTTGAACTAAAAAATAAAAAATAAAAAAAATCATAATGTGTAATCACAAAGAAGCATTTTGTTTGATGGAACAACCAATTTAGATATCACAAGTAGCTCACTGGTTAGTAAACAGTATTTGGGAGAAAATACCAAGCCACAGTGTAGGGATTATGTCTAAAGTGGACAGATCCCTTGTGCGTACCGACGTTTGGCCCTGTCTGCTAAGGTTGGGGATTCAACCTTTTGGGAGAAGTATAAGAGTAGTTGTCTAACATAAAGAGAAACCATAAATGAAATTTCCCAATCAAATTGTAAAGCTATGGCCATTTTATTTTCCATGTGTGATAAGTTTCAATTACATGAAGAATCCATGACAAATTTCTGCTCTGTTACAGTCCCCATTCTTCACCAAGCAACTGCTAAAGAAGAGGCTGCCATGACAGACTTAAAATTCTCCCATTTTGAACAACAACAAACAATATCAACCTCAATATACAATGTATATATGATGACAAAGTTGTTTGTACTTGGCAGTTTGCATGAACAATATATTCGACTTTTCTATTTGGTTTCCCTCGCCCTGCAATTCAAAGTAGAAAACCAGTTTGTTCTGAAATATAGTACTAAGAGAGAGTAAAAGAATCCGGGGCAGCAGAAGTGAGTGAAGGGTTTACGTGTTGGTTTACCTCAAGATAGGATCACCAGACCGAGGTACGTTGCTGTGCAGAGAAACAAGAATGATATGAGTCCCCTGCAAACCGAAATTCTCTCAATTTTACGATAACAACAGAAACCAATGTTGCAGAAGGCGCTAGGCGGGCACCAGCGTCTAGGCGGCCGAGTAATTATTTAAAAACAAAAAACAAAATAAAAGGTAGTGGGTTGTGAGTTTTTTTTTTTTTTTTGGTATACTCAGGGTTTCCACCGTCGGACACAGTGACTAATTCCCTCGCTGAATTGTAGGCACCCAAAACCCCTCGCCTTGTAGGCACCTCTTTTGGGTGAGACAGCTGACCTAGAGATTTAAGACTGCTCCATTCCCAAAGCCAAGGATCGAACCCTTAACCTTTGGTTAATGATGGATGAATCCCTTCTACTCAACCACACCGTTCAGGTTGTAATGGGTTGTGAGTTGTTAGACTGTAATAATCCCCAAAACTAGTCACGTACACATGTTATAGACTATTAGTTGAGTACCGAAGAATATGGAAGAGGAGCAGCCGAGCAGGTGACGACGTACATGCGAGGAAATTAAAGAAAAAAACCACTCGGCCAAGTTAAGTTAGCCAGCCGACTAAAAGCCGCCTAGGGCTGAAATCCCTTCAGCCTAGGGGCGCCTAGCGCCTAGGCCGATTTTTACAACACTAAACAGATCAATTGGCAATTAGGAAGTATATGATTAAAGAGGTGGCTAACTTGGCACTTCAGTACTGCAAGTATGCTCACCAGATGACACCCCACCCGACACCAGTACAAGGACACGGGCACACTTCCGCAAACTTCTCAGCATCGCTGGTATGAACTCTTCGAGATATCAGATCACTGTAAATATCTGCACGTATATATACACGAGGATATGTTCATAGCATAATCAACCAATCCATCGAGCGTGAAATTTAATGATGTCGGGAAGGGCATACCACAGACAGAAAACAAGCTGTTCATTACACCTGCATGAAATCGAAACACAAATAAGCAACCATATTCTACACTGTATCGAAAGCAAGAAATGCAGCATCAGAACCTGCCCAACAAAAAGGGCATCGCATAGAAAATGGACCGAAATTTTACCAATGAACAGAATAATGTACCGTAGAATACGGATTTTGGTTGTTTCCTGCAGAATCCATATGACAGCAAGGAAGAGAATAAGACCTAAGGTTTAAAATTTAAACATCAGTACCACCAATATCTTATGACCTTTATTATTAGTCGAAAATTTTCTAAATCAAGAAATGAGAAGACCTTACCGATACAAAGCCCCCGAAGAGTCCACTGTTCAAAGGAAAGAATAGATGATCAGTAGAGTACTAGAGTTGCATCGTCATTGCAGAACTATGAAAATCATATTATATGGACAAATCTATGCTAAAATGCAAAAAGCCGCTCTAGAAGTAAATGGGAAATTACATTTTTAGCCACACAGAGAACAACAAGTAGCGTGACAGCTAAACATCCAGCGGCAACTCTTGCTGTCAGAAGATTTGTAGAGGCGAGGACTAAAACCATTCCCCAGAAAGACGAACCGAGGTCTGAAGTGAGATAAAAGGTAGACTTCAATTACTTCCATACACATCAATATATTCCACTAAGGATGTTCGGGCAGTTTGCAAATTTTGTATGGCCAATTAGTTTAAATAGATTTAGATGGTTAGACAAGCTTTATGGTTCAATTCACCGAAAATTGAAAATGCAGATGCACAATAAGACTAATAAGTCAAACAGGAAAGTCATGACGGTACATCCAGCTGGTAGAATGAACCAATATACACCACCACGTGTTTCGGTACTGCCACCTTCATCAGCATGAATCTGGATGCCTTCCACCTGCCAAGCTAAACAGGCATTACATATGAGCAACAGAGCAAGTGCAAAAATAATAAGTCCTTTTGAGGGAGTGATGGATCTGAGCACTGCTCTAAGTCAAGCACGCTTAACCACAGAGTTCTTTGGCTATCTGGTTGTCATATCCTACTTAAAACCAATTGGTGATAAATAGGTGAACATTAACCATTTAATCACATCCCTCCATGGTAAGCCACAGTGCCACGTCTAGAATCGAGCAAGGGCTGAACTCAGCCAACCAGGTTGACGCCCAACAGAGAGGACAAGAAAATAGTTGTTAAAACAGAATTAGCTCGCATGAATAGGTTGAATAAATCTTATTATGCCACTACAAGATATCGCAATACCCCATAGAAAACAAAATAATCACCCGCAACTTCTTCCCCAAAAATAGACCAACGCGAGGATTTGTTGTATTTGCAATATGCAGCAAGATGAAATTGGTTCATATTTAAATCTCAGGCCAAATATGATATATCTTGTGTTCTACCAATCGTTTCCATCATCATAGGCAGTAATCTGAAGTTTTTGCCCCTGTTTTGTAAGCTTGAAAATCTAATAACGGATTACTTGATAATGTAAGCAAAATAACCAAATTTGATCTTTTGCAGATTCATAATATATAAGTGCATTAACCTCTCTCTTATTAATGAGGGTCAACACTCAACGTAACATACCACATAGGATAACAATATCATGCATCTCACTATCACTTTAACAAATTATTCTTCACGATGTCCTCTATTCAATGCGGTTATATTCACATAATCACACACACACACAAAAAAAAAGGTGAAGTGTTGCTTACATGACCGCAAGTAAGTTTGCAAGCAATAGCATGACTAGCTTCATGAATGAATACAGTAACTAGTTTGAATGGCAGTAGCAGAACTGTCCTCCATAGCTACAACAAGAAATCAAGATAATTGTTAGAAAAGGGGTCCAAGATTAGGAAACTTCAACACTTAAAAGAGTTATTTTTTTTCAATTGGTATACTTTGAGCCCAAGATCACTTACCAATATGAGCAATTGGGTACCTATATACATTTGGTTCAAATGACATGAACATTTCAATAAACTGAATATTTAGTATGAATATTAGCACTGGCCATGGATATTTAGTTCAAAATTGATGATTTTGTTTAAATCATAATGAAGATCTGTTAACATTAACCTAGCAAGGTGAGCACCAACCCCCCCCCCCCCCCCCCCCCCCCCCCCCCCCTTCAAAATCCAATTCCAAATGAACAACTAGAAATCAGCTATTTCCAAGAAGAAAAAGAAAAACTAGAAATCAGCTAAAGTTAGAATCTTTATGAGAATAAACAGTAAAGGGAATTGAGAGAAAAGAAAGTACAGCAAGAATGACGACAGTGCAGACACCAAGTGTGGCAAGAAAGACCACTTGCTCGTGATTGCAGCATTTCCTGAGCTCCCAATTTGGCATTCCTTTTCTCTACTATTGGAGTAAGATAAATGGCAAATACCCTTTTAGATGGTGTTTTGGGGAGTTATCAGCGTATGAAGTGAAGTGTGGGTATTTCAATAATGGCAGCCACTCGAAAAGCGAGCTGGATTGAATAGTAAAAGGAATAGAATAATTTGATGCACAGAACTGAAGATGGACGGTAACGCTGCTCATCAACTCCATGATTGAATAATCTGTGAATCTTGGGAGGAAAAAGATTTACCTCATTTTTTTTAACCCTAGGATCTTGGCTTGGCGCATTGGGGGTTGAAATCACACAATCAGGATATGACAGAGTAAGAAATGGAGTAGAAAATGGGACTATGTGCAGTATTACTCAAAATTTAGGGAGAAAGTAATGAATAAACTTTTGTGTTTTAAATTTTTTAGTACAAAGTATGAATAACAAAAGTCTTTTATTTGCCTTGTTTAAATATAAAGCAAGGGCTCGAACTTATAACATCCCACATAGGAGTTTAACTCGAATGCCATCTGAGCACAAGATGCTTTACCAATTTGATTTTAGTTAAGTTTGAAGATCTTTTGAAGTTGTTTGTTTGATATAGATTCGATAAAATGTAAAGTACTGAATATAAGTGTTTGAAAATAAAAATGTAGAAAAAGATGTATAGTGGTTCAGCAGAAAGTGCACCTCTTAATGAACTCTCCTTATTATCAAGGAGAAAACCAGCTAATGTATATATAACACCAATATACAAAGGAGCGAGCTCAACTTTTTAAAATCTTTAAAAATATTTTTCTTGAGTCAAACAATCTGAAGTCTCAAATATTCTTTAAGGAAAATGTTTTCATACCTCAAAATATGTTAGAAAATAGTTTAAATTCAAATCTCAGTATGAAAAGATTAAAAATATTTATTGTGTATGTCTCAACTCGTTACTAGAAGATGACATGTGTTGGAACGTAGTAGAGCGAAGCAAGTAGATACCATAGTATACTCGATCTATCTCCTAAAATCTACATTGCTTTTATATTTGATGATAACACTTTAATTTAAAAATCAATATAACACATAATTTTTAGTTTTCATCTCCTAAATTAAAAGATCAAACTTGACCAAACTTATAACTTTTTTTTTTTGTTGGATACATCCAAAAAGACCTAGAGTAGAACCCAACACATCTTAACCCTAAGCTTTGAAAATTTTGAGGCATGTATTTGGGGGAAGCTAAGTTGGCCATATCATTTGGAGGTTAGTTAGTTGTTTCAGCACTAACATGCATGCCCCAATCCCTTAACTAACCCAAGTTAGCCACAGACATATATATATATATATAACTTGTTTGCTTAAGTGTTTTGCTATGGTTACTTAGTTGATGAGTCGGTGGGAGAATGTAAGTATTTTTCCTAAATACAATATATTATAATATATTGTATTATTGGGTGGCTGTAGTGCAAGTAGGAGATTGAGTCAATTAGTGACTTAATCTGTTATGCAACTCAGGATATTCAGTTAAGCTTTAACTGAATATCTGCCTATGTTGATGGCATGTAGGCTTCTAAGCAAAACAGTCTTCCCACAGCTCCCGAGTTCAGGACACGCACCATCACGTATTCGGGAGAGTAGTGGTAGACAAAACACTTTCTACAGGTTTACCATTCCAGAGGCAATTTCCACAACTATGGCTAGGAATGTTCAAAGGTCCTAAAGCTTCCGCTGTAACGAGTCAGGTTACTCGTTTATTTCAGTTTATGTTAACTTTATTATTATCTAACATGTGAGCCATCAAAACCCATTAATTGTATGTTGTATGGTTAGCTAAGAAACCCTACAAAGTGTTTTGCTGGTTAATTACTTAGTTGATAAGTGAGCCATCAAAACCCACCAAGTGTACGTATTGTTGTAGGGGATTAGCTAAGAAATTAAAAGCTACAAGTATTGTAAGGGTAGCATACTAGCATAACCAGCAAGGGCTATTTGTTGAAAGGTCAAACGTAGAATGCATCTTGCTCGAGAAGTGAATGAAAAATCTAATAAATTAAATTATGAAATCCATAAGAGCATCCATAATGTGTTGAGGATATTTGATGATATGAGACTAATTGATTCGGGATATGTGTGAATCAATAACCCTTGCATAAAATATAAAGAGTAAAATGGTAAAGGCAAATAATTATAGTAATATTGAATAGATTAATGTAAGAATATTACAGGAAGGTTGTAATAAGAGTAAAGCATGATTTGTCTAAATTGACATAAGTTATTTATACAAGTATCCAACCAACTTAATTAACTTCGTGGTGAACCGCGGGGTTGGGTCAAATCTCGTCGCCCAGGCCCCGGAGACGGGCTCTGAGGCGAGATGGTGAGTTGCCCGAGCCTGGGTGCGGAGGCCGGGCCTCGGACCCGAGACTTGGGCTCCGGGTCTCCGCTCCCAGCTCGCCTAATCCGAGTCCTTCATCTCGTGCCTCCGGATCCTCCACCTCGAGCTTCCGGGTCCCTCGCCTTGGGCTGCCAAGTCATCCATTTTGGATCGCCGGACCTTCTTATTGGACCCCAGGCTCTGGGCTCTTAGATCCCAAGTCCCCATTCTTAGATCGTCTTCAATATCTCCATCAATATTTCTCATCCACATTATCATTGGATACTCATCTATCTCTAGTACCTTGTCTTTTCATTGTGCATGGATATTTGTTGAGTCACCATCATTTAAATCATTTTTTAGTTATTTATTATTTATTAATCTTATTTTAAATTAAATAATATTTCAAATTAAATATATTATAATTATAATTATTTTTAATATAATTTATAATTCAATTATAATTATTTATAGTATATGAGTATTTACATTACACATGTCCAACAAACACAGTATGAAGCATCAACACTTATATTTAAAAATCAAGTTAAATATAAAGTATGAACACAGTATGAAGTACTTTTGAGTCCTTGTAGTCTAGTGATACCAAGTTATTATTTTATGTGGGAGGTTGTCGGTTCGAGCCTCAGTGGAGGTATTGACTTTTTGTGCTTTAATGGAACTGCATTGTAACAGAGTCAGTAGTTATAAAAAAAAAAAGTAGCTGATTGTAGAAAGATGTTTGGTAAATTAGTTATGAAAAAAAAAAAGTAGCTGATTGTAGAAAGATGTTTGATAAATTAGTTGTTAACTAATAGCTGTTTGGTATAATTTCTTTTCTTAAAAAAAAACTAATTGAGAAAGTTGCTTTGAGCAACTTTTTTAATTTTAACATTTTGGAGTTACAAAAAGCTAATTAACCAAACACTTATATTAATTTTTTAACAAAGTCAAACAACTAATAGTAGTGGTCAAATAAGTTAAAATTGGCCTATAGGCTAACTATTTTACCAAACAGTGTTATATATGTTGATACTATTATAGGCTAGCTCTACTGGATTTGATGAACTTATGGTGTGTTTGGTTCGTACATGGGAATCCGAATCAGAATGAGAATCAAATATTTTGGTAATGTGTTTTGGTGAAAGTATTTTGCGGGTGGAATTGAAATGGTTACGAATATTGATTTTGGTTGTGTATGACCCTATAATGAGAATAAATGTTTTAAAAATACAAAAATAAAAAATCAAAGCAATTGATCCTATATAAAGACACCCAAAGCATCAATATGAACAAAAACAAAATAAAAAAATTCAAAACAAAAATCTAAAAGTACTAATCCAAACTTAAAACTAGATTACCAATAAGATGAAATGTTACCCCTTTTTAATTAGGAAATAAAAATTTTAATTGAAGGGTAATCAAAACCCATAATTATGTTTTTAAAAGATATCAATCAAACACTAACTATGATTTTGATTCACATTCCTAATGTGTAAACCCATGAACCAAACACACCCTTAGGGTTCATAATTGGAGATTTGGCAGAAAATTATGTAGTTATTTTTGCTGCCCAGAGTGTATAACAAGGATAATGGGAGTATTTGGTAAATAGCTGTTAGCTGATTGAGTTAGTGGGTTTGACAAGTTAATAACAGTAGTTGATTGTAGAAAAGTGTTTGGTAAATTAGCTGATAGCTGATTACATGCAAAATTACTTTTTCAACAAATTGATTGAAAAAACTGTTTTGAGAAGTTTTTTGAATTTTAACATTTTGAAACAATAAACGATTACAAAAAAAAAACTAATTAATCAAACACTTATTTAATTGTTTAACCAAGTCAAATAATTAATAGTGGTTAAATAAGTCAAAATTGACTGATAAGTTAAATATATTACCAAATAGGGTCAAAGGCTTGGGAGGGAAAAACCGAAAAAGAGAAAATAGACATGATTTCTTCAAATCAATATCTTCATGTTTCTCATAATTCTGATGGAGATTATGGCAATTCCAATGAGTTAAATCCACCATCCACCTACCTAACAACTAAAGTTAAATCTACCACCATCCTAACAACTAACAAATGCGGATGTTAGGAATTAAGTTCATTGTTTCAATATAATTTTTTTTTTTGGGATAAAAACACCATTTTCAAACATTTAATGCGGATGTTAGGAATTTCAACTGTTTTTGTCAAAACGCTCAAACCTTCTTTACATTTAGAACTTTTCATTCATTTCTGAGTATTATATTTTTGCGAACCCCTTTTTTTAAGCAGTGTCATAAGTACCTTGACACGTATATTGATGACTCTAACAATGCATTGAATTCAGCCGTTTTGGGGTGTTATATTACATACATTGATTGACTTATATATGAGTCTATTAAAAATTATGTGTTGTTGAGCGTTGGTATTCAACACTGTACTACTAAAGACACACTCTCCTACATGCCTATATTACAATTTACTGGTTCAAATGCGGACAATAATATTTTTCGTGCGATCGGTATAGATTCATCATTAGGTATACAAAAATGTATCACACAGTGTTCAGAAATGCACCATAATGAAATGCACCAATGCACCACAAAATGAAGAACAAACCAAAAAAAATGCACCACACTTAATGGTGCAGTTTTAAACACTTTCTGATGCATTTATGTGTACCTAATGTTAAGTGACCACACGACCTCACGGGAAGCGTTGTCCGCACGAGATCCTGGCCTTAGCATATATTATTTATTTGTTGTTTTATAAGGGAATAAAAATTAAATTTGGGACTTTTATATTGAATCTCAAATGTATGACAATTTGAAAAGTGAAAACTTTTAGATTACAAGGCTTTATCAAATATAACTATGTTTCATGTATCAAACCATTTTGTAATAAAATCATATTATCTTGAGTTTATTCATCTAAATAATTCATAATAAAATTAATCAATTTATTTATATCTAATAAATATAAAAAGTTGTGGCATTTTCACAAGTCGCATAATCTAATATAATATTTAATTTAAAAGTTTAATACAAAAAAAATATGTTTGACATATTTATGTATGCCATGCAACATAATTTTAGATATAAATATAAATATTTAAAGAAATTATGATGAATTGTATGATCATATATATTATATAAAGGAGTAATATATAATCAAAAAAAGAAACTTTCATATAGATTATATTAACTTTAGAAAAATGATATCAATCTCTTCAAGTATTGATAACTCATTTAATAGTATTGCATTTAATTTTTTTACTTTTGAATATTTTGCATATCAATTGAAATTTTCCCTGATGAAGGAAAAATAACATTAACTCAAAATCTTGCTTAATAAGAAAATTTATGCTAAAAGTAGAATACTTTTTTATCTCATCGCATGCTATTTATGTATTATTATTATTTATCTCATATATCATATCACATTTCTATCATCATACCACATCAATACATGTGAGGATCGGATGCAAAATCTTTAAGGGGATGTTTGGTTCATATTATATGGAGTGTTTGGCAAATAGTTGATAGTTGATAGCTGATTGAGTTAGTTGATAGTTGTTAGCTGATCGGGTTAGTTGGTTTGATCAGTTGATAGTATTAGTTGGCGGTAAAATGTGTTTAGTAAAATTAGATGTTAGACAATAATTGATTACATATAAAAACATAAATATATTATGATATATATTTACTTCTCTTAAAATACTTTTAAAATTTATTGTCATCGATTCATCGTTGTGTTATTATTAATTATATTTTAACTATTATTTATTGTTTTATTATTAATAATGTTATAATTAAAATGAAATACTCCTTATTTAATAATAATTCAATATCAAAAATATAATTTCAAATAAAAATATAATAAACATAAGTTAATAATAATTATTATTAATTATATCATAAGTATATTGTGTTATTTACTTAACTCTTAAAATACTTTTAGAATTTATTAGCATCGTCGTATTATTATAAATTATAGTTGATTAAATATAAAATAATATATAAGGGCATAAGTATAAATATTAAATTTTAAAATAATTTTATGTTGAAATAATAATAATAATGATAATAATAATAATAATAATAATAATAATAATAATAATAATAATTATTATTATTATTATTATTATTATTATTGTTATTGTTATTGTTATTGTTATTGTTATTGTTATTGTTATTGTTATTGTTATTACGAATTTAGGATCAAATTGTAATTATATAAATATGCAGCTATTGATCCAAATCAAAGCTTGATTTAAGTAAGCTAAATCAACCCTAATTCATTATTCTTTTCTTTTGAAAAGCCTAGCACTGCACTAGGAGAAGTAGAGAACGACGAAAATCAACACCAATAACGGCAATGGTGAAAATCAACACCAGCACGATGAAAATGCAAAGAACTTTGGAAACCAAGTGTAGCTTCGTAGCCATATCGCAATTTTTAGCAAAATCAACACAAAAATCTATGGCGTCGATGACCTTAAATTGGTTGAGAACTTTGAAACTGAATGATGGCAAGAACTAAAGGTTAGCAATTATGAAAAATCACACTTTTGATCCATCAATTGTTGTCTAATCTGCAATGTGGTCCCCCACTGTCAATTTCAATCAATTGGGTCCCTCAAATCTTTAAACAGTAGTCGATTTGGTCCTCCGGTCAAATCTCTCTCAAACGAGTTAAATTTATGGATAATTTGGTAATTTTGCAATGTCCTTATTTAACCCCATCCTCCCAAGCCATTTACCCCAAAATTCATAACTTAATTTCCCCAACACTTCACCCCCAATTTCTAAACATAAGCTGCCATTACAGTATCCATTCATTCTACTGCAACTAGAGTGTGAGCCATCCGAACCACGTCGTGGTCAACAACTACTCCACTATGCATACCGCCCACCTCCACCAATTTGAGCGTGACGTCAATGCCCGACGCTACACACTTGACTTACATGGAGCCGAATGAACCGCAGCATCTTTCGCTCTGTGTTTTTTTCGGCCTTCTCCTCTTCCCTGCTCCTTCGAGAGCTAAAAACGCTGCCACCGCGGCGCTGCAGTCGTCTCCTCTACCAATTACGGCGACGGTAGTGTAATTGGAGTTAACTCCTCCTCTGGCGACATGGGAAACAACGACACCGCGATGGCGTGAATCGACGGCATCATTAAGGATCTAATCCACAGCTCGATTCACATCGCGTTTCCAACAGCGAAATAGTGCCGCCGTCATCTTTGGTTGTAAGGTGCCATATTTCCCCTTCTTTCTCAGTTATCTTTGATGGGTACTTTGATTTTGAGTCGAAGTAGTTGATAGTTTGATACACAAATCTTTTGGTGATGTTTAACTCCATTTAAGCTGGTCAGAGATCCCAACTTACCTTTCCAGATGGGTTTGTTCACTTTGTTGTGATGATGAATTGTTGGGGTTTTAAATGTTAAACACAATAAGTTATAAAAAAAATCATGCGTAGATTAGCATTTTGAAAAATGGTTGATCTGGCAAATACTTAATCCTAAGCCTGATTTAGGTAAGTCAAATCAACCCTAACTCACCATTCTTTTCTTTCCAAAAGCCTAGCGCCGCACTAGAAGAAGTGGAAAACAACGAAAATCAACACTAATAACGACAATGGTAAAAATCAACACCAGCACGACGAAAATGCAAAGAACTTTGGAAACCAAGTGTAGCTTCGTAGCCATAGCGCGATTTTTAGCAAAATCAACACAAAAATCGATCGTGTCGATGCCCTTGAATTGGCCGGGAACTTTGAAACATAATGATGGCAAGAACTAAAGGTTAGTAGTTATTTTGTTGAATTTTTAATTATGGTAGTGTGAGGATGAAGACTTAATTTGTGTTGTTTTTCCAATTTCTTCAATTTGCTGGCAAAATTTGTGAAGAGGGGTTTGTATGCCAGATGAAGAAAAGATTCAGGGGTAATTTCGATTTTTAAATGTTAAATGCAATAAGTTATACAAAAATATTGCCTAGATTAACATTTTGAAAAATGGTTGATCTGACGAATAATTAACCCTAAATTAAACTTGATTTAAGTAAATCAAATCAACCCTAATTCATTATTATTTTCTTTCCAAAAGCCAAGCGTCGCACTAGGAGAAGTGGAGAACGATGAAAATCAACACTAATAACGGCAATGGTGAAAATCAACACCAACACGACGAAGTGTAGCATCGTGGTCATAGCGCGATATTTAGCCAAATCAAGACAAAAATCAATGGCGTCGAGGGTCTTGAATTGGTTGGGAACTTTGAAACTGAATGATGGTAAGAACTAAAGGTTAGCAATTATTTTATTGAATTTTTAGTTATGGTAGTGTGAGGATGAAAACTTAACTTGTGTTGTTTTTCCAATTTCTTCAATTTGATGCAAAAATTTGTGAAGAGGGGTTTGTATGCCAGATGAAGAAAAGATTCAGGGGTAATTTTGATTTTTAAATGTTAAATACAATAAGTTATACTAAAACCCTGCCTAGATTAGCATTTTGAAAAATGGTTGATCTAACGAATACTTAACCCTAAGCCTGATTTAGGTAAGCCAAATCAACCCTAATTCATTATTCTTTTCTTTCCAAAAGCCTACTGCCGCACTAGGAGAAGTGGAGAAGAACGAAAATCAACACCAATAACGGCAATGGTGAAAATCAATACCAGCACAACGAAAATGCAAAGGACTTTGGAAACCAAGTGTTGCTTCGTAATCATAACGCGATTTTTAGCAAAATCAACACAAAAATCGATGGCGTCGATGGCCTTGAATTGGCTGGGAACTTTGAAACTGAATGATGGCAAGAACTAAAGGTTAGCAGTTATTTTGTTGAATTTTTAGTTATGGTAGTGTGAGGATGAAGTTATTTTCTGAAAGTTATTTTCTAGAAAATATTTTTTTTAGGTTTCTAAACAACTCTAAACGCTTTTATATGACTTTGATTGTTAGAACTTATAACTTATTTTAAACTACAAATAATATATAAGCTCGGTTTGGCAAACATTTGGAGTTTAAAATAATAGCTTATTTTAAAATGCTGCCCCAAGTAGCGTTTCAAAATAAGTTATTGGTTTTTTAATTTTTTTTTTAATTTTTTTTAATGTTTATTAATTTACAAAAATGAAACCATCTTCCCTTCATTAATCAAAATTCTAATATCTTAGTTTTATCATTTTATGTTTTTTTTTTTTTTTTTTTTTTTTTACTTATCAAGTAATTCAACAATTAATTTTGCAAAACACTTTAATTTCAATTAGTTAACTTATTAACTACTAGTCTTTCAGCCTTCAGTTTTCAACTAGCTTTCAGCAAATTATTGTGTGGACCACAGTCCAAAACGACGTCGTTTTGATGTTAAAAAATTTAAAAATTCTTTGTTCGCGCGTGTTAGCATACTGAACATTTCGTGGTAAGATAATATATTTTATGAGTTAGAATATTATACTTTATGTGTTGGAGTAATGTAATTTGGGGGTGTTTGGTAAATAGTTGTTGGTTGATTGAGTTAGTAGGTTTGACTACTTGATAGCATTAGCTGATTGTAGAAAAATGTTTAGTAAATTAGTTGTTAGTTGATAATTGATTATATGCAAAATGATTTTCTCAAAAAGTTGATCGGAAAAGCTGCTTTGAGTAGCTTTTTGAATTTAGCATTTTGGAATAAGTTGTTACAAAAAGCTAATTAATTAACACTCATATTTTGATTGTTTAACCAATCAAGCAGCTAGTAGTGGTCAAATAAGCCAAAACTGAATGATACGCTAACTATGTTACCAAAGATGACCCTTATGTGTTAAAATAATAAAATTTATGAGATAAGATAATGTATTTTATAAGTTAGAATAATGCACTCTACATGTTAAAATAATGTATTTTATGAGTTAGAATAATGTATAATGTACTTTGTGTTAGAATAATGAAATTTCTTACATAAAATAATATATTTTATGAATTAGAATAATATATATTTTAATATTAAAATAATATATTTATGAATTAAAATAATGTACTTTATGTGCTTTTAATCGTAATTTATATAGCTGTATAGATCATGATCCATTCATGCCATACAATTTATATAGCTGTATAGATCATGATCCATCCATGCCATACATAGCGTATATGGCTATATGTGCGTCCTAAACAAGTATTATATGAAGTGTAAAATTAAGGTTGAAAACACATGAAAAGATAATTGGACAATATTTGTTCAACCTAAATCAAGCCACGAGCCACTAAATCTCTACCGGTCAAAACGTGACCTAAGCTGATGCAGATTTTCATCCCTGGATTGTACGCATCCCTCTTTTCTTCTTCTTCTTCTTCCTCGTATGAATAGTCCCCAAATCCCTCCATTTTCAGTGTTCTCCGCCGTCCCCTCAAAATCTCTCTTCCATTTCTCCTCCTGCTTATTCGCCTCTATCTCTGACTCCTAGCCCTAAGGTCTCTCTACTCTCTTTACCTGTTATTTTGCGATAATACATATGCCCTTTTTGTTTGAATCACCGTATAATCGGCCTTGTAATCTGTTTAGCATTTGTATATATGTTTGCGTATAGGTCTTTTTCCTCTTTTTTTTTGGTTTGTTTGGTGTGAATCTGAAAAAAAAGGTTTGTTGTTTTTGTAGGAATAGGATTAGTGACGAGAGCAAGCGAGGGGAAAATGATGATGAGGGCTTCAGGAGGATACTCTTCAATCTCAAATGGTGTTGTGTGCCCCAAGCCTCGCAGAGTTAATGAATCCATCAGACCTTTTTGTTTCCTGGAGTTCAGGTTAATTTTTTTTTTTTTTTAAATTTAATTTATTTTTCCATTTTTTTGAGATTAGAGTTCATTTTCTGATCTTCGTTTTTGGTGGATTTGGTTTTCTTTGGGTCTTGTATCAGTGGACAAATGAAGGCTTGTGATTCAGATGCTGGGACTGAGATTCTGGACATTATTTTCACCAAGGTATTCTATTGCCCCATAGTTCATATGATTTCTGTCTTGCTTTTGCTCAATAAATTTTTGCAAAAATATAAGCTATGTTCTTATCAACTATCATCATGGAAGAAAAAAGGAGTACTTTTGTTCTTTAGATGTTATGTGTAGTTGGGTTTTGTTATTCTCTTCTTTCATTTTCTAGGTCTTAGTAGGAAATTGCAGTGAATTATATGCTTCTGATTCTTCTAGTTGAGGTTTCAGTTCTGTTATCAATTAATCTTATTGTTTTCTGTTTTGTTTAATTATTAGTAGTTACCTTCCAGATTTTAACAAAAGAAAAACTTCACAAATATCTTTCTGTGCTATATACTACTGGTTGTTAGTTTAATTGAGGTTTTACTGTTGTTTCATAGAGCAGATAGTATATTTGAGGTTTTATTATAGACTGTTGGTACTATGTTGTGGTTGGTCCAATTGACATGTATAGATTGTTATGAAACAGGAGACTTCTGGTGCTGGAAAACTCAATATCCATGAGGGGGCTTCATCACCGCCATTTTTCTTTGGTTCCCCACCGAGCAGGGCATCAAATCCCCTGATCCAAGATGCACAATTCAGCAATGAAAATTTTGTTCCATACCCATTGCCACTTGCAACGTTAACTTCAGCATCACCGCCACTGCCATCCTCCTCGCCCTCCTCTGCTCGTAAGAATGGAGGTGGGTGCGGGATGAAGTTTGGGCACAAGCCAGCTCCGGTGAGAATTGAAGGCTTCAACTGCAATGGGAACTGCAGGGTTTCGGCTGTAGCTTAGAATCGGAGGTGTCCATGAAGATGCGGACAGGGCAATAAATCAAAGTCAGTGAGAAATGTAGATTTTTGGGTGAGAATTACTAAACCAATTTCTTTGTTTTAGCAGTTACCTGTGTATATAGAGTCAGAAAATGCTAGTCTTGTCATTTTCCTTATATGCGATTCGTCTTCCCCTAATGAGTCAATCATGTAATGTGTATATATATATGTAATGGGGTGATGAATTTTAGGGAAGTTGATCCAAAACAATAATCACCAAAGAGTAGAAAAAGGGTCCAAAGACATCCCTTCTTTGGATTGTAAGTTAGGATTTGCCTTAGACAGCCTTCAAATTGTAACATTTAGGGTTTCTCACTCTTCTTTCCCTTTATTGTAATTGTAATTTGAAGGAGAGGAGATGATGGTCATTTAGATGTTTTTCGCTGTCTCATTTTCCCTTTTACAGCTTTTCTGTTTTTGTTGCTACAAGTTATCATGAATATTTTGTATGCTATGATTTTGTTGCTACAAGTTATCATGAATATTTTGTATGGTATGATTCATGAGCCACTGATGTTGAATGTTTCTTTGTCAAACCTTTCAACATGGACCCATGCCCTACAATAATTTGTGTGAAAGAGGAGATCACACTTTTAATTCTTCAGTTAGTGGTATAGCAGACTTGAATTTATTATTATTATTATTTTTGGATGACAAAAGAAACTTAGTTGACTATGACTGCTTTGTGAGTTTAGTCAGCAAAAGATCACAATGAGGGGAAATAGTTTAGTTTGTCCAAAGCTGATTAGCTCAAATTAAGAAGGTTGAGATTCGAACTTGTGACTTCAAGTTACAAGTTTGTATCTTTAGCCATTTTGGTTGGGGTTATCCTTCGGGCTCGATTAATTGTCTACAAGAGTGTTGGGACTTAAGAGGCTTAGCCAAGTAGTCAACCGAGTGATACAAATCTAGGTCTTAATTACACTATTTTGGTCTAAATTTTTATGAATCAAGTGATATAAACTCAGGTCTTATTACACTATTTTGATTGAGATTTTTATTTATCTACCATATCTTGTAACCGAATGAATGAATGATAAAAAAGTATCGTTCGGTGTTCACGCTATACGAGGACTGGGTTCAAAGGTTCATTGAATGGGCTCTACTATGGTGATGTAATGAAGAGTTGGGAAAGTATGTATATGGATGGTGTTTGGTATTTAGAATGGGTAAGAAGCGAAATTGGTCACGGCAAAGTTGGCATTTTTATATGTATAGGGAAACGTTGTAGAATACGTGGGGGTGTCGTGTTTTCTTATGTTTGTTTTCTTGGCATTTTGCCGTTTTGCCGTTTTGCCGTTTTGTATGCATTTGTTGATGGCTATTGCTTTCTTCTGTAAGTTTATCTTAATTTTTATTAGGGTTGAACAGATCATATCGGCTTTGGGTGCGACGTCGCTTTATGATGGTTTCCACGCTAACGGACTACAAAACGAAACCAATTGTTTTTTTTTTTTTTTTTTTTTTTTTTAAAAAATTATTATTAAGGTGCGGATTATTTATTTTATGGTTAATTTAATTCTTTTGTGATGATAACAAGGTAATAATTAATGATGATCATAAACTTTGATAAGAATATTTAGGGATTAGGGTTAAATAATGATGGATAGGGAATATTTCCTGAGTATATCCCTACTTAGTTTCATACACCTAGTCGATATCAGGTCAGGTCATCGGTAGGAACATGAATCAACCTTCTCTCGATCTTATACATGAAGTTTCCGACCTAAACGCTATAACCTGGCTAGCAAGAGACTGCAATAGTATTCCGTTTCTTAGGCACTGATCCCGACTAGTTCAAATCGAAACGATCGTCCTGAGCAAAACTACTTGAGGATTTGAACTTTGATTTCAAGCTTTAACCCAGTCCCATCTTAACGAATGATCAGGAATCTACGCACATGTGGTTATCAAAGCGTTGTTCCCGAGCACGTGTTAGTCATGCTGAGATCCCGGCATGTGTCCACTTCCCACCGCTATAAATACCGCATTAAATGTTACGGGGGTGGGGGGGGAGGATTTTGGCATTTCTACCTACCCTATTTAGCTCGGGAACCTCTAGCCTCCCGTCATATCTGAGCTTATTACTAAACCAACAAGCAGACCATTAAAGGATCCATCGACGATCCGACCCTGCAAATTGTATGTTTTTGTGGACTTGACTATATTTACCGCATCATGGATGAAATTATATAGCCAAATAATTTTCACCCATATATTACAATAAAACTATTTTTATTCATTGGTTATTGTGAATAAAAATGCAATTAAGTCATTGAATTTTCAAAGCATGCAAATGAATGTTACCTTTTTGGATCATTGTCGATTAATCATAATACTTGAATTTTGTTTTGTAAGAAAAAATACATTTTTAATCGTTTAGTTATATCGTAATAACATACTCAATTACTCTGCCAAGATATTTAGTTCTTAAGTTGTTAGTGAAATGTTATTGTTGGTCCCTTTGAATTTTACCTTCTATTTCTCCTCTCCAAATAAATTATTGGCTATGTATAAATATTGGTAACCGCCATCCATTAGACTTAAGACTGACCGAGGCCAAGGCCTAGAGCATCTAGGCCGAGCCCCGGGCTCAGCCTTGGTCAAGCAAGCCGAACATGGTCAAGGTTGTTGCAACTAATTTCCCTATTCACGAGGGCAATTAGGAAATGATATAATATATATTCAATTGTTATTGTCTTGTTAAGACATCGGGAATCCACTTGTAATAGTATTACAATATTCCTAAAGACAACATTCTTGCCCTTTCCATTAACATTCTTGTCTTTAGATTCATACATCTTATCTTTATTTTTATTCTTTAACTATTGAGTTAAGTAATTCGGAGTACCAGGATTAATTTAATCCATCACACTTTATCCAAATTTTCTTGAGAAAGTGAGAAGCTCTTATGTGAACAATCAACGGCTCTATTATAGAATACCTAAAATTACAAGATTTTTTTTTTTAGAATACCTAAAATTACAAGAATTGAAAGCAGAGTTCAAGAAAATGGAACGAAATGTACCTTGACACCCTTAGGATTACTTGTACTGGTAGAACCAGTTGTTATATTATAGACCGCGGTGCATAATCGATTATGCACCGCGGCCCATATACGGCGCCGTTTCTTTAAGTAAAGAAACGGCCCGCTGTTAGAGTTAACGGAGTCCGTTTGTTTGGTGTATTAAACACTAACTGACACTACAATATATCCAAACCGACACTGCAGTTATATCAAAATGATACTGTAGTTATAGTGAAATGAAACTGCAGTGTATATAAACTGAAACTGAGTAACATTTCACATATTTGAGTGTATATTGTACAATGAAGCTGTAATTATATCAAAATGATCATGTAGTTGTGTTTTAATAAAACTATAGTGTATATAAAATAAAATTAAATAACATTTTCACATATTTGAGTCTATAAATATCGAATGAAACTATAGTTATATCGAAATGAAACTGTAGTTGTGTTCAACTGAAACTGCAGTTGTGTTCAACTGAAACTGCAGTGTATACAAAATGACACTGAATAACAGAGTTACTTTTTGCAAAAGGGTGCGAAACGGCGAAAATAAACACTGTTAATTTTCATTTAAAAAAAGACGCGCGGTGCATAATCGATTATGCACCACGGTGCATAATATAATTTGCCTGGTAGCAACATGAGGGTGTAAAAACCAACCTCCAGCGATGTTCGTAAATCGAAGATGGGCAAGAAAACCTACAGACTTTGTAGTTTGGTCTTCAAGTGTTCAACCATGAACTCTAAGAAAATTATTGCTTCTAAGGTGGTGGCAAATTATGCTATGGATCATGGTTTACACTACAAGGTCGACTATTGATAGATGTTCATCTTTAGTATATTGAATGTTCGTTTTTAATGTATTGAAAACTTATTTTTAGATAGTATACCAAAAATAAATTTTCAAAAAAAATGAACGACATTCAGTACACTAAAGATGAACATCTATTTATGTCAGTAGTCCATTTTAATTTACAATTGACGGAGTGATGGAGTATGGGCCCAATAACAATTAGGCCAGAAGATGCCTAAAACTTTGCATATTTCAACTTTTAAGTTAGGTTTGAACCACCAAAAAGAGAAAGAAACACAATCACCGAAACTCAAACCCCTAACCTATATAAGTGCACAATCATACCTTACTCCAGCTAACCTGATCTCTCATATTTCTTGTGTAAGCGGAAGCGGTAAAAATGAGCTAAGGATAGGGTGTGGAGTGGCAACTCGTGGTGATAACAAGTGGGTGGACATGATTGATCGAAGAATGACTCTTTCATGGGTGGACAAACTGGACATGATTAATTGATGTATGACAAACACTCACTTCTCAAGCTGTAGACACTATAAATATGGCTCATTGTTCCCCTCGAATGTCATCCCATCACCATTAGGACACCTGGTCTAATGGTTTCTTCTCCACTCTCCCCCACTACCTCAAGAAGCTTGTCTTAGGGGCTAGAGTCAAATGTCTAGTCTAACTTGGGCTCTTGTTAGGCTAGCTTTAATATTTATTTATTTGTGGCTCAGTTGTAAATATTACTTGGATTCAGTGTCTTGATTAATAATAATAATAATATTATTATTTTTATTTAATTTTATATTTTCTATCCAATTTATGATGTGTTCGTCCCGTAAAATCATTTGCAATGTAATTCATGCATAGCTAATTATATAGAAAAACAACAAAACACAATAAAGTGAAAGTATAGCACAAATTTATTTGCATATAGAATAGGCCCAAATAAAGTAGTAGGTATAAGTACATTTCATCAATCAAGCTCAACTAATTAACATAGCATAGGTATTGATTTCCTTGTAGTCTAAATGTAAGTGGTAAGTGCATCTTGCAGCACCCACTCACCCTTAGAGTCTAGATCTTGATCTAGATCCACTATGTTTGGTTGTTTGGATTTGAACATTTTGGCAGTGGCTGGAGAAAGAAATGTTTTGTTTTTGTTTTTGTTTTGTTTTGTTTTGTTTTGTTTTTTTGTTTTTTTTTGTTTTTTTTTGTTTTCTATAGAAGAGAAAAAAAATCATATTAGTTAAAGACAAACATAAAATTTAATATTGTAAAATTTAATATTGAAAAATATAGTTAAGTAGATGAAACATGATTTTTTAAAAAATTGAGACTCGTGGGTTTGAGCCCAAAATATACTTATTATTATAATTACTCAAATTTAAGCATTAATATTGCCTAATTGCACACTTTTATAATACAATGGTGCATTTATATTTTTGTTATAAGTAGACTAATTGAGAAGTGTATTTGATTGTCACTGTATATATTTATGTGACGCTATTATGTTTAATTGATTTAGCTATCATCTTATTAATTAATAATTAGTAATAATATTTTTTTTTAAAAAAAAGGGAAATGACACTCTTATGGGGTGTTTGGTTGGCATGAAATTCAATTCCTTTGCAATGAAATTCATCATCCATGCCAATTACAAATCAAGGAGCAATCTTAGTAGAAGAGAAGGTAGAAGACTTTGTGATAAAGATAATCGCAAGGATGACAAGAAGGAGCATAGTTCGAAACCTATTGGAAACATTTTAATCAAGAGTTAATGCCATTTTTGGTCCTAGACTTATTGATGCATTGACACTTTTCATCCTCCATAATAAAAATTGTCACTTAGTAGCCACTGTTATTGATCGTTGGACAGTTTTGATCTTCCGTCAATGACGCCGTTTGTTGACCGTGAATTAGAAGGGTTTTTCTGTCTTTTTATGTTCTAATCCTTGTATTTCTCCATCCATTGGTCACTGATACATCCATTTCTTCAAACTGAGGTTATCCGCTTCAGTCCTTTCTAACATTAAGAAATCATCTTCACCCAACTAACAATAACGAATTTTACATTTGGCATCAATCTCAAGATAATGGAAACAAGTGCAGTTGGAATAGAAAGGGCGTTAGTCCATGCCTGTGGAAATTTTGTCGAGCATACAACATAACTAGCAAAGTCAGGAATATCACCCAACCACTCCCTTAACCTTTCTGCATCAACTATAATAGGTATGCCCCTACTCTTTGCCTCCTGCACTACAATCAAAGCAGTCTCATGCAGCCTTCCATCTAAGTAGACAATATTTATTCCAAGCGCTGAAGACAATTTTGATTTGGGTATGTAGACCCCCAGATATCATGGGTGGATATCCTGGAGTGAAAATGCACGTGCGAGTTTTTTTTTTTTTTTTTTTTTTTTTTTTTGTCAACAATGACATATGTGAATGGTGAGTTTCTTCCTTTGGACACCACCATAAAAGATGTATCAACACCATTCCTTTCAAGCTCATCAAGTATTCTTTCGCCATGCGAGTCATCAGGAACCTTAGATATGATCCTTGGATTAAGACCAAGACAAATTTTATCATACGGGTTTTATCAAAGCATTGCCAGTGTTACCACCTCCTTGAACCTCAAAGCTGGTGCTCCGAATTTTATCATCCGAGTTGGGGAATGAAGCTACAGCAGCCAGGAAGTCAACACCGGCCATTCCAACACCTCAGACAATGCGATTTTTGGGGAGCGGCGGATTCCACATTTTCAGCTTGAAACTTCAATGAATTTCAGGTAGAATAACAAAGTTTTTGAGGTTGTGCACCAAGTAGTTGTGGTCAGAGAGAGAGAGAGAGAGAGATGGGAAGGATGTTTGTGGTCAATATGGAAGGGAGGACTTACAGGTGCAAATTCTACATCACGCCATCTACAACTACAACTGCTATTTACCATAAGAGGGTTCGCCGACCTGCTGCCCTCTCTGCTTCGCCGGAACCAAAAACCACCGGTGAAGGCCCCAACCTCGCCGGATCTGTTGCTGCACCGCCAGATCTGCCTTACTGGTCCGTCGCCGGAAGGAGTTACTGCCTCGTATGCTCGCCGCCGTACCCACAACTCGCCGGAGAAGAACCTCGCTGCTACTCACTACCGACGGTTACTACTTAGCCGCCAAGTCTCGCCATCTCGCCTCACAGGAGTCACAACAGCGCTGGTCTAAACAAGATTAGAAGAATAAGACATAAAAAGACAGAAAAGTCCTTCTAATTCATGGTCAACAAACGACTTCATTGACGGAGGATCAAAACTGTCCAACGACCAATAACAGTGTCTACTAAGTGGCAATTTTTATTATGGAGGATGAAAAGTGTCAATGCCTCAATAAGTCTAGGACCAAAAATGACATTAACTCTTTTAATCAAATATCACACTTGGTAACAAAGGTTGAAGGAAAACTACAAAGTGGTATATGGTTCGAACCTAAGAGAAGACAAATAAATGGAGTAGCAAAGGTGGTAGAAGATGCATGGGGAGTAACAAATTAAGGTGGTAGAAGAGGTGGAATAAGCAAAGGAAAATCAAGATGCTTGTTTGAATTCCTATTTTACCATTTATCAAAGTAGAAGGACTGATACAAGAAGAATTGGTAGAAGAATTAATAGAAGACTTTATTGGAAATTTTGGAAAATATTCGAACCTAAGAAGAAGAGTATAGAGAAGTAGAAGGAGAAGTAGAAGGAGAGTAGAAGAAGAAGTAGGAGATGAGTAGAAGAAGTAGAAAAAGAGTAGAAGAGGATGTAGAAGACCTCAAATAGAGAAGAGAAAGTAGAAGACTTCAAGAAGAAGAGGATGCAACCAAATATTTCGTCTTAGTTATATTTGAATACTTCAAGAATACCACTCCCCAGTTAGTTCCAGCGAAACTTTGTTTTTCTAGCCTCTTCGATTGTCCACCCGCTGTTAATGTTCTCGAAGATTTTTACCAAAAATTAACTGAGTGGAGAAGGGTCAATTATTTATTGAGAATTGATGCAGAACAATCGAGCTGATAATGTATTGTAAAATAATAAAAACATCAAAAAATAGAGAGATAAGGGAGAGAAGGAAGAAGTAAAATCTCAACACATGGAAGTGTATGTCACCCTTTTCATTGATCATATTTCTTTACATATATGCCTACATTTTGTACTAAAAAAAATGCCTACATTCCAGTAACGTACTTTATAAATTATAATACAATCATCAAATAGGGAGAGAAAGCGAGAGATTATAGAATAATGACCCTAGCTTAATATTTATAACATTTCTAAAATTATTCATATTATTTGTTCATTATGTACCAAGTTATTATTTGTTAATATTTATATTGACTAGATCCGACTCAACCATCTCTAAATAAAGATTTGAGAGATGGTTTCACAAAAGTGTTATTGTATGACTGAATTATTATATAATTAATCAGTAAAAGATTTAAATTGAAGTAGGTATAACCAACCGAACCCCACCGAAATTCATTCATCTAACATTCTAACAGTTTTTTGCTACAGAGAGAGAGAGACTGAGAGAGGGACGGAGAGAGAGATGGTGAGGAAGAAGGGAGTTGTGTTCGACGATGGAGCTCCGGACGACTTCGACTCGGAGAACCCGTACAAGGACCCGGTGGCGATGCTGGAGATGAGGGAGCACCTGGTTCGGGAGAAGTGGGTAGATATCGAGAAGGCCAAGATCCTCCGCGAGAAGGTCCGGTGGTGCTACCGCATCGAGGGCGTCAACCATCTCCAGAAGTGCCGCCACCTTGTCCACCAGTATCTCGACGCCACCCGCGGCATTGGCTGGGGCAAGGACCACCGCCCACCTTCTCTCCACGGTGCGCTCTCAATTTTTCAATCTAACAAATTAGGGTTTTTTCCCCCAATGGGTGTCTTGTTTGTATTTTTTATTGATTGCGATCTTTTTTTTTGTTTTTGCATTTCAGGTCCTAAGGTTCAGGCTGTGGAGTCCAATAATTGAATGACAAATTGACTGTTTTTTCCCCATTTTTTCTGGTAATTTCCAACGAACACGTGAAATTATTGAAATGTTGTATTACCCTGTGGTTGAAAATTGAAATCCTTACATGTTCTTTTGCCAGGCTAATTATGCAATTCAATAATTTACAAGTGGCAGAACATTTAAAAATTACTTTTTTCCCATTATTTTGTGATATGCCTTCAAGCTAGAGTTTTGAGCTAAGAGTAATGAATGTTTGGTCTGTTTTCTACTCCATTTGAATGAGTGATTTGAGTTTTCTAGTTTATCTTGTCTTTCTTGATTTAGACTCTGATGAGGGAGTGGAATTAATGTGAAAAAGTTGGAAAGATTTATTTGCCTGGTGATAATTAAGCAGAAGAAACAGGAGTAGAAACTCTCTGATTTTAATGAATAATATCCTAGATGGCGCTTTTATGATTCTGGAGTTCATACTGGAAAACATCATGCACTCAATAGCTTCTCTCTATTTCTAGTTCCTTGGACACTGCCACTGCCATTGCTAAAAAAATTCGGAACTGAAGGTCTGTTCACAAGGGCATAGATAGTTCCTGAAATTAGTTATTTGTTTTCTCTCTTTTATTGTGAGAAATATGAAAAGAAAAGATGTAGTGGACGCCCTTCAATAGATGTGGTTTTTTGTAGGTTTTTCTTTTTCCCTCTTCTATTGGGAGAAACCAGATATGGTTTTTGCTGATCATAATAGCCAAGCCTAGGATCATAATCACCACATTGGTGATAACAGTGTTTTAATTCAAGTGACATTTTGATTTACTTTGTCACCGTTTATTCATTGAAATTACAAATCGGAAACTTTGGATGGTTTATCACAATATCCTTAAATTATTATTATTACTACTACTACACATGAAATTGTCGTGCTCTAAGCTGTGTACTGAGTTGTTATCTATTTCTAAGGATCCAATGGTGTTTACTTACTGCTTTTGCTACTGCTACTACTACTATACATGAAGTTGTTGTGCTCTAAGCTGTTTACTGAGTTGCTATCTGATTCTAAGGATCCCATTGTGTTTACGGATAGTTTTTTTTTTTTTTTTTTTTTTTTTAATCATTATTTATTTATTTATTTTCTATACCTTTCACTAATTGAGACTTGATTATGAAAGAAATTAGGAAGTGTTATGGTGACCACAATTACTTACAAAATGATGAATAGCTAATTACTCTGTTCAGATATTAGAGATTTGACTTATAAAGAAAATAGTTTGACATTAGAGCCATAAATTTTGGAAATGCATGCACAGCTTTACAAAATGATGAATAGTTAATTACTGTGTGTTTAGATATTAGAGATTTGACTTATCAAAAAAAAATATTTAGACATTAGAGCTATAAAATTTTGGAAATGCATGCACAGCTTTAATGTCTCATTTCTTTTGCAGGTGTCATCTAGTCTTCTGAGTTAATAAGATACTCCGTATAAAGTGGGAGAAATGAGAAGCGCATTGACTGTCAGTTCACTTTGCTGATGCGCCTGTCTTTCTGCCCAAGCATTTTTGTAATAAAACATTTAACGTGTAGAATTATAGTTCCGATACTTAGACATTGTCTTGTTTTCTTCATGCTTTTTGCTTCTATTTGAAATTTGAAACTGAGCATTGTGCACCAGAGCCAGAAATGCAAAATGCTAACAAAGCAAAAGTTCATTTAGCTTCATGGCTTATGTTTAGCTTCTTTCTTGCTCTTCATTCTTTTTAATGGTTATGGCGTTTGTTCCTATCCCAGTGTTGTTACAGAGCATAAATACAGAGTAATATCTTTTTTTAAGCTTATAAATTTTTTGGAGAACCAGATACTGTTAAACAGTTGGCAGGGGATGGAGTGTGAGCTTGTGATACGTTTCTCGGCACCAAGTAACCATTTTCTCCTTCCGATGGTTTCACTCTGGACTTTATCAAGCACCAGGTAGCCATTTCTTAAGTTGCCCTTCTGTTAGGCTGGCACCGGATGTGTGGATGGCTTTCACTCCGGACTCTTCTCAGTCTTCTAGAACCTTTTAAGTACCGGGTAGCCCTTTTCCAGTAGCTCTATCCCACCACACTTTGGTCTCTCAACAAGAGCACCAAATCATCGGCACTCAAGCTAAGACTCTAACTCCACCATAAAAGTTAGCTCGTGAGTAGAAGTTTGACGGTTGGGCATTGGCGAGGTTGGTTGATTTCAGCCCCTGCTTGATTTGAGACGTGGCGCTGTGACTACAATATTTGAAAGGAACTTGTGAATACATAACAAGGTAATCAATCGCATATATGTCAACATTGTGTGTTCGTAGTAATGTAGTATACGAATTGTGAATTTTTAAGAAGTAAATTGTGAACATTTAGTATTTAAATTATGAACATTTGGACGCGGATCCACCTTGCAATATAGACCCGAACCCATAGAATAATTTGTCATTCTCAATCATTTTTGTGAATTTTTAAAAGGTAAATTGTGAACATTTGGACGCGGATCCACCTTGCAATTTGGACCCGAATCCATATGTCCTAAACGACGTAGTTTTGAATTTTAATTGCATAATTTATGTCTTAAATTATAAAATTATGTGCTTATATGACATATATTGTTTTAAGGCAATATGACTCCATTGGGAAACGAACTGAGAATCTCTGGTTCCAAAGACCAGCACCTTATCCATTGAGCCAAATCTCTGGTTCCAAAGACCAGCACCTTATCCATTGAGCCATGGAGTCTTGATGTTAAACAAGACCCTTTCAATCGAAAGTAAAAAATGGCAAATTATATCGTGCACCGCGGTGCATAATCGATTATGCACCGCGCATCTAAACGACGTAGTTTTATTTAATGAAAAGAAACATAATTTTCGCAAAAAATAACTCTGTTCTTCAGTTTCATTTTGTATACACTGCAGTTTCAGTTCAACACAATTACAGTTTCATTTCGATATTACAGTTTCATTCAATATTTATACACTCAAATATGTGAAAATGTTATTTAATTTTATTTTATATCCACTATAGTTTCATTAAAACACAACTACATGATCATTTCAATATAATTACAGTTTCATTTCACCACAACTACAGTATCATTTTGATAATATCGATTCACCGGTTGTTCAGTATCTTGCTGGTAATTTATGTATTGGATTATTATGAAATTATGTGCCTATATAACACGTTTTTAGGCAATACAACTCCAATGAGGATCGAACCCAGAATCTCTTGTTCCGTAGACGAACACCTTATCCAACGAGCCCTAGAGTCTTGATGTTGAACAAAACCCTTTCAATCGAAAGTAAAAATGCAAAACACCTGTCATGGTTATCAAATCCTAATTTGTTAACATTGTGTGACTACAATATTTGAAAGGAACTTCTGAATACATAACAAGGTAATCAATTGAAAAGATGTTAACATTGTGTGTTCGTAGTATACAAATTGTGAAATTTTAAATGGTAAATTGTAAACAATTAGTATGTAAATTATTAACATTTGGACGTGGATCAACCATGCAATGTAGACCCGAGTCCATGTGTTCTAAACGACATAGTTTTGAATTTTAATTTTGACGGTTGTTCATTATCTTACCTAATTTATGTCTTGAATTATGAAATTATGTGTCTATATGACATATATTGTTCTTAGGCAATAGACCAACACATTATCCATTAGGCCATGGAGTCTTACTTTTAAACAAGACCATTTCAATCAAAAATAAAAAAGCATAACAACTCTCATGGTTATCAAATCCTAATTTGTTAATATTATGTTACTACAATATTTGAAAGAAACTTGTGAATACAAAACAAGGCAATCAATTGCATATATGTTAAACATTTTGTGTTCGAAGTATACAAATTGTGAATTTTTAAAATGTAAATTATGAACATTTAGTATGTAAATTATGAACATTTGGACGCGGATCCACGTTGCAATGTAGACCCGAATCTATAGAATAATTTGTCATTCTCAATCATTTTTGTGAATTTTTAAAAGGTAAATTGTCAACATTTGGACGCGGATCCACATTGCAATGTAGACCTAGGTCCATGTATCATAAACGATGTAGTTTTGAATTTTAATTTTTACGATTGTTCAATATCTTATACGTAATTTATGTCTGGTATTATGAAATTATGTGCCTATATGACATATATTATATTTAGGCAATACAACTGCACTGGGGAATGAACCCAAAATCTATGGTTCCGTAGACCAGCACCTTATCCATTGGGCCATGGAATCTTGATGTTAAACAAAACCCTTTAAATCGAAAGTAAAAATGCATAACAACTGCCATGGTTATCAAATCCTAATTAGTTAATATTGTGTGACTACAATATTTGAAAGGAACTTGTGATTACAAAACAAGACAATCAATTGCATATATGTTAACATTTTATGTTCGTTGTATACAAATTGTGAATTTTTAAAAGGTAAATTGTGAACATTTAGTCTCTAAATTATGAACATTTGGACGCAGATCCACCTTGTAATGTCAACCCATATCCATAAATTAATTTGCTATTCTCAATCATTTTTTTTGAATTTTTAAAAGGTAAATTGAGAACTTTTGTACGCAGTTCCACTAAATGTAGTATTGAATTTTAATTGTGACAGTTGTTCAATAGCTTACGTAATTATGAAATTATGTGCCTATATGACATAATGTTTTTAGGCAATACAACTCCACTGCGGATCAAACCCCGAGTATCTGGTTTCGTAGACCAGCACCTTATCCATTGGGCCATGGAATCTTGATTTTAAATAAGACAATCTCAATCAAAAGTAAAAATGCATAACAACTGTCATGGTTATCAAATCCTAATTTGTTAATATTGTGTGACTATAATATTTGAAAGGAACTTGTGAATACATAACCAGGAAATCAATTGCATATATGTTAACATTGTGTGTTCGTAGTATACAAATTGTGAATTCTTAAATGGTAAATTGTGAACATTTAGTATGTACGGGTCCATAGAATAATTTTCTATTCTCAATAAATTTTTCGAATTTTTAAAAGGTAAATTGTGAACTTTTGGACGCAGTTCCACCTTGCAATGTAGACCCGAGTCCATGTTTCCTAAACGACGTAGTTTTGAACTTTAATTTTCACCTTGAAATATGAAATTATGTGCCTATATGACATATAATGTTTTTCAGCAATACGACTCCATTGGGGATCAAACCTAAAATCTTTGGCTCCGTAGACCAGCACCTTCTCCATTGGGCTATGGAGTCTTGATTTTAAACAAGACAATTTCAATCAAAAGTAAAAAAGTACAACAACTGTCATTGTTATCAAACCCTAATTTGTTAATATTGTGTAACTACAATATTTGAAAGAAACTTGTGAATATAATACAAGGCAAAAAATTGTATATATGCTAACATTTTGTGTTCGTTGTATACAAATTGTGAATTTTTAAAACGTAAATTGTGAACATTTAGTCTGTAAATTATGAACATTTCGACGCAGATCCACCTTGCAATGTAAACCCGTAGCGATACAAAAATTTGCTATTCTCAATCATTTTTTTGAAGTTTTAAAAGGTAAATTGTGAACTTTTGTACGCAGTTTCACACAATGTAGACCCGAGTCCAAATAATGTTTTTCGGCAATACAATTCCATTGGGGATCAAACCTAGAATATCTAGTTCCGTAGACCAGCACCTTATCCATTAGGCCATGGAGTCATGATTTTAAACAAGACAATTTCAATCAAAGTAAAAAAGTATAACAACTGTCATGGTTATCAAATCCTAATTTGTTAATATTGTGTAACTACAATATTTGAAAGAAAGTTGTGAATACAATACAAGGCAATCAATTGCATATATGTTAACATTTTTTGTTCGTTGTATTCAAATTGTGAATTTTTAAAAGGTAAATTATGAACATTTAGTCTATAAATTATGAACATTTGGACGCAGATCAACCTTGCAATGTAAACCCGTATCCATACAAAAATTTGCTATTCTCAATCATTTTTTTTTTGAATTTTTAAAAGGTAAATTGTGAACTTTTGTAAACAGTTCCACCATGCAATGTAGACCCGAGGCCATGTGTCCTAAACGACGTAGTTTTGAATTTTAATTTTGACGATTGTTCAATATCTTAAGTAATTATGAAATTATCTACCTATATGACATAATATTTTTAGGCAATACGACCCCACTGGGGATCAAACCCAGAATGTCTGGTTTCGTAGACCAGCACCTTATCCTTTGGGCCATGGAGTCTTGATTTTAAACAAGACAATTTCAATCGAAAGTAAAAATGCATAACAACTGTCATGGTTATTAAATCCTAATTTTTTAATATTGTGTGACTACAATATTTGAAATGAACTTGTGAATACATAACAAGGAAATGAATTGCATATATGTTAACATTGTGTGTTTTTAGTATACAAATTGTGAATTTTTAAATGGTAAATTTTGAATATTTAGAATGTAAATTATGAACATTTGGACGCGGATCCATAGAATAATTTTCCATTCTCAATCATTTTTTCGAATTTTTAAAAGGTAAATTGTGAACTTTTGGACGCAGTTCCACCTGCGGTTGTTCACTATCTTACGTAATTTTCAACTTGAAATATGAAATTATGTGCCTGTATGACATATATTATTTTTCGATAATACAACTCCACTAGGGATCAAACCCAGAATCTCTAGTTTCGTAGACTAGCACCTTATCCATTGGGCCATGAAGTCTTGATTTTAAATAAGACAATTTCAATCAAAAGTAAAAGAGCATAACAACTGTCATGGTTATCAAATCCTAATTTTTTAATATTGTGTTACTACAATATTTGAAATAAACTTGTGAATACAAAACAATGCAATCAATTGCATATATGTTAACATTTTGTGTTTGTTGTATACAAATTGTGAATTTTTAAAAGGTAAATTGTGAACATTTTGATGTATATCCACCTTGCAATGTAAACCCGTATCCATACAATAATTTGCTATTAGTTTTGAATTGTAATTTTCACCATGAAATATGAAATTATGTGCTTATATGACATATAATGTTTTTGGGCAATACGACTCCACTGGGGATCGAACCTAGAATCTCTGGTTCCGTAGACCAACACCTTATCCATTGGGCCATGGAATTTTGATTTTAAATAAGGCAATTTTAATCGAAAGTAAAAATACATAACAACGGTCATGGTTATAAAATCCTAATTTGTTAATATTGTGTCACTACAATATTTGAAAGAAACTTGTGAATACAAAATAAGGTAATCAATTGCGTATATGTTAACATTTTGTGTTCGTAGTATACAAATTGTGAGTTTTTAAAAAGTAAATTGTGAATATTTCGATGCAATAATTTCTATTCTCAATCATTTAGACCCGAGTCCATATGTCCTAAACGACGTAGTTTTGAATTGTAATTTTCACCATGAAATATGAAATTATGTGCCTATATGACATATAATGTTTTTTTGGCAATACGACTCCACTGGGTATCGATCTCAGAATCTTTGGTTTCGTAGACCAGCACCTTATCCATTGGGCCATGGAGTCTTGATTTTAAACATGACAACTTCAATCAAAAGTAAAAAAGCATAACAACTGTCATGGTTATCAAATCCTAATTTGTTAATATTGTGTTACTACAATATTTTTGAAAGAAACTTGTGAATACAAAATAAGGCAATCAATTTTATATATGCTAACATTTTGTGTTCGTTGTATACAAATTGTGAATTTTTAAAAGGTAAATTGTGAACATTTAGTCTGTAAATTATGAATATTTTGATGCAGATCCACCTTGTAATGTAAACCCGTATCCATACAATAAATTGTTATTCTCAATCCTTTTTTTGAATTTTGAAAAGGTAAATTGTGAACTTTTGTACGCAGTTCCACCATGCAATGTAGACCTGAGTCCATGTGTCCTAAACATAGTTTTGAATTTTATTTTAATTTTGACGGTTGTTCAATATCTTACGTAATTAAGAAATTATGTGTCTAAATGACATAATGTTTTTAGGCAATACGACTCCACTTGGGATTGAACCCAAAATCTCTAGATTCATAGTCCAACACCTTATCCATTGGGCCATGGAATCTTGATTTTAAACAAGATAATTTCAATCGAAAGTAAAAATGCATAACAACTGTCATGGTTATAAAATCCTAATTTGTTAATATTGTGTTACTACAATATTTGAAAGAAACTTGTGAATACAAAACAAGGCAATCAATTGCATATATATTAACATTTTGTGTTCGTAGTATATAAATTGTGAGTTTTTAAAAGGCAAATTTTGAACATTTCGACACGAATCCACCTTGCAATGTAGACCTGAATCCATGTGTCCTAAGCGACGTAGTTTTAAATTTTAATTTTCACGGTTGTTCAATATCTTACGTAATTTTCATCTTGAAATATGAAATTATGTGCCTACATGACATATAATGTTTTTTGGCAATTACGTAATTTTCATCTTGAAATATAAAAATTATGTGCCTACATGACATATAATGTTTTTAGGCAATTACATAATTTTCATCTTGAAATATGAATCAAGATGAAATTATGTGCCTACATGACATATAATGTTTTTTGGCAATTACGTAATTTTCATCTTGAAATATGAAATTATGTGCCTACATGACATATAATGTTTTTCGGCAATTACGTAATTTTCATCTTGAAATATGAAATTATGTGCCTACATGACATATAATGTTTTTCGGCAATACAACTCCACTAGTGATTGTACCCATAATCTCTAGATTCATAGTCCAGCACCTTATCCATTGGGTCATGGAATCTTGATTTTAAACAAGACAATTTCAATCGTAAGTAAAAATGCATAACAACTGTCATGGTTATAAAATCCTAATTTGTTAATATTGTGTTACTACAATATTTGAAAGAAACTTGTGAATACAAAAAAAGGCAATCAATTGCATATTTGTTAAAATTTTGTGTTCGTAATATACAAATTGTGAGTTTTTAAAAGGTAAATTTTGAACATGCAATGTAGACCCGAGTCCATGTGTCCTAAACGACGTAGTTTTGAATTTTAATTTTCACGATTGTTCAATACCTTACTCCATATAACATATAATGTTTTTTGGCAATACGACTCCACAGGGGATTGAACCCAGAATATCTGGTTCTGTAAACTAGCACCTTATCTATTGTGCCATGGAATCTTGATTTTAAACAAGACAACTTCAATAAAAAGTAAAAAAAACATAACAACTGTCATGGTTATCAAATCCAAATTTGTTAATAATGTGTTACTACAATATTTTTAAAAAAACTTGTGAATACAAAACAAGGCAAAAAATTGTATATATGCTAACATTTTGTGTTCGTTGTATACAAATTGTTAATTTTTAAAAGATAAATTGTGAACATTTGGATACAGATCCACCTTGCAATATAAACCCGTATCGATACAATAATTTGTTATTCAATCATTTTACGACACAGTTTATGTGCGCATATGACATATAATGTTTTTGGGCAATACAACTCCATTGGGGATCGAACCCAGGATTCCCGATTTCGTAGACTAGTACCTTATCCATTGGGCCATGGAGTCTAGATTTAAAACAAGACAATTTCAATCGAAAGTAAAAATGAATAACAACTGTCATGATTATAAAATCCTAATTTGTTAATATTGTGTTACTACAATATTTGAAAGAAACTTGTGAATACAAAATAAAGCAATCAATTGCATATATGGTAACTTTTTTTGTTCTTCGATACGACTCTACCTTGCAATGTAGACCCGAGTCCAATTTTAATTTTCACGGTTGTTCAATATCTTACGTAATTTTCATCTTGAAATATGAAATTATGTGCCAATATGACATATAATGTTTTTAGGCAATACGCCTCCACTGGGGATCGAACCCAGAATCTCTGGTTCCGTAAACCAGCACCTTATCCATTGGGCCATGGAGTCTTAATTTTAAACAAGACAATTTCAATCAAAAGTAAAAGTGCATAACAACTGTCATGGTTATAAAATCCAAATTTGTTAATATTGTGTTACTACAATATTTGAAAGAAACTTGTGAATACAAAATAAAGCAATCAATTGCATATATGTTATTCGATACGACTCTACCTTGCAATGTAGACCCAAGTCCAATTTTAATTTTCACGGTTGTTCAATAGCTTACGTAATTTTCATTTTGAAATATGAAATTATGTGCCCATATGATATATAATGTTTTTGGGCAATACGACTCCACTGCGGATCGAACCAAGAATCTCTGGTTTCATAGACCAGCACCTTATCCATTGGGCCATGGTGTCTTGATTTTAAACTAAACAATTTCAATCGAAAGTAAAAATACATAACAACTGTCATGGTTATAAAATCCTAATTTGTTAATATTGTGTAACTACAATATTTGAAAGAAACTTGTGAATAAAAAACAAAGCAAAATGTAAATTGTGAACATTTCGATACGAATCTACCTTGCAATGTAGACCCATGTCCGACGCGATGTAGTTTTCAATTTTAATTTTCACGGTTGTTCAATATCTTACGTAATTTTCATCTTGAAATATGAAAGCGCCCATATGACATATAATGTTTTTAGGCAATACGACTCCACTGGGGATCGAACCCAAAATCCCTGGTTTCATAGACCAGCACCATATCCAATGGGCCATGGAGTCTTGATTCTAAACAAGACAATTTCAATCGAAAGTAAAAATGCATAACAACTGTTATGGTTATAAAATCCTAATTTGTTAATATTGTGTTACGACAATATTTTAAAGAAACATGTGAATACAAAACAAAGCAATCAATTGCACATTTTGTGTTCGTAGTATACAAATTGTGAGTTTTCAAAATGTAAATTGTGAACATTTCGATACGAATCTACCTTGCAATTTAATCCCGAATCCATATGTCCTAAGCGACATAGTTTTGAATTTTAATTTTCACGGTTGTTCAATATCTTACGTAATTTAATCTTGAAATATGAAATTACGTGCCCATATGGCATATAATGTTTTTGGGCAATACGAATCAACTAGTGATCGAACGCAGAATCTCTGGATTCATAGACCAGCACCTTATCCATTGGGCCATGGAGTCTTGATTTTAAACAAGACAATTTCAATCGAAAGTAAAAATGCATAACAACTGTCATGGTTATAAAATCCTTATTTGTTAATATTGTGTTACTACAATATTTGAAAGAAACTTGTGAATACAAAACAAAGCAATCAATTGCACATTTTGTGTTCGTAGTATACAAATTGTGAGTTTTTAAAATGTAAATTGTGGAAATTTCGATACGAATCTACCCTGCAATGTAGACCCAAGTCCATATGTCCTAAGCGACGTAGTTTTGAATTTTAATTTTCACGGTTGTTCAATATCTTACGTAATTTTCATCTTCATCTTGAAATATGAAATTATGTGCCCATATGAAATATAATGTTTTTTTGGCAATACTACTCCACTGGGGATCGAACCCAACATATCTAGTTTCATAAACTAGCACCTTATCCATTGGGCCATGGAGTCCTGATTTTAAACAAGACAATTTCAATCGAAAGTAAAAATGCATAACAACTGTCATGGTTATACAATCCTAATTTGTTAATATTGTGTTAAAACAATATTTGAAAGAAACTTGTGAATACAAAACAAAGCAATCAAATGCATATATGTTAACATTTTCTGTTGTGAGTTTTTAAAATGTAAATTGTGAACATTTCGATACGAATCTACCTTGCAAGGTAGACCCGAGTCAATATGTCCTAAGCGACGTAGTTTTGAATTTTAATTTTCTCGGTTATTCAATATCTTACGTAATTTTCACCTTGAAATATGAAATTATGTGCCCATATGACATATAATTATGTGCCTCCCAGAATCTCTGGTTTCGTAGACCAGCACCTTATCCATTGGACCATGGAGTCTTGATTTTAAACAAGACAATTTCAATCGAAAGTAAAAATGCATAACAACTGTCATGGTTATAAAATCCTAATTTGTTAATATTGTGTTAGTACAATATTTGAAAGAAACTTGTGAATAAAAAGCAAAGGAATCAATTTCATATATGTTAACATTTTGTGTTCGTAGTATACAAATTGTGAGTTTTTAAAATGTAAATTTCGATACGAATCTACCTTGCAATGTAGACCCAAGTCCATATGTCCTTAGCGACGTAGTTTTGAATTTTAATTTTCACGGTTGTTCAATATCCTACGTAATTATGTGCCCATATGACATATAATATTTTTGGGCAATACGACCCCACTGGGGATCGTCGAACCCAAAATATCTTGTTTCGTAGACCAGCACCTTATCCATTGGGCCATGGAATCTTGATTTTAAACAAAACAATTTCAATCCAAAGTAAAAATGCATAACAACTGTCATGGTTATAAAATCCTAATTTGTTAATATTGTGTTAGTACAATATTTGAAAGACACTTGTGAATACAAAACAAAGCAATCAATTGCAAATATGTTAACATTCTGTGTTCGTAGTATACAAATTGTGAGTTTTAAAATGAAAATTGTGAACATTTCGATATGAATCTACCTTGCAATGTATACCCGAGTCCATATGTCCTAAGCGACGTAGTTTTGAATTTTAATTTTCACAGTTGTTCAATATCCTACGTAATTTTCATCTTGAAATATGAAATTATGTGCCCATATGATATGAAATTATTTGCCACCCAGAATCTCTGGTTTCGTAGTGCAGCACCATATCCATTGGGCCATGGAGTCTTGATTTTAAACAAGACAATTTCAATCGAAAGTAAAAATGCATAACAACTGTCATGGTTATAAAATCCTAATTTGTTAATATTGTGTTACTACAATATTTGAAAGAAACTCGTGAATACAAAACAAAGCAATCAATTGCATATATGTTAACATTTTGTGTTCGTAGTATACAAATTGTGAGTTTTTAAAATATAAATTGTGAACATTTATTTTCACAGTTGTTCAATATCTTACGTAATTTTCATCTTCATCTTGAAATATGAAATTATGTTCCCATATGACATGTAATGTTTTTGGGCAATACGAATCCACTGTGGATCGAACCCAGAGTACCTGGTTTCATAAACCAGCACCTTATCCATTGGGCCCTGTAGTCTTGATTTTAAACAAGACAATTTCAATTGAAAGTAAAAATGCATAACAACTGTCATGGTTATAAAATCCTAATTTGTTAATATTGTATTACCACAATATTTGAAAGAAACTTGTGAATACAAAACAAAGCAATCAATTGCATATATGTTAACATTTTGTGTTCGTAGTATACAAATTGTGAGTTTTTAAAATATAAATTGTGAACATTTATTTTCACGGTTGTTCAATATCTTACGTAATTTTCATCTTCATCTTGAAATATGAAATTATGTTCCCATATGACATGTAATGTTTTTGGGCAATACGAATCCACTGTGGATCAAACTCAGAATTCCTGGTTTCATAGACCAGCACCTTATCCATTGGGCCCTGGAGTCTTGATTTTAAACAAGACAATTTCAATCGAAAGTAAAAATTCATAACAACTGTCATGGTTATAAAATCCTAATTTGTTAATATTATGTTACTAAAATATTTGAAAGAAACTTGTGAATACAAAACAAAGCAATCAATTGTAAATATGTTAACATTTTGTGTTCGTAGTATACAAATTGTGAGTTTTTAAAATGTAAATTGTGAACATTTATTTTCACGGTTGTTCAATATCTTACGTAATTTTCATCTTCATCTTGAAATATGAAATTATGTTCCCATATGACATGTAATATTTTTGGGCAATACGAATCCACTGTGGATCAAAACCAGAATACCTGGTTTCATAGACCAGCACCTTTTCCATTGGGCCCTGGAGTCTTGATTTTAAACAAGACAATTTCAATTGAAAGTAAAAATACATAACAACTGTCATGGTTATAAAATTCTAATTTGTTAATACTAGTATTTTCACCCGTGCGATGCACGGAATGGATTTATTGTAATATATTAATAATGTATGAATCAATATATAATTTTTTAAATTAGAATATCAAATATATTATAGTACAATTAAAGATTTGATTTGGATCGTTTATATATTTTGATGTTATCATTGCTTGAATTTGTGCAAATAATTGCTCAAATTAATAGCTACATTTAGATGCACGCATGCGGTACTATATTTTGAAGATTTTATTTATCATTATTTAGTATTTTCATAAATTAGGCAAATGTGCTCGTTATCTAACAACTCAGTTATAGAAATGAATTGTTATCCTTATTCACTTGTATGGAAGATATATATATATATATATATATATATATATATATATATATATATATATATATATATATATATATATATATATATATATATATATATATATATATATATGTATATATATATATATATATATATATATATATATATATATGTATATATATATATATATATATATATATATATATATATATATATATATATATATATATATATTATCAAGATATATAGCATTTTTTTCATTAAAAAAAAAAAAACTTAATATCACCGATTATATTTACACATTATTGAAACCTCTTTGTAGACGACATTGGCAGTGACAACACAATCTTGTTCATCTTCGTCTAGAGCTAACACTTTCAATCCATCAAGACAGGTTACCTGTGTGAAAATATATAATGGTAGAATATCACTTAATTAGTTATTCTTTTATATTTTCAGTTAATTAGTAATATCAGATTCATTTTTAGCCAATAATTTATTTTTTTTTTTTATATATTTTCAGTCAATTAGTCAATTAGAATATCAAATGCAATGATATTTTTACCTAATTTTCATTCCATTTTGATTTGATGATGTAGATATTATTATTGAAATATTTCCATTTCATTTTTAATTTACCTTTACTATTGTTTAAAATATGCATTCACTATTGATAATGTTGAATATTATTATTGAAATATTTTCCTTCAATTTTTAATTAAAATACAATGATCTGACCATTTTTTTTTTAGTCAATTATGGATCATTTTTTATTTGCAATCAATTATTAATATTCATTTCTTTTTATATTTTCAGTCAATTAGTAATATTAGATTCATTTCCAATCAATTATTCTTTTTTATTTTCAGTCAATTAGTCAATTATAATATAGATGCGGTGATGTTTTTACTTAATTTTTGTTCCATTTTAATTTGATGATGTAGAATATTATTAATGAAATATTTTCGTTCCATTTTTAATTTACCTATACTATTTTTTAAAATATACCTTTACTATTCGATGATGTAAAAATATTATTATTGAAATATTTCCTTTCCATTTTTAATTTTCCTTTACTTCTCAACAAACAAAACAAAAACAAAAACAAAAAAAAAAAAAAGACTTTGGATTTCTCAATACTTGTCGACATTGATGATCAAGTAATTATGTTTGTAAGAGAAGTTGGAGATCAAAATGATCGTACATCATTTACAAAGGGAACACCTAAATATTATTTAATAACTCACTCCAAACTGCTAAAAACTAAAACAACACATACATTTTGGGTTAATCTTTCTCAAACCCCACTAATAATAAATAAATAATAAATAAATAAATAATGAAAAACTTTAAAAAAAAAACAAAACAAAACAAAGCTAAGATTTCTTAAATAAGAACATTTTGACTTCTCAATACTTGCCACATTGATGGACAAACAATTATGTTTGTACCTCTTATATAGAAGAGCTCAAGAGCTCTTCTTTTCAAACATTTTCAATGTGGGATCAAAATGATCTCACATCATTTACAAAGGGAGCTCGTGGCTCCCCTTTGTCTTTTTTTTTTTTTTTTTTTTTTTTTTTTTTTTTTGTTAATTTTAATTTTATTTTATATTTAGTTTTGTTTAGATTATTATTATTATTAGTATTTTCACCCGTGCGATGCAGGGAATGAATTTGTTGTAATATATTAAGAATATTTGGATCGATATATAATTATTTAAATTATAACATCAAATATTATATAGTGCAATTAAAGGTATGGTTTGGATCATTTGTGTTTTTATGTTATCATTGCTTGAATTTGAGCAAATAATTGCTCAAATTAATAGCTAATGTGTAGATGTACGCATGCGGTGTTGTAGTTTTGGAGATTTTATTTATCATTGTTCAGTATTTTTATAAATTAGGCAAATGTGCTCGTTCTTTAGCAACTCAGTTATAAGAATGAATTGATATCCTAATTCATTTATATGAAAAATATTAATTTTGTACTATTTAATTAATATTCATATTAATTTGGGCGGGAATGTTAAAAATGAGGATTTTACTTTTATTAATAGTATATTTGAATTATTTATTTTTTCATTAATTATTCGCATGGTAAACATAAATGATATTGCAATAATTAATTTATGATATTTATCAAATTGTATCTTTTTTAAAATATAAAATTTTCACATGTTTATGGGTTGAAAAAATTTTAAATTATTTTTATTTTAAAAATATTTTCCAGCAACCCAAACACTCCATTAATCTCCCATCAAAAACTGATAAAGAAAAATCACTTTATTAAAGAAATTAAACTAATTAAATTAAATCTAGTCATGCTATATTTATTTGTAATGTATATTAATTTTATTTTGAAATCATTGATTCACATATTTGAATTATTTATTTTTTTAATTATTCTCATTGTAAACATAAATGATATTGCAATAATTAATTTATGATATTTATCAAATTGTATCTTTTTTTTTTAAATACAAAATTTCTCATGTTTAGGAGTTAAATAATATTTTAAAATTATTTTGAATACATATTATACATTAAGTGTGTGTGTATATATATATATATATATATATGTATGTACACACACGCACACACACACAAACACGCACATTTTTAATTCTATATTGATAAGCATAGTTTGTGTAAATGCTTTAAGAAAATATTTATTATTGAAAATGAGATATAATTTAAAAAGTAAATTATTAATTAGATTACCTAATATAATTGTCCTACTAATTGATTCAATGCTACTATGTATAATTCATATATTTGAAGACATGTTAAAGCTAAATACCTATTAATTATCTTAATAATAATTAAGATAATTTTTAGTCAATATTCAATAGTACTAAAAGTATTACTTTGAATTTTTATAAATAAGATATAATATTATTAAACCGAAATAATTAAAAATATGTGTCCATAGTACAAAAGATTTTATAATAGTAATTTTTATTGCTTAATAGAATTTGTCAATTATTAAACATTATTTGTGGAAGATTTTACTTTTATTAATAGTATAGATATAGAGTGGTGTAAATAATAATTAATAAATTATTATTTCCTTATAAAATTACACCGAAATTATAGTATAGATATAGATTGATGTAAATTATTATTTCCTTATAATATCACTGGCTTGAATTACAAATTATTGAAAATCTCTTTGTAGATGAAATTGGTAGTAGTAACAGAATTTTATCCATCCTCGTGTAGAGTTAAAACCTTCTGGCCACCAGGATGGGTGACTCGGGAAAAAGTCACGTACAATTGATCGTGATTAAAGACTGGGTTTTTAAGTAATAACCCAACGTGAGTTAGTGTTTGGCCCTGACTTTTGTTGATAGTCATGGTATATGCGAGCATCAACAGGAATTGTTTATGCTAGAACTTGAAGGACAATCTCGTACCAAAAGGGGTAAGAGACATTTTAATGGAAGATTTTACTTTTATTAATAGTATAGATATATATTGGTGTAAATTATTATTTACTATTATTAAATTAATAGTATAGATGGATTAATTTCATTTTGAAATCATTGCTTCACATATTTGAATTATTTATTTTTTTCTTTAATTATTATAAACAGAAATGATATTGTACTAATTAATTTATGATATTGATCAATTTGTATTTTTTTTTAAATATAAAATTTACACATGTAATTAGTGGTTAAAAAAATATTTTAAAATTATTTATTATTAGTAAGTATTTTTATTTTAAAAATATTTCCCGGCAACACAAACACTCCCTTAGTCTCCCATCAAAAACTGATAAAGAAAAGTCATTTCATTAAAAAAATTAAAACTAATTAAAGTAAATATAATCATGCTATATTTATTTGTAATTGTATATTAATTTCATTTTGAAATCATTGGTTCACATATTTTAATTATTTGTTTTTTTTTCTTTAATTATTATAAACAGAAATGATTTTGTACCAATTTATGACATTTATCCAATTGTATTTTTTAAAAATATAGTGTTTTACCCATTAAATTTTTTTGTTATTATGAATTTAAAATTAAAATAGAAAAAATAAAAAGATGTTAAAATGTACAATATAATAATATAGTTGGACTTTTATATATTTGGTCAAGTATCTATTTTCATAACATACAAAATTAAAATTAAAATTTTTTATGATTAATATAATCTCTAATCATGTACATATTAGATAAATTTATAGCAAAAATTCATATAATTAAGTTGATTTATTCCAAATTGTATTTCATATATATTATAATGCTAAAAATAAAAATAACTAAGAGAATCGTACTTAGAAATCAATAAAAATATAAATTCTATATTTTGTATGAATAAATATAAACTCTAATCGGACGCATATTCTTATATGATTGTATAATACATTGTATATACAAATATTGTAGCAATTTTTGTTATTAAGAATTGAAAATTGAAAATTGAAAATAGACAAAAATGAAAAGATGTTAAATTGTACAATATAATAATATAGTTGGACTTTTACATATTTAGTCAAGTATCTATTTTCATAACATACAAAATTTAAATTTTGTATGGTTAATAGAATCTCTAATCATTACATATTTAGATAAATTTATAGAAAAAGTTCACATAATTAAGTTGATTTATTCCTAATTATATTTCATATATATTATAATTCTAAAAATATGAATAGTAACTAACAAAATTATATATACTTAGAAATCAATAAAAGAATTTAAATTTTAAATTTTGTATGAGTAAACTTAAACTCTAATCAAACGCATTTCCTTATATGATTGTATAATACATTGTATATACACATAATATTTATTAATATGTATATAGGAAAATTATATAATATAATTTCATTAATTATAATTTATATTGATAGATTTTATTGAGCGGTTAGCATTATTATGATTGTTAGAATAATTCTATGTTAGTTTTCTATCATTTAGCTATTCTTTGTGTATATAAACCATGTAATCTTATTCTCTAAAATACACTGAAATAAACACTATTATATGCCCTCATCAATTTATAATTAAAAATTACATTTAGAATTTTTTTTTTAAAAGTAACATTTAAATTTTGTATTATTATTAGTATAGTGCATAAGTGTATGTATGTATTTATCTAAAAAAAAGTGTATGTATGTATATTTTTTAAAAATTATAAATATTCATGTTTTGTTAATTTTATAATTTCATTTTCTTAATTATATTTTATATTTTATTAATTATAATTTAATAAAATTGTCATAAATATTTCCACGGAAGAAATCTTATATTCATTATTGAAAAGGGGATATAATTTAAAAAGTAAATTATTAATTAGATTACCTAATATAATTGTCCTACTAATTGATTCTATAGTTGTATAATTCATATATTTGAAGACTTTTTAAAGCTAAATACCTATTAATTGCCATAATAATAATTAAGATTATTTTTAGTCAATCAATATTCAATAGTAGTAAAAGTATTACTTTGATTTTTTATAAATAAGATATAATATTATTAAATCAAAATAATTAAAAATAATGTATCCATAGTACAAAAGATTTTATAATGCTAATTTTTATTGCCTAATAGAATTTGTCAATTATTAAACATTATTTATGGTAATTATGCTAAATTTACAACATCAAATAATATCTCAAAATCAACTTAGTACTTAAAACTGAAATTACTATACAACAATATTTTCCTCAAAATAACAAATAATTAAACTTTATTCCTTCTCAACTTGTTCATCCCGAATTCCTATCCATGTTCACCTGTATAAATAATTTTACACAAAAACAGAATGTAGACAAAAATTAGCATAAGTTAAGTAAGTTTCACTTCACCGCGTAAAATAATGGTTTGAATTTTTTATATTTTCAAAACTCATATAATTTCATACTTTTCCAAAATAATGGTTAACATTTTGTGTTCGTAGTATACAAATTGTGAGTTTTTAAAATGTAAATTGAGAACATTTTGAATTTTAATTTTCACGGTTGTTCAATATCCTACGTAATTATGTGCCCATATGACATATAATATTTTTAGGCAATACGACTCCACTGGGGATCGAACACAAAATCTCTGGTTTCGTAGACCAGCACCTTATCCATTGGGCCATGGAGTCTTGATTTTAAACAAAACAATTTCAATCGAAAGTAAAAATGCATAACAACTGTCATGGTTATAAAATCCTAATTTGTTAATATTGTGTTACTACAATATTTGAAAGAAACTTGTGAATACAAAACAAAGCAATCAATTGTAAATATGTTAACATTTTGTGTTCGTAGTATACAAATTGTGAGTTTTTAAAATGTAAATTGTGAACATTTCGATACGAATCTACCTTGCAATGTAGACCCGAGTCCATATGTCCTAAGCGACGTAGTTATGAATTTTAATTTTCACGGTTGTTCAATATCTTACGTAATTTTCATCTTGAAATATGAAATTATGTGCCCATATGACATATAATGTTTTTGGGAAATACAACTCCACTGGGGATCGAACCCAGAATCTCTAGTTTCGTAGACCAGCACCTTATCCATTGGGCCATGGAGTCTTGATTTTACACAAAATAATTTCAATCGAAAGTAAAAATGAATAACAACTGTCATGGTTATAAAATCCTAATTTGTTAATATTGTGTAGACCCGAGTCCATATGTCCTAAGCGACGTAGTTTTGAATTTTAATTTTCACGGTTGTTCAATATCCTACGTAATTTTCATCTTGAAATATGAAATTATGTGCCCATATGATATGAAATTACAATCGTTATATCCTACACCACGGCGCACATAGCACTGTGCGCCGCGCGCCTCCTAAAACGACGTCATTTTGAGGTAGTGTTGGGAGGCGCGGTAGGAAGTTGCTGAGATTATGTGTATTCGTTCACAACGTTATGTGTATTCTTTCACAACGTTATGTGTATTGGTTCATACAGTTATGTGTATTTTTTATACAATTATGTACATTGTTTTTATACAATTATGTACATCCGAATCAGAAAATTTGTGTGTATTATGTTAAGAGTTGATGTGTATTATGTTAAAAGTTTATGTTTATTATGTATTATGTTAGATTATATGTATTATCTTTTAAAAAGAGTATGTATATTTTGTTATAACATTATGTGTATTCATGTATAACATTATGTGTATTCAAGTATAACATTATGTACATTCTTGAACAACGGTTTTTTTTTTAAAAGAAAAGCCTACTGCCATTCACTGGGGCGGGAAATTTCAAAAAAAAAAAAAAAAATTAAAATGATGTCATTTTGCATCTGGGCGCATAGTACAATGTACACCGTGGTGTAGGATATAAATTGCCATGAAATTATGTGCCACCCAGAATACCTGGTTTCATAGACCAGCACCTTATCCATTGGGCCATGGAGTCTTGATTTTAAACAAGACAATTTCAATCGAAAGTAAAAATGCATAACAACTGTCATGGTTATAAAATCCTAATTTGTTAATATTGTGTTACCACAATATTTGAAAGAAACTTGTGAATACAAAACAAAGCAATCAATTGCATATATGTTAACATTTTGTGTTCGTAGTATACAAATTGTGAGTTTTTAAAATATAAATTGTGAACATTTATTTTCACGGTTGTTCAATATCTTACGTAATTTTCATCTTCATCTTGAAATATGAAATTATGTTCCCATATGACATGTAATGTTTTTGGGCAATACGAATCCACTGTGGATCAAACCCAGAATACCTGGTTTCATAGACCAGCACCTTATCCATGGTTATACAATCCTAATTTGTTAATGTTGTGTTACTACAATATTTGAAAGAAACTTGTGAATACAAAATAAAGCAATCAATTGCATATATGTTAACATTTTCTGTTGTGAGTTTTTCAAATATAAATTGTGAACATTTTGATACGAATCTAACTTGCAATGTAGACTCGAGTCAATATGACTAAGCGACGTAGTTTTGAATTTTATCTTACGTAATTTTCATCTTGAAATATGAAATTATTTGCCCATATGACATATAATGTTTTTGGGCAGTACAACTCCACTGGGGATCGAACCCAGAACCTCTGGTTTCGTAGACCAGCACCTTATCCATTGGGCCATGAAGTCTTTATTTTAAACAAGACAATTTCAATCGAAAGTAAAAATCCATAACAACTGTCATGGTTATAAAATCCTAATTTGTTAATATTATGTTACTACAATATTTGAAAGAAACTTGTGAATACAAAACAAAGCAATCAATTGTAAATATGTTAACATTTTGTGTTCGTAGTATACAAATTGTGAGTTTTTAAAATGTAAATTGAGAACATTTTGAATTTTAATTTTCACGGTTGTTCAATATCCTACGTAATTATGTGCCCATATGACATATAATATTTTTAGGCAATACGACTCCACTGGGGATCGAACACAAAATCTCTGGTTTCGTAGACCAGCACCTTATCCATTGGGCCATGGAGTCTTGATTTTAAACAAAACAATTTCAATCGAAAGTAAAAATGCATAACAACTGTCATGGTTATAAAATCCTAATTTGTTAATATTGTGTTACTACAATATTTGAAAGAAACTTGTGAATACAAAACAAAGCAATCAATTGCATATATGTTAACATTGTGTGTTCGTAGTATACAAATTGTGAGTTTTTAAAATATAAATTGTGAACATTTATTTTCACAGTTGTTCAATATCTTACGTAATTTTCATTTTCATCTTGAAATATGAAATATGAAATTATGTTCCCATATGACATGTAATGTTTTTAGGCAATACGAATCCACTGTGTATCGAACCCAGAATACCTGGTTTCATAAACCAGCACCTTATCCATTGGGCCCTGGAGTCTTGATTTTAAACAAGACAATTTCAATTGAAAGTAAAAATGCATAACAACTTTCATGGTTATACAATCCTAATTTGTTAATATTGTGTTACTACAATATTTGAAAGAAACTTGTGAATACAAAATAAAGCAATCAATTGCATATATGTTAACATTTTCTGTTGTGAGTTTTTCAAATATAAATTGTGAGTTTTTCAAATATAAATTGTGAACAATTCGATACGAATCTACCTTGTAATGTAGACTCGAGTCAATATGACTAAGCGACGTAGTTTTGAATTTTATCTCTTACGTAATTTTCATCTTGAATTATGAAATTATGTGCCCATATGACATATAATGTTTTTGGGCTGCACAACTCCACTGGGGATCAAACCCAGAATCACTGGTTACGTAGACCAGCACCTTATCCATTGGGCCATGAAGTCTTGATTTTAAACAAAACAATTTCAATCGAAAGTAAAAATGCATGCCAACTGTCATGGTTATAAAATCCTAATTTGTTAATATTGTGTTACTACAATATTTGAAAGAAACTTGTGAATACAAAACAAAGCAAGAGTTTTTAAAATGTAAATTGTGAACATTTCGATACGAATCTACCTTGCAATGTAGACCCTAGTCCATATGTCCTAAGAGACGTAGTTTTGAATTTTAATTTTCACGGTTGTTCAATATCTTACGTAATTTTCATCTTGAAATATGAAATTATGTGCCCATATGACATATAATGTTTTTGGGAAATACGACTCCACTGGGGATCAAACCCAGAATCTCTGGTTTCGTAGACCAGCACCTTATCCATTGGGCCATGGAGTCTTGATTTTAAACAAAAAATTTCAATCGAAAGTAAAAATGCATAACAACTGTCATGGTTATAAAATCCTAATTTGTTAATATTGTGTTACTACAATATTTAAAAGAAACTTGTGAATACAAAACAAAGCAAATAATTGCATATATGATAACATTTTGTGTTTGTAGTATACAAATTGTGAGTTTTTAAAATGTAAATTGTGAACATTTCGATACGAATCTACCTTGCAATGTAGACCCGAGTCCATATGTCCTAAGCGACATAGTTTTGAATTTTAATTTTCATGGTTGTTCAGTATCTTACGTAATTTTCATCTTCATCTTGAAATCTGAAATTTTGTGCCCATATGACATATAATGTTTTGGGGCAAGACGACTCCACTGGGGGGATTGAACCCAGAATCTCTAGTTTCGTAGACCAGCACATTATCCATTGGGCCATGGTGTCTTGATTTTAAACAAGACAATTTCAATCGAAAGGAAAAATGCATAACAACTGTCATGGTTATAAAATCCTATTTTGTTAATATTGTGTTGCTACAATATTTGAAAGAAACTTGTGAATACAAAACAAAGCAATCAATTGCATATATGTTAACATTTTTTGTTCGTAGTATACAAATTGTGAGTTTTTAAAATATAAATTGTGAACATTTCGATACGAATCTACCCTGCAATGTAGACCTGAGTCCATATGTCCTAAGCGACGTAGTTATGAATTTCAATTTTCACGGTTGTTCATCAATATCTTACGTAATTTTCATCTTGAACTCAGAATTGAACTCAGAATCTCTGGTTTCGTAGACCAACACCTTATCCAATGGGCCATGGAGTCTTGATTTTAAACAAAACAATTTCAATCGAAAGTAAAAATGCATAACAACTGTCATGGTTATAAAATCCTAATTTGTTAATATTGTGTTACTACAATATTTGAAAGAAACTTGTGAATACAAAACAAAGCAAATAATTGCATATATGATAACATTTTGTGTTTGTAGTATACAAATTGTGAGTTTTTAAAATGTAAATTGTGAACATTTCGATACGAATCTACCTTGCAATGTAGACCCGAGTCCATATGTCCTAAGCGACGTAGTTTTGAATTTTAATTTTCATGGTTGTTCAGTATCTTACGTAATTTTCATCTTCATCTTGAAATATAAAATTTTGTGCCCATATGACAAATAATGTTTTGGGGCAAGACGACTCCACTGGGGGAATTGAACCCAAAATCTCTAGTTTCGTAGACCAGCACATTATCCATTGGGCCATGGTGTCTTGATTTTAAACAACACAATTTCAATCGAAAGGAAAAATGCATAACAACTGTCATGGTTATAAAATCCTATTTTGTTAATATTGTGTTGCTACAATATTTGAAAGAAACTTGTGAATACAAAACAAAGCAATCAATTGCATATATGTTAACATTTTGTGTTCGTAGTATACAAATTGTGAGTTTTTAAAATGTAAATTGTGAACATTTCGATACGAATCTACCTTGCAATGTAGACCTGAGTCCATATGTCCTAAGCGACGTAGTTATGAATTTTAATTTTCACGGTTGTTCAATATCTTACGTAATTTTCATCTTCATCTTGAAATATGAAATTTTGTGCCCATATGACATATAATGTTTTTGGGCAAAACGACTCCACTGGGGGGATTGAATCCAGAATCTCTAGTTTCGTAGACCTACACATTATCTATTGGGCCATGGAGTCTTGATTTTAAACAAGACAATTTCAATCAAAAGGAAAAATGCATAACAACTGTCATGGTTATAAAATCCTATTTTGTTAATATTGTGTTGCTACAATATTTGAAAGAAACTTGTGAATACAAAACAAAGCAATCAATTGCTTATATGTTAACATTTTGTGTTCGTAGTATACAAATTGTGAGTTTTTAAATTGTAAATTGTGAACATTTCGATACGAATCTATACCTTGCAATGTAGACCCGAGTCCATATGTCCTATGCGACGTTCGTAGTATACAAATTGTGAGTTTTTAAATTGTAAATTGTGAACATTTCGATACGAATCTATACCTTGCAATGTAGACCCGAGTCCATATGTCCTATGCGACGTAGTTTTGAATTTTAATTTTCACGGTTGTTCAATATCTTACGTAATTTTCATCTTCATCTTAAATTATAAAATTATCTGCCCATATGATATATAACGTTTTTGGGCAATACGACTCCACTAGGGATCAAACCCTAAATATCTGTTTTCATAGACCAGCACCTTGTCCATTGGGCCATGGAGTCTTGATTTTAAACAAGACAATTTCAATCGAAAGTAAAAATGCATAACAACAGTCATGGTTATACAATCCTAATTTGGTAATATTGTGTTACTACAATATTTGAAAAAAACTTATGAATACAAAACAAAGTAATCAATTGCATATATGTTAACATTTTGTAAACAAAGCAATTAATTGCATATATGTTAACATTTTGTGTTGTGAGGTTTTAAAATGTAAATTGTGAACATTTCGATACGAATCTACCTTGCAATGTAAACCCGAGTCAATATGTCCTAAGAGACGTAGTTTTGAATTTTAATTTTCACGGTTGTTCAATATCTTACGTAATTTTCATCTTAAATATGAAATTATGTGCCCATATGACATATTATGTTTTTGGGCAGTACGACTCCATTGGTTATCGAACCCAGAATCTTGATTTTAAACAAGATAATTTCAATCGAAAGTAAAAATGCATAAAAACTGTCATGGTTATACAATCCTAATTTGTTAATATTGTGTTACTACAATATTTGAAATAAACTTGTGAATACAAAACAAAGCAATCAATTGCAAATATGTTAACATTTTGTGTTCCTAGTATACAAATTGTGAGTTTTTAAAATGTAAATTGTGAACATTTCGATACGAATCTACCTTGCAATGTAAACCCGAGTCCATAGTGATGTAGTTTTGAATTTTAATTTTCACGGTTGCTCAATATATTATGTAATTTTCATCATGAAATATGAAATTATGTGCCCATATGACATATAATGTTTTTGGGCAGTACGACTCCACTGGGGATTAAACCCAGAATCTCTGGTTTCGTAGACCAGAACCTTATCCGTTGGGCCATGGAGTCTTGATTTTAAACAAGACAATTTCAATCGAAAGTAAAAATGCATAACAACTGTCATGGTTATAAAATCCTAATTTGTTAATATTGTGTTACTACAATATTTGAAAGAAACTTGTGAATACAAAACAATGCAATCAATTGCATATATGTTAACATTTTGTGTTCGTAGTACACAAATTGTGAGTTTTTAAAATATAAATTGTGAACATTTATTTTCACGGTTTTTCAATATCTTACGTAATTTTCATCTTCATCTTGAAATATGAAATTATGTTCCCATATGACATGTAATGTTTTTGGGAAATACGAATCCACTGTGGATCAAACCCAGAATACCTGGTTTCATAGACCAGCACCTTATCCATTGGGCCCTGGAGTCTTGATTTTAAACAAGACAATTTCAATCGAAAGTAAAAATGCATAACAACTGTCATGGTTATATAATCCTAATTTGTTAATATTGTGTTACTACAATATTTGAAAGAAACTTGTGAATACAAAATAAAGCAATCAATTGCATATATGTTAACATTTTCTATTGTGAGTTTTTCAAATATAAATTGTAAACATTTCGATACGAATCTACCTTGCAATGTAGACTCGAGTCAATATGACTAAGCGACGTAGTTTTGAATTTTATCTTACGTAATTTTCATCTTGAAATATGAAATTATGTGCCCATATAACATATAATGTTTTTGGGCAGTTGTGAAATTATGTGCCCATATGACATATAATGTTTTTAGCAGCCCAACTCCATTGGGGATCAAACCCAGAATCTCTGGTTTCGTAGACCAGCACCTTATCCATTGGGCCATGAAGTCTTGATTTTAAACAAGACAATTTAAATCAAAAGTAAAAATGCATATCAACTGTCATGTTTATAAAATCCTAATTTGTTAATATTGTGTTACTACAATATTTGTAAGAAACTTGTGAATACAAAACAAAGCAATCAATTGTAAATATGTTAACATTTTGTGTTCGTAGTATACAAATTGTGAGTTTTTAAAATGTAAATTGTGAACATTTCGATACGAATCTACCATGCAATGTATACCCGAGTCCATATGTCCTTTTTCACAGTTATTCAATATCTTACGTAATAATGTGCCCATATGACATATAATATTTTTAGGCAATACGACTCCACTGGGGATCGAACCCAGAATCTCTGGTTTCGTAGACCAGCACCTTATCCATTGGGCCATGGAGTCTTGATTTTAAACAAAACAATTTCGATCGAAAGTAAAAATACATAACAACTGTCATGGTTATAAAATCCTAATTTGTTAATATTGTGTTACTACAATATTTGAAAGAAACTTGTGAATACAAAACAAAGCAATCAATTGCATATATGATAACATTTTGTGTTTGTAGTATACAAATTGTGAGTTTTTAAAATGTAAATTGTGAATATTTTAATACGAATCTACCTTGGAATGTAAACCCGAGTCCATATGTCCTATGGCACATATGACATATAATGTGTTTGGGCAATACGACTCCACTGGGGATCGAACCCAGAATCCCTGGTTTCGTAGACCAGCACCTTGTCCAATGGGCCATGGAGTCTAGATTTTAAACAAGACAATTTCAATCGAAAGTAAAAATGCCTAACAACTGTCATGATAATAAAATCCTAATTTGTTAATATTGTGTTACTACAATATTTGAAAGAAACTTGTGAATACAAAACAAAGAAATCAATTGCATATATGTTAACATTTTGTGTTTGTAGTATACAAATTGTGAGTTTTTAAAATGTAAATTGTGAATATTTCAATACGAATCTACCTTGCAATGTAGACCCGAGTCCATATGTCCTAAGCAACGTAGTTATGAATTTTAATTTTCACGGTTGTTCAATATCTTACGTAATTTTCATCTTGGGTAATACAACCCCACTGGGGATCGAACCCAGAATCTCTGGTTTCGTAGACCAGAACCTTATCCATTGGGCCATGGAATCTTGATTTTAAACAAAGCAATTTCAATCGAAAGTAAAAATGCATAACAACTGTCATGGTTATAAAATCCTAATTTGTTAATATTGTGTTACTACTACAATATTTGTAAGAAACTTGTGAATACAAAACAAAGCAATCAATTGTAAATATGTTAACATCGATACGAATCAACCATGCAATGTAGACCCAAGTCCATATGTCCTTTTTCACGATTGTTCAATATCTTACGTAATTATTTGACCATATGACATATAATATTTTTAGGCAATACGACTCCACTGGGGATCAAACCCAGAATCTCTGGTTTCGTAGACCAACACCTTATCCATTGGGCCATGGAGTCTTGATTTTAAACAAAACAATTTCGATCGAAAGTAAAAATGCATAACAACTGTCATGGTTATAAAATCCTAATTTGTTAATATTGTGTTACTACAATATTTGAAAGAAACTTGTGAATAAAAAACAAAGCAATCAATTGCATATATGATAACATTTTGTGTTTGTAGTATACAAATTGTGAGTTTTTAAAATGTAAATTGTGAATATTTTAATACGAATCTACCTTGGAATATAAACCCGAGTCCATATGTCATATGGCACATATTACATATAATGTGTTTGGGCAATACGACTCCACTGGGGATCGAACCCAAAATCCTTGGTTTCGTAGACCAGCACCTTGTCCAATGGGCCATGGAGTCTAGATTTTAAACAAGACAATTTCAATCGAAAGTAAAAATGCCTAACAACTGTCATGGTAATAAAATCCTAATTTGTTAATATTGTGTTACTACAATATTTGAAAGAAACTTGTGAATACAAAACAAAGCAATCAATTGCATATATGTTAACATTTTCTGTTTGTAGTATACAAATTGTGAGTTTTTAAAATGTAAATTGTGAATATTTCAATACGAGTCTACCTTGCAATGTAGACTCGATTCCATATGTCCTAAGCAACGTAGTTATTATGAATTTTAATTTTCACGGTTGTTCAATATCTTACGTAATTTTCATCTTTGTTCAATATCTTACGTAATTTTCATCTTGAAATATGAAATTATGTGCCCATATGACATATAATGTTTTTAGGTAATACAACTCCACTGGGGATCGAACCCAAAATCTCTGGTTTCGTAAACCAGCACCTTATCCATAGGGCCATGGAGTCTTGATTTTAAACAAAACAATTTCAATCGAAAGTAAAAATGCATAACAACTGTCATGGTTATAAAATCCTAATTTGTTAATATTTTGTTACTACAATATTTGAAAGAAACTTGTGAATACAAAACAAAGCAAATAATTGCATATATGATAACATTTTGTGTTTGTAGTATACAAATTGTGAGTTTTTAAAATGTAAATTGTGAACATTTCGATACGAATCTACCTTGCAATGTAGACCCGAGTCCATATGTCCTAAGCGACGTAGTTTTGAATTTTAATTTTCACGGTTGTTCAATATCTTACGTAATTTTCATCTTCATCTTGAAATATGAAATTTTGTGCCCATATGACATATAATGTTTTTGGGCAAGACGACTCCACTAGGGATCGAACACAGAATCTCTAGTTTCGTAGACCAGCATATTATCCATTAGGCAATGGAGTCTTGATTTTAAACAAGACAATTTCAATCGAAAGGAAAAATGCATAACAACTGTCATGGTTATAAAATCCTATTTTGTTTATATTGTGTTGCTTCAATATTTGAAAGAAACTTGTGAATACAAAACAAAGCAATCAATTGCATATATGTTAACATTTTGTGTTCGTAGTATACAAATTGTGAGTTTTTAAATTGTAAATTGTGAACATTTCGATACGAATCTATACCTTGCAATGTAAACCCGAGTCCATATGTCTTATGCGACGTAGTTTTGAATTTTAATTTTCACGGTTGTTCAATATCATACGTAATTTTCATCTTCATCTACAATTATGAAATTATCTGCCCATATGATATATAACGTTTTTGGGCAATACGACTCCACTAGGGATCGAACCCTAAATATCTGTTTTCATAGACCAGCACCTTATCCATTGGGCCATGGAGTCTAGATTTTAAACAAGACAATTTCAATCGAAAGTAAAAATGCATAACAACTGTCATGGTTATACAATCCTAATTTGGTAATATTGTGTTACTACAATATTTGAAAAAAAACTTGTGAATACAAAACAAAGGAATCAATTGAATATATGTTAACATTTTGTAAACAAAGAAATTAATTGCATATATGTTAACATTTTGTGTTGTGAGGTTTTAAAATGTAAATTGTAAACATTTCGATACGAATCTACCTTGCAATGTAAACCCGAGTCAATATGTCCTAAGCGACGTAGTTTTGAATTTTAATTTTCACGGTTGTTCAATATCTTACGTAATTTTCATGTGCCCATATGACATATTATGTTTTGGGGCAATACGACTCCACTGGTTATCGAACCCAGAATCTTAGGTTTTGTAGACCAGAACCTTATCCATTGGGCTATGGACTCTTGATTTTAAACAAGACAATTTCAATCGAAAGTAAAAATGCATAAAAACTGTCATGGTTATACAATCCTAATTTGTTAATATTGTGTTACTACAATATTTGAAATAAACTTGTGAATACAAAACAAAGCAATCAATTGCAAATATGTTAACATTTTGTGTTCCTAGTATACAAATTGTGAGTTTTTAAAATGTAAATTTTGAACATTTCGATACGAATCTACCTTGCAATGTAAACCCGAGTCCATAGTGATGTAGTTATGAATTTTAATTTTCACGGTTGCTCAATATATTATGTAATTTTCATCTTGAAATATGAAATTATGTGCCCATATGACATATAATGTTTTTGGGCAATACGACTCCACTGGGGTTCGAACCCAGAATCTCTGGTTTCGTAGACCAGCACCTTATCCATTGGGCCATGGAGTCTTGATTTTAAACAAGACAATTTCAATCGAAAGTAAAAATGCATAACAACTTTCATGGTTATAAAATCCTAATTTGTTAATACTGTGTTACTACAATATTTGAAAGAAACTTGTGAATACAAAACAATGCAATCAATTGCATATATGTTAACATTTTGTGTTCGTAGTATACAAATTGTGAGTTTTTAAAATATAAATTGTGAACATTTATTTTTACGGTTGTTCAATATCTTACGTAATTTTCATTTTCATCTTAAAATATGAAATTATGTTCCCATATGACATGTAATGTTTTTGGGCAATACGAATCCACTGTGGATCGAACCCGGAATACCTGGTTTCATAGACCAGCACCTTATCCATTAGGCCCTTGAGTCTTGATTTTAAACAAGACAATTTCAATCGAAAGTAAAAATGCATAACAACTGTCATGGTAATTTGTAAATATTGTGTTACTACAATATTTGAAAGAAACTTGTGAATACAAAATAAAGCAATCAATTGCATATATGTTAACATTTTCTGTTGTGAGTTTTTCAAATATAAATTGCAATCAATTGCATATATGTTAACATTTTCTGTTGTGAGTTTTTCAAATATAAATTGTGAACATTTCGATACGAATCTACCTTGCAATGTAGACTCGAGTCAATATGACTAAGCGACGTAGTTTTGAATTTTATCTTACGTAATTTTCATCTTGAAATATGAAATTATGTGCCCATATGACATATAATGTTTTTGGGTAGTTGTGAAACTATGTGCCCATATGACATATAATGTTCAGTACAACTCCCCTGGTGATCGAACCCAGAATCTCTGGTTTCGTAGACCAGCACCTTATCCATTGGGCCATGAAGTCTTGATTTTAAACAAGACAATTTCAATCGAAAGTAAAAATGCATAACAACTGTCATGTTAATAAAATCCTAATTTGTTAATATTGTGTTACTACAATATTTGTAAGAAACTTGTGAATACAAAACAAAGCAATCAATTGTAAATATGTTAACATTTTGTGTTCGTAGTATACAAATTGTGAGTTTTTAAAACGTAAATTGTGAACATTTCGATACGAATCTACCTTGCAATGTAAACCCGAGTCCATAGTGATGTAGTTTTGAATTTTAATTTTCACGGTTGCTCAATATATTATGTAATTTTCATCTTGAAATATGAAATTATGTGCCCATATGACATATAATGTTTTTGGGCAATACGACTCCATTGGGGATTGGACCCAGAATCTCTGGTTTCGTAGACCAGCACCTTATCCATTGGGCCATGGAGTCTTGATTTTAAACAAGACAATTTCAATCGAAAGTAAAAATGCATAACAACTGTCATGGTTATAAAATCCAAATTTGTTAATATTGTGTTACTACAATATTTGAAAGAAACTTGTGAATACAAAACAATGCAATCAATTGCATATATGTTAACATTTTGTGTTCGTAGTATACAAATTGTGAGTTTTTAAAATATAAATTGTGAACATTTATTTTTACGGTTGTTCAATATCTTACGTAATTTTCATTTTCATCTTGAAATATGAAATTATGTTCCCATATGACATGTAATGTTTTTGGGCAATACGAATCCACTGTGGATCGAACCCAGAATACCTGGTTTCATAGACAAGCACCTTATCCATTGGGCCCTTGAGTCTTGATTTTAAACAAGACAATTTCAATCGAAAGTAAAAATGCATAACAACTGTCATGGTTATATAATCCTAATTTGTTAATATTGTGTTAATACAATATTTGAAAGAAACTTGTGAATACAAAATAAAGCAATCAATTGCATATATGTTAACATTTTCTGTTGTGAGTTTTTCAAATATAAATTGTGAACATTTCGATACGAATCTACCTTGCAATGTAGACTCGAGTCAATATGACTAAGCGACGTAGTTTTGAATTTTATCTTACGTAATTTTCATCTTGAAATATGAAATTATGTGCCCATATGACATATAATGTTTTTGGGCTGTTGTGAAATTATGTGCCCATATGACATATAATGTTTTTGGCAGCACAACTCCATTGGGGATCGAACCGAGAATCTCTGGTTTTGTAAACCAGCACCTTATCCATTGGGCCATGAAGTCTTGATTTTAAACAAGACAATTTCAATCGAAAGTAAAAATGCATAACAACTGTCATGTTTATAAAATCCTAATTTGTTAATATTGTGTTACTACAATATTTGTAAGAAACTTGTGAATACAAAACAAAGCAATCAATTGTAAATATGTTAACATTTTGTGTTCGTAGTATACAAATTGTGAGTTTTTAAAATGTATATTGTGAACATTTCGATACGAATCTACCTTGCAATGTAGACCCAAGTCTATATGTCCTTTTTCACAGTTGTTCAATATCGTACGTAATTATGTGCCCATATGAAATATAATATTTTTGGGCAATACGACTCCACTGGGGATCGAACTCAGAATCTCTAGTTTTGTAGACCAGCACCTTATCCATTGGGCCATGGAGTCTTGATTGTAAACAAAATAATTTCAATCGAAAGTAAAAATGCATAACAACTGTCATGGTTATAAAATCCTAATTTGTTAATATTGTGTTACTACAATATTTGAAAGAAACTTGTGAATACAAAACAAAGCAATCAATTGCATATATGATAACATTTTGTGTTTGTAGTATACAAATTGTGAGTTTTTAAAATGTAAATTGTGAATATTTTAATACGAATCTACCTTGCAATGTAAACCCGAGTCCATATGTCCTAAGCGACGTAGTTTTGAATTTTAATTTTCACGGTTGTTCAATATCTTACGTAATTTTCATCTTCATCTTGAAATATGAAATTTTGTGCCCATATGACATATAATGTTTTTGGGCAAGACGACTCCATTAGGGATCGAGCACAGAATCTCTAGTTTCGTAGACCAGCAAATTATCAATTAGGCAATGGAGTCTTGATTTTAAACAAAACAATTTCAATCGAAAGGAAAAATGCATAACAACTGTCATGGTTATAAAATCCTATTTTGTTAATATTGTGTTGCTACAATATTTGAAAGAAACTTGTGAATACAAAACAAAGCAATCAATTGCATATATGTTAACATTTTGAATTGTGAGTTTTTAAATTGTAAATTGTGAACATTTCGATACGAATCTATACCTTGCAATGTAAACCCGAGTCCATATGTCCTATGCGACGTAGTTTTGAATTTTAATTTTCACGGTTGTTCAATATCGTACGTAATTTTCATCTTCATCTTAAATTATGAAATATTATCTGCCCATATGATATATAACGTTTTTGGGCATTACGACTCCACTAGGGATCAAACCCTAAATATCTGTTTTCATAGACCAGCACCTTATCCATTGGGCCATGGAGTCTTGATTTTAAACAAGACAATTTCAATCGAAAGTAAAAATGCATAACAACTGTCATGGTTATACAATCCTAATTTGGTAATATTGTGTTACTACAATATTTGAAAAAAACTTGTGAATACAAAACTAAGAAATCAATTGCATATATGTTAACATTTTGTAAACAAAGCAATTAATTGCATATATGTTAACATTTTGTGTTGTGAGGTTTTAAAATGTAAATTGTAAACATTTCGATACGAATCTACCTTGCAATGTAAACCCGAGTCGATATGTCCTAAGCGACATAGTTTTGAATTTTAATTTTCACGGTTGATCAATATCTTACGTAATTTTCATCTTAAATATGAAATTATGTGCCCATATGACATATTATGTTTTTGGGCAATACGACTCCACTGGTTATCGAACCCAGAATCTTTGGTTTTGTAGACCAGAACCTTATCCATTGGGCCATGGAGTCTTGATTTTAAACAAGACAATTTCAATCGAAAGTAAAAATGCATAACAACTGTCATGGTTATAAAATCCTAATTTGTTAATATTGTGTTACTACAATATTTGAAAGAAACTTGTGAATACAAAACAATGCAATCAATTGCATATATGTTAACATTTTGTGTTCGTAGTATACAAATTGTGAGTTTTTAAAATATAAATTGTGAACATTTATTTTTACGGTTGTTCAATATCTTACTTTCCCATATGACATGTAATGTTTTTGGGCAATACGAATCCACAGTGGATCGAACCCAGAATACCTGGTTTCATAGACCAGCACCTTATCCATTGGGCCCCTGGAGTCTTGATTTTAAACAAGACAATTTCAATCAAAAGTAAAAATGCATAACAACTGTCATGGTTATACAATCCTAATTTGTTAATATTGTGTTACTACAATATTTGGAAGAAACTTGTGAATACAAAATAAAGCAATCAATTGCATATATGTTAACATTTTCTGCTGTGAGTTTTTCAAATATAAATTGTGAACATTTCGATACGAATCTACCTTGCAATGTAGACTCGAGTCAATATGACTAAGCGACGTAGATTTGAATTTTATCTTACGTAATTTTCATCTTAAAATATGAAATTATGTGCCCATATGACATATAATGTTCAGTACAACTCCCCTAGGGATCGAACCCAGAATCTCTGGTTTCGTAGACCAGCACCTTATCCATTGGGCCATGAAGTCTTGATTTTAAACAAGACAATTTCAATCGAAAGTAAAAATGCATAACAACTGTCATGTTTATAAAATCCTAATTTGTTAATATTGTGTTACTACAATATTTGTAAGAAACTTGTGAATACAAAACAAAGCAATCAATTGTAAATATGTTAACATTTTGTGTTCGTAGTATACAAATTGTGAGTTTTTAAAATGTAAAGGTGAATATTTCAATACGAATCTACCTTGCAATGTAAACCCGAGTCCATATGTCCTACGGGACATCGTTTTGAATTTTAATTTTCACGGTTGTTCAATATCTTACGTAATTATCATCTTCATCTTGAAATATGAAATTATGTGCCCATATGACATATAATGTGTTTGGGCAATACGACTCCACTGGGGATCGAACCCAGAATCCCTGGTTTCGTAGACCAGCACCTTATCCAATGGGCCATGGAATCTTGATTTTAAACAAGACAATTTCAATCGAAAGTAAAAATGCCTAACAACTGTCATGGTAATAAAATCCTAATTTGTTAATATTGTGTTACTACAATATTTGAAAGAAACTTGTAAATACAAAACAAAGCAATCAATTGCATATATGTTAACATTTTGTGTTCGTTGTATACAAATTGTGAGTTTTTAAAAGAGTGAATTCCATTTTTGTTCCTACTGTTATAGGGGTGTTTCCAATTTCAGTCCATTTTAATTTTTTTTGCCACTTTACAACCACTGTTATTGAATGTGTTCCACTTTTAGTCCACCGTTAATATTTCCGTCAAGAGGCCGTATAATCAAGTGGTATTTTGGTCTTTTTATGTTTGTCTCTTCTCTTTTAATCCAGGCGCTTCATCCTCCTCCTCCGATATTCGAAGATGGCTCTTCAAACAACGAGAATGGGAAGCCAAAGCTACATCGTTTCGTTCGTTCCAACATGGGCCGGCGAGGTTTTTTAGGTTTTAGGTTTAATGTTCTCATTTATTTAGTCAAACATAGTCTTGGATGAGAAGAAAGGTCAAAATACCCCTAGATTACACGGCCTCTTGATGGAAATACTAACGGTAGGACTAAAAGTGGAACGCATTCATTAATAGTGGTTATAAAGTGGAAAAAAAAATTAAGGTGGACTAAAATTGGAAACGCCCCTAAAACAGTAGGACCAAAAATGGAATTCACTCTTTTTAAAATGTAAATTGTGAACATTTCGATACGAATCTACCTTGCAATGTAGACCCGAGTCCATATGTCCTAAGCGACGTAGTTTTGAATTTTAATTTTCACGGTTGTTCAATATCTTACGTAATTTTCATCTTCATCTTGAAATATGAAATTTTGTGCCCATATGACATATAATGTTTTTGGGCAAGACGACTCCACTAGGGATCGAACACAGAATCTCTAGTTTCGTAGACCAGCAAATTATCCATTAGGCAATGGAGTCTTGATTTTAAACAAGACAATTTCAATCGAAAGGAAAAATGCATAACAACTGTCATGGATATAAAATCCTATTTTGTTAATATTGTGTTGCTACAATATTTGAAAGAAACTTGTGAATACAAAACAAAGCAATCAATTGCATATATGTTAACATTTTGAATTGTGAGTTTTTAAATTGTAAATTGTGAACATTTCGATACGAATCTATACCTTGCAATGTAAACCCGAGTCCATATGTCCTATGCGACGTAGTTTTGAATTTTAATTTTCACGGTTGTTCAATATCGTACGTAATTTTCATCTTCATCTTAAATTATGAAATATTATCTGCCCATATGATATATAACGTTTTTGGGCAATACGACTCCACTAGGGATCAAACCCTAAATATCTGTTTTCATAGACCAGCACCTTATCCATTGGGCCATGGAGTCTTGATTTTAAACAAGACAATTTCAGTCGAAAGTAAAAATGCATAACAACTGTCATGGTTATACAATCCTAATTTGGTAATATTGTGTTACTACAATATTTGAAAAAAACTTGTGAATACAAAACAAAGAAATCAATTGCATATATGTTAACATTTTGTAAACAAAGCAACTAATTGCATATATGTTAACATTTTGTGTTGTGAGGTTTTAAAATGTAAATTGTAAACATTTCGATACGAATCTACCTTGCAATGTAAACCCGAGTCGATATGTCCTAAGCGACGTAGTTTTGAATTTTAATTTTCACGGTTGTTCAATATCTAACGTAATTTTCATCTTAAATATGAAATTATGTGCCCATATGACATATTATGTTTTTGGGCAATACGACTCCACTCGTTATCGAACCCAGATTCTTTGGTTTTGTAGACCAGAACCTTATCCATTGGGCCATGGACTCTTGATTTTAAACAAGACAATTTCAATCGAAAGTAAAAATGCATAAAAACTGTCATGGTTATACAATCCTAATTCGTTAATATTGTGTTACTACAATATTTGAAATAAACTTGTGAATACAAAACAAAGCAATCAATTGCAAATATGTTAACATTTTGTGTTCCTAGTATACAAATTGTGAGTTTTTAAAATGTAAATTGTGAACATTTCGATACGAATCTACCTTGCAATGTAAACCCGAGTCCATAGTGATGTAGTTTTGAATTTTAATTTTCACGGTTGCTCAATATATTATGTAATTTTCATCTTGAAATATGAAATTATGTGCCCATATGACATATTATGTTTTTGGGCAATAAGACTACTGGGGATCGAACCCAAAATCTCTGGTTTCGTAGACCAGCACCTTATCCATTGGGCCATGGAGTCTTGATTTTAAACATAACAATTTCAATCGAAAGTAAAAATGCATAACAACTGTCATGGTTATACAATCCTAATTTGTTAATATTGTGTTACTACAATATTTGAAATAAACTTGTGAATACAAAACAAAGCAATCAATTGCAAATATGTTAACATTTTGTGATACGAATCTACGTTGCATTGTAAACCCAAGTCTAATTGTCCTAAGCGATGTAGTTTTGAATTTTAATTTTCACGGTTGTTCTATATCTTACGTAATTTTCATCTTCATCTGTCATAATGTTTTTGGGCAAGACGACTCCACTGGGGATCGAACCCAGAATCTCTGGTTCCATAGACCAGCACCTTATTCATTGGGCAATGGGGTCTTGATTTTAAACAAGACAATTTCAATCAAAAGTAAAAAAACATAACAAATGTCATGGTTATAAAATCCTAATTTTTTAATATTGTGTTACTACAATATTTGAAAGAAACTTGTGAATACAAAACAATGCAATCAATTGCATATATGTTAACTATTTTTGTGATCGTAGTATAAAAATTGTGAGTTTTTAAAAGGTAAATTAAATTGTTCGTAGTATACAAAATTTTAGTTTTTAAAAGGTAAATTGTGAACATTTCGATACGAATCCACCTTGCAATGTAAACCCTAGTCCATGTGTCCTAAGCAACGTAGTTTCACGGCCCATATGACATATAGTGTTTTTGGGAAATACGACTCCACTGGGGATCGAACCCAAAATCTCTAGTCTCAAGTCTCTAGTTCCATAAACCAATACCTTATCCATTAGGCCATAGAGTCTTAATTTTAAACAAGACAATTTCAATCAAAAGTAAAAAAAGCATAACAACTCTAATGGTTATCAAATCCAAATTTGTTAATAATGTGTTACTACAATATTTATAAAAAAAAAAAACTTGTGAATACAAAACAAGGCAATCAATTGTATATATGCTAACATTTTGTGTTCGTTGTATACAAATTGTGAATTTTTAAAAGATAAATTGTGAAAATTTTGATGCAATCCACCTTGAAATATAAACCCGTATCCATACAATAATTTGTTATTTTAATTTTGACAGTTGTTCAATATCTTACGTAATTATGAAATTATGTGTCTATATGACATAATGTTTTTAAGCAATACGACTCCACTGAGGATCGAACCTAGAATCTCTTATTTCGTAGACCAGCACCTTATCCATTGGGCCATGGAGTCTTGATTTTAAACAAGACAATTTCAATCGAAAGTAAAATTACATAACAACTGTCATGGTTATAAAATCCTAATTTGTTAATATTGTGTTACTACAATATTTGAAAGAAACTTGTGAATATAAAACAAAGCAATCAATTGCATATATGTTAACATTTTGTGTTCGTAGTATACAAATTGTGAGCTTTTAAAATGTAAATAGTGAACATTTCGATGCGAATCTACCTTGCAATGTAGACCCGAGTCCATGTGACGTAGTTTTGAATTTTAATTTTCACGATGTTTAATTTTCTTACATAATTTTCATCTTGAAATATGAAATTATGAACCTATATGACATGTAATGTTTTTATTTAGATAATACGACTCCACTGGGGATTAAACATAAAATCTCTGGATCCGTAGACCAGCTCCTTATCCATTGGGCCATGGAGTCTTGATTTTAAACAAGACAATTTCAATCGAAAGTAAAAAAGCATAACAACTGTTAGGGTTATAAAATCATAATTTGTTAATATTGTCTTACTACAATATTTGAAAGAAACTTGTGAATACAAAACAAGGCAATCAATTACATATATGTCAACATTTTGTGTTCGTAGTATACAAATTCTGAATTTTTAATACTGTAAAATTGTGAACATTTAGTATCTAAATTATGAACATTTTGACGCAGATCCAACTTGCAATGTAGACCCGAATCTTTAGAATACTTTGTCATTCTCATTAACTAGTATTTGCACCCGTGCGATGCACGGAATGGATTTGTTAAGAATATATGAATTTATATATAATTATTTAAATTAGAACATCAAATATTATATAGTGCAATTAAAGATATGGTTTAGATCGTTTATATATTTTGATGATATCATTTCTTGAATTTGGGCAAATAATTGCTCAAATTAATAACTAATGTCTAGATGTACACATGCGGTGCTATAACTTTAAAGATTTTATTTATCATTGTTTAGTATTTACATAAATTAGGCAAACGTACTCGTTCTCTAACAGCTCAGTTATAGAAATGAATTGCTATCCTTATTCATTTGTATGGAAGATATATTTTTTTTGTCTAGATATATAACAATTTTTCATTTAAAAAAACTTAATATCACTGGTTATATTTACACATTATTGAAACCTCTTTCTAGACGACATTGGTAGTGACAACACAATCTTGTTCATCTTCGTCTAGGGCTAACACCTTCAATCCAACAGGACGGGTTACTTGGGTGAAAATATATAATGGTAGAATCTCAATTAGTTATCATTTTATATTTTCAGTCAATTAGTCAATTACAATATCAAATGCAGTGATATTTTTACATAGTTTTCGTTCCATTTTTAATTGATGATGTAGATATTATTATTGAAATATTTTCGTTCCATTTTTAAGAAACTCGCATGTTTAACATTTTATATTTTATTAAAACACCAAACATATTTTTTAATAACTTAGCAATTTGCTACGAACTGCTAAAAACTAAAACAACACATATACCTTTTGGGTTTTAATCTTTCCCAAACCCCCTAATAAATTAAAAGAGTTTTTTAAAAAAAAAAAAACTAAAATAAGAAACCAATAAGATAATGTTTCTTAAATAAGAGTCTGATATTACATGTAACATGGTCAATCGAATAGTTATGTTGTGGAAGCATGTCCACCTTGCAAGGTGGACACAGTTCTATGTTCATAATTATAGAATTATATTGCTCATAATTATAAAGCTAAATATTCATAATCTTTGAACTTCATATCCATAATTATTGAACTCTATTTTTTTTTCACAATTACAAAACTCTATGTTCATAGTTATAAAACTATATATTCATAATTTTTGAACTTCATATTAACAGTTATTGAATCTCTATATTCATAATTACATAACTATATGTTCATAATTATGTTCATAACACTGTTCATAATTATAGAACTATATATTCCTAATTTTTAAACTATATATTCAAAATTATGAACAATTTTAAAACCGCGTCCACCTACCTTGCTAGGTGGACACAATTCCACAGCATAATTTGACCGGTCAAAAAAAATGAAAAAAAAAAAAGTCTTTGGACTTCTCAATACTTGCCCACATTGATGGGCAAACAATTATTATATTTGTAAGAGGAACATTTGCTCCTCTTATATAGAGGAAATCAAGAGCTCCTTTTATAAACATTTTCAATGTGGGATCACAATGATCCAACATCATTTACAAAGGGGAGCCCATGACTCCATTTTGTTTTTTTTTCTTTTTTTTTTTTTAAATTTTAATTTTATTTTGTATATCGTTTTGTTTGGATTATTATTATTATTATTATTATTATTATTATTATTATTATTATTATTATTATTATTATTATTATTATTTGATTATTGATAAATTCGACAAAATTTTAACAAATTCGTCATTTTAACATTTTAACTTTAATCAAAACACCAAAAAAAAATTATATAATAACTTAGTAATTTTCTCCAAACTGCTAAAAACTAATACAACACATACATTTTGGACTAATCTTTCATAACCCACCACTAATAATAAATAATAAATAAATAATAATAAATAAATAAAAACTAAAATAAGAAGACAAAGTTAAGACTTCTTAAATAAGAACATTTTGACTTCTCAATATTTGTCCACATTGATGGGCAAGCAATTATGTTTGTAAGAGGATCATTGTTCTCTCTTTTCAAACATTTTTAATGTGCGATCAAAATGATCCCAGATCATTTACAAAGGGAGCTCGTGACTCTTTTTTTTTTTTTTAATTTTAATTTTATTTTGTATATAGTTTTGTTTGAATTATTATTATTATTATTATTGTTGTTGTTGTTGTTGTTGTTGTTGTTGATATTATTATTGTTGTTGTTGTTGTTATTCTAATTTGATTATTTGACAAATTCGTCAAAATTTTAAGAAATTCGTCTATTTAACATTTTATATTTAATCAAAACACCAAAACTATTATTGAATAACTTAGCAATTTGCTCCAAACTTCTAAAAACTAAAATAACTCATATACGTTTTGGGTTAATCTTTCTTAAACCCCCTAATAAATTAATAAAATTAAAAAATAAACTAAAATAAGAAGCCATTAAGATAAGGTTTCTTAAATAAAAGCATTTTGACACGTTGGTCTGCAATAGGTTGAGAAAGTATACATGTAACATGGTCAATCGAATAGTTATGCTATGGAACCGTGTCCACCTTGCAAGGTGGACACAGTTCTATGTTTATAATTACTGAACTATATGTTCATTATTATAAAGTTATATATTCATAATCTTGAACTTCATATTCATAATTATTGAACTTTATATTTACAATTACATAACTCTATGTTCATAATTACTAAACTATATGTTTAAAATTATTTTCACAACACTATGTTCATAATAGTGGAACTATATATTGATAATTATAAACAATTTTGGAACCGTGTTTATCTTGCAAGATGGACACGGTTCCACAACACAATTTGTCGGGTCAATAGTACTAAAAAAAATTAAGAGCCTTTGAACTTCTCATTTGTAAAAGGAGCATTGCTCCTCTTATATAGAGGAGCTCAAGAGCTCATCTTTCCAAACATTTTCAATGTGGGATCAAAATGATCCAACATCATTTACAAAGGGGAACCCGTGACTCCCTTTTGTCTTCTTCTTATTTTTTTAATTTTAATTTTATTTTGTATATTGTTTTGTTTGGATTATTATTATTATTATTATTATTATTATTATTATTATTGTTATTATTATTGATAAATTCACCAAAACTTTAACAAATTTTTGAAATATATATTCATAATTACTGAACTATATGTGAACATATTCACAATTATTGAATCTCTATATTCATAATTACATAACTATATGTTCATAATTATGCTCACAACACTATGTTCATAATTATAAAACTATATGTTCATAATTGTTGAACTATATATATTCATAATTATGAACAATTTTGGAATCGTGTCTACCTTGCAAGGTAGACACAATTCCACAGCATAATTTATCGGGTCAATAGTACTAAAAAAAAAATCTTTGGACTTCTCAATACTTGCCCACATTGATGGGCAAGCAATTATGTTTGTAAAAGGAGCATTGCTCCTCTTATATAGAGGAGCTCAAGAGCTCATTTTCTAAACATTTTCAATGTGGGATCAAATGATCCAACATCATTTACAAAGGGGTGTCCGTGGCACCCTTTTATCTTCTTCTTATTTATTTTAGTTTTAATTTTATTTTGTATATCGTTTTGTTTGGATTACTATTATTATTATTATTATTATTATTATTATATTTTTTTTATTTAATTATTGATAAATTCGTCAAAATTTTATAAATTCATCATTTTAACTTTAATCAAAACCCCCAAAAAATTATATTGTAACTCAGTAATTTGCTCCAAATGACTAAAAACTAATACAACACATAATAAGCTTTATAATACTGAACACAGTTCGATTTAGCTTCATAATAATTCAATAACTATGACACAGTTCTATGTGTTCATATTCACAATTATGTAAGCTTTATAATACTGAACACAGTTCGATTTAGCTTCATAATAATTCAATAACTATGACACGGTTCTATGTGTTCATATTCACAATTATGTGTTGAACTTCATAATAATTGAACTTCATATTCACAATTATTGAATCGCTATATTCATAATTAGATAACTATGTGTTCATAAGTATGTTCACAACACTATGTTTATAATTATAGAACTATATGTTCATAATTTTTGAACTATATATTGATTATTATATTCATAATTATGAACTATTTTTGAACCATGTCTACCTTGCAAGGTGGACACAGTTTCACAGCATAATTTGTCGGGTCAATAGTACTGTATGGTTGTAAGAGGAGTGATCTTATATAGAGGAGATCGCTCCCCTTTCATCATTACATTGTAGTATCTGTTCATATACCTTCTCAACCTACTGAAACACAATGAACCAATAACGCCTCCACTGAGGCTTGAACTCATAATCTTCCAAATGGAAGTCCAACCCGGGTACCATTAGACCACATAGTCCTGGTAATTTTATTTTGTATATAGTTTTGTTTGGATTATTATTATTATTATTATTTTATTATTATTATTATTATTATTATTATTATTGTTGTTGTTGTTGTTGTTGTTGTTATTTTAATTTTATTTTATACTTGAACAATAATATTTTTATTATAATTGAACAATAATATTATCAATTATATTATAGAATATAATACCATATATAATATTACCAATTAATAGATTTTATTTAATTTCCATTTGACATTTACTTACCAAATTAGTTTTACTACAAAAGTTTTGGGGGAAAAATTTGTTAGGAGGATTTTACTTTTATATATATATATAGATATAGATTTTTGTGAATTTTTAAAAGGTAAATTATCAACATTTGGACACGGAAGTAATTTTGAATTTAAATTTCTACAATTATTCAATATATGACATTTATTGTATTTAAGCAATACAATTCCACTGGGGATCAAACTCATAATCTTTAGTTTGGTAAACCAACACCTTATCCATTAGGCTATGGAATCTTGATGTTAAACAAAACCCTTTCTATCGAAAGTAAAAATGCAAAACAACTGTCATGGTTATCAAATCCTATTTTGTTAATATTGTGTGACTACAATATTTGAAAGGAACTTGTGAATACATAACAAGGTAATCAATTGTATATATAAAACGACGTAGTTTTTAATTTTAATTTTTAAGGTGAAATTATGTGCCTATATGACATATATTGTTTTTAGGCAATACGACTCCACTAGGGAGCAAACCCAAAATCTCTGGTTCTGTAGACCAACACCTTATCCATTGGGTCATGGAGTCTTGATTCTAAACAAAACCATTTCAATCTAAAGTAAAAAAAAAACATATCAACTGTCATGGTTATCAAATCCTAATTTGTTAATATTGTGTTACTACAAGATTTGAAAGAAACTTATAAATACAAAACAAGGCAATCAATTGCATATATGTTACCATTGTGAGTTCGTAGTTGACAAATTGTGAATTTTTAAAAGGTAAATTATGAACATTTAGACGCGGATCCACCTTGCAATTTAGAACCGGATAGAATAATTTGTCATTCTCAATCATTTTTGTGAATAGTGTTTTTAGGGAATACAACTACACTGGGGATCAAACCTAGAATCCCTAATTTCATAGACCAACACCTTATCCATTGGGCCAAGGAGTCTTGATTTTAAACAAGACCATTTCAATCGAAAGTAAAAAAGCATAACAACTGTCATTGTTATCAAATCATAATTTGTTAATATTGTGTTACTACAATATTTGAAAGAAACTTGTACATACAAAATAAGGCAATCAATTGCATATATGTTAACATTTTGTGTTCGTAGTATACAAATTGTGAATTTTTAAAAGGTAAATTCTGAACATTTAGTCTGTAAATTATGAACATTTTGACGCGGATCCTCCTTGCAATGTAGACCCGAATCCATATAATAATTTGTCATTCTCAATCATTTTTGTGAATTTTTAAAAGGTAAATTGTGTACATTTGGACGCGGATCCACTTTGCAATGTAGACACGAGTTCATTTTTGTGAATTTTTAAAAGGTAAATTGTGTACATTTGGACGCGGATCCACCTTGCAATGTAGACACGAGTCCATGTGTCCTAAACGACGTTGTTTTGAATTTTAATTTTGACGGTTGTTCTTTATATATTGTTTTTAGGTAATACCACTCTAATGGGGATCAAACCTAGAATCTCTGGTTCCAAAGTCCAGCACCTTATCCATTGGGCTTCGGAATCTTGATTTTAAACAAGACCATTTCAATCGAAAGTAAAAAACGAATAACAACTGTCATGATTATCAAATCCTAATTTGTTAATATTGTGTTACTACAATATTTGAAAGAAACTTGTGAATACAAAACAAGGTAATCAATTGCATATATGTTAACATTTTGTGTTCGTAGTATACAAATTGTGAATTTTTAAAAGGTAAATTGTGAACATTTAGTCTGTAAATTATGAACATTTGGGCGCAGATCCACCTTGCCATGTCGACCCGTATCCATACAATAATTTTCCATTCTCAATCATTTTTGTGAATTTTTAAAAGGTAAATTGTGAACATTTGGACGTGAATCCTCCTTGTAATGTAGACCCGAGTCCATGTGTTCTAAACAACCCAAAATCTCTGGTTCCATAGACCAGCACCTTATCCATTGGGCCATGTAGTCTTGATGTTAAACAAGACCCTTTCAATCGAAAGTAAAAAAGCATAAAACTGTCATGGTTATCAAATCCTAATTTGTTAATATTGTGTGACTACAATATTTGAAACGAACTTGTGAATACAAAAAAAAAAAGGTAATCAATTTCATATATGTTAACATTTTGTGTTCGTAGTATACAAATTGTGAATTTTTAAAAGGTAAATTGTGAACATTTAGTATGTAAATTATGAACATTTGGACGCGGATCCACCTTGCAATGTAGACCCGAATCTATAGAATAATTTGACATTCTCAATCATTTTTGTGAATTTTTTGGACGCAGATCCACCTTGCAATGTAGTCTCGTGTCCATGTGTCATAAATGAGGTAGTTTTGAATTTTAATTTTGGTGGTTGTTCAGTATCTTACGTAATTTATGTCTTGAATTATGAAATTATGTGCAGGCTATACGACTCCACTGTGGATTAATCGGTGCCTAGCTGGTCGGGATTTTTGCAACACTAGAATTTTATGATATATTATAACATGTTTTGTATGAAAATTAAAGGCATTCTAGTCTTTAAAAATACAAAAACAAAAAAAAATCAAGATAATTCATCATAAGATTGGTGATGAAGTAAGGAGGCCACGAAATGAGGAACTGATGAAATGAGGAGAGATAAGGCTGAATCAATGGAATGAAACTTAATTTAAATTAGGTAATGTGTTTTGTAAATATAGGGGTAATCAAATCCTATACCCATGTTTTAAAAAGTTGTCAACCAATTCAAACAATGTCTATGACTTTAAAATTCTCATTCGGTATGTCTTACCCATGAACCAAACACACTCTGAATTATGAAAAAGTCACTTCATACATAATTAAGAGATAAAAAATGATGTTAATATAAATGAATGATGAAAAGTACTATTTCCTTATAATTTCGGGACGAGTGCCATTTCCCCTTTACTCATATTTATAATATTAAGTAAAAGGAGAAATTACAATGTTTGTCCTTCAATTATAGAAAAATTACACTTTTTATCTTTAAATTATATTTGTTACAATTTTTCGTTCCTCAATTGTCTGCACAATTATTTTCCTTGAATTTTGTTAGCATTGAGTTAAAAAAATTCACTGAAAAATGTTATTTCTTTATAATATAGGGACGAAAAATATAATTTTTCTATATATATATATCAAACCACCCCAATTATAATATACTTGGATTATAATTATCAAAATGGGTAGCACCACCTCATCAACAACATCCCACCCCATAGTGTTCTTGCTCTTGCTTTCACTCATGATTTCCCAGAGCTGTTGGCACGTTGATGGGCGTGGAATCAAAACTACCATCTTTCTCAACAACCAACTTCCTCAAGAGTCCGACGTCTTCAAGGTTCACTGCTTCTCCAAAGACAATGATCTTGGGTACCATGATGTCTCAAAAGATAATTCGCCATTTGCGTGGTCCTTTAGCGAGAACTTTTGGGGTACTACGTTGTTCGCTTGTCACTTTTGGTGGGGTTCCAAAGATAAAGCTTTTGATGTATTTGGAGGTGCTATCCATCCAAAAATAGATCCAACCAAGAAGTTCCACGCAGGGAAATACTATTACTATGTTAGGTCTGATGCTTTTTACCTATCTCATAATGGCAATCCCTCCGAAGCTCGAAAGGTTGTGACTTGGTAATTATTGCAACACTCGAAATAGAGATGCGTATGTAATGGATTGTGAAAATAATTAATTTCCAGAGATTGGGAGTTCGAACCATTCTTGTATGAAAAAATTAATTTGGCCAACATTTTACCCCTTAATTAGTTCAGCCCGGTGAGAATGAGGATTAGTCTAAGTATGGTACGGGCTTAAAGATACCTCTTACAATTAGGGACTGCTCAGGACACCTCATGGCGGCTTGACCAAAATATGGTTAGTGTAAATCACGGTGACTCAATAAATCCTGGCCCGATAAAATATTTGAGAGAATATAAATCACGGTGACTCAATGGCACAACAGACATGACCAAATACCGGTGCGCACAAAGAATCTACCCACTTTAGACATAATTCTCACCTAATGAATTAATGAGCTAAGTTCGATATAATCCCCGCCTATTGAACCAAGGAGCTAAGTTCGTACCGACTTCTGTATGATGGACCTTTGTCGGGGCAATTAGTATAGGGTTGGATAGTGGTTGAGAAGTAGGAGATCAGATAAGTGTGCCACACAAATCTTTACGTCAACCAATACCAAATTCAAGGGATTATTTCTTTTTATGAACGTGCATGGGAAGAATAGCAAATCGATCTTTACGTCAACCTTTAAGCCAAATTCAAGGGATTATTTGCTCATTGTTAACGTTTGTAATAGTATGTGTAGTATTGCTCGGGAGGTCAATTTTATGTCACAATGTGGGAATATGCCATTTTTCTTTTACTTTTAATTTTGATTTTATGATTTAATTTGTTTATTTGTTTTAAAGTGTCCGTGCAGATATACGAGTAGTGAAACTTTATTATTGCACGTAAATAAATTTTTACTTCAGTTAGTTATATTTAAATTAAGTCTCAAATGACAATAAATAAAGATGTCTACATATATATTATTATATCATTTTTAACTCTCCGAGTAAAGTGATTTTATTAAATTTGGCCATCAACTTTAAAATCAATCAATTTTGATATTTTAAATATTAGATTTGTACCACATTTAATTTTATAGTAGATTTTATGTCAAATGATCATTTCAAACAAAGTCAAAAATATGACCAAAATTGATCAATTTTAAAGTTAAGAATCAAAAATGACAAAATCACTATATTTAATGGACAAAAAATAGTATTAATTCAATATTATTCTCCAAACAAGTACGGAGTACTTTCTTTTCTTTTCAAGTATAAATTTATTTGAACCTGGGTTTAATCAATAAGGAAAAAAGGGGAGGAGTGTTCCACTTGTATTGGGATTCACATGAAAAAAAAAAAAAATAGCCTATCAGAACCCAGTCACATTAGGAGTAAAATTTAGGGAGTAAGATTTGAGAGTATATGTAGTAAAACTCTATGGCTCTGTTTGGTAAAAAATTGGCCTATAGGCTAATTTTGACTTATTTGATTACTGTTAATTGTTTGATTTAGTTAAAAGATCAATATAAATGTTTGGTTAATTAACTTTTTGCAACTTCAAAAAGCTAAAATTCAAAAAGCTACTCCAAACAACTTTTTCAATTAACTCTTTGAAAAAAAAATTATATCAAACAGCTTTCAGGTAACAGCTAATTTACCAAACACTTTTCTACCATCAGCTAATATTATCAACTATTTATACCCACTAATTAACACAATCAGCTAACAACCATTTTACCAAACAGGACCTATATGTAAATACTAATCATGGGCACGTGTTGCATGAAACTTTGTGCTCTGACTAAACATGATTATTAGCTGATAGTTGTTAACTGTTAGCAGATTGCCTGGTTGGGTTAATTAGAGGCCAGGATATAACTAGTTGACAACATTAGCTGATTGTAGAAAAGGTGTTTGGTAAATTAACTGTTAATTGATAGTTGTTTGGTATAATTTCTTTTCTAAAAAAGTTAATTGAAAAAGTTATTTTGAATAGCTTTTTGAATTTTAGCATTTTGGAGTACAAAAAGCTAATTAACCAAACACTTATATTAATTTTTAAACCCAAGTCAAACAACTAATTAATAATTGTCAAATTGGTCAATAGCTAATACTACGCTTCACATGACCAGGGCGCGAAATGATGTTTTCCTTGGTGGGTCTCACATTTCTGATAAAAACCAATGCTTTGCATGGTTATTTTTTTCTCTCTCCTTACCATCTCTCCTCCGCATAAGTCTTGTTTTCTCAAAAATCACACCAAAATGCATTGATGTGGATTTCATAGGCGCAAATTATGCCATGGAATCGTGTTCACCGAGAATGGTGAACACAAGGCAAAATGACGTCGTTTTTAGGCAAAAAAAAAAAAAAATCGCGGATGTGGAGTTAACGGCGCGCGTTTGATCAAATTATGAATTTTCTGTTATGAGATTATGAATTTTATGAAAATTCATAATCTCATAACAGAAAATTCATAATCGCATAACAGAAAATTCATAATCTCACAACTGAAAATTCATAATCTCATAACAGAAAATTCATAATCTTATAACAGAAAATTCATAATCTCATGGTTCCAAAGTGAATGTGTAGGCATGGTTCCAAAGTGAATGTGCAGGCATGGATTCATAATTTATGAATGTCCGTAATTTCGGACGGGAATATGTAGGCATGGTTCCAAAGTGAATGTGCAGGCATGAATTCATAATTTATGAATGTCCGAAATTATGAATGTAATGAAAATTCATAATCGCATAACAGAAAATTCATAATCTCATAACTGAAAATTCATAATCTCATAACAGAAAATTCATAATCTCATAACAGAAAATTCATAATCTTATAACAGAAAATTCATAATCTCATGGTTCCAAAGTGAATGTGTAGGCATGGTTCCAAAGTGAATGTGTAGGCATGGTTCCAAAGTGAATGTGTAGGCATGATTCCAAAGTGAATGTGCAGGCATGGATTCATAACTTATGAATGTCCGTGATTTCGGACGGGAATGTGTAGGCATGGTTCCAAAGTGAATGTGTAGACATGAATTCATAATTTATGAATGTCCGAAATCTTTGTTCACCTCAAATTAAAGTGAAACCGCAAAATGTGAAAATAAAGAAGAAAAGTCACACAATTAATTAAGAAAAAAAAAAAAGATAACGGTGTACTAACACCGTTGGAACCGTGTTCACCATGAATGGTGAACACGGTTCCATGGCATAACGTCTCTTTCATAGGTTGGTGGGTATAATACCAGGACTATGTGGTCTAATGGTACCCGGGTTGGACTTCCATTTGGAAGATTATGAGTTCACATTACAATGTAATAGAGCCAGTAACTTTCAAAAAAGGTTGGTGGGAATAATAATTAAATATAAAATCATTTTTAAACATTACACCGACCAAACTAACACCAAAATTTAAATTAATATAATTATATTTAATTATCACATTATAAAATGGATTGGTTTAGATTTTTAAAATTTAATAGTTTTGAATACAATTGTTACAATGCACATATGTTTGAACTTTTTTTCACCAATAAGCACTATAGAATAGGTACTAGTATAATATTTAAGAATATAATTGGACTGTGAAAGAGTATGACCCCCTGCATTATATAAGAAGAGTAAACAACACAAGAAACATCACATTATAAAATAAATAGATACATAACAATTTTATTGTAGTTTATTAATTTGCTTTCAAAACTATTAGTATAAACTAAATAAGTGAAATAAACACATTGATGGAAAAATGATATCTGAGCCTAAGGTTAATTAGGCCATGAGGTGGAGATTCGGGAGTTAATTTGGTCAATGGAATAATTGGGAACTAAGAGAAAGGTTTTTGAAGGCCTATAGATAGGAAGAGAAGAAAATTAGAGTTGAGAATAAGCTGAGGAATAGAGTTAATGGGGCTGAGGTGAAAATGTTAGAGGGATGAGGTGGGAAGTGGGACAAGGCGGAACGTTAAGGGAGTGAGAGTGTAAAGATAAAAGAGACGATGTATAAACTGAAGAAGATGAAAGTTTGGTGGCCAAAGTGCTGCAGGTCATAAAATTCAGGGTTGTAAGGTGCAAAAGTGAGGAAGGTGGGCTGGGCAGGATAGGCTCTGGGTGCATTTTGCAAAACATGGGGATAAAACAAAAACTCAAGAAAAACATAAAGAGGGGGTGGGAGGTGGGGGTGGGGGGATTTGCTCCCCCACCTAGCCAACAAGAGAGTCAGTCGAGCCCCGCGTTTTATTGCGGCATCGACCTAGGCAAGTGGGGGACAGTCGGCCACATTCGGTGGTAACACATCGTGGCTAGCGACGACGAGTTGTGGAGAAGCTGAGGTGGCGATAGTTGGCGATTTGGGAGTTTTGGGAAATGTTTGGCGACTTGGCTGAAAATTTTGGTGCTTGGGTGGGACATATGTGTAGCTAGGGGTCCTTGGGCATCTTGTTCCATTGACTCTCCATGATTTGTGGCTCCAAATTTAGTATAAGGGGGGTGGGAGGAGGGGTATGTCACCCTCAGACATCAGTATTAATGACGTGTAAGATTTTTCCTAATGATATATATTATATATTATATATTAGGGCTTATGACTAGAGTCGAAGGCTCGCGAAGCCAAGCCCTTTAATTCAGAGTGGCCCCCAAAGTTAATCCCACAAATACCATTAACACCGTTGGTAGCATGGTTGAGTGAGGTCTTGGCTTACATTGAAAAATTCAATATAGCGAGGTTACTTCCCCCCATAAGTTGGAGAACCAGATCGACAAGTAAAAGTACTGTCGATTCCACAGCCACAAATAGTATGGACACGAACGATACTAATGAGTGTTAGGAGTTGACAATGGAAATTGAGCTCCTTATGCAATCAAGAGGGCTTAAGGATCGGAGGTAACCCAATCAAGCTGCTAATGATACAAACTTGTAACTACAATGTGATATGCTCAATTAACAAGAGCAAGAAGTTAGTGATCAATGTAATCTTTGGTCAATAGGACTCCACAGAGACGAAAATGATAAAGATGGTGTATACATGGCATATGTGGGCAACCCGACCAAATCTTCTAAATAGTTTAAACTTTTTGACTTTTTTGAATTTTATCTCTTAAATATAATTATCACAAAACACAAATATTTAATACGGAGTATAAAATTTTAAAAAATTAAAGAATTTATATAGACTTGTTAATTTGTTGCAAAAATTTAGAATTGAATTATCTAATTTTTAAAAATTTAAATATAATTACCGGCTTACCGCTGAGGTTTGTGAATTGTCCAGCTCGAAGGCGGCGATAGAGTATACCGGAATACAGCTACTGTACATTCACCATCATTGAATGGGTCGATTTACCGGCGGCGAAATGCCTCCGGCTAAGGAATTAGCTAAACATCCGACTTCCTCCAAACGCAAAACTCCCCGTTATAATGGCGACCGCCGCGAGAAACGGAAGAAGCGGAGAGTAACAGCAGTGCAAACTGAGGCTCATAGCGAAACCCTAAGTCTAGCAGACAATTCAAATCGCACTTCGACGTCTCATATGCATGCGTACGCACATGCCAATTATCACAGGGGCGGAGAGCATAGGGGGAAACGAAAGAGGCAAAGGCCGCCGGCTAATACTGTGGATCGGCGCAAGTGGGTGTACTCACCTCGGGACGTTTCACATTGTAAAGGTATGTGGACGAGTGGATGTTGTATCTAAATTAATTATAACCTTTACAAATTGAGGATTTTTTGTTTGGTTACAATTTCCTAGAAATTGCTTTGTTATTTATTACTATTTGCGCAATTTGATATGTTTCTGCATTTATCAGTGGCTTAGCAGCATGTTTTTTGTTTAATTTTTTTGTGCTGGATATTGCAGATGGCTTTGTATTTGTGTCGTATAATCTATTGGCAGTGGAAAATGCGAAAAAACATCCTGATTTGTACCCTAATGTCTTGCCAGAGTTGATGGATTGGGATTACCGGAAGCAAATCTTATGCAAGGAAATCCGGGGATATAATCCAGGCATTATGTGTTTCCAGGTAAAATTTTATTTTTTGCATAAACACTAATTTCAATGTAAAGCAAGTGCAATAATTTTTGGTAAGTTGAGAAGATAAATGGTGCTGTTGACCTGATTGTACCAGGACAAGATACTAATGTGCCCTGTTGGATAAATACAAGGGTACACGGTATTATCTCTTGATGACAAGTGTGGAGCTTTTATTAGCAGAGATTGAAAGTTTTAAATGCAAAATAGTTTCCTCCTCTATCAAGGATATCTAGTTTTCTTTGAAATGAAAACATGTTTCAGTGTGTATTTGCATTATTTTTATTAAACCTGTTACTGCAGGAGGTTGATCGGTATGATGATTTAGATAATCTCCTTCAGAAAGATGGGTTCAGAGGAGTGTACCAGGTTTTTTTTTTGGACCATCTTTTCCATTAGATATGTTGTTCATGTCAATTGAAAGTATGCATTCCAACTGCTTGGCTTTGTTTTACTAGCCTCGTACAGGGGATTCATGTGATGGGTGTGCAATATTTTGGAAGAACGAGCTGTATGATCTTCATCTTATTTACAGAATTTGGTGCTTTATAATTGATCACTGTGCTATTGGTCCTCGCATTATTAGCAACATAAATCTCTAGCAAAAAGCTGTTCTATTTTGCATCTGAAATAAGCATATTGGAATGCAGATTTACCCTTTTGCACAAAGAAAGCATAGAGTTCGAAAGGTTTGGTCTACGCAATAACGTTGCCCAGTTTTGTGTTTTCAAGGTAAAGTTGTCTCTGATCTGGGTAATACTAATACTAAGCAACCTAATTTTGACATTCCATTCCTTTCCTTTTATGTTTGCAGAGAAAAAGGAAAGAGTGTAGTAACGATTCAAATGCTTTGACATCAGAGTATGAAGTACTTCATCATTTGTTTAAAATCAGTGCTTATCCCATAATATACTGTAGATAGAAGTAATAATGAGAACATTTTCCAAATTTTCTATGCATCTATGGGTTGTGAACTGTGCAAATTTGAAATAGGGACATGTCCTCTCAAAGTTTTCTGGTAGGGAACATCCATGTACTCTTCAATCCAAAACGTGGAGACATTAAGCTGGGTCAGGTGTGAACAATTGTTAAATTATTAGTTGTGTTCCCCAATAAAGCTGGGTTTGTCATAAATTGCCTTATTGCAGATTCGTTTACTTGTTGAGAATGCCCAAAGACTTTCACAGGAATGGGGTAATATACCAATTGTACTTGCAGGAGACCTAAATAGTATGCCAAAGGTAATTTGTTCTTGGTTTAACAGTATAAGTATCAATCTAATAGTAAATGCAATTTTTGCAGCTTACCAATATTTTATTTTTTTTAGAGTGCAGTTTATCAGTTTTTGACATCATCTAAGGTGAATCCTTTACTTCCCAGACATGAGTCAGCATTATTATTTCTTTTATTTATTTATTTTTTTTTTTTTTTTAAATTATATTATTTCCTTTCTAACAGTTGGACATCCGCATGCATGAACGAATACATATCTCTGGGCAGATTGATCCATCTGTGAAACCGACCTATCGATTTAAGAGTGTACCTGCAGCGAGGTTCCTTGCATATTTTTACTCATTTACCATCTTAATCGTTTTTTGATATTCGTGCAGATAAAAATGCTTCAGTCATATCCAAGTGCAAATATGTTTGGTTTTTGAAATTTAATGCTTGTATTTCAAATATTGTAAATAGCCCATCTCTTCTGTGGCATTTACTAGATCACTAATTCTGTATCTATTCAACGTTTGTAGGGCTAGAAAACCATTAATGCATAGATGGACTGATGAGGAGCTTAGGCTTGCAACAGGAACAGTATCTGTTCACCTGCTACATCAATTAAAGCTATGCAGCGCCTATGCCGGAGTTCCTGTAACATTTTTTTTTCTTGAAAGACTCTTGTTTCTTAACCTAAGCATTGGATACATCAATGTTTCTGAAAGATACGCACTATTTAAAATTTTTGTTAGACTATTTCCTTTGTAGTAACAAAACCATAACCCACAATGAACAAGCCTTTAGTTTCATTCTTACATTGTTTCGAAAATTGAGATGAGTTTTTTTTAAAAAATATTTGGTGTTTTCAAATGCTCAGGGAACCTCTAAGACGAGAGATGACCTTGGAGAACCCTTGGCAACGTCATTTCATTCCAAGTTTCTGGGAACTGTTGATTATATATGGTGCTCTCTTGTTTCACCAAAGACTCTTTCTCTGTTCACTTTTGGTTTCTCCTGTAAACGTATTTGAGGTGATGCAGGCATACAGCTGAGCTTGTTCCTCTGAGGGTTCTTGATCCCTTGCCTGTCAACATTTTGAGAAGGACCAGAGGGCTTCCAAGTGAGGTAACCATCATCTATTTAACAAATACAAGGGAAAGAAGTGCGTATAATGAATTACATTAGTAAGCAGATATTTGATGCTACTAGCCATTTTGCCCATACTAAATATCATTCTCATTACATTATCTGTTTTCTTCTGATCATCATCAAAGTGGTTAAACTGTTCCTTGGCTTCACCTACTATGCTGAATCCACTTGTGATCATTATCATTTCAGAAACTGTTTTCAGTATATTTAATTTCTTCCTACTTCCTCTTTCTGCATACCATTCATCTATTGGAAAATAATTCTGAATATTTAATAAACACACATACATTACATTTCCAAGCCACAGTGTGGGCTATGATTTGTTGTGAAGTTATAGAGTTCTATCCCAGCAGTAAACTGTCTGGGCCATGCACCTGGTTTTATGGCCTGTTTGGTACATAGGAATTGAAATTATTTTCCCTTGTAATAATTCCCACATGGGATTTACAATTCCCTCCAACCATGGAATTGAAAATCCTAGGCCCCAGAATTGGAATTCCACAGCAAATGTGGAAGGAAATAGAATTAATGCCACATGGGGTCCTCTGAGTATAGTGGTTTTGCCACGTTTAGGACTAAACGTGGCAAAATCACTATACTCGGAGGACTCCAGATGACTCAATAATTGTAATGACAACTTTGCCTTTATTATTAAAGGCATTATAGTCTTTATATCACTTCTTCCTTTTCAGTTCTCAGTAATTCTATTCCTTCCTACAAAACAATGTGATTTGAATTTCTACTTTATTTTCACCTTATTTCCACTAGATTACAATTTCTTTCCCCCTAATTTCCCTCTTCCAACCAAACGCCCCCATTAATGAAAGATAATAAGGTTTCAGTTTGAACTAATTTTAAATTGTACAGTCTCAAATGTACTCCATAGTAATATATTTTTCAGTTCTCAATGCGGACTGACATTTCTTTTAATTTGCAGGAATGGGGAAGTGATCATCTAGCTCTAGTTTGCGAACTAGCATTTGCAGGTGAAGGTGACGAGACGTGAATTGCATTTGTGGAAGCTGCTTGTTTGGCTAACCATTCACGAACTGTAATTGACAACGTGATGCTTCATTGCTCCACATAAATTATTCCGGTTTTCCAAATCTTATTCGAAAAGAACTGTAGAGACATGTCGCAATTGGATACCAAGATGTGTGATATATTAGGGCATCCCCATCAATGGTTTTTTAGATGGAAATGCTTGTGGAGGAGAGAGGGAGAGGAGAGAAAAGAATTGAGAGTGCTGCACGGAGATCTGGTTTTGGTTTTTAACTCTGCAATGGGTCTCACCAAAATGAACTTATTGTTGCATCAGTCGTGTGAAGCAAACTGCCCAGCCGGGCGTGTGGATATTCCACGCGCTCACTGGGCGCGTAATTTCCTTTTTTTTTTTCTTTTTTTTTCATTTATCCTTTTTCTCTCCCATGTTTTCTTTTTTTAGTCACACCTGTAAAAATTACTCAAAATCTACAACTATTAGAAATGTTTTTAACCGTGGTTGTTCATGACACATGGCAAGAGACATGTGTTACATTCAAACTTTAAGAAAAAAAAGTCAAAGGTTCAAGAGTTATATATCATGGGAGGAAATGACAAACCTAAACTAACAAAAGTTATAACTTTAAAGAGAAATGGACTCAAAATCAAGTCTTATAGAGTATATTATATGGTAGTACTCTGTATCTTTGTAGCTTTTACTTGGCATCCTTAGAGCATCCCAAAAGGGGATTTTGGATTGGGTTTTGAGGAGAAAAGTGTGAGGTGGAAGAGAGAGGGGAGAGTGTGTTGCTGGAGGTCTCCTAAAGAAGAAAGCAATTCATGGTCCGTCACATTTGCTGACATGTGTGTGTTTGTTCATGGTCCGTGTGTGTTGTTCATGGTCCGTGTGCTGGACATCCGTTGGATGCGTTCATAGGTCCGTGTGTGTTGTTCATGGTCCGTGTGCTGGACATCCGTTGGGCGCGTTCATAGGCTCCAATTTAATTTATTTATTTATTTTGAATTTTGCTGACATTTTGTTGCATTTTTTTTTTTTTACCTCCTTCTCTCATTTTCTCTTTCCTAATCACACCTACAAAAACTTTTCAAAACCCAATAGTGGGGATTTTGGTATGATTTTTGAAAAGTTTTTGCATGTGTGATTAGGAAAGAGAAAATTTACTCACCAAAAAAAAAGAAAGGGAAAATGAGAAGAAATAAAAAATAAAAAATAAAAAATAAAAACCAAAACAAAATAAGAAAAAGGAAATTAAAAAAGCAAAAAGCAACCTTTTCAGAAGCAAAAAAAAGAAGAGAACTGATGCACCAGCAGGCGCATGCACTGGGCGTCCTTGTGCGCCACACGAGCACTGCATCACGTTCAATTCTTTCTTTACTGTTTCGCGGGACCCCCAAAAAGCTCAAGATTTGCATAGCAACTGAGGGCAACTCACTCATTCTCTCTCTTCCCTCTCTTTCCTCCACCTCACTCATCTCTCAAAATTTGTTCCATAATCCTCCAAATGGAGATGCTCAGCATCAACGTAATCAAATATTATATTTCTGGGAGAAGAAATATTATATTTCTTATTCCACGATTAAAAAAAAAAAAAGAATATTACAAGGATTTGAAGAGCACATAGAAATTGAGAAAAATGAAAATCGCATGGATAATAGCGTAAATTTCAAATTTTAGGAATTTAAACTTCAATACTTTGCTTTAAAAAAAAAAAAAAAAAAACTTCAATACTTTAATCGAAAGATGCTATATTAAATTAAAACTTGGCTTTGATGGCTTGTTTTATGTGGATTGTGTAGGTTTGAGTGGTGGACTGACTTTATTGTGGAGGAAGAATAACATGGCAAGGTTAATGAGTTTTTTGAAAAATCATATTGATGTAGAGGTCAGTATGACTGGGTTGTCACATTGGCGGATGACTTATTACTATGGTTTTACAGAACGAAATATGCATAGTGAGGCGTGGGATCTATTAAAATGACTTGCTCCTAGACGATCTACTTTACCAGGGTTATAGTGGGTGATTTTAATGATCTTTTGTTCCAGTACGAGAAACGAGGGGGCAATCTGCACCCAAATAATCTCCTTCGCGGTTTTGGGGAGGTTGTTGAGCACTGTTGGCTGTCCCAGCTGCATATGGATGGTTACCAGTTTACTTGGGAGAAGGGGAAAGGAACGAGCAGATGGATTGAGGAGAGATTAGATAAAGTGTTGGCTACAGTTAAATGGCGTGAAATAGTGACAGGGGCGAAGGTCTCTAATATGCTCACCAGTAGGTCTGATCATTCGGCCCTTTTCCTAGCGATCCATGATCCGGTAGGAAGGGGGGAGTAGGAAGGCGGGGATTTCGTTTTGAGATGGTCTGGCTTTATGATGAGGGGTGCAGGGGAGTGGTTGAGAAATCTTGGGAGGATGGGAGGATGGGAGGAGTAAGGGCCTGCAAGATTGTGTTTCAAATTGTGGAAACCGCCTATCACAGTGGGGTGGTGACCGGCTCATAAATTTGGAGAACGGATCATGAGCCTTCGGAGGGCGCACTGATTTAGTTTCGTTGACTGAATTCCAACGCCTGGAGGGGGAACTTACCTGCCTAAAGGCTCAGGAGGATGCTTATTGGAGATAGAGGGCCAAACAACATTGGCTTAAAGATGTTGATGCAAATACAAGATTTTATCACAAGTATGCCTCCCACTGAAGAAAAAAAAAAAAAAAAAGAATGCTTTATCTAAACTTATGAATGATTCGGGGGATTGGGTTGAGGGGAAAGCTATGAAAGGAATTATTATGGAATATTTTGATAAAATCTTTTGCACTAGCAATCCTGGTACTAGTGATAACTTGTTTGGTAATATAATTCCACGTGTTACCCGCGCCCAAAATGAGTCTTTACTCCGGCCCTTTGAATTTGATGAGGTAAAAGATGCTCTCTTTGCTATGTTTCCTGATAAAGCACCTGGCCCTGATGGAATGAACACAGGGTTCTATCCGCACTTTTGGGATGTAGTGGGAGGGGATGTTTCACAATTTATAACGAATTGCCTAAATACCGAGTTTGTTCCTCCTAATTTGAATTATACGGATGTTGTGCTAATCCCCAAGAAGAATACCCCTGAACTGGTCACAGATCTTAGGCATATAGCTTTGAGTAATGTGGTTTACAGGATTATGGCTAAGATGATTACTAACAGGATGAAGCCTATGATGAAGGATATTATTTCAGACTCGCAGAGTGCGTTTATACCAGATAGACTTATCACTGATAATATTTTAATCGCTGCAGAAGTTGGGCACTATTTAAATAGAAAGCAATGCGGTGCGGTTAGTTGGGGGGCCCTGAAATTGGATATGGCAAAAGCATATGACCGTATGGAATGACCATTTTTGAGAGGAATGCTTTTGGCCCTGGGTTTTGATGAACACTGGGTAAAATTAATTATGCTATGTGTAACTACTGTCTCATATAGCTTCTTGATTAATGGCTCTCGTAGTAACCCGGTAACTCCCACTCGAGACTTGAGACAAGATGATCCGTTATCTCCCTATCTCTTTATTATTTGTGCAGAAGGACTTTCTTTACTATTACAACAGGCACAGACTACTAGTTTAATACATGGATGCAGGGTAGAAGGGGAGCCCCCAATCTCTCATTTATTTTTCGCGGATGATAGTTTGTTATTCTTTAAAGCTAATGTGCAAGATGCTACAGAAATTAAAAACTGTTTATCTATATATGAGAAGCTATCTGGGCATGTGGTCAATTATCATAAGTCTAGTATTTATTATAGCAAAAATACTGGAATAAATGACAGGGATGAGGTGGCCCAGATTTTGGGTGTTATTCAGGAAAATATTTGGGTTTGCCATCTTTTGTTGGGAGGAATAAAAAAGCAGCTTTTGCCTATATTGAGGTAAGATCAGACAGAGAATTAGGTCATGGAACAAGAAGTTTTTATCACAGGCTGGTAAGAAAATTTTATTGAAAAGTGTGGCTCAATCTATGCCTACCTTTTCAATGAGTGTTTTTTTATTACCTGTGGCAGTTTGCACAACCATTGAGAGAATGATAAACATGTACTGGTGGGGTTCAGGATCTGACCGAGGTATTCATTGGAAGGCCTGGGATAGATTGTGCATTCCTAAAAAATATGGAGTTTTGGAATTTAAAGACCTAAGGGCTTTTAATTTGGCAATGTTAGGCAAACATGCATGGCAAATGTTAACGAATCCAAGTTCATTGGTGTCACGTATTTACAAGGCAAGATATTTTCCTAACCAGACTTTTCCTGAGGCAGGGATAGGAAATAATCCCAGTTTCTGTTGAGCGCAGTATTATGGCAGCTAAAGACCTCATTTGTAGTGGGGTGAGACGGCGGGTTGGAAATAGTGGTAGTACCTTAATTTGGGAGCATCCTTGGCTCCAAAATGACCTAGTCCCAATGATCCATACAAAGATGCCCCAACAGTTGGCAGGAGCCAGAGTGATAGGTTTAATTGACCAGGCAACCGGAACATGAGATCACCACATTCTCACAGATATTTTCCAACCTAATGATGTGACTAGGATTATGAAAATACCTGTCTCCTCGGATTATGAAGACTCTTGGTACTGGCATGGGGACCGCAATGGTTGTTACACTGTGAAGAATGGCTACAAGCGCATTATTGGGAATTATGAGTCTAATAGTAATGGGGCTTTTGATAAATGGCTTACCTTGTGGCAGCTAAAAATACCTCCAAAGTGGAAGACTTTTTTATGGAGAGCTATAAGTGATATCCTCTCCACTACTAATAATTTGATTATAAAGAGGGTGGATGTTGATCCAATTTGTGCCATGTGTGGAATCATTCATGAAGACACTATGCACCCATTGGTTTTGTGTGGTTATGCAAGTTCCATATCGGGATAATCTAACCTTCCATTTCCCAATATTACAACAAATATTTTCCATGATTGGTTTAGTGCAATCTTGAATGTTACACTAATGGAATTATGTACGCAGCTACTATTCTATATCATATCTGGAGGGCGTGGAACGGAGTGGTTTGGGATGCGTGTCTACCATTGCCCAGGAAAATACTTGCCACGACGACAGCCACCTTGCACGCATGGAGGAAAGTTCACGATGTAATGCCCAACACACCGCTGACCGCTGCCTCGGCCGAAGGACTGCCGGCTGCCTCCACGGCCGGACTGCCGCCTTTCGCCGCTCCAGATCACGCAACCGCACTGTATCATCGAAGATGCTACGTCGACGTCGATTATCGCTATGCCACAAACTCGGCCACGGTTGGAGTAATATTGCTCGATGCGAATGGTGGATATATCTCGGCATACAGCGCCCCCCTTCCAAACTGTTTTTCACCACTTATAGCCGAAGCATTTGCGGCAAAGGAGGCACTATCTTGGCTACATGCTCGTGGAGAGCAGTCTGTTCGTCTATACACAGACTGTCATACACTGCAGTGCTATCTATCTTCGTCAGATGACCCGCCCCGAACTTATATTGGTTATGTTATTGATAGTTGCAAGACTTACATCTCGACATTTCATGCCTACTCAGTTCTTTTTATTCCTAGATCGCAGAATTATTTAGCACATATTTTAGCTTCTACTGCTTTTGAACAGGCTACGACTATGTATTGGGACTCCGTCCTTCCTGACTCTATTTCAGCTTATATCTAAATATAACCACACTGGTTTCCTTCAAAAAAAAAAATAATAAATATCAAGGTCAAGCACCTTGGGCTCAAATAGCACCCATGTGGCTCCCCTTGAGGGAAGGTCACAGGATCGAACCTTGGTGGTGGGGTTTTTACTCTTTAGACTGCAATAGATAGAGAAAGTATAGAACATATACTACTTTGTAACAATAGTATTCAAAAAAAATTAAATATCAAGGAAAAGAAAGTAATACATACCCTTCTAATGCAGAAAATTAGAAAATTACCTTGGACTAACCCAATTAAATGAAAGGATAAAGAAGGTAAGGACAAGAAGAATTCCCATAAAGGACAAGAATAATATTCATAAAGATTGCTTGAAGGTTACAAAAATTATCGCTGATCGCGTTTTGTCGATCCGACCTCCTTGTCGCCGGCTCATCGTGATCCACCGAACCAACCTCTTTGACCCGATCAGCCTTCTTTGGGTTGACCTTGAGGCAAGTTGTTGGGATCTCTCATCTTGGGTCAGGTCTGCTTCGTACTCATTGGTTCGAATCCCATATATATATATATATATATATATATATATATATATATATATATATATATATATATATATATATATATATATATATATCATCAGGCCCTCGCTCTTCGAGCTAAGAGACATCGACAACAAGAGAGAGTATCTACTACGAATTCTCTATGATTTGGACAATTCCATGTCATCCTTGTCGCTCAGGATAAAATTATTATTAATGAAGATGAGGTCTTCCTAGCTGATCTTGCACGGGTAGAGGGTGGTGGAGAGCACGACAAGTCCTCTAAAACCGAGTCAAAAATGGGAGCTTAGCAATAGGTTGCTTAGATTTTTATCCCTTTCATTTTGTTCTATTGTCTTGAATAAGGTATCCCAAGCTCTATCAAAGAAAATATTTCCTTTGATAGGCCTTCTTTTTCTTTGTTCCTTCAAGGCATGCGTTCATTTTGCAATCTTACTACGTGGGTTGACTTGGTCTCTCTTTGTCTTTAGTACATGGTCATTGTACGTATACATGTGCACACGCGCACACACACAAGGTTGGACCTTGTATTGCCCTTAGAAAATTACTTGGTCATTTTTTACTAAGGCATTGGCCTCGGCCAAAGGCTCTTCCATTCGATAATAGGCGAGGTCAAGTATTGTATTGCCCCTAGAGAATACTTAGATTTATCTTAGCTAATACTTGGGCTTGACCAAGAATGAACTCTTCCATTTGCTGGTGAGCGATGTTAGACCTCATACCACCCCTAAGGAAAAACTTAGCTTTTTCTTGGGCGAACTCGAGCTCAACAAAGAACGAGATCTTCCATTCGGTGATGAGCGAGGTTAGACCTAGTACCACTCCTTGGGAATACCTTCTCGTTCGATGCTATACAGGTCGGACCTTGTAATGCCTATAGTGAAAGCTTAGTTTTTTCGCCAATGATTGGGCTTAGCTAAGAATGAACTCTTCCATTCGATGGTGAGCAAGGTCAAAACTTGTGTTACCCCTAGGAAATAATTTCCCGTTCATCGCTAGGAGAGGTTGAACCTCGTAATGTCACTAATCTTCGCCAAAGCTCGGGCTCGACTAGGTACGAGTTCTTCTATCGATGGTAGCGAGATTGAACCTTGTACCACCTCGATCTAGGTAATACTTTCCTGTTCAATGCTAGGTGAGGTCGATCCTAGTGACGCCCCAAGGAAAAGACTTCGTCATTCGGCATTAGGTGATGTTGGACCTCATAACGGCAATAGGGAGAATCGAGGTCAGACTAAGTGTCCTTGACCTTGGCCACAAATTAATTCATTTCCTTGACATGCCATTTTGGAAAATTGAGGTCGGGGTCAACACCTTGGCCTCAGGGTCGGACCTCGCTCTCCCCTCAATAGGTGCTTAATGACTACGAATAGGAAACAAGTTTCCATATGTCTTACCCTACCTAAATTCCTAAGACTGCCTATTTTATAGAGATTCCAAATACTATATCTATATTCCATACCAAACCTATTTAAGTCAAGTTTGAATAGTTCGAATTTGAGTCAAATCAAGCTCAAACTATTAAAAAAAAATAAAAGTTTGAACTGAGTTTCAAGTTGATTAAAGTAAAATAAAAATATTGTTCAAGTACTCTTATGAATTACAAAGAAATTTTCTTCTTTCTATTTTTCTGGAGAACAAAATTAGTTTTCGACTAATTAAATATCTTTCTTCACCAAAATATTGTATAATATTGACCAAAACTGTATTAATTACATTGTATTTTACTCATAACTTTTATATATAGTCCAAAAACATTCAACTCTAATCAGAGAACCAAGTATTATATACTCATTATGCCTACTGGGAAACTCTTTCATCCGTTATGAAGATCTCATTTAGCCATTGGAGGTCTTCTTTGTTGAGTTCTGCCATGCGAATATCAACATCTTCCATCCATAAACTATCCAACATATCTTCTGAACCATAACCACAAGGAAAATCCTCAAAATCCAAGCATCTGAAATCACACTGCATTTGAATCACTTCTTCACTATTGTAGCCATGGTGCCACAGTTGTCTTGAGATGTTAACATCGACGAAATTATTATGCTCGAAGCCTAAACGCCTCAAGTCATTGCCAACCCTCGCATTTTCCTCGGTGTCGAGGATGAGACAACTAATTGAAGGTGAAGTTGAAAGTTTTGGTTCATTAGGTATCCCTGGAATAGGCTCATTGCCAACCCTTGCATTTTCCTCGGTGTCGAGGATGAGATGACTGATTGAAGGTGAAGTTGACAGTTTTGGTTCATTAGGTATCCCTAGAATAGGCTCATTGCAAACCCTCGCATTTTCCTCGGTATTGAGGATGAGATGACTGATTGAAGGTGAAGTTGAAAGTTTTGGTTCATTAGGTATCCCTGGAATAGGCTTATTGCCAACCCTCGCATTTTCCTCGGTGTCGAGGATGAGACGATGGATTGAAGGTGAAGTTGACAGTTTTGGCTCATTTGGTATCCCAGGAATAGACTCATCCACTAAAGTGGCACTGGACTCATGATGGGTTTGGTTCACTTTTAGTTTCTTGATAGGATTATTATCTTCTTCTTTGGTTGGATCTTCATCACCCTCTAGTCCCAAGTTGAATTCTTGGCATAATTGATCTTCCAAGAATTCTGAACCTGATTCTTGAGAAGCAACTGATGTTTCATAACATGGATTCTTCTTATCCTTGTCTAACATACTAAGCATTCTTTCAAATTCTGCCTTCTGGGCATCATAGGCTCTAGCAGCATCTTCAACACTGGCAAAAGTTCCCACCCATTTTCTTTTCTTTTCAATGGGGTTTCTAATCTCCACTGCAAATTTCCCCCATTTCCTCTGCCTAACACCTTTCGGCAATCCGAGTTTTCGGGCATAATCCTTACTAATCTTACTATGATCAATTTGTTCTTTATCTGAAATCTGAGAAGGGTTTTTTGCAATTGGAATAATCACCTCCTTAACAACACGTTTAACTTTGCTATGAGCATTCTTATCATCATCATCATCAGTATCAGAATCTGTAGCATCAGGATCATTGTAAATTATCTTAACTTTTTGCACAGAATTCAAACATTCTATTCCCCTCTCATTCTTAACTCTATAAGGCACTTTACTCATATCTGAAACCCTTCTACAAATTCAGAAGATCAGAAAAACCCTGAAACTTCAAATAGGTTGAATCTAAAGATCCAAAGAACTCTTAAAGGGATTCAAGAATTCCCCCCAATTTGGTATAAATTGGGACCCTTTTCTGTGCAAAAGTTCAATGCATTCCTGAACGAAACAGCCCACCCTGCAAGAAAACACAAAACCCCACCGTATCCCCATAAACCCCATCAACACCACATTACACAATTTCAATAAAAAGCACCAAAAAAACACAAGAATTTATTTACTTTCCTCACATATATGATCATTCAAACATTGGGTACTGAAAAAAAAAAAAAAAAAAAAAAAAAAAAAACCAAGTATTGAGAATTTAAAAAAAAAAATAAACAAGCTTTTTTTTTTTCCAAATTGTACACATTGAGAGTAAAGATCATACCTTTGGACCTGCGAACAATGGTTATTATGATCGCAAGGATGAGAAGAAAAGAGAGAAATTATGTGATGGGAAAGAAGAGACGACCGATCAGAACTATATGAATGGTTAAAGAGTTCTAATCCCAAACGACGTATAAGCAGTTTGGAGTAATTAATTTATACTCCGTAATATGGAAAGGAGCCAAAACGAATTGAAGCGATGTTTTCGAAGATATTTATGTCAAGAAAATACAGGGGATTCCGAATGTATTTAAAATAGTAAGCTTGCCTTAAATGCTCCATGGAAATTTCCTTTTTTCAGGCGATTTTTCCCGTTCCCAGCGGGAGTTTCGTCCCGCCCGAGCGCTCTCTCATGCAGAAATAGAAAGCGGGAAAAGTACTGGGCTTATTGCCAAATTCAATTATTCAAACGCCCTCCATAACTTCTAATTTCCCAATTGGGCCCTTTAGATAATTTTGGAATATAGTTTCTAAATTATGAGTTTTACTCGAGGGTGTTCTGATTTTTTCAATCATGATATATTTTTAATATACTAAATGTATATTTTTAATACATTAACCACACGTTTGATTCACGGAATGAATTTTGAAAAAATATGAATGTTATTTCATAGAGAATGGAATAAGCAAGGAATAGAACAAGAATTGTATTTTATGATTGGCTCGCTGAAGGAATATATTTTAGAAATTATAATCCACTGTTTGTTGGTTTAAGGAAAGATGTAATATATATTTGTAAAAGACATAAATATCATTATTCAAAATGATGATGATGATGATGATGGTGGTGGTGGTGGTGGTGGTGGTGGTGGTGGTGGTGGTGGTGGTGAAATAGGCCCTCCAACTATAAGCCAGAGTCCAATTAGCCCCATAAACTAACAAAAGTTTTAATAAGGCCATTCATCTCTTCACTTGTATGCAATTAAGTCCATAACTTTTTAAATTTGTGCAATTAACTCAATTTACAATTGCACACCTAATTTTAAATTTGGGTCTGTTAATTACAATCACGCATAGGGCATTGATGAAACGGTGCACATAATTTACATTATATATTCAACACAGGTGAAAAATTATGCTTATTATCATTGCCTTTTTTAGGAAGGATGATTTGGTTCTATTTTTTAAGGTGCATCATGTCAATGCACTAAAATTACAGTGAAGCACACTAGGAGACTAAATCAATCAAAAATTCATTTATGGTGGAAGTGACAACAAGAGGAAGCATGGATCACGTCAATTAATGGAATGTTGCGTTGTAAAAACTATGTTTAGGCTACTATCCAATAAGGATGCTCCCCTCTAAAACTGTTATTTCACCCGTTAATCCAATATTTCTGCCACAGGTCATAGTTATGTATTCTTAAAATATTTACTTTTATGAAAAATTTGATAAACTTGCATTGATATATGTCAGGATACTGAATGATACTTTAATAAATTCTAAGACAATAATTTAAAAACACACATTGGGCATTGGACTATCCGCGCAATGCTTGTGTGGTAACTAGTAGTAGTGAGGAGGAATATTGTCTATAACAACTACACTATTGTAAAAAAATAGAATAAAATTATTGTTCTAAAATCTAAATAGAATACATTATTGCAAAAACGACGTCGTAGTTTTTTTTGGTTAAATAAAATAATAAAAATTATGGTTGCAAAAATCGCCCTAGGTGCTAGGCGGCGCCTGACCGCGTCGAGGAACGCCGAAATCGACCTCCTCCACGACCGGCCGCCTGGGTGGTCTAGGCGGCCAAACTCTTTTCTTTTTTTTTTTTTAGGTTATTTGCCAAAACGACGTCATTTTGGCTTTCTAGTTGATTATCTCACATTTTGATTGCATATTGAGGAGAGCAAAAATTGTATTTGGATAAGGCTTTTGAAAGAGATCGAGTTATAGATTCTTTAAATTGGAGTGCAAAATCTGAAATACCAGTTTAATCAAAAATAATAATTAAATATTGATGAATATTGTATATAACGCCTACACTATTGTAAAAAATAAAAAATAAAAATTCCCTTGCAAGATGAATAACTCATTCCTGGCAGGAGTGGGTGTTGGTTCAATTTGGGTGACACGTGAATTTTATTTTGGATATTCGAAAATTTTGGATGATGTTTTTAACACTTGATATCCAAACCAAATTTAATTCGAATATATTTCGTTCTGGTGAAATTATTTTGATTTATTTCGAGTTAGTTTGGATATATCTAAAAATTATATTTTAATCGATTATGAATTTTTTTTAAGGATTTTATTATTTTTGTATCTATATTTTTCTATATACTATCAAATTAAAAATAAGACAAAATAGTAATTACTGAGACTTTTGAGAATTAATATATTATTAATTATGAAATACATTTAAAATTTTATATACATAATTTATATTATTATATTTATAATAATAAATTTTGGATTAGTTCGGGTATAGATAATTTTTTAATACTCGATATCCGAACCAAATTTATATTCGGATATACCAAAATTAAAATATCCAAATCGATAACTATTTGAGTCACCTGAAATTTAAAACTCAGTTCGGATTTCAAGTGGTAGTTCGGATAATTCAATTTACGCTCACCCCTAATTCTCGGGAACAAAAGGCATTACCAAACAACAGAATATGTATGTTCCCATGAATGTCATTTCATTCCAGGCTTATTCCGTGAACCAAACATGTTGTAAAAGATTTATTTTTAAAGTTACATTATTTGTATAATAAATGTTTATTGTTTGATAGTACATCAAATAATGAATCTGCAGTATATTAAAAACAAACATTTATTAATAATCCACATTCTAATGTGGACCATGATTTACAATATAATTTGCCATGATTTTTTAAGACAATTTTTACTTTTTTTTTTTAAATAAAGAGGAGGGGAACACCCGGAGATCGTTATGCGACCCTCACAGTAATGGCATCACCAAAAAGGCCAAGCTCATCTTCACGAAGATTTCTTTGAATGTCACTGGGTGGCCTTTCAAACCAGCTGAACTCATCATCTTGCTTGTAGGCTTGGTTCGCCATAACATCAGCCACTTTGGTTTTGTCCTCCGGGATCGGAGCATGATTGGAAGATATCTCCCAATTCCGAGTTTTTGCGATTCTGCAAAGATCAATGATATTCATTGCTACACCATCGTAGCTGTCAGTGCCATTGATTAGATGGTGTGTTCGACACTCTCCTTTTCTGCGCCACATATGCTGCAACTTTCATTCAGTGTGAATCCTCTCATAGATTTTATTCCAAGTCCTCCTTAGCTTCCTCCTTTGGCAGTGTTACTGTGTCCCAATTGACCATGCTTGTTTTCCATAAAAAGTTCCTCGTGGTCTTGTCAATTGCATCGCAAACCCCTTTTGGTAACAACATGGTTTGCATTGCATACCAGGGAATGGCATTAAGGACTGATTGAGTCAAAACTTGTCTTTACTTTAGACCATGCATCAAAGCACATCACACAAATAGTGAACTTTAATTATGCATACAAATAGTAAATTTTATGCATATAAATAATGATCATAGAAAAATAGTGAACCATATGCATATAAATAATAAATCATCAAGTTGTTTTTATATTATTTTATACAAATTCAAATAATGAACATTATGTATAAAAATAATGTATCCTATATATAGAAATAATGTACTCCATGCATAATTGTTTATATATATATACACACTATTAAATTTATTTTATATTTCGTGTAATAGTATTTTTTTTGAAACATAATTAATCTTTAATAATAAGAATACATATTATAATAGAGATATTATAAAAATAAATTCAATAATGCGTTTAGTAAAATTGTACTTATTTAGTGCACAACATTCACAAAGTGATAGATCATCCGAGGACTTTTTTTTTTTTTTTTTCATTTCAAAACATATTATCAAATGGTCTCTTGACTATAGCAAAATTACCAATTTGTTCATTGACTATTTTTTGACTAATTAAGTTCCCCAACTTTAAAAATCTTAACCAAGTTGGTCCTTCTTTTGTTTTGCCGTTAGACATTCGCTAACTAGGGACCAAATTGGTAATTTTGCTATAGTCAATGAACCATTTCGGTCATCACATGTACAATTTCCTACAAAAATTAATTACCGAAATGATGTCTTGACTATAGCAAAATTACCAATGTAGTCCTAAATTAACGGATGTCTAACAACCAAATAATCGGAGGACCAAACTGGTTAAGATTTTTAAAGTTGAGTGACTTAATTGGTCAAAAAAAATAGTCAATAACCAAATTGATAATTTCGTTATAGTCAAGAAATCATTTCGATAATTAACTTGTTTAATTAATTATCAAATATATTTTGATTAATTGTTGATTGATAAAATTTATAAATATCGATGTGTGAACCTGACAATTGGAAAATTTGTCATAGCCTGAAATGTTGAGTTGGGTTGAGTACGTGTTCATTGAGGCCAGAACCTCCTGTACTATTGCGAAAAACTACCGCTGCTTCAACCTACTACTACAGAATTTATTTTAGAGCATCCATAGTAGTAGAGATTTTTTTGCAATTTTTGAAAAGTTTTTGTAAATGTGATTAGAAAAGAGAATATGGGAGTGAGGAGAAAAAAAATAAAAAAAAAATAATAATAATAAAGAAACAATGCGTCAGGTGCGCTGTCAGCGTGCCTGACACACTACCGGGCGCGTGCAAACGTGCACTTTAAGTGATAATTTCAAAAAAAAAAAAATACTGTTTCAATATTCATCCTTTGCAAAAGAACTCAAACTACTCTTTCTCTCCATTTTCTCTCTCCTCCACATCTCCATTTATAGTTCCAATAACCCCAAATAAACTACTGATAGGGATGCTCTTAGAAACTTTGGCCTGTTTTGTAAAATAGTTAGTTTATCAGCTAATTTTAATTTATTTGACCACTATTAATTGTTTGATTTGATTAAAAAATCAATATAAGTGTTTGGTAGTTAGCTTTTTGTAACTTCAAAATGTTAAAATTCAAAAATCTGTTCAAAGTAACTTTTTCAATTAGTCTTTTTAAAAAAGAAATCATTCCAAAAAACTATCAACTAATAGTTAATTTACTAAACAATTTTCTACAATCAACTAATGTTATCAACTAGTGATATCTTTTAATTAACCTAATAAGCTAATAGCAAACATCTATCAGTTAATAATTACGGAGTATTTACCAAACAAGGACATTGCTATTGAGGGAGCGTCAGGGGCGGAGCCACCCCTACTCCAAGGGGGGTCCTGGCCCCCCACCCCCACCCCCACCCCACATTTTTAGTAAATATATAGGTCTATATTATTATAATATGGATAAATTACACTTTTGGCCCCCCTCCTTTAAAAAAAAAAATCTATTATTTATATATTAAATGAACTCGAAAGTTACACTTTTCGTCCCTAAGTTATTAAATAATTGTAGAATTCGTCCATAATTGTTGGTCATGTTCACTTTTCGTCCCTAAGCTATAATTGACGTTGTAAATTTCGTCATTTTAATAACAAGTTGCGGTCACTCTTCCTTTCTAAGCTATACTTCGTTCCTAATGTTTTGTTAGTAAAGGGACGAAATTTGCAACATCAATTACGGAGTATATTTTAGGGACGAAAAGTAAGCACGACTAATTTGACCGCCATTTTTTCTACCCATTATAGGTCTAACTCTCTTGGACTCTTATTAGTATAGTAGATAGATACGATTCGGAAAGGTTGTAATGAGTTAATATCTTATATCTAATATCGATTATAATGATTTTTCTTCATATAATTCAAAAAGTTTTTTTGTAATACTTTCTTTGTCAATACCCAACTTAGTTATCCACTATAGTTTTGTCTAATTTAATCACCAACTACCTCCACTGAGGCTTGAACTCACAACCTTCCAAATAAAAATCCAACCCGAGTACCATTAGACCATATTATCTTAGTCTAATAGTCAACAAACAGAAAATTTGATAGAGGACTCAATTAAATAAAACCTTCAAAGTTCATGACCCAATTAAGGATAAAGTTATTTAGAATTAAATCGAGAAAAAACTACTATAATAAAAGAGTAAATTGAATATGAGTTAATTCAATTTCTTGTCCTAGATTTATAAGTGACAATCCATTTAAGTCTTTTTTTTTTTTTTTTTTATTATAACATCCACTTTTGATCCTAGTATTATATTTTTTGTCCTTTATCAATAAAATAGTTTAAAAATCATTAACAAGGACATTTCAGTTTTCAATTATAGATTTTTTCAAATAAATAAACATAAATAATATAGCGGTTCAACCTACTTTGTATAAAAAAGATTAAAATGTCTTTGTATTTAATAACATTTCAACGATTTTGTCAAAGTGATCATGCTACAATAATACTAAGACAAAATACGAATATTCTAATAAAAAATGACTAAAAGTGAATTGTCATCTATAAATCTAGGACAAAAATGAAATAAAAGAGTAACTATTGCCTGCTAAAACGAATATAAAAATTTAATTAGTATAAGACGTGGGATAATGTTTTATTAAATATAATAAAAAGACCCGATAGCTAGCCGCCAACTCGCCAAGGAGTCAATACTGGCAAGCTTGCTTTATATCACTTTCAAAATATTTAATTAGTACATATAAGGCCTGGGATAATATTTTATTAAAATCGCCTGATAGCTACCCTCCAAGGAGTCAAATAGTCAATACTAACAAGCTACCTTGCTTCATATCATCACCTTCAAACATTATATTGAAAAATTTTAATCTCTACGGACCAATATAATTTACTATCAATAATACTATATATATATATATATATATATATATATATATATATATATATATATATATATATTCCCGAGTATTATATGTATTGCTATTATATGATATGTGCTATTAATGTGGACATGAGTGCATTTATCGATAAATGGTACTATTGTGTGGTGATTCTCGAAATATCGAGAATGAGCTTCGACGTGTCGAGCCCTGTGTGTGTAAATCGTTGGCTTGGAAAATTTTAGTGTATATACATGTGGTGAATTTTGTATTACCTTTATATTGTTGAGTAAAAATGATTTTGGACAAATCATATGGAGAAAATTGTATTTTGAAAGAAATTGTATTTTTGAGAAAAGTGTATTTGGAGAAAATTATATATTATGAAGAAAATTGTATTCTTGTGTGGAAAGTGTTTATCTGTGGAGAAATTGTATTTTTGAGAAAAGTGTATTTGGAGAAAATTATATATTCTGGAGAAAATTGTATTCTTGTGTGGAAAGTGTTTATCTTTGGAGAAATAATATGAAATATATATATATATATATATATATATATATATATATATATATATATATATATATATAGATTTTGGTTCCTGTGAGAACAGGTATTCCCGTGCGGTCAGTGCAGCATACACCATTAGGTATGCATAAATGCACTATACAGTGTTTGAGAATACACCAGAATGAAATTTCAAAAAATGCACCACACAAAAAAAATACACCACACATAATGGTGTATTTTCGAACACTCTGTGGTGCATTTATGCATACCTAATGGTGTATACCGCACTGACCGCACGGGAAGACATGTTCTCATAGGAACCTGACCCTATATATATATATAACTTATGGTTAAACCAAAATCATTAAAATAGTAATAATTGTATATGATACATACTATAATACTAATCAACATAGTAAAATTTTTCGTATTATATGTGATGTTGTTTTATATATTATCTTCTTTGTCAGATTATATGTGATTTTGTTTTTTTTATATTATTGTTACGTAATTAATATTCTTTGTTAGAAAACGGTGTGCTAGTCTCTTAAAAAACCATACTATTTCTCGGCAAGTACTTGGATGAGCATGTGCCAAAATCAATCTCTTGGCAGGCTATCTTTTTTATTTGGAAATATATATAAAAAGAATTAAGAGTTTTTAAATGAAATAAGTACAAAAGTAGTCTTATTTTCTGTCAGTTGCATGTGTTTGATTTGATTAATGAAGTTTTTTTTTGTGAGTATTACTGATTCTGTTCTAATATATTATATGTTCATAATTACTTTCTTAACTTACTAAAGTCATGATCGGGAAGTCATCTCGTGCCACTAGACCACCTAATATTATTATATAAAATTTATATATTTCAAAATTATATTAAAAGTAGTATTAGTTTCATTGTACATTCTCTTCATTGTATACTACGAAAAGTTTTTTTGGTTTCAACAGATACTCCAAATTTCAAAAATGGTTGCTTCCTTTCATCTATATATATAGTGAGAGGGAGGGAATTAGGGCTATCAAACACAGGAACAACTTAACGTAATCTTGTATTGCTGTCAAGTACGAGAATATCGTATCATTAATAATGTCTTCTGTTGGTTTAGCGCTTCTCTCCATATTTCTGGCAACCCTTTGGTGGTTCTTCCGTCACCGGAGGGCTGAAGAGTCGTCGAAAAGTGGCCGGAAACTTCCGCCGGGGCCACGTCCGCTTCCTATCATCGGAAACCTCCACCAGCTGGGCACTCTCCCGCACCGGAACCTTAACGAGCTGTCAAAAAAATATGGCCCCATAATGTACTTGAAGCTGGGGAAAGTGCCAGCGGTGGTGGTTTCGTCGCCGGCCGCCGCGGAGCTGATCCTTAAGACCCACGACGCCGTGTTTGCCAGCCGGCCGAAGAACGACGCGGTGAAAAACATCGCCGACGGGTCGAAGGGGATGGCGTTTGCGCCGTACGGGCCTCACTGGCGGGGGAATAAGAAATTTGCGACCCAGGAGCTTCTCACCGCGGCGAAGATCGAGTCGTTCGGGGATTTGCGGAGGGGGGAGATGGTAGCGTGGGTGAAGTCGATAGAGGCGGCAGCCGGCGGCCGGGAGGCGGTGGATCTCACGGCGGAGGTGGGGAGGTTGATTGAGAACGTTACATACAAAATGCTGTTTGGGACTAGTAACAATGATAACCATGACTTGAAACTCATCGTTCAAGAGATTGTGTCGTTGATCGGAGCTTTCAATATTGCAGACTATCTTCCCTTTCTAAAGCCATTTGATCTTCAGGTAACAAATTGGTTACACGTTGGGACAACCAGCCAATTAGTTAGTTATTTGATAATCATCATCACCTTTTCAAAAATCAGTCTAGGCCCCGCCTATGCGCCCTTAAACCGTGGTGATTTCTGCTGTAGGCGGCGCTTAACTCGGCCGACTAAGCAACAGCCTAGTGCCTATGCGCCCTTAGACCGTCGCGATTTCTGTCCTAGGCGCCCAGTTGATCGGCCGCCTATGCGCCTAACTTGGCCGACTAGGCAACAGCCTAGTGCCTATGCGCCCTTAGACCGTCGCGATTTCTGCCCTAGGCGCCTAACTCGGCCGACTAGGCAATCGCCTAGTGCCTAACTTGGCCGAATTTGATGTGTGCCCGTGTAACATGACATATATACACTCACCCATGTGCACTGTCTTTTTTTAGTTAGCCGCATAGGCGGGGCCTAGGCAGTCTAGTCGCTACGCTCTAGCGCCGGACTAGCGCCTAACGTCTACTGCAACCATGATAATCATATGGTTTCAAATTTAACTCCCTATGCCAGCTGTCTATTGACCTTTTTGGTTTAAGCGGATCAGCAATCTAGACTAGTTTATCTCTAATTCAACTACGCAAAATTGTTAATTTCAGGGCTTGAACAAGAGACTTAGGGCACTTGGAAAATCAGTTGATAAACTATTTTTAGAAATCGTCAAAGAGCATGAACAAGATGCAAAAAATGGTGTACAAAAGAGCAATAAGGACATTGTAGATATGATGCTGGCCTCCATGAAGAACCCTTCATCGTCCCACAAGCTTGACTTGGCAAGCATTAAAGCACTTCTCTTCGACATGATCGTAGGATCCGTGGATACCTCGTACGCATGGATCGAGTGGACTCTAGCAGAAATCATGAGGAATCCCAGGGTGATGAAGCTTCTCCAAGAAGAGCTGGAGAACAAAGTGGGACTGAACCGAATGGTGGAGGAGAAAGACTTGCCAAACTTGGAATACTTGGAGATGGTGATCAAGGAAAGCTTCAGGCTCCATCCCGTGGCCACGTTGCTCGTTCCCCGAGAGTCGTTGGAAGATATCGAGCTAAACGGGCACTTCATACCCAAAAAATCGCGAGTCATGATAAACTGTTGGGCAATCGGGCACGACCCCAGCATCTGGTCGGACAACGTGGAAGAGTTTTTTCCCGAGAGGTTCATGAGCAAGAGCGTGGATATCCGGGGGCATGACTTTCATCTCCTGCCGTTTGGGTACGGGAGGAGGGTATGTCCCGGAGTGAATTTGGGATTGATTAACGTTAAATTGATTGTTGGTCAGTTGATGCATTGTTTCAATTGGGAACTGCCTAATAAGATGTCCCCTCACGAGTTGGACATGACCGAGACATTTGGTTTGGCATCTCCAAAAGTGCAGCACTTAGTTGCCGTTCCCTCGTATCGCTTGCTTTAATTTGCTGATTACCTTATAGTCTCATGTTACAATTAATTTGGTTTCGTTTATTATTGTTTAGTCGAAATAATTTTCTGTAATAATTAATGGTTTTGTACCTTTCCACATAAAATATGTTGAGACAGAGAATGAGTGCGTTATGACATGTAAGAAAGTTTATTGACCAATGTGGGGTCTTATACTGTTCATGCAATCTTTATTTAATTAAATGATCTGATCTTCATGCAATTTAATAATGCCTCACCATCTATATTAATAGATGTCTAAATTATTGTTCCCAAAGATTCTCGCCACGTCCCGGTCCAACAGACTATTTGACTCGATATAAATTATGGTAATTTAACTGATCATAAATGTTAAATCTTAGCTTACTTCGTATAAGAAATTCCCTCACTTTGAAAGGTTGCTCTCACACTATCGTTGGTAAAACTTGATCGCAGATTATTATTCTCAAACTTCACTCATGTGACTAAGTGAGTTGTCCATACAGGCTAAATTATCATAATGTGAATTGAAATATGAATTGTTACTAACAAATTTTTGCATCATAATGTACTTTCACATTTTTACAAGTACAACCTTTTATTATTAAATGTACAAAATATTAATATTAAATGTGCAAAATGTTAGTATTAAATGTGCAAACTTAAAAAATTCTGAAAATTATAGATTTTAGTGTTCAAGTTTGCATAGTAAAATTGGTAATAATTACAAAAATGCCACCACATTTAAAAAAAAAAAAAAAATCAGGTCTGGTCTATCCAATTTTTACAGATGTACAAATAAAATTGGTTCTTAATTTTCTCCTAAGAACTTATTCCCATATGCAGGGACGAAACTAGGGGGAGGGCAGGGGGCAGCTGTCCTCCCTCCCCCACCCCATATATAACCTTTATATAACCTTTATATATATAGCCTCACCACCTCGCCTGACAAAGGTAACCTCACCGGATCCAAAATCTATATATATATATATATATATATATATATATATATATATATATATATATATATATATATATATATATATATATATATATATATATATATATATATATATATATATATATATATATATAGGTTTTAGTATTAATTTGTATAAAAAAACAAATGAATGTTAATGAGAAGTGAGTTAGATTAGTTAGCAAAGTGTGTGTTTGGTTATAATGAAGGTCAAGGGTTTGAATCTTCAGTTGTGTTTTTAATAGTTTTTTAAAATAACACACACACACATATATATATATATAACATTCTTTTATATTAATAATGACATATATTAATAATGAGATGTATGTGTAATTTATATTATGTTTTCTATTCAAATTATTTTGATCAAATTAATTATGTTTCATATTTTGTTATGAATTTTATAAAGTTTTGATGTATTTTATTTTTTGCTCATATCCAACAATATTTGTACCTATATTTCTTAGGTAATTTTTTTTGTTCAAATTATCTCTTTTTTTTTTTTAATGTTTTGCCTTCACTAAAAATTTCTTTTAAATCCGCCCCTGCATCTTCGACTCCCTCAACAAAATTTCTGACTTCGTACCTGATCCAATATATATATATATAGTATTAAATATTAAAAAAGACTACACAAGGCTGTGCATGTATACAACTGGCGGGCTAGTTTTATTTGTGCATGCATACAATGGCGGGCTAGTTTTATTTAGAACAAAATTAAAAGGCATGCAGAAAACAGCGCTGCATGGGCAGACACTTGGAAAGTGACAGAAACACATCACCTAAACTATATGGCTGGCTGTAGGCTTGACCGTTCTAGAGCCGTGAAAACAGATGGACGATGCATGACGGGTCAAAGCTAGCCAGCAGAAGCCTAGCGGATCAATGACTAGAATGTGTAGAATGGGGTGAGAAATTGTCAAAATGTGTGCTGATTTTTTTTGATAAAAATATACAAAACTCTATTACCAGTTGCATTTTTGAAGGTATTTAATTCGTATTTTTTTTCGTTAAATACTTAAAACGCAACTGGTAGTTGCGTTTTTCGTATTGTATACGAAAAACGCATCTCCCAGATGCGTTTTCATCTTAATTGAATACGTTAAAACGCAATTGGGAGATGCATTTTACGTATTATACTTGAAAATACGTAAAACGCAAGACCAAAATGCGTTGTGTTTATCAGCGTATTTCGCCGGAGAAATTTACAAAAACGCAAGACCGAATTGCGTTATTTGAATAAAACGTTAAAACGCTAAAACCACTTGCGTTTTATAGGCGGTTCCAGCGCCGGTAGTTCGTTTTGTTTACTGTTCATCGGCTATTTAAGTATACTTAAAAAGACAAATATTAATAGAATGTGGTGTTGCACAATTGGTTCAGCGTGGTGATTGTGAAAAAAGTCCTTGCACAATTAATGCGACTTGCGTTTTGTGGTTCTTGCCGTCCTTCAAATTCGCCGGAGAGGCCGATACAAAAAAAAGTCAAAAACGCAACTTAGTTTTGCGTTTTACGTATAATACGTAAAACGCAAAAGTTGCGTTTTGGGGGATACCGTATGCGTTGGAAAACGCAAGAGCGTAATGCGTTTTACGTATACGAATACGTAAATGCAACTACCTCTTGCGTTTTACAGAAATACACGAAAAAAAATATACACCAAAAACGCAACTCCAAAATGAGTTTTACATATTGTTGTAAAAAAAAAAAAAAATACGACACATATTGGGAATTTGGGGCTTGTTGACCGCACATTCTAGTCATTGTCCGAAGCCTAGCTCCTTCATAGCGGGATAAATTCTTTTGTGAATCATAAACAAAAAGTACTTCATATACTTTTAATAAATAAATAAATAAAAAGTGTCAAATTGGCCTCCTAAATTAAGTAGATAGTGCAATTAGGTTCTCTAAGTGAAAAAACTTCATTCAAGTCCCCTAAATTGGTAAAATTGTTCAATTAAGTTCAATTTGACTTGTTTATCAGGTTAAATCGATGCGGTGTTGACACGTATCTTTTTTATTTTATTTTTTAAAATAAATGTTTTTATTTATTAAAAATTAAAAATATTATTTATTATAAATAAATAAATTAATTAAATAAAAAACAGCTACTGGATGTCTTCTTCACGGACAGTCGTGACTGTCCGGCAGGACGGCCATGGCCGACAAAGGAAGATGGCCATAGCCGTCTTCTAGATCTAGAATGTGGGCTACGACCTTGGCCGCCACCCTCGTTCCAGTCCGATCTTTGTTCTTCCCGATGGCGAAACGGCTCAGGACCAACAGATCCGGCAACCCATGTTCTTCCCAATGAAGTAGCGGCAGTGGACAGTGACGACACCAGCGACCTCCAGCTTGGTGTAGCTTCTTCCGATCTCCTTCTCGGACCCGCGTGTACAGTAGTCTGGACTCGCCTAGGCCTTCACCGACGACTTCCTCCGGCATCTTTGACAGCTGATCTTCGTCTCCCTCACCCTCTCGTTCGAACGGCTCAGCAGGGGATTAGCATGGGAGCATCGTGAGTGAATGGTCCTCCGGCGAAGCTTGGATGCGATTGAAATGAGGGCAGCGGCCAAGGCCGTAGCCCTCGTTCCAGATCTAGAAGGCGACCATGGCCGTCTTTCTTCGTCGGCCATGACCGTCTTCCTTAGACGACAGTGGCCGTCCTGCCAGACAACCGTGACAACCACGGTTGTCCGTGAAGAAGACAGCTAGTGGCTGTTCTTTTTTTTTTTTTTTTTTTTTTTTAATTTAATTAATTAATTTATAATAAATAATATTTTTAATAAATAAAAAACATTTATTTAAAAAAATAAAATAAAAATGACACGTGTTAACACCGCATCAATTTAACATGATAAACAAGTCAAATTGGACTTAATTGAACAATTTTACATATTTAGGGGACTTGAATGAAGTTTTTTCACTTAGGACGCTCAATTGCACTATCCACTTGACTTAGGGGGCTAATTTGGCATTTTTTCATTTTTAATATATTAAATGTACATTATTTATTTATTAACGGTACATTATTTGATAATATATAAACTAATGTACATTCAATACACAAATAATGTACTTTTACTATATTTGTATCATTACTATTTTAAAATGGCTTATTATATATTGAAAAATAAATAAAAACTGAAATCATAAAACTATAATATTCAAAAAATTATGTTTAATTATACTATTTGAATCTTACTCCAAAAAACAATTTAATATAATAATCTTATTATATTGAGTTAGCAATCATATTATCTAATTTTGATTTTATATATGTAGACTGTTTTTTTTTTTTAGAAATTTAATTAAGGGTCTGTTTGGAAAGCAGGAAAATGACTTCTGGAATATGTTTTCTGGAAAATGGGTCATTTTTCGGAAAATATTTTCCTTTCCAGTGTTTGGTTGCATTCTGGAAAACTGTTTTGGTGTGTTTGGTTCATTTTCTGAAAAATGAGTAGAATTGTATAATTAAACATTTTAATTATTTTATTTAGAATATTGCAACATGTATAATAATATATAATAATAATTTAAAATATAATAAAAAATAACTAATAATATATCAAAAATATTATGGTGGTATGGTAGTGATGGTGGTGGTATAGTGGTGGTGGTGGTGGTGGTGGTGGTGGTGGTGTAGTGGTAGTGGTGTTATTTGTTATATAATAATAACAATAATAATAACTGGTGGTGGTATGACGGTGGTGGTAGTGGTGGTGGTGGTGGTTGCGGTGGTATGGTGGTAGTGGCGGCGACGGTGGTTGTGGTGGTATGGTCATGGCGGCGGCGACGGCGGTGATTGCGGTGGTATGGTCGTGGTGGCGGTGACGACGGTGATGGTAGTGGTGGTGGTGTGGTGGCGGTGGTTGTTGCGGTGGTATGGTGGTGGTGGTGGTGGAGGCGACGATGGTTGCGGTGGTATGGTGGCAGCAGTGGTGGTGGTGGTATTGGTGGTGGCGGCGGTGGTTGCGGTGGTATGGTGGTGGTGGCGGCGGCGGTGGTAGTGGTGGTGGTGTGGTGGCGGTGGTGGTTGCGGTGGTATGGTGGTGGTGGCGGCGATGATTGTTGCGGTGGTATGGTGGCAGCGGTGGTGGTGGTGGTAGTGGTGGTGTAGTGGCGATGGTTGCGGTGGTATAGTGGTGGTGGCGGTGACAGTAGTGGTGGTGATGGTGGTAGTGAGGTGGTGGTTGTATGGTGTTGATGATGTTGGTGGTGTGTGATGTTGGTGTAAAAGTTGGAAAATGACTTCCCAAAAAAAAGGGGAAGTCATTTTCCTTCAAAACAAGCCTATTTTCCAAAGTCAACGGAAAATGATTTCCGTTGACTTGATTTTCCAGGCACATCCAAACAATGGAAACTTGGAAAATGATTTCCAGAACTCATTTTCCAGGTTTCCAAACACACCCTAAATTGAAATAATGGTTTAACAATTGTTTTTGTCCCGAAAAATAGTCAGTAGCTTCAAGGAAGACGCCATCATTTGATTCTATGGAAGTTTGATTTGCTAAGAGATATGGTAGCTATATGAAGAACAAATAAGAATTATTTCTTATTAAATAATTTTTAAAATTTTAGAAAATATTACTTTGTTTGAGAGTTGTCTGATGCAAGAATTGATTTTTAATACTTGCATATTTCCAGCACCTGATAGTGAAATGATCTTTTAAACGAAACAGTACAAATCTTGTATGTCAAATTATCTATGAGATTTCTGCTATGTAGTATTGAATTTTATTCAATTTAGTATTTATATCATAAATCTGTTCAATTTAATTTATGCATTTTAAAATTTTGTACAAATAACAATAATTAATGGTGTTAAAATGATCATTACACTATTACAGAAATGTATTACAACATCGTCTTTTTAACGTTGGTTCTTTACAAAACCGACGTTTGAAATTTAAAATTATTTTATTTTATTTTATAAATATATATAACGTCGGTTTTTAGTAAAAACCGACGTTATATGTAAAGAATTTTTTATTTTTTTTTTAAAAAAAAGGAAATTAGAAATTATACAGTTATTGAATTAATTTTAATTTTTTTTATTAAAGTTACGGCGTCAGTTCTAAGTAAAACCGACGTCGTAACTTTAATAAAAAAAAAAATTAATATTTAAGATAAACGACGTCGTACCACAGACTGATTGCTGTAATTTGGGGCAAACAAATAATACCCGGAGTATTCGGGTTGTCGAACCACGGAGAGGTGGGGTACTAATCACTAGCTACTAGGTTACTCATATGAAACTAGTCTGAACAAAACTTGAAGGTTGATTAATTGCATAAAATAACAAGCAGAATAAAATAAGTAGCAAGGTTTTGTAGACAATAGAGCAAAATAGGATTCTTGGGATCACAATGTTTAATCACCTAGTGCCAATTAACGTTTGTAATATTTGGTTTGGAATTAAGATTTGTATGGGAATGCAAAGTGGAATCGAATTACTCCCGTAATCTCTATTCCTAGTGAATTTCCACTCCCATGGCTTAAACACCCAATAAGATCAAAGATCAGCATTCAATTATTCCTAATTACTACCATCTCCCGATGAGCAATAATCTAGAATAAACTTCCCCTAATAAGTTCTCCTTTCCCAAGGACCAACCATTAGGTGCAATCGTGTGTGCCCTAATTTATGCCCCAACTCCCATTGGTGACACAAACATGACCGTGAAGCTAGTAATTTAGGCCTTTAACTACCAACAACGACAGATTAAAACAAGATTGCAACACAAATCATAAAACCAAACATAAATATATTAAGAAATTAACGAACTAGGCACATAGGTTCATAAACAAATTCACCCAAAAATCCTTAAAGAATTTAGCCGAGCATGGCTAAATTATACATAGCAAATATGAATAAAGGATTACAAATCATCAAAAGAGTACAAGAATTAACCAAGCGATTCTCCCAAATCTCCTTGGCTTCCTCCTTGCTTCCAAAGACAACTTGAGCCTCTTGATTTCTCTCTTTCTTGTCTACAAAGAACTCTAAAAATCTCTCGGTGTCTCATTAGGGTTGAGGAAGGGGGGATTTTATAGTGAGTACAAAGTTGAGATGAAATAGGAATCTTGTACAAAATTGGACTCAAATTATAATTCCTATATTTAAATAAAGAAATTGCCGACTTTAATTATTAGGAAACCAACCCCTTTAATTTTTGCTTGGAATTCAGCGCCAGTCAATATGGAATTTAGTGTTGTCCCTTATGATTTGGAGAATAATGCACTTAAACACCACTCAAACTTCTTTTGTAAATTATTGTTGCGTTTTGCTTCAGCGACGCTCGACGAATTTTACTTGCGCGACTTTCTCGACGCGTCGAATTGAGGCTCGACGCGTCGAGCCTCTTTGGCTCAGTTTTCTAATGCTACTGGAAATTTTCGACGCGTCGAGTCCTCTGGGCCCCGAACTTGTCCAAAATTGCTCCAAACTCATCCTTGAACTCCCCTTACTCATATCTTTGACCTAAAATGGTTCAGAAACACTAACAAACACCGTAAAACATTCAAAACAAGTGCGAACCATAATTAAATGATAATAGCAAGGAAAACATGTATTAAATAAGCAAAATTAAAGAACTTAATTACTGTGATGATTCAAAATAACCATAAAAACAAGCACAGATGTGATAACATCACCCCCCCCCCCCCCCCACACTTAAGTTTTTGCTTGTCCTCAAGCAAAACTAAGGAATAAAATCACAAGTCAAAACATACAAATTACTCATGCTCTCTCTTGCACAACCTTTCAAACCACCAATCAACTTGCTACAAAACAACAAGCTTCAAGAATCAAATTAGTTTGGCACATAAGAGACCCATTTCCAAGCCAATAACCAAGCACCAAGAATTTAAAGTATGTGAGGATCAAGTGTGGACAATTACTCAGTTGAGATTATGCAAGACACGGCTCATGAATGAGATCCCATAGGCTTGCCCTTCATACTCCCCTAGATCAAATCTAAGAATTCATGCTAAGATCAAATAGGACTTTATTTAGCTTGAAATGGGGCTACGGGTTATAGCTAACAAAGAAGTGGTATGGAAAAATTAATCAAAAAGAGAGAATGTCACAATTTATCTAAACTTTTCAAAATTTGGAAGAGATGAGATAATCATAATTCCAAGGAGCAAATTTCTTTTAAGAACTTAGCAACTCTTTGGTAAAGTGGGGATCCAAACTCAAAAACTTTCAATCTTTTTTTTTTTTTCTCATTATTTTCTTTGTCTTTGGACTTCTTTTGGATATAGCAAGATAATTTTAATCCAAACTTTCATGACCTCCACACTTGAACATTTGTAACACTAGCTGCTTTTTTTTTTTTTCGTAGCACAACTCCATAAAACTCTTCTTACGGAAAAGATAAAGATAAAAGTTTCATTCTCTCAAGGGTGGAAGGGAAATATTTGGCCACGGGCTAAGGGTTATAATAATGGGGTAAATCAAAGAAAAACAATCACAAAGAGGGGATAAGTGCTTAGCACTTATTTGAACAAACAAAAGGCACAATGGGGACACGAAGGATAAAAATATATATAGGGACAGGTTTAAAGGGTATGGCTAAACAAAAAAATGGCCTAAATCACTTCAAAACATGCAAAACTTAGACATCACTTAGGGAGTAATGAGGCAAGTTCTAGCAAAACTCCCATCACCGGAATCTCACATAAGCCTTCACTAGCAATGCAAAACACAAGATCAAGAATTAATCCAATTATTAAGTGGTTAACAAAGCTATTGGCAAGGGAATAGATCAAATATGTGTTACACCTCAAATCATCCATCACAAATTGAGATGCAGCAAGCACCACTAAAACAAACCACAAACCAACAAGAGAGAATAATTGTAACTGCATGCTAAGACAAGTAGCTTATTCACCAAAAATAGCATATGAGTCATTCAAGCAAAAGCAAAAATTCTAAAAATTTAGAAATATCCCTAAATTAATGATTCCTCCCCCTCACACTTAAAACTTTGCATCATCCCTGATGCAAAATAAAAGAAAAGTAGAACAAGAGAAAAGAGAAAACTAAAAAGCAATAAAATAACCACGAACTAGAAAGCAATAAAACTAAATAAAACGAATCTAGAAAGCAATAAAATTAAACTAGAAAGCAATAAATATGAAAGAAATAAAAGATAACATGGGGTGCCTCCCATGAAGCGCTAAGTTTAACGTCGCTAGCTCGACCTAACCTGGTTATGGAGTGCTCATCCTGGTTGATCCGCGAGTTTGATCTCATCACCCCATAGACTCTTCAAATGCGAATACTCATCATGTGTCACCTTGAGAGTAGGGTCGATGTGCAAAATTGACTTGCAATCAATGATTTTTGGCTCATCAAGAACATTAAATTCCACATTTTCCTCCCCAAAGTCAAAAATCATGGACCCTTTCCTTGCATCAATCATTGCTCCAATAGTGGCTAGGAAGGGCCTCCCCAAAATGAGTGGAACGTCTAGGTTCCTTCGGACATCTATCACAATAAAATCACAAGGCACAAAATACTTGTCCACACGAACTGGGACATCTTCAAGAATTCCAATAGGCTTTACGATGGATCTATCCGCCATTTCTAAGGTGAATTGGATTGGTTTTGGTTCTCCCAACCTTAACCCTTGACAAAGAGTAAGAGGCATAACACTCACACTGGCTCCTAAATCACAAAGGGATCCCTTTAAAGGTCGGCCTCCAACCACACAAGGAATTGTGAACTTCCCCGGATCTCTATGCTTAGGTATATTCCTCCCAATTCCCGGGGTCAACGCTTGATACTCTTGTGCCACAGCTACCATCTCTCGTTCCCCATATTTCTTTTTCTTAGCTAGAATCTCTTTCAAAAATTTTCCATAAGAGGGAACTTGTGAAAGCAAATCAAGTAAGGGAACTGAAACTTTCAAACTCTCAACAATCTCCAAAAACTTTTTCCACCTACTTTCTTTTGTTGTTTCAAGATTTTGAGGAAAAGGCAATGGGGGTACATACCTTCTCACAGGTTTCTCTACTTCCTTTTGAACTTGTGGATTATTTTGCACAGCAATTGGCTCATCTTCTATACCACCAAGTATCTCTTCAATCTTCTCCTCAACTGTCTTTTTAGGAATTGATGCTTTGATTGGAAGAGGTGGCTCTTCAAGTACTTTGCCACTCCTTGTAACAATTGCATTTACATGCTCCCTTGGATTTTCAGGCATAGCTGGCAACTTCCCTGTGACTTTAGTACTTGATATAGAAGGTTGATTTGCTAATTGCTTTTTAACCATATTTTGGCGAGCATCCATTTTATCCATCCTTTCTGTAATCTCTAACTGACCTTTAATCAATTTTTCCAACAAAACTTCCGTATTCGATTGTGGTGGGGCCTCTGAAACGGGAAGTTTAGATTGAACTTGAGTACCTTGAAAATCCAGAGGACCTCTATTAACAAAGTGTTGAGGGTTGGCAGCTCCCATTGGGTTGCTCCATGAAAAGCCGGGATGGTTCCTTGAATTATTAGGATGGTAGGTCCCTTGAGGTTGGAAAGACTGTTGATGAGGCCTATTATATCCCAACATATTAACTTGCTCCATAGAGGTTTGGGAATTTAACTCGTCGATACAATCCCCTGACTTGTGTCCACCACCACAAAGTTCACACATCAAAACTCGTCCAAGAGTAGGAGGGTTAGAAACATGACTCACATTGTGATTTTGGATGGTGATTTGGGCAAGTTTTTGGACCAAGGAGACCACATTATCCAACTTTGTTGACAAATCGGCTAATTGCCCCGCATCATGGATTCCTCCTACAAGCTTTTGTGGAGACCTCTCCGTGTACCAAGTAGATCCATTCATAGCAATTTTCTCCAATAGTTCCTCGGCTTGTGTTGGCTCTAGAATCGTGAACGAACCACCCGAAGAATCATCCACCAAAATCCTAGAATTATCAAGCAATCCTTCATAGAAAGACATCATCAAATCCCAACTTTGAAATCCATGGTGTGGACATTGCCTCTTCAATTCCTTAAATCTCTCCCAAGACTCAGTGAGGGACTCAGTTGCCAGTTGCTTAAAGTTTTGAATTGCCCTTCTCATCCTTTGAGTTTTAGAGATAGGATAGAACTTCTTCAAAAATTCTCCATGTAATTTGTCCCAAGTGTCAAAATGGTTATCTGGATGTGAGGATAACCAATCTTCAGCCCTGTCCTTCAGTGTAAAGGGAAAAAGCCTAAGTCTGACAGCATCTTGAGTGACTCCATTTATCTTGAAAGTGCCACAAAGTCGTAAGAACTTGGTGGCGTGAGCATTGGGATCTTCCGTGGGCATCCCTCCAAATCGATCTGCCGCAGTCATGCTGAGTATGGCCGGATTGATCGCAAAGTTATTGGCCTCCACATTTGGAATATTGATGTTACCATGCTCCTCAACATCCGGAGCAAGGTAGTCAGACATTGATCTCCCTTCAGCTTGGTTTTCTTGTACCTGTGTCATCCTAGTTTGTTTCCTAAGAAACTTGGCTCTTTTCTCAATCTCAAGATTCAAAGGTAATAATCCTTCTTTCCCAAGAGATCGTGTATGCATAAAAAGCCAAGTTCTTAGATTCAAAGCAAAATCACACTCAAGAACAAGGAACTTGTTATGGATTAGCAAATAAAATAAATAAATAAATAAATGGACTAGACTCCTAAAGTAAGACTTTCACTAATGTCAGTACGTAACGCCACCTCCCCGGCAACGGCGCCAATTTGATTGCTGTAATTTGGGGCAAACAAATAATACCCGGAGTATTCGGGTTGTCGAACCACAGAGAGGTGGGGTACTAATCACTAGCTACTAGGTTACTCATATGAAACTAGTCCGAACAAAACTTGAAGGTTGATTGATTGCATAAAATAACAAGCAGAATAAAATAAGTAGCAAGGTTTTGTAGACAATAGAGCAAAATAGGATTCTTGGGATCACAATGTTTAATCACCTAGTGCCAATTAACGTTTGTAATATTTGGTTTGGAATTAAGATTTGTATGGGAATGCAAAGTGGAATCGAATTACTCCCGTAATCTCTATTCCTAGTGAATTTCCACTCCCATGGCTTAAACACCCAATAAGATCAAAGATCAGCATTCAATTATTCCTAATTACTACCATCTCCCGATGAGCAATAATCTAGAATAAACTTCCCCTAATAAGTTCCCCTTTCCCAAGGACCAACCATTAGGTGCAATCGTGTGTGCCCTAATTTATGCCCCAACTCCCATTGGTGACACAAACATGACTGTGAAGCTAGTAATTTAGGCCTTTAACTACTAACAACGACAGATTAAAACAAGATTGCAACACAAATCATAAAACCAAACATAAATATATTAAGAAATTAACGAACTAGGCACATAGGTTCATAAACAAATTCACCCAAAAATCCTTAAAGAATTTAGCCGAGCATGGCTAAATTATACATAGCAAATATGAATAAAGGATTACAAATCATCAAAAGAGTACAAGAATTAACCAAGCGATTCTCCCAAATTTCCTTGGCTTCCTCCTTGCTTCCAAAGACAACTTGAGCCTCTTGATTTCTCTCTTTCTTGTCTACAAAGAACTCTAAAAATCTCTCGGTGTCTCATTAGGGTTGAGGAATGGGGGATTTTATAGTGAGTACAAAGTTGAGATGAAATAGGAATCTTGTACAAAATTGGACTCAAATTATAATTCCTATATTTAAATAAAGAAATTTCCGACTTTAATTATTAGGAAACCAACCCCTTTAATTTTTGCTTGGAATTCAGCGCCAGTCAATATGGAATTTAGTGTTGTCCCTTATGATTTGGAGAATAATGCACTTAAACACCACTCAAACTTCTTTTGTAAATTATTGTTGCGTTTTGCTTCAGCGACGCTCGACGAATTTTACTTGCGCGACTTTCTCGACGCGTCGAATTGAGGCTCGACGCGTCGAGCCTCTTTGGCTCAGTTTTCTAATGCTACTGGAAATTTTCGACGCGTCGAGTCCTCTGGGCCCCGAACTTGTCCAAAATTGCTCCAAACTCATCCTTGAACTCCCCTTACTCATATCTTTGACCTAAAATGGTTCAGAAACACTAACAAACACCGTAAAACATTCAAAACAAGTGCGAACCATAATTAAATGATAATAGCAAGGAAAACATGTATTAAATAAGCAAAATTAAAGAACTTAATTACTGTGATGATTCAAAATAACCATAAAAACAAGCACAGATGTGATAACATCACAGACCTATTATCACGCAAGCACAAACCTACGAATAATGATTCAAGAATTATTAACGATAACAAGTCTCATACCTGTGTTGTCATCCATCTTCAACCTCTGCACCCTACTTACAATGAAATATCAGAACATAACGGCAGTAATATTATACATGTGGAGTATATTTGTATACTGTTTATTTCCATAATATTTGTAATCTTTGATTATGGCAAAGATTCCAATCTATTTATAACCAAAAATACCACATGCCTACAATTACTTTTACACCCCCTATTTAAAAAATAAACTTATTTAGCATTAAATTCCTCATTAATTTCATCCATCCATTTCAATTTAACAAATGGATGGGATGTCATCTCACCATCTCATTTTATAAGGGGTCTCATGGGATCCGCACCCTCTATATATATATATATATATATATATATATATATATATATATATATATATATATATATATATATATATATACACACACACACACACATACATATAGATAACAGATCCTATGAAACAATTGCCTTAGGTGAAAGTTAATTATATCCATAGATTGAGTCCCGATCAAGGGTCCAAATTGGAGATATTTTAAATAAAAACGTGATGACATTATGGTAATTTTGTTTACACAAGTTTTTTTTTTTTTTTTTTTTGGTCTTCTGGTGCATATTTTCCCTTATTGCAAAGCACAATGTTGTGCCTTCCAGAGCACCCTGATATACCTTCCAGTGCCAATTGCTTTACTCCACAAAGCACATTGTTGAGCCTTCAAAGCACATTGAGACGTGCAGGAACAAACTGAAAAATTTGATGAGGTTGATTTTCACAATATTTTTAGAGAATAGAGACACAGATTGGATGGCCAGCTTCTTTTTGTTCCATGGGAAGGGTAAAACTCTCATAGCTCCCCTGATGCTATTAAGAATATCCTTCATGTTGACAAATGACAAGGTTGGTGAGATCCACCCGAGAGGTAAATTATTGTGTGGACCATAATCTATATAGTTGTATCATATTTTTGTAGATTATGTATACAAAGTACATTTTTAATATACTAAAAATATATTATTTTTGTACTAACGGGCTGTTTGGTTGGAGGTAGTTTGGGTGTAATTGAATTGCAATTCCGTGGAGGTCACAATTACACCGTTTGGTTGGAGGGAATTGCAATTCCACTGAATTGCAATTCCCTCCAAATGCTGAATTAGAATTCAGACTCCCTCCCAAAGAATTGCAATTCGGTGTTTTGGCGGGAGAAAAAGAGATGGTGTATAGACAATTTTACCCTCTAAAATATACCCTTTGTCTATTATCCTCACTGCCGCCCACTGCACCACAGCCTCTGTTTACTGTTCTCTAGCTTGCTCACCGCCGTCAATGTCTACCGGCTCGTCCAGAACCCCTCACCGCCGGCCACCACAGCCTCCAACGCCACAAACGTCGCCGATCTGCTGCAGTGAAGTCGTTTAGATCTGCAACCGCGATGACCAACGCCGCCTCCACCGCCTCCCCTGCCGATCTGAGGAATCGTGGTTCCCTCCACCGCCTCCCCTGCGTTGCCGCGCCTCTCCTCCGGCCTAGAAGACACGCCACCACCGTCGTTCCCTCTGCCGCATCCCTGAGGAATCGTTGTTTTTTTATTTTAATTTTTTTTAATGGCTTACCAGTATGATCTGCCCAGCGTCCGTATCCAATAAATTTGTTTTTTTAATGGCTTACCAATAAATTATTATTATTATTATTATTATTATTATTATTATTATTATTATTATTACTACATAGGGGCATTTTAGTCATTGTATCACTTATTCCATTTCAATTCCTTGTCTTATTTCTACATACCAAACACTGTAATTTGAATTCATACTTTATTCCAACCTACATACCAAACATTGTAATTTGAATTCCTACTTTATTCTCACCTTATTCTTTCCCCACCGAATTACAATTCCTTTCTCCCCTAATTCCTTCCTTCCAACCAAACGCCCCGTAAATGTACATTGTTCAATAGTATATAAAATAATGTACTTTTAGTACTTAAATAATTTACTTTCAAATGCACTTTGTGCTCAGATGCCACCTCTGTGACTCTCCTTAAGAAAAGGTTGTAGGATCGAATCCCGGTGGTGGGATATTGACTCTTTGAGCTGCAATAGTTTAATTGTTTAAGAAACAAGGTCGTTCCATAAAAAATATGGGGAATATAATAGAGTAAACTGCAAACACAAAGACAATAATAAATTGGAGAGAACATATGGAGAGAGAGAGAGAGAGAGAGATTTTTTTAATATTTAAATTTTGCTATAATGATAAAAATTTCTATTAATAAAGGTAAGAAACATAATCTACCTCTGAAAGATGAAGATAGAAGTCTAGAAGATCTATAAAATCTCTATAACTAAGGTAATTGAGTTTAAATCCATTTGGACTTTAAGTTATTTTAACAAAAATAAAAATATAATTAAAATTGTTGTCCAAATACAGAGTATAATGCATAAAATTTAACAAAGAAAGAATACAATTCAAAAATTAATTTAAAAGTGCAATTTTTCGTTCATATTTAAATTCAAAATTATTCACCAAAATTTCGATGTCAATTAATTCTAAAGTTTATTTTCGATTACAATTAAAATCAATCTATGAATTTTTTTAAAAAAATTATCAAGCATACAAAATTATAGATTATATCTAAAATATATTTTTTTAAAAATTAGGCCCAAAAAATTGGGGGTCTTGTGTGATCGCCCTGGCCAAGACCGGCCTCGTTGAAAAAGTATATAGAATAGATACTACCGGCAATTTATATCGTGCACGGTGCATCCAGGCACAACACGCGCGCGTTTCATGCTGACGTCATGCTGATGTCACTCCGTTTATCCGAATAGACCAAACATCATTATGTGTATTCAGTTAAAATGTTATGTGTTGTGTTATGAGTTTATGTGTATTCGGTTAAGAGTTTATGTTTATTATGTTAACCAAACCCATTATGAGTATTCAGTTAAAAGTTTATGTGTATTGTGTTATGAGTTTATGTGTATTATGTATTATGTTAGATTATGTATTCTGTTATGAGTTTATGTGTATTCTGTTATGAGTTTATATGCATTTAAAACATGAAATTTTTTTTTAACAACTTAACAAAACGACGTCGTTTTTGGGAGGGCGCACGGTATAACGATTGGATACTACCTTGTAATAGAGTAAATAGTACTCAAAAAAATAATATACTTTTAATATATTAAAAATACATTTTTTATTTATGATCTACACAACTGGACCATAGTCCATGTAATAATGTTTGCATCCGAGAAGAGCCCAACTATGGTTAAAGTGTTTTTTTTTTTTTTTTTTTTTTTGGGATTTACCTCTCCATTTTGATAAAGAAAAAGACCAAATTTATTAATTTAATACTGTAATTATAATTAATAATTAAATATAATCAAATTTAGAGTAGAGAATATTTGATGAGATTAAAAATGAAATCAACACTTTATACCTAGGTCTATAAGGTCATGTTACAGAAGTTAAAAATTTGCACTAAAATCTTTCACAATTTAATTTTGCAAATACATCTACTATATCTATCTACTTCTACTATACTAATAAGAGTCCAAGAGAGTTAGGCCTATAATGGGTAGAAAAAATGGCGGTCACAGATTTTAATCAAATGAATGGCTCAAATTGATTAAAAGATTGATCAGATTTAAATTTTACACTAAAATTTTCTAAAATACCCACACATCGTTACTAATTCCGTTAAAATTTTAAGAATAGCCGTTAGTTCACCGTTAACTTACTCATTGATTTCAATAAAAAAAAGTCTTAGGTTCGAATCTCATCCCAATCAAAGTTGGCATAATTAGTACTCTATTTTACTCTTATTAAATTATTATATAAATAATAGGGAAAATCAACGATTTGGTCCCTCAATTGTTAGCGAAATATCAATGTAGTCCCTTAATCGCGAAATCATCGATTTAGTCCCTGGAAATAACTGTTTTTAGTTGATTTGGCCCCTCCGACCGTTCCCCGTTGAAAATCCGGCGAAGGCTCCGATGTGGCATGGGTAATTTAGTCTTTTCACACCATCTTCTTCATCCTCCCTGACTAAGCTTCACCGGAAAACGTTCGTCGGCTGGAAAATGGAGCCAAGTCCATCTATCACGAAATATGCCGCTGAGCCGATTTGCACTGGGTACGGTGGTCCGTCGGATCTGCTGGTTCGCTACCTGCCTGACCGGAATTGCTTCTTAGGGACATCTCGCTACCTGCCTGACCGAAAAATACACATCTCGTTTCTGATGGGGATAGGGTTCCACTTAGTCATCATAAGTTTGTGGAGCCTCATGATGGTATGGAGTTTGAATCCAAGGAGGATGTCTTTTTGTTTTATAAAGAATATGCAAAATCCATTGGATTTTCTATAATAATAAAGGCCAGCCGCCGATCAAGAATATCTGAAAAATTTATTGATGCAAAATTTGTTTGTACCCGATATGGATGCAAACAGAAATCTTCTGTATCTGAAACTCTAGAAGCTGTTGCAAATATTGATGGCACAGACAATATCCCAATCAAGAAAAAGAGAGGAAGAAAAAACCAATCTTTGTCAAAAACAGATTGCAAAGCTTGCTTGCATGTTAAAAGAGGGTCAGATGGGATGTGGGTGATCCACACCTTCATAAAGGAGCATAACCATGAAATTGTTCCAGTCCAGTCCTATAATGTTCAAGGCCATAGGAACAGAATTTGGCTTTAGATGAGCGAGATGCCGAAGTTATGCTTGACGTTTGTTTGAAATGGTTGAGGTTGGATGAAAGCATTCAGCAATTTGCAGCAATTCCGGTTTGGCAGGCAGCGAACCAGCAAATCCGACGGACCACCGTACCCAGTGCAAATTGGCTCAGCGGCATATTTCATGATAGATGGACTTGGCTCCATTTTCCGACTGACGAGCGTTTTCCGGTGAAGCTTAGTCAAGGAGGATGAAGAAGATGGTGTGAAAATACTAAATTACCCATGCCAAATCGGAGTCTTCGCCGGATTTTCAACGGGGAACGGTCGGAGGGGCCAAATCAACTAAAAACAGTTATTTCCAGGGACTAAATCGATGATTTCGCGATTAAGGGACTACATTGATATTTCGCTAACAATTGAGGGACCAAATCGTTGATTTTCCCTAAATAATAATTTAGTAGTTACAACAAAAAATAATACATATACATTTCTTTAATTTAGAATTATGTGTCCTCAATGCCTTTATTAAAAAAAAATTATTCATTATCAATAAATTAAATAAGAGAAATAATTTTATTAGTTATATTGTCTTTATTTTTCTTCAATATAAAAATTCTTTATATTCAAATTTATTAATTGATTATATTCGCTACATTGTCCTTACAATGTCTTTATTCAGTGAAAAAAAAATTATTAATTATCAATAAATTAATTAAAAGAAATATTTTCATTAGTTATATTGTCTTTATTTTTCTCAAATGTACAAATTTTTACATTCAAATTCATCAATTGATTATATTCACTACATTATCTATTATCTTTTTTGTGCACTATTTTTCTAATTAAATATCAAAATTATAATACAAAATAATGCTATATATTTATTTACCAAGTATTTTATTAATACCATGAAAAAATTAAAAAAATATAATTAATAAAGCCAACCATATTAACTACTTGAGAGATTTTGTGACAAAGAGAGTATTCAAATCACACAACAAATTGAAGTGAGAACTACCTCGCAATGTCCTTGTTTGACAATCAGCAGTTAGCGGTTAGCGTTAGCGGATTATACTAGCGGATTTGACCAGCGAATTTATTTAATTATTAACATTGGGTAGAAAAATGACCGCCAAATTATTAAATCAAATGAACGGTTCATATTGTTCAGGTTTTAATTTTTTTCTTTTAAGATTTTTTAATTTATCCTTAATTATATGATTATCCATTTAACTTTTCCGTTAATTCACCGTTATTCTAATTCTAATATTAAAGTCTAACTAATATAGAATTATAACTACACAATTAATCTAATTCTAATATTAAAGCCTTAATAGAACTTAACCACAAATCCTAATGTCGGAATCTCCTCAAACAATATTAGTATATATTTAATATTTTATGCCCTAATTTTTATTTGTTCTCCCTTATGTCCCGTATTTGGTTTCAACTATACCTATACAATTATTTTATTGACAATTATAATCAATCTTGACTATATTATCTTGCATTTGTAAACTTAGAATTACCTATTTAACTCGCACGGGCTTAGCTCAATGATTTAGTTGGTAGTATTTAGGAGAAGAGACCAAGATTTGAACCTTGGCGGCGGCAGTGCGGGAATTATGTCCAAAATGGGCAGATTCCTTGTGCGTATCAGCATTTGGCCCTGTCTGCTGAACCATTGAGTCACCGTGATTTACAACTTCCCACAATGCTCTGTCGGGTCGGAGTGTGGGGGGCCCTTGGGGTTGGGGACTCAACCTTTGGGAGAAGAATTACCTATTTAAATACGCAAATTCAACATTCAATTATCTATGAATGAACAATTTCAATATAATCATGCCTTAATATACTTTAAAGTACTTATTTAACAAAAAAGCATTGGACATTATCCCAATCGCGCAATGCGCGTAAAAAACTAATACTATACTATATACTAATAAGAGCCCAAGAGAGTTGGGCCTATAATAGGTAGAAAAAATGGCGGTCAAATTTTTAAATCAAATGAATGGCTCAGATTGATCCGATTTTAATTTTTCCTTAAGATTTCCTAATTTATCCTTAATGAATATGATTATCCGTTAACTTTTCCGTTAAATATTATCCTTTTCGTTAATTTCTGTTAGTTCACCGTTAACTTACTCATTGATTTCAATAAGAAAGGTCTTAGGTTTGAACTCCATCACAATCAAAGTTGGCATAATTAGTACTCTATTTTACTCTTATTAAATTAAAATAATAATTTAGTAGCTACAACAAAAAATAATACATATGCAATTTTTTAATTTAGAATTATGTGTCTACAATGTCTTTATTCAAAAAAAAAAATTATTGATCATCAATAAATTAAATAAGATAAATAATTTCATTAGTTATATTGTCTTTATTTTTCTCCAATATAAAAATTCTTTACATTCAAATTCATCAATTGATTATATTCGCTACATTGTCCCTACAATGTCTTTATTAAAAAAAAAATTATTCATTATCAATAAATTAATTAAGAGAAGTAATTTTATTAGTTATATTGTCTTTATTTTTTTCCAATGTAAAAATTCTTTACATTCAAATGCATCAATTGATTATATTCACTACATTGTCTATATTTTTTGTGCACTATTTTTTTAATTAAATATCAAAGTTATAATACAAAATAATACTATATATTTATTTACCAAGTATTTTATTAATACCATGAAAAAATAAAAAAAAAATATAATTAATAAAGCCAATCATACTAACTGCTTGAGGGATTTGTTGACAAAAAGAGTATTCAAATCACACAACAAATTGAAGTGAGAACTATCTCGCAATGTCCTTGTTTGACAATCAATAGTTAGCGGATTATATTAGCGTATTTGATCAGCGAATTATATCAACGGTTGGTAAAAAGATATTTGAAAAAATTAAATTAGATGTTTAGATTATCATGTAAAATGACCTAAGAATATACATATATTTAGTAGTAGTAATAATAATAATAATAATAATAATAATAATAATAATAATAATAATAATAATAATAATAATAATAATAATAATAATAATAATAATAATAATAATAATAATATAATCGTTTTTAAAAAAATAAAAAATAAAAAATAATATAATTAAGTCAATCATATTAACTACTTGGGAGATTTATTGACAAAAAGAGTATTCAAATCACACAACAAATTGAAGAAAGAAACTGCCTCGCAATGTCTTTGTTTGGCAATCAGCAGTTAGCTCTTCAATATTAGTATATATTTAATATTGTATGCCCTAATTTTTATTTGCTCCCCCTTATGTCTCACATTTTGATTTCAATCATACCTATACAATTGTTTTATTGACAATTATAATCAATCTTGACTATATTATCTTGCATTTGTAAATTTAGAATTACCTATTTAAATATGCAAATTCAACATTCAATTATCTATGCATGAGTAATTCTAATTTAATCTTGCCTTGATATACTTTAAAGTACTTATTTAAAAAAAAAATATTGGGCATTATCCCAATTGCTCAACGGGCATAAAAAAAACTAGTTATATATAGGGAAAATGGCACTTTTTTCCCCTGAGTTATATACTTATAGCATTTTTCTCCCCTGAGTTGTTTATGTAAGCACATTAGCCCCCTCAATTATTTTAAAAGTGGCAATTTTTCCCCCTGTTATATTAAATTGACATTCCTACCCTTAAAGTAAACATTTTATTTATTTTTCTTCTTCAACAAATTATTGCTTATACGTAGGGATGACCATGGTTCGGTTTGAACTGAACCGGACACTATAACAATCGAATTGAAAGTTTCCAGTTATGATTCAGATTCAGAACCCAATATTTTAGATTTCAATTTATTAAAATTATGAATAAAAAAACTGAATTCTGAACCGTGAACCGGCGGTTCCGGATCCGATTCGCGATTTTGAATTGTCTTTATTTTAACATTTTATTTTTTATTTTTAAAATAGTCTAAATTCAACAATAAATGTATTTTATTTTTTTCAGTTCGGAAAATGAACCGGCCGTTCCTGTTCGTGATTTTAATAAACTCTAAATATCAAGTTTTGATTCTAAATTGTAATTGGAATATTTCAGTTTAGTTGCTATAGTGTCTGTTCAGTTTGAACCGAATCGTAGTCATAATTTGTTGGAGAAGAAAAATAAATGAAATATTTATTTTAAGGGTAAATATGTCCATTTAATATTTCAAGAGGAGAAATAGCCACTTGAATAATTTAGGAGAAAAAAGTGCTATAAGTATATAACTAAAGGGGAAAAAGTGCCATTTTCCCTTATATATAATATGAAATGAAATCGCTCAATTCATAATAATTAATAAATAATTTTTGTTTTTAAAAAATTATTACATCAAACAAATTTGATGAAAGATTTTGATCTGGTTAAAAATTTTTAGTCTCTATAATTTTATCCGTGTCAATACGAGTATTTTGGCTCCCCAATTAAGCAAATTTTGTAATGTTTACTCCAACCATTCAAGAGTTAACCTCATTAGCAGCTATGAAGAGGTGAGGAGAAGGAGCTTCCCGGTATAAGAAATCTACTGAAACAGTCAACTACTCGCCGTGTTCCCATTTCGCCATTGAATGGATCTTAGACCCGATGCGAGCTAAGCTCACGACTCGTTTCGAATTTAATCGTTCATCGGTTTTGCAGCTAGAGAGAGAGTTCTCAGCTCATTGGATCCGAAGCAAATTCGCCGTTGTGTCTTTCCATTCTTGTAACTGACCTGAGAGGGTTTGGCTTTTGGTGAGCCATGGCTGGGATCTTCGAGTATTTCGTGGTTTGCGGAATCGGGCCGGAGATTCGGACGCTAGAAGGTCAAAGAGGTTACAATGGGACAGGGATCATGTACTTGGCTTCTCTTCTGGATCAGTACCCGCCTCTTAATCACTCTCTCTATCCTCCTCCTCCTCCTCAGCTTTCTACTGTAAGCATTTCTCTCATTTTCCCCATTTTTTTTTAAAAAAAATGCTTTTAGCAAATACTATCTTCATTCCAAGTAATTGGCATTATTCATGGATAGTTAACAGCATTTGTTTGGTTTGGGTATTCAAAACGATGAGAGTAGATATTAATAATTGCACAATTCTTCAGTGTGCCATGAGATCATTTCAGTATTAGATAATAGATATCTGATGAAGTTGCTTTGTGCACTGTCACTGTGCTTAAGGTGTATTAGTAGCTAGGATTTCACGTATTGCTTGTGCATCTTATTAGCTGGAGGGTTAGTTTGAAGGTTATAATGTGCCTCGTTGCGCATAGTGAAGTAGGATTTGATGGTTATAAGTTCAAAATGTATCCTATAGTGTGTTGGCTGTCTAACAAATTATTCTTTGCAGTGTGTTTTGCCTGCTGGTGTGGAATTCTATCCATCTGGGTTTGATTCTAATAATCCATCAACTTTTCCAAAGAGTTATCCCATTGTTTTAACTGGTATGCATGCATGTTCTCTACTTGCTGATTAACTTTCTGGATTTCCAGTGAACATCAATCCCATTAATGTTATTCGTTTTTACTTATCTTTGGCATAGGGATTATTCTCCTTCCTTTCTTATGTTTTTCTTGCTCTCTTTTTCTTGGACGCAACTTTTATCTACAGAGGGTGATGGGTCAAAGATTTATGTTAGTTGCATTGCGTTCCGAGATCCTGTTTGTGAGGATATTGCTGAAGCTTATCGCATTCCTGCAAATTCATTTGCTGATAAATGCATCTGTCTTGTTTCACGTTCACCTAGTTTTAGAATTCTACGAGAAGCTCTAGAGGAAATTTTTACGCTTTGCTTTTCCTCTTCCGGAAGTAGGTATGGATTTAAATTGTATGCGTTTAAACAATCATCAACTTGGTAGAATTTAACAGCTGTATTGCATAACATTTCAAATTTATATGAAGAAATTGAATCTTTTAGTTTTGAAGTTTAAGCCACATCAGTTTCTTACCCTAGAAAACAGAACAGGTAGGTGTCATGTTTGGCAGGAAGGTTTACCTTACTTTAATATGATGCAGAGGTTCTTCCTCAAATAAAAGAAATGAAGATAGTAGCTTAAACTTTTCAAAGAACATGGTCCTTCCTTGGTCTTTGTCTTGCCAATATGTTCAAACTTGGGCTACTAGCGGTGTTGTTTTTCTGCTGCCAAAATGGGCCACTTAACTATATTTATGAATTCACTATTGCAAAAAGGTCTTGATTTTCAAATAATCTGCATCCTCATCTTCATATTCTAGATGTGCCTTTTTACTCATTAATCTTTTTCCTCTAGTTAAAACCTCCGTTCTCATGCCAAATTAAAATTAGCAAAAGGAAAAATAGTGTTATAATTTCCACTAACTTCATATAAATGCTTCATGATACTTTTTTTTCCCCTCCCTACTTTAATCATAAAATTACTTGACAACAGAAGTCTCCCATTTTATTGTTTGTCATTGTATTAAGTGTTCACAGCTCTTCAATAATTTCAGCAAGCCATTGTGGGATGTCATCGCATATGTAGTCTCCAATGTACCTTTGCCTAATCCTGGAAGGGATAGGGTGCTGTTTGCTGTTGAGAATAGCCTACTTTCTGTTGAGGTTCCACCAAAAGATGGGCTCCCCCATGCTGATGTATGCATATTAGTTTTGTTTAGGCTTTGTTTTTAGAGATTTAGTTTGATTTAGTATTTGGAAATTTGACATACTGTGCATTGGATTTTTTGTTTAATTCCAGATATCATTCCAGCCATTGGTTCAGTGTTTGGATGTTGACAATGTCATCCAGCTGTTTATTGCTGTGTTGCTTGAAAGAAGGATATTACTTCGATCAGACAAGTATATTTTTGTATTCTATTCTTAGAGAACGAATGTGGTTAAGATGCGTCATGCTTTCTTTCGGAAATTGCATTTCACAGTATCATGCATGACTTCATTTGCTTTGCCATTTTGAATAGCTGTAGTCTATAGCCCCCTCTATTTATTTACTCTTTAAAAATTTAAAGAGTTTATAATCTCTGCTTTTTAGGGATTGACATTTTGACTAGCTCTAGTCTAAAGCACTATTTTTATTTATATATTGTTTAACAATTTAAACTACATTTATAATCTCGTCTCTTTTGGGATCTCATTTTTTCTTTTGGCTGTTGTACTTGTAGGAAAAAAAAATTCTAGGCTCATTTGTTATTGAAATTGAAATATTGCACATATGGTGCATCAAAGACTTATGTTTAACCGTCTCTAATGTGAAAAAAAACTAGGGAGAGTTCTTCTATTCGTTTAATTCTCATGCCGTCCATGAAATCCAATTTTCATTTATTCAATGCGTTAGTATTGTTTGGGTTCATTTTTTGTTGTCTAGAAAGATGAATTAAACCCAAAATTCTTGTCTATCTAGTAATATGCTATTTTTATCAGGTATTCTCTTTTAACCCTCGTATCAGAGGCAATATGCCATTTAATCTATCCATTTCGGTGGCAGGTATGTTTACTGGAATGATAAATATACTCTCTTTATAGACGCTCTGTTTATAGATGGCCTATAAGTGCAGTTTAAGTATTGTACAATGCTATATAGAATTAATCAGATTTTAATCTTTCCGTGGACTGTCATCTGATACTTTTATCTTTCTTGTGCTGAAGCATGTCTACATTCCATTACTATTTTTCAGTGGAGTAGACTATATTGATGCACCTACACCATATATGATGGGACTTCATTCTGGTGTTGATACATATGGTCTTATGATGGACGGTGTAAGTTCCTATACTTCAACAAAAAGTTCAATCAACAGTTGGATGCTCAATTTCCTTGCTCAATTTTCAGTACCAGTTGTTCATTCCGCTTGTTACGATTTTTTGTAATGGTTTGTTGGATTGCATTTCTTCACTATGCTGTTTACTCTTTTTTGTTTTTGTTTTTTTCCCATATGTCTTTTTGGTTATATGAAGGATGGAGCAAGCTATTTGAAGGATATAGCAAACTTTTGATGAACAAATCATGTTATGTACTTATGTGTGTGTGTGTAATGATTTTGGAAGACCATAAGAATCTTTGCAGATAGTTTTAGAAAAGAAAGCACTAAAATTAAAGACAGTAGTTCCAACTTGTTAAATACCGTGAGGAAGTTGTTATGACATGATATATGCTTTTACTATGGAAGGTTTATTAGGACTATGATTAATCATTATTAGTTCTGAACAATATTTAACATGGTCATTGGTAGGAAGTGTGTTCTTACAGAAGCAAGCATCATAACTTGAAACATTTAATGTTCCTTATGACTTCATTTACATCAAAGCTGAGAAGGAAAAACATGAAATCTGAGGAAGCAACTAAACATTTGTTAATTGTGATATTTTATACTGGCCTTGGGAGATATTCAGTGGGCTATGCTGCAATTTGTCAAGGATGTGTTCTTATTGTGGAATGTTAATATCTTTACTAAAAGTAAGATATTGGACTTCAAGTTCTTGCCTAATGGAGCTAGGCCCTCTTTATTTGCTTTACCAGTTTGTGAGGCTTCTGTGTTGAGACCACAATGTTTTTATTGCTGCATTGCCATGCCTATCTACTGTCTTCTTCATCTTTTATTTATTTATTTATTTATTCTTATTGATAGTAACTTAGATGTTACCCATTCTTTGATGTTGTAGGTAGTTATTGTGGACCTTGAACATAATACCATCACTACATCTGAGGAGATTCCCTCTGTACCAGAGCCTGAGTATAGCACTTTGCGTGGTGAAATTATGAAGCTGTTGTATCCAAATGTTGTTGGGATAGACCAGATGAAGTCCAGTATGGGTAATGCCACAGAACAGAATCTAAGAGGTGGGAGCAGGCCATGGGGAGAAGATCATGATCTTCAGCTTAGGTTGTCATTGTGGAAAATTAAAATTTCATTGACTACTCATTCTTTCCTTGGATTAACTGCTGATTTTATGTCTGAAGTCCGATAGTTTTGTCATTTTGATTGGTGCTGATTTTTAATAAATTCTGTCTAATTCAATGGAGTGATAAACACCTATGTTTAGTGATAATTATTGCCATGTAGTGTCATCAGAAATGTTCTGTGTACTGCTGCAAAATGCCCATTGTAAATTTCTTCACTATTGGCATATTGCTACATTTTTATGAGTTAAGCACTTGCAAGTTGGACTAGTGCTTATCTTTTTTCTTTCAACTTCAGCTCTGTGCTAGTTATATTCATCTAATTAATGCTATGCAGATAACATTATCACAATGCATTTCCCTAAGTTTCTCAGTTCTTGTATTTGCTTCAATGTGCAGGTTCATATTCTTAAAATTCCTGGCTTCCATATTAGGTGGCTACCGCAATTTTATAGTATGAATCTTTTTACTTTTTCTCTAAATGAATAATTCGTTAGGCAATATGAAGTGACAATTACTATTATCAACGTTCTTTGTCAGGAAAATACTGCAACTCAGGTCTTCAACACTCAAGCTTTCTTAAAGAAGCGCTCTCGGTCAACCAACCAGCCACCAGATTCAATGGTGATAATTTTCTCAAATTTATAACACTTCAAATTTTCTCATGCATAAAATATGTTAGTAGTTATCTACTTAACATATCCAAATGTTAGTATTTTATGGACTATGAAAATTTGAAACATTTTCCCCTAGGAAAATTCTTTCTTACTAGTTCTAATGTTTTCCAATTTCTCTTTTAATTTTAAAAGATTGTCTTCCAACTCAAATATTTGTCTCTGCTGGTTTCAACAGATAAGTCAGTTTTTAGAGTCTCAGGGTTTCATGGATTACCTGGAAAGAGGTCTTGGTTCAGATGAAAGCAATAACAATCTCCTTGATAAGTTGCAAGATGCCATTGGCAGGGATCAGAATCCTTTATCAATTCTTCCATCTCTTTTATCTGAGCCAGAGATTATAACTATATCTGATCTGGATGTTGGAGTATCAGGTATCTTAACCCTGCCATCTACTGAATGTTGACAGTTCAGCCTGTTGTCCAGATGAAATATTCAACATTCCAGATGGGACTGAATTTTTCCGTCCACCAGGATCAGGTGCCAAATATTGTTACGACAGGTTTCCTGCAAATGAGAGAACAGAAGAGCAGGAGGAGAAGAGGAAGCAGATTCTAGCCACAGCAAGTGGAGCTCTTGAATATTCTGGCAGGCTTACTCCTAGGTATGTCTGATGTGAGAATTTATTCTGATATTTTGTGGTGCCTTACTAATATTACAGGTAAGATCATTGTCAATTAATACTAAATTTTACACAATTTTATTAGTTCACCTTCGGCACTTGCTGGTAATGACTCAAGAGCTGAGAGCCTAAGTCCGAGGGAGAGAGCAGTAAGTATCCTAATCATGATTAAAATTTATGTGATTAAGGCCTATATCTTAAGACAAATGGATTTCTCTCTTGCAGGCAGAGAGAGAGCGCATGGTTTTGGACATAAAAGTAAAGCTGCAGGTAAAACCTTTTTTGCTTTTGAAAAGATTTCCATTTAGTCAGAATTCTCACTTCTGTGCTGCTTTCCTCTATGTTTCAATGGGTAGTTCATATTGGATTTATTTGAAAAGAAATGTAAGTAAGAATAAAATTTATAGGAATTTGAAACAATGGTCTTTATTATCAAGTCTTACCCTCTTTTTTTCCATTTTATACTGAGTGTTTACTTTCCACCTTGAGTTGTCTCTAAGTGATAAACTATTTTCCTAACAGCGTGTAACATATTTATTTAAAATATCATTTTCTTTTGCCTTAAGGATTCAGATCCTTCTAGATATATCTTTGTATACATGCCTTATGCTCTTTGTTTTATGTTCAACTGGAAAATGGGACATTTTCTGGATAACTTTTAGTGCTGAAAATTCTTCATTGATCTTACTTTGTTAATTTGTTTTATTTTATTTTATTTTTCATAAGTTTTGAAGTCAAGGTCATAGTCCCCATTAGGTTCCCCATTCCCAATACCCAACATTGAAGATTAAGATAATAATCATATGCAGATCCAAGCAAGTCCCTTAATTTTTGTTTTTAACATGCTATTCAAGTTCAAGTGGAATGATTTATGTTTGCTTTGTGTTTAGGGACTATGGTTACGCCTCTTGAAATTGGGTGCAACTGATGATCCTCTATCATCATTTGAATATGGAACTATCCTCGGTATGCTTTTCCAGAGAGATTCTGAAGTTCATTTTTCATTAATCTCCCATTCTTTGTTGATATTTATGCCAAATGTTATTTGTCTTGCACTATTGAACACATGAATTAACAACCTGTGTTGACTTTTTGAAACAGCTCTAATTGAATCTGATGCAGAGGGGATTGGTGGTAGTGGCTTTGTTGAATGTATAAGAGAGCACATATATTCAGTATGTAGCTTTCACTTCTCATGATTGCTTAAGATGTTACCCTAATATTAAGTCTATTTTTACATCTATTTTATTTGTTGTATAGGGCTGGAACTGTCAATTGACTGAGGAGCAGTTTATTGCTGTGAAAGAACTGGTATATATCTAAACAAATACTAAATTGCCACAATTATTACACACCTTCACTTCGGGTATGTTTGGAAACTCGGAAAATGTTTTATGGAAAATGATTTCTGAAAAATTAGTCATTTTTCGGAAAACATATTTTGGTTTTCATTTTCCAGTGTTTGGCTAAAGGTCATAAAACGGTTTTTTTTTTTTTTTTGGCTAAGTCAAAAAATTATATTTTTTCTATTTGGTTTGTTTTCTAAAATATGAACAATAATCTATTACAAAGTTATTTCTTGTAAAATAGTAATTATATTAATGATGATAATAATTATTACTTGTATTAAAATAAAGTTACAAATTAAAATTTGTAATAGCTATAAATATTAACAATAACTATAATAAAATGGTGTAAATGTATAATTTTAGCTTATAACTTATTATAATAAAATAAATACATAAATTGATAAATATAAATTGCAACTTTTTAAAATTTTTGGATTGTAGGTCATGTTAGAACAAGATTTTTATTGTTTGGATTGCCCCAACCCGACCCATATTTGATTAGACAATGATAAATGTAATAAGGAATAAGGTCCAGATTGGCCACTGAACATAACCTGAAAGTGTAATTAGGCCACTGAATGAAAAAAAAAAGTGCAATTAGGTCACTGAATGAAAAAAAAAAGTGCAATTAGGCCACTGAACACCCCAAATGTATGCAATTTCACTTGATAGCAAGTTACCATCCATTTCTTCCGGTTGTCCACTTACGTGGATGGTGAGTTGACATTTTTTTTTAAATTCCTTTTGCTTTACTCTTGCTTACGGATGATGAGTTGGCCCTATTTTTTTTTTTTTTTTTTTTTTTTACTTTGTCAATTGACTATTGTACATGTATCAGATTTGGTCCAACTATTTAATTTGTATCACATTTAGTCCTTGACTATTAATATTTCAAATTAGGTGCATAACTTTGTAATTTGTATCACATTTGGTCTTACTGTCAATTTTTTTGGTCAAGAGACCTGTTGATCAAATAATTAAATTAAATTTTATTTAAAAAATATTTTAATAATTTTTTAATAAGAAAACATTTAAAAAACCGCCGGGGGTGGCCGGCTCCTTCGTCTCCAAACTGGAGACGAAGGAGGGTGACCGGTGGCTACCCGATAGTTTTTTTAAAAAAAGATTTTTATTAAAAATTGTTTAAAAAATGCCAACTGACCATCCACGTAAGCAAGCAACGGGAAGAAATGGGTGTTATCAAGTGAAATTGCATATATTTGGGTGTTCAATGGTTTTATTTTATTCTTTTTTGAAAGGAGGTGTTCAATGGTTTAATTGTACTTTTTTTTTTTTTTTTTTTTTTTTTTTTTTTTTTTTTTTTTTTTTCATACAGTGGCCTAATTGCACTTTTAGGTTACATTCAGTGACCAATTTGGACCTTATTCCATGTAATTATTCTAAACTAAAGAAATTGAAGAAAAAAATAATTAAAAAAATAAATTTTGAGTTGTGGGCTAGGTCAAGTTTTTTTATTGTTTATTCTAGCCCAACCCAATCATATTTTAATCAGGTATTGATAAATGTAATAATTCTGATAAATAACAAATTTAAAATTTTTAATCTTTTGGACTATGAGTTGGTCTTAGCCGGGCTAGGATTTTTATTGTGTAGCCTCAAATGACCCATATTTTAGCTGGGTTAGCCCGGTCTAGTTTAAATAATGACCACAGATGCGGACCAAGCCACTCATTTGACACCACTCAGAGAGCGAGAACTGTGAAAGGGATTTGGAAAATGTCTTCCAACTAAAAATGTAGAAAAACATTTTTTCGCCAAAATGGGTCATTTTTCCTTTGACCAGAATGAGTATTTTCCATTGACTTCATTTTCCTTTGATAACCAAACACTTGGAAGTCATTTTCTGGGTTTCCAAATGGATCCTTAAAGGACTTTTTGCTTTATAGTTTTCAACTTAAGAAACATGATGGGAAATTAAAAAAAAAATAAATCTAGGAAGACATTTTCCACCAAAATGGGTCATTTTCCATTTGACCAAAATGAGTATTTTCTGTTGGCTTCATTTTCCTTTGATAGCCAAACACTGGAAAATCCAGAAAGTGACTTTGGAAAGTCATTTTCTGGATTTCCAAACGGACCCTTAAAGAACTCAAAAAAATGGAAAAAAAAAAAAATTTGCATAGTTTTGCTTTTTAGATCTGAAAAGTGTTTTCACTCTTGGATTTTATAGAATTAGTAAGATAAGATGTTTTAACCTCCTGCTCATACAGAATTTAGAATTTGTTTTTAACTAAACAATTCAGAAAAATTTCTTAGAAAACTGAGATAATGCTAATATCCTGATATTGCAAAATTGGCTTATCTTGTAATTGCTATATGAACATAGATCAATATTCTGCATTACAATATCCTCCACTTTTGAAACAAAATGAATTTTGAACCGTACAAAGTGGGTACAATAAGGGTCTTTGCAGAAGTAACGTGATACAAAATGGAGAGGTCCAGTTGGGGAAGAGGTTTAAAAGATCCTCATGGTCATGCTTTCTATAACATGAATTATTTTTGCAAAACTGCAGCTAAAAACGGCTATTAGCCGTGCTACTTCCCGTAATGACATGGCAACAGTCAGAGATGCCCTTGAAGTTTCTGCTGAAATGTACAAAAAGGACACGAATAATGTTTCTGACTATGTTCAAAGACATCTTCGATCTCTTTCCATCTGGGAGGAATTGTGGTATGCTTCTGACATTCACCTGTGTCAAGCTAAAGGTCTTTCGTGTGAAAATAATTCATTTTTACGTGTTCTGTTGATTAACAAAGAGAAAGGTTCATATGACTGTAAGAGTGTATATTTTACTGATGATGAAACTATACAAGCTAGGCTATTTGTATAGAAGGATGAGAGACATTAACCACATAATTGAAACTCAAAACCCTAGGCTAGGAGTTAGTCTCTCAACTCCCCACTTATCTCTCTAACATGTTCCACTCCATAAATTGTGTTTTTCCTTTTCATTTCTTTCCTGTCTATTCAGTTGTGCACTTCTGCCTTTTCTGATAAGCAAGTTGTGCCACTTTAAATTCAACCAAAGGCATGCAACTGAGTTGTTGCAAGTTACGAACTAGTACCAAGACCACTGTAAAACCTGAAAAGCAGCTCTTGTGAATATGTCAAGAGTCCTTAATTGAACCCCAAATAATTGTGTATAAAAACGTTGTGTGAACCAAAGAGCTGACCATGTAGAAAGCTTCTTTGAGCTAAAAACCTAATGAGATTCAAGAATTGGATTTTTGTTTGGCACCTGCAGCTTATTTGCTTCTTCAAGCTGAGATTAATTTGTATTATTTACTTCATCCATTCTTTTGTCTTCTACTCATTTTCTCTCTCCTATTTTTGAATAGTGTCCATAATTAATGCTTCTATAGACCTCTTACATTCACAAAAATTTATCAGCATCCTCTTGTCCTTAACCAATTTTCTGTCCTAGGTGCCCTAAATATCTACCTGTAAGCACTTGGTCACTCCACAAGGCTCAAACTTCTATACATATTGTTGAGGATAAATATAAGATGTTTAATGTATATCATTGCTAATTGCTTTAGCTTTTAGTTGAGGTGAAACACTTCATTTAATATGGGGTACTAAAGCACACAAAAGGTCCTGGTTTGAATCCCGTGCACCAGTGCACTACCAGTCATAAAAATATGGCCTTTTATTTGACTCATCAAAAAGGTATTTGGCCCACATGCGAGTGGTGTGAAATTTGTTAATATTTGATTAACCATTATCTGTACAAAAATTATGTTATACATGATTTCTAAACAATTGATGAATTCACAGTTATTTGTTTTCTGAAAATGTAATTAACTCCAGTCGTTAAATTTGCTGGTAATGAAATGAATTGCAGCAATTTAAAGTGTTCAGTGTCACACAGTTTCCGGCTTCAGTTCTCAGTGTTGTAAAACTGGCCCTAGTTAGAAACTCAGATGCTTCTCAAATATTTTATTTGGCTTATTATAACTATTATCCATTTGATTCTTTGCAGCTTTTGGGAAGGTTACTTTGACTTTCTACTGGATAGATATTCTAGCAAGTAAGGAATGCTGCTTTGTGATTTCCGTTTTGTATGTGTGTGTGAAAGAGAGACCTAATTCCTCACTATATATGGGTCTTTTCTTCATCACTTTCACCTTTATTTTTGTTTTTTTGTTTTTTTTCCTTTCCATGGCATGCTTGAATTTACTAGTTATTCAATTTCAACCAGTAACAAAATGTTTGCTATCTGAACTCCCCTAGTACTTGATATACATTTGGTTTGTATCCAGCCTAGGCATAAGCTCATCTAGAATCCTTTACTCTTTTGTGTATTTATTTGCACAGTTAACCTGATAACAAGCATGGGGATTTTATGATGCATTTCCACATTTGACATCAATAGCTCTTGTACTTCAAGAAAGATGCCTGCCCACACACTTATCCTATTTTAAGAAAATCGGAGTGTTCTAGCCACTTGTTGTCTGTATGTGATGGTAACCTGGCACATAAAGACAATTTTTAGTTGAAGATTTGTGTAATAGTCATACATACTATACAAATATTTTATTGAAATGATATTCAAATCACATTGGATTAGTTTTATTACTCAGTTATATACTAACATAGGCCCAGTTAAGAGTGTATTACTTCATATCTTGAGAATGAAGAGTAATGGGTACATGAATCTAGAATGCATATTAAGAAGTCACCTAGAGAGTGTGAAACTCCCATTATGCCTAACATGCACACTGTCCTTGGTTGACATTGTGAGTGGATCAGCTTGCATGAATTAGTACTAACATATATGTGTCTGTGTATACATATTAAAATTTTTTGGTTGCGTGTCTTATGAACATTAATCCACCCCCAATGTTTATATAAAAGTGCAACTTGGAAATCTGGAGACAAAAAAACGTTATAAATTCACGCGTGTTCATGCAAACCCTTGTTTTTATGTCAGGTCAACAAATTACGCAACTTTGGTAACAACTCAGCTTATTGTTGTCGCAACTCACATGGTAATGCCTCCGTACTCCCCCCCCCCCCCCCCCCCCCCCCCCCCCCGCCAATGCTGAAAGAAAAAAAAAAAGTTCTTTCTAGCAACTGTTAAATTTTTCTTTTTTAATCAACAGCAGTTTCTGGTTAGTCATTTCCTAATCTTCTCTTGTTATATAAGGCTGGGCTTGGACTTCATGACAATGATGCGTGGTATATGATTGAAACTATTGCTGGGAAGAATAACATTGGTTATAAGCATATTGTAAGTTACTTTATAGAGTTTATGCACTGTTCAACTCCTCTTCAATTTCAGTTATGATACTAACGTTCAGAACTAATTTGTCTTTGTTCTCTTTCAGCTTAGATTTTGAAAGTCTAATATGAGAAAATGAAACAAATAGTAATACTTAATGTTTGTGAATTTACTTGTAAATGTGATGATTTGACCAATTGAATCAGATAAGACTTCGGGGATATCTATCACATATCCGGCAGATGTTCATTGGTTACTGGGGAATCTATTCAGTCAAATCACAATCTGTATCAGCCTTTGGTGTTCCCTCTCCACGTAAAGATGCCGCTGATGATGCTCAACAACTGGCTGAGGTATCAGGTGTTGGGCGAAGCTGGGTCCAGAGCATGTTCAGCAGGGAGTCTTCACTGAGAGCCAACTCATTTAGTCGGGTTCGCAAGTGGGCTTCTGATAGTGGCTCTTTAGGTACATATCCTTTCAAAGTCTAATACAATAATTCCTGCGTAGAATTGCCTTTTGAAGCCTCATTATCTTCTTCATTTAGCCTCTAATGAGAATGGGGCTCCTCGCAAACAAGAATTGTCTGCAGCTGGGCAAAAAAAAATGCATACCAGCATTCGTATGCTCAGAGGCCACACTGGAGCAGTCACCACCATACATTGTGTGACAAAAAGAGAGGTGTGGGATCTAGTTGGGGACCGTGAGGATGCAGGTTTCTTTATCAGTGGAAGCACTGACACCACGGTGAGATATCATAATGATTTAAAATATTATGTTAAGAAGTTTTCCATTCAGGGCCACTCCCCAATTCAAGTTCCTTGCTTTTATGTATGTAGTATTTGATGTTAGAGAATTTAGCCATTGCTCCCTTGTATGAGTGCATTTATGTGTGTATAACCTCTATATTTTTCTTGAGAAATTCAAGTGTTTTCTCTCCCAATATAACAAAAAATATGTTATATAGTGTTGGGCTCAAAAGATAAGTGTTGAGGATAAATATAAAATGATTAATGAATATCTTCACTAATACTTTAAGCTTTTACTTGAGGTGGATCATATACTTCAATATGATATTAGAGTAGGTAAAAAGTACTAGGTTTTAACACCGTGTGACACCCATCATCGGAATATTTTCATGTGTTTGGCATCTCAAAAAATATTCGGCCCACACGTGAAGCAACTCATTGAGTTACCAAATGGTCCCTAACTATTGGGAATCATGTCTTAGTAGTCTTTGGACAGACTTAATGCAGTTAAAAACTTTATGTTGATAAACTCTAAAATGAGAAAGGGTGTATTCTTTCTGGTGAAATTATAATTTGTGGACACAAGTGTTGGTGCTTTAAAAATGGTTGGCTTGACATAATATTCATCTTATGGGGGTAGGAGGTTTTTGGTTTAACCTTCTTCTTACAGTGGAAGGAGGATTTTTCAGTCCTCTATTCACATCTTTGTTGTCCTTGTTTCTGCAACGTGAACTTCCATCTTGATTTGAAATGTATTGTCTTATTTGTGCAGGTTAGAATTTGGGACCCCAGCCTCCGTGGTTCTGAACTTAGGGCAACATTGGAAGGGCATTCTAGGTGCTAAACTTTATCCTTCTTTTAATTGGCTGATTTTAACTGAATGCCTGCAAAAGATATATAAAGTTCTTAGCTTTAGCTACATACAAAAAAAAAGGATGTATTTTTTAAATTAATTTTCTATTTATCTTCTATGCAGGACTGTCAGGGCAATTAGTTCTGATCGAGGGAAAGTAGTATCAGGATCTGATGACCAGAATGTGATTGTCTGGGATAAACAGACAACTCAGCTACTTGAAGAACTGAAGGGCCATGAGGCACAGGTTTGACACTACATCCTATCTTAACATATCTTATTTATCCCCATGTGCTACTTTATTCAGATACTTCCACTTTTCCAAATGGAGTATTAGGTTTTCTATTTTTTGTAAAAGCTGCAAGTTGCCAGAAGAGGAAATACTTAGGTATGGGAGAAGGAAATACTTAGGCAGCTGCTAATTTGAAGTAATAATGATCATAAAGGGTACAGTAAAATTGAACTTTGTGTAAGCTCAAACTCTAGAAAGGTAAGATTAGAATAAGAACAGCCAGTTCCTTTGTGTCCAATAGTTCCACTTTTTCACAATAAATATGTACTTGCTTACTTAATTTGAATGGGTAGAGCATATGGTGCAAATATGTGATGCACAAAAGCTCTTAGGGGTCAATGTTTTTGTGTTGCGGACATATTTCCACATTGAAAACTCACCAGAAACATTTTGGAGACATTTCCATAATTAAATAGGTTTCTAGGCGCATTTTCTAAAAATAAATGCATTTCAGGGGTCTAATTGAAAAAGAAAAAAGGTCAAAAGAAATGCGGATTCTTATTCCTTACGCCAGCCCCTATATACTCTGGTCTATATATCCCAATAGTGTATGCACTTTTAATTATGGAACCAGTTGACAGTTAATATTTATGCATATTTAAAAAATATTTGCAAATATACCCCTATATATATATATATATATATATATATATATATATATATATATATATATATATAGGGAATGGTTCAGGTGCGGGGAAGGGTTCCCGTGCGATTGTGCGAAGGATGCACCTTAAGCATTAAAATGGCGCACCTTAAGTATACAAACCACACACTTAAGGTTTTAAAATGGTTCACCTTAAGTTTCACACAACTCACGCACCTTAAGGATACAAATCACGCACCTTAAGAAGAAAACCCACGCACCTTAAATTTTAACAACTACTCACATTAAGCACAAAACCCACGCACCTTAAGCACAAAACTCACGCACCTTAAGTTTCAACAACTACTCACATTAAGTACACAACCACGCACCTTAAGCACATACCCAAGCACCTTAAATTTGACCTAGATACAAAAATTACCAAATTGCCACCGTGTTTTTTTTTTTTTTTTTTTTTTTTTTAAATTTGGTAATCCTGGACGTTGATTTAAACAAAATCAATGGCTCTCCTCTCACCGCACAACCGCACCTGGACGCACCAACCGCATTTGAACCTAATTCTATATATATATATATATATATATATATATATATATATATATATATATATATATATATATATATATATATATATATATATATTTGCATGTTTCCCTTACGCTTTGTATTCTACATTTTTAAAATTGCCATTTCCCATTTTCCCCATATACCGTGCCTCATTTCCCGTTTCTATGCTACCTATGTGCAAATTGAATAATTTATTATTTGGAGAGAAGCAGGTATAACCATAGAGTTAATTTTACTTTTGCAAGCACCTCATACTTTTCAAGTACAGATTATTCCATTCAAGAGATTTGATACTGCAGCGAACAGATTTCTGTTCATTACTAATGCTTGCTTCTTGGCTCCTTCCCAAAATTATGCAAATTGGCCAGAGCAAAGGTTTCTATCCATATGAGGCTTTTGCTTAGTGGCTTGGACTTTAAAATGTTTCACTTATAAAATAAAAAATGTTCATAGAATGTTTTCAGATTGTTTATTACGGAGTAATAATTATGGAACTGATCCTTTTCACCATATCTTGCTGAAGACATTCAATTCACTTATCACGGTCATAAATCCTGTAGGTCAGCTGTGTGCGCATGTTGTCAGGTGAGCGAGTACTTACAGCTGCTCATGATGGAACCGTAAAAATGTGGGATGTGAGAACAGATACCTGTGTGGCTACCGTGGGTCGTTATTCAGGTGCTGTTCTCTGTATGGAATATGATGATTCAACAGGAATCTTGGCTGCTGCCGGCAGAGATACGTATGTTGCTTAGATTTTTCTACTGTTCAATTATGTATTTTTTCCTCTCTGAGACTTTTTATTATTTGTTTCTTCCTTTTACTGAGTTTGTATTTCTATATTTCTGTTACAAACAAAACCTGACCATCTATTAACTCTTGTTTGAAGGGTTGTGAATATTTGGGACATCCGTGCTGGAAGGCAGATGCACAAGCTAATGGGTCACACAAAATGGATCAGGTCAGCAAAGGACATGCAATATTTCATATCCAGTTATGTATCTCATTGATGGTTATTCGATAATAAATTTGTGAAACAGGTCAATTAGAATGGTGGGGGACACAGTTATTACAGGTAGTGATGATTGGACTGCACGGATGTGGTCTGTCTCCCGAGGGACATGTGATGCTGTTCTAGCTTGCCATGCTGGTCCAATCTTATGTGTGGAGTACTCTTTGCAAGATAAAGGGATAATAACAGGTTACTGATTTCTGGCTCACTTCTTGACCAAAGTCTATAAATAGATAATTTCTCAAGATTTTACTATGGTGGTGCAAAACCACACTTGCCAGATTCATCAAGATTACCTTCTAAGGTGCGATGATATCTTTTCAGGTTCAACTGATGGCCTTCTCCGGTTTTGGGAAAGTGATGATGGTATGAATGGCATAAATCTTTTCAGATTAATATCTTTAAGATTATGTTTCTGTTTTCAATTTACCCATCTTCTGCCTCTTCTATTGAACAGCATCAAACATAACAATGGTTATACATATACTTTTCCAAAAAGAAATAAGATGTTAAATGCTATTCTCGTCCCAACAGGGTTGTCCTGTGTCATTTTCAAAGGGTCAACGAAATCTAATTTTGACCAGTCATTTAAAACATACAGAGTAAGTTTTTAGAAGAGTTTTGATTCTTGAAATAAGTAATACATAATTTGTAGTTTCATAATATCTAATTTTTAATTTCACAAGTTCGAGTATTAAAAGAGAAGATTTAGTCAAATTGACCCTCAAAATAGTAAATGTGACAAACAAAATGGGACACACACAGTTATTGATAACCGGGTAGCATATCAATATATCTAATGCTGACCCACTTTTGGAAATTTCTTGCATGATTTTTCTGGCTTCATTGATAATTCTAATCTGCTGTTGGAGTTGAAGTATTTTATTTTTGCTTTTGCATAGTTAAAGGAGGTGCTTTGTTTATGTAAACTGTTGTTTGCCCTTTTGCTTTTCTGTGAGTTCTTTAAGGTTAAAAATGGTATTTCATAGTGAATTATGTCCTTTATTTCGTCCAACTCTCCAAGTAAAACATGTTAACTGCTATGTTTCATCGTTCATATTACATCTTAAAATAATTAATGCAATATGTTCTGTAATTAGTACTTAACGTTCTTCTTCTTGTTTTGATGTATAGGTGGTATAAGATGTGTGAAGAACGTTACTACTCATACTGGTTCCATATTATCCATAAATGCTGGAGAACACTGGCTAGGAGTTGGGGCAGCGGATAATTCAATGTCTCTCTTTCATCGACCTCAAGAGAGACTAGGTAATTTATCTGGGACTGGTTCCAAGATGGGTGGATGGCAGCTTTACAGGACTCCTCAGAAAACAGCTGCAATGGTTTGTTTCCAAGTCTTCACGAGAATTAGTAGTCTTACATTTCCAGTTTACCATAACGTGCTTTTATTTTTCCTTTCAACTCTTTACTTTGTGTGCTATCACAACTCGCTCCTTTTATTTAGCATCACTTATCGACTGCACGAGCCAGTAACTTTTGAACTGTTGTTATCCATTGCCAATTGATATTACCTTTTTTGTGTTTTTAGGTACGGTGTATCTCGTCAGACCTTGAAAGGAAAAGGATATGCAGTGGTGGACGGAACGGGTTGCTTAGGTTGTGGGATGCAACAATTAACATCTAAATTCTGCTTCCCAAATCGTGTATTTCAATGGATTTTTCACAGTTTTTCGTGTTACATATGTTATCTGCTACCTGTTTTGTATCCTTGTCACTCTCCCTCTCCTGCTAAAGGCTAATTTTGGAATCTTTGTAACGTAAATCCTTGATGTTTTTCTTTCCAAAGAAATTGCCAATAGTTTGAGGAAGTGTTTTAAAGTTGGATTAGGAGATTTCTGTGATTGTTGCCACAAATGGTTAGCACCATTAATATACAAAACATCATAATATATTGTTCTACTATAGATATACATGAAGTTTTTGACATTCTGCGGAATTCACAACTTTGATAAACAATGTTTTTTGGCTGTGAGTAATTGCACTCATTTTGTATGTTAAGTTGTTAACACTGTATTTAAATGAAGATATTTGACATATCAATATTTATTGTGTTATACATAATTGAAACTTTTTTTTGGTCAATTTATAGATTTTTGGACGGATAGATGAAATAACAAGGACTTTGACCCCCAAGGACCCTTGTAGGTAGGCAGTTTATTAAGAAACAATATATGCTGTATGAACAGCATCTGCCCAGAAAACTTTAGGGATTTTCATTTGAAACAACAAGGCCCTAGCAACCTCCAACAGATGGCGATTCTTATGTTCTGCCACACCATTTTGTTGGGGAGTGCTGACACAAGACGATTGATGTACCATCCCATTTTGACTCATATAACTCGAGAAGGAACGAGAAAAATACTCAGTCCCATTATCACTCCGCAAAACCTGTACCATTTTATTGAACTGAGTTTTGACCATCGCACAGAAATTACAAAAGATCCAAAACAACTCATCTCTAGATTTCATGAGGTATAGCCAAGTGTGTCTAGAGAAATCATCTACAAAAGTTACAAAATATTTAAACCTAGATTTTGATACTACTCGACATGGACCCCATATATCTGAGTGAACCAATTGAAATAAAGACTCGACTCTATTATTGACTCTAGGAGGGTATGGTACTCGACAGTGCTTAGCAAGCTCGCATGACTCACATTGCAAGCTCGACAAAGATTCTAACCCCGGACACAACTTCTTTAAGACAGACAAAGGCGGGTGACCATACCGGGAGTGCAACTGCAACGGAGACATACTTCCCAATAAACCAACCGGAACACCTCATTTCAGAATCTTCGGATAGCCGTTCTAACACGTACAGCCCACCGACCTCCTTCCCTTTACCAATAATCGTCTTCGTCAACAGATCCTGAAACAGACAATATCCAGGGAAGAACATGACACAACAATTTAGGTTCCAGGTAATTTGACTAATTGACAATAAATTGAATGGGAACTTTGGGAGATATAACACAGAAGTGAGAGGTAACGGCGAACTAACATTCACACTACCTTTACCTAAAACAGAGGTGGACGAACCATCTGCTAAGGTAACCGTAGGACCACATTTAAAAGAACAATATTCGGAAAACATACTTAGATTACCTGACATGTGGTCACTGGCTCCAGAATCAATGACCCACTGTCGAGACGAGGAGGAAACACAAGCAATAGGATTACCTGTTTGAACAAAGGTAGTTGAAGGAGACGGCAATGACCCTGGACTAGCGGGAGACTGCGAGGAAGACAGCTTTAACTGATTAAACAAAACCAATTCTTCTTCAGTTATCATAACTGTCCCTTCTGGTCTAGAGGCAGAATTAGCAAATCTCCTATGGTCGGAGAGCTGTGGGCATTGGTTGCGCAGATGACCGGGATCACCACAATTATAGCAAGCCCTTTGCCCTCGACCTCCTCCGCGCCCTCTACCTCGTCCCCTGAACCGACCTCCTCGAATATTGGCACTATCAGTCCCACTATCTCCCTGTGAGAAAAAGACTTGTTTCTCCAACGTACCATCAGTACCAAGGTTCACTGACGCATTTTGAACCATAGAAAAAACTTGGTCGAGCGAGTCTAATTCCTTATTCCCCAATAATTGTGATTTCAAAACATCATACTCCTTATCCAACCCAGAAATCCAACTAAAAATATGCAACTGATCACGTTGTTTTTTCATTTTATCCACTTCATCAGTAATCGGCATAGCAGCTCACAATGCCTCACTCACATTCTTAAAGTCATAATAGTAATCCCTGATGTCCCGCCCTTTTTGAGACGATCGATGAACATCCTGGGATAACTGATATAACTTCCTCAAATTATTTGCCCCACTAAACCACTTATTCACTAAATCCCACACTTCCTTCGCACTCTTACAGTGCTGTAAAGATAGGATTATTTTCCTATCAATACAATTTATTATACGCAAAAACAGGGTGTCATCATCTTTCTGCCACGCTTGGGCTTCGGTAGGGTCCACCGGACATGTTTCAGTTAAATGTCCAGCTTTACCCATACCCTTCAAGTTCACTTCAACTAAGAACTTCCATTCCCCAAAATTGGACCCATCAGGTGCCAACACCAAATCAACCAATTTAGATTGAGTTGACACCATAGTAATAGTCCTATTTTCTGCCATAATAAACACACACAAGAACCAACCTGGAAGTGCAGACTTCACTTCTACGCAGAAGACAAACCCAATCTGGCAGCAAACCCACGCAGCAGAATCACGCAACAAAGACAGATCTGAAAAATGCAGCCCACGCCAAACCCCCTCAACACCTGATGAGGATACTACTACAGGAGTGTTGGGCGCACAGAGACGAAACTAGCCGCGTCGGCGGCGACCGGAGGCGAGGTCGGGAAACGGCGCACGCGCCGGCGCGTGGCGTCGGAGCCCCAGAAGTGTGGCGGCGCGTGAGTCTTCCGACGGCTGCTCCGTTCCTCCCGGCGGCGGCGCCTCCTCGTTCCAACCAAAGCCCACTACCCACATCTACCGCTCTGATACCATATTGAACTCTAAGTAGTGAAGTGTGTATATTGAAATAGAGAATGGAATCGAATAAATGAGTACAGGGAAACCTACACATATATACAAGCTAATAGGAAACCCCAGCCACTTATTTTAAGATTCAAATGGGTAGCTAGGAGTATTCTTCTAACAACCTTCTAATAATTAGGATGTTATGAACCAAGGAGGTTGATCTGTGTTATTTTCCTTTGTCATTTTCCATTTATTATTTTTGCAGTTGTTTTGTTGTTATCTGCTGCTGAATACATACATCTGTTATATTCCATCTTTATCTTCCTTATTTATAGGAGTTTGTTAGGATAGGCTATAAGATAGAGTCGAATGTATTGGGCGGATAGGATTATGAAATAGGATGGATGAAATTATATTTTCTTCTTCACTCTTCTCTGCAACTCTCTGGAATTCTCTTCTTCCCTTTCTTGTTCTTTCCCTTCCCTTCTTTCTACAAATATCAGTCCTTTCTTCACCTAAATTTCTGCTTAAGCCCTTAGATCATCACATTTGGTATCAGAGCCCCTTTCCTGAGCAGAAATGGTGACCAACAAAGATAGATTCAAAGCACTACAAGAAAAACAAACCGAGTTTGAAAAAAAGTTGGAGGCCACAATACAGGAAGTGCAAGCTTCCAGACAAGAAGCAAGAACAAACTCAGATAGTATGATGAAAGCCTTGGCAGACATGAGGGCTGAAATGATGGAGTTATTCCGCCTCAATAGGCCTACAACACCAGTAATGGAAACACCTCCTAATGGTTCCACAGTTCAGGGGAGAGGAAATGTGACCCCCACCACACAAAACTCTTCTATTCCAGTCACGGGGGAATGCAGTCAGGAGCAGGAAAGAAGACAAATCAGAACAGCTAATCCCCAACCTCATGCTCCAAACCCTACTATTGCCCAAGGAGAACCATTCCCTGAGTTTCAAAACCATGGCCCAAGACCAAGGATTGACTTCCCAGATTTTGACTACTTAAATCCCAGGTTGTGGATAAGGAGGGTGGAAAGGTATTTCATGATCTCTCAAACCCCACCAGCCCTTTATTTAGATTATTTCCTTGTGCTCACAGGCATTTGGCCCTGTCTACTAACCCATTGAGTCACCGTGATTTACATCCTCCCACATGCTTTGTCGGGTCGGAGTGTGGGGTGCCCTTAGGGTTGGGGATTCAGCCTTTTGGGGTAAGATTATTTAACATTAAATCTGTTTGGGAAAGTAGGAGTCTGGCTTGAAGGTTATTTAAACAATATGATAGGTGGATTTAACTTGGGACACTTTGTAGAAGCTATTTGTAGAAGGTTTAGCCTTGGCACTGCTTCTATAGATTAAAAATTCACCATTTTTAAACAGTCAGGGAGTGTGGAAGAATTCACTGATAAATTTGAAGGGATGAGAAGCATTTTGCTCCAAGTGAGGCCTTATTTAACAGAAGAATATTTTTTAGAAAATTATGTGTGCAGGCTTAGACAAGCTATCAGGTGCTTTGTGAGGTCAGCTAAACTAGAAAATTTTGAGGAGGCCATTTGGCTAGCCATGCATTTTGAACAAGGGATGAAGGCCCCAGACTTCTTCCCTGAGCTGCCGTATCGACAGAGAAACCAAACCGCGAATCCTAATGGCACTCCTAGATTGCTACCACCACATGGGCAGGAAGGGTCTACTAACACAATGGATATGAGGAACAACTCTGAGATGGATAGATTGAGGGGCCAAAAACTATGCTTCAATTGCAAAGAAAGGTGGCAGTATGGTCATAAGTGTAAGCCCAAACCTTCCATTGCTGCAATAGAAGGAATAGATGAGAATAATGAATGGCAAAAACAGGATGAAGCAAAGCCACAATAAACAGAAGTGAGGTCTAAAGAGGTTGGAGTATTGTAACACCCCGAAATTTCAAAAACTTTTAAAGACTATGTAACAAAGGTAAATGATCATAAATCCCAAAATGCTTATAAGAATACGGAGTGTTATGCCACACCCGAGCTAGAGAACTCAGGTGCACAGGCTAAATTCTAAAACCTCAATCAGTATCAATACAAAATCATGGCACGCAGGCCGAAAGGGAAAACTATCTAATCTACGCCCAAGCTTCTAGCGCGCTTCAGTGATCTACTCGTCTGTGCCTGAAAGCTAAATATATCTGTTCAGCGAGAGATGCTGGTAACCCACTCCAACGCGTTGAAATACAATACATATAGATATACGAAAAACCATTTCGAAGCATGAAGATGTATCCTAAGAGACTCTACCTTTCAAAACAGGGAATAGACTCGACAGATAGGGATACGCACAGTCAACAGTTATACCAAGCATATACAGTTTTCCAGCATAAAGAACAGGCACGATAGATAGAGACAAGCACATAACCAAGCATATACAGTTGCTAGCATAAATCCTATAGTCACGTTCTCAAAACACACATAACAACACCTTATCCATATCTCATCACATAAGCACACTTTGTTGGCGCCACAGGACCAATCGCATGCCCATACATGAGGGTCAGCGCATATAGCTCTGACACGGCCCCGCAGCACCCTGCCCCGTATCGCAACACGGAGGGGTCGATCGCAACCGACCGATGAACCGCAGCTCATCATAGTTTGATCGCAACCAAACAGTGGACCGCAGCCCAAGAGTATGTCATCTGACCGCAGCCAGGAAATATGAACCGCAGCTCATGTAGAAACGTTTGATCGCAACCAAACGGTGGACCGCAGCCCAAGAGTGTAAATCTGACCGCAGCCAGCTTCTGAACCTCAGCTCAGGAATAACCAATCCGATCGCAACCGGATTGGGGTATCATGCACACATAACACATAGCAAGCACATGCAACCCACATTAACACATTGGGAAGGGGGGGGGGGGGGGGAACGTATAACAAAACCTATGCGTGATCCTTCACATGCTAAGGATAATCCTAAGGGGAGCACCTGGGTTCAACGGGATACCAATTCATCTAGCATGCAATATATAAGACTCGTACAACCTACGAACGGTACCCGAAATATCAAACTAGACAAAGGCACGATAGACGGAGTCCGTTGGGACGCCATGGGGATCGAGGGAACATCAAACGGGGAAGCCGGAATCCCATAGTAGGGTATTTTCCAGCGGGTAGGCGGTGGGTGAGGGTTCACCCGCCGGCTGCCCGCCGGTGGCGTAACTCCGGGCAACGGGTGCCCGGCGGGCAGCTGCCCAGCTGCCAGCTGCCCGCTGCCGGCGTTGCCCATGTTGGCCACGGGTAGGTGGCGGGTCCCCTACCCCCACCTACCCCCCACTGACTCTTTTTCACCAAAAACGCCCCGGGAACCTTTGTGGAACCCGAAACCATGCTTAGACACTTTCAAACGCAATTGACAACAATATGTAGACAATTAATGGATTTAAAAGCAAGAACATACGTCACATAACCTATCATGCTTTTCTAAACATAATCAACACCCAAACATACGAATTCCCACCCAATATACTAAGAATAATACCATACGAGTTCCACGATACAACCTAGGGTTCTAATTACTTTTAATTCAACAAGAGCACAATTCATCTTCTAATATTAAGATTCGGTAAGAATATCACATAAACATCAAGAACATCATATAATCATCAAGAATATCAAGAACACCATATAATCATCAAGAATATCAAGAACACCATATAATCATCAAGAACCTTTCATCATCAAGATTATCCATGGAATCATAATACCAATTACCAGGATCAATATAACGAATCATCAACACACAAGCATATGGGGGAAATCCTAAGAGGGGAATCATAGCTATGAAAATAGGTTTTGTTGAGACATGGGTTACCTCTTAGCCTTAATTAATTCCTTGGCTATGAAGGGTCTTTCTTTAAGCTTTCTTCTTTCTTGATTTCTCCTAGGGGAATTCTTGGTGTAGTGAGAGATTATTGTGGTGGGGGTTCTAGGTGCCTCCTATGTCCCCTATTTATATATCTAAGAGTCCTAATTAGGGCCCAAATACTATAGGCTTGTTAACTTTATTCCTTTTAGGACTAGGGGTTGGGTTTAGAGAAGAGGGCCCACGGACTATGGTGGGCCTTTTCCTAATTAATTATTGTAATTTAATTCTTTCTTTTGGGCAATTGGTCAAATGATTGATTGGTCTTAGGGGTCGTAACACGGGGTGTTACAAGTATCCTGGAATACTATGGAGGGGGAGAAAGGATGAATTCCAACATTTAGTTAAACATTTCCCAAACTATGATCCTTGGGGACAAGGATCTGTTCAAGGGGGGAGTAATGTTATGAACCAATGAGGTTGATCTGTGTTATTTTCCTTTGTCATTTTCCTTTTATTATTTTTGCAGTTGTTTTGTTGTTATCTGCTGCTGAATACATACATCTGTTATATTTCATCTTTATCCTCCTTATTTATAAGAGTTTGTTAGGATAGGCTATAAGATAGAGTCGAATGTATTGGCAAGACAGGATTATGAAATAGAATGAATGAAATTATATTTTCTTCTTCACTCTTCTCTGCAACTCTCTGAAATTCTCTTCTTCTCTTTCTTTCTGTTCTTTCCCTTCCCTTCTTTCTACAAATATCAGTCATTTCTTCACCTAAATTTCTGCTTAAGCCCTTAAATCATCACATAGGAATATAATTTCTTGAAAGGTGAAAGATATTCTAACCTAAGGGGGTTAGATATTTTTTCTTGGACAATTATGAATGTAGTTAAATATATGCTCTTCTAGTCTTCTTGCCTCTCGCTTGTCTTGTAGTTGCTATAAGCTTAGTTAGAACTTTTATCAAATTATTTATTTGTATAAAATATTTCTTTAATTACCTTATTTTTTTTTATTAACAAAAAAGGAAAAGAAAAAAATCCAAATAATCTTTTTGATCACTAGATGAACATTAATGCGATGGTGTGTTACAATTTGATTATTTGTGTTGTAGAGAATAATGTTTTGTTGGTTTACATCGGTGTGCTAGATTTACATTTTTTAGTCTAATTCATGTCAAAACTAATCAAATGATTAATGTTTTTTTTTCCGTACTGTGGTTTTGTATGTGATTTACGTTTTTGTGACACTGTCAAGGAGGCGGAAGCATTTTGTGTTCGTGAAGCCCTTTCTTGGTTAAAGGGTACGGGTTTGGGTGATGTGAATGTTGAGACAAATTCTCAGTTAGTTTTTAATGCTTTACGTTCAGATTCTTTCTTTTCTGCTTTTGGTTACATTATTGATGATGTAAAATAAGTTGCTTCCACCATTCATGGAGTACACTTCTGGTTTGCTAAGCGATCTGCGAATTGTGTTGTCCACACTGTTGCTCGGGAAGCCATTTCTGTGTCAGGTTGCAGGGAGTGGTTTGATGACCTTCCTTACTATCTTGTTTGATTGTCTTCTTTCCGATTTAATGAATTAATTTCTTATTCTCAAAAATAGTGTAACATCAAATATAGGAGTATTAATTAATTTTCTTTCAACAAACACATCATTTGGAATTACTTCAAAGGAATTTAATTGGTAGAAATGTACCTTACAATTTGATATATATGATTATTTTTTAATATTAGTATATTTAAATATATTTTGGATAATATTAATATTATGTAATCTGTTTAATTAGATAAGATCAAAGAAGTTTGAACATATTCAAACTCTTCCTATCTTCTTTTTTTTCTTCCAACTATAAATAAGAGTTCTCATGAAGATCATAAAAACATCTAAAACTTTGAAGCTTATTCAGAGATCACAATATGATCCTGAAAATAAAAGCCCCTCCATGAAGATCATACCATGCATATTGATCCAAACCTCTATTGAAGATCAAGTCATTTGAATTTGGAGACCTTTCAACGAAAAACATAGCGCCGACGACGCATCATTCAAATTTCTACCCTATCAACTTTCAATTGTAATTGTAAGATAGTGGCATACCATGGTGGTGACGGGTGACGATGAATTAGGGTTCGATCACACACCAAGATATTTTGCCAATGCAGAAAAATTCATACCAACCATGATTTGCCCATTTTTCCAAATATCAGTTTGTACTCAACATAGATACATATATAATTAAAATAGCATATGCTTAGGTTTTCATATATACACATAAAATCAGTACCCATATCGCATTGATAATACTTGTAACCAGAATTTTGAATTTTAATTTATAATTCAATTTTCTATGTTAAAAAATTGGCACATCAACTATTCCTCTCATCTCTTCATATGCACATATATTTCAACATCTCTTCATAGGCTCATACATTTCAACCGATGATGGGGGCAAATCCTTCATGATGTTTGAAATGGAGGAAACTAAACGATACTCATTGGCACGAGTTAAAACGACCTCATTTCCTTCATGGCTCCTTGACACCAGTTGAAACGGCATCATATCCTTCAAGGCTCATTGGCACGAGTTGAAACGACCTCATATCCCCTCAAAGCTCCTTGGCATGAGTTGAAACGGCCTCATATCCCCTCAAAGCTCCTTGGCAGAGTTGAAGCGGCCTCATATCCTTTAAGATATTCCTTGGCACGAGTTGAAACGACTTTAACTATATTGTCGAGACTTCATTGCACTACATACTTTCGAGTGGTATATGCTATCAAGTGGTATACAAGCAAGTCTCGAGGGGCATTTGTTGACACTGAAAATTTGATAAATATGATTATTTTTTAATATTAGTATATTTGAATACATTTTGGATAATATTGATATTATCTAATTTGTTTAATTAGATAAATATCAAATGAGCTTAAAGGCTTGAACATATCCAAACTCTTCCTATCATTAATCTCCCTACAACTATAAATAGGAGCTATCTCATGAAGATCATCAAAATATCTTAAGCTTTGAAGCTTATTCAGAGATCACAATACGATCCTGAAAATAAAAGTCCCTCCATGAAAATCATATCATACATATTGATCCAAATCTCTATTGAAGATCAAGTCATTTGAATCTTGAGGCCCTTCAAGTCATTTGAATCTGGAGACCCGAGAACAAATATATATATATATATATATATATATATATATATATATATATATATATATATATATATATATATATATATATATATATATATATATATATATAAAAGCTGTCACTTGAGTTTCGGATGCCCCTCAATGGAGTGTTCTAGGCATCCAAGTGAAAAATCAGAAGACTTTATAGAGATCTTATACCCATATCGTATTGATACTACTTGTAACCAAAATTTTGAATTCAATATATATAATTCAAATTTTGGGTTCACAGTACCAAAAGGCCTTTCTAGTAAAATCGTGATTTACAATAAAAATATTTGAAGGTAGAGTTAATTCCCAAAATGGTCCTCTGACTATGGCATTTTCTCAAATTGGTCCCTTGACTTTTAATTTCCCCAAAGTGGTCTCTGACTTTTGACTTTTAAGTCAAAATGGTCATCCGTTAGCTTTGACGTTACCTTTGTGTTAAAATGAAGGGTAAAACTGGAAATTTAGATTCTGCGCTCCAATTTAAAGTAATCTGTGATTCCTTTTAGCAATCTGCGTAGGTTTTTGCTTTCCTAAATCTGCAATCAAAATGTGGGATAATCAACTAAAAGGCCAAAAAAAGTTCATCTTCAACTTCATCCACAAACTTCCCAAGGCAAAGATTTCTGGTCTTCCAGTTGATTATCCCATATTTGATAGCAAATTTAGGAGAACAAAAACTTAATTTGAAGAAATATGTGCGCAGATTGCTAAAAGGAATCACATATTGCTTTAAATTGGAGTGCCAAACCTAAATTTTCAGTTTTGCCCTTCATTTTAACACCAACTTAACACCAAAGCTAACGGATAACCATTTTGACTTAAAAGTCAAAAGCCAGAGGACTACTTTGAAGAAATTAAAAATAAAGGGCCAAATTTGAAAAAAATGTCATAGTCCCGAAGACCATTTTGAGAATTAACTCTTTGAACGTATCATATCATGAGAATAATTGACAAAAGTGAATTTGTGTAACTATTGTTTCTATGAATATAGTATCATTTTTTTTTTTTTTGGGTCATCAAGTTGTTGGTGTTGTTATTTACTTCGAAATTTTTGTCACTTTTGCCAAATTTGTTGCAAACATTTTTTTTTTTTTAACATGTGACATTAAAGTTACTTTTGTCCTTATATATAATGTTATTGACTCTATTACAATGTAGTATCTGTTTATACATATTTTTTCAATTTCTTATTTGAAGGGCCACAACTATGCCATTCGACCACTAGGCCTTTGACGTCCTTTAATTTAATATTATTCATTTAGAATTTTATTCACTTAAGGTGCATCGAGTATATAGATAATTTGGACTTTGAATGATCTAATTATTAAGATGTGTATTGTTGAAATTCATCATGGAAGAGAAACTCTTAAAAGACTAATCTTTATAATTAGAACCATCACCAGAATATGATCACTTGTTTTCTTTCAAGTTTGGAAAATTGTTCAGTTCTAAACTTTCTCGAGATAAGGTTTTGGATGTATGTTAATTTTCTTATCTTATTTTTCAATTTAATCAAGTCAAATAACATCCCTCTTAGGTTCAATTTAAAAGTCAAATAACATCCCTCTTAGTTCAATTTAATCAAGTCAAGTAATTGTATTAAATTTATTTCTCTTTGAATATAACCTTAAACTTTTCGCAACTATAAGTGGTGTTGGGTCTTTGTTCAAAGTTGCTCGAGTCATGAGCTAAAGTGCTTCATAGCACTTTTAGTTCTCTTTTGTCTTTCTCCTTAGTTATGTGCAAAAAGTGTATGAAGAATATAATTTAGATATCGATGAATTTCTTAAAGAAGAAAGAAAATACTTAAAAGGCCGGTTTAAAGTGCATTGCAAGATATCACAAGACATTACTTATGCAAAAGGCATGCTTGTTTAAAAAAAAAATAATAATAATAAATAAATAAATAAATAAATAAATATGGATTAATATTATATTTTCCCCATTGTGATTTTAGAATAGCCAATTCACAAACTAGCCTCAACTAGTGCTTGTCAGGACCGGTGCGCGCAAGAGATATATATGTCCACTTTGGACATAATCCCCACACGGCCGCTGTCGAGGTTTGAACTTTAGTCTCTTTATTCCAAATACTGTCTACTGAACCAGTGAATTAAGCCCGTGCGGACCACTTTAAAACTCTTCTTTATTGATTATTGAAAAAAAAAAACTTTTGCTAGCATCCTTAAAAAAAAAACAAAAACAAAAACAAAAAACAAAAAACAAAAAAAAAAAAAGAAAGAAATTATCACTCATTCACTCCCCATGTTAAGGTCTTGGAGGCCTTTGATTACATATCTAGTTGAATTACCCTATTTGCACCATATTTTTTACTTTTAGCTATATAAAAATGAAATAGATCAAGTAATTAATTTTAGATCTTTTCCTCGTTAGACGACATTGCACATTGAGAAAATGCTCTTGCAATGAGAAATTAACCTTAAAAAGTTTAAGTAAATGTATCGACCTTAACAAGTTTAAGTAAATGTATCGACACGATAATTTTAACAAGTTATTAATGAGTTAAAATGTAAAGAGATAAACCTTAGTTATTTTTGCATCTAGTTCTATAATGTGTTAATACATCAGGTTAAAAAAAATGTCAAATCTAACAAAAATGAACAAAAGTAGTACTTGTAAAAATAAAATAAAATAAAATAATCAATGATCAATTGCCAAAGGCTTTGTGGTGCTGTGACCCCTCAAATGAGAGGTCTCTTTATGCTTAAGTAGGTAGATAAAATATGTATAAACAGATACTACATTCTAATAAAGTCAATAATATTCAAAAAAAATTAAAAATATATATATATTTCTTAGAATGTCAGTTCTTAAAACATCGTAACATTCGAGTTTGACATATACTTGGTGGTTGATCGAAGTAGTGATTTATCATCCAAACATGCTGGCATGCATGTTCAATCGTTAATTGAGGGATTAATAAAAGAAAGGTTGACTTTGACTTGGTCGTTGAAATAGCATGTTCAATCCTATATTAACGATTCTTTAATATTAATTAACTTTAATTTATGGAAAAACACATAACCGTGACAAGAAAGTGTGTTTTGAGTAAAATCAGTCTTGTAACTTTAATCGACAAAAGATATGTAAATTAGTCCATTGCTCATAGCTAATAGGTTTAAACTAAAAAAAGAAACCAATAAACAACTTCACAGAAAATAAAACGTAAGATTTTGTGATCATCAAGTTAACTGTGGAACCGATTTAACTGGGAGTCTTATATATTACTTAAATAATAATATGAGAAAATTTCAATTTTGGTCCTATGACTATAGGGGCCGGGCTTTGTTAATTTCAGCACCTGACTTTCAAAAGTGTCAATTTAGTACCTTGACTATGCAATTTTTATCAATTTTGGTCCCTCCGACCAAATTGTCGGCCAAATTTGGCCGGAAAATATTAAAAGGTTAAAATAATGAGGGTATTTTTGTAATTTTACCCCCACTTTCTTTTTTTCTTCCCGGAGAATCCGCCATTAAAATTTTGTTAAAATTTTCCGGCAGATAGTAATCTCAATTTGGAGTTTTGTCCGACAGCTGTGTTGGGAGATGGAATCCGCAAGGTGGGATTTGGACGCGGTGGCTAGTTCAATCCAGATTGATTCCGCTGCATTCTTGAAAGTAAAAAATCACCGATGTTTCGCGTTTGAATCGTATGTTTGTCAGGAGATGTTCGACGGTTTCAACCGCCCAAACTTCAACATCTCCGGCGAGCGAGGCGTTGCAAGATCCGGAGAAAAGCGAAGGTTACTGTCGGGCAGATTCACGGAAATGAACGGTGCGAAGGCGGCGAACTACCTGGCCCGGAAACCAAAATCGATATTTGCGAGGTTTTGCAGCAAGAATCGCTGGTTCATCCGGCCAACGAAGAATCGCTTTTCGACGGCGATTGTGATATCAGAAAATGGTGAAATCTAGGGAGTTCCCAGCGACGGGGTTCTTCTCTTGTTTCGCGAAAATGGCGAAACATGTGTGGTTCTCCGACGATTATGAGGATTCTCCGGGAAGAAGAAATAAAGTGGGGATAAAATGACAAAAATACCTTTATTATTTTAACCTTTTAATATTTTCCGGTCAAATTTGACCGGCAATTTGGCCGGAGTGACCAAAATTGATAAAAATTGCATAGTCAAGGTACTAAATTGACACTTTTGAAAGTCAGGTGCTGAAATTAACAAAGCCCCTATAGTTATAGGATCAAAATTGAAATTTTCTCTAATAATATAATGTTGCATGAACATATATAATATAATGCAACAACCTTTTTTGTTGACTTTAAATGCTTGCTTCACCACCACTACAAATTCCCCAACATGTATTAGTATATTGTTATGATGATATATTCTCAAAGGACTCCAATGCTATATATATTTGAATTAATTACTTCAAGCATTCAAGCTTGAATTGCTACCTTTCCTTTCTGCACATATTCATACACTAACTTGTTCTTTCTATTCTCATATATATAGCTATTATATATAATGTGTGCAAATTATGTTAACAGTGAAGTGGACGGAAAAGCCGCTTATGGCCAGCCGGCACCGGCCGTGGTCGGAGCTCCGGTGTTCAATACTGGAGTACCCAGTCAGTGGACCACCGGCTTATGTGGTTGCTGCGAAGACTCCTCAAATTGTAAGGCTCTTCATTAATTTTATGAATTCAGAACACTTTTTTTTTTTTTTTTTTTTTTTTCATTGACATTTTTCTCTTCATAAAATATAGAGTTAATACTCAAAATAGTCCCTCGACTATGTCGTAATTACCAATTTGGTCATCGACTATCATTCTTACCCAATTAAGTCCTCAACTATACAATTTTTACCCAATTTAGTCCTTTGTCGATTTGACTGTTTGTTGACTGTCAAAAGTGAAAATAAAGTTGTAATTTTACAAGTTTTCTCCTTCCTCCTCATTTAGCAGTGCCAAACCTTGTAGCAATAAGCTTCGGTTGGGTTCTAAACCTGTCAGTATCGAAGTAGTGGTTATGCATCGGATAGCCCATGAATTTGATTTTCAACGATTTTTGACGATCGAAATCTGATCGGAGTGTATTGCTGCATGGTTTGGCGCTGCTAAATGGAGAGGAAGAAGAAATCTTGTAAAATTATAATTTTATCCCGACTTTGACAGTCAACAAACAGTCAAATTAATACAGAGGACTAAATTGGGTAAGAATTGTATAGTTGAGGACTAAATTGGGTAAGAAGTGTATAGTTGAGGACTTAATTGAGTAAAAGTTACATAGTTGAGGACTTAATTGGGTAAAAATGGTAGTTGAAGACCAAATTGGTAATTATGGCATAGTCGAGGGACCATTTTGGATATTAACTCTAAAATATATCATTTCGATAATAATTAATTTTAACTAATTAAATAATTAATTGTTTATTTGTGGGTTTTGGTGCAGGCTGTGTGACTTGGTGATGCAAGTCATTTCGATAATAATTAATTTTAACTAATTAAATAATTAATTGTTTATTTGTGGGTTTTGGTGCAGGCTGTGTGACTTGGTGCTGCCCTTGCATCACCTTTGGCAGGAATGCTGAAATAATTGATAATGGGGTTACATGTAAGAAGCCTTCATCAACAGATAAATCCATGCAAACAAGCACTCATGTTATACTTAATTTCAATATTAATCGCTAAATAAGTCTTGTGTGAGATCGTCTCATGTGAGGTGTACGTATAATATTTTTTTAGTTAAAATATATAGAGTAAGAACATCGATACGATTTGATTCTTTGAGAATTTTTTCAGATCCAAACTAAAAACTGGTCGGGATGAGGCTTTTTAAACTATTGGGGCCTGGGGTGATTTCTTTTCAAAATTTTTCTCATGTAAAATTTTTGCATGACCCATATATTGAATGGGGAAAAAAAGTAGAATAGGTTTTTGCAACAATATTTTTATAAAGTTTATGTTTTATTTTTCGCCCATATCCAACAATATTTATGGATATACTTCTAAATGTTTCATTATTATTTTTTTCAAACTATCTCTTTTGTTTGAATGTTTCGCGCCCACTGAAAAAAATTTCTAGCTCTGCTCATGCCAGTGTGCGATGGGCACACCTGCTGGGTGTGCAATTAAGGCTGACAGTTTAACTCAATTGATGAGGATGCTCTAATACTTTTTATATCTCCATAGAAAAGTATTACGATTTACAAAAAACGTATTACTATATATATGTGTGTGTGCATGCAGCTTGTGGTCATGGTGGGATTATATACTCTCTGCTGGCCTGTGTTGGGTGTGCATGTTACTATACATGCACTTACAGAACTAAACTCAGAGCTTTCTTCAACCTGCCTGAGGATCCATGTTCTGACTGTTTGGTTCATTGTTGCTGTCTCCCTTGCGCTCTATGCCAGGAACACCGAGAGCTCAAGAACCGTGGCGTTGACCCCACTCAAGGTTTTTTTTTTTTTTTTGAACACCAAAACTACATGCCTAAATAATATGAATCATCTATATATATGCAATCCTAATTAAGTTAATCGGTCAGACTATTGACCCGATAACCACATGCATATGCATCTTACTAGGGTTTAATTTTGTATAATGATACGCTCAAATGGAAAAGAATTATGAACGTTTTAGATGGGTATATCTAGGGCTGGGCACTTCGGGTTTCGGTTCGGTTTTTTTCGGTTTCAGTTTTTCGGTTTTAAAAAAATTAAACCATTCAGTTTAAAATAGAGTTCGGTTTCGGTTTGAAAAGTTCGGTTCGGTTTTGGTAGAAGTCCACTAAATAAACGTTTCCTTTTTTACTTGCCCGATTGTTCAGTTGGCTCACTTGGAGTGCCACTTGAAGTGTTTTGTTGATGATAATATAAAGAATCATCCATCTATAGTTAATATTTGAAAAATAAGAATTATTAAAATGTCAAATGTTGAGATGAACAAAATTGATATTTGAAAACTATAGAGATGAACAAAATTGATATTTTGTTTATTAATAATGTAAACAATTTTGATATAATTTATACTTTGTTTTTACAATAAATAAATAAAATATATATAATACTAACCAGTAACCGGTCACATATATTGGTGCGTGTGCGTGCCTATATATATATATATATATATATATATATATATATATATATATATATATATATATATATATATATATATATATACACACACATATATGATTTACTATTCTTAGAAATTTAATTAAAATATAATCAACAATTAAACTAATTATATAATGATTTTAATAAAATGATAATTAAAGAATAGGAAAAAGATATCATAGATAATTAGATATAGGTGTATGATAATAATGATAGAATAATGAAACTTTTAGAATTAAATAATAATGGTGTTATAACGTTATAAGGGTATTTTAGTCTAACAATAATGTAGTAGGGATAATTTTGTCTATTACAATTGAAGTTTACAACATTTAATAAAACTATATATACCTTTATTAACATACAAATGTAAATATTAACAGAAATGTACTTTTAGCTTAATGGGTAAAGCTCTTAACTTCAAATTTAGTAGTTAAGGGTTCAAACCTTTAAGTATATTGTATATATTTATTATATATATATAAAAAATAAAATAAAAAACCGATCGGTTCGGTTCGGTTAAAAACCCGAACCGATCGGGTTACCCAAATCGAGTACCGATCGGTACTTCAGTTTGGGACCGAATCGAACCGAAATGCCCAGCCCTAGGTATATCAAATATTATTATTATTATATGTTTGTGAGGGTAATTAATTTTATCTTTTGAATGCTTATTGTAATTCTAGTCCTTGATCCAACAAGCCCTAGAAATAATTCTTACGTCTATTATGCCAACGAACCAAACAATGGAATGCATATTCATTCTAGAATAAAATTCATATTCCTCTCTCAGAAGTCATTTCAAGAACCAAACATGACATGTCGTAAATGTTTAACCTATAATACGTGACTTTAGTTAATTACAAACATTAAATCGATATACTCACTAAAGGGGGTGTATCAATCATGACTTTTATAAAGTTTTAAAGACTTTTATGAACTTTAAAAGTTTGGGGGTATTCAATTCAAACTTTTAGAGAGTCTTTAAACTAAAAGTTAGGCGGTATTCAATCAAGATTTTTAAAGAGTCTTTAAAAGTCGTGTGGTATTCGATTAAGACTTTTAGAGAGTCTTTAAAAGTCACGTGGTATTCAAAAAGTTATGAACTTTTGTAGACTTTTTAATTTTAAGACTTTTGTAGACTTTTTCTTCTCAAATATAAATAGTTGAAATCCAACCATCAACCCCCGGATTTCAAAATTTTCTTTCTAACAACTTTGAATGTTTTCTCTCTCTATTTAAACTCCATTTTTTCTCCCAATTTAAACCTTATAAACCTATCTAAATTTAATTAAATTATTTTTTTCTTCATTATCATATATTTTCCTCATACTTAAACTCTACCAATTTTTTTCTCTCTCTCCTAAACTTTACAATTTTCCTCTAAAAATTCGAAAAATATTATTTTTTACTTCATTATTGGTTGTTTAGATTGATTTTTATTTTTTCTATGAATTTTTGATCCATAACTTTCTCTAATTCTCCCTAAATACATGAACAAAGCAAATTTTTCATCATCAAATTTTAGTATATGTTCTATAATATTCATATAAATACTTAAATATTTTGTTTTTTATTCTTTTTATGTTTATATTCCTAATATATATTTTTCCTTTTTTTTTTAACAAGTTACTACAAATAGTGAACTATTATTCACAAAAACAATTTAGGGTTGCAAACAATAACATTTTGTTGTTATTCGCAGTCTCAAATTGCTTTGTGAATTTCAATGACTTTTGTAGACTTTTTTAAAATAAAAAGTTGATAAAAGTGTATGAATGTTTTTTATATAGACTTTTATAGAGTCTTATAAAGTTTTAAAAAGTTTTGAACGACTCTATGAAAGTCAATCAAATTTTATTAAAATCTATCGTTTTAAAAGTCTTTAAAATTCTACAAGAGTCAGGATTAAATACACCCCCTAAGTATAAATAATTAAGTTTGGAGGACATGTTTCCATATCAAATAGGACATACTGATGTGTGGAGATCTAATAATGGTTTGTTTTAGGTGAAATAAAATTATGATATATATATTCCTATTATTTTTTTTTTTTTTTTTTTGTAACCCAGGTTTAATTTCTAGAATATTTGAGGTTGATTTTTATGTCTAATTAATTATGTTTATTTATGTAATGTTATTTTGGTTGGGGTGAAGGATGGATGGCGAATGCACAAAAATGGAAGCAAGTTACAATGGTGCCTCCACCTGTTGCACCTGCCATGGGTCGCTGAGTTCACCTTAATTTGGATTTTAATTTGATGGTTTTTAATTAAATTAATTACATTATTATTGTCTATTTCCTATGTATTTCAATTCATGCATGATTGGGATTGTTTATATGAATTCGAAATGTATGTTGTCTTATTGTTACTATATTGCTGTTGGAAGTTATCAGCGACGTGTTTTCTTGTAGTTATATGATGATATTTGTAACATTCAAATAATTCAATATAAATGATCATTCCTGAAATATATTTCTTTAATGAAACAATGGAATAGAATTTAATTATATTCTATTCATTTTCCTATAACATAACATTCGTATTCATTCAAAATTCGTTCCATGAATCAAACATATTGTTAGTTTTTTTTTTTTTTTTTTTTTTTTTTTTTTTAAAGATTAAAATTTAATGAATTAAATCGCGAATAAGATAGCTTATAAAGAAAGGATGAGCAGTATCAAACCACTCTCCACAACCTGCATCAGAACTAGCCTCCCTAGCAACCGTGTGTGATGCATAGTTCGCAGATCATTTAGCAAAACAGAATTTAACATCATCAATCATTGATGCCAATTCTTTAACATCATCAATTCCAAAAGTAGAATTAAACGAAGGACTAGAAAGAGAATAACAAACAGTTTGAGAGTCCATTTTCACATCTATACCACTCATTCCCATATCTTTCAACCAACTTAAAGCCTCTCTCAAAGAAATAGCTTCAACTTCGTTGATAGTGTAAGTCCCTTCAAGATGCATATTATTTGCTGCAAAAAATACTCCTTCATGATCTCGTAGGACCCAACCTAGCCCATAGAATTAGTTGATGCATCGAGCGACGCATTCTTGTTCAGCTTTAGTCTTCCGCCTTCTGGTCGTGTCCAGCGTTCGTTTCCCCCTGACGGGTGGCCTGCATGGATGTTATTGTTGACATGAGACCAATTATTCCAAAAGGTAAGTGCACGGTGGAGTAGTAATTCAGCATCAAAATTAACCCCTTTCCACACACAATCATTGCGACTTTGCCATAGTCCCCAACATGCCATTTTAAACTTTGCTAAGAGATCACCATTTAAACAAGTTATTAAGGCCAAAAACCAATCAATAACATTACCATATGCTACACCCATTGGCACGCCAATAAGGTTCCAAATTTCCGCAGCTTCAGTACACTGTGCAAACATGTGATAAGCACTCTCTCGAGCCCTCCTGCACATATGATAGGCCAAAGAACAATGAATATTTTTGGAATGAAGGGCATCCCTGGTTGGCAAAAAAGAAGAGGCCAACTGCCAGCAAAAGTGCTTGACTTTTGGCGGGACATCAATATTCCATAAGCGAGACCATGGTCGCACTTCAGATAACTCACCCTTCACCCGCTTATAGCATGTCTTGACAATATATTCACCTTTGCATCCCAGTACCAGTACCACGAGTCTCTCGGCTTTCTGATGGAGATAGGTATATTCAATATTAGCTTGGCATCTCGGACGTCAAAGGTATCCTGGATACGATTCACATCCCACCCCGTTCCTTGGGCATTAAACAGAGTGGCCACGGTGACTCAAAAACCTCCTCACACACTGGTGATGTTATCCATGGACCACTGTCTATTGGCAACCACGCATGTCTCCCAATAATTGTGTCCAGCCCATTCCCAATACTCCGCCTACAACCATCCCAGAGGACATCCTGAACCTCTATTAGGCCCCTCCAAATAAAAGACGGATTACTACCTGCAACTGCATCAAAATATGAACAGTTTGGGTAATACCAAGCTTTGTATACCTGTGCTACCAAAGATGAGGGGTTTGTAACTAATCTCCAAGCTTGTTTTCCCAGTAAAGCCAAATTCATCTCACGTAGAGATCGGAAGCCCATTCCCCCGGCTGCTTTTGGGGCTATTAAGCCAATCTAAGATCTCCATCTTAAGCCCCTGCCATTTCCCACTGTGCCAGTCCACCAGTACTCATTCATCAGGGTAGTGGCAAAAGGAAAACCATCATCGCATAGCTAGGCGTTGCTTGGATGACATTTTTCAATAGTATCTCACGCCTAGCTCTCGAAAGAAATTTAGCATTCCAACTTCTCACCTTTGCTAAAATTCTATCTTTCAGGCACTCGAGGATCTGTTTTTTCCTTCTTCCCACGAGAGATGGTAACCCTAAGTATTTGCCAGCCGTGTTGCCTTCGGTCACCCCAAGTGATTGAGTCACTGTGCTACGCACTGGAGGTGTAACATTAGTACTGAAGCATATCATAGACTTATCATAATTAATCCTCCGTCCCGAGGATCTCGAATAGGTGTCCAACACATACTTCATACAATGAGTTTCCTGGGCATTGGCACGTAGGAATAAGAAGCAGTCGTCCGCAAAGAGCAAGTGAGATATCGACAGTGCTCCCCGAGCCACGCGAATACCATGCAACCTTCCCAGATTCATATACTTCTCTATCATCACACTCAGACCCTCAACAATCAGCAAAAACAGATAAGGTGATAGGGGATCGCCCTGACACAACCCGCGTCCCAGTATAGTAGGACCAAGTTGACATTGCTCATACAAGATGTGGTATTTCACGGACCGAACTGTTTCCATGATAATGTTAACCCATCTTCGTTCGAACCCCAACTTAATCATTATAGCCTGGAGGAAGTCCCATTCAACACCGTCGTATGCTTTACTCATATCGACATTTAAAGCAATGACTCCTTCCTTCCCTTGGGTTTTTCGACGTAGGTAATGATGGACCTCATAGGCTAGCATTATGTTGTCCATAATGAGACGTCCTGGAACAAAAGCACTCTGGGCATGCGAGATAATTCCCTCCAGTAGTGGTTTTAACCTGTTTGCACAGACCTTTGCAGCAATTTTGTAAACCACGTTACATAACGCTATCGGCCGTAAGTCCTTCATGGATTCTAGGGTTGTTTTCTTTGGGATCAAGACAAAAAAAGTTTCATTAGCCTTTGTTGGGAAGGAAGTCGTATGGAGGAAATCCCTGCAAAATGAAGTTACTGCTTCCCCAACAATATCCCAATAATATTGGAAAAAGCCTGGACCTAGCCCATCCGATCCTCGCGACTTATCTGGATGCATCTGGAAAACTGCTTCCCTTACTTCCTCCATGCTCACCGGACGTAGAAGCAGTAAATTATCATGTGGACTAATCCTTGGCATAATTGCATCAATAATTTCGGCCATATCCCCTTGATCTGACTCAAACAAATTTTGGAAATAGCTTTGCATAATATGCCTAATTTCCTCCTCCGTTTCGAACCAGTTCCCATCATCATCGTTCAACTTAAAAATTTTATTCATTCTCTTTCTTGATTTTACAGAATTGTGGAAGAACTTGTTGTTTAAGTCACCGCCTTTGTACCAATGTTCCTTCGCCCTTTGCTTCCAAAAAAGGTGTTGTTGCTCAAGTAAGTGAAGGAGATTTTTTTTCAGTATTAGCATAATCAACCATACTGTCCTCATCTCGACATGAACGAAGAAGTTCTAACCTCCGTTTGTAGCTGTCAATCTGTCATTGGAAGTCTTTGTTGTAAGTCTTCCCCCAACGCCAAATATCCTTGCCACAACAATCAATTCGCATAAGAACATCTAACCCCATTGTTCATTCCCAACTTTGAGCAACTATCTCACGGCATTTATCCTCCCTTAACCACATATTATTAAAAGGAACCGCTTCCGTCGAAGGCCACTAACCGTAGCCACCGGTGTTAGCAGCAAGGGCAAGTAGTCGCTATACGGGCAAGCCAAAGACGTAGCTTTTGCACCCTCAAACATAGAGAGTCAATTATCCGAGACAAGAATCCTATCTAGTTTTTCCTCTATCATATTGCTTGTACCCCGTGACCGCTCCCAGGTGAATTGATTGCCATTAAAGGGGAAGTTTTGCAGCCCGCTATCAGCAACCGCATCACAGAAACCATTTAGCAACCATGGTGGATGAGGGGCTCGCCCATGTTTCTCAGACTGATACATGCGAATCGTTATAGTCACGCATAATTACCCACGGCATAGGACTTCGATTCGCAAAATGACGGAGCATCTGCCAAGCTTCCCTTCGATGTGATCTCTTGGGGTAGCCATAATATCCCGTGTAGCGCCAAACCTGACTACCCACATCCATGCTCAACGTAGTATCAATGTAATTGCTACAATAAGCAGTTATTTGGAGATTCACTGTATTAGACCACAACATTGCAAGGCCTCTATGCCCAACTGCATCAACTGTAAAGACACTGTCAAAACCCAAATGTACTCGCACATTCTCCATTCTGTGTTTGTCAACGAAGGCTTCTATTAAGAAAACCACTCTTGGCCGCTTAGCGCGAACTAGGTCCGCAAGTACTCGAATCGCCGTAGGGTTGCCAAGCCCTCGATAATTCCATGCTAATAGATTCATATTTCTTGGCGGGCTTGCGATGCAAGACCCGCCTTCTGGCCGTTTTTTGGGACTCCGTCATCAGTCTCCATATCATTCTGAGCAGTCTCCCTAGACGTACTGCCTGTGTCAACCCTCTTCCTCTTCGAGTAAGATGCCACATACACAGGTCCTGTCTCACTGTTTGCCGGAACATCACTCGCAAACATGTTAGGTGCCTTCCAGTCTTTACGCTCAACATCCAATTCAGGTGCTACCCATCGCTGTCTTGCTGTGGGGGTATTCCTACGTGACCCTGCACGAAGCCACAGCACATACGGTTTATCAGCCTTGGTATCAACCCCATGTGCAATTCTTGGGCAAACTCGATCACCATGCCCGATGATCCTACAGATGAAACAGAAAGTTGGAAGCCTTTCATATCTGAAGTCGACATAAGCACATGATCCATTGTCCTTTTTGAGCTTCATCTGCTTCTTTAAGGGCTTGGTTACATCGATAGCCACACAGACTCGATAGTAAGTCCTCATTGAACCCCCAAAATTCTTATCATCTGTATATGCTAAAGTAACCAAAAACGATCCGATTGCGGGGACAACTGCATCTGATCGGAGGCCAGCCGGCAAAGAGCGAATCTGCACCCAGAACTCGACATGATTCAAGGGAACAGTCTCCGGATCATCACCTGGTTTGACCTTCTGCATTATCAGTAAATTCTGTTCGTATGTCCATGGTCCATCACTAAGGATTCTAGCAAGATCAGTTTTGTGATAAAACCGGATGAGATAACGCTGTGGTTGTAGCTGTTTCATTGTGACCCCCATCGCTAGCTGCCACACAGATGCCATAGTATCTTGAAAGAAGTGAAATTTGATTTGTTTGTTTGTGACCAGCTTACCCACTGTGTAAAAACTCGTTTCTCGATTCTCGTCGTTGACTTGGACGTTCGGTACTTGCATACTTCATCATCATCAGCGTCAGCTAATGTTTTTTAAGGAAAATGTTAGTGGTTTTAGAAACCAAAATTTTCTTTCACCATTCAGTGTTTGAGTACTAAAAGAAAATGAACTCAAAGGAAAATATTTATTATAATCAAGGAACAAAGGCCCAATTTGAAGGAAAATGTATTCTTTCGTTTTTTAGTTGGGAGACATTTTCTAGATTCTTTATTTTTCATCTCTCTTCTCTGTTAAATTATTTTCCAGATTATTATTATTACAACAATCACCACCACCACAATTCACAAACACCACTACACCATAAAACCACAATCACCAACACAACCACCAACACCAACACTACTACTACACCACCACCACTGCCACTAACACCACCATCTCCACCACCGCCACTACTACTACTACAACACCACCCCCACCACCAAAACCAACACCACCGCCCCAATATCACCACTACAATCACTGCCACCAGCACCACCACAAGTCCACAACTATCACCACTGTCGCCGCCGCCACTACCACCACTATCGGCACCAACACCACCATCTCCACCATCATTACCACCAACACCTACACGGCTACACCACCAACTCCATCACCACAACACCGCAACACCACACCACCACCACTACTACCACACTACCATACCACCACCACCTTCACCACATATAATAATAATAATAATAATAATAATAATAATAATATATTATTATTATTATTATTATTATTTTTATTATTATTATTATTATTATTATTATTATTATTATTATTATTATTATTATTATTATTATTATTATTACAACAAATAGTATGTGGAGAAAAAATAACTTTTGACTAAACAGGAAAAAATAATTTTTTAACACTGACTAAACATTAAAAAATTAAAATATTTTTTCAAAAAAAATTGAGTTCTAGAAATTATTTTTCATATTTATAAAGAGATCCTTAATTCACTCTTATTTACGCCTGTGCTGCTCTATGCCTCTATATAGCAATAAATTGAATTTCGGTTGGGATCGTTGGCCTTCAACTATAAAACAATCATGAATTTAGGTGCCCCAATTTCTACCACTGCGCTATCAGCCGCCGGCTGCCGCAGCCACCGCCTCTCCTTATCCTCCTCCACCCCTTCCTGGCCCAAATTCACAATTTCCTCCTTGTACCGGAGGAGGTGGAGGAGCGGCCCTACCGGAATCAATCCCTCCCATCACTTCTTGTGTTCAATGTCAACCTCATCTGCCGGCTCACCGGAGCCCCTGCCGGAGAAGCCGAAGCCCCAGCCTTGGCTCGTCGTCGGCCTCGGCAACCCTGGCAAATTATACAACGGGACTCGCCACAATGTTCGTATACTACTACCCCTTTTTTATCAGTTGAATGAATTATATATTCGTATGTGTGTATAGTCTGGTAATTAAATTTGATGATTATAATTTTGATACAGGTGGGGTTCGAAATGGTGGACGCAATTGCTGAAGCAGAAGGCATATCAATGAGCAGCGTCTCCTTCAAAGCCCTATTTGGAAAAGGTTCCTCTGTTTACCCACATTTATATTTTTGTTTTGTTTTGTTTTGTTACTTATTTGCCTATTAAATTTCTTTTTCCTAGTCTATATAATCAGTTAATATTCACTGTGATGTCCATTGAACTACCCATTGAGAACTAATTTAACTCCTTGCATCGTAGCTATTCTTGAAGTACTATTGAATATATTGGGATCTAATATGGAAAAACCAGAATGTTCATCGCTTCAAGTCACAAACTTTATGAGTGATGAAGAAGGAATTAGGCTGTGTATGGTACTTATTTTAGACTTTATAGCTTATTTTAAGCTGCAATCATTTATAAGCTCTATTTAGTAAAACATGGGAAGCTTAAAATAATAGTCCGTAGCTTATTTTGTGTTTAAGAGTCGCACATTGAAAAAATAAGAGAGAACATATGGTTTATAAGGCAATGAGTTAGACTAGCTATTTGATTAGATTTAGTCTTTTACTTTGGTTGGCCCATGTGCATTATAGTCCACTTGGGTGACCCGGTTGTCTACCCGTGTATTGGTGGCCTCTAAGCTTTCGTTTGAGGATGCGTTTTTACACTTATAAGCTTATTCAACATCTAATTTTATGAAACACTTTAATTTCAATCAATTAGCTTATTAAATACTAGCTTTTCAACTTTCAGCTAACTTTTCAGCTAGTGTACCAAACAAAGCCTTAGTATAGTTGTTCTAAATGCATTTTCTCTCGTGCTTTTGGCTTTTCTTATGATTCTCAAGGTTTCATTGGAAATGTTCCGGTTATGCTTGCTAAGCCTCAGACTTTTATGAATGCAAGTGGTGAGTCTGTAAGTTCTCCAACTGCGCATGTCTTTGTTTTCACAAAACTTTCTGCAAGTCACTGACTGTGTAACTGTGTTCTGGGGACTTTTAACAGGTTGGAGCAATCGTTTCATTTTATAAGATTCCGTTGAAGCAAGTTCTTGTGGTAAAAATTTCTATTGAGCCTTGGAACTAAGCATTTCTTTTTGTGCAAGTACTTACTCTATTTGTTCTTCTGTTATAGATTTTTGATGACATGGATCTACCTTTTGCGAAATTGCGGTTATTGCCTAAAGGTGGACATGGAGGGCACAATGGGTACTTTTCTTGTCTTCAAACTTTTTATCTGGTTCCATTTGCCTGTTCATGCCTGACCTGAAAAATATAAAATTATGGCTAACTTTCTGAGGAGGTTAGTAACAATTCATGCATTTTGTCACAAGCTAGTTTAGAAGTTGCTTTCTGGGTAATAATGATAGTTATGACAAGAAGTGCCATTGCATTATAATACTTTATTGTGATGGCTTTATATCATAGCATTACTTGCAATGTATTTGTACTCCTGAAAGAGAAATATTTAAAACTTGATAATCAAGATTAAGCAAACATTGGTCAGTATTAAAACTAATTTAAAAAGTTCAAGAACAAACCTTGTGTCTTGAGGCCAATGACCTTGTGGTCTAGTGGCATGAAGTGGCTCTCCCAAATGGGAGGTCATGGGTTTGAGTCCCAGTGGGGGCGGTATTGACTCTTTGTGCTTCAATAGGTTGAGAAAGTAGCTATGAACAGATACTACATTGTAACAGAGTCAATGAGTCAACGGTATGTATGCTGTTTTAGAAGCATGTGTTGCAGTCTTTTGTCACAATCTTTGTGTCTTAAAATATTCTCCCTTTTTGAAGGATGAGGAGTATTATTGATCACTTCAAAGGTAGTCGGGATTTTCCACGTTTAAGAATAGGTACATTCCTCAGAAGTCCAAAGAGTTTCTTGCAATTACTCTTACTTTTTAAGCATGTGAACAAATTTGTTTATTTCATGTAGGAATCGGGAGACCTCCAGGGAAGATGATTCCTTCAAGTTTTGTTCTCCGCCCATTTAATAAAGTAGAACGCACAGAGGTACTTTATCTGTTCACCTCCATGTTCTGAGAGACTGACTATATTAGATTTTACTATTTTAGATGTTGATGGTGGGGTTTTCTTGTTTTCTAGCTTGATTTTACATTGCAAAATGGCGTGGAAGCTGTGCGAATTCTTGTGTTGGAGGGTTTTGACAAAAGTGCGACACTTGTTAATAGCGCCAAACCATTACAACAATTTAGTTAAATTATTCAATTTACAGTCTTGCTATTGTCAAAAATCATTTCAAATGCAAGGAATGAAGGGATCTGCTCATCTGCCACTAACACCAGGTAGTACAATTTAATTCAATCTGATGAAGAAAGTTAGCTCTAAAGATATCATTTACTTTTAGGAGGTGATTATACCAAGTTCTGAAAACATTTTTAGCTATTGTTTTTATTGATACTAGTATTGTACTCGTGCGATGCACGGCCTATAAATAAAATTTTAATTTATAGCGTTATTGTAATAAATAAACAAAAATGGAATGGATATGTGATAATTTGTTACTTTAAGAAATCAGTAAGTATAATTTGGTATTGATGCAATTTTTGACCATATATATATATATATATATATATATATATATATATATATATATATATATATATATAAAAGCACACTATAAGTGATAAATGTTTAAAAACCAAACCTAAAAGTTCACAAATCCTTCACTTTCTCAACTTTTAACAACAAACTTCTTAAGACTTTTTTGAGCTGTGTGAATGAAAATCACTGTCATTCTCATCTTCATTTTCCTACAAAAATTTCTAAATAAAAAGATAAACAATAAATAAAATTAATAAAATTTGAAATTAAATAAGGGCAATACTAAACAAAAATACCAAACTTATCATCCCCAATATAACTTAATTAGATCATGTTAATATTGAATATTCACAAAGGCATTAAATTGAAATTAAATTGTTCTGCATTTGGTATTGAGTGATACTACTATTTATACGAACTAAATATTTATTAAAAAATATACATTGATTTGTAATAAGACTACATAAGACAGATTTTACAATATAGGATGGTATCTCTAAGTGAAGAAACAAAAGGAATTCTACAAATTACTTCTCAAAACAAAAAGGAAATTTACAATTTACATAAATCATAATCTGTTTCATGCTCAATAACCTAACATTATTAATACCCTACACAATAAACTTTGGAACCAAAAAACTCGCGTAGTTTACTACCTGCTTTGTACTTTGTAGAATGGCCTGTAACTGAAAACATACTTAGTTCCTGTATCAACATAATAGAGAGAATAAGTAAGACTTAACAATATACACATTCATAAAGTAATAAGAAAAAAAGAATGCTAAAGCAATCTTGAAAACCATTGCAATACCACGTAATGCTTAAATTTCTGTTGGCAGTTTCTTTGTTATTCTCTTTACAATAGACATATACAGAGAATAAGTTAATCATTACAACGGGAAAATAGATTTCATACATACCTCCAGATATCTTTCGGTCAACTGCATTGCTGTCATGCGTATTAGTTCGTTGTAGTCTCTATCCCATAGAAGAAATGACTCATTACCGTCTTCATCTACGATCCTCACCACAAGGTGTAAGCTTCTTAATAAAAATAGCATGTAATCCTTTCTGTCTAATTATGCATTTAAACATAAATACAACACAGATCTATTTTATAATAACAGTCCTGAGTTTACAACCTCAAATCTAATGAATAAAAATTCAAATTTAATATTCTAATGAAATGTACAGTGGATATATAAGTATATGTATCATACCAAATGATAGTGACTTTTCTTTCAAAATAAAAATGACAATTACTTGTCTCCTCTCATAAACAACATAGTATTGATCACCAATTCACCATTGACCCACGGGTGAATTCATCAAATGCATGTGTTCCCATAAGATAATCTTGTTATTGTATTCACACTCCAAAGAGGAGTTTGTTCATCGGAAAGACTAAATATGAGCATGCAAAAAGCATAATCCCTGTAATAGTATCTAGAATTAGAATAGAGAAAAAATAAAGTTATATACTCCGTGGGTATTATACACAGGTTACACATACATGCATACTTCTTTTGCCATGAAAAACACACTCCTTACACTTTATGCTTTCACTGCCCTTCCTATCATGTATATATATCATACTTACACACACTTAGCTTGATAGCAGTGCTTGTTTTCATAGGAAATAAATCAGTCGCCGTAGTGAAGAGAGGTGCCACATGGAGATCGAAGATTATATTTGCAATCTGAAACAGTGTTGTGCTGTTTTTGAAACTGTAAGGTGAGAATGTATTTTTATAGCTGTGTTTGGAGACATTGAAGAGATATGTGATTTAATGCTATTTTTTTCGGATAACAAAGAAACACAATTCTAAACTGTGTGAACAAATTAATTAAACAATAAATCATAATCAATAGGATAACCAAGGGTTGAAAATCAAAAAGCCAACCTCGATCTGTTCATTTCTATTCAAATATTAAAGATTACATTGAACCACTAAAGTGATAATTCCCAAAAAATAGCTATAAATGAGAGGCCAAAATCGTTTTTACACTACTTATTACAAAATGGAGTCGTTTTATTTGAGCGGGAATTATTTACCAAATTTATTTTCCCAAGGGGTGTGACTTTTTTATATAGTAAGATAAAGATTGTTTGTGTTTTCATTGTTTAGGGTTTGAGCCCTGTAGTTGGAAATCATTTTCACGTTTTCTGTCACTGCAAAGTTATTCAAGGATGGAGGAATTGGAACTATTTGCTCCTTTGGAAGAGTGGTAACTATGCAATGGTGTATTCATATTTTACATTATTATAAGAATAATGACAATCTTATCTACTAAAATCAGTATCTAAGAATCTTATATCACATCTATATGAGGCTTAGAAATGAAGAGTTACATTTGAAATGGGCATTAAGTTTGAAGACAGAAGTATTGGATTTTGATTCTTGGAGTAATTTTTTTTAATGTAAACTTTTTCTTGAATGATCAGCTTAGCTCTGCAAGTGCAATAATAATAGTGGTTATTGCCTCCCCAGCTTTTGATTCTTAACTTAACAATCAAGATTCAAGACGTACTCTCAGCTCACTTGACCCTTCACACCAGTGCAGTTCGATCTTGTCCCAGGCAGGCTTCTAATATTGTCCTGTCCTCGTTCAAAAACGTCAAACAGTTATCCAAGCTTTTGTTTTCTGGGGATAAGAGAAACGAAACTTCTTTTATCTGACTATTTCTTGGGCTTTATGGGTAACACATGCTACATACTTTTCCTTCCTAATGAAACCAAGCTTAGGGGCTTGTGTCTTTAATTTTATTATATTTGTTGTTTTCTTGACAAGTTTCTGTACAGTGTTTGTTTACTGTTGTTGTGTTTTGAAAATATATATATTTGCTGTTAGTTGTATTCATAGTTCCGGTTCCATTTAACTAAAAAAGATTTGACAACAGCTATGTTTTGCCCAGCTATTTATTTTTATCTAAATAATATAACAAACAAAATATTTAAAAAAAAAAAAAAAAGAGTAATGTTTTGTACTAGTTTCTGATGGAAACCAGTTTGGTTTTGTCGGAAATCACTCAAAGTAAAAAACGGAGGATGACGGAAGAAAGTTGATAAAACATTCTCGGAAGAAAGCAAAGGAAGAAGTCACGGAAGAAGCCAGGAAAAAGAAGCACTTCGATTTGGAAAATGGCTTCTCCCAGAAAAATCAAGCTATTTTCCCTTTGACCGGAAAAATCATTTAACATTGACTTCTATTTTTCACTATCTTTCAAGTTTCAAACACCGGAAACACGAATGTCATTTTTTGAATTTTCTTGAGTTTGAATATCAAAGAAAAATTAAGTTAAAGAAATATATTTATTCTGCTCAACATTAAAAAAAAAATACTCAATTTGACATAAACCGTCTTCCCACATTTTTAGTCAGATGACATTTTTCATATTTTATTTATTTATTTTTTTCATATTTATCTTCTCTATCATGTATTTTCGAACTAGTGCCACCACCATCACCACCAACATCACAACAACCACCAATTATTATTATTATTATTATTATTATTATTATTATTATTGTTATTGTTATTATTATTATTGTTGTTATGTTATTGTTATTGTTATTATTATTATTGTTATTGTTATTATTATTATTGTTATTCTTGTTGTTTTTGTTGTTGTTGTTATTGTTGTTGTTATTGTTATTATTGTTAGTATTGTTATTGTTATTGTTATTGGTGTTATTGTTGTTATTATTATTGTTGTTGTTGTTGTTGTTGTTATAATTATTATTATTATTATTATTATTATTATTATTATTATTATTATTATTATTATCGGTACTGCTATTATTTATTGGTCAAATTAACTATTTATTCATTGTTTATTTTTTTTAATAATTTTTAATTATTTTAAATTTAATTTTTTTGCGTTTAATTATATTTTAACATAGTTTCTAAATATATAAATTTTATATATTAATACTAAATTTAATATTATATAAAATTCAAGTAAAAATAACTCCAGTCAAATTTCGTTAATGGGACGGATGGAGTATTATTATTATTATTATTATTATTATTATTATTATTATTATTATTATTATTTTGAAAAAGAAAAACTCAATGCATTAACTCAATAATAGTAACAAAAAAATTCAGGAAGGAATTCTCTCAAGTGTAACGAACAAGCTGAGAATCTGCGTCCATCGCAAGATAGTGGGCCAATTGGTTTGCTGGGCAAGGAATAAAGCAACATAAATAACAAAAAGAATTTAAAAATATTCAACATTTATCTAAAATATGACCATTATACAAAAAATCTTTGTGTTTGTTAGTTAAGATCACCATGACGTTGTTGCAATTTGTTACAAAACAAATCTTGCTGAGGTTCTAAGACTTGAGCCAGGAGACAGCCTCTTAACGAACCAAAGCTTCGGTCTGATAGGGATCCTTAACACAGGACAAGGGATCATTGACTGCGGCTAGAAATCCACCTGCTATGTCGAGTAAGACTGCCCCAAAGTTTGCTGCTCCCGTAGACGGAATAAGAGCAGCATCAACTCATGTTGTTGTTGTTGTTGTTGTTGTTACTGCTGCTGCCACCACCATTATACAACCACCATTTTTTTAAAACACTCATGATTCACCATAGAGATTCAATCATGTGACCACCCATTTAAAATAGTACTGTAAATACAATGTTGCAAAAAACGTTAGGCGCCCCCTAGGCGCCGATTTATTATTATTTTTTTTAATTAAAAATAAAATTAAAAATTAAAAATTTTTAAAAGTTAGTAATAAAATATAAGGTTTCGATAGTTATTTCTTACAAACTATTTACGTAAGTGGTTGTAAAAGTGTTTAAAAGATTGTTGAAACCATCTAAATACATAAAAAAAAAAAATTAAAATAAAGAGCAAAAGAAGCATTTTTTGCAGAAATTAGAGGGACAAACCGCCTTTGGCTGTTTGCGGTGGATAGATCTCGAAAAAATACGCGATTTGAAAAAAAATTGTCCAAAACGGACAACCGAGTCAAGAGTTATGCCTTCCTGAACTTTTCCCACTTGAAAACGCAAAAAAAAAAAAAAAAAAAAAAAAAAAACAAAAAAACAAACAAACAAACAATTTCAGCGCCGGTTCAGCCGGCTAGGCGGCCGCCTAGATCGCCTAGCCGGCCGGCCGCGGAGGAGGCCGATTCCGGCAGCCGCCTAGCGCCTAGGCGCGATTTTTGCAACCATGACTGTTATAGATATGTCATCACACTATATAATAGTTGGCAATGAAACTTTAGTTAACAGTGTTACAAAAAAAAAATGAACTATTTAATGGTCGATTAGTTGAGAAGTTTTAAAATGTTAATTTTAATAAATTAATAAATTTTTCTGAACTTTTTTTTAAAACTTAATTTTTTTTTTTTTTTTACAAATAAAAGTAACGTATAATATTAAAAAACTCGATACAGTGCTAAATCGACAGTTCGATACTAGAAAATTTTATGTGAACACTAAATTTTTTGGACAATAACGTAAAACCTTAAAATTAGTGGTTTTCATCTAAAACGCAACATAAGACAAATGCCACTTATGTTAGCGCAGGCGGCTAGCGGTTAGCCAGAGCCCAAAATGGGTAAATAATTGTTAGCTTATTGAGTTAGTGGATTTAACTAGTTGATAGGATTAACTGATTTAGAAAGATATTTTTTGCTTTTTTTTTTTAATAAAAAAGCTAATTCATTATTCATACGATGAAAAGTATAAGATCGATGGAATGATAAAACATTCTTACAATCAAACATTGAAACAAATTTTCAATGCTACACGAAATTTGAATCTCTGACTATTTTTCAAGATTGAAGCTGAATTGTTTGGAGAACTTGAAGCTTCTTTGATATTGTTAATGATCTTGCTATCCAAGTCTGACTCTGTTGCGGCTCTTCTGTCCATAGACAATATCTCCATTAATCTGAACTGCATATCAAGATTCAGATCTTCTTCGGTGCTCGGGATAAAGCAAACATACTCCATTATCAGATAAATTGTTTCACCTTATGAAAAAAGAACTCGCCAAATAAAAGAGAGGAAAACTCACTAAAGACACAAGAGGAAATAACTTGCAAACGAAACGAGAAGAAATAACTTTAACAAAACAACAGATGAAAATCAAATCTAAACCAGCCAAAATAAATCCTAAACACCAAACCACTAACCAATATATATATATATATATATATATATATATATATATATATATATATATATATATATATATATATATATATATATATATATATATATATATATATGGAAGGGATCAGGTGCATTTATGGCTTCCCGTGCGGTTGAGCGGTTGATTAATGTGCGTGAATTTTATACTTAATGTGCGTGAGTCTTGTGCTTAATGTGCCTGGAATTTGTACTTAACATGTGTGAGTGTGTAATGTTAATGTGCTTGAGTTTTGTACTTAATGTGCCTGAGAATTGTGCTTAATGTGCGTGAGATTTGTACTTAATGTGCGTGAGTAGTTCAGAATTATGAGCTCAGAAGGAAGCAGAACAGAAAATTTTCACAGTCTCATTCTTTTTCACAATCTTTGAAAGAAGGAGATTGAGAAAAGCTCAGAAGCTAAGGAGACTGTTTTATCACAGATTGAAACATATGTGCGTTTACACAAACCTCATAAGCTCTCATTAGCAGCCCCTCAGTATGCAAAGCAAAACAAGACAAAATTCATTCCTCCACCACTTCGAAACAAAAACATGAAAAAAATTGCAGCAGTGGATGCGCATAATTTTCACAGCAGTGGATGAAGAACACACTCACGCAAATTAAACACATAACTCTCGCACCTTAGGTACAAGACTCGCACACCTTAAGTACAAAACTCACGCACATTAACATTACACACTCACGCACATTAAGTACAAATCGCAGGCACATTTAACACAATACTCACGCACATTGAGTACAAATCTCACGCACATTAATCAACCACACAATTGCACGGGAAGCATTCAACCGCACCGGAACCTTTCACTATATATATATATATATATATATATATATATATATATATATATATATATATATATATATATATATATATAAAATTTATTGAACCGCTGACAAAAGGTAAAGAAGTTTGGATCTGGAGTTGGAGATGGTGAGGGACAGTGGTGAAGGAGGAAGAAATGTCGGTGAGGGATCGGAGGAGATGGTGGCGGTGGAAGAGCGGCGGGAAGAGGTGTAGGCAGCGGAAGAGAGGCCGAAGGACAGACGATTGAAAGATGGTCGGAGTATGGGAAGAAACGAGAGGAGGCTGACGCCGCCTCCTCAAAACGAGCGGAGGCAGCGGCCAATCAATGGAGGATGAGGAAAAACCTTGCAGAGAGAATATTAGGTTACGGAAAACCCTTCCTTTAAATAGAAAGATGTTTAAAAAATTAACTATTAGCTCATAGCTGATTATATACAAAATAACTTTATTAATTTGAAAATTTGAATTTTAGCGTTTCAAAGCAATAAATGGATACAATAAGAGTTAATTCCAGCAATGGTCCTCCGACTATATTGATTTTCCAAAATTAGTCCTTGACTTTTAATTTGGACACTTTAGGTCCCTTGACTTTCAATTTCTTTCCAATTGAGGTCCTTTCGTCAGAATACGGTTAATTGAATTTTAAATGAAGGGGTAAACTCATCATTTCACCTGCCTGTGTATTATTCTTAGTATTTCTCCATTGTATATGCGATATATATCAAGATAATCTTAGTCGAAACCGTAAAATATTCATCGTCGTTCCCCATTTGCTGACTACTCGTGTGTGCGTTCCTCTATTATTGAGATGTTTACAAGGTATAACAGCGAAATACGAAGGGAGAAATACGAAGAATAATGCATAGGCAGGTAAAAGGACGAGTTTACCCCTTTATTTAAAGTCTAATGAACCGTATTCTAACGAAAGGACCTCAATTGGAAAGAAATTGAAAGTCAAGGGACCTAAAGTGTCCAAATTAAAAGTCGGGGACTAATTTTGGAAAATCACTATAGTCGGAGGACCATTGCTGGAATTAACTCCAAAAATTTAATTAATCAAACATTTATATTAGTTGTTTAACCAAATCAAATAATTAACAATGATCAAATAATTAAAATTGATTGATAAGCTTTACCAAATCATAAACTCTTAAGCCGTAACAGCCATATCCTCCAATTTTCATCTTTACCCCTGCCGAGACTTAACTAGCCAGCCCACCTTATTCCTGCACACAATTCCTCTCTCCCTCTACAGAAGATACCGACGACTCGAAGTTCTTTCTCTTCCGCGGATCGCCGCCGCCGCCGCCGCCGTGCCGACAGTTTGGATGCTCAGAAAATAGAACATAATAAGCAGAGGCGATTCTTAGCTGATCGTAAATGATTACGAGGTCGCCTTCTTCTTCAGGAAGAATTAACATCGCGTCAAGCGCTAAGAAGCTTGATGTCGATCACCGTTTTTCTCTCCGCGTTTACTTCCGTATCGCTGATAATATCCTCAGACAGGTCCTCTCCTTCTATTACCTATTACTGTATCTATTTTCCGTAATTAGGTTCTTTTTACCTTCATAGGTATTGGAATTATATTTAGGGGGGGTTAGGCTAGAGGGTTTTAAGCATAGTGAATTGAAGTTATAGTTCCTTGCATAGAAGCTTTGTTTTATTCTTTGGAGTTTTCGTTTCAGATGCTAATAGTTTGAATTTTTATAGTAGCTATAATTTTGTACAATTGCTAGTAAGTTATTGCGGAACGAGTTGAGATTTTACCTAAGAAAAGTAATAGAACGTTTCTTAGTTTCTGATTTCTGAACATTATTTTCTAAACTGTTCGATCAGGGCAGTGAGTGTTCACACTGCTCCAGTGTGTCCAGTTCTTGTTATTTTCTGAGATCGACTTCAAAATGTCCTTGCTCAAATCTGATGGCTAAACTTGTAATTGATAATGTATTTCAAACCCATGCTTCATAAGTGTGGCTAAATCAATACTTTATTTTTTGGCTAAAATCCAGCAGCTAAACATGTAAATAATAATGAATAATGTATTTGATGCTCTTGCTTTGCACATGTGGTTACTGATAAGAACCTAAGGAAGAAAATAACTAAATCAAAATGCTAAATGGCACAGCAATAAATTTATATTGAACTTCGATCCCAAAGACAGTAGGACACACTTTTATGAGATGTAGTGTCTATATGGTCTGATTACACTTTCCTGTTAAATAGTCCCTAGAGTACTGTGCAGTACGAATGTGGCTAAATGATAAATTTATCTACAAAAATATCTGAGAATTGGAATACTAATTCAGATATTATGTTTTTACCCAAAAACTCATCTTTCCCTTGGGCCTTGTTAAGAAAGAAAGGAAAGACTAGTATTGGTACTTGCTTGTAAGTGGCATGCGAAAATAATTAGGGCTCAAATTAAATCTCACTCTAGGAAGAGAAATGAAAAAAAAGGAATAATAAAACAAGATTGAAACTTTAATAATACTAGTCGGTTAGGTTCCGTATTCCGCCACTCTTGAGGATTCATATATATAGTTTTTCCCATTCAATTAATTTGATAAAACTTTGCATGATTTGAAGTAATTCAACACATCTCATTTAGCATTTACATAATAACTAACTATGCCATTTGATTTGACTTTCCTTTGGTGTCTATGTATTTAGGCTGACATATTTCGAGAAGAGGGGAACATCATAGATTTATATGTTATGCTCCTCAGGTTCTCAAGGTGAGAAAGGAAATCACATGACCCAAACTAATGTGACATTATATGCAGTTGATTTATTTTACAGCTATCTGGATGTGGTAATAATAGGAACTGATTTTTTTTTTTTTTCAGTGATTCAAATGCTTTCAATCTGTTTTAAAGTCCTATTAATGCACTTAGAGCTTCATATACTCTTTTGTTTCAGTTTGGTTTCTGAGACAATACCATGCCACCGAGATTACAGATTATCTTCACAAAGCAACAAAATTTATCTTAGAAAGGTGGATCAACACTTGTCTCACATCTTTATATGAGGAGCTTTGTATATGTGTGCCAGTTCTAACAACTTAAATGTATCTTTTGTAGAAATTGTTAAATGCAGTGGCTGAGCTTGAGGAACTGAAGCCAGGTGTTCAAAAGAAAATTGAAGAGCTGAACAGACGAAGTACATATCAAGCAAATAAATGGAGCAATAATCATCAAAATAATCTTATTGGGCCACCAAAAGATCTTCATCTTGTCAAGAAACAGAATTTTAGTAGTTATGGAACCAAGGTATACGTCATGCATCACAAAAATTTTGTTGTTCTCTTGCTCACAATTCATCCTGATCCTTAATACTTGCTCTTTGCTTCAACTTTTAGTGGTTGTTTAATTTCACCTGAAACCTAATCACTCTTCAAGTGTAACAAATGTTTCTGTGAGATGGTTAAAGAAAATATTTTAAGATATTTCGTCCTCTGAACCTCATTCGAGTCTGATTGAACCATTACTAACAACTGGCAAGTTATCAATAGTTAAGTTCACCTGAAACCTAATCACTCTTCAAGTGTAACAAATGTTTCTGTGAGATGGTTTAAGAAAATATTTTAAGATATTTCGTCCTCTGAACCTCATTCGAGTCTGATTGAACCATTACTAACAACTGGCAAGTTATCAATAGTTAAGTTGACCTGAAACCTAATCACTCTTCAAGTGTAACAAATGTTTCTGTGAGATGGTTTAAGAAAATATTTTAAGATATTTCGTCCTCTGAACCTCATTCGAGTCTGATTGAACCATTACTAACAACTGGCAAGTTATCAATAGTTATAGCAAAGTTGGGTAGTCCATGTCAATGGCTATTTCTAATCGTGCTTAAATTTTCTTATTTGGAAACATCATGTTAGAATTCTAAGGGTGGTCCATTTCAATGGCTACTTCTAGTCATGCTTAGATTTGCTTATTTGGAAACATCACACTATTTCTAAGAGCTCTTAAATTTGCATACAATACCTTGCTATTCTAAGAGTTGCCTTTGAAATTTTAGTTTTCATTGATGTTTCAATTCTAAGTCACTGATCTTTATTTAGTCTACATACTGAGCCCAGTTCTTGAGTTGAGCTCTGTAATTGGGTTCCTGATTAAACATCTCCCACAATCTGGGACATTATAATTCTGATAATCCAATCATTTACTTGGGATAATACGATGGAAGAATACATTTTTAAAGATGTTCTGCATCTATCAGGCACCACCATATGCTACACAAGAATTCCTCAGCCAAGGTCCAAGGTCTCAACAGCTAACACTTGCCAAGCCAGTAGATGAACAGTTTCTCCGATTGTAAGTTTCTATGAGAAGAATTCCTCTATAATGAACCGATAGACTTGGGGCCGTCGTGCTCTCAATCTATTGTCACAATTTCCCAGAGTTTTTATAATGATTTGCATTCTATTTTGATAGTTTGAGACTTTGACTTTCAAGTATTACTGCATTATAGCATTTTGGTGTCAAATTTGCCCATTATGATACTCATTTGGTACTGGAAGTTGGAATCACAATACGTATGAACCCTAAATTTGTAGCATGATTTCTTTTTGTGTGTCAATATGATATGCAGTTTGTTGTCATTGTTAATTGTGTATATCAAAGAATTATCAGAAGAAAACTATCTCAGCAGCTAAAAAGAGCAGATGTAACACATGCAAGTTTAGTGTCTCAGACTCTCAGCTAAATTGAACACATGGCAACTTCTAGAATTGTTTGAGACCCTGACAATCTCATCTTTTGCTGCTTGTTGTTGATTCTCTATCTGTGGTAGGTCAATAAGTATGCCCCGCCCGAAGGAAGAAACTCTGACCAGACATTCTATTTTGGGTCCAAATGGACTACGTGGGCAATGGCAGCCACCTATTAGCAATATGGGGGTATAATGATTTCCATTGTATCTCTTATTTTATTAATTAAAGGATAAATGATAAATCTCTAACTTCTTTCTACTTTCAAATGCAGGTGACATATCCAACTAATATAGATCTCACTCCTGTTGAGATCCCAAGGTTTGGTTACTTAACATTCCCTCTATTTTCTTGGCAATTGAAATTTATATGCATGTGAACCAAGACACATGTAGTTGGCTCATATTTACTACAGCATATTCTTATCCATGATGTAAATTATTCTGTTTGACTGTGCTTGGCTTTTATTAAACTTAAATGTCTTTTTTATTTTTATTTTTATTTTTAATTTTTTAATTTCAACATCAATAGAGGGAATGGCCTCCAGCAGATTGAGGGAGATGGAGCTTTGGTTAAGAAAGATGATAGCATTTCTTTGGAAAGACCAAAGCCAGAATCAACGATTCCAATTAACAATGACAACTCAATGCCTCGTGCTGAGGAACCCCCTTCATTGATATCTTTTGAAACAGAAGAAAGCCCTAAAAATACACAAGTTACCCAACAACCATCTCCTTCTCCTGTTCTTGCGGAAGTACAAGATTTGATTCCCCCACCTCAAGTGGTCAGACAACCATCTCCTCCTCCTGTTCTTGCAGAAGTGCAGGATTTGATCCCAAAATCATCACCCCAAGTCCTTGAGACAGAAGGGGGACTGGATAATCCTATGCCTGATAATTTAGTCCGCTCTGAAGATCCTCTGCAATTGCACATTGTAAGTTCTCTTATTTTGTACTCACATTTTTGGTAGTCTCATTCTTAACATCATTGTTCCTATTATTTGTTGTTTGTAGTTGCTAATCTTTTTTTTCTTTTATAGTCAACAGCTTTGATGGATAGCTTCATGAAGTTAGCGAAGTCAAACACAAACAAGAACTTGGAGACCTGTGGCGTTCTTGCGGGATCACTAGTCTGTGCAATCAACTTAAACACTTCTTACCTGTTTCTATCACTTAATTGATATGATATAATCATCACCCAAACTATTGTTTCTCTCAGAAAAACCGGAAATTCTATATCACGGCTCTTATCATCCCTAAACAAGAATCAACATCAGATTCAGTGAGTCAGAATTCTGCACTTTGTTTTTTTTTTTTTAAATATATTTTTTACACCAGGTTCTTGAATTACTAACATGTCTCTGTACAGTGTCAAACTACGAATGAGGAGGAAATATTTGAAGTGCAGGATAAGAGATCGCTTTTTCCTCTGGGTTGGATTCATGTAAGTTTATCCCGCCTGGGTTATGCTACTGATCAACTTCCTACTTCTACTATTATTATGGTCTCCTTGCTTTTGAATAATGTTGTAAGCCTTCCCTCTTTAGAATTAGTTTCATTACTGTTGGCTAAACTGTAACTTTAATTTCTTATGTTTATACAGAGTAATTATTTGGTTTCATATGTAAATCTGTTGGTTATAAAGAAAGATGTTACCAATCCATTATCACACTATACCTTATGCAAGCTAAATCTAGTCCTCAAGCCTCGTAAAGAGGCTTCCCATTACTTTAGTTGTATCATGCTACTTTTCAGCTTTAGTAATAAATATAAAAACTCTTATTATAGTACAATTATTCACAAGAGAGAGCAAGTGAAAAATTGAATAGGGTGAATGACTGCAGATTATTTTTTTCGGTTTTTGGTGGATAAGTATGGCGTGGATTCTTATGTAATTTGCTTCCTTCCATCCTATCCTTCCTTATGTTCCTTTGTCAGTTATTCTTGTGGAAAATGATAAAACTTGCTTGCTGCCTTCTATACATATGTATGTATGTACATATATATATATTTATGACTTTAAGATCACATACCTTACACTGCTTACCATTTGCACTTATTTTTAATTGAACTATTCCCGTTGTTGAGTGCTATGTATTCAGTGTTCAGCATTTCAGTTACTAATAGGCAGCAACTATACTTGGGATAAGTGAAACTATCATGTTTGAGAAAGAATTACTATACAGACTGATGTGCTTTTGCATATATATATATATATATATATATATATATATATATATATATATATATATATATATATATATATATATATATATATATATATATATATATATATATATATATATATATATATATATATATGCTTGCGTTCAGGTTAGAACTTGCTTAATGTGACACCGTGCGAACAACTGCATGAGTGCACACATTCTATTACATGAATGCACACTAACTACGACGGTGGAGACCCTGGGAGTAGTTAGTTTGCATTCATGTAGTAGATTGTGTGCACTCATGCAGTTCTCACGGTCTCACATTAAGCATGGTTCTTATTTGAACGCAACTCTCTCTCTCTCTCTCTCATATATATATATATATATATATATATATATATATATATATATATATATATATATATATATATATATATATATATAAATGTCTGTGGAGGTGTAAATATACCAACTATATCATATGTTATTGTAGTCTGGAATTGCAAAAAAATTTAACCTTCTATTCTGATTTACTTTGCAGACACATCCCACACAATCGTGTTTCATGTCATCAATTGATGTGCACACCCAGTACTCGTATCAGGTTTGTGCTTCCCTTTCTCCCTCACTTTCTTAAAACAAACAAAGTGCCTAACTGTGGTGGGTAAGGAAAATATTAAAATACAAAATAAGGTAAACAAAACAAAAGAAGAGTGGAAATACCATCAATTGAACTGTCAGTCATTTCTTGGAGACTTCTCTGTGGATTAATCTCCTTAAAATAAATGTGATTTGACAGAGTTCTCCTTAGGAATTTCTCAAAACCTTATTCCACCAGTTATATTTTGCCTCCGAATATTCTATTTGCATGTGCTTAGGGCTGTTAACGAACTGACATAAACGAATGGAAGTTGTTCGTGTTCGTTTGTTAAGAAATTTGGAGTGTTCATGTTCGTGTTCGTTTGTTAAGGTTTTTGAAAATTCTGTTCGTGTTCGTTTGTTAAGCGTTCATTAGTGTTTGTTAACGTTCGCGAACATGTTTGTTAAATGTTAACGTTCGTGAACGTGTTCGTTAGTGTTAACAAACACGTTCGCGAACATGTTCATTAACAAGGACGTTCACGAACATGTTTATTTATGTCCGTGAACACTTAATAAACAAACACCTGCATATGTTCATGATCACAATTTGTTCGTGAACAATAAATAATCAACGTTCACGAACAATAATCAAACAAACAACATAACTACAAAATTAATATAAATAAGTGTAATAACTGGATAAGTCCACTCGTAACATCTAATATCAAAATAAAAATCCAAGTCTTAGACACATAATTTGTCTGTTCACATTACAAGCCAAAACATTAAAACATAAAGCATGCGATATTTAAATTTTGCATCCATCATCCCAAAATTTTAATACCTTAACTCCAAGTTCATTCCAGTGATATCGTCTTTACATCTTCAGTAAACTACATTAAATGATATATATTATTATATTACATATTAAATGTGTGTCATCTTATAGGATAACATAATACAAATTAATGAAGTATGAGTGAATGACTGCTGAAGATGGGAAACCTAATAAGAGTATGAGACCATTAAATTACCTTATTACCCATGTATAATTTATATATATACATACATATATATATATATATATATATATATATATATATATATATATATGTGTGTGTGTGTGTGAACATGTTCGCGAACATTATTAAACGAACACTAAACGAACTTGTTCGCGAACACTAAACGAGCTTGTTCACGATCTCTTAGCAAACGAGCTTACAACTGTTCAGACTCAACCGAGCTTTAAATTTTGTTTGTTAATGTTCGTTTATCTTAATAAACGAACGCTTACCGAACACGAACACGAGTAGTTTGCCGAAAGCTCTGTTCGCTAATACCCCTACTGATGTGCTGTGTCTATTGCAGTGATAATGCCATAATATATCATGACATTCCTGAATGCATATTTATTTTGCAGGTAATGTTACCAGAAGCTATTGCTATTGTCATGGCACCAAAAGATTGCTCGAGGTAACTCTAGTCTCCTCTAGCTTGGCTTATTATTAATTTATTACTATTACTACCATTTGTATCATTCTTATTGTTACTACATATTTTACTCATTTAACTAACCTCGGAGTCTTGTTTCATCTGCATATAGAAACCATGGAATTTTCCGGTTGACAAATCCTGGTGGTATGACAGTAATCAGACAATGCCCAAGACGCGGGTTTCATGCCCATGATCCCCCTGCGGATGGTAGCCCAATTTATAAACACTGTACAGATGTTTATATGAGCTCTACATTGAAGTTTGATGTTATTGATCTTCGGTGATATGCAAATCTCATAAAATGATCATTAATTTGAGAAAATACGGGTCGGGACTGGTTGGTGTTCTATGTAGCGTGAATACTTGGGATGTGTCCTGCATTTTGGAAGAGGATTTCTATGGCTTGTTTGAATGTCCTTATTGTGGTCTCATATGATGTTTCTTTGTCCCTTACAAGCTTACCAGTCAAATAACTTGTATAGATTGACGTTCTTCTCGACATTATTGCTTGTAAGTACACAAATTCAAGTTTGTAATTAATCATTTTGTTTCAATATATACTACTTGAATCGCAGATACTATTTTTGGAGTGCCTTGTTATGTTTTCGTTCTAAAATCTTTGCTCCTAGTCATATTATTATGTTATTACTCTTTTATTTGATTATTGTGTAAATCTTTTGTTAATGATTTAAATTCTATAGATAACATTGCAGAACTAATAGATGCTAGGACGGGTAAATAATACTCCGTATTTTTTTAAATTTTGAAAGAAGAAAATATTACCTCTTTTATATGAAAAATATAACTTAAAACTTAAAAGTTTGGGATGGATTAGTCAGAATGCAAAGAGAAATGATTAAAAGGAAAAAAAAAGATTAAAAGAAGAAGAAAAAGGGAGTTATTAAGTCATTTACTAGAATGAATGATAAGTCCAACTGCGAGTATTATATTAAATTACGAAAAGAGGTCAGCCGATGCAAATTGTCAAGATGAAGGTTGAAGTTCCAATTCAAACTGTAACACGATAATACAGAGATACAAATACCAAACACAATTAGCTTAACTATTCTATTGTGTTTAACTATTCTTATACAATAAGTAACTCAGCTAAAGTCACGTTTGACTACAACAATTTCTAATTTATTATATTCTATATTCTAATATATCTCACACCCCTCCTCAAGCACAAGGTTGGAGGGGGATAACATTGAGCTTGCTTCGAAGAGTTGCGTAGCGGGCTGCTGGTAATGGCTTCGTGAAAACGTCAGGCAACTGATCATTCGTAGATACAAAAATGACTTTGGGATCACCGGATGCTACCTTGTCCCGGACAAAGTGGTAGTCAATTCCCACATGTTTAGTTCTAGTATGAAAGACATGGTTGGCGCACATGTAGGTGACACCAAGGTTGTCACACCAAAGTGTTGCAGGACACCCAGAATGAAGGCCGAGCTTGCGTAGTAGCGACACAATCCATGTTACTTCAGCAAAAACATCAGCTAGTCCCTTATACTCGGCTTCATGAAGAACGAGCAACCGTGCGTTGCTTGTGGGATACCCAAGAAACCAAGTTCGAACCAATAAACACTGCGTACCCGCTAATGGATTTCCTGTCCACCGGACACCCGACCTAGTCCGAGTTTGAATAGGCATGTATGTCACATGAAGAAGAGGGTGATAGGCGCAGACCATACGTTACCGTACCTTTTACATAGCGGAGAACACGTTTAAGTAGCCCACAGTGCTCCTGAGTAGGAGAATGCATAAACTGGCACAAACGGGTGACCGCGTAGGACAGATCTGGTCGCGTGATAGTTAAGTACTGCAACGCACCAGCCAAGCAGCGATACTGCGTGGGATTATCAAACAGCTCGTGGACAAGGACACAGGTTGAGTGACTGAGGTCGGAGTCGCCAATGGCTTGCATTTAGTCATGCCGGCGCGTTTTAAAAGATCTCCCATGTAGCGGCGTTGTGACAATACCAAGCCCCCATCTACGAACAGAGTTTCAATCTCGAGGAAAAAACTAGGCGTGCAAAGGTCTCGTATCTTGAAAATCGACGAGAGCCGCAGGAGGAGCGTGTCAATTAAAGCCAGGTCGTTGCCCATCATGATGATGTCATCTACGTAGACCAGGAGGAATACCCGCGAGGCGCCAGCGGAATAGTGGAACAAGGAGACGTCAGTCTTAGACGCAGCAAAACCGGTAGAAAGCAAAAAATCATGAATTTGTTTGAACTAGGCCCGTGGTGCCTGTTTCAACCCATACAGAGAACACTGGAGGTGACACACGTGATCTGGTTGACCTGGATCTTCATATCCTGGTGGCTGCCGCATGAAGACGGTTTCAGCCAAACGCCCATTAAGAAAGACGTTGTGGACATCGAGTTAACATAAAGTCCAGGCCTGTGAAACTGCAAAGGAAAACAACATGCGAACCGTAGTTGGTTTGACTACGGGACTGAACGTATCGAAGAAATCTTCACCCCCTACCTGGTTGAAACCCTTGGCCACTAGGCGCACTTTATAGCGCTCTATGGACACGTCTGCCTTACGTTTCGTGCGGAAGACCCACTTGCACCCAACTATGTTCATGCTTGGCTTCGCCGGCACGAGCTGCCACGTGTCATTCTGTAGGAGGGCATTGAACTCCTGGTACATGGCGTCACGCTATTGTGGATGCCATACCGCTTGAGAAGTAACAAGTTCGATCAGCATGGACATCGGTTGCAGTTAAAGCATGAAACTGCTCTCCTGTGCCATGAGTTATGTATCGAAGCCGCATGACGTGAGCCCGCTCTGCAGGTTGAGCTCGAGTTGCACGCCTCCGAGTCATGGTAGCCACAACAACGCCATTTTGGACAGCCTGTGGAGCAACAGCTGGGCCAGGTGAGAGTTCAGTGACTAGGACTATGGGCCTCGAACCCCAAGGCACAGTGGGTTCAGGTGGCTTAACCTGCAAAGGCGAACTTGAAGAAAAAGGGAATACAGATTCGTCAAATCGAACATGGCGACAAATAAAGGTTTTTCCCGTATTTAGATCCATGCATCGATAACCTCTAAAAGACGTGGGGTAGACTAAGAAGACACATGGAGCTGAACGGAACTCTATCTTGTGTCGATTGTAGGGCCGTAGATACGGATAACAAAGGCACTCGAATACTCGAAGGAAAGTGTGTGTTGGGGGTGATTTATATAGACGGTAATATGGACTCTCAAATTGTAGCAAAGTGGAGGGGTAGGTGATTTATAAGATAGGTGGCTGTTTCAAAGGCAGAGTTCCAATATTTTAAGGGTACTGAGCCTTTAGGTAGTAAAGCTAAGCCGGTTTCAACAACATGTCGATTCTGGCGTTCTACCCACCCGTTTTTCTCGTGTGTATAGGCACATGATTGCCTGTGCACAATACCGAGTGACTCAAATATTTTATGCAAACGGCGGTATTCACCCCCTAAATCAGACTGTATAGATTTGATAGAACGTGAAAACAAACGTTCTACCATAGCATGAAATAAATCAAACACTTTGTAAATGTCTGACTTTAAACGTAAGGGATAAAACCAGCAATAACGTGAATAATCATCCACGAATAAAACAAAGTACCTAAAACCGTTTGCAGAAATAACCGGGGCAGGACCCCAAATGCCCGTGTACAAAATATCCAAAACATTATTACTTGAATAATTAACTCTATCTAAGGGGAAACAGGAGGATTTGCCAAGATGACAGGCCGAACATAACCCCGCCAAACCAGATTTGTGGGCGGTGACCGGGCAGTTTTGTAAGACACGAGCATGTGGGTGACCCAATATGCTATGCTACACCACGGGCGAGGTACGGGCGGAAATGAACGCTAAATGTGACCGGGGAATCGATAGCTTGTACAGATCACCTGAACTGAACCCCTTAAGAAGCACTCCTTTGGTGAGGCAGTCCTTCACAACAAAAAATTCGGGTGAAATTCAAAGAATACGTTATTTTCCTTTGTAAATCTTTGAACAGACAGTAATGACACAGATAAGTCAAGCACATGGAAAATATTTCTTACATATTTATATCAAGATTAATGAGTAGTTTAGTGGCAGAGAACTATTGCTATTATCCAAAAGGTAAGAGTTTAAACCAAACTTTTAATTTTTACCATATTAAATAATAATAATAATAATAATAATAATAATAATAATCAAATTATTATATGTCACCCGGCGTTAACGGCAATCGAAACTGATTTTTTTCTTTTAAAATCGAACACGCGTTTTTAATCATAACGACGTCGTTTTTACAACCGTGTGCACCATACACGGCATAATTTGCGGACTTAGGGACCTAACAACCTAACAGATAGTTTGACCCATTATGCATTTAAACTTGTCACCGACGAAAGTTGTCCGGCCAAAAAGGCAAAAACTATGACCTTTTGCCCTTTGTTTACACTGGTAGTCCTCAATCCCCCGTAGTTTGACATTATACATGAAGTTTTGAATCTTGTTCTCACATTTCATGAATCCCATATAATACGCCACCTTTCATATCAACATTCACTACCTATTATTAATTTGATCTCTGAAAATCCCTATGGCCACCAATGTGATCTTAGAAACTCCCAGCTTACCAAATACTCCAAGAATCTCACTTTCTCATCATCTTTGCCATAAACCTGTTTCTGTTTCTACTTCTGTTTCTGTTTCTTCCCTTGAAGATTACCCATTTCGATGGGATTCTTCATTACCAGGTTCCACTTCTGATTTTGACAGGACTTCAGAGATTTCCAGTTTGCTGACAAGTCCAAGAATTTCATTTTCTCATGATCTTTGCCATGAGGATCATACATCAGTTTTTTCCCTTGAAGATTACCAATCTAATTCTCTGTTTCTCGATTTTGGCTCCGATATCGATTTGATCTCAGAAAATCCCAGTTTCCCGACGACTCCAAGGATTTCATTTTCTCATCATCTTGGCCATGAAGATTACCAATCTGATTCTCTGTTGCTCGGTTTTGGCTCCGATATCGATTTGATCTCAGAAAATCCCAGCTTCCCAACGACTCCAAGGATTTCATTTTCTCATCATCTTGGCCATGAGGATAATAAATCAGTTCCTTCCCTTGAAGATTACCAATCTGATTCTCTGTTGCTCGGTTTCGGCTCCGATATCGATTTGATCTCAGAAAACCCCAGCTTCCCGACGAGTCCAGGAATTTCATTTTCTCATGATCTTTGCCATGAGGATAGATCAGTTTCAGTTCCTTCCCTTGAAGATTACCAGTCTGATTCTTTGTTGCTTGGTTTCGGTTCTGACATCGATTTGGTTTCTGAAAATTCCGTCTTTTCAAGCAGAAGAAGCTCAGATTCTCTCAACATTTACTCTGTTTCTTCCCTTGATTACTTCTCCTGCAGTTCGGATTTTGATTTGATCTCAGAAACTGTGGGCTTTGATTTCTGCATCGGCAATGACACTGCTAAACAACACTGTTCATCGGACGGCCGAATTCAAGATAAGGGTCTCGCTTCATCGGAACTTATTCCACTATCCGGCGCCGTTGGATTGGACCGGCGGCAAAAGAATCAGTCGGAGTTTCTCCGGCACTGCAAAGATGGCCACAAGAAGAGGAGCTCACTTTCATCGTTACCGGTTTTATTGCGCAGCTATTCAACTGGTTCCTTGCTAGTATCATGATCAATTAGTCTACTCAAAAGTATCATGATTTGTTTTAAAAAAAAAAAGTATCATGATTTTTTTTTTTTGTTTTTGTTTTTTTTTTTTTTTTGTTTTTTAGATACATTAGGTTTTGAAAGAGCTGTTGGAGAAGGTAATTTGATGTGAGTGTTTAAACTTCTCCATCGATTCTTGTTGTTAATTTCTAACTCCAAGATGTTGGTGGGGGTGGATGGAGTGCTGACTTTTGGGTACTCTTCTATTTGAGCTAACTTTAGGAGATCTCATGTTATTATTAAAATGATGACTTTAGGTTAGGTTGTACTTAGGGGGCGTTTGGTTCAAGTTATTTAAGATAACAAGAGTTATCTTTAGCTGGTTAAATGACATTCCTATTCGATTGAGGTTATCCGACTTTCTATGAAACAAAATTTCACCCCCACATCAATTTTTTCCTTATTTTGAAGGGAATGTGATACTCGTGATTTTCTTAAGTAATGTAAAATTCTCTTGCTTTTTACAAATTGTACTCTACCCATTCACTCTTTTCTTAGGTAATGGTTTACTGATTCTATAATCCTTTTTAATGTTAATTTTCTCCTTCTCATCCTTTAATGAGCCATTATTTTCACATTCTTATTAATTCCCATTTTGCCTACTGTAAGTATTGGTTCTTCTGCAGTGAAGTTTAATACAAAATTGAAGTGCACCACACATACTCAGTATTGTAATGAAAGTTAATATAAGAATTGGTTCTTTTGCAGTGAAAGTTAATACAAATTTTTTTAACTTCATATATTGAAATACATGAAGAAATGTTGTGAGTATTAAAGTAAAATAGCCATTATAACATAAAGAACAACCCTTCAACCAAACAGCTTTATATTACATATCTCAGTTTTAACCAAATACAAGAATCTAACATTCCAAAAAATTCAACATTTCCAACAATCTAACATTCCATAAGGTAATCTAACATTCCGTAAACCAAATGACCCTTAAAGTAGTGACTTTTAAGTCAAGTGATTTACCATTTAAATTAGAGTAAATACCGGCGGAGGTCCTCCGACTTTGGTGGCACTGCCACTTTTAGCCCTCAACTTTTAAATCAACCACTTTTAGTCCTCTTACTTTTTGTTTCTAGCCATCTATGGTCCTTTCGTCAGACTTGACCATCTAATGCCATTTTCTAAAAGATAATTCAGTCCTTTCATAATTAATTTATTAATTATTATGTTTAATTTCCTCATCAGAATAGTCAAACAATGGTTTCCCAGCTATGAACGTGTACAAAACCAGCTCGTGAATCAAAATGGCGTACAAAATCTGGTACGAAGGTTGTGCCAAAACGACGTCGGGATATCTCGGTATGACTCGACAAACATAATAATTAAGAAATTAATTATGAAAGGACTGAATTATCCTTGAGAAAACGGCATTAGATGGTCAAGTTTAACGGAAGGACCATAGATGGCTAGAAACAAAAAGTAAGAGGACTAAGAGTGGTTGATTTAAAAGTTGAGGACTAAAAGCGGCAGTGCCACCAAAGTCAGAGAATTTCCGCTGGTATTTACTCATTTAAATTAATTTGCCAGACTCTACTCTATAACTGTGGAGTACGTAGTGATTTTAGATAAGTGGTCTACCGTTTAAATTAACCTCACGGTTCTATATTTCCTTCTCTATTAAGGGATAAATAAGGGTGTTGACTTACTCTCGTGGAATTTAAATTTATTTAAATATTTGCTATGCTTTTGGTCGTGAGGCTGCCAATTCTCTCAAGTACCAGTTATCATTTCCTCATGTATAAATACATACTTTGCTTCAGTTTAATAATAATATTGTTTCCAATTGATTATTTTGATAATCACAAGATTCAGTGAATAATTTATTGGTCTTCTTGATTGATTTATTTCTTTGTAGTCTTTTACTAGCTAAAATCACAAGTAGAATTTACTTAGTGCATACTTATGTAGTGATTGTTATTTCACTTGTCACGAAAGAAAAATAATAATTGACTGTATTTTACAATTATGATGGGCTGCTCAGGCAGACCATTGGGGCGGATCGCTCGGGCAATTAGTGATGTGATTGGCGATGGCTAGAACGTGGTCTATGACGTGGCATGTGGGGAGATATTTAACGGGAGAGCGCGACAGTACACCTAGTGGGATACACGTATGGCAGCCCTATGAGTAGTATAAAAGAGAGGGGTGGGGGGGGGGGGGGGGTATTTGTTCCAAGGTATCATCATCAACTCTTCTTCTCTCTTGACCTCTCCTTCAATCAATGGCGTGGTACATCTTTTGTCCCAGCGGTCTGCTAGACGCAAGTTAGTAGTGGTTGTCCACCCCTATGGTTGGGCTTGGTAGTTGGGCTTCTTGGGTCATATTTATTTCCCTTTTAAGTACCTCATGAATTGCAATTCAACAAAAGGTAGAAATTACAATTCCGTAGAATTGCAATTCCCTCCAACCAAACATTGTAATTTGCATTGCCGTTGGATAAGGTAGGAAATGAATTCCAATTACATCTAACCAAACACTCCAAGAGTGTCTAAACGACCTCACAATCGGTCCTTGTTGTTGACTCCTAGCTCTAAGATGGTGGGGGCGGATGGAGTGCTGACTTTCAAGTGCTCTTAAATTAATCCTGCAAGACTATCCTGTGATTGCAGTAATATTTTTAGATCAAGTGGCCTACCAATTGAGCTAGCCTCACGTACAAGTCTATATTTGATAGAGTTCTACTACATAGACTCTCAAAATTCTACTCCCTCATTTATACTCCTTGAGGTGGCAAATCAGGATTGGTTATTTTCATCATGTGGGTCCACAGAAAAATGTCTACATCAAAAGCATGTGAGAGGGAGTACAAGTTGGGAGTTTAAAATGGGAGTACACCAAGTATTTTCCTATTTGATATTTCCTTCTCTATTAAGGAATAAATAAGGGTGTTGACTTATTCTTGTGGTCGTAAGGCTGCCAATTCTCTCAAGTAGCAGATATTTCCTCCTATATAAATACTTTGCTTCAGTTTAATAATAATATTGCTTCTGTTTGATTATTTTGATAAACACAAGATTTTAAGTTTGATTTCCAGTGAACAATTTATTAACTTTTTTGGTTGATTTATTTGTTTGTAGATTTTTACTAGCTAAAGTCATAAATGGAGTTTACTCAATACACATTTTTATGCACCGATTGTACATGGTTTCACTTGTCACTAAAGAAAAAATAATAATTGACATATTTTACAATTCGGATGGATTGCTTAGACGGACCATTGAGGCGGATCGCTCGAACAGTTAGCGATATGGTTGGCGATGACTAGAACGTAGTCTACGACAGTACATTATTTGAGTATTGAAAGTACATTATTTTGTATAATGTACATTCAATATACAAATAATGTACATTTAGTATATTAAAAATGTATTTTTTGTTAACATAATAATAGAAAATACTTGGTGTACTCCCCTTTTAAATTCTCAACTTGTACTCCCTCTCACATGCTCTTGATGTAGACATTTTTTTATGGACACACATAATGAAAATAACTAATCCTGATTTGCTACCTCATAAAGTATAAATGAAAAAGTAAAATTTTAGGAGTCTATGTAGTAGAACTCCATAATAATTTGCCAAAGTGTTTGCTTAATTCTAGACTTCTAGTCCAATAAACAAGTTGTGTATTTTCCTAATTCCTATTCACGTTAGGATTACTTCTTAACCTGGCCCATGTGTCTTTTCCCAATCGTTATGCGTTGGACCCGTGTCCAGCATGCTTGCTGGACACGGGTAACAGTGCCGTTAGGCACTGTTATCTCCTTCTTTTTTTTTTTTTTTTTTTTTTTTTTTTTTTTTTTTTTTTTTAAATCAGACCGCTTCATTGTAAGAGTATATGTTCATAATTTTATTACTATATGTTAATAACTATACATTCATAACTCCATAACTGTACGTTCATAACTCTATAACTGTACATTCATAACTCCATAACTGTACATTCATAACTCCATAACTGTACATTCATAACTCCATAATTGTACATTCATAATTTTCGAAGCTCTATGTTCACAATTTTAGAGCTCTATGTTCATAATTTTATCACTATATGTTCATAATTGTAAGTTCATAATGTTAGAGCTCTTTGTTCATAATTTGATCAATAACTGTACATTCATAATTCCATACTGTAGATTCATAATCTCATAACTGTAGATTCATAACTCCATAACTGTAGATTCATAACTCTATAACTGTACATTCATAACTCTATAACTGTACATTCATAACTCCATAACTGTACATTCATAATCTTCGAAGCTCTATATTCACAATTTTAAAGCTCCATGGTCATAATTTTATCACTATATATGTTCATAATTGTAAGTTCATAATGTTAGAGCTCTGTGCTCATAATTTCATAATTGCATAACTGTATATTCATAACGGCATAACTGTACATTCATAACGGCATAACTGTACATTCATAATCCAAAAAAAAATAACGCCGTTAACGGCAAAACGCGCGCGAAATTTTTTTTTTTTAAACTAAATGACGCGTTTTTTTTTTAAAAACGACGTCGTTTTGGGCCCGTGTCCACAATTCAATGTGGATACGGGTCCAGGGCATAATTTGCCTCTTTTCCTGGCATGTTTGATTTTACATTTTTGTGTTTAATTTTAACACCTATTTAACAAAGATTGAACAGAAAGATTAAAATTGGAACAAAATTAATAGTTAAGGGATCAACTTTGGTCAAATTAAAAGTTAATGACAAAAATTGATAAAAGTCAATAGTCGAAGGATCATTTCTGAAATTAACTCAAATATAATAAACTTATTAAAAATGAATATACGGTACAATATATACAAAAGAATAAATATGCAATATACTAACAATGAACATACATATCAATGATCTACTTTGTAATGTGGACCATGGTTCAAGGCATAATGATTAATTACAATGGATCGAATTAAAATTTTTCACCCAAATCTTTCACACTACTCTATGTGACATACAATATATAATTCTTATTCAAAGATTTCGGTAAAATTTTTTATCCGTGTAGCTTTATCGCATAAACAATAAACTTTTTAGGATACTATAAAAATTCTCATAAATATAATTATAAACAAAATCCATAAATAAAGAGTTGTGACATTCATATATTAAGATTTAGACCAAATAAAAACTCAATCCATTTTTTTTTTATTAAAAAACTCAATCTCAAATAGCAAAAGAAAAAGAATATTTCTCCAACTACCAACTACCAAGGAGGGGGTGTGGGGGCACAATAATGTGGGGAAATAAATAAACAAAAAGATGAATAAATAAATAAATAGAAATGTAATTTGTGTATAAATACAATTTCATTTCTTCTTTGGCAAATGTTGAATTCCTAATTTCAGACTCAATATTTGGGAAGTTATAAATCACAGCAACTTAGTGACTTAGCAGACATGATCAACTATCATTGCATAAGAAATCTGTCCACTTTGAATACAGTGTCATTTCTTAGAATTGAACATCATGATTTTGGGACCAAACCTCATTAGCCTATCCAAAGCAAGGGGAGAAAACTTCCTAGCAAACAAATGACAAACCCTACTCACCCTACCATTATACACACATCGGCTACCGTTCCTCAACCTCTCCAAGAAATCAACGGTGATCTCGTACCTCCCAAACTTCGCAGGGTGGGGGCCCTGCTTTGACCAGTCAACCCAGGTCAACGTCCGGTTCCAGTTCCTGCCCGGCGACACCATGGTCACAAACGTCGGAATGTAGTGCTCGTCGGAGTAACACGACGGCCGGCAAAACCGCTTGAACAGAGCGCAGTATCTCTCGTCGGAGATGACCTCGACGGCGAGCTCCCGGTCCATGGCGAACCACTGCGACCCCTTCCGCCACTGCTGGATGGTGACCCACGGGCGCATCCGGCGGTTGTAACGGCCGCGGGCGACGGCGCCGGGCTGGTCGTAAGCCTCGACGAAGGTTTTGTTGGTGTTGATGAGGTAATCGTAGACGGTGGTGAAGTTGAAGAGAGGTATGCAGGCTTCCGAGAGGAGAACGAAGCGGTGGTTGGAGATATCGAGCAGGGCGTTGGCCAGCAGCCGCCGCTCCGCTTCGATCATGCTAAATGTTCCCCATACTACGTTCTGCATATACATACAAATAAATAAATAAATACTACATTGTAATAGAGCCAGTAGCATTTAAAAAAAATTAAATAAATACTACGTCTCAACACCGCATTCACTGAGACTCAATCTCATAACTTCCCATATGAAAGAGTTACTACATGTCTGAGTTATTACAGAAAATTATTGAATTTCCGACCACCTGAAAGTGATCTTAAATCAAGTTGAAAGCAAAAAGTTGTCAGAAATAGCAACAAGAGTTTTTCCGGATACCAAAAGTGATCGGAACAAGACTTTTGACTTGATTTAAGATAACTTTCAGGTGGTCGGAAATTTCAAAATTTCCAGTAGTGACATGTCATCTGAGCGCAAGGTGTTTAACAGTCAATTATTAGTTAGAATGCTTTAGAAAATGAAATATTTCAATTATTGAATTGATTATGACTATGTTAAAATATTTCAATTTTCATCAAAATCGATTGACACTGATTATTGCATACCTCTAAGAGCAACCACAATAATTGCTCAAAATTGTTTGGTCTTTAATTTGTCCGACAAGAAGAGAGGATGAGAGGAAAATGAAAAAAAAAAAAAAAAAAAAAAAAAAGAGACAAAATTTTCTTTAAAAAAAAATAAAATGTTATCAATGTGCTCGTGGGGGCATTTCTAGTGCCAACATTTTTTTTACTCGACTTATAAAAACCACAATTCTTATATATTTATTTTTTTTCTCACTCTTTCCTTCTCGTCCATCCACCTAATTAAAAACTCAATTTATTGTAGTTGCTCTGGATATAGTAGTGGGCCTATGTGGGATCTAGATATATCAAACTAAAGAAGAAAGGAATTTGTTATAATTTAGTGTTGAAGCAAATACAAGAATAAAAGTTTATGTCAACAAATGAAAAGGAGTAGAATGAAAGAAAAGTACAACAAAAAGCTCCAAAAGTATCTTGTTTATGAAGGCAACAACGGTGGAAAATGTTTCAATTACTTTGACAACGTACTTTTTAGAACATGATCACAAAGCATGCAAAACCTTTATAGCCGTATCAATTACATTACTATTTCACAAAATATTTCCCTACTTTCAGTGTAAATAAGTTTAAGTTATTCAGATAGAGTCACTACCCGGTGTTATGTACAAAGAGAACATTTTATTTACATGGGTCTTTACTTGCGAATTGGTTTATCATACCATTAGTTAATAAAAGTTCACACAAAAATTAAATATAAAAAAGATATCTAGTATATATAATAACATGTTAGGTAGTGAATATTATGTAGGAGAATGTAGCATGACATACAATATTTAATCAAAATTCATATAAATTAGTTGACTTCAAAATTCTGCTGAATGAATACTCTAGTTGACAAAGCCTAATTATTAAACACTCACTAACACACTACTAATCACTATGATTTAGGAAACATTAGCGTAATGTTTACACAAAATTAAGTGGTTTTAATGGTTTTATGTGTCTAACGTTGATTTTAAGTTAAGATAACGCCGTCCTAGGATGAGAAAAGAAAAACCCTATTTTGGTTTAAGATTCATCTGAGGTTGTTTTATTTGTTACTTGGAGAAAGATACGCCTATGATTGCAATATTTATACTTGAATATAATACATTAACAGCTAATTTAGTTGACAAATATATATATTTTCCAAACCCAATTTTACGGACTGATCCAACAAGTTCTGTCTAGCTTGACTCTTGACCTGGAAAATACTACATAATTCTAAAATTTATTCTTTTTTTTCCAAAAGGCTGAACCCCAACCCTAAGGGCCCCCCACACTCCAACAGCGTTTGGGAGGAAAAAAATTTATTCTTTTGAATCACGAGAGAAGTCGCAATTATTTTTTTCTAATGATAAAAAATTCAAAATTATTATTGAAAGGTGTGTTAGGTAAATTCCATTTTGTGTAAATCAACCTAAATTGTATATAGTTGACCGACCAACTACAGTGTAGTGTGATAGCATCCTGTTACCATTCCAAATGAGTGGTCACAGAATTAAACCTCGGTAATCAAGACAATTGAAGCATGTATGTGCTCCATCTCACGCTCCTCACGTGTGCGAATATGATGCCCTTCCGTAAGCCTTTAGCATGACTCTGATACCAAATTGAAGCATGTGCTCCATTTCAACTAAAAATCTAAGCTGATAGCAGTTGGATTGCATATCATTAATGGTTATATACTCAACAAAGACCATTCTTTGGGTTGAAAAAAATTGAGAAATTATAGAACATATACTACTTGAGAAAATAAGAGCACATGTCTTCCTAGAGGATGAATGCGACAGGCGCCTAATAAGTAACTATGATTATTAAATAGTGTAAAAGTAACTTACCTTACTTGGAATCCTTCTGCCATGGAAGATGGGGCCCTCATGAGGCGCAACTCCATTGAAGGATGGCTGAGAATGAATGTATATGGAATAAAGGCCTTCATGGCCTCTGAAGAAAAGCTCCCAGAATGGAGCCAAAGGCAAGCTTTCCCTAGCCAGGAACATAAAGGCGATCTTCGCCGGCGTTTTCCCGGACGACGGAAAACCACCCGCCTTCGACGCCCTCCGAATCAGCTCCGCGTCGTTCAGCCCGTGCATGGCGCCCGTGGGCGCCTCAACCCGTTCGTGCTCCGCGGCGGCCGCATTCTCCGGGAGGGTGACAGAGGTTTGCGGTGGCGACGGAGACGGGGGCGGTGGGAGGGTTCCGGTGAGTTCCGACGCCGGAGGTAGCTGGACGGCGTAAAACTTGAGGGGCAATAAGTTAGTGGGAATTTTGTGTTTGAGGTAAAAACTAAAGGAAAATCCAAAGACTAAACCTGAAGAAAGTACGAGGAAATAAACAAAAATGGTATTTAGGTACTTTTTAGATGTGAAGAGGAGGTTAAGGTTTGGTGTTATTGAGAATGGTTGGTTTTGATAATTCTTCATTATTTTTCTTCTTTGGGGGAGAAAGAATTCTTGCTTGGAATTGTGTCCTAAGGGTTTTGAGATTGCCTTCTTTCCCGGTTGTACATATTTATTTATATATATATATATTTAACTAAATCAAAGTCTTGGAAAGGAAGGTAGTAATGGGGCTACATTCTAATTTCTATATATGATTTAATTTACAACAATTAGGGTTTCCTAATTAATAAAAATTTGACTTGTATAAACATGAAAATCTTGTCACTATCTATGACTTTCCAAACAAAGAATATGTCTATAACTAAATAATTTGAGAGCAATTGGTAAATAGGCTATTAATGTAATGCAAAAAATTTGTATGAGACCATCTTGATCACAGCACAAATTCTTTTTCGGGGGACGGGTCAGGTTGTAGACAACTGTGTGGGATGCTCAATGAAGATACACTTTGTAAGTATAACAATTTTATAAGTATTACAATATTTATCATTCTAAATTGTATCATAATTTCACATATCAGCTAAGTATTACAATATCAATCATAAGTAACAATTTATTTTTAATTCAAATTGGTATTAAATTTGCCAAAGGCCTTGTGGCCAAGCATAATCATGGCTTTCTCAAATGAGAGGTCACATGTTCGAACCCCAGTGGGGACATTGACTCTTGTGTCTCAATAGGTTGAGAAAATATATATGGAAAGATAATGCATTGTAATAAAGTCATAAGCAACATTTCAGTTATAAGTACAACAATATTTATTATTACTAACAATCTTTTTATCGTAAATAGTATCACAATTACACATATAAATATCACAATATCTATTTAAGTAACAATTTATTTATTTAAGATTGATATTAAATTTTCTATAATAAATATTATGATTTATATCATAAGTAACAAGCAACTATATTAGATTCGACCCGTCTCACGGATCTTAATTCGTAAGACGATTTCACACAAGTGTAACTCTTATTGTAATTTTAAGGTGGGATATTAAGTATATGTACACTTTTTTCTTTTTAATTGGAGAAGATAAAATTAATAATGATGAACTATATATCACTGTCTATACATGGATTCTATGATAGAAGAGTGGGAATGAAAAAGGAAATCAGGGTTGGAAAAAGAAAAGAAAAAGAGAAAAGAAAGAAAGGAATAGAAGGGCTAGTAATTAATTTTTTTTTTTGGGTTAGAGAGTAATTTAATTTGGTTTCAGGGATTAGGAAATAGGGAGTGGAAGTGTGGAACCCAGTAGCCCAAAGAAAATGTGACGAGGTTCTTAGCTTCTGTCGTAGGGAATGCGTTATGGTATGAAATGGGCTGTCAATTGGTTGGACAAGTTAGTCCAATGTTCGACCACTAAAAGTCCCAATCATTATTGTGTGGACCGTAAATAAAAGAGATTAATTCTAAAATAATTTCTTGACTATTATCATTTATCAATTTTTTATCATTTTAATTTTTAATTGGATCATAAATAGTCCATTGACTATTGATCTTTATTAATTTTTTTATCGACTTTCAATTTAATTATAAGTGGTCCTTTGACTATTGATTCTTTTTCAATTTTAGTCTTCTAATTAAATATTATTTTAATAAACATTAAATTTAATGATAGGAAAATGACATTTTTCCCTCTGTGTTGTTTACTAATAGCACATTTTCCCCTGTGTTGTTTATGTAACCACTTTATCCCCCTCAATTGTTTTTGAAGTGGCTATTTTCCCCCCTCTCAGTTAAGTAAGTGTTAGGGCTGTTAAATATGAGGGTAAAAATGACATTTCACTTCTTCTTCTTCTTCTTATTATTATTATTATTATTATTATTATTATTATTATTATTATTATTATTATTATTATTATTATTATTATTATTATTATTATTATTACTAATGAACGACCCACCCAACGCCCTAATATACTGCAGTTTGCAAACCAAATTCATTGCTAATAATAATAATAATAATAATAATAATAATAATAATAATAATAATAATAATAATAATAATAATAAGTCCCACCCAACGCCCTAATATATAATGTTTATTTTTATTATTAACAATAAGTTATTTAAAACTTTTTAAAACTTTGTAAAACTATAAAATTCTATATAAAAAACATTAATAAACTTTTATTAACTTTTTTACTTGAAAAAGTCTACAAACGTCATTGAAATTCTAAATTGAATACATCCTTACAAACTTTCAATGATTTCGATTCTTATCATTTATACTAGTTTTTCACAATCCTATTCGGTAAAGCTTGTGCTTCCACATCATGTTACACACTTGGTAGAAGAGGTTGACTTCCAAACCTATCCACTTTCCATCTATAAAGGAAAGTATTAGTAAACAGAAATCACTCAAATCAGAAACAACATAGCACATTGCCACATTGAGCCATTGGGGCTCAGGGCCTCAGGCAGACAAGCAGTAACACAAAGTAACAGAATTAGGCACATAGACTAATAATCAGACAGAATCATTAAAAAATTCAGAATCAGCGCACTTACACATTTCACCATGTATCTAGATTCCAAAATTAAGGGCTTCATGGCTTCATTAGTTTATTTAAGGGTCATATATCCGTAAACTTGCACATTACAAAAGAATTCAGAATCAAGCAGACATGCACTTAAAAAAGCTCATCATTTATCTGGATTTCATAACTTAGATTTAGGATTTAGGGGCTTCCACCAAATCACCAATCAGGGGCCAACTAATAATTGTATCAATTATATTTTATTAATTAATATATTTAATAATTTAATTAATTAAATTATTTTGTAGGTATTTGAAAGCAATCCGTACTCTACCAATGAAATTGATGAGATTCGAGACTATTGGGCAAAGTACTTCTTGGAAGAGTGCATGTAACTTGTTTTTTTTGCTAGTAGGTTAATTAATTTTTTTTTAAGTAATGCATGTGTTAACTATTTGGATGGATTGTGAGAGTATTGTATGTGTTGAAAGTATTTGGATGGATTATGAGAGTATTGAAAGTGTATTATTGATAATATTATGTTGATCAAGGGGAGTATTGTTTTTATAATATTGTGTTGATATATATCTAATTTGTGAATATAATTTTGTACAGAATTTTTTTTAAAAAAAAATTGGGGATTTTAAAAATAATAAATTAATTTTAAAATAAAATAAATAATCCGCTACCCTTTCTAGGAAGAAAGGGTACCAGATAATTAGTAAAAGAAGAGAAATCCGCTACCCTCGGAAGAAGGGCAGTGGATAGTCTAGTAATCCACTACTGTTCTACAAGGGACGCGGAAACATATAGGGTTTTCGCGTCCCCCGAATCCGCTACCCTTGTACAATGGTAGCGAATAGCCCTGTACAAGGGTAGCGGATTTGCAGATCTGTACTAGTGTTCGGCACATAAACTAATAATCAAACAGAATCATTAAAAAAATTCAGAATCAACGCACTTACACATTTCACCATGTATCTAGATTCCAACATTAAGGGCTTCATGGCTTCATTAGTTCATTTAATGGTCATATATCCGTAAACTTGCACATTACAAAGAAATCCAGAATCAAGCAGACATGCACTTAAAAAAGCTCATCATTTATCTGGATTTCATAACTTAGATTTAAGATTTAGGGGCTTCCACCAAATCTCCAATCAGGGGCCATTATAATTGGTTGAGAAAATTTTAAAAACTATTTATATAAAATTTTAATAAATTAATAATTATATCCCTAATTTTTTCTTTTTCTTTTATACAAATAAAATTAACATATAAAAACATAGCATTAAAAAAGTTCTAATTGAGATCTTTTAAATGACACCCATTTTGATTTTTTTTTCAATTTTTAAAATTAATCTATCATTACATTAAGTCATAATTACATGTTTATTAAATCACTACTATAGATTCATTCATGCATTACAAGATCTATAAATATCCCTTCCGCGGTCCCTCAAATTTACAATGTATATTTCCTAAATTTTGGATCTTTTATTCACACAGTAAAGAACTATTCAAACTTGCTAACATAAATACTTCAAACAATTATTGTCACTAAGGTATTTGTAAAAGACAATTGAATGTGCTATAAAAATTATAGTTACGCCTTCAAAAAAAAAAAAGAAGTATAGTTACCGGTTGCTCTTTACTAAAAAAATTCCTCCATATATGATGAAGAAGTTTATATATATGTTTACCTTCAATATTATATTATGTATTTAATCATAATATAACATTCATAATAAATTAATTTAATCATAATTATAAGATAATTATAAATATATTTGAGCATCACTCAGGATGGAGATTAGACTAATGGGTAATAATAAAGATACGATGTATTTTTTAAGGTTAACAATTCTTTTTTTTAAACAAAAATTTTAAGTATTAAACTACAAGATTTTAAAATTTAAAATTCAAATATTTAGGGGTGTGTCGGATGATTATTCAGGTTGATCTATGGACCAAATTGTGTAACCCATAGGGCCGAGAATAGTATAGCACAACTTGCTTTAAAAATAGGTTAAACATGTCCAGACAGACAAGATGATCAGCCTGTTTTGACAGCTCTACAAATATATGGCTAAACCTTTAAAAATGAAGACATAACGTCCAACCTTATCTGACCTTATTTTGAAATAGTTATTCCATTTCTAACCTATTTTGTGAAGCATGGGAGAAGAAAAATGGAAAAATAATGGTTTTATGTTGAAAGAGTGGGAAATAAAAAAAAAAAAAAAAAAAACAGAAATAGATGTAAATGGGAGAATGTTTTCTAACTTTGGTATAGAAAGGAACCAAAACACTTTGTTATTACATTTTGTTTTTTGGGTTGTCTCCTTTCTTCATTTTGAGAATTCTTCAAATGAATTTTTTTCCATATTCTGGAAAAAATAATTAAAAATGGGCTAAGTTTTTAATTTTCCATTCACTAAACAAACCCTAATTCTGCAAAGCAAAACATCATACTGATAAGCCCAGCACACCAAACTTTACACATAAATCTACTGCCCATATTAATACTGTTTAATTGGAGGAACCAATTCAAGGTGAAAATGGTATTGAAGAATCAAGTTGAAGAAAAGTCTCTAATCACACAAAAAGCAACTAAAAATGCTCCAAGCTTAGCGATAGATGCATAATGTGAATGTAGAAATGTTTTGGTACTAAATAATCTTCATTTAGTCAATCATAGGCTGTAAAGATAATGATGAACATAAGTCAACAAATTACATGGTTTAAATTTGATGATCTTAATTCTAGGATCAATAAGTATTTTATATAATCTCAGTTTTTTTCAAAAATAAATGTTTGAAAGGGTTCTAGTTAAGAAGTTACTGCAAAAAGTGTAGTGTTATATATCTGGTCTTTCCTAATTAGAAAGTCTGTTTCGGGTTATGAAATGTCATTTTAAACGAAATTTGTCTTGCTTGTGAGCTTTTTATTATTTTGCAGCTGAAAGTAAGTAACATTATCTTTAGTGTTGATTGAATTGGGTCATTAAAGATGGGGAGGGTGGTCAAGGAATGCTGATGCATATTATGATAAGAGTTAATTCCATCAAAGGTATCTTGTCTTATATATGATCAGTTTAATTGGTTTAGGATTTTACTAAAAATCGGTTAAAAAATATGGTTACTAAAAATCAGAGGTTACTTAAAGTTCTAAACCAATTAAACCGGTTGAAACTGAAAAAATAACAAAAGAAAAATATGAAGAGACAAAAATACCCTTACTAAAAATAGAAAAAATCATGAGAAGGATTAAAAGTGTCCAAAAAATAATAGTATGTAAAATGACAAAAACGATAGCTGGGACTAAATTTGGAATTGTCACCAAAGACAAGGGACCTCTAATGGAATTAACTCTTATAATAATAATAAAATCTAAAAATTAATTCTCAATATCTCCTTATATTTATAACAATTAACCCTCACAACCTACCTTAAAAAATATTAAAAAAAAAAAACACCATTACAACCAAAGATATTGTAGTTGAAATGATATAGATGTGAGACTTTATTTAAAAGGTCTATTTATGAACCATTACAACTAAACATATTATACTCAAAATGATATAGATGTGAGACTCTATTCGAAATGGATTCTTTGTTATCTCCTTGCAGGTAAAACAATGAACCATCATCACAGTGATAATTTCTTGTTCTTTTCTTTTCCATTTCGAAACAAAGCCCCAAATCTGAAGAGATTAGCAGCATCCCTGGGCAGAATGTTAATCACCGGATTAATCCGAACCCCATCGCCGCCGTTCCTACGCGGCGGCGATGATGGGAACGTATAGAAAGTTGCAGAGGAGGAAGAGCTCCTCTGCAGCCGCTGCTTCGTCTCTGCATTAATCTGTTTCTTCCCTTTCCCAACCGAACCCACGGAGAAGCTCCGCCGCAGCAACGGAAACGACGACCAGAAGGGGCTTTTCTTGTGGGTAGCTTCACAGTGGAGGCTACTGCTCCGCCTGATATGGCAGAGAGACTTTGGTGGGGTCTTGGGGAGTGGCGGCAGAGACGAAGAAGATGGCGGTGGGGATTTGGAGGGGATAGGGAGTTGTTGGAGGGGAATGGGGCGGATTAGGCCGCCGGAGAAGAGTTCATCTGCGGAGGAAGTTGAGGGGTTGGGGGTTGTGGAGAAATTGAAGTCTGCAGAAATGGAGAGTTGATGAGAAGAATGTGAATGGTGTTCAATGGAGGAAGGGGAAGTGTCTTTGGGGCAAAGATCATATGAGAATGATATTCTTGGACTTGTTGGGAGGCTGCTGGGATTGTTGTTCTCGGAGATCAAATCAATGGCCATGGGTTTTGGTTGGAAAGAGGCTAATTGTCTTTATGATTCTTGTAATGAGAGAACAAGCTAATATATATATATATATATATATATATATATATATATATATATATATATATATATATACTCTCTTCCATTAATCGGTGTAGACAGATATGACCCATTAAATCAATAGTCTAGATTTTTCTAACAGTGCAACTATGCAATGTGTAATTATACAACTACACAATTGAAAACATATAAATCGATCTCTAACTTTTAATAGACCAAATCTATTCATACGGACTCATAGAAAGGGAGGGACTCACTTAGAACACTATTTTCTTTCATTTTCCACACATTTAATTACGAGTTTGGATGCATTTTATAAGGCAAGTTTTGAGTTGTTAAATTCATTGAATTTGCACAACAACCACTATTCGAGATTGCGTATTGGGTAAATTCATCTTGACCCTAATCATCAAATGACCATAATGGTATAAATCAGCTTAAGTTGCCTATAGTAAATCGGTTCAAACTAAGAAAGTCAATATACCACTCTCACCAAGAGTCGAACTTGAAACTTAATTTTCAGAACTTTTGATACATATAGGGTCCATTTGAAAATTTGAAAAATATTTTTCCCAAAAATGATTTCCACAGAATGTGGTGATGGTGTTGGTGTTGGTGTGATGGTAATAATAATCTGAAAACTAGCTTGAAGAAAAATGATGGGAGAGAGAGAAAAATATAGTTTGAAAAATGTCTTCTAACTAGTTTTTTTAAAACACTCATAATTCTAAAATATCAATGCTACACCACCAGGGTTTAATCTTGTGACAACTCATTTGAAATGAAAATATAGGTGACATCACACTATATACTAGTTGGTTAAATTAGGCATTTTTCCGTTGATTTGAATAAGAGTAAATACCCAAAAAGGTCCCTCGACTATAGCTAAATTCACAAATTGGTCCTCGACTATTGATTTCAACCAATTAAGTCCTTAACTTTCCAATTTTAACTCAATTAAGTCCCCCATCTATTTGACCGTTTGTTGGCGCCGTTTTGGAGGGAGAAGTTCCGCTTGCTGCTTGGGGATCATGAGTCGGTTCAGCTTGCCGACGTCGCTTGGAGTCATGACTTTCTCGAAGAACCGCTCCTGAGACTTCGCCGATCTATCTGTCTCCGGTTTCGGGGCAGTGGTCATATTGTTAATGTTGAAGGCGCGGCGGCTCTGCTCAAGCTCGTCGGTGTAGGTGTGCTTGCGGAGCATGTCGACGATCTCGGCCTTGGAGTGGGAGCTCAAGAACACGGCCTCGTAGTTGTTGTTTCCAACAAGGGCTTGAAGTTGGCGACGGCGTCGTGGTCACGAAAGTGCTCACCGGCAAATTCAATGCCGAAGCATGCGCAACCGACATAGAGTCGCTAAAAGGCATTGACTTTTGAGCTTTGCACATAAAATTACATATATATCCTCAAAGATCACGGTCAACAAACGGTCAAATAGACGGATGACTTAATTAGGTTAAAATTGAAAAGTTAAGGACTTAATTGGTTGAAATCAATAGTTGAAGACCAATTTGTGAATTTAGCTATAATCAAAGGACCTTTTTGGGTATTTACTCTTTGAATAATTATTTTTCATTGACTTTATTTTCTTTGAGTACCCAAGCATCAAAAAATTTAGAAAATGACTTATTCATGAGATGTCTACCGTATTATGATTTACAATAATAATATTTAAGCACCCATTTGTATTTGTATAATTGTATGTACCAAAAAGGGAAGTACTTATTATACTTTTATTCCCTTTGAGTTGCTAAGTAAGAAGTACAGTATATGTGTTTCACCCCAAGGAAAATCAGGCAATATGTGGTTCACCCTCTTTTTCTATTGTCTTTTTCTGATGGCCTGACATCTCAACTGCCAGGGATGTTTTTGACACTACTGAGAAGTTGCAGGATGTTGAAGAGTAATGTGATGAATTATTAGTTCACAATAGTGCTTTTGGTATTCTGCAATTGCAATATAATACATACTAAAATCATGTTTGGTAAGTAAACTCTGCCTTGTGACTCTTGTCAGCAAATAATCATAAGGAAGTAGACTAGCCTAGGTTACTCATAGTTGACCGGCTCAAATCAAAAGAACAAAGATTCAAACTCGTGACCTTGTGACTATAGGTGTGGATCTCTTTCCATCGGGTTACCCCAATACACTTGGTTTGTGCACTACCTAAGGCTGCATCAATGTTCATTTTAACCCACCTTACCGGAGGTCTCTGCCATATCTCTCAATCAACATTATATTCATTCTCACATTTAGTTAGTTTAAGGAATTGAAACCGAATAAACATAATTGCCCAATGATATAAAAATGTTCTTAGTTCATAGGAATTTTAATTGGACATTAGAATTCTAATAAGACTAACAAATTGTCCTTTTTATGATGAGTCTCATGTGGATGCTTGTTAGAAAACAAGTCATTTTGAACAATGACTGCTTACAACGTACCGCTGCATATTGTTTACCTACGTGTCATCGGTATGTTGTATGTTACAAGTATGCAATGCAATCCTTTGACTTGAGACGACATGGTTGTTGGTTGTCTCGTACATATGTTGGACTAGTTTTTGCCCGTATGCGTCTTTTGTTTCTTATGGGACTATAAGTGTACTTGGTGGTTTAGTTCAGTATTGTACGGAGACATGTGTGCGTTCAATACAGAATCCACTGCGTTGAGGTAACAAGGTTGTTCTAGTCTATTCAATAATCTTACAACGAGAATCTCTGGCCATAGTATAATGGAGTTGGACTTGAGGTTAAGAATATTGAATAGACATATTGACCAGGTTTATGGGCTTGACCAAGTTTGACCATGACATTTACCTGATTTGGAACAAGTGTTGTGTGGAAGGAATGTTGCATGATATTTGTAACGAAAAGGTTCATTATGATATATATACATATATTTCATTGTCAACTTGGTAGTCATGACATACTGCTAAGTGTCACTCATGAGTGACGAATTATTTAATAATGAGTTATTAAATATACTCTTTGCTACTTTCAAAAAAAATATACTCTTTGCTAGTTTAATTATAAACCTAGAAAGTCTCACCTTAATGATTTGTTGTAATGGAGAACTCTACAAGAAATTGATAAGGAGTTATCCATATTGAATTAATACATTAATAGCTTATTAATGAATTAATTCAATATTTGGTAGTTTTGGATTTTTAAAGTTTAACTAGTAACACTATAAAGTGTAACTATATATTCAACACTATAAAGTGCAACTAAGCAAAGCTACAAGGTATATCTATTCATTTCATTTATACATATGACTGGTGTAGTCTATGATATTGTTAGTTGCACTTTATAGTGTTGTTTTTTTGAAAACCTATATAGTGTTCTTAATTATACATTCAAGTTACTTACAAAAATGATATCGCATTTTTTTTATCTATCTTTGCTTTAAAGTTGTAAAATATTCGCAAATCAACGACTCTAGATAGTTCCTAGTTCTCCCTTGCAACAATGTTCTTATTTAATCTATATACATAAGCATAAAAATTTCCCATAACTCTAATAATCTTACAATAACAATATAGTTTTTTTTTTTTTAAAAGACTTGTTTTACTTAATTCCATGAATTCAGAAAAATAACATACAAATATTCGAAAAAAGAAAACGCTACTTTGTCAATTATTTATTTATTTATTTATTTATTTTTTTTTTTTTACATAAAGGCTCTGTTTGGTAAATAGTTAGCATATCAACAAATTTTGATTTATTTGACTACTATTAATTGTTTACTTGATTAGCTTTTTATAACTCCAAAATGCTAATATTAAAAAAGCTGCTCAAATTAACTTTTTCAATTAGCTTTTTGAGAAAAGAAATTATATCAAATAACTATTAACTAACAGCTAATTTACCAAATACCTTTCTACAACCAGTTTATGTTATCAACTGGTTATACCCTCTAATTAACTCAATCAGCTAATAACTAACAACTATCACCTAACAGCTATTTATCAAACAGGGCCAAAATCTTATCTTCTTAGTATACGTAGTTAAATCAAAATGATATAACATTTTATATTTATTGACTATTTTATAAACTAGCCAAGCATTCTATGAATCAATCAAAACAACCACAGCCTTTTAATTATATATATATATATATATATATATATATATATATATATATATATATATATAAAGAATTTAAAATAAGTAAAATAATGCGACCATCGATCATAGCAAAAAGTTATGAGATGCAAGCATGGATACATACAATGTAGATAGATCCAGGCCTTACTATGTAACATACAACCCCACATGCATTTTTAATGTTTCAAAATTGTAATGAGTCCAAATCTAGGTGGTGAGATGTAATTGTTAAATGTTTTGACAGATGATCCTACGGTGCGTGTTTACTTGGCTTAAGAGCAAGTTGCCAAGCCACACAATGCAACACACTACCTACTTGCATTTTTCTTTATTTTCTCTGTTCACAAATTTTATAGACTAATCAATTAAGATTACACACCAAGGCTAAAAGTAACACTTTTGTTGAGCAGAAACCGGTAAAAGTCTAAGTCCAGCATCTTATTTCTCAAAAATGTAATAACAGTTTATATAATGAAATAAAATTGAATATTCGCTATTAGTTATAACTTTTGAAATAATAATAAGCGCTAGCGCTTGATCTAACAAGTGGTATCAGAGTAAATTTACGCCTTTGTTACTAAACACTGGATCCTAAAAACCTCAAAACTAGGATTATATTTTGTGTATGTCCAGCTACACCTCAAAAGGTAGCACTCATGTCATCTCATCCAAACTTTCCTCGCTTGAACTTGAAACTTCCAGTTAAACTAAAGAAACTCACATCATCTCATCTACACATTCAGAAATTCACAATACACAGGCTCAAACTCGAAACGTCTTATTAAACTGGAAGAGACTCACGTAATTTTATCCCTTTCCCGTGAATTCGCAATAGAGTACCCGGCCGCCTGCGTTCATGTATGGAGCCCCTTTATTTGGCATTCAATACCTAAACCCAACAGAATGTCCATGTCCAATATAATCAAGAAATTATTGTTTTGTTAGGGGGACAGGTGTTTTGGATCAAAATGGCCGTCAAGATCGACCACATTATGGGTGTTTAGCTTGCCGGATATGATCTTATCCCCGTACAAACACGGCTCTCCATCGTTGGTGGTATGGAAAAAACACACATTCTTAAACAATCACTACATTAACGGCCAAATTATGCTGTGGAACAATGTCCACTTTACAAGGTGGACACGATTCCAAAACGGCGTTGTTTTGGTGAAAAATGACGTCGTGTTGTTTATAAAAAAAAAAAAAATTACTTTCTTTTGCCATTAACGGCGTGTGTCTTTCAGGAAGTTTGTGTTCATAATTACTGAACTCTATGTTCATAATTATAGATGTTCATAATTATAGAACTCTATATTTATAATTTTTGAATTTTATATTCACAATTATTGAACTCTATATTCATAATTACAGAACTTTATGTTCATAATTTTTGAACTCTAGAAGTCTATTATCATAATTATTGAACTCTATGTTCATAATTTTTGAATTCCATATCCACAATTATTGAACTCTATATTCACAATTACAAAATTATTTGTTCATAATTATAGAACTCTATGCTCATAATTATAGAACTCTATATTCTTAATTTTTGAACTAATAATTTTGTAATTCTATATTCACAACATCTCACTGAGTTGTTTTGATAATTTTTTTTTAAAATCTAATTGGGGGAGGAAAACGATATCACTAACAGCACCGTTACTCCAAAATTGCCAAACGGCGTCGTATTGGAACCGTCATGGTTCCATGGCATAACAATTGACATTAACGGGTAATACTTATCGGCAAATTATGCCGTGCAACGGCCAAGCTCAACCTTTCAGGTAAGTCTAATTGTTCCACCATCTTAGTGCTCCCACTCGGGTCACAAACCCGCGTTACCAAATTTAGCGAGCAATTTTCTGAACCACCACATTATTAAGGGAAATATGTTACTTATCTTAGAATAATGTGGGAACCTATAGGGACACGTTTGGCTTGCATTAGAAAATTGAAACTGAGGACTAATCATATATATGTTTGTGTATATGGTTTCGGTTCTGATTATTCGACAGACCAATCAACAGGTAATCAAATACCATATTGCCACAACATCCTATAAATATATATGTGCCTCTACGGTCTATGTTAAATAATAATTCAATGGAAATGTCAAGTATTAATCAATATCAACTTTTTACTTTAACAAAATGATGTGTTATGGTTCATTATTACTAAATACTTTGTAGTACTCATACATTTACGTACATAAAACATTTATACAAATACTAATATAATTGAGTTAATTAAATTAATTCGTGAGAAAATAATGATGTTAGTCCTTTAATTATATAATTATATTCGTATTATTACTATTATATACTCAATCCTTGAATTATTACTGAATTATATACATTTTTTTTCCTTTATTTTGGCAATTTTACATCATCATTTTTTTTTTTTGACAATTTAAAATCGGTACAGTTACACGAAAACATTGTAATTTTCTGGTTGAATCAACACATTAAATTAATTAATTTGTTTCATTCTATGTCTCTTTCTCCTTAACTGGTCCTCTTGGAATTTTGCGTAAATATTCATTGTCAATCCTCTTGTACATTTTCCTCATCTGTCTGTACATTTTTCCAGCATAATCCTCCACTTCTTCCTCGTACTTCTCATAGAAAATTGGCAGAGTTTCCACACACAATATGCCTTTATATATACACACAATACAATATATGTTAGTCTAATTAACTTTTAAATAAAAATGTTCATTATTATATTCAAAATAGATATGTGTGGATTGAGCATAATTTTAAATTTCAAAAATGTGAAGAAGATTTTTGGTGACAAGAACTGATGATTAATATAGTTTGTGAATCTTACCCAAAAACAGAAGATTCAATGTGCTAATACAGCTTCCAATCAATGAGAGTATCCACAGGGAAAGCATGGCCTAAAGATCACAATAATAAGAAATATCAGTGCAATATTTTGTTGTTGTTGTTGTTCTTAGTATAATATTCGTATTTTTCTATAGTATTGATCGGTATATCATATCTACCCTAAGTATCGAGTACAATCATGTATATATAATATATGGAGTATTTGATTGTATCAGGTATTATTAGCACTGTAGTTAATAATATCCGGTACAATCAAAACTAATATACATGATTGTACTTGATATTATCGGCACTATAGAAAATCTCATTCATTTATATATATTATGTTTTTCCATCCAAATTATTTTTATATTGTGTTAGATTGCACTTTAATTTTGGTTTATGTATGTATATGTATATAAAATTAAGTTCAAATGAGAACTATGTTTTCGGTGAGAACCTATGAACTAATCAGATCCGTTTATCTAAGATGATCGATGATTAAAAAAAAAATAAGGGGAAAATATGTGGATCAATTTCATATTTATGAAATTGACTCCGCATCTTTTTCATTTTTATTTTATTTTTAGCTATTAATCATTCCAGACGGACATAACATGTTTGTCTGCAAGTTCGCCTGGGAAGCATAGTTTTCATTTGAACGTGATGTGTGTGTATATATATGTGTGTGTGTGATAGAGATGGAAGCATTCACTTACCACAAGGAAGAGCTTTGCATCATATCCACAGGCAATCTCAAAAAACATTGGCAAGAAGTGGTTGAGGTTTTTGTGCAAGATTGAGGCAAAATGAATGAATGTTGATTCTTGGAACACCATTTCCGGGATCTTTGGGGGAGACCTCCACAATGTAACACAAAAATAAACAAAGTTGAGAATTTCAAAATAATTAAAACTTCACATAAATGACCGAATAATTAATAATATCCCGCAAAGCACACAGGACAAAAAAGGTTTTAATTTACATTTATTTTAATCATATATACACTTGGAGAAAAGATACAAATATGTCATTGAACTATTTGGAGATAGCAATTAAGTCACCGAACTTGAATAAGTTTCAAATTCATCTATGAACCTAAAAAAAAGTGCAATTAGCATTTTTAGTAGGTTAACAACAGGTTTGGGTTGTTATGTATATATTTTATTATTTTTAATATCCTACTAAGCATTTGACCATCTTTCATGCCATGTTTTCTTGATTTTATTTTCTGGCGTGTCGGGTACTGTATTTAAAAATAATTTCTTAAATTTATTTTAATAATTTCAAATAAAATAATTGTTTTCAATAAAATAAAATAATAAAATAATTGTTTAACAAAATTATTATAATAATTTCAAATAAAATAATCGTCTCCATGGCCGACCCTTCATCTCCGGAGACGAAGGAGGTTGTTGTTGTTGTTATTTTTTTTTTTTTAATTTCAAAATAATTATTATTTTATTTTATTTTATTTTATTTTAAAATAATTATTTTATTTAAATTTATTAAAATAAATTTTAAAAATTATTTTTAAATACAGTACCCGACACGTCATGAAATAAAATCAGGAAAACAGGACATGAAAGAGGGTCAAATGCTTAGTAGGATAATAAAAATAATAAAATATAAAATAAAATATACACATGGAAACTCAAACCTGTTGTTAACCTAATTGCATTTTTTTTCCAGATTCGATGGTTCAGTTTGGAGCTTATTTGAGTTCGGTGGCTTAATTGTTATCCTCAAATAGTTCAATTGCCTATTTGTACATTTTCCTATACACTTTTGCTATATATCTTTTTTGTTTTAATTTATTGCATGAATTTTATCCACACATCCCACGGCCAGGTTTATAGTATTTGGAGTATATAATATTGAATAATTACATACCATCCCAACACATGTGCCCCTGTACTCCAGATGAAGAGCAGCAGCATTGTGGTGATCAAGATGTGACACAAGAGAGTGACAAAGTTGTACTCAACAACCTCAAAAAGATACCAAACCCCTGCAACTGCACTTAAAATTGCACCTGAAACTCTCCTATCTCTCCATAACAATATATCTGCAACTGTAACGACCAAACAACAAAACATTTATGGTAATCATTAGTTAGAATTCATACCAAAAAGGATAAAGAATGCTAACAATTCAATTTTTTAGAAAAACTTATGAATCTCAAGCTGCACTATGCTTACTATCATTGCAGTAAGTCAAGCACGCTTAATCACAGAGTTTTTTAACTAGTTGTCATATCATACATTAGTTAGTCACAGGGCCACGTTTTGGTTTTGAGCTGAGACTGAACTCGGTCAACCCGACTGACGCCCATCAAAAACAACATTAAAATAGTGTACCTTTTCCTCCACCAAGAGCTTCATAAAGAGGCCTTTCGCGACGAAACAACTTAGTGTTGGGGGCTGTATAGTCATCAGAATCAGATGGATATGTAGCCATATATATTTTTTTGTAGTAATATTTTTTTTTTAAGTTTGCTGAAATGAATTGAATTCATGTAGAGAGTTTATATAAGGGATAAGTTGGTTCTAAGCTTACTAGCTAAGAAAGCAAGAGGGATACTTGTGTGGGAAAGAAAAGAATGTCTGTAAAGTAGGTTTAATTTGTACTTTACTTTGTGCTTCAGCTACTTCAATAAAATTATATTATAAGTTCATTATTAGTTTATATTTTTCAGTAAACCTTCTTAGTGCTGACTGTTTATGACATGGGCTTTCCCTACTTTCTCTTCTGGCACCCTTTATAATTTACATCTTTAGATTTAATACAGATCAGAGTTGTTTATTACAGTGTGTATGTGTGTGTATAAATATAAATATATATATATAATATTACAGTGTTGATAGTAACAAATACAATTAAGTATACCATTTTTTTTTGTAAAAACTACTATCCTCAGTAAAAAAAGACACCATGCTTATTAAAATGAGTCAATTGATTGGTAATAGTTTAATTACTTACGAACGGTTTAGGTGTTAGTTAAAACAGTAAGTAACGAACTGAGTTAAGTAGGTTTACGCTCCTAGAATGTTAACTGAGTCAAGAAAAATACATTTTATTAGATTTCAATTCCTTGCCTTAAGTGATAGATTTGAGCTAGGATATTTGAAATCCTTAAAAGTGTCCCCTTCACTAAATCATATCATTCTTCCAAGTCATTCCATGTTGCTTCAGTAGAATCCAATCAAAGAACATTCTGCCCAATCACACGTACGTGGAACATAGTATAAATTCATCAAGATATATAACACCATATTAATCTACATTACCTAATTTCTAACTGGTTTATTGGTATCTTAGGTTTACATTATTTTTTTTTTTTTTTTTTTTTGCATGGGTGTAATTATGATTAGACTTGTACTTCCTTTTCAATGTACCAAATAAATGTTCATTTTGATAGTAAGATTGTCCTCGTTCCAAAAATTTTACCAATTGCAAAATGATGTGACATGTTTTCGTGTAAAATAGTTTTTTTTTTAATTTATTTTTATTACTTACATGTCTTACAAGTTTTCTTTTTTATAAAGCTTGCAAAGGACCACGAAAGCTTTCTATACTTTTTTTTTTGTTTTTTACTTTTTCTATTTTTCTTATTATATTTATTTATTTATTTATTTTATTGAAAGTGAGACTGTTTTTTAAAGTGAGAGAGTATGGTATTACATGGGTATAGAAAAAATAGTAAAGGAATTGCAAATTTGATGTGAAAGTATGGTCCACTTTTAAAAGTGAAAGAGTATTGCAATGATAAGGATAGCCTAAGACCATCCACACCACCCTATCAATAGTACATGATTGCAATCTGATTCCTCCCAAATGCTCTGTCAGGTCGGGTGTGAGGACCGTTAGGGTTGAGATTCAACCTTTTGGAAAAATGATTGCAATCTGATTTGTTATTATCACATCACATCATATTTAAAAAATAATAATAATAAGAGCATCCTCAATAGTTAGGGATTTCCCCCCATATTTTGGTGGGCCCCCCTACATCCACATCATCATCTATTATCTCACTTAGGGATGACAATGTGTCCCGTCCCCGACGGGGGTCCCCGATTCCCGCCCCAACGGGGACGGGGATTTGAAAAATTTTCGGAGAATGAGGACGGGGGCGGGGAGTGTATGTAATTCCCCACCGGGGACGGGGACGGGGATGGGGATACCACTTCCCACCCGTCCCGCCCCGTCTTGTCCCCGAATAATTATTATAATTAATAAATAAATAAGTATATATATATATATATATATATATATATATATATATATATATATATATATATATAAGCTAAGCACTGTACAGTGACGGCAGTACATTACTACATTATATATATATTAGTCATTGTACAGTGCTTATGTTAGCTCATTGATCAGTTTTTGGGTTTCATTGATTCAATTTGACATGTTTAAGAGTTTAATTGCACTTTTGTAAAGTTTAGGAGGTTAATTGATCTTTGAGTTAAAGTTTAGGAGCCTATTTAACCCTTTTTTCTTTTATTTTTTACTAAGTCATATGACTTGAAAGCTTTCAAACTCACAAAAGGCGGTCATAATACTTTTATATTTTTAATATTTTTATTTATTTTTTATTTTATTATTATATTATAATAATGTGATGTAAAAGTAATATTATTTGTAAAAGAATATTGTATAAATATAGAAAAAATAGTGAATAAATTGTAAATAAATTTATTGATATCAATATATGATCCAAGTATTTCAGAGAGTTTTTAAGTCTTACAAAATGCTGTCATGTAAAATCCGACAAAATTGAGTTTGGTGGTGATCCTGATCATCCGCATAATAGCAAAACAAGTTCAAGATTCTTCTCAAATGGCTATGGACATTTGAATATGGCAATGAGAAATAATAAATAAATAACCTTGTTGCTACATCCAGTCAGCTTTGACAAATTACAAAGATGCAATCAACATCCAACAATGGCCGACTGTTCCCAATTCCCAAATCCAAACCCCAATCACCATCTCCCAGATCACCCAAATCCCATTAACATCCGATCCTCCAAACCCAATGTCTCTTATTGGGATTTCTTTACACTCGCCTCTCTGCTCTCCCCTCTACGCCCACTCCTTCAAACCCCCAAGATTCAAACTTTATTCCAAGAACCCCACCGCCACTGCCTGTATGGCGGCGGCGGCGGCTGTGCCGGCGGAGGCGATGCCATCGAGCTTTGGGTTCAAGAATTTGATGGAAACTTTCACGGTGGAAGTTCAGAAAGCTGAGGGGAGGCCGCTGAATGTGCCCCTGATTGCGCCCTTTACTATTGCCTCTTCCAGGCTTGATAAGGTGGGGAATGTGGCTATTAGGATTGAGCTGAGTAATGGGTGTGTTGGGTGGGGTGAGGCTCCGATCCTTCCCTTTGTCACCGCTGAAGATCAGCCCACCGCCATGGCCAAGGCAGCTGAAGCTTGTCAACTGTTGAGGAAGAGCTCTGGGAATACTATGGGGGTTGTGTTGAGGGAGATTGGTGGCATCCTTTCTGGTCACCATTTTGCTTCTGTGAGTTACTTATGCCATTAAATTCCTCTGCTTTAATTTGTTCAAAGGTTTCCTTTCCAAAACTTTTTGTCTGCTGTGTAAAGTTGTTTGTGTCTTACATTGATTTATTGGTGAAGTTCACTTTGTGTCCTCAGCTGGCAAAGGAGAACAAGGAGGTAAAGTCGCTTAGGTTGCCCATAGCTGATTAGCTCAAACCAAAAATGCCAAAAACTCTTAGGGGAGTTGAATTTGGAACCTTTTAGTTACGTAGACAATTGTTCGACCAACTTGCTTTGTGTGACTAACTTAATTGATTGAATTTTCTCATTTAGCTAGTTGGTTTTTCCTTTCTTGTTGGAGGTAGTAACCTAATCAATTTTATGTTATGTGTGTGAATTTGCCAAGTCTTCTTTTTGTGTTTTTGGATGAGGAGGGAAACCCGCACCCACTACTCGAGGGGTGCACTGGGTAAATTTTGTCTTGTGACCCTAGCCAGCAAAGGACCACAAGGAGGTAAACCAGCTTAGGTTGTCCATAATTGACCGGCTCAAAGAATGCCAATAGGCCGCTCCCACTGGGGGTCGAACTTGGAACCTTGTGGTTACTAAGCCAACAGGTAGACCAACTTGGCTGAGTTGCCCTTGCCAAGTCTTCGTTTATGTTGCTGAGTCGCTTACCTTAAATTTGACTTATATTCTGATGCTTAATTGATTTTTGTGGTTTTGGATACACATTGTATAGTTGCTGCTTCATTTTCCATGCCTGCTTGTTCATTGCAATTACTTTACTTCCTTCTTAAAGTGCTGCAGCTGTGTAGTAAAATGTCTTGATTAATTCAAGATTTAATTTGTGGCATTTCAACTATACCATTCTTTTCCCATCCGTGAACTTCCATTTTCATTTTTGTTTACTATGAATGCATGATGATTAAACCACCACGTATAGTTCTGTCTAGATTGCATTATGGTTATCTTTTAAAACTGTAGACTTGAGTGTGATAATGAGTCTGAATATTCACTTTCCCAAAATAAAGTTTCTGTCTTGGCTGGATTCGTAGTGTCATACGGTGCTAATTTTAGTTGTATCTGCAATTGAAGGTCAGAGCAGGAGTCGAGATGGCGCTGATTGATGCAGTTGCAAACAGCATCGGAATACCTCTCTGGAGACTGTTTGGTGGAGCTTCGGACTCTATAACCACCGATATAACAGTTTAGTCGCCTTCTTTCCAAACCTTTTGAGTATCTAGCCTTCTGTCAGATCTTTGAAGTCGAGGCATTAATATTGCCTAAACATCACTATAGGAAATACGGAACCCAATCCCCTTTAAAAGACCATAATGGAAAAGACTTCCTTTTTAAGGTTAACATCACTTGTTTGTCTTGTTTGTAGATTCCAATAGTATCCCCCGCTGAAGCATCTGAACTAGCTTCAAATTATCGTAAAAAGGGATTCAAGACCCTAAAGCTTAAGGTAGGCAAGAATTTGAATGCAGATATAGAAGTTCTTCGGTCAATACGTGTAGCTCATCCTGACTGCTCGTTTATCTTGGATGCTAATGAAGGTTACTCCTCCTCCGAAGCTATCCAAGTTCTCGAAAAGCTACACGGTATCTCCTCTCGAACTATGCGGTCCCACAAGACTGATCGGTCCCATATCTTTTGGTGGAAAGGGGAAATAATTGATTGAATTTGTTTGTATTTCAGAAATGGGGGTGACGCCTGTCCTCTTTGAACAGCCAGTTCATCGGGACAACTGGGAAGGTCTTGGCGAAGTGAGCCACTTTGCGAAAGAGAAATTTGGGGTGTCTGTTGCTGCTGATGAAAGCTGTCGGAGTTTGGATGATGTTAGGAAAATAGCGGATGAAAACCTGGCTGATGTAATTAACATTAAACTCGCTAAAGTTGGAGTTCTCGGTGCTCTTGAAATTATTGAGTTCGCTAGGACCTCCGGGTTGAATCTGATGATAGGTGGCATGGTCGAGAGCAGATTGGCAATGGGCTTTGCCGGACATCTAGCTGCTGGTCTAGGCTGCTTCAAGTAAGCTTCTTTGTTCTTTTCACTTTCACGTAATTTGTCTTTCATTTTACTTTTTTTGTCTCCCTTGCCCTCACGTCTTGGGAATATTATATCTTCATTCTTTTTGGGCGGCAAGGGAAACCCGTAGCCACTACCTGAGGGTGTGCGTTAGATAAACCCTGCCTTGTGATCCTAGCTGGCAAAGGACCATAAGGAGGTAAACCAGTCTAGGTTACCCATAGCTGACCAGCTCAAACCAAGAAGGCCAACAGGCCGCTCCCGATGGGATTTTTGACCCCTTTTTTTTTTTTTAATCATTTGGCACATTCTTTTATCATGAAGCAGTGGTTTGCGATTGAGAAAATGGAGAAACAGTTCCAACCTCGTAGATCTTTTCACCTAAGTTGATGATTTTTGTGCAGATTCATCGACTTGGACACACCCCTTTTGATGGCAGAGGATCCGGTGCTTGAGGGTTATGAAGGTAATTATCGGCTCATTGCCTTAAACTCGTGTTTTCTCGATACAATACAAGCGTTCTAACGATTTAAACTTCTTAACTGACCAGCTTGTGGCCCTGTTTACAAGTTCTCAAACGCTAGAGGCCATGGCGGTTTTCTTCATTGGGACAATATCGCGTGGTAGGTTATGCTGCTTAACCCCGCATTCACTTCGTTTCATACTTCACCAGTAAATCCAGGACCCGCTAACCTTGCAAGTTATTTGCAGACGGCTAAGAATGGGTTTCGCTCACTCTCTGATCTTCTCTCGAGTCACCTGCAAAAAGTTGCATATTCCATCAGAATCGTATATATGGCGCTCATGTTCTCGTTCCTCAGAGAAGTACACAAAAAGAACATCGAATGAACGATTTCGAATCTAGTGAGGATCGATATTCTGTAAGTGCAAACCTCGTTTCTTCTTCTGCTGGAAGGTGGGTTGCATTTCTTGATGTTGATCAGTTGAAACAGTACTGCATAAATATGCATTTCCTGTTCCTGTTATAATGCTTTTGTTTATACTAGCCTGTTTTTGAGAAGTTATTTGCATGTGTTGATTGGATTTTCTAAGTCCAAATTGTCCAGAAACAGATGAAATCTCTGTCTGCATATTCTCAGGATAATTCTGCAATCTATTTGCTTGTAAAAAATGCCAAATTTGGCTATTATGATATGCATTTTTGGTTAATTTTGCTTATGTTTTGTTCTTTGGTAACTTGACTTAATTTTTTTTCAAATTAGCCTTCCTATTAAAAGTAATTTATTTACCTCTCATTTTTAATCTAACATGAACAAATCAGTTATTAACTAGTCACTCATACAATACCCACAAAAAAAATATATTATTTATATCTCATTTTGACAAATTAATTACTAGCTTGATATTAAAAAAAAAAAATCATAACATACTTGGAGCTTTATTATATATAAATTAAGCAAAACAACAAGTAATTATGAGGCAACTCCAGCCAAGTAATTATTGAGAAAATTTCAATTAAGTTGGTCAAACTGTTAACTTGATAATTATAAGATTGCAAGTTCAAACTATCATGGGGTGACCTTTTAATTTTTTTTATTTGAGCTGGTCAGCTATACCCTATAGACAATCTAAATTGATTTACTGACAAAAGAAAATAATTTTAAGATGGAGAAAATTACCGATTTTGTCCCCCGACTATGATGATTTTATCAATTTGGTCTTGACTTCTAAAATTTCTCAATTTCGTCTTTGACTATGTCATTTTTATCCGATTTGATTCTAAGTGTTAATTGAGTTTTACCTGATTTGGCCCTCGACTATGCCACTTTAGGATCAAATCGAGTAAAAATAACATAATCGAGGATGAAATTGAAGTATTTTAAAAATTGAGGACCAAATTGATAAAACCCTCATAGTTGGGGGATGAAATCGGTAATTTTCTCTTTTAAGGTGATGAGAAAATGGACCACTGTCGAAAGTAGAAAGAAAATTGCATTGATAATTTGATGGGGTGTGAATAGTGACTAACTAGTATGACCCACTTTTGAAATAGAGGATTTCAATATTTTATAGGTGTGAATAGCTTAATGGTACTCAACTATGAAATTAAAAGTGTCATTTTATTCGGTAAGTACAAGATTACGAAGTGCACAATGCAAAATTATAAAGTACATCCTATAATAGGAAAAAGTGCAATGAAGAAACATGTGAAACTCTAAAGTGTACTATACAAAATTACAAAGTGCACATGTTTTTGAGTTGCATATTTACCTATAATGTGATACACACATTTTTTAAAGTATATTTTCACCTATCATACAATTCACTTTGTAATTTTACATGATACATGTTATGTTGGCACTTGAGCACGCGATTTCGATCACCTAATCCATCTCCTATATATATAGAGACACTGGTATTAGATTAATTATTTTTAGAATTAATTTCACTTTTGGTCCCATAACTTTTGAGGTTCTATCAATTTTGGTGCACAATTTTAAAAATTTTCAATAATTTTGGTGCCTAACTTTGTTATTTTTATCAATTTTGGTCCTTCCTACCAAATTGACAGTGAAATGTTACCGCATTTTATATATTTTAGGGGTAAAATCGCCATCCCAAGAAAAGATTTTCAATATCTAAATAAAATCATTGTAAAATCATATCTATGGGTGTTTGATCGATGAGAATAATGGGAAAGACATGCAGAAACTAGACACATATCTATAAGATTTATAGCGTCGACGATTGTCAAATCTTTCTTTTTCTCTTAATATGATTTTTCTTTTGTTTAGATATTGAGGATCTTTCCTTGGGATGACGATTTTGTCCCTAAAAATATAAAATTCAGCAACATTTCACCTCCAATTTGGCTGGAAGGACCAAAACTTATAAATACAACAAAGTTAGACATCAAAATTGAAAAAAATTTAAAATTATGCACCAAAAATGATAAGATCTCAAATATTGTGAGACTAAATGTGAAATTAATTCTTATTATTATCATTTGCAGGAGGAATTTAAAAAAAAAAAAAAAAAGTTGTACAAGAATCTGTTGTATAAAAAATAATTAGAAAAGGATGTTATTAGATGTGGACTGGGCTTCTCCAAAAAATCCATTGTTGAGTTGGCAGTTGACAAAAAGATTGTTTTCAAAAAAATAAAATAAAAAAAAAGTTGACAAAAAGATTGAAATTAAATGCAGTGCTATTACTTAGAAAGAGTGGTGCTTTTCAAGATTATATATCTTTTCTTGTTCTCTCACGAAGGAAGCTGCTTAGAAAATACAGGCTCCAAAAAACCCTCTTCCCTGCAGTCAATCCAGTTGGAAAATTGTGTTATTTTTCAAGTCAATTTTTATTTTAAATTTTAAATAAAATAATCAGCAAGAAAATTGTATTAGAAGAAACATTTAAAATGTAATTAATTTTTCCGATTATGTATCACATTGATAAAACTATTTTGAATCTTCCTTCTCTTTTCCATCCAATTGTTACTAACTTTCACATTTATTACGAAGCAAATACAATTGTGGATATGATTGTTTAACTAGACAACTCTATATATAACATCTTGCCCATGTAATCGAGCGGGAGAAAGGTCTAAAGTTATGAGGTTAAATTTTAGGCAAAATTGTATCTTTAGTCCTTGAGTTATAATCAAATTCTGACTCAGTCTCTAGGTTATGGCCGTATATGAGTTTAGTTCCTTAGTTATGAGCGAAGTGGCGAGTTTGGTTCCTGACGCAAGTGGTCTTTTGACAAAGTTAATTTCAGGGATAAAAAAGTAAATTCCTTAATAAAATTTGTAAACTTAGTCAAAATACTTTCTCCCAAAACCAACAAATTAAAAACCTTAAGCTACTTATGTAATCAGCGAAGAAACCATACTCTCGTTTTTCTAAAAATCCAAATTTCAATATTTCAATTCTATTTATAAAAAACAACTTAAATTACAATTTTTTGACAAATACAAAAATTTGCTCCATAACATGGACAAGCTTGATATCTTTTCCCTCGATTAGCATAAGTCCATGACATTTTGATGGGTAATAAATTATCATATCTACATAAAAAATTATTCTCAAATTGGGAGAAAGATGAAGTACCACAACTAAGAGATGACATCTTATAATTAATGGCTAAATTATTTCATCAATACAGAGAATATTGATTATTTATTTAAACATATAAAATAGAGAAACAAATTACCTGTGAATTTCGCAGCTTGAAAGTGGACGATCTTGACATTTCAAGTTTGGGTGAGAAAAAGACATTCGATTGTAGGTATAAGAAGAAAAGAATAACTGTTGCGCAATGAGTTTCAACATAAAAAGGAGATTATAATTTGAAATTCATATTTTACCCCTCTATTATTAAATTGTTTTTAATAAATTTTCCGTTAGTTGCAGACGGAATATTAACGCTAGGGACCAAACTCGTCATTTCGTTCATAACTGAGGGACTAAACTCGGATACAATCATAACTTAGGTTCTGAATCAAAACTTGGTTATAATTCAGGAACTAAAGATGTAATTTTAGGAAAAATGTTAATTTCGACAATAACAAATACTCCGTATAGTATGTATGGAGTATAGTATGTAGGAATGTGTTGACAATTGAAGCATGTACTCCATCTCAACTAAAAGCCTAAGCTGATAGTTGGAGACACATTAATGGATATATGCTCACACGACGATGGATTCCAACCAACACGTGGACCGATAAATCGTAGTCGCTTACGAGTGACGTTGAGAACCTTTGGTCCGGCTCTGATACCAAATTGAAGCATGTGTTCCATCTCAACTAAAAGCCTAAGCTGATAGTTGGAGACACATTAATGGATATATGCTCACATTGACTGCTATGAATATAAAAGGATGCTGCTATTTGTATAAATAAATAGCAAAAATAAAATTATTATTTTATGTGTAAAAAATGCCACTATCTATTACTATTAATAGTATTCAACATTCTTAGACCATCCACATACCAGCAATGTGATGGTATGCAAATGCAATCTTGTGTGGCATTCTCACATAAGATTTTAAAAACAAAAGTTTTAAGTCCCGTTTACTAAAGAAAAATTGTTCTCTGTTTCCTATTTTTTAGTTTTTAATTTTTTAATTTTTATTTTCTGTTTTTTTTTTTAAAGAAAATTTGTTTATTAAGACATATTTTTTCAATTTTTTTTTTAAAGATTAACGTTATAAAAGTAACACAAGTTTGATTTCGAGAGATTTTTCGTTCTTATATATATATATATATATATAATGTAATTTATTAAATTATAATAATGTTGATATATTTATCAATTTGAATATTAATATACAAAAATTTAGATAAAGATCAAGATACTAATTGTTGTCTATATATCTTGCTAGGGTGTGTACAGTCAATCTCACAGAATACTTATAAGTCATATTAAAATAACGTACTATTACTGGCAAAACTAACACTAATAACAAGTAATAAGTTGTGCACAATGGATGGTACAACAAACATAATATAATACTACTCATAATTTATGATAATGACTCCAGCAACAGAGTTTACGTGCCACATATATATATTCCGACCTAGTAAACATAGGACTTTACGAGTAGTTCAAGTTACGTTGTTGTATCTATCACCATTGGACTACGTTTTAATTTATACCATTTTGTACTTGGACTTTTCCAGGGAACACAGGTCAAAGTCTGTTGAAAAACTCTTCAGGTTCATCAGTGCAAACCCTTGTTATTGTCTGTTGATGAGTATTCGGGTATTCATCTATAAACTCCCCTGTTACAATCAATCATATATCAGCTTAATTGTTAGCTAGGTATCAACCAAACCGTTAACTCTATTATAAGTTTTCAAAATCTCATTCTCGTATGAAAAAACTCAACTTTAATTTGCCCTTTAAATGGGCTGGTCTGGTGCAAACAGGGATTACTCTAAGCGGATGTAGCGGAAAGTCAATATTTAAAGAAAAATAATAATATCTTTGGCTTTCCACTGTACTTTCAGCGACACTGGATTTCGCTACACCTGTACAGGTGTAGCGAAAACACTTTTAGAGGTGTAGCTGATGTGGTTTTTTGTACTAGTGTGTTCCCAATAGTTAGGGCTTACTCAAAACATCTCGTGATATAAAAAAAAATTTGTTAATGTTCACGCTTACGGTTTCGAGTATAATGAGATAGCTAACTGAATGATAATTCATAATGTATGGTTCCACAATCTATAATTTATATACTCTATATATAAGTTTGATTAATTAAATTACCTTGGGTTAGTAATGCTGGCTCATGCCCTACATCATACTCTTGTAAGGAACTCCAATTTTGATACGCATTCTTAACCAAATTCGCCATGTATCCCTAATATAATCCACCAAAAAAAAAAAAAAAAAAAAAAAAAACCTCAATAAATCAATTTAATACTATATACGAACTTCGTAAATATAAATACTAACTTAAAATTATGTATTCACATAACCACTTCGTAGCATTAGACCACCAGATCATTGGCGCATAATTTTACATTTTAGTTTGCAAGAAAAATAAAAGAGGTGGTTTACCTTTTGGTGGATGGTTAAGTGGTTATAGGCAGAAGCAAAAATTTGGCCATCAACATTAGCCCTAACAACTTGACAAATGGGATTGAGGAAAAGAATGTAGTTGTCCCCTTGTGATATGTACAATTTATTGCCAATCTCACAAGTGCTTGCATGTTTATAAGTTACATCCCACATCTTATCTGACATCCCACCTCCTAATATCTGCTTAAAAACAATGAATAAATAAGCATTAATTATTTAAAAAAAAAAAAAAAAGAAGAAAAAAGCATGATGTTAATCGATATACATACACTTCTGAGCTTGTTGCAATCAATCTCAGAGAGCTGCAAGAAATGTTGCACTGTGTTGACGCCATTTGAGGCGAGTTTTTTATGAAACTTTCCATCTTTCCCAATATTCTTTAGACGCCACACATCATCATCTAGTGCTGGTGGGTAATGTTTTTTGTACACTGCAATGTATATATATATGAGTAGAAATTATAAATTTCATCAATTGAAATCCATATTGATTAAATTGTACGTATGTATCTGCCAGCAATATAATATTCATGCTATATATACCAAAATACTATACCTAGATATATTGTATGTTAGAGATCATTTAGTTATAGTATATAGATATGCTGATATATATATATTTGTTGAGGATAATACCCCGACCCTTGTGTCACAAAGGAAATATTCAATCTACTTTTGACCTAAGTACTTGGAAAGTTGGTCAATCGACCCATGTCTAGCGCTAGGCAAGGACAGGTTGGGCCCTCCCCAGGGCCCAATGTTGAAAGAGGACTCATAGAATGAGGAAGGCAAATTATGCTGTGCATCCGTATGCACCATGCATGGTGTATACGGATGCAAAAACGACGTCGTTTTAATAAAAAACGCGTGTCTCCTCTTAAAAAAAAAATTCAGGTTCGATTCCCAGCAACAACATATGAACTAAAATTTCAGAATCGATGAACTATATTTCCAGAATCGATGAACTATAATTCCAGAATTTATGAACTATAATTTCAGAATCTAATCTGTGACTAAAAATTCCAGAATGAATGAACTAAAGTTCCATAATCTATGAACTAAAATTTCAGAATCGATGAACTACAATTTCAGAATTGATGAACTATAATTCCATAATCAATGAAATATAATTCCATAATCTATGAACTAAAATTTCATAATGAATGAACAATATAATGTTGTTGCTGGGAATCGAACCTGAATTTTTTTTAAAGGGAAGACGCGTTTTTAATAAAACGACGTCGTTTTTGCATCCGTATGCACCATGCATGGTGCATACGAATGCACAGCATAACTATCCGAGTGTGTTGATTGACCTCAAATTTGTCATTTAATATTATTAATTTCTACTTAAAACGCGACCTGATTTGTAATAAACTCTATCAAATTCTCTTGTAAATCCAAACTATCAAGAACTACTTCACTCATCTCTATTATTCTATTCATCAATATAATAGTGCCCAATCATTGTAGGTGTTGATACATAGTATGTATAGCATCTATGTTAGGGTTGTAGTGCTTTAATTTACCCTAATAATATTTTTCAAGATTATTTTAGAAATTTCATTTTTTTTTTTGTATGCATTGAATATCATGGAATATATATATATATATATATATATATATATATATATATATATATATATATATATATATGTAGTTGTATAATTGATTTGACATTTATTCAAAGAAGAGATATATAGGGAAGAAAAATAGTATGAAAAAAGCTTACACTCGCCGCGGTGATCTTTGACCATGAAAGAGTTAGTTATGGCTTCTCTGATATTAACACTTTGCCCTCCGGCGGCGTTTCCGGCGTGCACAACTCTAGCTCCCAGCCTGAACCTCCGGCACCGGATCCAGCTCGAGTTATCGGTAAATTCAATGTTGTTGGAGAGATGAGCCGAGCCATCCGTCATGCTCACAAACGAGTCTCCGGCGAGCAACGGCCGCTTTCCGGTGCGTTCCTTCACGACATTCTTGTTGAAATCGTGGGTAGTCCACGGCCCCGCCACTTCTCCGTCTGGGGGGAAGTCGCCGTCGAGGACAACCACCTCGAGCTTGACCGGAAAGGGGAGGGCGGCGGGGATTAGTCCGCTGCCGCCGCTCGTGTCCACCAGCATGATCTCGAGGGGGGTGGCGCCGTCCTCCGCCAGAATCCTGGTTCCGGTGAAGATCTGAACGGCCAGTTTCTGCCGGAAAATTAGACTTAGGGCTGGTGGTCGGCCATGGCAGCTATTATGGGTTTTCAGCAAAGACGATGATGAAATCATCGCCGATGATGGCGAACAAAGTCGCCTCACCGCATTCTCCACCTCTTCTTGCACCTAAACGAATGACAAAGATCATAATAAGTGATCGAAATTAAAGAAATGAGTGTAACTAAGAACTATAGGGTTTTTCAAAAAAAAAGAACTATAGGGTTCATTATTTCTCTAGACACCCTCTTATTTTTCCCCTCTCATCTATCCTTGTTGTGCAGAGACCGGTAAAGAGCCAAATTCAATCTCTAGGAGATTGTTGAACATAGACTTACAGACACAGGTAAATGGCCAAATTCAGTCTCAGGCAGTGTTGCAACAATCGGGCCTAGCACCTAGGCGCCCGCCTAGGCGCTCTAGGCGCCCTAGGCGGTCCACAGACGCCTAGCGATTTTTTCAATCTTGGTCTCAGGTGACTACGAGATTGTTGGACAGAGCCTTGTAGAGACCGATAAAAGGCCAACTACTCCATCGACTAGGAGATTGTTGGGCAGAGACTTAAAAGGGTCAAATCTAACACTCTGTTTGACAGTATAAAGAAACGGAGTGGTGGTTAACGCTAGCATGTGTCGGGGAAAGTCCAGATTACTAAAAGATATAAGAAAATAATTTATGTTGGGGTTAGTCATATGAAAGGGAAAAAATGGAAGGTGATTCAAGAAGCATTTTCCTTCCCGAAAACAGTCAATAATCTTTGTGCGTACCACTTTTCTAACCATTGGTTCAAAATCAGAGCAGAAGTTCTCTAAGCATTTCATCGTCACCACTTCTTTGATCACACTGCAATAAATTAAACAAAAATGACGACGGCGAAGACCACGATGACAGAAAGAAAAGCAAATTAAAGGAAACTATCTTATAAGAAGAAGAAGAAGGTGAGCATGAATACGAAGCCAAAGAAGGTCTGATCCGTTTGGGGTTTGGTTGCTGGTTGGAGTTGGGCATGATCATAACGTCGTCGTCGTCTCCGGCGAAGTTATGAATCCGTTTTGCTGCCATTTTTAGTACTTTAATTTTGTCAGGTGAAATCTGAAAGAGAGAGAGAGAGAGAACTAGTTTAATGAAGGTAGGGTGGATGGGTAGAGGGGGGTATATAAAGGGAATGAGTTGGTATATAGTTTGACGAGGCCGGAGAGATTAAAACCTATGATTACATGGGAAACTTCCTCGTATAATGTTCGAAACAGCTACGTAAGCTACTGAGGGTTTCGATACAGGCCTAAATGATGTGACTTTTACGACAATTCCACCCCTGAGTCAATCCCTTATGTACTTAGAAAAAGAACTTGTAAATCAGAAAATACAAAGAAAAAATACTCCACCTATAAATTACTGCATTTTAAAATTTTATGGTAAAACAGAATCTTCTAACAAGCAACCTATTTCACATCATCTAAATAATAAAAAGAGTTAATAATTTCACCAAAATTCCGTTGTTTTTTGTGATAATTTTAAATTTAGTCCTAAACTATCGTTTTTGTCATTTAGCATCCCAGTGTATTATTTTTTGAACACTTTTAGTCATTCTTATGACTTTTTCTATTTTTAGTAAGGACATTTTTGTCTCTTCATTTTTTTTCTGGTTTCAACCGGTTTAATTGGTTTAGGACTTTACTAAAATCAGTTGTTGAAACTTAAGGGCGTCGATCTAAAGTTTTAGGTGGCATGGTTTAACTTCTTAAGGTGCGTTGTTTTCCTTCTTAAGGTGTGTTGTTTTCCTTCTTAAGGTGCGTCGGTCTAAACCTTTAGGTGCGTGATTTTTCCTTCTTAAGGTGCGTTGTTTTCCTTTTTAAGGTGTTTTGTTTTCCTTCTTAAGCTGCGCAATACGGAAAATATTGATTATTTATTTAAACATATAAAATAGAGAAACAAATTACCTGTGAATTTTGCAGCTTGAAAGTGGACGAACTTGAGATTTCAAGCTTGGGGAAGAAAAAGACATTCGATTATAGGTATAAGAAGAAAACAATGACTGTTGCGCAACGAGTTTCAACATAAAAAGGAGATTATAATTTGAAATTCATATTTTACCCTTCTATTATTAAATTGTTTTTAAGTTTTCCGTTAGTTGCAGACAGAGTATTAACGCTAGGGACCAAACTCGCCACTTCATTCATAACTGAGGGACTAAACTCGAATACGGTCATAACTTAAGTTCTGAATCGAAACTTGATTATAACACAGGAACTAAAGATGCAATTTTTCCTAAATTTTATTAAAAATGCTAATTTCGACAATAATAAATACTCCGTAGTATGTAGGAATGTGTTGACTGCTATGAATATAAAAAGGATGCTGCTATTTGTATAAATAAATAGTGAAAATAAAATTATTATTTTATGTGTAAAAAATGCCACTATCTATTACTATTAATAGTATTCAACATCCTTAGACCATATATCCACATACCAGCAATGTGATGGTATGCAAATGCAATCTTGTGTGGCATTGTCGCATAAGATTTTACCCGTTTAAAAACGAAAAATTGTTTTCTGTTTTTTATTTTCTAATTTTTCAATTTTTATTCTTTGTTTTTTGTTTAGAAAACTTGTTTATTAACACATATTTTTTTAATTTTTTTAAAAGATTAACGTTATAAAATTAACACGGAAATTAATTGAGTTATTAAGACATTGTAACTATTCAAGTTGTGTGAGCAATATTGGAGTAAGTCATCATAGAGAGAGTGCTCCGTTTTCTTCGCTTTTCATCTGATCGTGATTCCGATCGTCGTCTCCGATAGTGGACACCTCCTTCGATCTTGATCGATAGGAGTGTTCTCCCTAGTCTTTCTAGGGCTTATTTATTTTGCTTTCTTCCCTATGGCGAGAATATGTGTAATCCAATTCTTCACCTACCTACTGTGTGTTCTGTCGATTCCCCAAATGGACATTCATCAATTGGAGAAGCGATGTGCCGATCTGGCGTTGATCGAAGAGGATACTGGCGGTCTTGACGCGCCTGAGCCAAAGGCGATGCCGGATGCATCGATCCCTAACAATCTCGTAGGCAGACTTCTAACCGATCGTCCGATACGATTCGAGCACATGCAACATGTCCTGGCGTCAGTATGGCGGCCGGTTATGGGTATGTACGCTGTTTCCTTGGCAGATGATCTGTTCTTATTCCAATTTCCACACCCGAAGGATCTACAGCGAATTCTGGACGACGGGCCCTGGTCCTTCGAAAATCATCTACTCCTTTGTGAACAGGTTCCGCCTGGGATCCGGCCAGAGGAGGTCATTTTAGATTCCGTGCCATTCTGGGTTCAGATTCACGGTTTGCCTGCAATGGATGCCTCACCGGATTTCATCATTAAAATCGGGGATTATATTGGATCATTTATTGCTTCCGATCCCTTCAATTTCGGTGGTGCATGGAAGAGCTTCTACAGAATTCGAGCACGCATGAATGTGTTGGATCCGATCAAACGCCGCATGAAGCTGATACGTCGTGATGGCTCGACGCACTGGGTCACCTTCAAATACGAACGACTAGGCACTTTTTGCTATTGCTGTGGCTGCCTCGGTCATTCTGATAAGTTTTGCAGGATAGCATATGAGAAAGGGATTCTGCCCGATGAATATCCGTTCGGTGCTTAGCTGAGAGCCGGTCCCAAGCAGCAGGTAAAGCCAGTGGGGGCCAAATGGTTACTACCTCACTCGTCTACTACGACGGTGCCTTCCATCCTTCCTGAAGAACCGTCGTCGGCAATGCGTGTGTCGATGACTGAGACAGAGGGCATACAAGGCGATCTAAAAAGACGGAGGGAAGCTATTGAGACAGTAGACACGGTGACTGGGGATGATATCCTAATGGCTGATAATGGCAAACATGATGAGATGGCGGGTCTGGCGGACCAGACTCGCCGAACCAAATGAGTCTACTGAGCTGGAACTGCCGGGGTATGGGTGGCACCCGGTCAGTTCGGGAACTCTTGGACATTGTGTCCAAGCAGCGCCCCCAATTTGTCTTCTTGATGGAGAAAAAAATGACTGAAGAAAGAATGGAGCAGGTTCGTATACAACTAGGATTTGATGGTAAATTCAGCGTGGACCGTGTTGGTCTCGGAGGAGGTATTGCTTTGTTTTGGAGGGATAAGACAGTGGCGTCCTTACTGAGTTACTCCATTAATCATATAGATATGGAGATTTCTCTTCCAGGGCGGCCGAAATGGAGGCTTATGGGATTTTACGGGGAACCGGACAGAACGAGGAGGCAGTTTACATGGGATCTCTTGCGTAAGCTTAGGGACGACTCTCGGCTTCCGTGGGTTGTCGCCGGAGACTTCAACGATATTGCATGCCTTTCAGAAAAACGGGGAATCCATCCGCACCCTTCGACACTCATTGAAGGCTTCAACGACGCCTTGAATGACTGTGGTCTCATTGATTTGGGTATGGTAGGGGGTCGGTTCACCTGGGTGAAAGGCCGGGGTACTGATGCTTGGGTGGAAGAACGGCTAGACAGAGCCGTGGCTACGGTGGACTGGATGGAGTTGCACGAAGAGGCTGTGGTTCGGAATATCTATACAGACTCTTCTGATCATTGTGCCATTCTAGTTGATTTACACGACAGACCTGTACGGGCGGCACTTCGCACCTTCAGGTTCGAATCAGCATGGTTATTAGAGGTCGGGTGTGCTACAGTTGTCGAGGAAGCGTGGCGTATATCTATTGGCATGAGCTTTCCAGAACGAATAAAAATTTGCGGTAACCGCCTTTGGCAATGGGGCGGGGAATACCACAGGCAGTTTGGCATTCGGAGCAAGGCTTTACGGCAGACCCTTGCTAATTTGAAGGAGAACCGTGCGCCACATGCGGTGGCTACTTTCTTGGCGGCAGAAAAGGAGTTAGGAGCTATCATGCGTGCAAAAGAAATATTTTGGAAACAGCGTTCCAAACAACTCTGGTTGAAACACGGTGATACCAACACGAAATACTTCCACAAATCGGCTACGGCTCGGTGCAAACAAAATTTTCTTGCTCGAATTAAAGACCACAATGACAGCTGGACCGAGGGTACGGCTATGAACGCAGCAATAATAAGGTATTTCGAACATATTTTTACTTTTGGTACTTGTGGTGCAAATTTGTTTGACCGGGTACATGAGCGGGTGACAACGGAGATGAAAATCTCCATGTCACAACCCTTCACGATGGGGGATGTTAAGACGGCCCTGTTTGATATGAAGCCAGATAAGGCTCCGGGCCCGGACAGTATGTCACCGGCCTTTTTTCAGCACTTCTGGCCGGTGCTTGGGCATGATCTATCCATGTTTATCCTGAACTGTGTGGAAAATAAACACTTCCCACCGGGATTGAATGTTTCAAACATCGTCCTAATTCCCAAAAAATCTGTGCCGGAAAGAGTACCGGATTTATGTCTTATAGCGCTCTGCAATGTGATTTACAAAATTCTTGCTAAAATGCTTGCAAATAGGTTAAAAGACTGTTTAGCTCAGGTGGTTTCCCAATCACAGAGTGCGTTCGTCCCTAACCGGCTACTCACTGACAATATTGTTGTGGCTGGGGAAATAGGGCACTACTTACATAGAAAGACTATGGGCACTCAGGGATGGGCTGCCCTTAAACTTGATATGGCCAAGGCCTACGATAGAATGGAATGGCCGTTCTTAGAGGGTATGTTGAAGGCTTTGGGGTTTGAGAGGGACTGGGTGGATTTATTAATGCTGTGCATCAATTCTGTGAGCTATTCTATCTTGGTCAATGGGGAGGGAGTGGGGCAGGTCCAGCCTACCCGGGGAATTCGCCAAGGCGACCCTCTGTCCCCTTATTTGTTCATCATTTGTGCCGAGGGTTTTTCTACCCTCCTACAGCAGGCGGGGGCAAGTGGAGATATTCATGGTGTGAGGGTGGCCCGGGGGCCCCGGCCATTACTCACCTATTTTTTGCTGATGATAGCTTGCTCTTTTTCAGGGCAAATGAACGGGAAGCCAGTAAAATTAAAGAATGCTTAGACACTTACAGTCTGGCCTCAGGACAGCTCATCAATTATGAGAAATCCAGTGCAATTTACAGCTTTAATACATCCCCAGCTATCCGTTCTGTGGTCTCCGGGCTCATAGGGGTACCTGAAGCGGCGGACTTGGGGCGTTATCTGGGCCTCCCGTCGATGCTGGGGCGTAATAAAACGGAAGTCTTCCGTTACATTGAAGGCAACATCCGTTCTAGAATTGGGGCGTGGCAGAACAAGCTTCTCTCTCGTGCCGGAAAGGAGGTTTTACTTAAGAGCATAGCACAAGCTTTACCGATTTTCACCATGTCAGTGTTTTTATTACCTATGCGGATTTGTGATACTTTGGAAAAATTATACAATCGATACTGGTGGGGCGGTGGAGGTTTGAATAGAAGAGAGATTCATTGGCTGAGCTGGGGACAAATGTGTACACCAAAATCAAAAGGTGGTCTTGGATTCAAGAAGCTACATGAATTCAATATCGCCCTACTGGCTAAACAAGGGTGGCGTCTATTGATTCACCCTGAGTCTCTTGTCAGTCGTCTTCTGAAGGCACGTTATTATCCCACGACAGATTTTATGGGCGCGCCATTAGGGAATAATCCGAGTTTTATTTCGCGTAGTATCCATGCGGGAAAGAAGGTTTTAGAACTGGGCATTGGCCGACGTGTTGGGGATGGTCGCGACACGAAGATTTGGGGATGGGATTGGTTAACAGGTTCCTCGCGTGTACAGTTGCGTACCCCCTGCGTGGAACAACTACAGGAGGCACAGGTACATGGGTTGTTAAATGATCGTGGATGCTGGGATGTGGATATATTAAGGGATATTTTTATTGAGGAGGATGTGCCCAGAATCTTGGCGACTCCGGTGAACACCCAATTACGTGACGAGTGGCGCTGGATTGGGGATATTCGCGGATGCTACACAGTCCGCAATGGATACCGTTTGCTAACAGAGATGGCGGCCCCATATGATATCACTGACGGCTTTCATGCTTGGAAGACGCTATGGGCATTGCCAATCCCCCCGAAGGTAAAAAATCTTCTTTGGCGTTGTGCTCGTAACATTTTGCCGGTCCGTGATAATTTACGTTCTAAGAACGTCTGGATAGGAGGAGGATGCCCGATGTGTGGTTACACAATTGAATCTCAAATCCATATTTTTTGCCAGTGTGCGTTTGCCGAGCTTGCATGGGGTGTCCACGATGTTCTACAGGGACGGGAGTTTCTTGGCTTTCCGTTGCAAATGATTAGCAATGCAAATGTGGAGGTGGCAGTGCATACGGCAGCTGTGGTCTGGACGATTTGGACAACTCGAAACGAGATAGTGTGGAACGATAAGCAACCGCCGGGAGTTGAGGTTCGAGAGCAGATCTCACGATTGCAGGCGGGTTGGAAGGAAGCCTATCTTCGTCATTCGACTGGCTCCGCACTACTAGACACCTGGATCCCGCCACCACGATACACCATTAAGTGCAACGTAGATGCTGCAATGGTCAGAGAAGGCGCGAGTTATGGAGTCGTCGTACGTAACCATGAACGGCAATTTGTCGCGACAAAGAGCGGGCGGCTGGACAATGTGGACGATCCTTACATGGCTGAAGCATTAGGAGTCCGGGAAGCGTTAACGTGGTTGAAGACTCAAAATCATAGTAACATTATTATAGAGTCTGATTGTTTAAATTTTTGTACCGCTTTTAATTCTTGTAATTTCGATTTTTCGTATGTTGGTCTAATAGTAAAGCAATGTGTGTCGATTGCTAGGGTTATGGGGAATGTTCGGGTTTCCCATGTCATGAGGTCAGCGAACCGTGTGGCTCATGCGTTAGCTCGGGCGACCGTTTCTTTGTCTGCCTCCGGGGTATGGTTTGATATCCCACCGACTTGTATTTCGAATGTTCTAAATCAGTAATATATGTTTTCGTTGGTTTCAAAAAAAAAAAAAACGTTATAAAATTAACACAAGTTTAATTTTGAGAGAATTTTAGATCTTATATTTAAAATATTTTTATATATATTTGGTTTAAATAGAATAATTTTTTTAATACTTTTAAGTCTAATATATGTAAGATTTTTACATTTGATAACATAATAATGAAAATAGGGGAAATTGTAATTTATGCCCCTCACAAATATGTCAATTATCAATGTCACCCCTGAATTATCAGTGGTGTAAATGTTGCCCCTCAATTTTCAAAACATGACATATATTTCCCCTCCCCTAATATGAAGAAGGAGAAAAATTTGTTGTCGACGGAAGGAGAACAATCGAAGAAAGAAAAATTGAGAAAAAAGACGTGGTCTTCGAACAAGAAAGACGACGGGTAACCACATTTACATCACTAATAATTCAGGGGAGGGGCAATATATGTCACGTTTTGAAAATTGAGGGGTAACATTTACACCACTAATAATTCAGGGGTAACATTGATAATTGGTCTATTTATGAGAGGCATAAATTATAATTTTCCCATGAAAATATATATATACGAATCAATAACCTACTAAGTTCACCTAAAATTTGATTTACGTAATATTAATATTTTGGGAAAATTGCATCTTTGGTCCCTGAGTTATACCCAAGTTCCGACTCAGTCCCTGAGTTATGACCGTATCCATTTTTAGTCCCTCAGTTGTGAACGAAGTGGCGCATTTGGTCCCCGACGGTTAAAACTGACGAAAAAAATTTAAAAATATTTAAAATTTGAGGGTTAAAGTAGGAAACTCACATTTTATTCTCCTTCTTATATCAAAACCACTTTCACAACATTATTTTCCTTCTTAGCCTCTTATTTCAAGATTGTTTAATTCTAAAAGCATTTCAATAACTTTAGTATGACTTGTTAGGAACCTGGCTCTCGTATAACAAACTTAAGGCTTAGCACAAATAAAGAAACACTTGATCATTGTCTTCAGACGTGTGAAATACACTATCTTATCAATTTTCAATTTTCTTTACTAAGCAACAAAGGTAATCAAACCAGAACTTTTGAGATTTAAAATGATGTCAAATTTCCCAGGTTGCCTTTATGAGAAATTCACCAACAGAATAAATTGAGATTTTAGTATGTAAAAAATTTTAATATGCAACAATCAATAATCATTTTTAGAAGTTACAAAAGTTTTTAGAATTTTCATAACTAAGTCTCAGGTTTCTGATTCATTACTCTGGGTTTTAAGAAGACATATATAGGAAGTGATGGGTATATATATAATATAATTTTCATATATTGTCAGGATATACTGTTCTTGATTAAGTTAGTGCAGAGCTTACGAAAGAATTTTACGTACTAAAAATCTCAAGTTACTACATTGGTGAATTTGTCATAAAATTAACTGATGAGAAATTTGATATCTTTTTGTATTTCAAAAGTTATGGTTTGATTACCATTATGTTTAGTAAGGGAAATTAGAAACTTTTAGGATGATGTGTTTTACATGTTTGAAGACAATTATCAAGTGTTCTCTTGTTTGTATTGAGTCACATGTTCCTTATACGAGACTCAGGTTACTAACAAGTCATACGAAGATTATTGAGGAATTGCTTTTGGAATTGAAGAACCTTGAAATAGAATGCTAGGAAGTTGAAAATAGTGTTGCAAAAGTGGTTTCAATATAAGAAAGTGAACAAAATGTGAATTTCCTACTTTACCCCTAAAATTTTAAATATTTTTTAATTTTTCCGCCAGTTTAACGGTTAAGGATCAAATGCGCCACTTCGCTCATAACTGAGGGACTAAAAATGAATACGGTCATAACTTAGGGACTGAGTCATCACTACCATTATAACTCAGGGACCAAACTCGCCATTTTCCCTAATATTTTTTGAGCTAATATTTAAAATATTTTTTGAATACATTCATTTGAATGACATGTATCTAAATATGTGAGATTTCAATATCTGATATCCGGATCAAACTTGTATTACGATATAACATAACTAAATATATCCGAACTAATAATCTATTGAGTTCAATCAAAATCTAAAACATTGTATAGAGTTCAATTCTTAATTTTGATAATGTGATTAATGTCCAACTTTAAAGTGTAAGCAAAAAAGTTATGTTTAAATAAGTAAAGTAAGTAGAAAAGAGAGAAGATGGTGATAAGTAAAAGAAGATGATAATAAATATAATCATAGTAATGTAGTTATAGTGACATATAACCAAATAGATGATGGATGATTCTGTTTTCCATTTGGAAAAGAGTTTTTAAGAGTGTTCAAGATTTCTAGAAAACTGAAAAATTATTTTCAGTTTTCAAAATGAAAAACTGTGCTAATAAACACACACAAGTTGCTTTGGCTGAGTGGTTAAAGCGTGTGCCTGTTAAGTACATGGGGTTTCCTTGCGAGAGTTCGAATCTCTCAGGAAACGAATCCACTTTTAAAAGATTTCAGAGACCGGTTCGATCAATCCATATAGATAGATCAACGGTTGAGGGTTGTTGAAAAATAAGTAAAAAAGGGGTGCATCAATTTTATAAATATTGCACTTAAAAGTTTACAATAATTATAAAATTGACCGACCTCATATTTTTTACCAAGACTATGTGGTATAATGGTACCCGGGTTGAATTTTCATTTGAAAGGTTGTGAGTTTGAGCCTCAGTTGAGGCGTTATTAGTTCTTTGTATTTCAGTAGGTTGAAAAAGTATATTAGTTCTTTGTGTTTCAGTAGGTTGAAAAAGTAGGCGTTATTAGTTCTTTGTATTTCAGTAGGTTGAAAAAGTATATTAGTTCTTTGTGTTTCAGTAGGTTGAAAAAGTATATGAACAGATACTACAATATAATAGAACCAGTACCATTCAATAAATTGTTTTTTTATATAGGAGGACCATATTCTCATTTGAGAACTTGTTCCCAAGAGAAAGCTAAGAACTAATCTCAACCGTTCACCGGTTGATCTAACAGTTCTAGAGCAAAGAGAAAAAACTATAATGACATTTTGATAATTCTTTCAACTTTAAAAATACATTTTTTAAAAAAATATTATACGCTGCACTTTTCAATACAATACAATGCATTTTTTATCAATTTAAAAATGCACTGCAATAAAGAATACCTTCTAGAGTTTATAATTTAATTTTTTTTATTTGGTTTAGTATTTCGCTTTTTGGTTCATTTCATAGAATATAAAATGAACCAAACAATTGAATATAAGATCATGGAAGAATAGTCTAGAAGAGATTGATGTATTATAGGTTCTTTAAATTCAGATAGTTTCACTATATATATATATATATATATATATATATATATATATATATATATATATATATATACTCCGAATCAGGTGAGGACCTAATCTTAGGTGAGGACGTGAGGACTAATTTAGACCATTAAATCAGAATGATGTATGACTGAGATTAAAAGAAACAAATCACACGGATTAAGAAAACAAATCCCTTTAAAATATTAAAATATATAAATTTAGGGTAAATCAGTCTTATTAAAAGATGTGCATTCCTATACAAAATGTTGTGCATTCCTATACTGAGTGTTGTGCATCAATAACTTCATTGTTGTGCATTCAAACCCTGCCAAAAAATCATACAGTGAACATCCAATGTTCTACGATGCATTGAGCTATGTGTTATAATGCACAACTCCCTAGCCTATAGTGCACAACTTACAACACTAGGTTGCACAATCAGCACACACGAATGCACAATCGTACTACCCAGGCATTTATACATATACACGACAATCCAAATATAGACAATATTATACTCAAAAGAACAATCGAAAAAAAATAAAAAATACTGATTAGTTTGCATGGGCGAACACTCAATCAATAATGAAAAAATCGCGGCTCCAAATTGCAACGGTGATGATCCAAGAAAATAAGAAACCAATTTGGCCAAGGATTATACTTGCGTTCACACTTAAAAAAAAATTAGAAAAAGACACTATTATCCCACTTTAACAAAAAAGATCAATCCATGTCATCTCAAAAACTCAAATCTGGACCATCCAAATAAAAAAACAAACGCACAAGATTAGTCCTCACGTCCTCACTTAAGATTAGGTCCTCACCTGATCCGGATTATATATATATATATATATATATATATATATATATATATATATATATATATAATGTAATTTATTAAATTATAATAATGTTGATATATTTATCAATTTGAATATTAATATACAAAAATTTAGATAAAGATCGAGATACTAATTGTTGTCTATATATTTTGCTAGGGTATGTACAGTCAATCTCACAGAGTACTTATAAGTCATATTCAAATAACTATTATTACTGGCAAAACTGAAACTAATAACAAGTAATAAGTTGTGCACAATGGATGGTACAACAAACATAATAGAATACTACTCATAATTTAATGATAATGACTCCAGCAACAGAGTTTACGTGCCACAAATTCCGACCTATTAAACATAGGACTTTACGAGTAGTTCAAGTTACGTTGTTGTATCTATCACCATTGGACTACGTTTTAATTTATACCATTTTGTACTTGGACTTTTCCAGGGCACACAGGTCAAAGTCTGTTGAAAAACTCTTCAGCTTCATCAGTGCAAACCCTTGTTATTGTCTGTTGATGAGTATTCGGGTATTCATCTATCAACTCCCCTGTTACAATCAATCATATATCAGCTTAATTGTTAGCTAGGTATCAACCAAACCGTTAACTTTATTATAAGTTTTCAAAATCTCATCTCGTATGAAAAAATCCAACTTTAATTTGCCCCATAAATGGGCTAGTCTGGTGCAAACATGGATTACTCCAAGTATGATATGGGTTTAAAGATGTCCCAATAATTAGGGTCTACTCAAGACATGCACCTCGTGATCTAACAAAAAAAAAATGTCAATGTTCATGCTTACGGTTTCGAGTACAATGAGATAGCTAATTGAATGATAATTCATAATGTATGGTTCCACAATCTATAATTTATATACTCTATATATAAGTTTGATTAATTAAATTACCTTGGGTTAGTAATGCTGGCTCATGGACTACATCACACTCTTGTAAGGAACTCCAATTTAGATACGCATTCTTAACCAAATTCGCCATGTATCCCTAATATAATCCACCAAAAAAAAAAAAAAAAAAAACCTTAATAAATCAATTTAATACTATATACGAACTTCGTAAATATTAATACTAACTTAAAATTATGCATTCACGTAATTTTATATTGCAAGAAAAATAAAAGAGGTGGTTTACCTTTTGGTGGATGGTTAAGTGGTTATAGGCAGAAGCATAAATTTGGCCATCAATATTAGCCCTAACAACTTGGCAAATGGGATTGAGGAAAAGAGTGTAGTTGTCCCCTTGTGATATGTACAATTTACTGCCTATCTCACAAGTGCTTGCATGTTTATAAGTTACATCCCACATTTTCTCTGACATCCCACCTCCTAATATCTGTTTAAAAACAATGAATAAATAAGCATTAATTTAAAAAAAAAAAAAAAAAAAAAAAAAAGCATGATGTTAATCGATATATATATATATATATATATATATGACTTTTAATGAATTCATGTGTGTATATACCATGAAAGAATTGATAGAAATTAAGATAAATGATATACATACACTTCTGAGCTTGTTGCAATCAATCTCAGAGAGCTGCAAGAAATGTTGCACTGTGTTGACGCCATTTGAGGCGAGTTTTTTATGAAACTTTCCATCTTTCCCAATATTCTTTAGTCGCCACACATCATCATCTAGTGCTGGTGGGTAATGTTTTTTGTACACTGCAATATATACATGAGTAGAAATTATAAATTTAATATGCATGCTATATATACCAGCAATATAATATGCATGCTATATATACCAAAATACTATACCTAGATATATTGTATGTTACAGATCATTTAGTAGTTAGTGTATAGAAATGCTGATATATATATATATATTTGTTGAGGATAATACCCGGACTCTCAAGGCTCAACACTACCTGCTGATAAGTCATGCTCGAATTAATCATTTGTCAAAAAGAATAGATCAAATCTACTTTTGACCTAAGTACTTGGAAAGTTGGTCAATCGACCCATGTCTAGCGCCAGACAAGAACAGGTTGGGCCCTCCCCAGGGTCCAATGTTGAAAGAGGACTCATAGACTCTATTAATCAACTTTAAATTTGTCGTTTAATATTGTTATTTTCTACTTAAAATGTGACATGCTTATTTTAAACTCTATCAAATTCTCTTGTAAGTCCGATCCTAACTATGAAGAACTACGTTACTCATCCCTATTATTCTATTCATCAATATAATAGTGCCCAATCACTGTGTTGATACATAGTATGTATAGCATCTATGTTAGGGTTGTAGTGCTTTAATTTACCCTAATAATATTTTTCAAGATTATTTTAGAAATTTCATTTTTTGTATGCATTTAATATCATGGAATATATATATAGTTGTATAATTGATTGATTTGACATTTATTCAAAGAAGAGATATATAGGGAAGAAAAATAGTACGAAAAAAGCTTACACTCGCCGCGGTGATCTTTGACCATGAAAGAGTTAGTTATGGCTTCTCTGATATCAACACTTTGTCCTCCGGCGGCGTTTCCGGCGTGCACAACTCTAGCTCCCAGCCTGAACCTCCGGCACCGGATCCAGCTCGAGTTATCGGTAAACTCAACGTTGTTGGAGAGATGAGCCGAGCCATCCGTCATGCTCACAAACGAGTCTCCGGCGAGCAACGGCCGCTTTCCGGTGCGTTCCTTCACGACATTCTTGTTGAAATCGTGGGTAGTCCACGGCCCCGCCACTTCTCCGTCTGGGGGGAAGTCGCCGTCGAGGACAACCACCTCGAGCTTGATCGGAAAGGGGAGGGCGGCGGGGATTAGTCCGCTGCCGCCGCTCGTGTCCACCAGCATGATCTCGAGGGGGGTGGCGCCGTCCTCCGTCAGAATCCTGGTTCCGGTGAAGATCTGAACGGCCAGTTTCTGCCGGAAAATTAGACTTAGGGCTGGTGGTCGGCCATGGCAGCTATTATGGGTTTTCAGCAAAGACGATGATGAAATCATCGCCGGTGATGGCGAACAAAGTCGCCTCACCGCATTCTCCACCTCTTCTTGCACCTAAACGAAAGACAAAGATCATAGTAAGTGATTTTAAAGAAATGAATGTAACTAAGAATTAGGGTTCATCATTTCTCTTTACACCCTCTTATTTTTCCCCTCTAATCTATCCTTGTTGTGCAGAGACCCATTAAAGACTAAATTCAGTCCCATGTGACTAGGAGATTATTGGACAGAGACACAGAATTCAGTCCCAAGTGACTAGAAAATTGTTGGGTAGAGGCTTGCAGAGACTGATAAAGGCTTAAATTCAATCACAGGTGACTAAGAGATTGTTAAGCAGAGATTCGAAGGGTCAAATCCAACATCTGCCTCTAAAAATGTGACAGTAAAATTATGCATTTGCTACGAATTAGAGCTTTTGGAGGGGTGGTTAAGGCTAGCATGTGCCGGGAAAAATCCAGCACTAGGCCAGGTTACTAAAAGGTATAAAAAAATAAAATTATGTTGGGTTAGTCATATCAAAGGGAAAAAATAGAAGGTGATTCAAGAAGCATTTTCCATCCCTAAAGCAGTCAATAATTCCAATAATCTTTCTGCGTACCACTTTCCTAACCATTGGTTCCAAGGCAGCTGAGCAGAAGTTCTCTAAGCATTTCATCGTCACCACTTCTTTGATCACACTGCAATAAATTAAACAAACAACAAAAATGACGATGACCGCTAAGACAAAAAGAAAAGCTAAAGGAAATGATCTTATAAGAAGAAGAAGTGAGCATGCATACGAAGCCAAAGAAGGTCTGATCCGTTTAGGGTTTGGCTGCTGGTTGGAGTTGGGCATGATCATAACTTCGTCGTCGTCGTCTCCGGCGAAGTTATGAATCCGTTTTGCTGCCATTTTTAGTAGTTGAACCCAAGATTTTTGTCAGGTGAAATATGAAAGAGAGAGAGAGAGAGAGAACTAGTTTAATGAAGCTAGGGTGGGTACAGGGGGTATATATATAAAGGGAATGAATTGGTATATAGTTTGACGAGGAAGAGATTAAAACCTATGATTACATGGGAAACTTCCTCGTATAATGTTCGAAACAGCTACGTAAGCTACTGAGGGTTTCGATACAGGCCTAAATGATGTGACGACTTTGACGACAACTCCACCCCTGAGTCAATCCCTTTTGTACTTAGAGAAAGAACTCGTAAATCAGAAAATACAAAGAAAAAATACTCCACCTATAAATTACTGCATTTTAAAATTTTATGGTAAAACAGAATCTTCTAACAAGCAACCTATTTCACATCATCTAAATAATAAAAAGAGTTAATAATTTCACCAAAATTCCGTTGTTTTTTGTGATAATTCTAAATTTAGTCCTAAACTATCGTTTTTGTCATTTAGCATCCCAGTGTATTATTTTTTGAACACTTTTAGTCATTCTCATGACTTTTTCTATTTTTAGTAAGGACATTTTTGTCTCTTCATTTTTTTTTCTAGTTTCAACCGGTTTAATTGGTTTAGGACTTTACTAAAATCAGTTGTTGAAACTTAAGGGAGTCGATCTAAAGTTTTAGGTGGCGTGGTTTAACTTCTTAAGATGCGTTGTTTTCCTTCTTAAGGTGTGTTGTTTTCTTTTTTAAGGTGCGTCGGTCTAAACCTTTAGGTGCGTGATTTTCCTTCTTAAGGTGCGTTGTTTTCCTTCTTAAAGTGCTTTGTTTTCCTTCTTAAGGTGCGATGTTTTCCTTCTTAAGGTGCGCCATTTTTACAGTTTTTTTTTCACTCAACAGTACAATGGTGTTTTTTAGTTTTGGTTCCCAAGTTCAAAATGATCTGATCCAGGTTTTGCTGTTTTCAATTATCTAATTCAAAAGAAAAAAATTATGATAACAATATAATAACAAATAGTAGAGTTGTTATCTTTGGAGTAAACATGAAAAAGATAAATGCAGAGGACACACATTTTTCTTTTAAATTTTCATTGATTTGAGCCGTTGATCTAGATTTGATCGACAGCTCATATTTAACCCCATATATATATGATGATCTATTAACTTTTTATAAGAAATATATATAGGGATGAGTTCGGGTGCGGAGATGCTCTTCACCTGGGAGCATCTCCGCACCCGAACTCATCCCTATATATATTTCTTATAAAAAGTTAATAGATCATCTTCTTTTGGGTGAGTTTAAGACATTTTATATTCAATTTGGTTAATTTGTAATAATTTAGGCACAAAATGATTAAATCAATACTTAAATGGTTAAAAGTGAAAATGTTACAGAACAAAAAAAAAATTTAATAAGGAGATAAAAATTGAGGGGGACCTGGAATCCTGGGTGGCCCATGTATTTTAAAGGAAAAGTATGTCTAAATAGGGTGTCCATTTTTATTGATGATGTGTTTGCCCAATAATAATAATGAGAATCTATTGCGCTAAGGGAAAAAACTTTATTGATGAGGTGTTGGGCAATAAGAATAATAGAAATCTATAGGGCTAAAGAAAGATGGAAGCATGAAGCAAAATAATCTAAGTAGGTGGTACCAAAAGGGTTCAAACCCTCCACCTCCCACTTAATAACACACAATCAATCCACTTAGCTACACCAACTCTTGTTATTGGAGGTCAGAAAGCTCCACTTATGCATGAGAAGTGCGCTAGAAGCAGGGTAGTTGGGGGGCACATGTGTGTTCAATAATGAAGACTAGCTCATGCCGTACATTTGTCAACCATCGGGAAAGTCTTCAACACTATATAAGGAGCTTGATACCCTTTAGACATCATTCCCTAATTCGCTAAATCCCCTTGGTTTAGTATTTTGTGATTTTAACCTTTAACCCATACACCAGGGTTCAATTCCTAGGAACAACATTATTATTTCTAGTTCATTATTTGAGTAATAGCTTGTATTATCAATTTATTATTTTGACCGCCATTTGGGCGGACTTTGTACGTACTCTTCTAGGCCTAACGCCCCTGCTGATAAAACTATTATCTTCCTAACCCCCCCCCCCCCCCCCCCCCTTTATGTACTTTCATACCCAGTTTATGGTGGACCTGGTCCATAAAAACTATCATTGGTGTCGTTTGTGGGACAAGAAGTAGGTCAAATGGATCTCTTTTATTCATTGATGTTCTTGTGTGTTGTATGATACATTGCATATTCTAGAGAGAGGGGAGAGCTCTACATCTTAGAGAGAGAGAGAGAGAGAGAGAGAGAGAGAGAGAGAGAGAGAGAGAGAGAGAGAGAGAGAGAGAGGAGGGAAGAAACCCCCTAAAATGAAAAGTCAAATGCACTTATATAGGCTCAAGGGTTGACGAGTTTAACTTTGACCCGTTGATTATGACCACGACCCGAACCGTTTGACCCCGACCCGACTATAAACGAGAGCATGGACGTACATGGAGGTATAACCCGGGGTATATATCTTATCAAGTAGCCCCCCCCCCCCCCCCCCCACAAGTTCGGGCCCTGACGATTAGTTAACGAGGAAGGGTTCGGGCTATAAAATTTGATTATACGGCCCGTGATTTACGCCGGTTGCCTCGTTAAAAACCTTAACCTAATAAAAAAAAACAAATGAGAAAAAATTCTAGTTAAGGAAAAAGAGTATAACCATAAGCACAGTCTTTTGGACTAAACAGTGTCGTTTAAGTTCTACAAATCTAGGGATCGGATTTGCAACACGATTCGAGAGGTCAAAATCTATCGATATGGCGATCGGGATGCTAGCTATGATTAGGAGATCGGGTTAACCGCGATCTAGAGGTCTACAGTTAATTCCGTGTATAGATATGTATACTGTATGTACGTAAAATCAAGAGTAGAAAATGGTAGATATTCAAAAAAAAAAAAAAAAAGAGTAAAAAATGGTAGAATCAGCTTAAGGATTCTTTTATTTATTATTGTTCCTCCATGCTAGGGAGAGTAGGGAGGGGTACTATATTTTAGAGAGAGTGTGTGTAGAAGAGAGGGGAAGGAACCTCCTAAAATGAAGGGTCAAAGGCCCTTATATAGGCTCAAGGGTTAACGGGTTTAACTTTGACCCGTTGATTATGACCACGACCCAAACCGTTTGACCCTGACTTAACTATAAACAAGAGCATGGACGTATAGGGAGGTACAACCCGGGGTATATATCTTACAGTACCCATTTGACCCTTTCCTTTTATGCAATCAAACCCGAGATACGTTGAAATGGCCGAGTCACAAAACGAACATTTTCGGGACTTACAGGAATGCGTTAGCAGGGAACATGAGAGGTTTGACTGACACTATAAGCGTTAGAGGAGATACTACCATCGGCGGAACCAACCAATGTTCCCAAGGAATGAGTCGGAGCTAGCGTTCAATCTTTAGTCCGAGAGACACCTAAGTACCTAACAATATCGGCGAGTGAGTTGCCTAGCAATAGTGTGGGGCGCGGCCCACGTGGACCAATATCCGATCGATGACCCAAACACTCAAGCAAATCATCTCTTACTCGACTCATTACTCCATGAGTTGTAGGGGTGTTACTGTGTTAGTGAACAAAGCTTTCGATAAACTATTCGTATTCGTGTTCGGTAAGCGTTCGTTTATGTTTGTTTATTAAGATAAACGAACATAAATAAACAAATTTTAGAGTTCGGCTTATAAACGAAAAGAGTGTGAATAGTTGTAAGCTCGTTTACTAAGAGCTTGTGAACAAGCTAAGCAATTAAGATAATATGTGTGTGTGTGCGCGTGTGTGTGCAGGGACGAAGCCAAGAATTCTGTTGAGGGGGGGAGGGGCGAAGAAGCAGGGACGGATCCAGAATTTTTTTCAGTGAAGGCTAAACATTAAAACAAAAGAGATAATTTGAAAAAAAAATACCTAATAAATATAGGTATAAATATTGTTGGATATGAGTAAAAAATAAAACACATCGAAACTTTATAAAAATATTCATAACAAAATATGAAACATATAATTAATTTGATAAAATAATTTGAATAGAAAACACATTATAAATTACACATCTCATTATTAATATAAAAGAATGTTATATATGTACATGTGTGTGTGTGTTAAATATTAAAAAATGACTATTAAAAATGTGACTGTATTGAAGCCATAAGGAATGAGCCAAAAAAATTGTGAAAATGTGTGTGTCTGTGTCTGTGTCTGTGTATTAAATATTAAAAAATTATTAAAAACGTGACTGCGTTGAAGCCATAGGGAATGAGCCAAAAAATTGTGAAAATGTGTGTGTGTGTGTGTGTATTAAATATTAAAAAAACTATTAAAAACGTGACTGCATGTGTTGAAGTCATAGGAAATGAGCCAAAAAAAAATGTAAAAATTTGTTGATGCCAAGAAAAGATTCAAACCCCTGACTTTCATTATAACCAAACTCATGCTTTGCAAACTAATCTAACTCACTTCTCGTTAACATTCATCTATTTTTATACTAATACTAAAACATGTAATATATATACATATATATACATACAAAGGTTATATATGGGGTGGGGGTGGCTGCCCCTGCCCCCCTTTAGCTTCGTCCCTAAGTGTGTGTGTGTGCGCGCGCGCTACTTCTATATTTAATACATATGTATATTCTTTTAATTTTAATACACATATAGCATATATATATATTTAATAGTTGTTGTGTTGTGTTTTTTTTTTTATTATTATTATTTGTGAACACAGATTATATTTTGTTCACGAACGAATTGTGATCATAAACATGTGCATGTATTTAGTTATTAAGTGTTTATGAACGAGAATGAACATGTTCATGACGTGTTTGTAAACATTAACAAACATGTTCATAAACTTGAACGTTAAGGAACACTAATAAATGTTTAACAAACGAACACAAATAAGATTTTAAAAAAACCTTAAAAAACAAACACGAACACTTCACAAATATTAACAAACTCCGTTTGTTCATGTTTGGTTCATTAATAGCACTAACAAGCTGGAGGAAAGCACCACCAAGGAGGGACCTAGTGCAAGGGGCCCGAGGCAGCAACCAGACTAAAATAAGAGAACTTGAACCTATTCACGAAGAGACCGTCGATGAGAATATTGATCGTACCACGACTATCAAGAGTCCTCGAGTTGGGTAGGTGGCCCTAGATCAAATAATAACACCTTAGTGTGCTTGCAAGCCGGGGGGGGGGGGGGGGGGGGGGGGGGGGGGGGGGGGGGGTAAGAAAAACATTTCTTCAATTAAAAAAATATTAAGACATTTCTGGTTGGGCTTGCAAGCTAAGTAAGCAGCTAGAAAAGTATGGATGCAATAGTGGACCCATAGACAAGATAAGTGGTCCCGAAGCAAGTTGGAAGCTAGCTCCATAATCTAGACATGAGACACTAAAATAAACAATAGCACCCAAATGGACTCGCAGGCTGAGTAGGTAGTTCAATGAGGTAATAAAACAATTTTTAGTTTCATTTTGTGTAGGTTCGAAAAACACGATGGGTGGCCAAGAAAGAAATTGTAACAAGATTCGCATGTAGTCCGAGAAGGTAATAAAAAAACACTTTATTATTTTCTTACTACTCTTCACCCCCTTTCGTTTTCAGTGATGTGCTCGCAACGCAGGGTAGGCGATCCAAGAGAAGAAAAAAAAAATAATTATGGTTGGGCCTACAAGGTAGGGCAGGCCTATAAGGAAAGGTATGTTGCCTAAGTCTCGTACGCTACCCGCAAGGTATAGGAGGCGACCCGTACGCATCTTTACTTGGGCATCCAAGGCAAGGTACACGGCCCGCGTGCAATTATCCACCTGGGCCCGCAAGGCAAGGTACACAGCCTAGCGTGCAACTAGAAAAAAATAATATTAGGCTTGCAGGGCCAGGTAAGCACCCTGCATCTAGTACAACGCCGAAGGTGTAGGAGGCGACTCGTATGCATCTTCACCCGGGCCTGCAAGGCAAGGTAAGAGTTGAATTTGGAATGGCCTGGCGGGTGAAAAATAACACCATACGCCAGTTAGGCGGAAGCAATAATGAAGAATCAAGGAATGGAATATGTGCATAAGACTGAAAGATATAGAAAATGTAATGAGTTTATATTATATGTCTGTGTTTCATATATATATATATATATATATATATATATATATATATATATATAACTGTAAGTACATATCCCTTAATTGACACCTATTCATAAACAAACACAACCCTATAGATAAACCTAACTCTTTATTTTTCAACACTCCCCCTCAAGTTGGAACATTTGGAAGTTCCAAGCGTGGATTAAAACATACACTCTACCTTACTTTAAATTACAAATGAAGATTAAAAACAACTAGAGAATAACAGTGTTGGATGGCTTCGGATGGACAATGCTATACAAAACCCTTGGGAATGAAGACACCAGGGGCGAAGCTTGTCACAAACAACCTTGGGAATGAAGGCACCAAGGGTGAAGATTAACACGAACACCCTCACAGCAACATAAGCACTCTAGAATTTGCCAATCAACAATCTTCATCAGGAGCGGTAGAGCAAACAAAGCATGAGTAGCAAATGGGATGTAGTAGAGCCCATAGTAATGACAGATACATCCTACAATTCAACATGGTATTAGAAAATGTGTATTAGAAACAGACAGATAATATAAACTCATTACATTTTCTATATCTTTCAGTCTTATACACATTTTCCATTCCTTGATTCTTCATTATTGCTTCCGCCTAACTGGCGGGTACTCCGGGTAGTGTTATTCTCCACCCGCCAAGCCATTCCATCTCCCAAATTCAGCAGTAAGCAATTTGCCATGCGCTTATCCACATGGGCCTGCAGGGCAAGGTACGCAGCCCAGCATGCAACTTAAGAAAAAAGGGTCTGTAGAGTAGGGTTGGCGGCCCGCATTTCATATAGCGCTTGCAAGGCGTAGAAGGTGACTTTTACGCATCTTCACCCGGGCTTGTAGGGCAAGGTACGTAACCCAGCGTGCGAATCTTCACCTAGGCTTGCAAGGCGGGTAGATATCATCCCTTGATTCACTAAATTTCCCTTGGTCTAGTGGCATGTAGTTCTAATTTTTAACTCATATACCAAAGTACGATTCCTAATAGTAGCATTATTATTTCTAGTCTACTATTATATTTGTATTTGTGTTATAGTGTGTATTATCAGATTGAGCGGTTCACGACAAAAGCAACATTTTTTTTTGAAAAAAAAAAAACAAAGGATAAAAGTTACATTTAATCATTATAGAATATATAATTCTCTATTCAATGTTGTGCAAACGGTTTATTTTACTATGGAAAAGATTATTTTAAAAAAAAAAAATCCTTAGAATATAGTCATATACGGGTCAAGGTTAGCCGTGAAATCCTTGAGGGTGTTTTTATTTGGCATCTCTTTCCTAGAAGTTAACGGTTCCTAAAGGTGGAGGAGCTAGCGCGTACGCGCCTACGCGGTGCTCAACTACTCAAGCAATTATTTTAGTAAACAAAATTTATCGCATATGTATAACTCAACAGGTCATACAAGTGGAATTTGTTATAAGAGATTTAAGATCAAGTTTTATTAGGATAATATGGAAATAACCTCTCAAAATTATGAGACACCTTGTGCACAATAAACAAAAGCAACAATATTTATCTCTCCGCATATTGTGGCGATGTTTGGAGTGAGCGATTCCACCTCTTGTCACAAATAAACAAAATTTAAGCAATTGTACCGGATGCGATAAGATAATTTAATTTTTAGTCTCACAATTATTATTACATTGCTACATATAATTTTCAATTTTTAATTTAATGACATTTAATCCTACAATCTTACAAATATTGTCACATTTGATTCTATTTTACAATTTTTATGCAACTGACTTTAAATTAATTTCTAGAACAATTTCATAATTTAAAAATTTTATTCGTTCATTCCTTAAAAAAAAAAAAAAAAAAAAAAAAAAAAAAAAAAAAAAAAAAACCTCCATAATGACATTATAAATAAAGGTATAGTATAGTATAGGGGAAAAAAAGGTATTCTTTCATTAAAAAGCATATTAAATTAGTGTTTAGTACTCCGTATATCGTTTATGAGCATTTTTTCAACAGAAAGAGAAAATTAAAATTGTAAAATACCAATAATTGTCTTTGAAAATAATGTTAATCTACCAATTATTACTTAAGCATATCATCTTTTAAAATTTTATTATTATATAATTAAAATCAATACATAAAAAATATCTTTAAAAAAATCTCGTTGAAACATTTTAAATGACATCTATATTTATATAACTTTGTAATATATTATTTCAATAATTATGTGGACTTATAGTAACGACTTAATGGATTTATAGTAGTAACTTGATAAACATGTAGTAATAAGTTAATGAATATATAGTAGTAGGTTAATGGACGTGTAGTAATGTCCTTATAGATATACAATAATGCGTTGATGAATTTATAGTAGTAACTTAATGAACATGGTAATAGTGACTTGATGGGCATGCACTAATAAGCTAAGTTAATGAACTTGTAATAGTAAGTTGATGACATATAATATATTGATGGACTTACAATAGGGACTTAATAAACATTCAATAATAACTTAATAAACCTACAATATAGTAATTTAATGAGCATACAATTGTGACTTGATAAACCTAGTGACAAGATAGTTTCATAATTACGCGGTGTCAAATTCGATCCTGAACACTCTTGGTCCAACCCCAAGTAGTTGCAATAGTAACTTAAAGAACCTAACTATAATAGCGATTTAATGAACATGCAATATTGACTTGATAAAACTGTTAACATGATAATTGGATGATGCTTCTTTAGAATGAGTTAGGGTTTTCGACCAAGGACCGACTTCGTTGTTGGAGGAGCAATTTTGCTTGCGTTGGTGGACGAGTGAACTCTATGTTTGGTCTGTACAGGAGAGAAACTCAACTTTAAATATAAATGATTAGGATAATGTTAATTGAAAATAGCTAAGGTGTAAATTAATTTAAATATTAAATTTGCTACACAAAATGCCAAGTTAACGTGAAAGTAACACGCTAAAATTGTTATATGCACAAATTTATAGAGTTAAATGGTTTAATTGCACACTTTTTTGTTTGGTGGTCCAATAACACAAACCATAAATAGTTTGATGGTCTATTTGACGCTTTTTTCAAAATGCTTTCCTTTTAAACAAACGTCAAAATTCTTCATTTGAGAGTATTTTAGATATTTTGAATTAAACTTGATTGATTTTATTAAAAAAAAAAATCAAGTGACAAAAAATCATCAAATCAAGGCAGAAACTTGTGTGATACCATCTCACATATCATTGTCTGTGAGATGGGTCGGTCAATATGAAAATGTAATACATTTGTATTTATGTAACATTTTTTTTAACGTTTGTATTTATGTGTATTATGTTAAGAGTTTATGTGTATTATGTATTATGTTAGATTATATGTATTATGTTAGGAGTTTATGTGTATTCTACTATACAATTCTGTACATACAAAATAGGAAATTTTTTTTAGAATGAAGTTAACGGTAGAAACGGAAAAACTGTTCGGTGCGCCCTGGTACACGATATAATTTGCCCCAGAGTTCCATTTTGGCTTTTTTTTATCTTTTGTAAAAAATTTTAAGTTGAAGGAATAATGTAATTCAATCTTTACTAAAAAGAATTCCATTCAATTTCTTAAATCAATATAAACTTTTTTTTTATTGAAGATAGCAATATAAACTTCTATTATTCAACTATTGCATCTTTAACTAAAATATAGTGGTAGTATAATTAAGCCTTTGATGAGAACTGAACGAATTGTATTGAATAAACTTGATGACAGTTGTATAGGGAAATATATATAAGAGGAATTATAGGAAGACTTGAGACTGTGAGTCATAATGTGACTCAAACACAAAGAGTCATAATACTAGTCCTAATACTCCCCTCAAGCACATGGTATACTAGTAACTTGTAGCTTGTCTCTAAGAAAAGAAAATCTAGGACTAGGTAAAGCTTTAGTGAATATGTCTGCAAGTTGATCTTTTGTTGGGATGAAGTTGACTTGAATATCTCCAACAGCACCTCTATCTCTCACAAAATGATAATCTATTTCCACGTGCTTGGTGCGTGCATGAAAGATAGGATTGACACACATATATGTAGCACCAAGATTGTCACACCATAATTTAGGGACAGAGATACCTGGAACCTTGATTTCTCGCAGAAGTGACATAATCCAAATTACCTCAGCACAGACATCAACTAGAGCTTTGTATTCAGCCTCAGTAGAAGATCTAGCAACAGTTCTTTGTTTCTTGCAGACCCATGACACAAGATTAGAGCCAAGAAACACAGCAAAACCACTTGTAGATTTTCTGTCCTCCGGACAGCTAGCTTAGTCAGAATCAGAGAAGGAATGTATTTCTTTCGAAGATGACTTTCTGACTCGTAAACCAAATGTGACAGTTCCTTTAATATACCGCAATATTCTTTTTAAGTGTTCCTAGTGAGAAACTGTAAGAGCATGCATGTGTTGACACAACTGATTGACTGCAAAGGAGAGATTAGGACGTGTGATAGTAAGATATTGTAATGCACCAGTCAAACTCCTATACTGTGTAGGATCATCATACAAGGTTGCATCAACAACAACAACTAACAACATTGTTAACAAGGTCCAGACAACATTGATCCCGCAATGACAACAACCCAACTTCATTCAGGAAACTGAAAACGACGGCTATGGCCTTTACGACCGTGAGTCCACCACAAAAAACCTCCCTAACCAGGAGGATGATGAGAAGGAGATTCCCAACAAGAAACACCTCCCCAAAATTACAAACCGATTTCCTACGTCACCGTCTCAACATTATTCTTACTTATAATATATTCAACGATGTCATTTTGGATCATGGTCCACACAACTGTGTGGATCACTATCCTCACAATAATTTGCCCATGGTGATTGGATTGTGGATTGTGGATTGTGGATTGGGCTAACTTGGCCTGGTTCCAATGTATTGGACTTGCATGGCCCAATATGGCCCAACACTAATAATATAGGTCGTGTTGGGCCGACCCATACGCTCACAACGTTTGCAATTGATACAAGTTCAACTGACATTATCAACAAAACTTGCCGGCCATTCACCGGAGACTCATGAAACCGGCAAGGAAGCAAACACAGAATCCCCGTTGGTCTTCCTCACCAATTTCAATCCAACACAATATCCATAGTTACCAACGAGAAAGAATAAAACACAAGAACTGCATTTTTCGTAAAAAGTGCATAATATTACATCAAGTAACTGTTAATGAGCAGAATTACCCGCAGCAAATTATTAAACATAACTGTCATTTGCTGGCAAATGTCTAGCAGTAATTAAAATTAAACAACAAAGAAACTGTAGGATATATTAAATATAATATATCTATGTGTGTGTGTATATATATATATATATATATATATATATATATATATATATATAATTGAAAAGAGAGAAAATGAGAATAAATGTTTATTCACTTGATGATTAAAATATATATATATATATATATATATATATAATTGAAAAGAGAGAGAAAATGAGAATAAATGTTTATTCACTTGATGATTAAAATGCTTGATAATACAAACTATTTATACTGAAAGAAAGCTAATAATTAGGAAACTAACGCTCCATATACTGCTATAATCTAGGCCACTCTTCACGTTAATTAACATTCATGACACACCACGCACCCATATTTGCTTACTGCATTATTTGACTTGGTTTAATTAATTATAATAATAATACTATTATAACATTGCCTCCTTTAAACCAGGCTGGATATATTGGTCATCCCAATTTCCTTCTTCAATTTAAGAAATGTCTCCATCTTCAACTGCTTCGTAATGATATCTGCAACTTGACATTCACTTGAACAATACTCAATGTTGATTTGTTTTTCAGCAACCAATTCTCTGATTTTGTGATACTTGATATCAATATGTTTGCTGCGACCATGAAAGACAGGATTCTTGGACAACGAAATTGCAGACTTGTTGTCACAGAAAATAGTTGTTGGTGCTTCCTACTTGTGTTGTAAAAACTCTATCAGTCATTTCAAACCAATAAGACATAGGGCCCATATTAGTCATTTCAAACCTCTTAATGAGTGCCTCCCTGAATTCTGAGATTAGCTTCAAATTGTTTCCAGTAAAAACCAGATCATCAACATAGAGACAGATTAGAACAATATCACCAGAATCCGTGCATTTGACATACAAAGTATGTTCATGAGGACATCTCATAAAACCACTTTCAACAAAATATGAGTCAATGCGACCATACCATGCCCTAGGCGCTTGCTTTAAGCCATATAAGGTTTTTCTCAACCTATAAACTTTATTTTCCTCCCCTTTCTTCATAAATCCTGCAGGTTGCTCAACATATATTTCTTCTTCAAGAAAACCATTCAAAAAAGCAGACTTGACATCCATTTGATGCAATTTCCAATCATTTTGAGCAGCAAGAGAAATAACCATTCGAACTGTATCAAGTCTACATACAGGAGCAAAAACCTCAAAATAATTAATACCTGGTTTCTGCTTGTAACCCTTTGCTACTAACCGTGCCTTAAAACGGTCAATTTCTCCATTTGACTTGTACTTCGTTCTGTAAACCCACTTCACTTCAATTGGCTTCTTTCATGGAGGTAAATCTGTTAACTCCTAGGTACCATTCTTTTCAATGGCACGTATCTCCTCATCCATCGCCTTAAGCCAATGAGTTTCTGTAGCAGCCTCCTCAAAAGATAAAGGATCACAATCTGCAAAAAGAGCAAACTGAACAATATCTTCATCAGACAGGTCATTATCATGACCCAAAACATAATCCTACAAGCGAGCTGTAAGTGGCACTCACGCTGAGATCGTCGAACTGACGACTCTGGCTGTGAATGAGACTGGACATTATCTGGAATCGGTTGCTCATCAACAATATTTTCAACAACAGGAATAACAACTGAACTTTCATCTTTAGCTAACCAATCCCAAGCACCATATTCATCAAAAGTGACATCACGGCTTATAACAACCTTTTTAGTTTCAGAATTGTATAGTTTATAAGCCTTTGAAGCGTCACTATAACCAATGAATACACATTTCTCACCTTTATCATCCAACTTCTTTCTCAATGGATCTGGCACATGTGCATATGCCAAACATCCAAAAACCTTGAGATATCTGATAGAGGGTTTTTTCCCACCCCAAGCTTCTTCGGGTGTCTTATCACGGACACTTTTAGTTGGACACCTATTCAACACATAGACAGCACAAGCAACAGCTTCTGCCCAAAATGGCTTAGGCAGATTCTTAGATTTCAACATGCACCTCACCATATCAATGATTGATCTATTCTTCCTCTCAGCCACTCCGTTTTGTTGTGGAGTGTATCTAGCTGTCATTTGGTGCTGAATACCATTCTCTTTCAGAAAATTATCACAAGCAATATATTCTGTACCTCTATCAGTTCTCAAGATTTTAATCTCATAACCACTCTGCTTTTCAACAAAAGTCTTAAATTGTTTGAAAACATCACATGCTTCATACTTTTGCTTCAAAAAGTAAACCCATGTTTTCCTACTGAAATCATCAATGAAAGTAGTAAAGTACTTACAACCTCCATGTAAGAGAACCTCCAACGAACACAGGTCTGAGTGAACAACTCCAATTGTTTTGTGGTTCTCCTTGACTTGCCCACAGGGAAGGGGTCTCTATGCTTCTTCCCAATCACACAATTTTCACAGATACGATCAGGGACATTCACAACAGGTAAATCAGCAACAAGTTCTTTTCTCGCAAGATAGTTTAATCCAGAGAAATGAAAATGCCCAAACCGCATATGCCATAACCAATTATCATCACAAACTTCAGAATTAAAGCAAGCAAGGAGAGTATGCTTAATTTTCAAATGAAATAGTCGATTCCGGGACATATTTACCTTTGCTATCAAAACTCCTTTAGCATCTGCAACAGTACAATACCCCTGACTTATAATTATCTTATATCCTTTTTCTGAAAATTGTCCCATATTCAACAAATTTTGGTGTAGTTCAGGAACATAGAACACATCGGATATAAAATTGTGAGTACCATCCTTCAACTGAATAGAGATTTTACATTTTCCCAAAATTGGCACCTTTGACTTATTGCCAAATGTCACTTCAGACTGGACTGGTTCATCTAGTTCGAAAAACAATTCTTTCTTCCCACACATATGGTTACTACACCCAGTATCGAAGAACCATATGTTCTTATCTGCAGAAAAACTATCGCTGGCCAAAAGTAAGGTTTCAGAACTCTCACCAGACTTTTCAGCAATGTTTGCTTGATTTCCACGATTGTCCTCATTATACCAGCAATCTGCAATCTTGTGTCCATACTTGCCACAATTGTAGCAATGAAATGGAAATTTACCTTATTTGGTATTACCTCCACCTCTGCCTTGGTTGGAGTTACCACGTCATCCTCCTTGGTTGGAGTTACCACAACCTCTTTCACTAGAACCTCATCTTCCTCTTCCACGACCTCTACCAGATCCTCCACCTCTTTGATTAGTGCCAGTCACATTAAGCGTGACTTGACTCTTCAAAGCTTCTTCTGGTAGTGGTTCCGATTTTGACGCAATTCTGTCAATATGACTTTCTATCATACCTTTCAGCTCTGCAATTGATAAGAGCTAGGTATTGTGTGACTCTGTTATTGAAGCCACCACATGGTCATACTTCATCGGCATAGTTCGTAGAACTTTTTCAACCACTGCACCATCTTCAATCGTATATCCATATAACCTCATCGTATTCACCATATCAATAAGACGAGTGAAATACGTATCTACTGTTTCTGTAGAGGTCATCTCACAATTATCGTACAACATTCTCAACGACCGTAACTTAGACTTCTGCACCTGATCGACTCCTTTGTTTGACACCTTTAAGATTTCTCAAGCTTGCTTTGCTGTTTGAGCACAAGCAAATAGCCCAAAAATGGATTAATGAACACCTTGGTGAATCTGTCCCAAGGCCAATTGATCTCGCTTTATAGCGGCTGCATCAGCTCCTTCAAGTAGACCGGGATCAACAAAGCTCCAAAGATTTTGAGCTTTCAAATGTGTGGACATCATAATTTGTTAATAATTGTAATCGAGTTTCCCGTCCAATTTGGGACCCGACCATACAATATTGAAATTTGCTGCCATTATTCACTACAGAAAATATCTCGGGATTGAAAGGTTGACGGGCTCTGATACCAAATGTAGGATATTATATATATATATATATATATATATATATATATATATATATATATATATATATATATATATATATATATATATATATATATATATATATATTTGAGAAGAGAGAGAGAGAAATGAGAATAAATGTTTATTCACTTGATGATTAAAATGCTTGATAACACAAACTATTTATACTGTAGGAAATTAGTGCTCCATGTACTGCTATAATCTAGGTCACTCTTCACGTTAATTAACATTCATGACACACCATACACACATGTTTGTTTACTGCATTATTTGACTTGGTTTAATTAATTATAATAATAATAATAATAATAATAATAATAATAATAATAATAATAATATTATTATTATTATTATTATTATTATTATTATTATTATTATTATTATTATTATTATTATTATTATTATTATTATTATTATTATTATTATTATTATTATTATTATTATTATTATTATTATTATTATTATTATTATTATTATTATTATAACAGAAACTGAGAATCAAAGAAAACTATACATGCATGCATGTCATCTTCATTTGCTTCCATATATGTAGTCTTCAAGGACTGATCTTTGCCATGTTCATCATCTCTAAAGTTTGGGCCTTATTAGCTTCCTGCTTCTGCCAAAAGTATATATTATTTATTAATTACTATATCTTACTTTAAAAATTGGAATGAAATATATTTAAATGGAAATAAATATAATCTTTTATATGCAGTGTATGTGTATCAAGGTTGCAAAATACGTTAGGCGCCCCCAAGGCGCCGATTTTTTTAAAAAAAAATTAAAAATTATAAAAAGTCATTAATAAAACATAGGGTTCCCATAGTTATTTTTCACGAACTATTTACGTAAATGGTTGTAAAATTGTTCAAAATATTGTTAAAACCATATAAATACATAAAAAAAAAAAAAAAAAAAAAAAAAAAAAAAAAAAAAAAAAACTAAAAGTAAGAGCAAAAGATGCATTTTTTGAGAAATTGGTGGCCAAATATGCGATTTGAAAAAAAAATGGTCCAAAACGGACAACCGAGTCAAAAGTTATGCCTTCCCGAACTTTTCAAACCTTACAACTAAAAATAATAATAAAAAAATCGCCGGTTCAGCCGGCTAGACCAACCGCCCAGCCGCGGAGGAGGCCGATTCTGGCCTTCGTAAGCGTGATTTTCACAACATTGATGTGCATATATATATATATATATATATATATATATATATATATATATATATTGATCATAGAACAGATACTATATCTTATTATTTACTAATTAGTATATCTTACTTTACAAATTAGATTGAAATATATATATAAATGAAAATAAATATAATCTTTTACGTGCAGTGTATGTGTGTATATATACTAGTTCTTTTTCGCGCAAAATGGAATAATGTCTAATGAAACAGATACTGTCTTGTAAAGAATTTCAATACTAACCTGCACGATGTTGAAGGATGTGTTGTTGTGGTTAGGGGCCTGCAGTCCAACGCCGCCCTGGCGAGCATTGTTGTCGGAGAAACCTTGAATCAGATATTAATATTCCACGTTGTTAAAGGTGAAAAATTCATCGGATTGCAGCCTGCGATGGAGGCGGGGCGTAAGAGTCGTCACCGGTGGTGGTGTTGTTGGGGTTATCAGAGAAATCATCTTTGTTGCCGAACAAACTCCCACCACCACCACCACCGAGTCCTTGCAGAACTCCTCCGCTGCCGTATACGTAATTAAGGCTCCCAACAATGGAGGCTTGGCCGGACGTTTCGTCGATAGTGGCGACGGCGACGGGCACGACGCTCGGGGGAGAAGAGGAGTCAAGCTTGGAGACGTGGGCTGCAGCGGCTGCGATGGTCAGATACTGGCGGTCGACGAGGGTCTGGGAGCTGTCTCCTCTCCCCGCACCGTTGACGAACGGCGAGGACTGAACTTCTGGAGACGTGGTGCTTTCCCGCTGTTGGCGTTCGGTCTGTGAGTTCCCTGTCGCCGCAGCTGCTGCGGTTAACCTGGGCATCGTCCCGAACCTCCGCTGCTCATTTCTGGACACGGATTCACTCGCCGGCGACGCGCTAGAGGTGTGGAGGAGAAGGAGATTCGTAACAAGAAACACCTCTCCAAAATTACAACCCGATTTCCTACGTCACCGTCCCGACATTATTCTTACTTATAATATACTAGTTTTTTACGCGCTTTGCGCGAATGAGATAACGCCCAATAGTTATTTTTAAATAAGTATTTCAAAGTATATATCAATGCAATATTATATAGGAGACGTTCATGCATAGGTAAATAAATGTTGAATTTGTTTATTTAAATCGGTAATTTAAAGTAAATAAATGCAAGATAATATATGAGAGATTGATTATAATTGTCACTAAAATAAATGTTTGCAACTTTGTAATAACACTAGTCTAAAAACGATAATTTAAATAAATACTACTTTTGGTTTAAATTTCTCTAATTCTTCTTAATTCTCTTTGGGTAGCATTGCCATTGCCGGCCTTCATCTTCACTACATGTCCTCTCTTTTTTTCTTTTTTTTTTTCTTTTTAATTGGTAGTGTGTCATGTACAATGGGGTTACTGGTGGTAGCATAGAGGGATTCATCTTGCAATGAGATTATGATGTAGGAAGCTTTAAATTTGCCTTGTTGTGTATATGATGGGATCTTAGTTGTACTATGAACTCTTTATCTTACAAGCACTTATTGATATTTGGTAGTGGTAGTTTTTCCCTTACATATTTCATGCAGTGAGATGTGTGTCGTAGGTTATCATGTGAAAGTATTGAACAAAATATTAATATTTATTATATTTGTATATAATACTTGGTAAATAAATATATATAACATATTTCGTATTATAACTTTGATATTTAATTACAAGATAATGTAAAAAGAAGACAATAGACCATGTAGTGAATATAATAAATTAATAAATTTTAAGGTAGTGAATCTTTGAATTGTAGAAAATAAAGATAATATAACTAATGAAATTATATTTATTTTTAAATTTTTTATAATGAATAATTTTTTTAAAAAAAAACATTAAGGCATTATAGTCATCTAATTCTAAATTAATTAAATGCATATGTATTATTTTTTATTGTAGCGACTAATTTATTTAATTTAATAAGAGTAATAAAGCTGCGTACATACTTTTCATCAACAACAATGAAATCATTGATTTTTTTTTAATTTCCATTCGTTGTTGGGACAAATTGTTTTGAGAATTTGTCAATAACAATTATTACAATTCCTGTCAATAGATGATAATAATAAATAATTGGGAAAAGGGTCAAATAGGCCCTCGAACTTTAGTTTAAAAGTCAATTAGGCCTCTAAACTTTTTAAAGGTTCAATTACACCCTTCAACAATTCATTTAGGTGCAATGAAGCCCAAAAACAAGTTAATGACCTGCTATCACAGGTCATTAGGGTTCAGGCCACCTTTCGGCGAATTTTCCGACAAAACAAGGTGACCAGCAACCAATCCAGATTTGCCCAAAATTTCGCCGATCACTTTTTTTGTTGAAAATTTCGCCGGTCTCTTTTTTTTTTTTTTTTTTTTTGCTGGAAAATTCACCAAAATGTGGCATGAACCCTAATGACCTGTGATAGCAGGTCATTAATTTGTTTTTGGGCTTCATTGCACTTAAATGAATTGTTGATGGGTGTAATTGCACCTTTAAAAAGTTTAGGCGCCTAATTGACTTTTAAACTAAAGTTCGAGGGCCTATTTGACCCTTTTTCCTAAATAATTTAAAATATATAGTTACAATAGATATTGTTATAATGATATAGTAAAAATTAACTTACAAATTTCTTTAGAAGTTTTCATGCATTGATAAAATTCTGATGTGTAAACTTGTTCAATTGGAGCTAGTGTGACGTCAACATTGTCAATTCTTTGGAAAATGGTCCTGTCGTTTTAAAGTCCAGGTGTAATTGTATTATGATCAACAACTTTGTAGTTAGGTCATGCAGGTATGACAATGATGTAAGAACAATTTTGTCCGATAAAAAAAAGTAATAGTATAATATTTATAAAGTAATGTACCATAACGACCTAAATTATTCCAATAATGCAAAAGTATAATTAAAATATTAAGTTTTATTCTAAATAATCAAAATAAGATTAATTAAACGAAAAAAAGAAAAAAAAAACGTAACTTAAATTTGTTTTTTTTTAAATGCATAAAAATCAAATGATTTTTAAAGTTCCTGATTTATAATCTTTGAATGCTATGTATTTAGTTGGACTAATTATTTGACCAAAGTTTATGTTAAATTTTATATTATATATTTTTTAATACATTTTAACATATTCGTAGTATATGTTTAACAATTATGCCAACTCTAATTGGGATGGGTTCGAACCTAAGACCTTTCTTATAGAAATTAATGAGTAAGTTAAAAATAATAAATAGTTCACGGAATATTCCGTTACTAAAGTTTATACTAACGAAATTTTAAGTTATTTAAGGGAGGAAAATAATATAATAGAGGGTAAATATGAAAAATTATTAAAAAAAATACTAAAATCAAAATAATATGAACCATTCATTTTAAGAAACAATCATACCGATATTTTTTTTCTCCAATTAAGGGCCTAATATTATTTGCTCTTATTAGAATTGTAGATTCAATGAGGTTGTTTTGGATCATAGTCCACACAACTGTGTGGATCACAATCGTTATGCTATGGACCTGTGTCCAACATGCATGCTGGACACGGGTAACAGTGCCGTTAGGCACTGTTATCTCTTTTTTTAAAAAAAAAAAAAAATTCAGACCGCTTTGTTATAGGAGTATATGTTCATAATTTTATTATTATATGTTAATAACTGTACATTCATAACTTCATAACTGTGCGTTCATAACTCTATAACTATACATTCATAACTTCATAACTCTACATTCATAACTCCATAATTGTACATTCATAATTTTCGAAGCTCTATGTTCACAATTTTAGAGCTCTATGTTCATAATTTTATCACTATATATTCATAATTGTAAGTTCATAATGTCAGAGCTCTTTGTTCATAATTCGATCAATAACTGTACATTCATAATTCCATAACTGTAGATTCATAATCTCATAACTGTAGATTCATAACTCCATAACTGTACATTCATAACTCCATAAATGTATATTCATAATCTTTGAAGCTCTATATTCACAATTTTAAAGCTCCATGGTCATAATTTTATCACTATATGATCATAATTGTAAGTTCATAATGTTAGAGCTCTGTGTTCATAATTTCATAATTGCATAACTGTACATTCATAACGGCATAACTCTACATTCATAAAAATAAAAAAATTAAAAAAAAATTAAAAAAAAAAAAACACCGTTAACGGCAAAACACGCGCGATTTTTTTTTTTTAACTAAATGACGCGTTTTTTTTTTTTTTGAAAAACGACGCCGTTTTGGGCCCGTGTCCACAATGAATTGTAGACACGGGTCCAGGGCATAATTTGCCTGTGGATCACTATCCAAACAATAATTCGCCCATGGTGATTGGATTGTGGATTGTGGATTGGACTAACTTGGCCTGGTTCCAATGTATTGGACTTGCATGGCGCAATATGGCCCAACACTAATAATATAGCTCGTGTTGGGTCAAACTATACGCTCATCAATCATTATTGTTTGGATCATATTTCATATGTTCTAAAATAATGTACTTTTAGTATATTAATAATGTATATTGTATTCAGAAAAAATACATTATTTGAATACTGAAAATACATTATTTTGTATAATATACATTCAATACATAAATAATGTGCTTTTTTTTTTTTAAATAAAATTTAGAACTTTATTAAATCAAGAGTTCAATACAAGGAGGAATAGAATCAAACCAAGTAGTAGGACTAGTAGAAGAAGGAGAAGCTCTAGTCATAGCATAAGCGAGCTTATTCACTGACCTAGGGATAAAATGAATATACACTAAATCAAAGTGTCGTTTAAGATCAAGCCATTGACTAATGACACAACCCGCACAAGAGAAATCCAAAGATGAGCCATTGAGCAAATTACATACTATTTGACAATCAGAAAAGATGGCCACCTTCTGTAAACCACGTTCATTTGCCCAAGATAGTGCTTCTTTAATAGCTATGGCTTCCGCTAAATGAGCATCATTGAAACAACGAACCGGACCATTCTTAACTGAAATAAAGTTTCCATTGTTGCCCTTAATAACCACCCCATAGCTAGCAAGATCTTGATCTGGAAACACCGCAGCTTCGACGTAAACCGCAAAGCCATCGTGAGGAATCAACATTGTTTCTTTCACGCCATATATATATACCATAATCTAGCAACACATTGAAGTATAGAGGCCTTATCATCACCACTTAACAGCCGTGAAGAGAGCCAGCTTCCAAAATCTTCATCAGCAGCAGGCGAGTTGTTATGCCATGGAACCGTGTTCACCATGGTTGGTGAACACGGTTCCATACGACACCGTTTAGAGTGAGTGGGACTAACGGTGCCCGTAAGTGGCACCGTTAACTCCCACCACTCACATTTTTTTTTTTTAAATTAAACGCGCCATAGCGTTTCCGCTTCTCCACTACGCCATTTCACTTCCTCTCCATGCAACCTCCATCGCTCTGCTCTCTGGAACACCACTCTCGAGCTCTCTTCTATCGCTTCATCTTCCCCAGCCATTTCCTTCGATCACTCTCAAACACTCTGCTCCACAGCCATTCACCTCTGCTCTCGGATTCCTCGTTCTCGCATTTGTAAACCAAAATTTGACGTTCTCACGTAGCTATCAAAGTATACAGCCTCTCCATTGCTCATTCTCAACGTTCCTTCACTTGTATTACAGGTATTTTCGTGTTTATGATTTAGGGTATTTGTATTCTGTGTACATATTTCGAAATTTTGAAATGGGGTTTTGAATGTAATGTTATGAGCTTATAAATGTATATCTGTAGCATTATATACGTGTAGATTAACCATTATGAATTGATTCGTATATGGTTTTTACTGCTGTTTATTCACTTTCTATGCAAGCTTTGAATGTCCATAACGTCCATTCACTTATGTATTTTATGTCATGCAAATATGTATTTTATGTCATGCAAATATGTATTTTCTGTGTGAGATTATGAATTTTCTATTGTGCCTATGAAATTACATTTTTGCTGTTATGAACTTTCTTATATGTGGTTATGTATTTTCTGTTAGAGATTATGAATTTTCTCGTAGGAGAGTATGAATTATGTATTGTGAGTTGTCAATTTTATGTTCTGTAGTTATGAATTTTCTATGTTGCAGTTATGAACTTTCTGTTTTGGAGTTATGAATTTTCTGTCCTGAGGTTATGAATTTTCTTTGTGAGATATTATGAATTGTATGTTACTATACTATCAATTATATGTGACTGTTATTGATGGACAATATGGAATTATGGATTTTCTCATATGAGATTATGGATTCTGATCTATATTGCAGTTATGAACTTTCTGTTCTAAGGTTATGAATTTTCTGTTCTGGTATTATGAATTTTCTTTGTGAAATTATGAATTTTATGTTACTATATTACCAATTATGTGTAACTGTTATTGAAGGACATTATATTCTTTTCGGTAGAGCATGGCTGGATTTATTCGGCACTCCCCATCCCCCCTCTACTGAAATAAGGAATATATTTTCCTTCCATCAATCTATATTATATGTTGTATATGAGTTACTTGCTTTCTAACGTTTTTAATAAAAGCAATGGACACTGCTCAACGAAGGACAACACGCTCACAAACAAAGGCAGTCTTGAGCTCTCAAGCTGCAGAACCATCACAACCCTCACAGACGGCGGCTGAACACAACACTGCAGTCACCCCTACAACAAAAAGCAAGAGAAAACGAACAACACGGGCTGTACTTGACTCACAGGCTGCTCAACCATCCCAGCAGCACTCTGATGACCTGCTCGAGCAAGAAGTTATTAGAGAAAAGAGGTCAAAGCAAATAAATGACAGACATAGGGGCAACACAGACATTGGAGGTGATTGTGCAGAGGGGAGTTCTACTCCCTACTTCAGCACACGGATGGGACCAAAGACCATGTTTAGGCTTGTACAACAACTACTGCCAGAACAAAAACAAGCTGTCCGTGATATTGGATTTGGAGCCCTGTTGGACCTTCAATTGTGCGCAAATGAGTCACAATTAGTTCAGTATTTGATAGCCAACTTTGAGGTTTTCCAAACACATTTCAAGCTGGAGAACGACAAGCTCACAGTTGATGAAGAGGACGTTGAGTACACTCTTGGCATTCCAAGAGGAGAAAAGAAGGTTGTTGATGCCCCAAAATATGATGAACAGGGGACACCAGAATACAGGGCTCTCTTGAAAAGCTGGAGGGAACGGTGGAATATTAAGCTTGGTTCCCCAGTCACTACCCAGATGGGAGATGTCATAGTTCAGAGGGGAGATTCTGGAGATGACTTTAAGAGAGACTTCATGGTCTTGACTGTTTCGTGCATGATGAGGGGATTTCAGAACCGCTACTGCAACAACAGAATCCTCAACTCCTTGATTAATGTTGATGAGATAAAGGAGTACAACTGGTGTGGCTACACCTACAACTCTCTGATCAAGTCCATCGAGCAGTACAGGAAGAAAAGTAATAGCTTCTTTACTGGACCAATGACATTCATATTGGTAAGCTCTAGCTCCACTTATGAATCTTATGATATTCAGATTGTAGATTATATGTGTTAGATTATGAATTTTCCTCTATGTGATTATGAATTTTTCTCTATGTGATTATGAACTTTCCTCTATGTCTCAGATTATGAATCTTCCTTTATCTGATTATGAATTTTCCTTTATGTGATTATGAGTTTTCCTATATGTGATTATGAATTTAGAGTATGTGCTTATGTATTTTATGCTATTCAGATTTTATGAGAATTATGTGTCAGATTATGAATTTTCCTTTGCCAGTTTATGAACTTTCATTTACCAGTTTATGAACTTTCCTTTACCAGTTTATGAATTTTCCTCTATGTGATTATGAATTTTCCTCTATGTCTCAGATTATGAATCTTCCTTTATCTGATTATGAATCTTCCTTTATGTGATTATGAATGTTCCTTTATGTAATTATGAATTTTCCTTGTTATCATTATGAATGTTCTTATAGTATTATGCAATAATGAATCTCATAATAGAAAGTTCATAATTGCATAACATAAAATCCATAATATGATAGTTGAATATAATGTTCATATGGATTATGAATTTTCTATTATGATATTATGAATTTTCTGTAGTGTAATTATGAATTCTGTGATTATAACTTTTTTATTTTACCTTTTTGTTCAACATTGTAGCTATTCTACTTTGATCGGGTCCAATTCAAAGGAATGAGCATTCAAAGAACATATCCAAGCATTACTGCATGGACAAGTAAACTTGCACGGCAAAGGGTTTCCGCTGAGAAAAGGTCGGGCGGATATGGTAAAGGGAAAGTTATCCCTCGTATTGCAAAGCCTACTGCTGATTGTATCGCTTCTACTTCCGCCCAACCAGTCCCAACCATCTCTGTGCCGCCGTCTAGTGTTGATAGGGTCACGCGGGTTCTACAACGCCTTGCTGCTGATGTCTTGGAATTCGGTGAGGCTATGGCTGAAGTTGGCAGACAAAACGCACCGGTGGATGTTATGAAGGCCGCATTTTCTGGAATTTCCACCATGATTGGCGTTGCAAGCACAATAGAAAGACCACCAACTCCAACCTCCTCTCAACTAGACGACATCTTCTTTGGCCAAGAGTCTTTCACAAAGGCTGTTGATGCCTTGGTTGAAGCCTTCCATAAGACCAATCGGCAAATGGAGATTGACCCTCCCTCATTTGATTTAGGGATCTCTTATACCCCGGCACCATTGGTTGATGAACCACGTGAGCAAAGTGCAATGGATGAAGATGAATTGGATGCCCTTGTTGAGAACATTGTGAAAGACACTCCCGGTGCTGCTGATGCTGCTACACTCTCTACTACTCCTATCGCTATCCCTGCTACAACCCCTGCTGATACGCTTGGTGCTACAGCTGTTTCTTCCCCTGCTGCTTTCCCTGCTCCTACGCATGTTCCTACCACTGCTGCTACCCCTACTGCTTCATCTTCTGAAGCATATGCTGCTACCCCTGCTACATCAAGTTCTGAAAGACGAGAAATAACTCCATTGATCAAGGTTCCATTCGCCAGAGATGTCCCTGATGCTGCTAATACTTCTACGCCTGCTGCTACACTACCTGCTACCCTCGACGATATTGATAGGTAAACTAATTAGAATATGAAATTGTGTTATGAACTTTCTGATATTATATTATGACTTTTCTTCTGAAATATTATTAATTTTCACATATGAGATTATGAGTTTTCTATTATGAGTATTAAATTACATTTTTGATATTATGAACTTTCTGATATGCAGTTATGTATTTTCTGTTCTGTATTTATGAATTTTATGTACTGCAGTTATGAACTTTCTAACCTGAAATTGTGCAACTATGATGATATTAACTATCTTCGTGTGTTTACAGTGCATTTCTGGACAGTGAATCTGATGTCGAGGATGTCACCAGGCGAAAGAGACCAGTCCGGAAATACAAAAACATCCCGTTAAACTTGAGATCACCTTTTTGGACAAAGAATGTGCCATTTGTCCATAATGCCAGTGTGACCGAGAGGGCCGTATCAAACTACGCCTTCATGGATGTTTCTACAGATCATCCAGTGGAGTATGTTTGACTCTAACCATTTAGAAAACTTTTTATTTTCATTTATATTTCACATTTACAACCATATATTAATTTATTTACCTATTTATCAAAATTTTTTGTTCATGTAGTGAAACTCTGTTTATCTTTGATGATTTCTCAATGACAAGAGGAGATTTCCACACCCTCCGAAGCGGTGAAATTTTTAACACATTCATAGATGTATGGGCGTTGAGGCTTACACTCCTCAACACAAAACGGGCGTTGGGGAAGCCAAAGTGCATCTATTTTAGCACGTTGGTACATGTAAGTTAATAACAACAATTTTTACTCTGCTCACTTCTGAATCTCCTGTTAAACCATTCTGTATTTTATGTCATGTAAATATGTATTTTATATTTGTGATTATGAATTTTCTATTGTGAGTTTATAAAGATACATTTTTGATATTATGAACTTTCTGATGTGAGATTATGTATTTTCTGTGTGAAATTATGAATTTTCCCATATGGCATTATGAATTTTCTATTTGTGAGTTATGAAATTACAACTTTGATATTATGAATTTTCAGTTCTGTGGTTATGTATTTTCTTTGTAATATTATGGATTTTAAGTATTTTCTGTGTGTGATTATGAATTTTCTCATATCATATTATGAATTTTCTATTGTGAGTTTATGAAGTTACATTTTTGATATTATGAACTTTCTAATGTGAGATTATGAATTTTCCCATATGGCATTATGAATTTTCTATTGTGAGTTATGAAATTACAACTTTGATATTATGAATTTTCTGTTTTGTTGTTATGTATTTTCTTTGTAATATTATGGATTTTATGTTATGATATCATGAATTACGTATGACTGCCATTACATATTGCACAACTTATCATTGATACGTATTTTTTTCCCCTTAGCTTCAACTCGACCCATCTGAACAGTGGATGAAGAATCTTCCGCTTCAAAAGCGGAAGGATAATTTCAATGAGCGATTACAGTATGAGATTTCAAAATTTGAAAATCTTGATGTCAATGATGCTGATTTGGTAATTTATAATTACCCACCTTCAACATTTATTCATTAATTACATATTTCTTCTCTATTCTAACTACTTCTTTTGATGTTAGCTATTTTTCTCCGTGCTTCGACACGAACACTACTTTGTTGTCTGCATCAACACCATCTCAAAAAGTGTTGAAATCATTGACAACAAGATGTTGCCGAAGGGTGTTACTGAAGCTGACAAGTATGAAGATTGCCCAAATCTACTGGTAACTTAACCTTAAACTTGACCTTTCAAACGTTTGTTATACATTTCATGTGAATCATAATCACACTAGTTTCATTTTTGTCCAGATGAATGCTTTGAAAGAGTACTTGACTGCAGAAAAATCCCCCCTACTCCGTAAGATACAAAACCTTCCTGTATCATACTTGGCCATTCCTTGGAAGGAGCTTGACAATGTCATTGATTGTGGCATATATGTCATGCGACACATGGAGTCCTACAAGGGGAATGTTCAAGATTGGGACAGTGGATTCAAGATAGGCACCCATGTAAACGTAAGAGTATAAGATATATTAATTTCAACTTAGATTTGCTTTTTTTTTTTTTTTGTTTTGTTTTTTAACATCTTTTTATTTTTTTTTTGAAGGCTGACTTCATTTGGGAGCTTAGAGCTAAATACGCATCAAACATTATCACATGGGGTAGGAACACTGAAAGATTGCGAGTTACGAAGGCAGCCAAGGATCTCTCAAAGAAGAAGTGAAACTATACCGCTTTTTGGTGTTTGAATATGTTGTGAACATGAAGCAAATCTTGACTGTTGATATTTTGTAATGTGCACAGATATTTTGCACCTATGAATACACAATCTATTGCTCTTAGTTCAGATTACATGTGGATCATGTAGAGTTTATGAATTTTCAACTACCATATTATGAATTTTCTATTATGCAATTATGAACTTTCTTTTATGAGATTATGAATGTATACGTGTTAGCTATAACTGAAATTCATTGTTACATAGATTAAAATAACATTCATAATGACAACAAGGAAAATTCATAATCACATAAAGTAACATCCATAATCAAATAACGGAAAATTCATAATCTGACACATAATTCTCATAAAATCTGAATAGCATAAAATACATAAGCACGTACTCTAAATTCATAATCACATATGGGAAAATTCATAATCACATAAAGGAAAATTCATAATCGGATAAAGGAAGATTCATAATCTGAGACATAGAGGAAACTTCATAATCACATAGAGGAAAATTCATAAACTGGTAAAGGAAAGTTCATAAACTGGTAAATGAAAGTTCATAAAATGGCAAAAGGAAAATTCATAATCTGACACATAATTCTCATAAAATCTGAATAGCATAAAATACATAAGCACATACTCTAAATTCATAATCACATATAGGAAAATTCATAATCACATAAAGGAAGATTCATAATCAGATAAAGGAAGATTCATAATCTGAGACATAGAGGAAAATTCATAATCACATAGAGGAAAATTCATAAACTGGTAAGGGAAAGTTCATAAACTGGTAAATGAAAGTTCATAAACTGGCAACGGAAAAATCATAATCTGGCACATAATTCTCATAAAATCTGAATAGCATAAAATACATAAGCACATACTCTAAATTCATAATCACATATAGGAAAATTCATAATCACATAAAGGAAAATTCATAATCAGATAAAGGAAGATTCATAATCTGAGACATAGAGGAAAATTTATAATCACATAGAGGAAAATTCATAAACTGGTAAAGGAAAGTTCATAAACTGGTAAATGAAAGTTCATAAACTGGTAAATGAAAGTTCATAAACTGGCAAAGGAAAATTCATAATCTGACACATAATTCTCAACCTATATCTAAAAATCATAAAATTCATAAGTACATATTGTTAACATGATCTCAGTCTATAGCTACATCGTGGTCTACATTCTTATTAAAATGAACAAATTGTGAACCCCCGGTGCTTGGATGTACAAGATATCCATCACGAGCAATCTCTGAAATATTTTCCAAGACCAATGATTGGACAGAGCCCTTTGTAATTGAAGCAAGCTTGTTTGCAGCGCTCTTTCTTCCCCTTGCTGCATTGTACTTCTTCTCAATAACACTACTACTCCTTTTATTTCTCACACCTTTACCCCTCCGGCTTGAGGGGTCTTGGACAATACCACTTGACGAAGACACAGCACCCTCCTCAGTGTTCACATCCCCAATCTCAGCTTCAATGTTTTTCCTTGCATTCTCAACGGCTTCATCACATAATTGTCTAGCAACACTGTTATCTTGGCTAGAAACAATAAGCCTTTGAAATTTCCTACTAATCTCAACAGCCCAAATTGAAGAAGGGACACCACCATTATAAAACACAGATGTAATGTCCACGTTTGTACGCTCAACAGCCTTTTTAGTCCATCTTTTTAGAATGTATTTATCGGGAATACTGGAAACACAGTGCACATGAAGTATACGTAAGCAGTGGCAGCAAAGTATTCCCAATTCTGAAAACAGCTTGCAACTACAACATATATCCAAATTGATTGCCTTAAAGGTTACTTCATGCCTTATGATATCTATGTCTGGTCGCCACACGTGATACTTGCACTTACAACCATCGTTCAACACCATTTCTTGATAACAAGAGCTACCTTTCATAAATTGTTCCTCGAACAAAAAATATATCTCAATTGTATAAACCTCTCTAGCATGTGAAAGGAGTTTCACATGATCCAACATCATGGCGGGTACTCCTTGAGAACACCGGAAATCCTCGCCATTTTCCTTACTTCTCCATTCAGATATAACACTCACAAATGATGAATAAAAATCACATAAACCAGCAGTCTTGGACAGCCTCCTAGAAATTGCATGATTTGTGCTTTCACTCCTTTGCGAAGATAAAATACCCCCGGAGAAATAATCCTTGTTGAACGCTGGACACCACTTCTCCCTACAGTCATAAAGCTTCTCTAGCCATGTATTCTTATGACAATTATATTTTGTAACCATCTTGAAAAGGTTAAAACACATGTTTATTACTCATATTCTGAAAATTCATAATCTCATATTACAAAGTTCATAATCATGTAACAGAAAATACATAATGACATAACAGAAAATACATAATTGAATACTGTGAATTCATAATCTCATATTACAAAGTTCATAAATCATATAACAGAAAATACATAATGACATAACAGAAAATACATAATGACATAACAGGAAATCCAGAATTGTATAACTGTGAATTCATAATCTCATATTAGAAAATTCATAAATCATATAACAGAAAATACATAATGACATAACAGAAAATCCATAATGACATGACAGAAAATTCAGAATTATATAATGTAAATTCATAATAACATACCTTGTCCAGTAAACCTCAAATTCAGCTTCAGTCTCGGTGTATTTCAACACACAATTAAACATATCCAGAAAATCCTTATGATTCCTCAATGCCTTAATATGCTTCTTCGAATTCTCACCAATATGCCATATGCAAAGACGGTGGCGTGATGTAGGAAACACCATGGAAATGCCAGCAGCCATAGCTGAACATTGATCCGTCATGATAGTCTGTGGACACTTGCCATCCATGGATCTTAAAAACGCTCTAAACAACCACGCAAATGACTCTATCCTCTCATTCATCAAAAAACCACAACCAAACATTACATTCATGCAATGATGGTTCATCCCTACAAAAGGACCACAAATCATATCATATTTGTTAGTGCGGTATGTTGTATCATGCACTAACAGATCACCAAACACCTCATAATCCCTTCTCATTTGACCATCCCTCCAAAAAAAACTACACAATCTTCCATCCAAATCAACTTCGAAATCAAAAAAGAAATCAACCTCATTAGATTGCCTCCTCCTGAATATCTCAACCAAAGAATTTGAATCCGATCCATCCAAACACTTCAAACTCACAGAAGCCATTGAATTGTAAGCATCGCGGTTGGTAAAGCCAACCAATGGAGAGCCCCCTGACTGATGTTTCAAAAACCTCATACCATCCGCCAATGCAACACCACTACTCTTCATGTCTTTTAAATATTCAAGCTGATTGTTTCCCACTCTTCTATGCGACCGAAGCAGATGACTCTTGCCAAATGAACATAACTCGTGATTGTGCTCTTTCAAGTGTTTTGTAACTGTCCACATCCCATCACCCCCCACATCAAACTGAACAAATGCACCACATCCAGTCCTCATATCAATCTTTGAATAAAGCTTAACACCACTGTTTGGTTTCTGCTTATACCCAGCCTTAGCACAGAAGAACCTCTTCATCTGAATTGACTTAGTAGATGCCTTATAACGTTGTTGGCCTTTCCTCACACTAAAACCAACTCTGTATGCATATCCATTATATAACTCAAAAGCTTCGTCAACATTTCTTACTACAACACCCACCAAGTCTTCATCAACTGCAATTGCAACAAAAATATAACCACACCTATACCAACTACTAAACTATGAATGTGGATTTCACCTATAATGAATGTAATATGCTACACTATAGAATTCATAATCTCATGTGAGGACATTCATAATCACAAAGAATAAAATTCATAACATCATATAAGAAAGTTCATAACAAAAACCGGATATCAATAACATTTGTGACATTATGAGCATTCAAAGTTGCATAGATACTCATGGCATTAAATGCATAACCTCATAACATAAAATTCATAACCTCATATGGAAAATTCATAATAACATAACGGAAAATTCATAACCTCAAACTGTAAATTCATAACGTGAACAGATTATTAATACCAATCACAACATTCAATTTGCATATAATCACCATGAATCAGTACCTACACCTACAAGAAACAACATTCATGATACACCAACTAATAAAAAGAACCTGGACTTGAAGACGAGCCATCAATGTCAATGTTTAACTCTGCTTGATCATTGCTTATTGAATCACCAACACAATCTTCATTCACTGAGTATATGCAAGCAGTGTAACACACCAGTTAATATGTTATGGACATATTACTATTACATTATGAATATTCATATCACATGCATGAACAGAGTATCAAAATTCATAACTCTGTAACAGAAAATACATAATTGCATTTTGTAAAATTCATAACAGAAACATGGAACTAATACACATTTACGGCCATTATGAACATTCAAACTGCATAGATACTGAACAAATATCAATAAAAATAACTAAATCTTCAACAATCCATGATCTCATAAATCAAACGAAATCAAACGCATAAAATCAAACGCAACCTGGAATCGCAGAAATCATATCGGTTGAATCTTCTCCTCGAACCATCGTCTCCTCCATCACGAATAGGAAAGAATCGCGAATGTCGGATCACAATTGCCTTCAGCGATTTGCGAATAGGAAATAATCAAACGCAAAGAGTTGTCTGATCATAACTGCCTTCCTAACGCCGTTAATAGAACAGTGTTTTTTTTTTTTTTTTTTAAACGACGCCAAAAACGACGTCGTTTGGAAGCGTGTTCACCAAGCATGGTGAGCACGTTTCCACGGCATAATTTGCGGCAGCAGGCGCCACCCTTGTTTTGCCAATAATGCCATATTAAATCTGCTTAATTAGCTTCTTGAAACCCAAGCCACCATTCCACTTTGAGTCACACATACACCCCCAGGAAATCCACCTTATACCACCGCCTCTTCTGCCATTGGACTCCCATCAGAACTTGTTCATGGAACGTTCAAGCCTTTCTCAAAAAGTGACAGGTAAGAAATAAATACTCATGGTGTATGTTGGTAGCACTTGGGCTACGCTTTTAAGAAGGATTTCTTTCCTGGCCCTAGATAGAACCACCCTCCTAATGTACATTTAATATATTAAAAATGTATTTTTTGTTTTAGTTCACACAGCACTATGTGGACCATGATCCATACAATAATTTGCCTACTCTTATAGTGTTTGCAATTGATACAAGTTCAATATAATTGACATTATCAACAAAACTGGCCGGCCATTCGCCGGAGACTCATGAAACCGGCAAGGAAGCCAACACAAAATCCCCATTGGTCTTCCTCACCAACTTCAATCAAACACAAACTTGACCCAAACTCCACTGAAAGATCAAACATGCAACGAGAAAGAATAAAACACAAGAACTGCACTTTTTCCACCAAAGTGCATAATATTATTACAACAAGTAAATGTTATTGAGCAGAATTACCAACAGCAAATTATAAAACATAACTGCCATTTGCTGGCTAATGTCTTGCAGGAATTAAAATTAAACAACAAAGAAACAGAGAATCAAAGAAGATTATTCATGCATGCATGCATGCATGTCATCTTCATTATTATCTTCCGTTGCTTCCAGATGCAGTCTTCAAGGACTCATCTTTGCAACGTTCATCATCTCTGAAGTTTGGGCCTTATTAGCTTCCTGCCTCTGCCACAAGTATATATTATTTATTAATCACTATATCTTACTTTACAAATTAGATTGAAATATATATAAATGAAAATAATTATAATTTTTTTTTTACGTGCAGCGTATGTGTACATATATACTAGTTTTTTTTTGCGTAAAATGAAATAATGCCCAATGAACAGATACTGTCTTGTAAAGAATTTCAATACTGACCTGCCCAATGTTGAAGGATGTGTTGTTGTGGTTAGGGGCCTGCAGTCCAACCCCTCCCTGACGAGCATTGTTGTCGGGGAAACCATTAATCAGATATTCATAATCCACGTCAAAGGTGAAGAATTCTTCCGACTGAAGCGTGCGGAGGCGGGGCGGTGGGGGAGTGGCGTATGAGTCGTCACCGGTGGTGGTGTTGCTGGGGTTATCAGAGAAATTGTCTTTGTTGCCGAACAAACTCCCACCACCGCCACCACTACCACCACCGAGTCCTTGCAGACCTCCTCCGCTGCCGTAATTAAGGCTCCCAACAATTGAGGCTTGGCCGGACGTTGCGTCGAAGGTGGCGACGGCGGCGGCGATGGCGGCGGCGGCGGCGGAGGTGGAGGCGGCGACGGGGCGCACGATGCTCGGGGGAGAAGAGGATTCGAGCTTGGAGACGTCTCCGATGGTCAGATACTGGCGGTGAATTTGGGTCTGGGAGCTGTCTCCTCTCCCCGAACCGTTGGACTGCGAGGACTGAACTTCCGGCGAGGTGGTGCTTTCCAGCTGTTGGCGTTCGGTCTGGGAGTTCCCTGCCGCCGCCGCCGCCGCAGCTGCAGCTGCAGCTGCAGCTGCGGTTAACCTGGGCATCGTACCGAACCTCCGCTGCTCATTTCTGGACGCGGATTCACTCGCCAGCGACGCGCTGGACGTCGGCGGAGCTCTTCGCTCCTCCGGAGCTCTCCAGTTATCATTGCGGCATTTCTGCAAATGGCTTGCGACTTGCATCCTTGTTAGCCCAGGCACATTCATCAGCTCCAGAATTTCCTTCGGATAACACCCTAATTCAATCAAACACAAATTAAACATTCAATCAATATTCATCCAGCAAGCAATTAAACAGATCAGAGATTGAAACACATATATATATATAATGAAGATTCAAGCAATTCGATCATGTATAAATAAATTAAACAGAGATTGAAACATTAATTAATTATTACGCATACTTCCATCTCCAAGCTGATGAACAGCATTCATGAACTTCTCATGAAGCTCCACAGTCCATTCCGTGCACGTCTTCCGCTTAACCCTAGCCAAGCCCGGATTCATCATCATCTGAGTTGACTCGTTCAAGCTCTGCTGCTGCCGAGTCCTCTTCCCCTTCCCCCTATAGCTCATCTCGTAGTTCTCATTTTCTTCCACCCTCACTCCCTTACCCCTATCAGCCCCGCCCCCGCCATTGTTGATCACAGCTAATTCCCTGTTATTTTTCTCCATTAACATCATCTCCTTTCCTCTTTGCAAATTCCTTTCCCTCACAACATGCTGCCACAAGTTCTTCAACGTCTCTTGACACATTGGTTTTTGCAGGAGGAGGAAGGCTCCGTGCTCTATAAGCCTAACCGCCATCTCTGCTTCTTCTTCATCACACAATACTGCATTCAACAATTCCAGGGATCCAGTCCAGGAACATATACATATATATATTATTCAATTCAAAGAAATAATAATTAAATTGGAATTGAAGAAATTAATTACTTACAGATTACTATCAAATCCATGCTCACAGCCTGGCGGAGAAGCTTAAACCCTTGCATATCAGGTGAATTAATGTTTGCAATCACAGCATCGAATTTCTGTTCTTTCTGGGAAAGGACTGAAAGTGCATCAGAAGCACAATCCACCACTGTCACTGCACTCACAAATATATAGATGTATTATTTATTTTTCAAGTTAAATTAATTAGCTACTTAATCTAGAAAGTAGAAACACAAAAATTATAAAATCAATTCTAAATTTGTGAAAACATCATTCACAACATTGTTTTTCCTTGAAATTAAATCATATATACGGTGATGGTGATGGTAATAATATGAAAATTAGCAGGAGATGGATAAAATTGATGATGGACCTTAATGACTTATCAAACCAGTTTTTGGACTTCATTGCCTCAATATAACATGTTAAAAGATGTAATTACACTTTTTAAAAATTTAGGAGGCTAATTTTTTTAAAGTAAAGACTGGGGACTTATTTGACCATCCCCTTTTTATTTTATAGATGAAGACTGACCGGCATATTTTCAATATTGAAGAGTCAAATTTGGTTGATTTTAAACTAAAAATTCAAAAGAAAAAGAAATGTAATATTTGAGGGATCAAAATTGCATTTTAGTCCTCCAAATCTAAAAGCGTTAATTTGAGTTCTAGTTTTTTTTTTTTTTTTTTTTTACTTGTTATCATTAAAATTATAATTAATCTTAACCAGATATGGTCAAGCCTCCAACTAATAAAATGTGACACCTTTAGTTCTATATATTATATTAGGATTAAAAGTAATACATTTTTAATAATTAAAAAATCATATTCAATTATTTTAAACTTGGAAATCAAAGTGTAAAAATGTATAGGGAAAGGGAAAAAATAAAAATTAAAAGAGTTAATGACTGATTTGGTCCCTTACCTATAGAGAAATTACTGATTCGGACCTCAATTATAATTCTTATCAAATTAAGTCTTCAACTTTGAAAATCTTATCCAATTTCGTCCTTTCGTCAATTTAAGTCATAGAATGATAGTCAATTTGAGTCATAAGGTAATAATGGAGGACGAAATTAAGTAAGATTTTTAAAATTGGAGACTTAATTTGATAAGGATGATAGTTGAGGACTAAATCAATAATTTTATTTTATTATAACCGAAATCGGTGGTTAACTATGGGGCCCGCATCTAATATGGAATGTATATATGCCTCAAAACGATGAACAGTTTCAAAAGCTTTTCTAATATAATTCACAAACATATACACATACATATTCGTAAATTAATTTTTATATTTTCCAATAGAGATTTAGAATATATTAATAAAAAAATTTATGCCAAGTTTTTGTCCCAGATAGGGCCCCACAACTAATAATTAGGAAAATATCTTAACAGGAAACAATAATCTAATTAATTTTTTTTATAAGAGGAAATTAAGTCATTATATGAATTAAATGTAGCCAACATGCATATATAAAGATTAGATTTAATACATTCAAGGATCCTATTAAGGTATTATCAGTCTTGATTCCTCAATTTTAAAATGACCAATAAATGTCTTACTAGTTTTAAAAAATAATTACTTGTGGTTATCCATTAGCTTTTCTATCAAAAGGGCATTAAGTGGGAGGACAAAAGTGTCCTTTCACCATTATTTTCATGGTTCCTTCTACGTTAAAGCAGGGAGGGTTTTTAGGAAAAAAGGTGAAAACCCTAGGTGAAAGGACACCTTCCCCACCCCACCCTCCCCCCTCCCCCACTTAACACCCTTTAGACAGATCGAAAAGCTAATGGGAGACCACGGGTGATTATTTTTTAAATCTAGTAGGATGTCTACTGGTCATTTTAAAGTTGAGAGACCACAACTGGTAATACCATAATACTCGGAAGACCATTGGAAGTATTCACTCATAAAAAGTATATAAAAATAAAAATAAAAAAATAAAAAACTAACAACACCACATGAATGATATGAAGGGAATTTTATTATTTCGGTATTTACTTTTAGCAAATTTTAATTAAGAATTTTTGAATCTTTGAAAAATTAAAATGATATTATTAGCGGTTCAAAAATCAAAGATTTAGTTACAGACAAATTTCGGTAGAGTCAAACGGAAAATAATGACGATAAAATTAATTATCATACACAACAAGAAAACACATAAACACTGATGAATTTCACTATGAATGTAATTCGTAACTAAATTAATGACGAAACAACATGTCTCAACTCCGAGTGAAACTAGTTTTCAGAATAAACTGACATATGGCGACATATATATCACGGAGAGATTTTCATCGTCAAAGTCAGATATGAAGTTAATGGAAAAAAACCACGAAAGCAAGATGATAACTTTACTTCAAGAAAATATAAAAACCTCTCAATAAAACATTAAAAAAATAATTTAATTAGTGTCCATAAATTGCTAAAAAAAGTTCATTTCACATGGAAACAATTTTATCATTTCATTTATGTAAAGATTAAAAAAAAAAAAGAATTACTCTCACGATAAAATAAAAATGAAATTCATGAATAAAGCATATATATACCTTTGTAAAAATGTCGCTTGAGCATCTCAACCGTTGATGCAAGAAATTTGTGGTCATGATCAGACAGTAGCACATGTATACCATTTGTTACCCTATGATGGGAAGCCATTGGAATGTTAACATAAGGGTTATTGATTTGGTATTCTGGTAATCTCCACATTGTGAAGATTTGAAGAAATATGTAAAGGAAATTGAGAAAGCCTATTAGGGAAACAAAGAAGTAGCTTTTCTTTCTAAAGAAAATATTTTCGAGAGAAAACGAACTGATGATAATACTGAATATGTGCTCTTTTTATAGTAAAAATGTGAATGTCAACTTGACTCGATAATAAATTTTACGCTCCCTTCCTCGTCATCGTCCCCCATTCCCCCCCCCCCCCCAATCTCCCCACCCCCTCCCCCGGTCCCCCTTCTATTTAATTTGATGTGTAACGCCGATTAATTTAAATTATTTACATTTCACCTTTTTTTTTTTGTAACATTTAGTTCAATACTAATGTATAAAAATTTAAAATTAATTTGACCAGAGAAAAAATCCATACAATTTTCTCATTGGTGAGATTAAAAGTGGAAAAGTTTATTTTGAGAGAATGCACTCTACTTAAGTTAATTTTTTAAATTAATAAGCCTTAATTCTTAAAAATAATAAATAAAACAATTGTGTTACCATGTGAGGGGCTCTTTGTGTGCAGTAAGCAAAGGTCTAGCCTCTGTGGTTCATGTTCAGTTGAGTTACCATGATTTACATAATCTCAGATGCTCTGTCGGGCAGGGGTGTGTGGAGCCCTTAGGGTTGGGGTTCAACCTTTTGAAAAGAATAAATAAAACAATTAAACTATCATTTCTATGCCAAGCACCTTGTGCTTAGATGGCACCCGAGTTGAACTCTTATACCATTAACAGGGAAAATGACATTTATTTTTATTCAAAGGTTAAAAAAATCAATTTTCACTAATTAAAATATAACGACAACATAAATTATTTTAAATTATTATATTATAAAATTAACTATAAATACCTCATTGACTAATGATTAAAAATAATTTAACAAAAAGGGTCACACTTGTGTGAGACAGGTAGGGTCTGGTCAAATCAACATGCAAATGTCATATTTATACGCACAATTGCACAAATGCCGTACTTATATATTCAAATGTCATACTAATCGAGAATAAAATTCTTATTACTTATAAAGAAAAATGTAATACTTTGAGAAAAATGTAATACTTTTTGCATTTTAATGTAAAAGTATTATATTTTCCATCAAAAGTGTTACATTTTCAATAATAAATAATGTTGGCAAGTACTCCTTATAAAAGAAAATATAATATTTTTTGAGAAAAATGTAATAATACTTTTAAAGCGTAATGTAAAAGTATTACATTTTTCCTTAAAAGTATAACATTATCCTAACAAAAAATTTATTTCTAATTAATATTACATTTTGACAAATTATTTTTCAACATCAATCGGAGTACCCCGCCCAATGGGAGTAACGGCTGCGCACAAATGGACAGTACCCATCTTATATGTTGACTATATATTATTGTAATTAATTTGATCACGTGACCCACTTAAGCTGTAATTATACTTTTCATTTTTTCTAATTTTATTGTTGAACTTTATACAACATATAAAAGAATCATTATTTCTGAATCACTTTAAGTAGTGAAATTATTACTTTATTTTTCTTTTTAATTCTCGATACTCTGTTTCAACGTGTGATTAATGAATACCCATTTATCTCTGGATCAAAATACAATCATTATTAAAGATAATCATATCTCCAAGCGATATTCCAAAACTTTTTTGATAATAATTCGTGCCATTTTAAATAAAAGTTTTATAATATTTTGTGATGTTTGTCTAGCCCTGTATAGTAAAATTATAAATTTTTCTTATACATATTTTATTATTTATGATTGTTTAGATCAGAATTGTTATATTCTCTTAGGGTGTGTTTGGTTGGTAGGTTTAACACTCATGTATGGATATGAAAGTGATTATTATTGTTTGGTTAACTGGTTTTTAAAACGTTACTATAGATTTGGAATACCCATTAATGGAAAAACTCATTCCCTTATTTTATAAGGGTTTCATCCCATTATTCATTCTTAGCCAAATCATTCACATTCCACTATACTACCAAACATGCAAAATACTTCCACCAAAATTCATTATCATTATCAAGTATTTGATACCCATTCCAATTCTGATTCTCATGTGCAAACCAAACACACACTTAATAATGTTACTAATCAGCATGATAGAAGATTAATGAATTAGGTAATTCAGACACTTATTAAGGATGATGGTTTCTAATCATGGTTGGGGGTTTGGTTTCTAATCATGGTTGGGGGTTTGGTTTCTTCACCGATTCATTGTATTTGCAACTTTTTTTTATTTTTAATTCGAATTAATACTTTTTATCGTTTGGTTTAAAAATAAATTTAATTTAATTGAAATAAAATAAAATATTTTACATTTTATTTGTGTTTCACGTAACGGCAACAACTTGTGTGCGTTAAGTCATATTTGGAATTAACTATTAGTCAAGACATTTAAGAATGTGAAATAAATGATATTGCGGTAATCATGAACTGTACCCATTATTCTAGAACTAGGCTTAATTTGAATGCAATTAGAACAGCATCAAAATCAAGAGTAATTTAAGCATATATTTGCCAAAAAAAATAATAAAAAATGGCGATTAATGTTTTGGTAGTTGACTCTAAACATGTGTTGTGAAATCAATGTTCTATGCTAATTAATAATCAGTCGTGGAGTCGAGTCATCTTCATTCCCGGACAAAATTGGTTAGAGTGAGAGAAGACAGTAAGGAGTCAAAAGGAACAATAATTCCCGTGGATTACTCGTCTCAAATTTCTATATGAATCACTAAAATTAATTACAATTCACAAAATCCAGTTGATGCAGGAGAGAGTTAGGTTCAAATTATATTGTGGACCCTGCGCATGATAGACCTACTCAATCCAAATTATATAGGTAGATGCATTTAATAAATTATGTATCTAATAAAATAAGTCAGGTTTTAATGTGTACAATGTTTTTCGTGCGGTTGTGCGGTCACTCATTATTAGGCACGCATAAATACACTATATAATGTTTGGAAATGCACCATTAGGTGCGGTATTTTTTTTTTTTTTGGTTGTGTGGTGCATTTTGCGGTGTGTTGGTGCATTTCATTGTGGTGTATTTTCAGACACTATGTAGTGCATTTTTGCATATCTAACGGTGAATCAGCACCGTCCGCACGAAAAGCACTGTTCGTATTTGAACCAATATCCTAATAAAATTAACATATTATGTACCTTCAGTTTATTTACATTTACATAACCAGTTAATTAAAGGTACATAATCTGAATATCGTTTTAGAGGAAGGTCCACAATGCAAGGTGGGCTCTGATGTATGAGTGGAGGGTTTAGTTCATCCAAAGATATTAGAATTTATTGTATAAAGTATGCCACTATAGAATTATGTTGACGAACATGCAATATGCTACCATGAAGTTGAAAAAGAAAATAGAAAGATGAGGAATATATTAAAATGTGTAATAATAAATTACAATAACATACTAAAGTAAAAATTTACAAATTTTGATGAACATTCTTATATACAATGTTTGACATTGAATTGCTTTGGTTGTTGATGGTTTTGAATGGACTGGTTCCACCATAAAATCGGGTTAATATTTGAGAACGGACAAAAAAATAATATTTAATTAATAGGGCTCGAGATCATTGAAATAAAGTAAACGGGCTACAATCGTACGTTATAAATAAATAAAGTAGAAAATTAGGCACAAGTGACCTAACCAACATACTAGTGGACTACTAGTGACTAATTGACTCGTAGGTGCAAATGGTGAACTGTGCAATTGACTGAGAGAGAAGTCAAAGAGAAGAGGCAGAGAGCTGATGATGGTTTGAACTGGACAAGTGCATGGATCACAACCCTCCATTATCCCTAGTTATACGTGTGCTTTCCTACTCGGTGCCAAACTTTCTTGCCAAACAATCCTCCACGTGCCACGTCACAAGACACGATCGAGGTCCGCATCACCCTGTTGCCCCCCCCCCCCCCCCCTCCCCGCCCCGCCCCTCCATTGGTCGAGCCTAGGAGGTCTGCCACGACCAGTTGGACAAGGCGCGAGCCATCTGGTTGCTGGTGGATGGCTTGATCGATCCGGACAGGTGTGAGAAGCCCTTGCGACACTGCATCAAAGCTAGTCTAGGCAGACTCGGAGCCAAGGTCGATGCTGGGGCAGATCGAGAGTCGAGGCCAAGGCCAACACCCTCGGTTCCCAGTCCCCTCGATTCGTCTTCCCTCTTTGCATTTGCACGTGTTTTGCTCCATTCTATGCTATAAAAAACGCCTAAGTCCTCACTTCTAGAAAAAAACTCACATTTACTATCCTAAATGGGTTCCCCTCTGGCCAAGCCCACCTACCCCACTTTAATTGTTATTAGACCATGCCCCTAGGGCTCATTAGGTTTTCTCCCTATTATAATCAAAATTTTTAAACCATTAATCTAGTTGGTGACTCGTAAAACAACGACATATAAATATTCGTGACTGAAAATGGGGAGGGGTTAAAAAACAAGCTTAAGTGAGAAAGTGATTGGTCATGCCTCATGTAAATTACCATTGTGTATGAGAGAATTGGACACTACTAGTCAATTGAATGTCAATAGAGGACTTGAGGAAGTTTATCCGTGAGCTTATGATGATGTCTTAAGGGAAGTGAATGCCCCCTATAGGGGAAAACAAGTGAACGGCAACCCACAGGATGCGCATTGTAGATCTAGGTCCAGGTTATGTACATGCAATTAATATATATGTACCTTTAATTAAGATATTATGTGCCTGTTATGTTCATAATATGTGAATTGTAGATAAATAAACTAAATGTACATAATATGATAGTATGTAAGAATTATTATTGTTAAAGCCAAGCACTTTGTGCTTGGGTGGTATGTAGTGACTCTCTCATATTGGTCATGAGATTGAGTTTTAGTGGAGGCGGTGTTGACTCTTTGTGCTTCAACAGGTTGAGAAAGTATAGAGTCAGTAGTAGCTAGCTTTCAATAAAAATAGAACTTGGTCTTTGTTACACTTTTTTTTTTTTTTTGTATATACGTCATGAGTGTGACTAACTGGTGATGAAATAGAAAATACGTCAGCAAAGAAATGTGACATTGTGACTTCTGGTGATGAAATAGAAAATACGTCAGCAAAGAAATATCTGCTGACGCTTTTTCTTTTTGTATTTTTATATTCTTATATTTGTCTTGAGTGACGCTAATTATTGCTGAATTTAATAAATAGAACTTTTACTACTAAAAAGATATTTGTTACACGTTTTTTTTTTTTTTTTTTGTATATACGTCATGAGTGTGACTAACTGGTGATGAAATAGAAAATACGTCAGCAAAGAAATATCTGATGACACTTTTTCTTTTTGTATTTTTATATTCTTATATTTGTCCTGAGTGACGCTAATTAGTGACGTATTCAATGAATAGAACTTTTGCAACTAAAAAGACATTTGTTATACATTTTTTTTAATATATACGTCATGAGTGTGACTAACTGGTGATGAAATAGAAAATACGTCAGCAAATATCTGCTGATGCTTTTTCTTTTTGTATTTTTATATTCTTATATTTGTCCTAAGTGACATTTAATGACGCTTATCCATATTTTTAGTCATTGTCAAATATTATAAGCAAAGTTTGTATGGATTTTTATATGTCTTTTAATTATTACTAGTAATTCACCCGCGCGATACACGGGAAAAAAATTATGCTATTATAAATATAAATAAAAAATAAAAAAACTAAAATATTTTAAATTATTTAATATAATAATATTTTTGAGCTTCCATTGGTCAAGTATTTATTATTTTTATAGAATACAAAATTACAATTAAAATTAAAATTAAAATTAAAATTATAATTATAATTATAATTTTGTATGGTTAATATAGTCTCTAATTATGTGCATATTCAAATAAACTTATAGAGAATTTACATAATTACATTGATTTATTCTTAATTGTATTTCATCTATATTATAATTTTCACAATACAAATAATAACTAAGATAATTACATTTGGAAAGCAAATTTCAAACTTTGTATGTGTAAATTTAAACTCTAATTGAACACATTTTTTATATATGATTATATAATATATAGCTATTTTATTTTTCAAAAGTATATTTTTATATGATTATATAATATATAGCTATTTTATTTTTTAAATGTTGTGTGTGTGTGTGCTTTTTTTTTTTTTTTTTTTTTTTTTATAATAAAGGATGTTGTGGCATTAATTGTAACATTAATTATTTCCCAAACCATATAGCTTTATTATATAAAGGATTAGCAATGACAATTTGTAAAAACGTCTAGAAAGACACATGCGCTAAAGTTCTAAGAAAATTTGTAAACGACGACAACTAGTGGCTGACTAAAGAGGGTTAGGGGTGGCCTTGTGCCTCCCAAAATTTTTGAAAATTTATTATTTGTACCTTAACTTTTTAGACAATTAACGAAATTGTCGCATGACTATAGCGAAATTATCAATTTGGTCTTTGACTCTTTTTTTTTTTTTTTTTTTTTGCCTAATTAAGTCCCTCAACTTTTAAAATCTTAACCAATTTGGTCCTCCATTTGTTTATCTGTCAGACACCCATTTATTCGGTACCAAATTGGTAATTTCGCTATAGTCAAGAGACCATTTCGATAATTAACTCTTTGGTTTAATAAGAAAGAAAATGGTGCATGTGATGACCAAAATGATCCTTTAAACTTATCAATTTGGTTTAAAACTCTCAACCATTGATGAATCCTGACGGAGTTAATTTTAGTGAAGACACTGTTGAGGATTCATCAAATCAGTCCTTACTTTTTACAGGACCCTGTTTTCATTTGATCATATATATATATATATATATATATATATATATATATATATATATATATATAATCACATTGAATTTCTCTCAATATTGAATTATGTTTTATTGTCAAATTGCATAGGATTTTTAAAAATTTGATGATGGTAGCTCATACCACACTTGGTTAGACCTAACCATGAAACCCCCCCCCCCCCTTACCCCCACCCCCACCCCAAACAAATAAAAATTGTTGGTTCCATCCTTGAGGGAAAACTTTTTTTGAACTACCTTATGTAGTTTGACAACCTTTTGTGATGTAAAAATTTGATGTTTTCCTATGTATATGCACACACATCTATATGGACAACATTTTTTCTACAACAAGATAAAAAAAAATGGAAAATTGCATTTTTGGTCCCTCAATTATTAACTGATATGCATTATACTCCATGGTATTCAATTTGAACAAATTTGATCCTTCAATCTTTATAAATTTAGCCAATTTAGTCTTTTTGTGATATTTCTCATTAATAACCGTTTAAGACATGTGTATTTTTAGAATTTCACACTTCATTTAATATTTTCCTCTAATTCCTTCCCTCCTCTGCTAATGCTCAGCCTTGCCTCCGTCAAAATTTCACCATTAATTTACCTTGTTGGGTTAACATGTAAGTTTGGCTTTCATTTCATTATTTCTATCTAGAAATACCATATGTGAGTGAGTTCACAAGCAATCAAAATCCCCAAATCTTCAAATTGTTTGCAGTAGTAAAAGCAATAGGTAAGAATTTCAAAAGCAATCACAATGCTCAGCCTAGCCTCTGCCGCATTGCTCAGCCTCACTTCCATCGTGTGCCACCGCGTCACCTTTGGGAGGACCGACTACACCGACACCATTGGGCGTCATCCCCTCCAGTTCCCGATCTATGATTATAAATTGCTAAGCAGCCTGAACAAGGGTTTCCATTTACCATTACGGCATTGAATTGTGAATTGAAGGTAAGTTTTTTCTCGCATTCCACTTCGGTGACCTCCATGAGAAATCGAACAAACTTGTTCTCGATCAGTGCCTGACCTCTTGCTAAAATCTTCTTGCAATCCTCTTTCAATGAGAATCGAATCAGAACTTGCCTTGTATTGATTGATCTGATGTGTGCCGAGCCAATGATGAGGAAATCCTTCTGAAATTTTGCCCTAATCACATCCAAAGGAGTTCTCTCATTCACAAATTTCTCAATTAAGGTAACTTTCTCCTCCTTTTCTGCCAAATTTCTCCACTCTGTTTCCGTAATCTTCACAACCGGCCTATCTTGATGTAATGAGCCAGTTTGAAAATCTTTAGAAGTTGGGTTTTGATTCAATGTTGTTGTTGTTGATGATGAAGATTCTGATCAGTTTCTGTTCCAATCGTTGAATTTCTATTCTGTAAAATATCTACAAACGTACATAACATCGTCGTTGGGAGGGCTTTCTAGTTTCTACTTTATACTTTCTTGAGTTGCAGCTTCTACCATACCCTAGCTAGGCACCCCAGCTAACAACTTAACTATACTAGCTACAACATTAATGGTGAAATTCTAGTGAAGGCGAGGCTGAGCATTGCTAGAGGATATCAGAGAAGGAATTGGGGAAAATATTAAGTGGAGTGTGAAATTTCCAAAATACACATGCCTTAAACGGTTGTTAATGAGAAATATCACTGAATGACTAAATTGGCTAAAGTTAGAAAGATTGAAGGATCGAATTTGTTCAAATTAAAAAAGAGGGACTACATTGCTTTTCAGTTAATAATTGAGGGCCCAAAAGTGCGATTTCAATATTGAAATTCTGAGCTTAATATAAAATTAACCAAAATTAGTTTAAAATAAAAGCATGTTGGTGAATGAAGATCCTCTTGATGCCATTCACTAGTCATTAACTCAGTGTGAAATTGAATTGGTATAACCCTAGACTATTATTATTATTATTGTTGTTGTTAGTGTTACTCTATTGTTATTATTATTATTATTATTATTATTATTTTCAAACGTGAAAGCAGGGTTTCCAATTATTTATTATTTAGAAAATGACCCAAAATATTTTGATTAATTAAGAAATTACGCAGGACTGTTTCAGAATGAATTTATGTGGGTTCTGGAGTCGAAACATTTTTTCAACATGAAACGTTACCCTTATAGAGTTTTTGTGCGACATTGGTTGCAATCTCACAATACATCTACGCCCCATCCCTCCAATCGTAAAATATACTGTGAATTAGGGTTCATCATGAATGTTATGGACTCTAGTCCGAATTATGTACCTACATTGAAAACATATATGTAGCTTCCATTAAACAAATTATATATATATATATATATATATATATATATATATATATATATATATATATATATATATATATATATATATATATATATATTCAGTTCATACTATATCAATTATAGGCAAATAAACTACAGTTACATAATATGGTAGTATGTAAGAAATTTTTTTGTTCCAACAAAAAATATAGTAAAACATCAATAAATGTGAGCGACAAAATAAAACTTACGTTACTAAAAAGTTATTTTCTACATGTTTTTTTTTGTTGCATTTTTCTATATACGTCATGAGTGTGATTAATTAGTGACGAAATAAGAATTACGTCAGTAAAGAAATCTTCACCCAGTCAATTTTTATATTTTTATATTCTTATGTTCGCCCTTAGTGATGATAATTAGTAATGAATTTAATAATGCATCAACAATGAGACATTTAGTGATGTTTTTCCATCTTTCTAGTCAATAATGCATGTTAACCAAATTAACCGATTGGTTAGTCGATGTTTGTCCACGACAGTGAGAAAGTCTAGACCAGGGAGTTGAATAGCCTTTGTGATTTTAAAAATCCTTTAAAAAAATTAAGGGAAAATGGTCAAATAAGCCCTCAAACATTATCCAAAAGTGCAAGTAAGCCACCCAACATTAAAAAGTTCAATGAATACACAAACTTGTCAAAATAGATCAAATAAACCCTGTTTACCAGTAACCAAGAGGTTACCAGTTATTCACCGCTCAAAATGCTCAGCTTACAGCCACCTTCGCTGGAAAAATGATCATCACCTTCGCCGGCACGACCAAACCGTCCGTTCGTCTTCTCCAGTGGACAAGTTTGTGTGTTCAATTGAACTTTTTTAATGTTGGAGGGCTTAATTGCACTTTTAGGTAATGTTTGAGGGCTTATTTGAACCTTTTACCAAGAGAGAGAGAAAAAAAAAAAAAAGCCAAGATTTTTATAGTGGTTCGGGTAATCCCCTACTCTTCTCATTAACACGCGAGGTTTTTACCTGTATTTCCAAATACAAGTGAAATAAATCCAGCAATGACATTCTATGAGCGACTTTCTTCACTAAATTACTCGTTCCCCATTGTCTCACCACTGTCTTCAAGGGTTGTCCACTAAGTTGTCTTGAAAGAGGTTGAAGAAAATCCTTGGAAATATTAGTTAAGAAACTAAATGTTTGGACAGAACTGAAAGATTCTTTAAAATGTTGAAAGCTTGAAAGCTGAAAGCTTTTGAAGTTTTTTCGTTATGAACTCGTATCTTATTGCTCATAATTTCTTCAAGCTTTTGAAGGCCTCGAGATTTGAACATTTAAAAAATTTGCTTTGGCACCTTCTAAAATGGTAGGTGTCCAAAAGCTGTTATTTATTTTTCTTTTTTGAGCACGACATTAACTGGTTTATATAGAGGCTAAAGAGTATATTTTCTCCTTGTCAAAAGATATCTTGGTGTCAGTTGTCCTTGGAGAGCGTGTATGTGACACCCCGAAAATCCACATTCAATCCATGGATTAATTGAGTAATTAATCCTATTTCATTTGAGGAATTAATTCCTAAAATCCTGATTTTTAATACTCAAGGACTAGTATTTGACTAGTCAATCTTAAAGTTGTGTTGTACCTTGAGCTTTGAGGGGAGTTCCCTTGTTCCTTACACTTTCTAAAGGTTAGTAAGGGTATTCTTGACTTTTCACCAAGAGTTAGTATTGTAACCTAACCTAGAAGACTTCTTCATTTCATTCCTTACATTTCCTAGAAATTAGCTCTACCTTCTCTCTAGAAAGAAGTGTAGTTTATTCTCCAAGCTAAGTTAAGACCCTTGTCAAGATTCCAAGTTTTGCTTCCAAGATTCAACCTTTCACCTATTTGGGCATCTAGGAGGGTAAGATCTAAGTCTATCTTGTCTTTTTGGTTCCATCCTAGTTGTCTTTTTCTTAAAGATAGGATCTTTATGATCTTTTGGTTTGATCTTGAAGTGGGTTTGGAAAGTAAGCCTTGTGGGGAGCTTGTGGTGGTGTAAAGTGAAGTCTTTTGGTCTACAAGAGGTAACCCATGCTCTATAAAACCTATTTTGCTTACCTATATGTGATTTATTGGATTCTACATGTGTTTTGCTATGAAATGTGAGTGTTGATGCATGATCTTGTGAAAATGCATATCTAGAGCTTGTGTTTAGGGTTCCTTTGTGCCATTGCTTGGCATTTCCTTTGATTCAAGTCATTTTGTTGTGTTGGGTGAGATTTGGCATGTTTTGGACTTGAATTTGAGTTTGGAGATAAAAATACCCGAAGGGATTATTTTGCACAGGTGCATGTACCCGCGGGCGGAATGACGGGTCGAGCTCCACCCGCCGCCCACCCGCAGGGAACATAAGCCGGTGGGTGTGTACCCGCGGGCAGAACCACGGGTGGGAGCCTACCCGTGGGTCTACCCGCGGGGAACACAGTGGTGATGTGAAGGGATTTGTTCCCCGTGATTTTTTTGACTCGGTAATTGGTCTTTTAACTTCCCATTATTCTTTTGTGGAACTATTTGAGTGTCTTCTTGATGTTTCGTATGTCTAGAACTATATGGTAGGTGTCCATGTAGGACTTTGGTGTCTTGAATCGTGCTAAGTGTTCAACATTGTGTTTCGTTGGACCGTGAAGTGTCTTGTGTGTTCCTCGGAACTATCTTTGGATTTCTCCATTAATAAGCATGCTAGTTCGGTGTCTAAATGCTAGCATGTGTGTTGTTTGTACCTTCCGATTGGTTGATGATAACTTGTGTTATTCATCGTTGTTGTTGTTGGGCTGTGACCCATTCCTTGATTGAGTATGTTTCATACCTTCGTTGCAATCCGTTGATTAATTCCTGTTGAGGTGTGGTGCGTGTGTGGCTTTACCTGGATTGCACGATTAGTGGTATGAGACACTAGTCACCAAGGTATTGCAGCGGTCCTCGTGGTGGCCGTGACGTGATTATGGAGTTGTGACCTATGTGTCAGGTTCACGTATTTTCTTGGGAAGGCGTGTGTCGCCGTGTGTGTGTACGGTACCCTCGTGTACTATGAAATTGGTGGTCTCGTTGGTGGTCGTTGGTGGGGGACGACGGTCCCTGAGGTAAAAGGTTGGACTAAGAAGTACAGGGGTCTTGGAGGTAATGGTTGGAAAGAAGATACAAGGTTGGGGGTAGCCATAACATTGGAACAGGGTATAAGGCAGGTATACCAACTCGTGATGGGTGATGTCGCGAGGGCTATTGTAGCCAGTGTTGTGTGATCTTATCTTGTGACGTGTCTAGTCACAAAGGCAGGTGTGGCCTTGGCATGTGTTGCCGGTTGTGTGTGTCTTATTTCCTTAACGTTGTACTTGTCAGGTTGCGGTCTATTGAGTGATGATAGATCGCGCCTTGACTCTTTTGTGAGTCGTGTTGTGCTTGTGGTCTTGGGATGTGTTCTCGTATTGTTCGTTGAGAGTGTTGAGTCTTGTGTTGACTACTTCTCTCGATTTTGAACTTATATATATATATATATATATATATATATATATATATATATGTATGTATTCCGTTTCGCAAATGGTTTTTGTATATATACTATATCTATGTATGATACTTAACGGTATTGGTGGGTTACCAGCATTATTCGCTGACCGGGTGTCGTCCCATGTTTATCTTTGTGTTTCTACAGGTGATGTCTAGTCGAGCGCGATGTCTAGTGCCCGATAGAGTAGTACCTTTCCCTTGTTGTACGGCCTGTGAGCCGGTTTGGTTGTTTTTAGACTTATGTACTCTTGGATAGATGTTGACCATGCAGATTTTTGGCCGTAGCGTTTATCGTGTTGATAAGCGTGGCATAACACCCCCGTTGGATTCTTTGTTATCCAGTTATCTTTTTTTCCGCTGTGCTAGTGTTTTGTTTTGTTATCTGCATGCGTTAAGGCTTTTCTATAGCTTGTTTTTTTTTTTTTTTTTTTTTGGGGGGGGGGGGGGGGGGGGGGGTGTTACAGTGTCCAACAGCTCTCATCACAAAATGACAAAAACTATTCATCGTACACTTCATACTTCACTATTGAATAACCCTAATGAAGATGTGTCAGGTTTATACTTAGAACTTTTGACATGGTTAAGAACAGATGATAAAACATCTATCGAAAGACCTTTACAACATATAACCTAGGCCTACTGTTTGTCCTTCACAAACCGAGAGGTCTGCCGATAGTGAATAGAGTCAACTATAATTAGGCAACCTTTTACATATGTTGGGACACTCTCATACTTCTAAGGTCGGCCGGCTGAGTAATTTCTCATATGATTGTTACAAGGACGAATGAGAAGTCTAAATTCATAAAGACAGTTAATAACATCAAAATCTATACACCAATTATTCTTAACAGCTGAATTACGTGTGTGTATATATATGTTTTAAATTTTATAATTCAAAAATAATACTATTAGACTATTATTTCAAAATTTATCATTTATATATTGATGTAATGGATTTTTTAGGTATGAAACTATGCATTTACAAATTTTATTTATAAATTTTAAAGTTTTTAAATTGGACTCAAATATTTTGGTTAATCAATTAACTAATCAATTAATTGAAATTTTTTTCAAATTGGTTAATTCAGAAATAAGAATTTTGGTTCGCTTAACAGTAAAATCATTTTACAAATTCGATTTGATTATTAATCGAATTAACCAAATGAAAACCCTTACTTATGCCTCCCAAAAGTTTTGAAAATTAATTTACAAATTTAATATCAAATTATTAAAACTAATTTAATATTGATAATATTAAATCATTCAAAATTAAGTAATTCATTTAAAATTTTAAACTAAATGTACACAAATTTAAATTAAGTAATTCATTTAAAAGTTTAAACTAAATGTACACAAATTTAAATTATATACTTTTGTGTTAAAATTATTCAAATGCGGTTAGGATTAAAATTATTCAAATGTGACTTCATGTGAGGCCACCTCTTTAGGGAGGTCATCTTTCTCGTAAACCTTGAAATTTCGTAAGATCACCTTGTAGTTGATCGCTTGGGAAGGAATAACACCCTCTTCAGAAAAGTTGACGCCTGCTGGTAACACAGTCTCCGGGACTATCTCCGGCATGCTAGTATCCATTGGAAGTGCTTGGGACGGTGGGGGTTCATTCCTTTTCATTTTCTTTGTGCTACGTTCAAGCAAGTCTTGAACTTCAGGTGACTAGGATCTTGTCTCAATTAAACGGCGTTAGAGAGTAGAGCATTTCTGGGATTTTTCTATTCAGTTCTTTTATTTTTAACATAGACGCATTATGTTTAATAACATTCATCTCGTACTATGTTTATAATATTTAGAAAAAAAATCATTTTTGGTCCCTTGACTATTATATATGAATCACATTTAGTCCTTGACTATTAAAATTTTATAATTAGGTGTATGACTATGTAATATGTATCACATTTGGTCTTGTCGTCCAATTTCCAAGCTAACTATTGTCGGAAGTGTTGCATTTGCTTCTTCTAGAATGACCACTTCTAGAAGGAGCATTGCATGCATTACTTATTCCGGAAAGAACACTTTTGACAATAGTTGATCTAAAAATTGGATGGTATGACCAAATGTGATACAAATTATTTAGTCATGCACCTAATTAGAAAATTTTAATAGTCAATGACCAAATAATTAGGCACCTAAAAAAAAAAAAAACTATTTAAACACCTTAAGTAGTAATTTTGATGCATATAGGTTCATTAATCGGTAACCACTTGTTATACCAGTTAAATATGAGTTGTAATCCTGTTTGGCATTAACATTGGCAAAAAAAAAAAAAAAATTTGTAATTTGTTGAATAAAATATCACATATGTTTTTAAAATGTAAGTAACAAAATAAAATTAGAGTTAATGACCGATTTGGTTCCTTGACTCTAGTGAAATTATCGATTTGATTTTCGACTATCATCTTTACCAAATTAAGTCCTTAACTATGAAAATCTTAGTCAATTTAGTCCTCCAATCAAATTCCATCCCTAAGTTATTAAATTTAAGGGCAAAAAAATAATTTCACTCCTCTAATTTTGTTTCTTGATCTTCTTCTCCTTAGTACCGAATATTGTTACGAACACATAATGCTAGCAATAAAGTACCGAGCAAACTAAGTGGCTTGTAGTCCATTGCTATCAGGTTGCTCCCCTAAGTGGGAGGTGTAAGGTTCGAACCACATTGAGGCAATAGTGTGTATATGTAGGGTATCCCCTTCCTTATAATAATAATAAAAAAAAGTACCGAGCAAAACTAATCAAATTAATTGAATTTAGTTCATCCCAAAAAGAGAAACCCAAGTGTGTGAGGCCAATGAGTAAGGCCCAAGAGCGGGAGCTGCCTAGGCAGGACGCAAAGGGTTGAGCGGGCATAAAAAACCATAGAACGGTTGACCTTGGGTCGACAATCACGATTAATCTTTACGATCTGTCTGTTTAGGGCAGGGCGAGAATGGTTGAGCCTTGAACTAGTCTCAAGGGGTTGCCTCATTTTTATGCATGGAATTTATTAAATATACTAGTCGTTTCTATGCGCGATGCGCAAAAACATATGCTCAATATTTATATCTTTTAAAATAACTAACAAATCCCTACTAATTAAAATCTATATGAAATCAAATTTATTTATTATAATAATTCAATATATAATGTCTACAAATATTATTATCATTAAAGAATATAAGAAAATATATGGTGGATGCATGTGTGCGATAACAATAATGGAAAAAATAACGGAAGTTATAACAGTAGAGGTATTTTTGTCCAAGAATTTATATAGTACAACTCTAAAAGCATAATGTACAAATGATTAGCATTAAAAATATGGACATAAATGAGGGATATAACTTTAATTGAAACTTATTATGTTTTTAGATTAGCTTGTATAATTAACGCGTTGTCTTGTCAGAATCGTGTTCTATCATTACACGATATTATAATACACCAACATCAATCCAATGAATATTCTTGCAAAATACTTGTCTTATTTCCTCATTTTCTTTATCATTTAATTCTTGTATTCCATTAGGGCTTAGTTGATTTGGACCACTTGGGTCAATTAATTCCACTACCTAAATACGAAAAAATATGGAAAAAAAGCTTCTCAAAGTCATTTCAGGATTAAATAACCCTTAATTAAAAACAAATTAAGTGATCTCCAAAACAAAAACCAAAAAAAAAAAAAAAACAAAAACAAATTAAGTAAAGAGATTAGGTCATATCTCCCTTGAACGTATAAAGAGATTAGTAAATGATGGAGTACTTAGTACTCTTGATTATACTGATTTCGAGACTTGTATAGACTGCATTAAGGGAAAGCAGACGAACAAGTCTAAGAAAGGTGCCAAAAGGAGTTCAAGCATATTGGAAATCATACATACTGACATTTGCTGTCCAGATATGGATATGCCAGGTCAAAAGTATTTCATCACCTTCATTGATGATTACTCGCGATTTACCTATGTGTATTTGATTCATAATAAGAATGAAGCGTTGGATGCCTTCAAGTCTTTTAAGGCTGAAGTTGAGAACCAATGTGGGAAACAAATACAGATAGTAAGATCCGACAGAGGTGGTGAATACTATGATAGGTACACTGAAAGTGGACAAGCACCTGGTCCGTTTGCTAAGTTTCTTCAAGAACATGGGATTGTTGCCCAATACACCATGCCTGGTTCTCCGGACCAAAATGGTGTTGCTGAAAGAAGAAACCGCACGCTTATTGATATGGTGCGAAGTATGCTTAGCAACTCAAAACTTCATAAGTTTTTATGGGCCGAAGCACTTAAGACGGCTACGTATATATTAAACCGTGTTCCAACCAATGCTGTCCCAAAGACGCCGTTTGAGTTATTTAAAGGTTGGAAACCGAGTTTGCAACATATGCGTGTTTGGGGATGCCCGTCTGAGGTGAGGATATATAACCCACAAGAAAAGAAGTTGGACCCGAGGACTATTAGTGGTTTCTTTATTGGATACGCACAGTCCTCCAAGGGATACAAATTTTATTGTCCATCTATTTCAACTAGGATTGTGGAATCAAGAAATGCTAAGTTTCTTGAAGATGACATGATTAGTGGGAGGGATCGGTTCAATGATTTGATGTCTAATCAAGATCATACTGAATCATGTCCTTCTACGTCATCAGATAGGTTGCTAATAGTTTCAAGAGTAAATACCCAAAATGGTCCCTCGACTATAGCTAAATTCACAAATTGGTCCTCAACTTTCAATTTCAACCAATTAAGTCCTTAACTTTACAATTTTGACACGATTTGGTCCTCCATCTAATTGACCGTTTGTTGACCGTGATCGACGATCTCCAGAAGAACCTCCAGCTCTCGTCAGAGCACGTGGAGGCCTCCAGGATGACGTTGCACCGGTTCGGAAACACGTCGTCGTCTTCGCTCTGGTACGAACTCAACTATATTGAATCCAAAGGGAGGATGAAGAAAGGTGATCGAGTTTGGTAGATTGCTTTCGACAGTGGATTCAAATGTAACAATGCGGTCTAGAAATGCAACCAGAACCTTAAAAAACCGACGATGGACCATGAAATTACATATATATCCTCAAAAATCACAGTCAACAAACGGTCAAATAGACAGAGGACCAAATTATGTTAAAATTACAAAGTTAAGGACTTAATTGATTGAAATTGAAAGTCGATGACCAATTTGTGAATTTAGCTATAGTCGAGGGACCATTTTGGGTATTTACTCTAGTTTCAAACACCCCTCAAGTTCAAACGGGTATTGAACGACCTATTGAAAAAGTTCCACAAAATGCTGATATTATTCCAATTGATCAACCAATTCAGGAAATTCCTGAAGCGGTAGTTGAACCGCTAACTTCTTAAGAAGACGGTAGTTCAACTTTAAGGCGATCTACTCGCGGAAAAAGACCGGCAATTCCTAGTGATTATATAGTGTATCTGCAAGAGTCTGATGTTGGAGCCGAAAATGATCTAGAAACGTTTTCACAAGCCATAAACTGTAAAGAATAAGATTTATGGTATGAAGCCATGAAGGAAGAAATGAGTTCCATGCGAAGCAATAGGGTTTGGGACCTTGTTGAGTTACCTAATGGGGCCAAGGCCATTGGCTGTAAATGGGTCTATAAGACTAAAAAGGACTCATTAGGCAACATCGAGCGATACAAGGCTAGACTCGTTGCTAAAAGATTTACTCAAAAGGAAGGAATCGACTACACGGAGACATTTTCTCATGTGTCAAGGAAAGATTCACTTCGTATAATTTTGGCTTTGGTTGCACATTTCAATCTTGAATTGCAATAAATGGTTGTGAAAACGGCATTCCTTAATGGTGATCTAGAAGAGGAGATTTATATGAAACAACCTGAAAGATTCTCTTCTAGTGAAGGTGAGCATTTAGTTTGCAAGTTAAAAAAGTCCATCTATGGTTTAAAACAAGCTTCCTGCAAATGGTATATAAAGTTTAATGGGGTCATTTCTTCATATGGATTTGTTGAAAGTCCCTTAGATCATTGCATATACCAAAAGACAAGTGGGAGTAAAATTTGCTTTCTTATTTTATATGTGGATGATATTCTACTTGCAACAAATGATAAGGGAATGTTGCACGAGGTTAAGCAATTCCTTTCTAAGAACTTTGATATGAAAGATATGGGCGAGGCATCTTATGTCATTGGCATAAAGATCCATAGGGATAGATCCCGAGGTATTCTCGGACTATCGCAGGAAACCTATATCAACAAAGTCTTAGAAAGATTTCGGATGAAGGATTGTTCACCGAGTCCAGCTCCTATAGTGGGAGGAGATAAATTCAGTTTGGAGCAATGTTCAAAGAATAATTTTGAAAGAAAATCCATGAAGAATATTCCTTATGCTTCGGTTGTTGGATGTCTCAGGTATGTTCAAGTCTGTACTAGGCCGGACATCGCCTTTGCTGTTGGAATGCTGGGACGATATCAAAGTGATCCGGGTTTAGACCACTAGAGAGCTGCAAAGAAGGTTTTAAGGTATCTCAAGGGTACCAAGGATTATAAGCTTGTGTTCAAACAGATGGACGCTTTGGACATTGTTGGATATTCTGACTCGGACTTTGCCGGTTGTGTTGATTCTCGGAAATCAACTTCGGGGAACATTTTTATCATGGCCGGTGGAGCTGTTTCATGAAGAAGTGTTAAACAAACTCTTGTCACCACTTCAACCATGAAAGCCGAGTTCGTTTCATGTTTTGAGGCTACATCTCAAGGTGTATGGCTTAAGAATTTCATTTCGGGGCTTAGAGTTATGGACTCTATTTCTAAGCCATTAAAGGTTTATTGTGACAACTCAGCTGCAGTCTTCCTGGCTAAGAACAATAAGTGTGGGAGTCGAAGTAAGCATATCGACACCAAGTACTTAGCTATCAGGCAGCGTGTTAAAGATAAGAAAGTGGTCATTAAGCATATAAGCACTGAGTTGATGATTGCTGATCCCTTAACTAAAGGCATGCCACCATTCAAGTTTAGGGATTTTGTTGAGAAAATGGGACTTGCGCCCACTTTGTAAAGTTTGTATACATACAGTTATTTTATGCAATTCTTAAAGCATTCAGATATTTTCTCATTATTATATTGTACACATATTGTTGAGAAAATATATATCTTATGGACCTGGAATAAACATAAGGTTTATCCATTAAGTTTTGGTTAAAGCACATAAAGTACTTAGAGAACAAGTTGCATTGTGATTATAGAAGATACTACTCGTATTAAGAGGACATATCTCTATAGTTCATGTATTTTGTTTCTTTAAGTTTGTTCTTGCACCAAGTGGGAGAATGTAACATTTTTCCATGATTGGTGCAAGGTTATTATGGCCTTAATAGCCATTAAGGTGTGCTAATTGTAACAGCTGTAACGGTTACCGTTACAACTGTTACAAAGCCTATATTGATGGTTAGATAGACTATATAAGTAAGGTCCTCCCACCACTCAAGTATTGTCATTATCCTGACAAAATATACACCATCCTATTATACTTGAGACAAGTGGGAGTCACTCTGTCCAAATCACTGCAGAAATCAACTAAGGCATTCTACATCAACTACAAGGCAAATTAAGCAAACTACTATGGCTGGAGGTTAGTCCTTATTATCACATATACAATGATGTATAAGTGTATATGTGCCTATTATTTCTTACACATCCATATAGGGGTTGTCAATACAGTTCATGTTATTCGGTTTGAACCGAACGGATCGATTTTGATTTATTATTAAAATTTCGATCAATTCTATATTATATAAGTCGAATATTTTATGATAAAGTATATTATTTTAGGTCAGGTTACCGGGAAGTCAAATGAAGGTGGAATGGTACAGTCAGGGGAGCTAATTAACAGTGAGAAATGTTCTCAGGAAATTAGCTATGGAAATTCCGATTGGAGTGCTGTTAACTGATAACTTATTACATACAAAATGACTTTCTCAAAAAGTTACTTTGAGCATCTTTTTGACTTTTAGTTTTTTAGAGTAATAAATTATTACAAAAAAACTAATTTATCAAATATTCATATTGGTTATTTAACTAAGTTAAACTAGTTAAAAACTTAAAATCGATCGATTGACTAATTATTTGACCAAATAGTGTCATACATCCATGTTTTATTTCCGGTTCCAACAAGATCAAGCATCCAACCAGTGACCCGCCAGCGGCCAGGTTTCCCTCCTCCAAAACCCCTCGCTCGCCAAAACCCTATCCACAGAAATTCAGCCATGTCTTCCTAAATTTCAACAATGGCCTACTCTAACCTTATACACAATTGCCGCAGATTAAGGCCAAGGGCCATTCCACTTATGGCCGCCGCCACCACTACCTCCGTCTCTCTTCAGCTCTACCGCCGCTTCCATTTAAACAAATCCCCTATTCTTCTCCGTACCACAAGGCCACCCCACCGCTTGCATAACTTCGGCTTCTGTTGCTCTGCAGCCATCATACGTAGGCGGAACAGGAATGCGTCCTCTCCTTTCAATTTGCCGTATATTTATCAGCAGAATTTCGGGTTTGGCCGGCTTGCGTACCCCGAGTACCCTTCAGAGTCTGAGTCTGATCGGGAATTTGAGCCCGAGTCTAAGCAGTTGGCAAGTGTTTAGCTTTTAGTTAATATACTATGTATATTCTTTTTATTTGTATGATTTTTCGTAATGCTTACCTTCCTATCTAAAAGACTGAATTTTGTCTCATTTAATTTCCCTGCTTGCTGGGAAAATTATATAAAAAAAATGTTGCTGGATTTTACTAGGCTTGTCTGCAGAGTTGTTGAGAATAAGGCTTGTTGGGAGTAAAGTACTGAGCTATACTTTGCATATGTTTGAGCTATACTTTTCTTCTGGTGCAATAGAAGAGTGAAATGCATCCTAATATTTGCCAAAAAAGTATGATAGAAAGATAAGATAAATATTAAGGATTAGGGTCTTCTTAATTTTAAATATTCTGTTACATAATGCTATGAAAACTAGTAGCAAATAAATGCAAGGATTCACCTAATAATTCACCGGCATAAACAGATTTCTATTTCAGATGCAGATGTATGTCTCTTTGAGTCATACTGGTAAGTACAGATTGTTAGATACAATATATGATCACGATTGGTTTCAGTATTACTAAACTCATTGCAAATATTACAGTTCCACAGTTTAGTTAATAGCTTCAAATGTGCAGTCTGCTCAGCATATTTCCCTTATCTGAATACGTTGTGAAATATTTGCTAGTTTCCCCCTGAACATTAGTGTGTTGCTTAGTGTTCTTACTACTAGATATCCAAAAACTATGGTCTTTAGATATTAGGTTTAATTGGTGTTCTTGTAACAGGATGATTCAACTCTTGGTAATATTGAAGAGTGGAGATGGAAGTTAACCATGCTATTGCGTAATGAAAATGAACAAGAAGTGATCTCAAGAGAGAAAAAGGATCGTCGTGATTTTGGGCATCTATCAACACTAGCAACCAGAATGGGTTTACATTGGTATATCAAACTTGTTTTACATATAGTTTTTGCCTCTACAATTAATGAATGCCATTAAATTTTTTATTGTGTTTCTTCCTTTTAACTTTTGTAATCTCAATCCTAAATTTGATGCAGTTGTCAATTTGATAAAGTAGTTGTCTTTAGTAAAGTTCCATTACCAAACTACAGACCAGATCTGGATGCTAAGCGTCCACAGAGGGAGGTAATGAGTTCATTCTATTCTTCTCTTTCACTTGTGCTCTTGCTGATGGTGTAATTTCCCTATATGTTTCCTTTGATAAGTAACTCAATTTTCTTACAATTCATAGGTGGTCATACCTCATGGACTGCAAGATCGTGTAAATGCCCTTCTGAAAGCATACTGTTCTAAAAAGTCTATCAATAACACAAGCTCAGAATATAATTACTTTTCAAGATCTAGCAATGGCCAGAAATTTTCAAATGACAATGAACTTTGTGAGAATGAGAAGCCCCCTTCACGAAATATCGTTGCTGAGAGAATCCTTCAGCGGAGGAGCTTGGACATGCAATATAAACAACAAAATTGGCAGGTTCATACTTCACCATGAAAGAACTTTCTCTTTCAATTAGGGTGTACAGTGCAATGTGTGCCTTGGATGTGCACATTTAGATATGATTTAACCATTGTTGTCATACTTGTTAACAATTCGTAATATTTCAACATTTGTTTCATATGATTTGAATGTGCACTTTACACTCTGAACATTCAATACATACTATGTGAACATTTAATATACACTATGTAAACATTTAGTGCATACTGTGAATGTTTTGTTTATGCCTGTAAAAATTTAGTGTGGGAACATCTATTACATATACTTTGGTTTTTCAACTACTCCTTACTTGTTCCCTTTTTTGTATAAATGAGGCATACAACTACTATAAAAAATTTTGTTGTAACCTAAAGTTTGCACTTTTTATTCATTACTATGTAAGTCCATGTTAATACTGACAGTGATGCAATGTTGGTCACGGCACACACTCACTGAGTAATCATTGTGTCTTTTATTTGCTGTATCTTGCTGGGTTATGTTTGTTTTGTTTTTTGTTTTTTTTTTTTTTTTTTTTTTTTTTTTTAGTTTTTGGTTTTTTAAATATCATTGGCGTATTGAATTCCTTCCTTTATATCTCCCTAATCATTTGAACTTTTGACACCTTCTAAGAATTAAGAGAATATTTGGGATTTTGGGGTGATATGATCATTTCTGATTCAATAACAATTCATTGGCATGGATTGTTATTTGTTATACATGCAAAATTTTTTTGTTGGAAATGTAGTGAGGGTTTGAATATAGATGTGAAAACCAGTGTTTTCTACAATTCTACTGCTGAAATGGTGGGTCAAACTTTCACTCTTTGACATGGAAAGAAACATTAGTAATAATATCGGTTCATATGTTTTATTTCACATGGTTTTATATTTTATTTGATATTTGGTTTGACAACCATCTTATTTTATAGGAGTCTCTAGAAGGTCAAAAGATGATAGAATTTCGAAGGAGTCTTCCTGCATATAAAGAGAGGGAATCATTATTAAATGCGATTTCTCAGAATCAGGTACCTTGTTCATTCAACCTTTGATTTATTTGAATTAGCTTTTGCAATTATAGCTCTGCTTTTGCTGTGTGTGTATATATATGTCTGTATTTGTGTGTGTGTGTGTATAGAAACATATATTTCTAGGTCTAACATGACTTTTTGCATCTCACAAGGATGAAGGATCTGTGCCAGAGAGTGACAATACTTAGCCTGGAATAATTACATGGTTTTCTGTCATCCATCTCAGTCATAGGCTAGTCTTTTCTCTTAATTGGAGAGATAAAATGATGAACAGAATAAAACAGTACCCACGGGTATTATTCACCTGCGTTTTCCAATTTGGAAAACAATTTTGAGCTTGTTTTCCAACTCTATCAAAGTTGGAAAGTTTTGAAAATTGTTTTCCATTTTCACTTGGGAAAACAAATTGCACTTGGAACAAACCTTTATTTTTCCATTTCTCAGAAAAAAAAGGAAAAATTCTCTATTTACTGAACACTGAATAATCCCTAAACTTGCAATTGAATTATATTTTTACTAGGTCTAACAAATATCAAACCTATTATGACCTACTCCATATAAAAAAATTAGAAAAAAGGAGTTTACTAATTGATATTTTGATGAAGCAAAGGTGTAAAATATTTATAGCCATCTTGAGTAGACATAGAGCAGCCAAATTTAAATGCAAGGTCTGCCCAAGGTGGCTTTTCCTTGCCAATAGAGCTCCTGGGAGACTAAAGATAACACTGGGCAGTCAAATGCATTTATTTTCTACAAAAATAAAGAAAAATTAAAACCCATTATGTAGGCTGACTTATTGCAATAATGCAATTATTACTTATTATTTTGTAAAGATATATGCTTTTACTTCTGAGAATTTGGTAGGATTTTAACGAATTATTGCCTTATTGGATGCCCCAGCTTCTCTCATGAGGATAATAATTGAGCTTCATTGCAGGTCGTGGTCGTGTCTGGTGAAACTGGATGTGGTAAAACCACACAACTGCCTCAATATATCTTAGAATCCGAGATTGAAGCTGCTCGTGGAGCTACCTGCAGTATTATTTGTACTCAACCTCGGCGAATATCTGCTATGGCAGTTTCAGAAAGAGTTGCTGCAGAGCGGGGTGAGAATTTGGGAGAATCTGTGAGTTTTTTTAGCTTTTACTGTTAATTTTCTGTATCTTGTCATGGGAAGATTCAATTACTCTTACTGATTTAAAATCTTCTCAAAGGTTGGTTATAAAGTTCGGCTTGAGGGGATGAAAGGGAGGGATACACGTCTTCTGTTTTGCACTACTGGAATCCTTTTAAGGAGATTGCTTGTTGATCGGAATTTAGAGGGTGTTACCCATGTTATTGTTGATGAGATTCATGAACGTGGAATGAATGAAGGTATTTCATAAATGGGTTATTTATGATATTGATTCACTTGTGAATTTCAATGATGTTACTGGGTTTTCCTTTTATTTCAGATTTCCTTTTAATTGTTCTCAAAGACCTCCTTCATCGCCGGCCAGAATTGAGGTTGATTTTGATGAGTGCAACACTTAATGCTGAGCTTTTCTCCTCATATTTTGGTGGTGCTCCTAGGATTCACATTCCTGTAAGTTGACTATACAATCGTAAACAGCTTATCCAATTCCGGTTATCTACAAATATTAAGTATTCACTCTCCCACTCTTCAAATTAAGAATGCCACTTATCCAAACTTTTCCTTGAGTTCAATAAATTTTCTACTGCTTCCTCAACCCAAAGTTATTGGTCATAACACTGCTTTTTTGTCAATTTGGCCAAATTTTTTCTTAAGCAATGTGAGTGAAATCACACACACACACATATATATAAAGAAATTTGTAAAAAATACCTCTTGAAATCTCAAAATTTTTGTAGTTCCTATGTATTCAACTATGTCATAACCATTTTCAGGGTTTTACTTATCCAGTTCGGAGTCATTTCCTAGAGAATATTTTGGAAATGACTGGGTATCGATTGACTCCATATAATCAGATTGATAATTATGGTCAAGATAAGATGTGGAAAATGCAGAAACAAACTCTTAGGAAGAGGAAAACACAAATTGCTTCAGCTGTAGAGGTAAAAATGTCTTATATGCTAAGATCTCATGCTTTGATTTTCTTGCTATTGAAATTGAATTACATGTTTTGGGCCAGGATGCACTTGAAACTGCAAGTTTTAGGGAGTATAGTCCTAGGACTCGGGAATCATTATCGTGCTGGAATCCAGATTCAATTGGCTTTAACCTCATTGAGCATGTTCTTTGCCATATATGTAGAAGAGAAAGGCCTGGAGCTGTTTTGGTATTTATGACCGGTTGGGATGACATAAATGCTCTAAAGGATCAGCTCCAAGCGAATCCACTATTGGGAGATTCCAGTAGAGTTTTGTTGCTTGCTTGTCATGGTTCTATGGCCAGCACAGAGCAGGTTTTCTCAGCTTAAATACCCTTAACCTCTTCCATTTTTATTTCACCAGTGATGTCTTTCTGAATTCTTTTAGAAGATCAACCTTCTGCAAGATAAAGAATTCTTGATATTTGGGGTCCTCTGAGTATTAACTTTTCTCCACTGACTAAATATCATGTTAAACAGTGGTTGAAATTTGTTTTCCATTTACTTACACATTCGAAGTTCCTTAGCTTGGCTTTTATTTATTTATTTTATTTTTTCTTCTTTTCAATCGTGTTTATTTTGCTACTTCCTCAATGGATGCCTAACAACCCAAATAATGATATATTGTGGCATTATAATAAAATATTTGCTATTGAAAAAGAAGAAACTGATGCTATATATGTGCCTGCTCAAAAATACATGATTTAAGATATCAGAGTCAACATGTAATGCATCTTTTTTGCCGCATTAAGGTAAATATAGACTTCATTTTCTGAGTAAAAGATTCACCTCAGTGTTTGTTTACGATGACTGATTACTCATTTTCTTATCATTTTCTTTTTGTGCTTTTTAGCTTTTGACAGACATAATACATGGAATGAATGTTATGATGCTTTAGCTACACTATAACTTTTCATTTCTATTGACTTTTATCGGTATGCAAAACAGAGACTTATTTTTGATAAGCCTGAAGATGGAGTGAGGAAGATAGTGCTAGCCACCAATATGGCTGAAACAAGCATCACCATAAATGATGTAGTCTTTGTGCTAGACTGTGGAAAGGCAAAAGAGACATCTTATGACGCACTCAATAACACTCCATGTTTGCTTCCTTCTTGGATTTCAAAAGCTTCTGCTCGGCAAGTATGATTTTTCTCTATTCTAATATTTTTAATTAGTTTCTTTGCTGATGTTAATGCTAAAGATCCACCCAGATATTTTGAATGCTTTATTCATATTGACCACTACTTCAACTTTTGGAATCTGATTTAGTGATTTTGTACTGCTAGTGCTAAGTTGCTAACAAATTTTTTAACCTGACAGAGAAAAGGAAGGGCTGGTCGTGTTCAACCTGGGGAGTGCTATCATCTCTATCCTAGATGTGTGCATGATACTTTTGCAGAATATCAAATGCCAGAGCTTTTGAGAACGCCACTTCAGTCTTTATGTCTGCAAATTAAAAGTTTACAACTTGGAAGTATTTCAGAATTTCTGTCTAAGGCTTTGCAGCCACCAGAATCTTTATCTGTAAGTCGGTACTAAAACAGGCTTTGTTAATGCTATCTTTCTTTTCTCCCCTTATTATCTGTATCTCGTTGTGTTCCTTTTTATTTAGCACATTCTATTTGCTCATGTGCCTATTAAGCCTCATTATCCTGGCTAATTATTATTATTATTATTATATAATAATAATAATAATTATTATTATTATTATTATATTATTATATTATTATATTATAATAATAATAATAATAATAATAATAATAATTATTATTATTATTATTTTGTTCCTAATTACATTCTTATGGTGACATTATTTTGCAGGTTCAAAATGCCATTGAGTATTTGAAGATGATTGGTGCCTTTGATGAAGATGAAAATCTTACACTTCTTGGTAAAGGAGAACTCTTTTTCTTGAGGGAGGAGTGGTCAATCTATTTCTCATAAGTTCAATCCATGTGATAATTTAGATGTACAATTCTTAGATAAAATTGCATGACTAATGTGCCATTTTGCTTATAGGACGCAACTTGTCAATGCTTCCAGTTGAACCAAAACTTGGAAAAATGCTCATACTAGGTTCAATTTTTAACTGCCTTGATCCTATAATGACTATTGTTGCTGGCCTAAGTTTACGAGATCCATTCTTGATGCCATTTGACAAGAAAGATGTAAGTCATTTAATATTTTCAGATATTAAAACTAATTACTCAGGCAGTAATGCTTTTACATTGTTTGAAATAGCTTTGTGTGTTTCTATGATTATGTTGTTTGAAGTTCCATAATTTGAAAAATATAGATATCTATGGTGCCTAGAAAGCTTCAATTTAGTCACTCAGCACATTTGTTTCATGGAATAGGTTGAGAACGAAATAACTTTCTTGGGAATAGACCTGTTCCATTGTTTGGTATTAGCTATTCCCGAGTCTTCAAGAGTAGCTATTTTTCGGCTATTTTTCATAATACCAAAAATGCTCTTTTCTTTATACTTCTATATAACAGATAATATAGAACCATGTCTATACATATATTTATACATGTGTGTGTGTGTGTATTTATTTATGTATGCATTTAGATATATAGATATCTTTGTCTTTTGAATGCTTATTCCATTTTTATTTTTTAAACCAACCAAACATTGGATTACAATTCCTGAAGTATATTCTTTTAGACCGAACAATAGAATAGAATAGTCTATTCCTGGCCCATTCCCTATGGATAGGATTCCTTTTTCTCCAAATTTCATTCTGTGAACCTAATATGCTGCCAGATTTTTAGTAACCCAAATACCCAATTCTTCTCAGTCTTGAGTGCTTTCTTATCTTTCACTTTCTTAAGAGTTTATTTTTCTATTATCTGCTGACCAGATAATTGTTGAGCAAATTATATCATGGCTAGCTTTGAAGTGAATGCTTATCATGTGTGATAAATTGTTCGTTAAAACTGTTATTAATGTTTGTAATGTTTTTGGTCTTTGAAGTGCACTCACAGGTGTAAATAATATTCGTTGAGACTCGTATAGCTATGTGAGCTTCATAGTGTTTACTTTGACATCAATCCCCCATGTTGATGCTTCTGTTTAGAATTTCTTGATATTGACCTGATTTTAATTTGTTTATTTAGTTTTGGATAACATCTTGAATATCATTAAAATACACTTTGAATAGATTTCCAGTTTTTTTGTTCTACAAGTAATGTGCGTTGTTTGAAATTCTTACATTGCCTAATCATTCCTACTTTCCTAGATTTGAGCCTATGTTTTTATTGTAGATTTATTGCCAAATTGCTGGGGTTAATAGGTCATGACTTTCTATAATATGTAATATTAGAGTACACATGCAACCGTAATGGTTGCTGCAGTTTGAGAAACACCATTTAATAGTGGCTGGTAACTTTTGCAGCTTGCGGAATCAGCAAAAGCCCAGTTTTCTGCTCGTGACTTCAGTGACCACCTCACTCTTTTCCGCGCTTATGAAGGTTGGAAAGATGCTGAGAGGAACCAATCTGGTTATGAATACTGTTGGAAGAATTTTCTTTCTCCACAAACTCTAAAAGCTATTGATTCCCTTAGGAAGCAATTTTTCCACCTTCTTAAGGACTCTGGCTTAGTAGATAGTGGGGAAAGTTGCAATATATGGAGCCATGATGAACATCTTGTTCGAGCAATTGTCTGTGCGGGTCTATTTCCTGGAATATGCTCGGTTGTGGTCAGTAGTCCTCTTAGATGGGTTAAAACCTGTCATTTATATTCACAAACTTTATTTATTCAATTGAAACTTCTATATTCTATTATAGTGTTTGTCAAATATGTGGCCTTGCTGGTCTGTTCAATAAACATAGGGTGTTTGATGTTGTCATTGATTTATCAGAATGAAATGTTTCTATGCCGACACTCATTCATAGATGCTCACTGAACTCTTTGGGAAATCATTGCATCTGTAATTATTTTGGTAATTGAGAACTTATGGAAGTATATTTTTGACAGAACAAGGAGAAGTCAATATCATTGAAAACAATGGAGGATGGAGCAGTTCTCTTGTACTCGGTAAAGTGATTAATTCTCGGTCATGGAGATATTATTTGTTTTTTCAGAATCTAAATTTTGATATTGTGTTTTTTTTTTCTGCTTTTTTCTGTCACAGAACTCTGTGAATGGCCTAGAACCTAGAATTCCATACCCGTGGCTTGTGTTCAATGAAAAAGTGAAAGTTAATGCAGTCTTCCTCCGTGATTCTACAGCTGTTTCAGATTCTATGGTTATCTTATTTGGGGGAAATATTACGAGAGACAGTGCTGTAAGTTTTTTTCTTCCTTAAACAATTAGCTCCTTGGGGAAATAAATTGAAAAGTATTCCTTTTTAAGGTGCTCTTATAATAACTTAATTGAGTCCTAAATAATTATATATGCAATGTGCCTCTACCGACACTGTTATAGCTCTTCTTTTTGTTTTTTGTTTTGGTGTGTGAACAGCACGGGCACTTAAAAATGCTGGGAGGATACTTGGAGTTTTTCATGAATCCCACTCTAGCAACCACATATGTAAGGTTGAAGAAGGAACTTTATGAACTAATCCATGAAAAGGTATGTAACATTTGCTCTCTGACAGTTTGGTTTTTTAGGTTTTCAGGATTGATAGAATATATTATTATTGATGGAAATTCTTTTACATAAGAATCACTCGTAAAGACCCTTCCTACAAGGATTACATAACATTAGATAATATTCAAACTAAAATTAAGAAACCCAATAGTATAGATAGTCTTTTCTTATCCTAACTACAATTCTACTCATAATCTAAACCTTCCCATCAGTCTGAGCATGTGAACCTCGTGAAAGTTTGTTGATTCGCATTTATAAATTGCACCTTGTATACTTGAGAGATGCCATTGTTCTCATGTTGTGACAACATAAAAGAGTAGATATTCCTTGACACAATGAATAAGGGAATTTACCATACTATTGGTACTATGATGGAATGTGTGTGTGTGTGTGTGTATATATATATATATATATATATATATATATATATATATATATATATATATATATATATATATATATATTCTGAGTACTGACTCTGTTACAATGTAGTATCTCTTCATAGCTACTTTCTCAGCCTACTGAAACACAGAGTCAATACCGCCCCACTGGGGCTCAAACCCATGACCACCTCCCATTTGGGAGAGCCACTTCATGCCACTAGACCAGAAGGTCATTGGCATGATGGAATGTATATTATTATTGTTGAAAATTCTTGTAAAAAAAGACATAAAACCCTTACATAACATTGGATAACTAGGATTCTAACACAATAGCATGGATAGTCCTATTCTGACTAAAGATCCAACACATTCTTACTTGTACTCTAAAAAACATAATTGTTTTAAGGTTTCTCTCAATTCCGGTCAAGTGAGGAGCAGCACTTTAATTTCTTCCATCTGTTCATCCTTTCTGTGCATGCCAGTGCAAGTTTTGTGCAGGCTTATTGTTTAAGTGGAAATTTCCCAATGATGAATTCACCTTTTGTCTTGGTACAGCTTCTGAATCCTAAGTTAAACCTAGGAAATCATGATGAGCTCATATCAGCAGTAAGAATGCTGGTTTCAGAGGATCAATGTGAAGGTCGATTTGTGTTTGGGCGTCAGATACCATCATCTGCCATCAAGTCTAGAAAAGATGCAGAAGCAGGCATGGTCTCGAGTAAGGGTAGTGGCGGTGATAATCCAAAGTCTCATCTCCAAACGCTGCTTGTCCGAGCCGGACATCAATCTCCCAGTTACAAGATTACACAACTAAAAAACAATAAATTCCGAGCTGTTGTAATGTTCAATGGGTTGGATTTTGTTGGGCAGCCTTGCGGTAGTAAGAAAGAAGCAGAAAAGGCTGCTGCCTCCGAAGCTTTGCAGTGGTTGACTGGTGAGACCACTGAGACCCAGTCTTCCCAGAAGACTGTTGAACACATGTCTGCAATTCTAAAGAAAAGCAAAAAGAAACAACTTTCTGCTTCAAGGTGGAGGTGATGTGTATAAAACAAACTTAAAATTATCTTACAGCCATTTGCTCCTGATTGGGTTGAATAAGCATCTCGGCAAATCTTGCGAGGTGTGACCTTTTGCCTGCTTTGGAGGCGGCAGGGCAGGCAGAATAGAGAATCCCACATTTGCTAGTACTGAAACTAACAAAATCTAACTTGGCAGCACCATACATATTTATATACATTGAATCCCATAGAAGTGACTTGAACTACTCCAAGTGGTGGCAGTTAACTTTTTATTCTGTCCTCGGAAACTGGCCTTACTGGCATGGGCAAACTAACAAAAGATAGACCGAGGCACCGAGCAGGTACACACGCAAGTCTGATTCTTCTTTCATGCTGCTTCCTGTAAAGCCTGCCTGTTGAACCTGATCTCCAGTTGTGGAACTCACAACTTTATTCTACTTATGGGATATGATGCAACTGTGCTAGTAAGTATTCTTTGGCTGTCTCATTTCATTGTGTGAGAAAGGGAGGGGATATTGTAGCAATATATTGTAGCACTAGATAGATCAGTAATAGTTGATAGATTTCATTTTCATTTATTATATGGACAGGCAGTAACTTATGTATAAATATATAGATAGAGAGGAAGACAGTATTCAATGCTTTTAATTTCGTTGGTTGGGTTGGTTTACAGTCCTATGTAGATTAACATTGTGCGATTCATAATCTTTGCCTTAGTCAACCTTGATTTCCCCCGGCCCGTCAAGTTTGTGGGGGTAAATTATGGTGACTCAACTGATTAATAGATGTTAGATTCGTTTTGAGAGATTGTTTCTATACTGTTGCTGAGACTTAATCTTTGATCTCTGTGATTTGTTGAGCTATTCTTGTGGACCTCTTTTTCCATTACTAATTAGATAAATAGTAAGGTTTATTATTGACTAGCGAAAAATACATGTACTCTTATTTTCTACCCTCAATTTTTACTCCACACACAAAATCTTGATGTAGACACTTGTATTGGAACTCACATAAAAAAAGTAGTCAATTAGTACTTGTCACATCAGGGAGTATGATTTGGAAGTCTATGTAGTAGAACTCGTGACTAATAGGGATGTGATACAAAGACTCATAAAACATTTATTATTATTATTATTATTATTATTATTATTATTATATTAAATATTAAATAATTTTATATTAATTAATTAATTAATTACTAGACAATAGTATTATATACGAATTAATTATATTGTGACATAAGTTTTTACAAATTTTCTTTTACTAATAATAAGTTATAAAGTTTATTTATTAATATTGAATTAATTATGATAAAAATTAAATGAAATATTTTTTTATTTAGATCTCATATTTCAACCAAAGAATACGAATGCAATAATTAATTTATCACAAATTAAGTGTCTATCTTAAATTTAATAAATGAGATAATTTATGCCAAGACGATGAATAATAAATCATATAACTAAACAATAATTAATATATTAACGAGTGATAAATAATTAATCAATCACCAATTACAAATTTAGTTGAAGGAATGTTCCTTAATCTAAAGCTCTCAAAGGTCATAATAAATTGATAAAAGAACATAAACAAAACAAAACGTCAAGATGGCCGAGTTGGTCTAAGGCGCCAGTTTCAGGTACTGGTCCGAAAGGGCATGGGTTCGAATCCCATTCTTGACAAAATTTTTTTTATGTTCAAACATTTCTAATTCACATGCAACGATTGTTCTTATAAATAAAGCCGTTAAAATTTTGCTTCCCGGGCCTATCCGTCCTGTCTCGGGCTATTATTTAACAGATATATTTATATTTTTTAAAATGTATTTTGGTGGTCCTGTCTCGAAACGTGTAAGGTGTGCACGATTCTAATTTATAATTTTTATACTGTAGATTTATTAAATCTATACTGTAGATTCATAATTTCTAAATCGTAAATTTATAATTTAAATACAATATTCATAATTTCTATACGGTAGATTCATAATTTTTATACTGCAGATTCATAATATCTGTACTGTAGATTCATAATTTCTGTACTGTAGATTTATAATTTATAAACTGTATAGTTATCAAATTATGAACATATAGTTCTGTGATTTGTGAATACAGAGTTCAACAATTGGGAATATGAACATAAAAAATTATGAACATATACCTCTATAATTATGAACATATATTTATTCTTCTCAAAAGGTTGAATCACCAACCCCATGGGCCCCCCACACCCCGGTCCGACAGAGCATCTGGGAAGATTCATAATTTCTATACTGTAGATTCATAATTTAAATACAGTAGATTCATAATATCTAAACTGTGCAATTGTGAAGAGAGAATGGAATGTTAGAATGCGAAAGGAAACCGCCTAACGCCATTAACAGCAATGAAAAAGGAATTTTTTTTTTAAAAAAATTTGGAATGGCATCGTTTTGCAACAGGTGCACACAGTTGCACATCATAATTTGCCTCCTGCCTCGGTGTAGGTAAGGAGTCGGTGCATGACTACTACAGCTCGTCAGGCCAGTTGAGGATTTGACCCGCGGTCAGCTATTATTAAAAGATATTTATAATTTTTAAAATGTATTTTGGTTGTTGAGAACATGCAAAAGCTAACATGTACGGATATCAATTAGGCTAGCTTGCTCAATTTCGCCATTTCGGGTTAGTCCAGTCCAACTTATTGGTTTTTATTTTATTTACTTTTTATTTTTTTGTTCGGGTGGTCCTAACCCTAAACCTCGGGCTATCAGACTTATCGGGTGGACTGAACTAGTGAACTAAAATTAAAAATTGAGAGAGGATATGCACATTTAGAGTTGTCAAAACTAGCCCAACCGACGTAGATTGGGCTCGTTTAGTTCGGTTTTTAAGCGGACCGAATTGTATATTTTTCCAACTTGCTCGAACAACCCAACCTATTTAGCCCATAGGGGTACCTGGGTTATACAAGTTGGCTTGTGTAACCCACAAGCCAACCCGTATAACCCATCACCCTTACCGACACCCCAAGTTTATTATTTAATTTAAATATGATTTGTATTAGAATTTAAAAGTATTATTCTACAATAAAAAATAACCTTAAATGGTTCGGACTATCAAGCTAGACCACAAAATTTCAAGTTAGTTCATGCCACTAGACTTATCGGGCTAAAATATTTTAAGCCTAACCCTAAAATTTTTCAATTTTATCGGGCTAGCCAATTGAACTCCGAGTAGGATTGAGATCCCTACTAACATGTATTTTGGAAAAGATAGAAAATACAGTACACCTTTATGTGCAACTATATGGCACTGCTATGCAAGGTTAGAAGAGTAACAAAATTCCAAAGATTGCCATTCACACACTGCTTGAGAACATGCAACATAGATCGATTGTATTTTCACAGGTATTCTTTATAATTAATTTTAATTTTAATTTTTAATTTTTTTTTAATTTTTTTTTTTAATTTTTTTTGTCAATAAAAGCTATCAAAATATCAAATTATGTCTACCATATCATATCTCATATCATAAACTGACCCAAATGTAAGATCTAATGTGTACACAAAACCACAAGATTATCACAAAAAGAATACAATTTCTATTCTCAATTGCAATGCTTCAAGTCAAAAGTGGAGCAATATTACCAAAAATTTTGTATCTCTCTAAGAAGCTAACCGCGATTATCATATCTTCACGGAGCTCGATCAAAGGGCCGAGTATCATTGTAACAAATATCCCAGACTGCTTCAATGGCATCCTTAGCAGCAGCTTCTGAACAGTAAGGGTTACTTTTCACGGACTTCATCGCTCTTCGCTTCACACAATCTTGCTCGTGGCCACGCATCTTCAGGTATCCTCGCAGCAACTCCCGTTTGAAATGGCAGTCGCCACTGAGATGGTTAGCTCTAATCTCACTACACGCGTGGTGAGCACAATCGGCCCAGTTCAGGTTTGCGGTCTGGCATTCGTCGTATGCATGAATAAGCTCGTGTTTGATGACCTGGCTTACCTCGTCTTGCATGGTCAAGTGGTTGCTACATATTACTATTCCTTTCCCCTGGACATAACCGCCGCTAATCTTGCCATCACAATGGTCGGCCTTTATGAAATTGTTGCTGATCTCACAACCGCCTTTCTTCAGATGTTCCATCAAGAACTTCACCGTTGGAGTTTGGAGACTCTTTTGAATCATGTTTTGACATTCCTCCACCGGCATCCCATCCTTAGAAGTAGAACCAATGCCACTACTAGTCTCGTCCTCCATTTCTATCGCTCCTTAGTGCTATAAACTCCGGGAACGATCTTTAGATTACAATACCGCTTCAATGAATAAATAAGAATTCTATTTAGTGCATGCTTTGGCCCGAGTAGATAAGAGGCAAAAAGATTACTTTACAAAGAACTCGGGGAAAATTGCAACCACCAACTACCCTGACTTCCCATCCCGATCCCTGCCCCTGCATTCGAGGATATATTTTCCCATCCTCACACCCGCCGGGATTATGTGGGGATGGGGATTCTTGGTGAGAATTCATGTTCCCAATATTAAATATAACCAAATTCAAATACTGAACAAGAATTTTTCAGAAGCCTTTCCCTGTTCAGGAAAAGATCTTTAAATTGATACCATAGCACTTAAGTTCCACCAGCATGAAGGCTCTAGCAAATACACATAAACATGATAAAAAATAAAATGTCTTATATACTAAAGAATCAAACTCCTAAAGGATTTCATAACTCCACACTTGCACCCTAACCCACTCACCCACCCATCATAGCATATGAGCAAACATACATATCCTCAAGAAAATCACATGTTTCAGTAGACAGTATTTGAAAGAAGAGACCGATGTTCAGAAAGTGGGCTGATCCCGACATTTGGCTATTGAATTACCATGATTTACACCCTACAAAATGCTCTGTAGGCCGGGATGTGGGACCTTGGGATTGGGGAACCTTTTGGGAGAAGAAGAAAATCACATGTTTTCTACTAAAGAAGAAAACTCCTAAATTGAAGGAAACTCCTCCAAAAATATACTCAGCCACAATTGTAGCATCCTAGCAATTTATAAATATCCTTGAAATAAAAAGTATACCTTTGCTACTAAAGAATGAAGATGATAAAGGATTTCATAAACATTTTAGGAAATTATGCAAACTTAAACCATAACCCAGTAACCCACTCGCCCAAAATCGTACACCCATCCATAAGTTGAGAAGGAACAGAAATTACCAGTGCCGTCGACCGTCTGCCGTGGACTGCCTGAAGCCGTGAGCGGTGTGCTGGTGTCGCCGGGAGGACTGCCTGACGTTGCTAGGTTGCAGGGCGAGCGCTACTGCCGCTGCAGGTGCCGGTGTAGGCTTAGAGCCGTGCCGCGTGCGTGTATGGCGATTAGGGATTTAATAAAAAAAAAAAAACCGAATGGGAAAATTTTAGGTAACTAATTAGGTCAGATTTTAGATCAATCAAAAAAATAATAATAATAACCAAGGAACTTGTGGTCCGCTGGTAAAAAGTTTGCTTCCCTATGTGAGAGGTGTTGGGTTCGAGCTAGACTATTAAAGGGTCGGTTCTCGGTTAATAGTATCAGAGGCGGACCTACAATGGGGGTAGCTGCCCCCACCCCCACCCCATATATAATCTTTGTATGTATATATGTATATATAGTACAGGATTTAAAATAAGTAAAAGAAAATTGATAGTAGTAAATAATAGAGGTGTTAGATCAGTTGGCAAGATTTGTGTTTAATTATGAGAAGGGCAAGGGTTCGAATCCCCCACCAAACGCTTGGCTTTTATGTTCAGTTATATAATCTTTGTATGTATATATAGTACAGGATTTAAAATAAGTAAAAGAAAATTGACAATAACAAACAATAGTGGTGTTAGATTAGTTGGCAAGAGGCATGTGTAATTATGAGGAGGGAAAGGGTTCGAATCCTTTGCTTATATAACCTTTTTTATTATTATTATTATTATTATTAATGAGATGTGTGATTTATTCGAATTATTTTATCAAATTAATTATGTTTCATATTTTGTTATGAATATTTTTATAAAAGTTTTATGTGTTTTACTTTTCATTTATATCTAACAATATTTATAGCTATACTTTTTTAAGTGTTTCATTTTTTTTCTTCAAACTATCTGTTTTATTTTAATGTTTCGCCCCCACTGGGAAAAATTCCTGGGTCCGCCACTGAATAGTATGCTTGTTGGTTTAAGTCTTAAACTCGGAAAATGATGTGAGGTCAAAGGGTTTTGAGCTCTGATTTGGTAGTTGGTTTAGGCTCGGGGCGAACAAAACCTAATGTTGACGAAGCATTTGCTCGGTCTCCACACTTAGGTCAGGTCGGTCAATCTTAAAGTCAGAGTCAGCAGGTATACAGTACGTATAAAATGTAAAATGTCCGATCGAGCAGGTATACAGTACGTATAAAATGTAAAATGTCCGATCAAAACAACTCTAGAAACCCCTTTTGTAGGGCCTGAATGGAATATAGTGCAGGTTCACTGGTCGAGACGTGGATCACCGTTCGTGTCTCGTCGTCAGACACGTGTCAACAAATTGCTGATCGTCTAGGGATTCGTTCCAATTTTCAAAATTTTCCCACCGCTCACCGACATAAATAGAGCATGGTGGTAGGCCAAATTTACGCTTTCTCTTCTTTGCAAACTCGAGAGCTTCCCGAGCTAGTTGACTTGAACAGGATTTCATACCAAAGCTTAGCATTGCTTCCATCTACACTTCTCGGTAAGAATCCTCTCCCGGTCTCAATTACTTTCCCTACCTTTGCTATTATACTTAGGGTTTATGCACGTCCTGCCTTTTTCATTCTAACATGTCTTCCCCTCCTAAAAAAATGAGACATGTTAACCTTTGACAGCTAAAACACCTCCGTTCAGGACTACGACGATGAGGTTGAGTTCGGATCCTTCGAAGTCTCTTCCTACGACTCGACCCTCCGTGAGGTGGAAGAGTTTTCCAAGGTCCAAGGCACATCTCCAAGTGTCGCAAAGGTTCCCACCGAGGACCGGCTGAGAGAAGTAAGGCTACCCAAACAAGAAGAGGCATTGCCATCCGGACGAACACCAACGGCCCGACACTTTTAAACCCTAAACTATCTTCTTCCCGACCTCATGCTTCTATTCCCCGGGCCACCACTATTGTCCTAGTTTCTTCTTCTACTGGTGGCCCATATCCACAAATTCGAGCTCTCACCTTAACGTGTGGGAAGCATAAATATCTAAGCAGCGAAGCTGTGGAAAAACATCTCCCTTTACTCACCCGCATCGAGCTTGAGGAGATATCCTCCCTTTTAACCGACTGAGTGACGTTTGATACCCGGCGAAACCTAGGGAACATCAAAGAACGACATCGGGGAGAGTGGATCGGGATCCACCTTGACTCCCTCAAAGCTCCTCTAACCTTCCCGTTCTCCCACCTTCTCAACTCCTTCCTTGAATTCTACAGGGTTCTCTCCGGTCAGATCAGTTTGAATTCCCACCGCATTCTGGCATGGTTTCCTCAAATCTATGCCCGACACGATATCCCGTGCACCCTTGAGTTGTTCTGCTTTCTTTTCTCTGTTCGGGCCCTTCCTTCCAAGCACGGGGGGATATGACTGTAAATCGAAGTTACTATCCTCAGCTTCAGGTTCATGAAAGAAATCCAAGTATGGATACATGGTTGGAGATCAGTATGAGCGTGATAAACAACTTTTTTGTACCGTTCGCAAGGTCGGATCATAGATGGGTCCTTTAATAGTCTACTTGTTGGTTTAAGTCTTAAGTTCGGGAAATGACGTGAGGTTTGAGGGTCCCAAGCTCTGGTTTGGTAGGTGAAGATCCCCCCCTTCCCCCCCCCCCCCCCCCCCCCGCGCCCTCCTCCCCACGAAAAAAAATCTCCTCCTTCAACATTAAATGTGATGTTTATAGGGGAAGAAAGAAGACACATGCACGGCTCTCGGTATGCCTGACATCTGTCGCGCATGCAATCGGCTAGCTCGGGAACAACGCCACAATGTCCACGTGTTGCAATATTCCTGATCTTTCACTCTTTAAGTAGTCTTGCTCGGGGCGAACTTTCCGACCTAAGAAGGTCGGGGTCGACCCCAAGGAGGAACAAAAGCCTAATGTTGACGAAGCATTTGCTTGATCTTGACACTTAGGTCAGGTCAGTTAGTTTTAAGTTCGGTCAAGGTTGAGAATAATTCCTCTTGGTGACCTGACTTGATACTGAGCAGGTATACAGTACGTATATGTAGGTATACCCGAGGAATATTCCCTATCAATATATATATGTGGACATGTTTAAGTGAAAACATGTATTTTTGTAAAAAATGCGGGATAATTTCAACCGTCCATCTAGAATTATCGGACAACCAATGGTTAAAACTTAAAAATAAGGGGAAAATGCGGGGACGTTTTTATAACTATTACAAACATTGGATGTGCACTAAATATGTTTAACAGTGCATCACTTGATAGCTAATAGTGCATCAACGGGTAATTAAGAGCGCACTCAAGATCTCAAAAAGTGCACATGTGCTCATTACATTGTAACATATCATTTCATTAAACTTGAGTGTGCGGTTAGTTATCAGTGGATGCACTCTGAAATTTATTTAGTGTTAATAGTGAAAATCGTCTACTAAAATACGAGGTATAAAACTAAGGATTTAAGTCAGGAAGGCTAAGATGATTCAAAGCTTCTCGAGTTCTCTCCCCTCCCTGGTTGAGCAGATCTTGCGGTATAGAGGGGTTTAGGACACATGTCGACACTCCGACATAACTTACACGTGCCTTAAAGGTTGGGTCAATTTTGCCAAGTGTCGCTAAAGGTCTGATTAACACGAAAAGGGTGCAATAAGACATGGGACAAACCTTGATATAGATCACGACGTCATATTGAGTTTGGTATGGGTCAGGGAGTGTGTTTGCAGGCCGCTAACCGGGTGTGGCTAGTAAGTACACACAAGTATTCTCGGCTTTAGGGTTTCTTCCTCAAGTTACCACGGGTCATCCGTGGCTCAGTTGGGGTTGGATCAGGTAGGGGCTTACATAGGGTGATGTATATCCCCATTACTAGTCTCCCTCCCCGCGGTCTCTTGCTTCTTGTCTTGATGATGATGTTGTTATATGGTAAGAAGTGTCACTCTTACCTAGTGTTGCCGAGCTAGTCTGACCATACCCTTGATGACCCAACTACATGTCAATTGTCGCCTAGCCTCAGGAGGCCCCACCCACTCGCTTGGGAAACTGATATACACCAATCAGCTGGCTGTTATGCAGGGCCGACCCTGAGGGCGGGCGAGATGGGCACTCGTCCTGGGCTAACGTCGGGAGGGACCCTCTAACTTGGTCTTTTATCTTTTGATTAAGTTAAAAAAAAATGCTTGCATATGCAAAGATTTGAATCCATGACTCCAAAATTATTTATTAATTTTAAATCTACTTAACAATTACAACCATTTGATATACTTATCTCATCAGTTAATAAATATATATTAACGAACGTTGAATTAGTTTATAGTTACACTTCATATAGGGGCCCAAAGTTTGAATGACATTATTCCAAGGCTATTCTAAAATGTTTTTTTTTTAATAAAAAAATTATATGTTTACAAAAGTTTAAAACTATTATGTAATTATTTTTAATTAACCAATATAATTTTTTAACTTTATATATTAAGGACCCTTGTTTTTATTTTGTGCTGGACCTATAAAATGATAGTACGGCCCTGCTGATATGTTGGAGTGCATTTCTGAGTTGGTACGTGTTTGAGGAAATGACAAGCTGGTCTTCCAACCAGATCAATGAGAAAGTGTGTTGGGAAATGATATTGGTAGGATCTCTTATTACCAACACCTTTCGATAACATTTAAGTAACTTATTAGTGGGTCGAAGAAACTGTGTTATTTTAGCAGTTGGCTAAAAGTATGGCCAACCTCTTTTATCGGCAATCGTTATAACGTGGACTAGGATCCATAGTGCACTTTGGATCCTGATTCAATGCACATAATTTATGTTCATAAATCATAATACACGTACACATGAACACGATATAATGAACATGAATTCTGTGTATTATAGAGCTGAGAACACAAACACTTAACATAATACACAAAATTCATGTTCAGAGACGGAGTCAAAGATTCGGTTGGGAGGGGGGACAAAGAAGTAGGGAATGATTCATATTTTTTTCCAGTAAAGACGAAACATTAAAACAAAAGAGATAATTTTTTTTAAAAAAAAAAATAAACACATCTCATTATTAATATAAAAGAATGTTATATATATGTATGTGTATTAAATATTAAACAGCTATTAAAAACGCGACTATGTTAAAACCATAGGAAATGAGTCAAAAAAAATAAAATGTTAATGTCAAGATTCAAACCCCTATCCTTTATCATAACTCAACATGTGCTCAACCAACTCATCTAAATCAATTCTTGTTGATATTTAATAGTTTTATTTTACTAATACTAACACATATATTATATATACATACAAAAATTATATATGAGGTGGGAATGAGGTAAGGGGGCAGCTGACCCCCTGTCCCTTTGGCTCCGTTCCTGTTCATGTTTATTATATCGTGTGGATAAGGTGATCAACTAGGCTGATAAATATGATTAAGTGCAATGCATGAATAATTATATCACTTTAAAAAATTACTGAGTAAAGAGCAATTATTTTAGCTAGGAAAGTGACCTTTTTAACAAGACAAAAACAAGTGTAACTGCTACATTCACGTCTTCCACTCCTTTTGTTTGAAAAAAACATATGTTTCAATCACTTCCATTAGTTGGAAAACAATTATCAGCAAACAAACAAACAAACACTGACCAAATCAAATTTGAGTTGGGGTCACATCCGTATGTTTGGTCGTCAAAGAGTTTGCTGTCTTTCTTGGACCACAAAATTATTTTCTCATATATATTCCAAATCTGAGAAGAAAATGTTTCAGAGATTAAAAAAAAAAGTAGATAACTACAGTTATAATTTATAAAGATTGTAGGTTTCGATCTCACCTTAGAATTAGACTCATTATGATCTGATTTCAATTTCACGGTTCAAAATTTAAAAATAGCTTAAATCATAACTAAATTTTACCTATTTTGAAATTTGTTACCATAAAAGTAATGCATAGGAAGTCTGGGTTCGATCTCCTGTGGATGATATTAACTCTTTGTGCTCAATAGTTATGCTGTGCAACCAAATGCACCATGCGCATGGTGCATACGATGCAAAACGACGTCGTTTTGACTAAAAACGTGCGTTCCACTTTAAAAAAAAAATTCAGGTTTGATTCTTGGCAATAGCATTATTGTGGATATATAGTTATGAATTTCTGGATATATAGTTATGAATTTCTGGATATTTAGTTCATTCATTGTGGATATTTAGTTCATTCATTGTAGATATTTACTTCATTCATTCACTGTGGATATATAGTTATGAATTTATGGATATATAGTTATGAATTTCTGGATATATAGTTATGAATTTATGGATATTTAGTTCATTCATTGTGGATATTTAGTTCAATCATTGTGGATCTTTAGTTCATTCATTGTGGATATTTAGTTCAATCATTGTGGATCTTTAGTTCATTCATTGTGGATATTTAGTTCATTTATTGTGAATTTTTATTTCATTCATTCACTGTGGATATATAGTTATGAATTTGTGGATATATAGTTATGAATTTATGGATATATAGTTATGAATTTATGGATATATAAAAATGCTATTGCCGGGAATCGAACCTGATTTCTTTTTTAAGTGGGACGCGCGTTTTTTAACCAAAACGACGTCGTTTTGCATCGTATGCACCATGCGCATGGTGCATTCAGTTGCACAACATAATTTGCGCTTTGTTCTTCAGTAGGTTGATAAAGTAGTTATGAACAAATACTATATTGTAACAGAGTCAGTAGTACTCAAAAATTAACTTATCATATATTGTTATTTAATGCCCCAAAAAAAGGGAATCGATTTCAAATTTCAAAACATAAATCTTTCTCTAAGATGAGCGGGTAAAAAAAGACTTATGTTTAATATATATATTGACAAAATATCCTATGAGACCATTTTATAGATCTTTATCCATGAGACAGGTCAAGTTTTTTTAATAAGTACGGAGTATTACATTTTTCATCATAACTAATAAGTAACTCTTAAACCCCAAAATATAACTCCCTTCGTCTCATTTTATGTGTCTGGTTCGATTAACGAGGCTTAAATGAAGTTATTTTTTATTTAATTTTTCATAATATTAAGTTTTGTATTAGTATATAAAAAATTATATATTTAGAAACTACACTAAAAGTACTATTAAACACAAAAAATCAAATTTAAAAATGAGTCTAAAATACTAAAGAAAATAAACAAAAAAAAAAGAGTTGATTTGACCAATGAATAGTAAATAGAACATAAAATGGGACAGAGAGTATATTTTTATGTTAAAACATTACACATTTTTTCTCAAAAGCATCACATTTTTCTTAATAAGTATTACGGAGTACATGTTTCTTTATAAGTAATAATCAATTTATCCATAATTAGTATTACACTTTTCATCATAATTGTTATGTTTTCTCTCATAAATAATAATCATTTAATTTATCTCTGATTAGTATTACACTTTTTTTTTTTTTTTTTTTTATCATAAGTAACTCTTTAACTCCTAAATATTATATTTTTTATTTAAAAGTATTACATTTTCATAAAAATTATCACATTTTTTCTCATAAGTGATCATCAAGTTATTTTTGATTAGTATTACATTTTTCATAATAAATATTTCATTCTTTATAAACTTGACTACTCTCACTCTATATTATTATATTTTATTAGTATCCCTAAATTATTATTCTCCATGTCCGATTTGACGTATCTTGTTTACCATTCATTGTTTAAACTAAATATTTTTTCTTTGCTTATTATTTTATTAGTATCCCTAAATTATTACTCTCCATGTTCGATTTGACGTATCTTGTTTACCATTCATTGTTTAAATCAAATATTTTTTCTTTGCTTATTTTCTTTAGTATTTTTTAATTTAATTTTTTTTTATGTTTTATAATATTTGTAATGTAGTTTCTAAATATATACATTTTATATACTAATATTAAACTCAATATTAAAAAAAAAAATTGAAATTAAAATAACTTCAATTAATTCTCGTTAAACGAACTAACACATAAAATGGGATGGAGTAAGTATTTTTTTTTTTTAATTAGTTGACCCAGAGAAACACAATTCATGATTTTCATCCATTCGGATGCATGCCTGATCACATTATGTCTCAAGAAAATGCATAATCCATCTACATGAATAAATTCAGTTGATTCCTAAGTGATCAGATTGTGGGCAAAGACGCAAAATTGAACCCTCTCAATACGAACGTGGTACCAAGCAATAGTCCTCTAACCTCAGGAGCAGAGCGAGAAAATTCGAGTTAATACTCAATGTAGTCCTCAACTATAGTTGTTTTACTCAATTTACTCAAAAAATGACTTTTTGTGCTCAATTTACACTTCGACTTTGATGGTTTTACACAATTTAGTCCTTTGTTAAAAGTTCTATTAGTTAACTGTTAAAAATAGGGTCCTAATGGTAATTTTTCATCCTTCATCCCATTTGAGATTATTCATTTGTCTTCCTCTTATTAAGATCCACGTAGAAATGGAATCTTCGTACTCAAATCAACTTCAACCATAAATAAATAAATACAGATTAAATAAATATTTAGTTACGAAAATTTACATTTTTGCGTGGATCTTAATAATAAGGGGGAGAAGGAATCATCCCAAATGGGATGAAGGATGAGAAATTACCATTAGGACCCTATTTCTAACAATCAACTAACAAAATTTTTAACAAATGACTAAATTATGTAAAACCATCAACGTCGAGAACTAAATTGTGCACAAAAAGTCATTTAGGACTAAATTGAATAAACAACTATAATCAATGACTATATTAGGTATTAACTAAAAATTTCCATTTATTATGATTTTTGTTTGCTTCCATAAGTTTTCTGAAAGTAACCTCAGAATATCTTTTGTTTTCAAAAAATAAAAAATAAAAATCTCAGAATATCTTTTACAACACCGCCTTTTTTGTGGGCAGGGTAAGAAAATTCAAAATTTGCCACTTATTCAATTATTATTATTATTATTTTTTTTCCATTACCTCTGAATGAATATCATTACAGCATCACATGGGTATTGGGTAGTATATTTCCACACCAAAAAGAAAAGAGAAAGTTGAGAGGTGCAAATTGCAACATCATCCCTTTGTTAACACTTCTCTCTAATATTTTGTGGGCAAGGAGGGAGAGTGCAAGAAAGAACATGGAAGAGCAACATGGGATGTCATCCTCCATTAATGAACAGTTGATAGAGAAAAATAATGATGTTCATAACAAGGGATGTTTAGACAGGAAAGAGATTGTGGAGGAAGTGAAGAAGCAAGTATGGCTAGCCGGACCACTGATCGGTGTAACCTTTTTGCAGTTTTGCTTGCAGCTAATATCTGTGATGTTTGTTGGGCATCTTGGAGAGTTGCCTCTTTCTGGTGCTTCCATGGCCACTTCCTTTGCCTCTGTTACTGGTTTCAGCTTATTGGTCAGTTTCATTCTTCAATTCTACTATACTTTTCACCAATAATCTAGGATGTGTAAACCAGCTTGGTTGACGCGAGTGACTGTGCACTCTTGTCTCTTAAGAGAGGTCGGGAGTTCGAACCCCTTCTTGTATGGAAAAACCAAAATGGCCAGCACTTATCTTAATTGGGCCGGCCCGGTGCGAACAGAGATAGAGATTGGTTTAAGTATGATACGAGTTTAAAGGTGCCTCCTACAGTTAGGGCCTGCTCAAGACACCTAGTGTGGTGTAACCTTAAAAAAAATAAATTTAGGGTGTGTTTGGTTCAAACATGGGAATCGGAAACGGAACGAGAACTTAGTAATTGGAATGGGTTTTTGTGAAAATATTTTGCATGTTTGGTAGTATGGTCGAATTGGAATGATTACTAATATTGATGTTTGATTACAACTCTATAATCGGAATAAAAGTTTTTAAAATTAAAAAATTAAAAGATTGAGGAAGTCGATGAAGTGAGGAGAGATGAGTGAAAATGCGATGAAATGAGGAGGGATAAAACTGAATTAATGGAATGATACTTGATTTAAATTGGGTAATGAGTTCTGTAATTATAGAAGTAATCAAATCCTATACCTGTATTTTTAAAAAAGTTGTGGAACCAAACAATGTGTGTGACTTTCATCCCCATTTCTTGTGTCTAACCTCATGAACCGAACACACCCATATTGTTTTTAATATCATTGAATTGAAGCTAGCTAGCTGCCTAAATCTCTTGTTTGTTTATTGACTTGATTGGTGGATGAAGTAGATGGGGATGTCTAGTGCACTAGACACCTTGTGTGGGCAGTCCTATGGAGCAAAGCAGTACCACATGTTGGGCATACAAATGCAAAGAGCAATGCTTGTTCTTTTACTTGTAAGCATTCCCCTTTCGGTTATCTGGCTCAACACTGCCCCAATCTTGAAAGCGTTAGGCCAGGAACCCCAGATTGCAGACGAAGCCGGTCTCTATGCTCGGTTCATGACTCCCAGCCTTTTCGCCTATGGCCTCCTCCAGTGTCTTGTTAGGTTCTTGCAGACACAAAACAACGTTTTTCCTATGATGCTAACCTCCGGGATCACCACGGTGCTCCACATTTTTTCTTGTTGGGTACTCGTTTCCAAGTCTGGGCTGGGAAGCAGAGGGGCTGCTCTGGCTACCTCGGTGTCCTATTGGTTGAATGTGTTGTTGCTTGCTCTTTATGTCAAGTTCTCAGATTCTTGTTCCAAGACTTGGACTGGGTTTTCGAGGGAGGCGCTTAAGAACATGAGGACTTTCGTTGTGCTTGCAGTTCCCTCTGCTGTCATGGTCTGGTATGTTTTACCCTTGTTGAAGGATGTGCTTCTTAACTACACATTTATGTTTATATATTATATGCTCAACACGCCCTCACGTGTACAGGTCAATTACTTTTTTATTTGAAACCATATCTAGGTTGGCTTTGATACCAAATTGAAAGATGTGCTCTGTCTCAACTAAAAGTCTAAGATGATAGTTTGACTGCACATTTATGTTTCTATTGTTGGGCGGAGGCCGGTAAAGGGCTAAGTTCATCAATTGGTGGCTAGGTCATTGTTGGGCGGAGGCCGGTGAAGGGCCAAGTCTAGCAGCCTTTCGAAAATGTGAAGGCTGGTCGGTTTATAAGGAAATAAAGTTGCACATTCACTATCAACTATAGCTTTTTGCATAGTGGTTAGTGGTAAGCGCTTGTTCCTAACAAGTGGTATCAGGTCACGGGTTAGGAGTTTGTTGGGCAGAAGCCAGTGAAAGGCCAAGTCCAGCACCCTGTCTCTTGAAAATATGATGGCAGGCCTTCGGGCTACTTATATACTCAACACTTATCTCATTTGTTGATAGCTTGGAGATGTGGTCATTTGAAATGATGGTTCTGCTCTCCGGTCTTCTCCCAAATCCAGAATTACAGACTTCAGTGCTTTCAATCTGGTTAGATCAGAACACAGAACTATATATGAATCTTATGCCTTCAATTTCTTGAACACCATTTATAACAATAATCTGTAATTCACAGCCTCAACACAGCAGCAACAGTTTGGACAATCCCCTTCGGGCTCGGGGCTGCAGTAAGGTCAGTTACACACATACCTACAGCTCCTCTTAACGTTGTTGAATCCCGAAAAGCTTGATGACGTTTTGGGACCGAGAGCAGTAAGACTATTAACATAGCGTTATGCAATAATGCAGCACACGAGTGTCGAATGAACTGGGAGCGGGGCACCCGAGGACAGCACAGTTGGCTATCTGTGTTGTCTTGGCAATCACGGCTGGTCTGGGCATTCTGATAGGGTCGGTGATGATACTGATACGCGATGTCTTGGGATATGCTTACAGCAACAACATACAAGTAGTTGAGTATGTGTCGTCCATGATGCCTATTTTGGCTTTATCGAACTTCTTAGATGGACTCCAGGCTGTGCTTTCAGGTTGGTTTTCGTAAAACACAGAATCCGTTTACTTCAGAAAACTGCTCTCTATTTTCTGTTTTCTAATTTTTCAGTTTTTATTATCTGAATTTGGAATTTGCAAGTTGCAACTCCTCATCTGTTTTGGTTTTTTTATAAACTTGTGTATAGGGACTGTAAGGGGGTGTGGATTGCAAAAGATTGGAGCAATTATCAACCTTGGATCTTATTATATTGTGGGGATTCCTTCCGCTGTTTTGATGGCTTTTATTTTCCACATTGAAGGAAGGGTAAATTCTAAATATTTGTTTTTTTTTTCCTTGAAAATGTATAATTTGACTAATGCCAAAGACTTTGTGGTCGAATGGCATAACTGGGAGGCCACAAGTTCGAACCTATAGACATATACTATAGTGTAACAGAGTAAATGATTTATGCACAGGGCCTGTGGTTAGGGATTATATGTGCATTGACAGTGCAAGTGGCTTCTCTTCTCACTATCACCATTCGGACAAACTGGGAACAAGAAGTAAGCATATCATATCCCACCATATATATTTACTTTATTATACATCAAGTGGGTTGTGTTTGGTATGATGACATCAAATTACAATAATTCTTTTCCCTAAAAGAAAGAATGATAGATCAATAATAGGCAAGGAATGGAAATTGCTAAAGTAAATATAAAGGTGAATTAACACATACTTCTTTGAGGGGTGTATAAAGGTGAATTAACACTTACTTTTTTTGAGGTGTTTGGTAAATAGTTGCTAGTTGATTGATTTAGTGGGTTTCACTAATTGATAGCATTAGCTAATTGTAGAAAGATCTTTGATAAATTAGTTGTTAGCTAATAGCTTATTACACGCATGCAAGATGACTTTTTCAAAAAGCTGCTTTGAACAGCTTTTTAAATTTTAGCGTTTTGGAGCAATAAACTGTTAAAACTAATTAATCAAACACGTATATTGGTTGTTAACTCAGTCAAACAATTAATAGTGGTCAAATAAGCTAAAATTGACTGATAAGCTAACTATGTTACCGAACAAGGTCTCAGTACAACGAAACTGAGTGAAGACGTTTGTATTGTTTAGTATTATGAATTGCCCCAACAGGGTGCATATAGCTAGGTCATTTTGGACCTAATTGCATGAATTTGTGTAGTTCGGGGACCCAATTGCATTTCTTTTGAGTTCGATGACCTAATTGCAATTTGATGTACAGTTCAGTGGCATATTTGACCCTTATTCCTTTTTTTAAAAAAAAATGTATTTCTATACTTATTTATTTTTTAAATTTAAAACCCTAAAAGATGCTTTCATAGTTAAACAAGTGAGCAGCTCTAGACTTGAGCCAAGCGCAACTCAAGCTATCGAATTTGGATAAAACTAGCCTTGAGTTTCAAATTTCAAATCAAACTAAATTTCGAACTTGTAGTGTTTAAATAATTATTCTCAGCTCGATTGCACCTCTACACCAATTAGAGTTAAATTTTGCTATAATCCAAAACTAGAATGGAAAAACAAACTCATTCTCATCCTACTTTATGGTACTAAAGACAACCTAAAAGGCTCATATATATAGTCTTGTTTACTTTGTGTCACTTGACAAGTGCTTTTATGATGTTACATTATTATCCTTTTATGATACAGGCAAAAAAGGCCAGCGAGAGAGTCTACCATTCTGCAATCCCAATTGAGATAGTTTCCTGATTCACCCATCAAAATTACTAATTACAATATGGCCTGGCCGGAGAGAAGAATTTTGAAACATTTTTTTTTCTTTTTCCTTTTGAATTTGAAATAATGTATGATCTGTTCAAATGTTAGAGCATTTTCAATAGGATTTTTTTCATGGTTTTTGAAACAGTAAAAAATTAGAGGTTTGATTTTTAACAAATGTGGAGTGTTTTTTTGTTGGTTTTTTCTCTTGCTATTTTTTTTTTTTTTTTTTTTTTGTGGGGCCCGAAATGTGAGAGAAAATGGAAAACAACACAGGGATTCTACCTATGCTTGCTGGGCGCATATTTATAAACGTTTTCAATATTTTTTTTGTCAGATTCTTTTTAAATCTTTTTTTTTTCTTCCCCTTTTCCCTTTATCTTCTATCTCCTAATTGACACTTCAAAAATTGTGAAAATCAAGAGCTGATGAGGATGCTCATACATTTTGTACCAAGCTGGAGGTCAAATATCTAGCTACCTCGTTAAACTCTAGACGCAAATTATTAGATTTTTATGATCATATTTGTACTAGGGCAAGATATATAGATAGTGACATCAATATGCTAATGCAACATGCATGCATGCAATTCATGATAAATAACAGCTTGCGTTTATTGAGCTTTTAGTATTCATTGGGCCATGTATTAGCATATATGTTCACACTCAGAAGTTGCAGTTGAAGAGATTTGTCCATATTAAAAGCCAGTACATTTATATAGCTATTCATATATACTCCGTAATATATACATTAGCATAATACCATATAAGTAATTACGTACTTAACTGGGGGAAGAACAAGGATTGAATAATAACCAAGCCCCTCATTTCATGGAATTGAAAATTCCACCCTACGCCTCCCCAAGAATGGGGATTCGAAGCTAGATGGGAAGAAAAAAAGGTGTTGTATTGACAATCCTACCCCTTTTTCTTTACCAAAGATGGAGTTATTATTATTATTATTATTAGTGCTCTTTTATTAGGCGGTGAAATTTTGCATATACATTGTGTTGCCTAATAAACTTGGTTGTTCAAGATATTTTGTGTTATTGGGAAAGAGAAATAATTCGTGATAGTGTCAACATCTACTCCAAAAAGAGGGGAAATGATTAAATATACTACTCCGTATTAGATAATTAGGTATTCAGACTTCAAAAAAGTTGTCTCTTGATGTTAAAACTAGGTAAAACTCCACTTATTTGCTTTGCCTTACAATACAGTTTTTCCTCATCTAATACAGTTTGATGATGATTAGTTCTTTGCAAGTGAGATTTGTAAAAAATTAAAATTATTTTTGATATCACAGAATTGTTTTTAGGGACAATGTATCCCTCCAAGCACTCTTAGACCTTGTCAAGCTCCCCCAAAATATGTCCTTCCAACGTTCCAAAGAACTTGTAACCTTTACTCAGAACATGGATGGGTATAAAATGAGCCCCCATGAGGCATATCTATACTCATTCTACCTCTTCAACAAACGATGAATGTCTACTTGATCCTACGATTATGATTCTTTCTCTAAAATCCTCTTTAAAATTCTATACAATCATATGGGTTCTAAAAGATTCTATGAATCTCTGCATCTCTAGTGCTACATACATGATTCGCGAAAATTATACAAACTTTAGGAAACTATGTACTACTGCAGAAAATGTCTAGAACGATGTAACTAACCTCCAAAATGTGTGGCAAAGTGGCTCGGGGGCACTACACTAAGCTCATAAGCCTTGTTTACTTTTACGGTCACTTGACAAGTGCTTTTATGATGAAAAATGCTTCGTAGCATGAATCACTTGCATTATGACAAAGGCAAAAAAAAAAAGGTCAGGGAGAGAGTCTACCATTCTGCAATTCCAATTGTGATAGTTTCCTGATGCAGCCATCAAAATGACTAATTACAATATGGAGAAGAATTCTGGAACATTTTTCTTTTCTTTTTCAATTCGAAATTATGTATGAACTGTTCAATTGTTGCATGAATGAACACAAGATTGAGAGTGACATCAGTATGGCTCATATTAATGAAGAGGCTCCTGCAAGGCTGTCCACAATTCACGATAAATAACAGCATGTGTTTATTGACCAGTATATTTATATAGCTATTTGTCCATATTATTCCTCTAGTAACTAGAAAAGAGCCGACATGATTTACCTGTTAATTGTTGGCCTAGAAGATGGTTCCACCTCAAAGACTGAGAAATCCAAGGACATAGGATGATAGGAGAGCCTGCTCACTCATATGAATTCATTCCCATCGACATCTCTTATCCGCTTATGTGGCATTTCCCTCAAATCCCTCACGAGTAGGCATCACTCTCCTTGACTTTCTTGTTGGAGATAATACAACAGGTCCATCTTGCAGATTAAAATCTGAAACTGGGTTTTCTGAATCCCGCTTCGGTGGAGGTCTCGGGAGCAAAGCTGGCTCAGTTGGTGGAGGGAGAGATGAAAAGTACCTAAGCAGCACAGGGTAAACGTTGAGTATAATCCACAATTCCACATGCTAACTATTATGTTCATTACGAACGTATGCAATACAAACCGGTGTTCCAATGCCTGCTGTGCTGAAATCCTAGCTTTCGGATCATACAGAAACATCTTTGTCAATAGATCTAGAGCATCATCACTAGCCAAAGGAAATAGAGTGCGCAGAGGCTGTCCTGGAACATATTGGAACTCCACATAATCAGGCAGGTAAATCAGGTTAGGCCACTGGGATTGTTTTGGGGTACCAAAAACTGCAAAAATCTTTCCCAGCTGATCAATGTCACTGTTCCCCTAAAGAGTTTCCATGAGTTTTTAACAAACAGGTCAGGAAATACATAATACACAGAACATAAGAGAGACGATCTATTATTGCGAAAAATAGCAGAGCAAAATGTTCTTCCTTTTCTTTTCAAATAAAAAGTGATCTTGAAAGGGATACTAGGGATAATTTTGAGTTCTAATATTCTAGGTATAATGGATTACTCCAGGAAGCTCCAGCTCATTGCAAAATTCCAGTTTAAACAGGAGAAGAAGAATGTAATATAGGTTATGTAAAGAACGGTATGAATGACACAAAGGAAAATCTGCAATTCAGTACATATAGGGTATGTAATACAACACACAAGACCAAAAGAGAGATCATCCAAAGCTTTGATGTTACGGAAATTTCAAGTATCAGTATCAGTAGCAACAAGACACAGAACCAAAACGTGGTCAAGGAATGAAACAGTTTTCCTAATTGAATATTCAGGCATTCTAAAGTTTAGTGCTGCTTGACCATGTTAAGATTACCTTCCACGCAAAGTAATCCAGAATGAATAAATGGGAAGTGTTATTCTTTTTAGGAGAAAAATAAAATGCATGATAATTACACAATCTAGATTTCTAGGCAATAGAGAAGTTGAGATCTTATAATATATAGCAAAACAACAATAAAGAGCTTCAATACAACTTGACACATAAAAACAAGTGTTACCCGCCAAAGATAAATGTAAAAGGTTATTAAGACATAAAGAACGAATAACTTGTGATGTTCACCTGCAGAAAGGGTCTTCGTAGAAGTAGTTCGGCAAAAATACAAGCAGCAGCCCATATGTCAACTCCAGATCCATATTGCTTGGCACCAAACAATAACTCTGGTGCTCTATACCATGTGGCAAAGACCTAACAATGTGTAAAAAACTTGAATAAGTACTCTTTCTTATCTCAACCAGTACAGGATTAGCAAGCAAGACGAGATGACTTTACCAAGTCAGAAAAAAAAAAATTAAAAAAAAAAACACACACATGGTCCTTTAAAAATTTGAAAGAGGATCAATCACACTTTTAGACCCTATTTTTATATTACTTTTAGAGCAAATATAGCATATTCTGCAAATATCCTCTTCAACAAAGGTAACTTTGAGGAAAAATAGAGTTCAAAACTTGTGCCTTTACCAACAACTGTTTCTAGAACATGGAAATATTTATAATTTGTAAGAGACACAAAACCTTATTAGTAAATCTTCTGTCTGGGCTGCCAAATAAACGGGCTAACCCAAAGTCAGCAAGCTTGAGCTGGCCATTAGGTCCAATTAATAAGTTGTTTGGTTTCATATCCCTGTAATGAATAAAATAAATGAATTTAAGTGAATCAGGATAAAATCAAAGCCTAAATAAGCAACTTGTTCATGAAGATCTTACCTATGCAAGACCCACTTTTTATGGCAAAATGCAAGTCCCTTTAGTGTCATCTGCAGATATGACTTTATATCTGCAGGCGAGAGAACTATATTTCTATCACGAATGACAGCTTCCAAATTGGTCTCCATGAACTCAAACACAAGATGCAAGTTCCCATCACGAGGAAAGGCATCGGTCAATTCAATTATATTAGGATCCTTTAGCTCTTTCAATAGTTTGATTTCCCTCAAGGCAGTGAACTCCACACCTTCTTCCTGCTTCCCAGGGCGAATTTTCTTAATGGCAACTACCTGTCCTGTCTGCGTATTCAAAATTGTAGTATGGACAGTTCCGAAGATTAAAGATTAAAGAATTACTACCCGGAAAACAAAGTAGCCAAAACAAGCCGAGAAATCTAAGAACCTGTCTTGTCAAGTTTGAGATGCAGTACTTAAAGACTAAATAACAAATTACAATCAGGAAAACAAAGTGGCTAAACAACCTGCCAGACCTCAGAGCCTATCTTGTTACAATTTATTTAATGTGTCCAATTTCTTTCCAGTAACTACAGAATTTATATTGTACTAGTTGCCAAGCTAGAAGGCATATCAATTGAGTTCTAAAGGGTCCAAATTGCCGGGTTCATTTCACATAAGAAATCAGAAAGGGAAAGAAAAGAAAAGCACACAGAGATTAATTTAGTGCAAGTAATTTACCTTAGTATCGATAGCTTTGAAGACCTCACCATATGTACCTTCACCAAGAGCTCCGCGCTTCAGATAACGATCCACCACTTTCCTATTACTACTCTCTAGCAGTTCCGACATGACCTTGGCACAAGATATCGATAAAGGAAAGCAAACCCTAGTGCTGCAGAAAGAGTATTTTCTAGAGGAAAAATGATCGAAGCTGCTTTACCCGGAGTAGACACTCCCTTCACCGCCTGTCGCCGTCAATGCTCCCCCGACTATCGCCGTTCACCATGCTCCAAAACCGCTTAAAGGTGAAGGAGGAGAAGAGATGATCGGTTTAAACTTCAAAGTAAGATTGAGTTTGAAGGAGGATAGGACTTATTCTCTTAAACATAGTTAATTCCAACCATGTTAATTTTTTAAAATTGATCATCATATTTTAATTTAGACAAAAAATATCCTTATTAATCCTTTTGTTAACCTTTAGTTCGTTAGGCGTTAATGTAGGGGCTAAAATAATTATTTCTTTAGCTTTTTTTCTTCTTCCCCTGTTTGAGATGTTAGAAAATCTTGGACAGCATTTTGTCGAGCTCGACTCAACTCTACCCCGCAATTAGCTTCCCGAAAAGCTCTTTTCCAACATTTGCAAGCATTACGATTTTTTATCTTTAAGGTTTAACATCATGTCTTACTGTGCTATAGATTTACTTCTTACGTTCCATTTTTTTGGTGATTTAGTGGGTTTCTTCTTTTAGCTATTCGCAAGCTGGGTTTGAAATGAAGGACGTGTTTCTACACGTCAAATTGATAGAGCAAGCGTCAATGGAGGATCACCCAGCGATTATGATACAAGAAGTCTCTGATGGTGAAGTATTAAGGCTCACATTTGCTTGTAACTCTTCTATTTCCTGGTCAGCCATGTCCGGGGCACTTGATAGCGTCTCGATTTGTTGTAAAAAGATATAGATCTTCGAGAAGAAAGGGTTCACATTAGGGGTTGTTTTGCTTTCAGTTCAATTCGATCAGAAAAAAAAAATGTTCAAAACTCGGATAAAAAACACTATTAAATCCACTCTTAAGAAGCCAAAAACTATTAAGCTCCCTTTTGGACTCTGTGGGTGTCAAGAACAGAATACTCGAGGGACAGAGGTTGGGAAGATTGAGGATGACTGCAATCAACCAAATTATAAGAATTGAAGCGAGAATTTAAGCCTGGAAATTCAATTCCAAACACCTTTGCCCAGATCTTCATTCCTAGTATCTGTGGATGCAATCTGGTGGGGATGAGATTGAGAAGTGGCTTTTGAGTTCCAACACCCTCGAGTTTAGTGATCAGACTGGACCTTGCACATTCAAAGAGGTATGCAGTGGGGAAGAAGAAAGCAAGCTAAAGAAATGACAATTTTAGCCCCTACACTAAAACCTAACAAACTGAAGGTTAATGGAAGGACCAATGCTGGAATAAATCTGATAGTTAAGGGTCTTATTCGTCCAAATTAAAAAAACTAGAACCAATTTTGAAAAATCACAATAGTCAGAGCGTTACTGAATGCTAGTATGAATTGGGTTCATTCTTAGGTTTTTTTAAAGTCTTTGGAGATGATGAACAGTTCATATTTATTCTCTTCAAATATTGTTGCTCAGGAGTTCTTTCATCAACAAAGATGACTTCTGGATTAGATGAAGATATAGCTTCCAGTGATTCAATGCCCTATTTGAAAAAAAAAAATAAAAATAAACGATTAAAAACGTTAGCATAAAAACATTTAAAACAGTACATAAAATTTTTCTTGAACTCTTTTTCATCAGCAAGCTTCATAATAACACTTCCTTCTTCACTTTTTTTGACCGAATTACCTATTGCTTCGTCATTTTTCACTACTAGAACAATAAAAGCAGCATTTCCCCTATAATTGAATTGATCATGTCGTGGGACTATCCTTAAACTTCATGGTCTTTCCAATCAATCATCAATTTCATTGGGCATACAACCCTCCTATGTCAACCAAAAAATAATAATAAATAGTATAAAACAGATAATATTATTAACATGATCTAAAACAAAGTGGTGATTTCACTAACCTCAGAATATTTCCTCTTCAACTCGCTAACAGTGACCCCTAATAGAGACGAACACAAATTATCTCAAAGTAGTAGTTGGCCATCTTGCTCAACATCCGGAATAACAATGACCACTCTATATTTAATTATTCTGTCAGTCAACTGTTTGTCACATGCCTTACAGTACATTTTATCTTTATTTTCTTGAAGTTTCTTCCCACAGCCCTTAATCTTACATGCAGTGAAGCACCAATCGCGTTCAATATCTAAAATTTCTCCAACGACCCAAAATTCTTTTACATATAAATGATATTTAAAATGCGTTAGCAATTTAGCAGTTGAATATTTAAACGAATTCAATATAAATTGAATATCAGTGATTTTGACCTTCTTATCGTCATGAATACCCTTCAAAGAAGTGACTGTGATATTCTTATTCGACATAACTTCCAACGATCTAGATCCAGTGATTTTTGAACTTGAGCTTATACTACGTATAAGAGTAAAGAACCTAGGCAAACTACTTAAAACAGATAACTTGTAATTGTAAAAGATTTTGTGAAGTACAAATTATATGGTGCATAAAAAAAAGTAAACTGTCCCAATACCTCTCCTTAAAAGTATTCGTAGTTGAACAAAACCTTAATTGTAGTGTAGAAACTGGAAATCCTAACTTCCCCAACTAATATGAAAAACATTTTAAAATAGGTATATTCGAAATAATTTAATTTAAGTCTACTATTGTGTTATTACTTACCATCAGTGATCCTGGCTCTACAAAGTTGTAGTATAACAATCAATGGATTTATTAAAAGAACATTATAGAAATAGCAAAATCGAATCCACATAACCATCCCACATGGTTATGGTCGACAACTCTCCCTGAATAAAAACAAATCGATTTCGTAATAAAGGCTATATATTTATCTATCTTTATTTATACAAATAAAGAAGGCATAATAATTTTACAAAAATACATACCTACAATCTTCAATGACGAAATCAATAACCTTTGAAGATTTTGATTAACTTGAATAACTTTTGGCTCATTAGTGAATTACACGACCAATCAAATCTGTGAAAACAATCAATAACATAGGAAGATTGCATATATGAATGAATTAGAATAATATGAAAGAAGAATGTAAGCAACACTAAATGTAGGACGACGTTGTAATGATAACTTACCAATTAATTGGTTACAATAAACACCTCATTGAGTCTTCAAGGATCTAAATTTGCTAAATTTAAACACGCGTTTGGAAAAAATGGAATCATTCTAATTCGAAATAATGATCACCGTGGCATTGTTTGCTTTCATATTGTATTTGTGCTTGCACGACTTAACCTCACACGGAACATATGCACACTGTTTAAATAATGTATAAATGCAATACATACATTATAGTCAAGAAATAAGCACTCCAGAGTTTAGTGGTTCAAGGGTGTGCGTTGATATTCTCTAGACAAATAACAATGCATTAACCGAAGGCGTCTAGATGTTTCTCTTGTCTTAGGAGAGAGATCAGATGCAGAAAGAAAATTTTACTCCGTCACTAATTAATGGAGAGAAAGCTAATACAAATAAAATGGAACAATAAAAAGTATATAGTGGTAGAAAATAAAAGACTTTATAATCCTTTTATAAGTAATTTACCCGTGAGGCCTTAGCATATATATATATATATATATATATATATATATATATATATATATTGGTTATATTATAAATTACTTAAATTATTCGGTGATAAGCATCCAATACAGAGGTAAATTTGTCAGTAAAAGAAAAAAAAAACTGACCAATATGTAGAATATGTAGAATTATTAAAAGTTATAATATATCCTGGAAGAAGAAAAGTTATAATATATCCAATTTATAATTTTTCCGTATATATTTCCTTATTATACTTTTAAGATTAATGTTCTGGATTATATTAATTAATTAATAATAATTAATAATTAATAATTAATATTAATAATTAATTAATTAATTAATAATTAATATTAATAATTAATAATAATAATAATAATAAATAATAATTAATAATTAATATTAATAATAATAATTTTATAATTACTTAATTTATTTAATTACTTAATAATAATAATTTTATAATTAAGAATTTTATAATTACTTAATTATTATATTAATAAATAATCAATTATATATTCATTTTTGTATACCCTAATTAATATATTGTAAGAATATTTTATGAATATTTGATATTGGTAATTGATATCATGGTAAGTTGGTCAATTTTATTTTTTATTTTTTTTATTTATTTATTTTTTTTATCATTACGTTGTTAGTTTCCTTATATTTATTTATTCATTTATTTATATACAATATTAATACTTACTTTTTCCGCCAAACTTTTATATAGTCAATTAATTAAATATTTTATTAGTCAAATAATTAATAAAATTTATTTGATAAGTAAATGTAAAAATTGAAATTAATTAAAATATATTACTTGATAATATTATTTCCATATTCATGTATTAATGTAATTACATACCGTATAGAAAAGATATTAATTAGGTATTAGGTAATTGGGTAATAGGTAATAACATAATAGCATAATTGATAATATTATGTATGATATTATATTCTTTAATACAATTGGTAACATTATTGTTTACAAATTCTATTTATTGGTCAATTTTTTTACTTGCAAATTCTTACTTATAAAGGGATCATTTTCATTTTCTACAACTACATACGATGTATTCTTCCATTTCATGTGTATTAGCATATATTCTCTCTTTTAATTAGTGATAGATTCAAACTTTCTTTCTGCATCCGATCACTCTCTAAGACAAGGCCGAAAAACATTTATACGCCTTCGGTTAATGCGTTGTTATTTTTTTAGAGAATATAAACACAAACCCTTGAATCACCTAATTAAACTCTAGAGTCCTTATTTAATGACTATAGGGTATGTATTATACATTACTAGTATTTGTCCCGTGCGATGCACGAAAAATATGTTATAAAAATATACCCTATATGAGGTTTATTCATATATAAAATTTTTGTTATTTAATAATTATTATGTGTGAATTCTTATGATAAAATTATGAATATAAATATATTTACAATTAAAATAATATTTAAGGTGTGTGATTACTACAAATCTTAAATTATATTAAAAATTTAGTACATAGTATTTAATATTACAAATTTTTAAGAACTTAGTAAATTACAATAGTAATTGAATTACAATTTTAGAGTCACCACGGATCAAAATTTTTAGACATTTGAGATTTCTAACTCTAGATGTAGCAACATACAATTGACCTTTAAAGACCAAAATCACAATCTTAGTTCGAACATTGATTTTTTCTTCCAAATACTATCGAATTAAGTGTGTAATCAATAAAAGATGAGAACTAATAATTCGAGAATATAATCTTAATGTTACTAAGCCTACTTCACGTCAATTAAGTTGGAGATTGTTGTTGGATAGTATTCGATGAATCCACAAATAACGCATCTTTGTCTCCGTAGTCCTCAATATGCACATCAACAATCTTAAATATTAGGCCGCCTAGCTATGCCATATATTAATTTCAAACTTATGAACTTTGGGGTTGCATGCAATAAAAATTATATTTTAAATATACTAAGGGAGTAAGGGTACATTATATATGTATGTAAGGTACTTTCAATATAAAAATAATTATTTTTAATATATTAAAAATGTATTTGATATTCATGATCCATACAATTATGTGGACCATCGTTCACACAATAATTTGTCAGTAGAAATTGAAATATAAATGAATATAATAAATAAATAAATATACATATATATATATATATATATATATATATATATATATATATATATATATATATATATATATATATATGAAACTGTCAGTGGAAATTATTAGCATTATTATTATTGCAATTATTATTATTGTTGTTATTGATATTATAATTAACAATATTATTATGGTCTTGTGAAAATTAAATATTGATTATCACCATTTAATTTTCACAAGACCATATGGCTTTATTATATATAGGATTTAAACAACAATTTATTTCTATTCTATTAAATATTTAAATATTAAATATTTACTTAATTTACTTAATAATTTTAATTAATGAATGATTCCCATAGGGAATTTGCATCCATTTATAAATTTCAAAAGAATTTGTCAAAAAATTCAGTAAACTTTTGAAGGAAGGAAAAGTTTATAACATCTAGAATTTCATTGTACATACGTCTCGTGTGAGATTTAAGTCATGCGAGCACAAAAACAATATAAAAGTAAACAATGACATGGTGATCAGTGTTTTGAATTAGAATGATTCCGTTTTTTCCAAACACATGTTTTAATTTAAGGAATATAATTCTTGAAGACTCAATGAGGTGTTGATTGTAACCACTTATATTGGTAAGTTATCATTACAACGTCATTCTATATTTAGTGTTATTTACATTTTTCTTTCATATTATTTTAATTCATTCGTATCTGCAATCTTCCTATGCTATTGATTGTTTTCACAAATTTAATTGGTCGTGTAGTTTTCATTAATGAGCCAAAAGTTATTCAAGTTAATCAAAATCTTCAAAGGTACGGTTAATTGATTTCGTCATTGAAAATTATATATATGTATTTTTGTAAACTTATTATGCCTTCTTTATTTGTATAAATAAAGATATAAAGATATAGCCTTAATTACAAAATAGAGTCGATTGACCATATAATTAAATATAATTGCAGATCTTTTATCTTGAATGTATACAGAAATATGTACGAGAAAATTATAAATTGTTTAAATTAGTTCGTGATAATGATTCAAGAATTCTAACAACCTAAACTTATATAGAAGTCCATATATAAGCAAAATCCTCCTATTTTATTTTTCCGCCTAAATTTTTGTAGTCAATTAAATAAATATTTTATTGATCAAATAATTAATAATTTCGTGTAGAAAGACATTAACTAGGTAAGAACATAATTGATAATATTATGTATGGTATTCTATAATATAATTGATAATATTGTTTCTATATTCACGTATAGTAACGTAATAACATATCATTCTGCTAAACGTAAAATTGTAATCATCCAACGTATTTCTGCCTTTGTACTCTCCGTCAACTCAAATCTTGATTGTTGGTCGTGAACTTCATCCTAGATACAGAAGGAATGAAATCCAATTTAGAGTGATGCGTGTCTATCGACTTCCAGAGACAAGAGGTTCTCAAACAATCAACTCTATAGATTGTGTAATCCATGATGTTGAGGTATTATTTTTGTACTATTGTCTTAATATTTTGTATTTCAAAAAGTTTAGTTTATGCATATGATATTTTTACACTACAATTTCAGGGAATTTTTCTACATATTCCTAAAATACTTGCTCAAAAATAGATGAAGAAATTTAAAGAAGAGAGAGCTTATCAAATTAATTTTTTTTGGTGATTTATAATTTGTATATAAACAAAACAACTACTCACAGGTATATGCTGCAGTTTTATTCTAGTGTAGGAGTATTGAAGGATGCAGATTTCCTACACATATTTATGACAAAAAAGATTATAATTTCTTTGAAGATGTTATTTGTTTAGCACTTCCATTATTTTCCTTTTCGTATTACTTTATTAAGTTATTTTACTTATTTCTCACTTTCTGACGAACAGATGCATGAAATTCTTACTGAAAATTTGGAGCCTATCAAAATTAATTAAATACTGATAGGCTCCTAATTTCAAATAGAAATTTTAGGCACCTATCTATTCAGAAAGTCGTGAAAGATAAATAAATAATAAAAAAAAAACCTCAATTAAGTAATACGAAAAGAAAAATAATGTAAATATCAAACAAATAACCTCTTCAAAGAAATCATAATCTTCTCTATCATAAATATGTGTAAAGAGAACTGCATCTTGTAATACCCCCAAAGTTGTAGTAGAATAAAACTGCAACATATATTTGTGAGTGATTGTTTTGTTTATATACAAATTATAAATCACCTAAAAAAATTTAATTCGATAAACTTCCACTTCTTTAAATTTCTCCATTCACTTTTAAACAAACATTTTAGGAATATGAATAAGTAGAAAAGTTCCCTGAAATTGTAGTGTAAAGAAATGTTGTAAAAAAAAAAAACATATGCATAATCTAAACTTTTTGAAATACAAAAAATTAAAACAATAGTACAAAAACAATACCATAACATCATGGACTACACACTTTATAGAGTTGGTTGTTTCATAATCTCTTATCTCTAGAAGTCGATAGCACTATAAACTTAATTTTATTCCTTTTGTGTCTAGGATGAAGTTTACGACCAACGATCTCAATTTGAGTTAAAGCTATTGCTATTCGGTAAAAATAGGAGAGTATAGAGGCAGAAATACGTTGGAAGCTTACAACTTTACATTTAGCAGGATGGTCTATTTAAATAGCAGAATGATATGTTATTACTTTACTATACGTGAATATGAAAATATTATTACCAATTATATTATAGAAAACCATATATAATATTACCAATTATGCTATTATGTTATTACTGAATTACCTAATTAACTTCTTTCCTACACGAAATTATTAATTATTTGACCAATAAAATATTTAATTAATTGACTACAAAAGTTTCGGTAAAAAAATAAAATAAGAGGATTTTGCTTTTATATATAGAATATATAGATATATAGCAATGTGTCAAAAATCGCGCCTAGGCGCTAGGCGCCGCCGGCCCCGGATGATTCGGCCAGAATCGGCCTCTTCCGCGGCCGGGTGGCTAGGCGGCGATTAATCGGCCGAACCGGCAATTAATCGATCGAACCGGGCGCCTAACCAGCCGGCCAAACCGGAGTTTTTTAATTTTTTTTTTTTGTTGAAAAGTGTAGAAAGTTCGATAAGACATAACTTTTGACTCGATTGTCCGTTTTGGACAATTTTTTTTTTCAAATCGCATATTGTTTTAAGATCTATACATCGCAAACGGCCAAAGGCGAGGCGGTTTGGTCTTCTAATTTCTCCAAAAAATGCTTCTTTTGTTCTTAATTTTAATTTTTTTTTATGTATTTAGATGGTTTTAACAATATTCAAAACGATTTTACAACCACTTATATAAATAATTTGTAAGAAAAAACTAGACGAACCCTATATTTTATTAGTGAATTTCACAATTTGTAATTAATTTTTTTTTTAAAAAAAAATTAAAAATTAAATAAATAAATCGGCGCATTCGGCACCCCCTTGGCACTTAGGGGGCACCTAAGCGTTTTTTGCAACCTTGATATATATAGATTATATATAGATTATTATCATCAATGGCTGTGCATTGCTTGACAAATGGTTTTGAAAAATGGTTTGGGTAGCATTTAACAAACTACTTTTAAAAAATGGTTTTAACTTTATAATGGCCGGTGGCCTGACATTAAGTATTAGAATGTAAATCTAAGCAAGAAAAACATTCATTTCGTGTCATCCTAGATTTTAAATTTATGCTCATTGTGATTCAACTGTGATTTTCTGCCCTCATAAACATTACACACTATGGTAGTTGGATGCATTAAGCTCATAATGTTACTCAACAAGTTACGTTCCATCCTTTAATTTGCAGGCTGATGAAATAGCATCAAGAATGAGAGGGTCTTTTGATCAGGTAGACATTATTATCTAATTGGAATATTACTGCTAAAAGTGCTATTATGTATTAACTGTATTATAGATCTAGCCACAAAGCCGATAAATCTAACCTCACCAGAGTAAGGTAGAACCTCCGGTCTGACCAAAGTCACTAACCGATCGAGAAGAAATCCATTGATTCCGAACCACAAATCGCTCGGCCAGAAAATCGCACGGGAATCACCGCCGTAACCTGATAGACTCAACAAAAACGCTGGCGAGAGTAGAAAGATAGAAATCTATAAAAATCAAGAGAAAAATTACAAAGGGAACGAGAGAACCTGGTGGATGGGGCGAACAATCTCTACATGCAACCGGTTTTGACGGAAGATCGCCGGAGAAGACGAGCTATCGCCGGAGGCCAGGGTGATTACCGCCAATCCATCGCCGGAACAACGAACCAAACCCCGATGGAAATGGACAAAGACGAGAGGAAAGGGAGAGAAGCGATTCTAGTGTAAAGAAATCTGATGAGAAAAATAATTCTTACTCTATTTAATTAGGAGTGCGACAGAAGAATATCTAGAAATCCGGGATATCTTTCCTAAAAAAGAAATCCGGGATATTTTTCCTAAAAAAGAAATCCGGGATATTTAATGCGGTGCAGATTTTGAAAAGGGAAATCCAATCCAATAGATTAAAAGCAAATTACCATTGAGATTTTAACAAAGAAATTCCAAAGATATTTATATAAAAAAGGTCGCAAAGTTAATTATTTTTTTTAAAAAAAATTTGCTATCCTTTTTTAATAGGGTCGCGAAAATTATATTTTTTTTAATTGACCGTGTTTTTGTAACTCTTCCTATCAATAAGGATGTCGAAACTTAATGTATTTTCAAAAAAAATTGCATCCCTTTAATTTAAAAAGAGTTGCGATTTCTTTTAAATTTATAATTTTATTTTTTGTTGCTCTTTTTTAATAAAGAGTAACAAAAATTAACATTTATATGCTCATTTTTGTACTTGTGCATACCATTGTCTCCGGAGAAAAATAGAGGAAAAATTATCCTCGAAAACAATTGTCTCCGGAGAAAAATAGGAAAAAAGCGCAAGCGCACGTGGCGCTCGCGTCACAATTCACTCTACTTTATATATATTTTTAAAGAAAAATGTCACTTTTTTTTCATGAATTATAGGCTTATAGCATTTTTTTTTCCTATGTTATTCATGCATCCATATTTGCTCCCTCAATCATTTTAAAAGCGGCAGTTTTTCCCCTTTGATGTTAAATAGACATTTTTACCCTTAAAATAATTATTTCATTTATTTTTCTTCTCCAACAAATTATTACTTATATGTAGGGATGACTATGGTTCGATTTGAACCAAACCGGACACTAGCAATCCAACTGAAATAGTAGGGATAGTTCTTGTTATGATTTAGAATCTGAAACAAAATAAAATTAATTGTTGAATTTAGACTATTTAAAATAGAAAATAAAATTTATAAAAATAAATAAATAAATTTTAAAAATTGGAATCAGAATAAAATAGTCTAAATTCAACAATTATTTTATTTTATTTTATTTTTTACGGTTCTGAATCGTAACAAGAACCGTCCATACTATTTCAGTTCGGTTGTTATAGTGTTGGTTCAAATCGAACCGGAGTCAAATAATTATTTTAAGGGTAAAAATATCCATTTAACATCAAAGGAGGAAAAACGGTTACTTTTAAAATAATTGAGGGTGCAAATGTGAATGCATAAATAACACTAGGGAAAAAAAATGCTATATGACTATAATTCAACGGAAAAAATGTACCATTTTCCCTTCTTTTTTTAAACGGAGGCCTTAGGGATGACAATTGAACCCGCCCCGACGGGAAAAACCGACCCCCGCCCCGACGAGGACGGGTTCGGGGATTTATTTCGGGGAACAGGGGCGAGGATGACGAGAATTCCCCAATCCCCGGCGGATGCCCTCCCCGTCCCCGTCCCCGATCCCCGATCACCGACCCCGTCCTCGAATCCCCGGCTAATAATATATATATATATATATATATATATATATATATATATATATATATATATATATATATATATATATATAATATATAATATATAATATGTAATATTAATAATATTAAGAATTTCAATTAGTAATTTTAGTATTTAGTGCAAAAATGTTTAGTGTAGTAAACTGTTTAGGAATTAAAATTTGTAGTTACTGTAAACTGTTTAGTATTTAATTTTTTTTTAAAAAAAAAAAACTAGTCTTTTATTTTTTAATAGGCATAAATAAAAAACGGGGCGGGGATTTCAAAGATTCCTTACCTTCAAATTCATTAATTAATTATATTCACTACATTATCCATTGTCTTCTTTTTACACTATATTGTAATTAAATACGGAGTATCAAAGTTATAATACAAAATATGTTATATATTTATTTACCGAGTACTTTGTACAAATATGATAAATATTAATATTTTGTTCAATACTTTTACATTATAATCTATGACACACATCTCACAACACATGAAACATGTAGGGGGAAAAACTACTATTGCCAAATATTAACAGTCGCTTACAAGATAAAGAGTTCATAGTACAACTAAGATCCTAATCATATACACAACAATGCAAATCTAAATTATACACCATAATATCATTGCATGACGCTACTCTCTATACTACCACTAGTAACTCAATTGCACATGACACAATACCAATAAAAAAGAAGAGGACAAGTACTGACGATGAAGATAATGACAATGCTACCCAAAAGAGAATTAAGAAGACTTAGAGAAATTTAAACCAAAAGTAGTACTCCATATTTATTTAGACTATCGTTTTTAGACTAAGTATTTAGACTAGCGTTATTACGAAGTTGCAAACATTTGTTTTAGCGACAATTATAATCAATCTCTCATATATTATTTTGCATTTATATACTTTGAATTACTGATTTAAATAAACAAATTCAACATTCAATTACATATGCATAAACATCTCCTATATAATATTGCATTGATATACTTTGAATTACTTATTTAAAAATAATCATTGACCATTATCCTAGTGAAAAAACTAGTATATTAAACAGCAACCTCAAGGCTGTTTCCACAATTTATTTTTATAATTATATTTTTTACTTTTATTTTTTAAAAATTTTTTATTGTATTAATTGTTGTTATTATATTTAGTATTTAAAATTTTATATATTACGATATGTTAATTTGTTCTATAGACGATTTCAGATTTTTATTTTATTTTATAATGTCGGTGACGCATAAACTATCGTCCTTAATTATACCATTTTTAAAAATACATGGACTAAATTGAACAAAATTAAGGTAGAATGACCAAATTAACAAAACACTATAGTATAAGAATCTGACCACCATTCTTCTATCCCAATTGAGATAGTTTCTGATGCACCCCATCAAAATGACTAATTACAATAAGGAGATTGGAGAAGAATTTTGGAACATTATATTCTTTTTCTTTTTCTTTTTGGAAATTATGCACTGAACTATTCAATCCTAATTGCCAGTATTAAACAACATAGTACAGTCTTCAAAGTTCAAATACACATATAGAAACAGCATAGGTTTAGTGATTTCACACAACAATCAAAGGATTCATTAAACAATATTGAAAAAAAAAAAACAATGTTTACTCAGTTATACAAGTAAAATAAATAATAAGTATACTATTGTATTACAATTATTATGTTAAAAATCAAGATCATTAATGATATTTGCAACTTGAAGTTTTGGGCCTTTGATGGCCTATGGCAAGTGTGAATACAGGACACTTTTGAAAGACTGAATTTGTTAAAATTGGCACACTTTGGCAAGGACAGCAATGGCGGGAAGTCTGAAACGCAAACTAAACACAATAAGAATAAGAATCAACATACACAAAACGAAAACGAAAAAGAAAAAGTCCAGACAAACCTCACAAAAAATGTTGCATCACCAAACAGGAGGTCAAATATCCACAGCATGTATATATAACTCAGTCTTCTGGTTGGAATTCAAGATCTAATTTCCTCTTTAAATGTGATCTGTCAGCACTGCACACAATAAACACGAGATTGATAGTGAATTCAGTACGAGCTCATATAAATGAAGGGGATACTGCAACATGCAATTCATGATAAACCAGTATATTTACATAGCTATTCATATATTAGCATAATACAATAAGAAATTACTTAACAGAAGAACAAGGATTGAATAATAACCACCCAAATAGTTTCAGAATATAAAAAAACTTCATTCATTGATACAGGATAACATAGACCTCACCTAGAAGCCTTCCCTACCAATTCTCTCACTAGTGGTCATCAAAGAAAGGAAAATAAGAAAAACAAATAGGAAAAAAAAAAAAAAAAAAGGCTGATGGGATTGCATTACGAGATTCTGCCACTTGGTTAATGTTAGCATCTACAGATTTGCAAGGAAGTTTAGATCAAATCATTCAAAGCTTTCAAATATATCAAGTACAGACAACCCAATGATAATCATCTTTTCAAATAGATCATACTTCACAGAATATTATTCCTCTAGTAACTAGAAAAGAGCCTAAATGATTTACCTGTTAATTGTTGGCCTAGAAGGTGGTCCCGCCCCAAAGACTGAGAAATCCAAGGACATAGGAGCCTGCTCACTCCTCTCTCCAGCTGCTTGTCTGAATTCATTTCCATGGACATCTGTCCTAACTGCTTGAGAGGCATTTCCCTCAAATCCCTCACGAGTAGGCATCACTCTCCTTGACTTTCTACGCGGAGACAATACAACAGGTCCATCTTGTGGATTAAAATCTGAAACTTTGGGGTTGCCTGATTCCCGTTTCGGTGGAGGTCTTGGGAGCAAAGCGGGCTCAGTTGGTGGAGGGAGAGATGAAAAGTACCTACACAGGTAACCACTGAGTATACTCCGCATGATAATTATTAAGTAAATAACCAAGTAATGCAAAACAAACCGGTGTTCCAATGCCTGTTGTGCTGAAATCCTAGCTTTTGGATCATACAGAAACATCTTTGTCAATAGATCTAGAGCATCATCACTAGCCATAGGAAAGAGTGTGCGCAGAGGCTGTCCTGGCACATATTGGTACTCCACATAATCAGGCAGGAAAACCATATCAGCCCACTGGGAGGATTTTGGGGTACCAAAAGCTGCAAAAATCTTTCCCAGCTGATCAATATCACTGTTCCCCTAAAGAGATTCCATGAGATTTAAACAAACAGGTCAGGAAGTACATAACGAGTATGTGACAGAAAATTATCTACACAGAACATAAGCGAAGACATATTATTGCAAAAAATAGCAGAGAAATATGTTTTCGTTTCTTTTCTTTACAAATATACAGTGACCCTGAAAGGGATATTTTGCCATTCTAATAATCTAGGTATAATGGATTTCTCCAGGTAGCACCAGCTAATTGTAAAATCCCAGTTTAAAAAGGAGGAGAAGATTGTAATATAGATTATGTAAAGGACAACTATGAATGACACAATATAGGGTATATAATACAACACAGCCAAAAGAGAGATCCCCCAAGGCCCCAAATGCTTTGATGTTATGGAAAACTCCAATACAAGTTAAATGCTGATTAATCATGTTAACATTTCCTTCCACTCAAAGTAATCCAGAATGAATAAAAGGGAAGAGTGTTATTCTTTTTAGGAGAAAATATAATGCGTGATAATTACACAATCTAGATTCTAGGCAATAGAAAAGCTGAGATCTTATAATATATAGCAAAACAACAATAAAGAGCTTCAAAATAACGTGACCTATAAAAATAAGTGTTACCAGACAATGACAAATTTGTTGTTATTAAGACAAAAAGAAGAATAAATAACTTTTGACATTCACCTGAAGAAATGGTCTTCGTAGAAGTAGTTCTGCAAAAATACAAGCAGCAGCCCATACATCCACTCCAGGTCCATAATGCTTGGCACCAAACAATAACTCTGGTGCTCTATACCATCTTGCAAAGACCTAACAATTTGTAAAAAAAACTTGAATAATTACTCTTTATTATCCCAATCAGTACAGGATTAGCAAGTGAGAAAAGATGACTTTACCATGTCAAAAAGAAAAAAACAAACACATGGTTTACAAAATTGAAAGAGGATCAATCACACTTTTAGACACTATTTTTAATTACTTTTAGAACCTATATAGCATATTCTGAAAATATTTGTTTCAACAAGCATAACTTTGAGCAAAAAAGTACTCCGTAATTCACAATGTGTGCCTTTGCCAACAACTGCTTCTAGAACACGTAAATATTTATAACTTGTAAGAGACACAACACCTGATTAGTAAATCTTCTATCTGGGCTGCCAAATAAACGGGCTAGGCCAAAGTCAGCAAGCTTGAGCTGCCCATTTGATCCAATTAATAAGTTGTTTGGTTTCATATCCCTATAATGAAGAAACAAAAATGAAATTAAGTGAATTTCAATCAAATCAAAGCCTAAGTAAGCAACTTGCAAGCGACGATCATACCTATGCAAGACCCACTTTTTATGGCAAAATGCAAGTCCTTTCAGTGTCATCTGCAGATACGACTTTATATCCGCAGGTGAGAGAAATATATTCCTATCACGAATCACAGCTTCCAGATCAGTCTCCATGAACTCAAACACAAGATGCAAGTTCCCCTTATGGGGAAATGCATCACTCAATTCAATTATATTAGGATCCTTTAGCTCTTTCAATAGTTTGATTTCCCTCAAGGCAGTGAAATCCACACCTTCTTTCTCCTTCCCAAGGCGAATTTTCTTAATGGCAACTGTCTGACCTGTCTGCATAATTCAAAATTGTAGTATGAGGCAGAAGTTGCAGATTAAGTAAAGAATTACTAGCTAAAACAAGCTGAGAAATTGAAGAACCTGCCTTGTCAAGTTTAAGATGCAGTGATTGAAGACTAAATAACAAACGATTATCAATTACTTTACTGTGAGTAATTTACCTTAGTATCGATGGCTTTGAAGACCACACCATATGTACCTTCACCAAGAGTTCCGCGCTTCAGGTAACGATCCGCCACTTTCTTACTACCCTCTAGAGCTTCCGACATGACCTTATCGATAAAGGAAAGCAAACCCTAGCGTTGTAGAAAGAGTAGTTTCTAGATGAAAATTAATTGAAGCTTTACCCGGAGTAGACACTCCCCTTCGCCGCGCTGTCGCCGTCAATGCATAGAACAAGCCTTAGCTTGAGATAGAAGAGCTACCGCAATGAGCTAAGAAGGTTTTAGGGAGACAAAATCAGAGAAGGAGAGCTGAGGAGAAGAAAGAGAAGAAGACAGAAATGAGCGAAAGGAGTAATTGGAGCAAAACGGCTTTTTTTTTTTTTTGGAATACTATAGATTATAGAAGATGTGTATTTGTATTTAAAAAACAAAAAGAAAAAGAAGAGAGATAGAAAATGAAAAGGTGGTCACACTTGTGTGGCAATTTATATCCCGCACTAGGGCGCGTATTGTAGTGCGCCCTGATGCAAAATAACGTCGTTTCAGATTTTATTTTTGTTTGAAATTTCACTATTCTGTGTTGACGGTTAATTTTCTTTCAAAAAAAATTTCATGTTCAAAAATGTACATAATCTTATACTAGAATACACATAATTGTATACATGAATGTACATAATTGTATAATAAAATACACATATTTTTTTTAAAAGATAATACATATAATGTAACATAATACATAATATACATAAACTTTTAACATAATAAACATCAACTCTTAACATAATACACATAAATTTCCTATTTCGGATGCGCATAATTGTATAAAAAAGATGTACATGATTGTATAAAAAATGTACATAATTGTATATACAAATACACATAATCATGTCAACTCCCTACATAACTTACCAAAACGCGTCGTTTTGGGAGGCGCGGGGCGCACAGTGCTATGCGCGCCGTGGTGCAGGGTATAACGATTGCACTTGTGTGAGTTATCCATGAGACGGGTCGGATCAAGTCAAGATAAAATGTAATACTTTATTCATGATTTAGTTTTCATCTTGACTGGATCCGTCCTACAGATAAAGATTCGCGAGACGGTCCCACACAAGTTTTTGTTAAAGATAAAAACTTGTGTGAGACCGTCTCACAAATTACAAATTCTTGTCCGTAATATTAGTCGGATCAATATAAAAAGTAATACTTATACTAGAAAATGTAATACTAATTTATTACTTATATGAGAAAGTGTACATTTAAAAAAAATAGTAAATACCCAAAATGGTCCCTCGACTATAGCTAAATTCACAAATTGGTCCTCAACTTTCAATTTCACCCAATTAAGTCCTTAAGTTTGCAATTTTGACACGATTTGGTCCTCCATCTAATTGACCGTTTGTTGACCGTGATCGACGATCTCCAGAAGAACCTTCAGCTATCGTCGGAGCACGTGGAGGCCTCCAGGATGACGTTGCACCGGTTCGGAAACACGTCGTCTTCTTCGCTCTTGTACGAATTCAACTACATTGAATCCAAAGGGAGGATGAAGAAGGTGACCGGGTTTGGTAGATTGCTTTCGATAGTGGATTCAAATGTAACAGTGCGGTCTGGAAATGCAACCGGAACCTTAAAAAACCGACGATGGACCATGAAATTACATATATATCCTCAAAAATCACAGTCAACAAACGGTCAAATAGACAGAGGACTAAATTGTGTTAAAATTACAAAGTTAAGGACTTAATTGGGTGAAATCAAAAGTTGAGGACCAATTTGTGAATTTAGCTATAGTCGAGGGACCATTTTGGGTATTTACTCTAAAAAAAATGTAATACTTAATTTCTAATTAGTATTACATTTTCATATTAACTCGGCCCGACCCGTCTCATGAATAATAATTCGTGAGACGGTCTAATACAAGTGTAACTGAAATGAAAAATATTTATCCCTTTTTCCTGAAATTTGGAAAACTACTTGGATCTCTTTAGGATAGCCCTACACAATCGTTAAAAAATGAAGTAAATGTGCGTAAAATTGAGTAATAGAAGGCAAAGAAAGCAATGATTTCATAGTAAATTGTCTTAAGCCTCCAAAAATTTTCGACTCATTTTTGCATCTTGGGTAAGGGCATTTATACAAGAGAACTGAGTACATACAAGGAAACTAATTTCCTAAAAATTTCCCTACCAAGTATGACTTTAAGCTATAAAATTACTCCCTAAAATACAAGAGGAAAGCAAAGCAAATAAAGTAACTAGTTCCATAATTCGATTTTAAGGAAGATCCTCCAAATCCCGTGGCTCCGACCTCCGGCATCTTTTTATACTTCCTCCGAGCCTTCGAAAATCACCAATTCGCAGGTGAAGCCGAGGGCCGTGGCCTGAGCAACTCCTGAGAGCACGAACCGGCCAACCACTTCTAAGCCGACTGCCAAGTTCCTAGTATGACCCCCAACAATTGGAGTGTGGAAGTTAGATTAGAACGGTTGTGGTTAGAGTTGTGAAAAAGATGTTTGTTTAAAAAGTTAAGAATAATTAGATTAAAATGACAAATATCCTAACAGATATTTACATGAAATACATAAATAATATTTTATATATTGAAAGTTGTGTAAAGTGGCGATGGAATGGAGTGTGTGTGAGAGGGTATCCTCACATCGGATATCGTCTCAATGAGTGGACTGGAATGGTGTTGAATAGTAGGTGGTTAATCACATGAATGTAGAGTGTTTGGAAGCTAATTCAAAGAATGAGTTGAGGGATATCAACGAACAACTAAGTGCAAAGTGTAAAGATAAAACAAGTAATTAAGGCAATTAACAAGCAATAGTAAAACTAAGGGCTTAGACTATGCCATTTAAGTGTAGATGATATAGTATATCCTTGGTTAGAGCTCATGTAATACATTGTCAAGTGAATTAAAAAGATGCTACTAGGTGTCAACGCCACCGTGGTCGTTGGATTCTCAATTACCTTCAAGCCCCAATCTCATGATAATAACTCAAGGCCATTGAAGCATTTTTATCAAATATGTGGTGTTTGCATCTCCTTCTAACCCCCTTTTCTCAAAGATGAGTTCGATATGTGAGAAGTATACCTATGGTATTGACAATTCTAATTAGTCATATCACAACTCATTACACATTAACCGCTTATACAACGATTATGCCTGAAGAACTGAGGACAACTTTGGTGGCAAGACTAATTGATCAACAGACTAATACATGGGATCTTCACATTCTGTCTGACCTGTTTGATCCTGGTGATGTGACTCGTATCTCTGGGATTCCTGGGAGCCCAGATTATGAAGATTCGTGGTATTGGTTAGATGACCCCAAAGGGGTGTACACAATAAAGAATGCCTATAAACAAGTTGTTGGCCAGTACGAGCATAACCCGGGTGAATGGTGCTTTTGATAAATGGTTACATTATGGAAACTAAAGGTTCCTCCCAAATGGAAAACTTTTTTATGGAGTGCTTTATGTGATATTCTCCCCACCACCAATAATTTGCTTTTAAAGAGTAGAAGTGGATCCTACATGCCCAATGTGTGCTTTGGCACATGAAGATGTTATGCATGTATTAATATTTTGTGATTATTCTAGGCTTGTGTGGAATGTTTCAGAGCTACCTATCACAAATATTGTAACAACTTATTTTCTAGTATGGCTTATGGGAGTGATGAATGCTTTAACGGAGGAGAATTACGGACGTGTGGTGGCTGTGCTCTATTACTTGTGGACTGCCCGAAACTCCGCCGTATGGAACGGAGCACTGCGACGGCCGGGCCAAACCTGGAGACGAGCAGCTGCGGCGATGCTTGCATATCAGCAGACTCACCACAGCCGCTCCCAGCGAACCGAGACACCCAACGCCGAAGGAGATACGCATGTTATCCGGCCACGTTGCTATATCGATGCAGGTTTCAAGCCGGCGTCTGGGGAGGCTACATACGACGTTGTATTGCTCTCTCCGAATGGCTCTTTCATAGCAGCGACAAATGGAAAGCTACCAGACTGTTTTTTCCCGCTTATGACAGAGGTATTAGCTTGCAAGGAGGCACTATCTTGGCTCAGGGAACGAAACAGATGTGGACCTCCTAACCGACTGCTCAGAACTGAAGAATTCCATCCTATCACACTCAACGACCATCACGTCCTACGTTGGAGTCATTGTGGACCAATGCAGGGCATCTATGGCTTTATTTCTCATTGCTCTTTGAGTTTTATTTCTAGATCGCTTAATTTACACGTCCATACTTTAGCTCACTCTATGTACTGGGACTCCGTCCCGCTTTGACTCCATTGCTATGTTCGTTCATTAATATATTGCGGCTGATTACTTTCACAAAAAAAAAAAAATTCGACGCTACTTTTCAATTTCAATAAAAGTCTTTTTACGTACATACATAGAGTAAAATTTTATCTCAAATTGTCCTTTGGTATATGAGGAGGATGCACCATTATGTTGAAGAGTATGAAGTAACCATTGTTGATTTTATTAATTGATTATTGGAATTAATTAATATTGATTTGATGCAAATAGTTGACACTACTATTTATGTTATAAAATATGATCTTCCTTTTTCACATTCATCATCAATGGAAGTCTTATTACATAATATCATATAAAAAACAAAGAGAGAAAACTAACATCTCTAAATCAGTAGGAAAAGATCCCGGTACATTTTCATGCCTCATTAAAAAGCTTGTTAGAAAAACCCTGTGAGGAAAAACCTAATCAGGGAAAAAGAGTACATGATGTTTTTCAGAATATGTGTTATACGAGGTTGCCTCATTCAAAACCTTAGGCTAAGAAAAACCTAGTGGGAAAAACCTAGTTAAGGGGAAAAAAAGTACAACCATAAACTAATCATAAACCTTCAGGGTATAATCTTCAGGATTGTGGGGTTTGTATATTTAAATATTTATTCGCAAATTTCCCCATTCGACATTACTATTTCCCACTCATGTCTTGTTAAAACCTCACTAGAAAAACCTAGTGGAAAAAAAACTAGTGAGGAAAGACTATATGATATGTGTTTTCATGAGTATAGAGTGAGATTACACATAGTATTTTTCTTAAAACAAGAGTTCTACTATATGTACTCCCAAATGTTACTCCCTGATGTGGCGGGCTCTAATAAGTCATTTTTTTCAATGTGGGTCTCAATATAAGTGTCTAAATCAAGATTTGTGCGTGCGGGAGTATGCGTTTTTTAATGAATGATTTTTCCAACAATAACTAGTCTCACTCTTCCACCCTATACACATCTTGAATATAACCAAACCATCAAATTTGACCAACTCCAACCAATTCATAGCCACCATTCCCCAGTTAGTGCCCCCATGAATATTTCACTTCAAAACATGCGATGCCGTTCATAATTCCAAATTTGGTCACCAAGACAGTATGCTTCATCGACTCAGCATTCCTCACCAGCCCAAATTTATGTTAAATCTCTCCTTTTCCAATGGTATAAAAATCATTGTCATAGTACATAATTCCAATTAGATGGCAGTGAATGATTGACTGACATATCGCCCCGGCTATTTCAGATGAATATTCAGTTACTTTCACTGTTTGAGCTTTATATTTGACCATCTCATTGGTATTTTTCTTTGGCTTAAATTAGATCTCCTCCCTATAAAAGGATAGTTATTTGTTTCACAAATAACTTCTTGTTGCAGATATTCAAAACAATGTTGAAGGTATAATTGATGTATCCCGAATCGATCAACACCTTCGACCTCGAATTATATCATATTCTTTGCGAATTTGCTGGACACCAAATCTATCAAATGTTGGCCAGACAATGGAATATGGGCGCTGCCTATGCCATAGCTATATACTATGCCCATCAACTCAACATATTGTACCGCCGAGCAAGAAAGACTCGGTCCCAATGTTGGACCCCAATTCAAGTGTCTAAATCAATATTTTGTGTGTATGAGTAAAAATTGGAAGTAAAGAGTAGGAGTACACATAGTTTTTTTTTATAAAGAAAAAGTTTTACTACATGTACTCCCAATGGAGTGCTCTGATAAGCCATTATTTTCATGTGGGTCACAATACAAGTGTCTAAATAAAGATTTTGTGTGCGGGACTAAAAATTGGAAGTATAGAGTGGAGTGCACATAGTATATTCCGTAAAGAATTGAAAGAGTTTTACTACATTTACTTCCAAATGTTATTCTCTGATGTGGCGGGCTCTGATAAGTCATTTCTTTTTTGATCCCAATAAAGTGTCTAAATCAAGATTTTGTGTGTGGGAGTAAAATTTAGGAGTATAGAGTAGGAGTACGCATAGTATATTCCCTAAAGAATCGAAAGTGTTCTACTAGTACTCCCAAATGTTATTCCCTGATGTGGCATGCTCTGATAAGCCATTATTTCATGTCGGTCCAAATTCAAGTGTCTAAATCAAGATTTTGTGTGTGAGAATAAAACTTAGGAGTATAGAGTGAGAGTGTGCATAGTATATTCCCTAAAAAATTGAAGCTCTACTACATGTACTCCCAAATGTTACTCTATGATGTGACAGGCTCTGATAAAGCTATTTTTTTTTTTCATTTGGGTCTCAATACAATTGTATAAATCAAGATTTTGTGTGTGAGAGTATGCCTTTTTTAGTGAACGAGTTTTCAAACAATAACTAGCCTCACGCCTCCCCACTATACACAACTTGGATTTAACCAAACCATCCAATTTGACCAATCCCAACCAATCAATAGCCATCAATCAATCATTCTCCAGTTGGTGCCCCATGAATTTTTTACTTCCAAACAATCAATGCCGTTCACAATTGAAAATCTGGTTACCAAGATACTATGGGTCATCGGCTCAGCATGCCTCGCACCCAATATTTTTGATAAATCTCTTCTTTTTCAAGGAAGTAAAAATCATTGTCAAAGACTCATAGTACATAATTTCCATCAAAGTGTAGTGAATGATTGAGTAACATATCTCATCGTTTGCTTCAGGTAAATATACATTTATTCAGTTACTTTCACTATTTTGAGCTTTATATTTGACCAACTCATTAATATTTTTCTTTGGCTTAGATCAGATCTTCATCCTATAAGCCATTTTTTTTTCATGTCGTTCCAAATACAAGTGTCTAAATCAAGATTTTGTGTGTGCGAATAAGAATTAGGAGTATAGAATGGGAGTACGCATAGTATATTCCCTAAAAAATAGAAAGAGATTTACTACATGTACTCCTTAATGAGTCAGGCTCTGATAAGCTGCTTTTTTTTTTTAATGTGGGTCTTAATACAATTGTCTATATCAAGATTTTGTGTGTGGAATTATGCCTTTTTTAATGAATGGGTTTTTAAACAATAACTAAGGTCACGCTTCCACCCTATACACATCTTGATTTAACCAAACCATTCAATTTTATCAACTTCAATCAATCCATAGCCATCATTCCTCCAGTTGGTGCCTATGAATTTTTTCACTTCGAAACATTCGATGCCGTTCACAATTCCAAAATCTGGTTACCAAGACAGTATGGGTCATCTGCTCAGCATGCCTCGCCACCCAATATTTTTGGTAAATCTCCCCTTTTCCAAGGTATAAAAATCATTGTCATAGTACATAATTTCCATCAGAGGACAGTGAATGATTGAGTGACATATCTCCCCGCCTGTTTCAGGTAAATATTAAGTTACTTCACTGTTTGAGCTTTATATCTGACTATCTCATTGGTATTTTTCTGTGGCTTAGATCAGATCTCCTCCTTATAAAAGGATAGTTGTTTGCTTCACAAATAACTTCTTGTTGCAGATATTCAAAACAATGTTGAAGGTATAATTGATGTACCCCGAATCGATCAACATTCGCCCTCGGATTATTATCATATTCTTTGCAAATTTGCTGGACAAAAAATCGATCAAATCTTGGCTAGACAATGGAATATGCGTGCTGCCTATGCCATAGCTATAGACTATACCCATTAACTCAGCAGATTGTACCGTCGAGCAAGAAGGACTCGGTCCCACAGTTGAACGCCCAATTCAAGTGTCTAAATCAATATTTTGTGTGTAGGAGTAAAAATTAGAAGTAAAGAGTGAGAGTACACATAGTATTTTCCATAAAGAAATAGTTCTATTATATGAACTTCCAATGGCGTACTCTGATAAGCCATTATTTTCATGTGGGTCACAATAATTGTCAAAATCATGATTTTGTGTGTGGGAATAAAAATTGAAAATATAGAGTGGAGTGCACATAGAATATTCTTTAAAGAATCGAAAGAGTTCTACTACATTTACTCCCAAATGTTATTCCCTGATGTGGCGGGCTCTAATAAGTCATTTTTTCATTGCTCCCAGTAAATTGTCTAAATCAAGATTTTGTGTGTGGGAGTAAAACTTAGGAGTATAGAGTAGGAGTACGCATAGTATATTCCCTAAAAAATTGAAAGAGTTCTACTACAAGTACTCCCAAATGTTACTCTCTGATATGGCGTGCTCTGATAAGCCATTTTTTTCATGTCGTTCCAAATACAAGTGTCTAAATCAAGATTTTGTGTGTGGAATAAAAATTAGGAGTATAGAATGGGAGTACGCATAGTATATTCCCTAAAGAATAGAAAGAGATTTACTACATGTACTCCCTAATGTGTCGGGCTCTGATAAGCTTTTTTTTTATGTGGGTCTCAATACAATTGTCTATATCAAGATTTTGGGTGTGGGATATGCCTTTTTTAATGAATGGGTTTTCAAACAATAACTAGGGTCATGCTTCCACGTTATACACATCTCTTATTTAACCAAACCATTCAATTTTACCAACTTCAATCAATCCATAGCCATCATTCCGCAGTTGGTGCCAATGAACTTTTTCACTTCGAAACATTCGATGCCGTTCACAATTCCAAATCTGGTTACCAAGACAGTATGGGTCATCTGCTCAGCATGCCTCGCCACCCAATATTTTTGGTAAATCTCCCCTTTTCCAAGGGTATAAAAATCATTGTCATAGTACATAATTTCCATCAGAGGGCAGTGAATGATTGAGTGACATATCTCCCCGCTTGTTTTAGGTAAATATTAAGTTACTTCACTGTTTGAGCTTTATATCTGACTATCTCATTGGTATTTTTCTGTGGCTTAGTTCAGATCTCCTCCCTATAAAAGGATAGTTGTTTGCTTCACAAATAACTTCTTATTGCAGATATTCAAAACAATGTTGAAGGTATAATTGATGTACCCCGAATCGATCAACATTCGCCCTCGGATTATTATCATATTCTTTGCAAATTTGCTGGACAAAAAATCGATCAAATCTTGGCTAGACAATGGAATATGCGTGCTGCCTATGCCATAGCTATAGACTATACCCATTAACTCAGCAGATTGTACCGTCGAGCAAGAAGGACTCGGTCCCACTGTTGAACGCCCAATTCAAGTGTCTAAATCAATATTTTGTGTGTAGGAGTAAAAATTGGAAGTAAAGAGTGGGAGTACACATAGTATTTTCCATAAACAAAAAGTTCGACTATATGAACTACCAATGGCGTGCTCTGATAAGCCATTATTTTCATGTGGGTCACAATAATTGTCTAAATCAAGATTTTGTGTGTGGGAGTAAAAATTGGAAGTATAGAGTGGAGTGCACATAGTATATTCTTTAAAGAATTGAAAGAGTTCCACTACATTTACTCCCAAATGTTATTCTCTGATGTGGCGGGCTCTGATAAGTCATTTTTTTTGTGCTCCCAATAAAGTGTCTAAATCAGGATTTTGTGTGTGGGAGTAAAACTTAGGAGTATAGAGTAGGAGTACGCATAGTATATTCCCTAAAGATATATAAGCCATTTTTTTTTCATGTGGATCCAATACAAGTGTCTAAATCAAAATTTTGTGTGTGGGAGTATGCATTTTTTATTGAATGGGTTTTTCCAACAATAGCTAGCCTCACACGTCCACCCTATACACATCTTGGATGTAACCAAACCATCTAATTTGACCAACTTCAACCAATATATAGCTACCATTCCCCAAGTTGGTGCCCCATGAATTTTTTGTTGGAAATAATGAACCAAAAGTCGATTTAATATCCCAAAATAGTATTTATTTATACACACAAAAATATATAAAATACTATTCGATATATATCTGAAATATATATATATATATATATATATATATATATATATATATATATATATATATATATATATATAGGCGGGTTCAGGTGCGGCAGTCTCTTACGGTGCGGTTATTTCTTACGGTGCGGCAACACCAATAGTTCACCAAATATGCACCATCAACGTTAGGAAATACACCACACAAAACAGAGTAAACAGAGCCCTGCATCACCAAACACACACCATTAGGTGTGAGTAAAAACACCATACACTGTTCGGAAATACACCATTGGGGGTGGTGAGTTATATGGTGTGTTTTTTTGAGTCTGTGGTGTATTTTTTGATGTTTTATTACATTTCATTGGGATGTGTTTTTATTACACTGTTGGTGCATATTGTTAACACTGTTGGTGTATTCTGGAATTTGACCGCACCGTAAGACCCCGCCGCATATGAGCGCTCTTCTATATATATATATATATATATATATATATATATATATATATATATATATATATATATATATATATATATATATATATATATATATATATATATATATATATATAATCCTATTTTGAGATATTAACCGGTCCCAAAGGTTATATATACATATATATCTACGAAAAAGATATACCAATATATATCAACCAAAAATTGGAACTTATAATCCTCAAATTATAAATCCAATCCAACGACAAAACAAAAATAGAGAGAGGATTTTTGCTTAGAAGCATAATCCAAATCGAAAGAAGAAGGAGATTGACTCGTGTTTGGGTATAGGGTTTTTAGCGCGAGTCAAGAGATCACTCTTTCCTTAAAACCTTATTTGCCGCCTCCCAAAAGTGCTAGGAGCGTTGTGGCCTAGGTTTCCCAGGATAAAACGTGCTACGGTTCGATGTTTGAGCACTCAAACGAACGAACCCGACGAACTAGAGCAAAGCCTTGAGCACAGTTAGGCAAAGAAAGGAGTAGAAGCAGAGTTTTGAGGGGAGGAAAACACCTCCTATGTTGTGTGTTCTTGTCACTATGTGCGTTGGAAAATCTGCTGCCCTCTACCCCTTCTTATATAGGGAATGGTGTACTAAATAGCATTAAACAAGGCCATAAACCTTAGCCTTGTAACAAATTGAAACAGCAAGGTCATTATGTTGGACTTAAATTCAAATTTTAAAATTGAAATTAAATAGAAATTAAATTCCGTAACTATTGAATTTAAATCCCACACTACTGGTTTGGCCGAAAGTTGCTGTCTCAGCAACTCTTGTGCTATCTCTCGGTCAGGCCGAAACAGATGAAAAAATGATACCAAAAGTTAGTATAACCACCCCCTGGACATGAGAGAGAGCCTCTATGCTATACATTCAATAAGCTTCTAAAAGACTCTTGTATAAATAGTGGGGCAAATCCTCTTCCCAAACCAATGTGGGACAAAAACTCACTTTTTCCCTTCATTTTTCCAACTCAATGAGTATACTTTGAGAATCAATATCTCTTTCACCCATTATCCGTTTTGAGCGTACAATATATCAATCTCTTCGTCTCACTACGAAGAACCAGAATCCACTTTGACCCGATCCAAATCGAAAGTGGACCCCACTGATAATTGTACCACAAAATAGCCACTTAAAATTGATGCTATTTTTCCAACATTTGTAATATGCATCTTTTGTCCAATAAGCAAAATATTTAGTTTGTTTTTAATTATGCAATTTATATTTATTCCTTAGAAAAGCATATTTTAGGAATTATTTAAATTCCTTAGTATATTGGACTTTAGCATATTGCGGTTATAGTAGTACATAAGGTTTAGTACAACTATGATAGTGCTTGGAGATTAGCACATTAAGATCAAAAGTTCACATATCCTTAAAGCCATTTTTCAAACCGTGAACATCAAACCTTTTGAATAAACCCTTCGAAATGTTATGCTACAATATGAGAATGTATGAATCGGGGAAAGTTTCTTGGAAAGAAAACTAGAATAGCCAATGTGCTACTAGTTTTCTTGGAATCCTACTCTGTCTAAGGATTGGTTTTTAATGAGGCTTTGTTCCGACCAACTTTTTTGGGAGTATACTTGGGAATTGCTTATCATGTTGACTGCATAATTTGTTTTGCTTTTCATAAATCTATGTCGATGTGGTTATACAATTTTAGTTAATTAAGGAGTAGCCACAACATCCTTAATTTAATTAAAATTGTATATTAAGCCTTTTCGAATCACATAAAGTTTAGGCATAAATTTTGATTTATTATATGTAATATAATGAAATTTAGCCCACATGCAATTTTGTTATATTTGTATGATTAATCAGGATAAAAATACCAAGTTATGGTCATAATTTAGCCCACAGACAATTATGTGTCAGCATATAGCCTTTAGTAGTTTTTATCGTTGAGAATAGAAATTCAACATTGTACCCATATCATTTCTATTCTAAAGTTTTCTAAGGTCCTTTTTGAGTAAAAATTTAGCCCACATGCAATTTTTATGGCATATAGATCTTTGACATGCATCATTTACATTGGTAACGTATGTGATTCAGTTGTTTCTATGCCTCAAAATTCTAATCCAAACATTTTACTTTTACAGCATCTCAATCCGTTACTCACACTGATTTGAACATCGAAGTTCCAGAACTTAGGGGTGACAACTACAAAGTTTGGAAAGAAATGATTCTTCTTAATTTAGGGTGGAAGGACTTGGACTTTGCTATCCATAACGAGAAACCACCGGTCCCCACTAAAATCAGTACCCAAGATGACATTGCACTATATGAGCGATGGGATAGGTCCAATAAGCTCAGTACAATGTACATCAAGGCAAAAATATCTGATGGGATTCGGGGTTCCGTTAGTGAAAAGCATAAGGATGTCTGAGCATTGCTCAAGGCTATTGACGACCAGTTCGTCACTTCTAAAAAGGCTTTAGCAAGCACCCTCATCATGAGATTCTCCTCTCTCCGTCTCACTTCCGTCAAAGGTGTGCGTGAGCACATCATGGAATTGCAAGACATTGTGGCTCAACTTAAGACTCTTGGGGTAGATATGTCAGATGACTTTGTTGTGTATTATGCCTTGTACACCCTACCATAACCGTACAGACCCTTTAAAATTTCTATAACACACATAAGGAAAAATGGTCCATAAATGATTTAATGACCATGTGTGTTCAAGAAGAAGGAAGGTTGGTGATGGAAATGGGAGAAACTACCATGCTGGCTACGGCACGTGAGAAATCTAGATCTGGCAAATCTCAAGGTTCCACTTCTAAGGCTAAGGGGAAAGGAAAACTTTCGCCTCAAGCAGACATAAAGAATGTGCATAAGTGTTTCTTCGGTAAAAAGAATGGACACATGATGAAAGATTGCATCAAGCGCAAAAAGTGGATCGAGAAGAAAGGTATTCTATCCCCATTCGTTTGTTATGAATCTAATATGTCTGAAGTTAACACAATACTTGGTAGATTGATTCTAGTTCAACAATCCACATTGCAAGTGAACGAACCATCTTAACAGGAAACAAGATGGGGTCACAAGTGGAAGCCATTGGAACATGCAAGATTGTTTTAAGTAGTGGCTTTGTTTTAATCTTAAATAAGACATTTTATGTACCAAGTTTCTCCCGAAACTTGATTTCAATCTCTAGACTTATGCCGTTGGGTTTCTCCTTTAATTTTCAAGGCAAATGTTTTGATATTTTTAATAAATCAACTTGTGTTGGATACAGTACATTGTCTGATCGTCTTTATTGTTTACATTTACAAAACAATGCCATTTATAGTTCATTGCATGTTCACCTCGGTTCCAAAAGATTGAGTGTTAGTGAGAACTCCTCCATGTTATGGCATCGGAGATTAGGTCATATCTCCCTTGAACGTATAAAAAGATTAGTAAATGATGGGGTACTTAGTACTCTTGATTATACTGATTTCTAGACTTGTATAGACTGCATTAAGGAAAAGCAGACGAACAAGTCTAAGAAAGGTGCCAAAAGGAGTTCAAGCATATTGAAAATCATACATACTGACATTTGCTGTCCAGATATGGATATGCCAGGTCAATAGTATTTCATCACCTTCATTGATGATTACTCACGATTTACTTATGTGTATTTGATTCATAATAAGAATGAAGCATTGGATGCCTTCAAGTCTTTTAAGGCTGAAGTTGAGAACCAATGTGGGAAGCAAATATAGATAGTTAGATCCGACAGAGGTGGTGAATACTATGGTAGGTACACTGAAAGTGGACAAGTATCTGGTCCGTTTGCTAAGTTTCTTCAAGAATATGGGATTGTTGCCCAATACACCACGCCTGGTTCTCCGGACCAAAGTGGTGTTGCTGAAAGAAGAAATCGCACGCTTATTGACATGGTGCGGTGTATGCTTAGCAACTCAAAACTTCCTAAGTTTTTGTGGGCTGAAGCACTTAAGACGGCTACATATATATTAAATCGTGTTCCAACCAAGGTTGTCCCAAAGACGCCATTTGAGTTATTTAAAGGTTGGAAACCCGAGTTTGCAACATATGTGTGTTTGGGGATGCCCGTCTGAGGTAAGGATATATAACCCACAAGAAAAGAAGTTGGACCCGATGACTATTAGTGATTTCTTTATTGGATACGCACAGTGTAACACCCCGTGTTACGACCCCTAAGATCAATTAAATCATTTAATCAATTACCCAAAAGAAAGAATTAAATCACAATAATTAATTAGGAAGGCCCACCATAGTCCATGGGCCCTTATCCCTAAACCCAATCCTTAGTTCCAAAAGAAATAGAATTAGCAAGCCCATAATATTAGTTCCTAACTAGGACTCCTAAATATATAAATAGGGGACTTAAGGGGCACCTAGAAACCCCCCACCACAAGAATAACGCCCACCACCCCAAAGAGCTCCAAGAATCCCCCTAGAAGAAATCAAGAAAGCAAGAAAGCTTAAAGAAAGGCCCTTCATAGCCGAGGAATTAATTAAGGCTAAGAGGTAACCCATGTCTCAACAAAACCTATTTTCATAGTTATGATCTCCCCCGTAGGTTTTCCCCATATTATTGTGTATTGATGATTTGTGATGTTATTATTGATGATTGATGGGATAATTCCATGGGTGGTCTTGACATCGGGAGATTCTTGATAACCATGGTGTTCTTAACGATTATGTGGAGTTCTTAATGATTATATGGTGTTATTGATAATTGTATGGCGTGCTTGATGCTTATGTGTTATTTGTACCGAATCTTGTAATTAGAAGGCGAACCGTATTCTTGTTGATAAAAAGATAATTAGAACCCTAGGTTGATGTTCTTGTTGGCGTTCTTGATGCTTATGTGATATTCCTACCGAATCTTGTAATTAGAGGACGAATCGTATTCTTGTGGGATTAAAAATAATTAGAACCCTAGGTTATATCGTGGAATTCGTATGGTATTATTCTTGGTATATTGGGTGGGATTTCGCATGATTGGGTGTTTATTATGTCTAGAAAAGCATGATAGGTTATGTGCCGTTTGATTCTTGATTTTGATCCGTTAAATTGTCTACGTGTGTTATCAATTGCGTTTGAAAGTGTCTAAGCATGGTCTCGGGTTCCACGAAGGTTCCCGGGGCGTTTTTGGTGTTAATGAGTCAGTGGGGGGTAGGGGACCCGCCACCTACCCGCGGTCGAAAGGGGCAGTTCCGGCAGCGGGCAGCCGGCGGGCGAGCAGCTGCCCGCCGGCGACCCGCTGCCCGGAACAGTGTTACCGGCGGGCAGCCGGCTGGTGGCCCCCCACCCACCGGCTACCCGCTGGAAATTCCCACTCTTGGGACCCCGACTTCCCCGTTTGATGTTTCCCCGACCCCCGTGGTGTCCCAACGGACTCCGTCTATCGTGCCTATGTCTAGTTTGATGTTTCGGGTACCGTTCGTAGGTTGTATGAGTCTTATATATTGCATGCTAGTTGAATTGGTATCCCGTTGACCTAGGTGAAAGGAGTATGAACCCCTTAGGACCATTCTTAGTATGTGAAGGATCACGCATAGGTTTTGTTATACGTTTTCTCCCCCTTCCCAATGTGTTAATATGTGTTGCATGTGCTTGCTATGTGTTATGTGTGCATGTTACCCCGATTTGGTTGAGATCAATCGGGCTATACGGGCAGTCGGGTGGGCTGAGAACCATACCGGCTGTTAACCAGGCTGGTAGAGACCGGTCAGGTATATAAATATTATATAGGACTAAGTTCCACTATACGGGCAGTCGGATGGGGCGAGAACCATACCGGCTGTTAACCAGGCTGGTAAAGACCGGTCAGGTATATAAATATTATATAGGACAAAGGTCCACTATACGGGCAGTTGAATGGGTTGAGAACCATCCCAACTGTTAACCAGGCTGGTAAAGACCGGTCAGGTATATAAATATTATATAGAACTACGGTTCATTAGTCGGTTGCGATCCACTCCTCCGTAATGTGAGACGGGGCAGGGTGCTGCGGGGCCGTGTCAGAGCTATATGCGCTGACCCTCATGTATGGGCATGCGATTGGTCCTGTGGCGCCAACAAAGTGTGCTATGTGATGAGATATGGTTGAGTGGTGTTTATGAGTATATTGGGGGATGTGACTATGGGATTTATGCTGGGGATTGTTTATGTTGGGTTATGATTATTAATTGTGCTCAGCTTTATCTGTCTTGCCTGTTGTGGATTGTATACGCTTGTTATAACTGTTGCTTGTGTCTAGCCTTATCTGTCGAGTCATTCCCGGTTTTAAAAGCTAGAGTCTCGTAGGATATATCTTCATGCTTCAAAATGGTTTTCGTATATCTATATATATATCTCTATATGTAATGTATTTCAACGCGTTGGAGTGGGTTACCAGCATCTCTCGCTGAACAGATATATTTAGCTTTCAGGCACAGACGAGTAGATCACTGGAGCGCGCTAGAAGCTTGGATGTAGCTTAGATAGTTTTTCCCTTTCGGCCTGCGTGCCATGATTTAGTACTGATACTATTTGAGGATATTAGTCTGTTAGCCTGTGCACCTGAGTTCTCTAGCTCGGGTGTGGCATAGCACCCCATACTCTTGTATTATGTTTTGGGATTCAACGAGATTTCACCTTTATTCTATAAGTTTTAAATATCCTGAAAATCTGGGGTGTTACACACAGTCCTTCAAAGGGTACAAATTTTATTATCCATCTCATTCAACTAGGATTGTGGAATCAAGAAATGCTAAGTTTCTTGAAGATGACATGATTAGTGGAAGGGATCGATTCAATGATTTGATTTCTAATCGTGATCATAATGAATCATGTCCTTCTACATCATCAGATAGGTTGATAATAGTTTCAAGCACCCCTCAAGTTCAAACAGGTATTGAACAACCTATTGAAGAAGTTTCACAAAATGCTGATATTATTCCAATAGATTAACCAATTCAGGAAATTCCTGAAGCGGTAGTTGAACCGCTAACTTCTCAAGAAGATGGTAGTTCAACTTTGAGACGATCTAATTGAGAAAAAAGACCGGCAATTCCTAGTGATTATATAGTGTATCTACAAGAGTATGATGTTGGAGCTAAAAATGATCCAGAAACGTTTTCACAAGCCATAAACTGTAATGAGTCAGATTTATGGTATGAAGCCATGAAGGAAGAAATGTGTTCCATGCGGAGCAATGGGGTTTGGGACCTTGTTGAGTTTCCTAATGGGGTCAAGGCCATTAGCTGTAAATGGGTCTATAAGACTAAAAAGAACTCATTAGGCAACTTCGAGCGATACAAAGCAAGGCTCGTTGCTAAAGGGTTTACTCAAAAGGAAGGAATCAACTACACGGAGACATGTTCTCCTGTATCAAAGAAAGATTCACTTCGTATAATTTTGGCTTTAGTTGCACATTTCAATCTTGAATTGCAACAGATGGATGTGAAAATGGCATTCCTTAACGGTGATCTAGATGATGTAGTTTATATGAAACAACCTAAAGGGTTCTCTTCTAGTGAAGGTAAGTATTTGGTTTGCAAGCTCAAAAAGTCCATCTATGGTTTAAAACAAGCTTCCCGCCAATGGTATATCAAGTTTGACGGTGTCATTTCTTCATATGGATTTGTTGAAAGTCCCTTAGATCATTGCATATACCAAAAGACAAGTGGGAGTAAAATTTGTTTTCTTGTTTTATATGTGGAGGATATTCTACTTGCAACATATGATAAGTGAATGTTGCACGAGGTTAAGTAATTCCTTTCTAAGAACTTTGATATGAAAGATATGGCCGAGACATCTTATGTCATTGGCATAAAGATCTATAGGGATAGATCCCGAGGTATTCTAGGACTATCGCAGGAAACCTATATCAACAGTCTTAGAAAGATTTCGGATGAAGGATTGTTCAATGAGTCCAGCTCCTATAGTGAGAGGGGATAAATTCAGTTTGGACTAATGTCCAAAGAATAATTTTGAAAGAGAATCCATGAAGAATACTCCTTATGCTTCAGTTGTAGGATGCCTCAGGTATGTTTAAGTATGTACTAGGCCGGACATCGCCTTTGTTGGAATGCTAGGATGATATCAAAATGATCTGGGTTTAGACCACTGGAGAGCTGTAAAGAAGGTTTTAAGGTATCTCAAAGGTACCATTATAAGCTTGTGTTCAAGCAGACAGACTTTTGGACGTTGTTGGATATTTTGATGCAGACTTTGCCGGTTGTGTTGATTCTCGGAAATCAACTTCAGGATACATTTTTACAATGGTCGGTGGAGCTGTTTCATGGAGAAGTGTTAAACAAACTCTTGTCACCACTTCAACCATAGAAGTCGAGTTTGTTTCATGCTTTGAGGCTATATCTCAACGTGTATGGCTTAAGAATTTCATTTCCGGGCTTAAGAATTCATTTCCGGGCTTTGATAGACCTTACTATATCAAAGCTCCGGTCTTTGCTTAGACTGGGTTTGTATTTGAAATTTGAGGATTTAATTACAAGGAAAAAGGCTAAGTTGGGTATAGATTTGTCAAAAAGTAAAATGTGGTGGGAGTTGGTGGCATCTTTGTTCCTTAGATGCAACGTAGACATATGGGTATATCAAATTCTTCACACAGGATCGCCACATGAGTAATGACCTCTATTGGAGATATGTTCCTAGCAATCACATAGAATCTGCAACCAGAGGATGATATAACGTTCTACATGCATATATTACAGGCAAAAAATTTAAAAATAAAATAAAAAAGCAGCTTGCAGGGGCACGATGTAGTGCAATCTACATTAGCCTCCTCCCAAATGAGCTAATCAAATACTCATAATGAATATAAATTTGATACCTTTTTGTCAATTATAAAGCATATGTTGAGAGCATCTATCAAGAAATTGAAACAATTGCTACTACTAAGCAATATTTGGGCAGAGTGCAAGAAAGGCACAGTTCATATATCAATTGCAATCTCTAGGATATTCAGTAAGACATCAAAACCATATTGATTTTGGCAACTAAAGCAACAATATTCCACCCTCATCCTTCAATTATTTCGACTCATGTCTTTCCAACATGATTAGATTCACACTAATTTTAGCCACAAATTTTTTCCAAATTAGGCTCATTATATACAAGCTAAAAAGGATATTAGTAAAACAATCCAGGATGTCAATAGACAGTAGAGACCAATAAATAATACTCCAAACAATCAGGTGGCATGCAGGCAGCGAGATTATATACATTTGAATTCAAAGTTGTAAAAAGAGAAAAGCCTTCAACTTCATCCGAGAAAATAAGGATAGAAAGTAACAATCACACATAACACATTTAATATGAGCTCAAGTTGAATGAGAAATTATGACAAGAAAATCAAAGGAAAACATTCAAAGATTGACCCTTTGTGACCTCGACGAATGCTTTTCACCAACTCCTTCACACCAAGCTTCAAGCACTTGAGATTATTACATATAATTTTTATCAATCTTGACCTGATATTCTATCCACTAACAATCTCAAATACAATACAAACCCTCGCCTGAATAATAAAATGCAAAGAAAACAACAAGAAAGACTTAGCTTTGATTAAGAACTAGGGAAATGAAATCTTGAAATTGCAATATGAAATATGAAATTGTTCTTCAAATCTTCTTCAAAGATGGATTGATTACATAAATGAAATGTTTGGAGAGGTTTTCTCTCCAAAAAAAAAAAAAAAAAGAAAAAAAAAAAACCTTGGAGAGAGAGTGGAGAATGTAAAGTTTCCTAAAAATAACCACCTAGGGTTATTTATACCCCTCAAATCACGCTAAAAATACAATTTAAAAAGGAATCTAGGCATGTGGTCACGATGGGGCTCACGGTGTGAGTTCCACAATGACTTTTCAGCACAGTTCGCAAGTTCCAGAGGTCACGGTCGAGTTCACGCCGTGACCTCAACGGTGACCACCCACTTTGCGCAACAGTTCTGGTTGTATAGGTAATTTTCACCGTGTAGACGTTAAAACTAGCCTTTGTGATCAAATGAAAGTTGTAGCCCTTTGAGTTTCCGTTCCAATGCCACTTGAATCACCTCATTTGGACACCCCTAGCTCGAGATATGCTCAAAATACCGAGACGTTGCCTACTAGAGAAAAATGCAAAGCTGAATGAAGTCACTCTAGTAGTCACGGCGTGACCACCAGCGTGGGCCATGATTTTCACTCCAAAATGCATATTTCTTCATCTCCTTGGTTCCTTTGAGTCCCCGGATAATGTCATTATACTTTCAACTTGTTCTCTTTCACTTTCTTGACCTGATCTCATGACTCTCGGAACATGCTTTTGTGTCAAGATGACTTCAAAACACATCCAATTGAACTCCAATTTACATGATATTGCAATCAATGCTCCCAAATCACCTAAATGACACAAAGGTATCAACTAAGCACATACTTAATTTTCAATTAACATAAAATCATGAGTTTGATATCAATTGTGCACATAAAAGTACTAAGAATTAGCACTTATTATATATTAAATAATTTTTTAAAACTTTTTTTTTTCAATACATAAAAGTAATTCATTTAATAAAATAAATATTTTTATTTATTTATTTGCATAAATAATAATAATATTATATTAAAATATTTTTTATTTATTAATATAAGTATAAAATAAAAAATAAAAATTAGGTGTGAGGGGATACAAGCCCATCATGGTTAAAAAGAAAAGAAAAAATCAAAACATTAACAACATGTTTGGTTAATGAATTTTTAGGGAATAGAAATGTTATTCCATAAAGAATAGAATAGACAAAGAATAGAATAAGAATTATATTATATTATTTGGTTCGCATGAGGAATAGACTTTAAAAATGTTATTCTAATTTGATTGGTTTAAGGAATAAAAATAGACTATTTTTTTAAAAGACATAAATATCTTTATAATAATAATAATATATTATTATTATTATTATTATTATTAGTAATACTTGATAACACTTATTTTTTTTTACTATATTTTATCCCATACTTTTGTCCATTTTGTACATATTATGGTGTGCTAAATTGAGAAATTAAACTAATTAATGTGTATTTGCTTATAGTTTCATCAAATTGCACAATAAAGAGAAAAGGAAGCATTTTGGAGAAAATTGACCACACCACCACTACTATCCGTGAGTACCCTAATTTTCTTAGAAAATGACTTCACATCACTTTTTAGGAACAATTTCCACACCATTACCACCGACACACCATCACCATCACCACCACCATTGTAACCACCGCCACCACTACACCACCACCACTATCACTATCATCACTGCCACACTACCACCACCACCACCAGTATACCATCACCTTCGCCACCACTACCATAACCACACTACTACCACCATCTTCATCATCACCACCACCACTAACACCACCAACACTCCACCACCACCACCACCACAGCTACCACACCACCACCGCTAGTCCACTACCACCATTTATATTATTATTATTATTATTATTATTATTATTATTATTATTATTATAAATGTTGTTATATTCTAAACAAAACAATTTTTTTTAAAACATTCTAAACAAAACAATTAAAATGTTTAATTATACAATTCTGTTCATTTTTTCAAAAATGAACTAAACACACCAAGACAGTTTTCAAGAATGCAACAAAACACTGTAAATGAAAATGTTTTATGAAAAATGATCAATTTTCCAGAAATCATTCTTAATTTCCAAACACACCCTAAAGAAATAATGAAAGACTAATTCATATATGTCTTAACAGCAGGTGTGTGCTCTGTGCTTGCACCCCATGTCTTTATTCTTGTAGAGGAACCTAGGACTAAGTATAACATAATGTAATTCTACACAACTGGAGAACCTCATATGGATTCTACAACTAAACAAGAAAACTAGCTTTGTTTTTGCTTTCTTGCATGAAAGTTCAATTTAAATATATTGAATGCAAGCATAACTATAAAAAGATTTCATGCACATCCACACAAGAAGATACATGTTGATGTAGATGGCAAGAAAGCAGCATATTTACATGTCCAGCTGAAGAAAATGAAATAGTCACCATGTAAACTAATTATCAAAAGAAACCGTGCAAAGATGTATGTGATTTACACTTTCTTAGTTGATTTTGTACTGACTATATATTTACATGTCTTAAGAGCAACTAAGCATGATATCAAAGCTTTTAGTAAGGGTTAACACGTTGACAGCGCACCCAGAAAGCTGTTCCTCCACTTCTGCCTCGAGCAATAGCTATTTCTTCATCAATGTAAAACCAGACAAAGAATGGATCCTTTCCCTTATTGGTTGGCTCCCTGTCATCTTTTCCTTTCAAACTGATCTCGAACGGGTTCAATGGTCCAACTTTTATCCGTAGCCTCTCAAATATGAACGCAAGGATTCTATTGTTCCACGAAAACCTCCCTTCAAATGTCAAGTTTCCAAAAGGCCCCAGGTAAACTCCATTCTCAATCCTCTTTGCCTAAGAATTATATATATATATATTTGATTCAATTATGTTAGTTCTTTAAAATATAATCGCCACTTAAATGCACTAGAGCTAAAGCTAATCATCTAAAGCTTTATCGGGGCAAATATCTAGCAAAGTACTATGTTCATAAATAATGCACTTATGGATATGAATTTGCTACCACTTGTTTCTAAAATTGCCATCTGATCTGACACTTTTATTGTGCACATTCTTTATCTTTTTCTTTGTTGCTCCCAAAAGGTTGAATCCCCAACCCCAAGGGGCCCCACGCCCCGGCCTGACAGAGCATCTGGAAAGATGTAAATCATGGTAACTCAGATGAACACAAAGACCAGACCTTTGCTTACTGCGCACAAGGAAGCTACAATGAAGTTTGGTAACCCTCAAAATGTAGAATGCATATGTCTAAGTGTACCTTCTCTCTATATATGCATTATTTACACAAAAGTAAAGAACGGTATGAGTTAGAGAGCTTACGGCTGCATCAAATCTCTGAACAGCAGTAATCGGGAAATATTTTCCTCGTTCTAATCCTTTCTAAAACACAACACCACCATTGGGTATCAGAATTAGAAAAGAGAGAAATATAAAAGAAATAAAATAAGATCGAAAGCAGAACAACAAAAGGAAATTTCTAATTTCTTTAACCTCTGCAGTAAAAATGAGCATCCAGGTTCGCCCCGGTGATTCAGTTCCACCAAGAGTTTCAAGAAACCCCGAAGAATCAATCTTGGCCTTCTCAATCACAGAAAATGCAGCCAGGATCTCTTCAGATGGAACCTTTCTTGTTCTGGCTGCATTTTTAAGAACTCTCACACTCTCCTCAACTTCCTAAACACATAGTCATCAATCAACATCATCCTTCCACAAATAACCCAAGAAACAAAAGTTACCCAAACAACAATTAACAAAGTTCACCAGTTAGAAATTTAAATTCAAACCCTGTTTGGTAACATAATTAGCTTATCAGTCAATTTTGACTTATTTAACCACTATTAGCTATTTGACTTGGTTAAAAAACCATTAATTAGTTTTTTTGTAACAGTTTATTGCTCCAAAACGCTAAAATTCAAAATTTCATAAGCTTTTTGAGAAAGTCATTTTGCATGTAATCAGCTATCAACTAATTTACCAAACATCTTTCTACAATCAGCTAATGCTATCAACTAGTAAAACCCACTAACTCAATCAGCTAACAGCTATTTACCAAACACCCCCAAAATCATCAACAAAAGCATACAATATTTAGCGAATTAATCTATTCAAAGAAAGGTAAATCATAAAGTTACCCAATGACTGTAAAAAGTCTAGGATTCTCAAATTCAAAAGCACTCCATAAAATCACACAATCTTTAGCAAAATAAGCTATTCAAGAGGCAAAACAATAGCCCACACATTTCAAGACAGGTACAACAAAATGCACCCAATTAATACCAAAGTTTAGCACTCTAAAATTCAAGTCATCCAAGAAACTAAAAACACACAATTTTTCAGTGGGAAAGAGCAATTCAATAGGCAAAAGCAAGAAAAATTCAAGAATTCATTTAACTTGTTGAGAGAAACGACACCTGGTTGGGCTGTTTCTTCTTTGATTCTTCTTGAACAAGAAGTGGGGTGTTGGAAATTTGGTCCCTTCCATCAGCAGTGGCTCTGGTCTTTAGTGTTGGGAAGCTAAGAGGAATTTCCGATTTTATATGCAAAGGGGTTTGGAGATAAGAACTTGAGGATTTGGGAAAGGCATGAGGGGAGGGATTGAGTGGCAGCAAGGCCAAGGAGGAGCAGGAAGAGAGCAACCCCATTATTAGTGACAGTTGATGATTGTAAATTTTCGAACGGATATTATTATTCTTTTTCTTGAGAAATTTCTAACGGATATTATTATTATTATTATTATTATTATTATTATTATTATTATTGTAATAGAGTCAGTAGTCTTGGAAAAATATATTTTTCTGATTTCATGCAATAACGTAATTTTGGACAGACGTACAATAGAATTTTGTGAGGCGGGGAGGGACTTGATCCCTCGTTAATAGAAATTTATATCACAGGCTGCACGAGCTTAGTTTAATGGTTCAATACGCAGTATTTAAGAGAAGAAGCTAAAGTTTGAACTTCGACGATGGTGGTGACAATGCGGGAATTAAGCCTAAAGTGGACAGATTACTTGTGCGCACCGACATTTGACATTGCGTGCTAACTTACTGAGTCATTAAGTCACCGTGATTTACATCTTTCCAAATACTTTGTAAAATGGGGATGTGGGAGGCCCTTGAGATGAGATTGGGGATTCAACCTTTTGAGAGGAAAAATTATATCACATAATAGACTTTTAAAAAAATATTGTAACGGTGTAATGTAAAAATAGTATAGAGGGATAAGAGTAAAATAAGTGTTTCAAAAAAATTATTATTAAAATAATATTAAACCATTAAATTGGGAAAATGACATTCAATATAACAACAAAAAGTATTTAAAAGTTGTTATTGTTGTGGTTTTTATAAAAATATCGTAGGTTTATATGGACTACGATTGATATAGGCTGGGATATGTTTAGGATAGTTTCTGTGACGTGTGCAGGACACTGCCTTAAAAGCTTATATCCGGAGACTGTGCGGTCTTAACCCGGGAGCTTTCGACTGGCTCTCACAGAAGTACTCACGTAACTCAGTTGCACTTATAGAGATACATACTCAGGGTATTTATAGAGCTTGAGAGCTTTTTTTCAGGTGTAAAGAAACAGGTCTGGGAAGACAGGTATTTATAGTAGTGAGAATACCTGTCTCCCCTGTACCAGCCACAAAAAAAAAAAAAGAGAAAAAAGGGGGGAGAGGGAACGCAAGTTGCGTTCAGATGTGCCCACTAACGCACTAGATTAATTCTTGTCCACAAAAATAATTCTGACCGCCCATTCACCTCTTAATGTTATTCCCAACAGTTATTGTATTTATATATCCTCGTTGTCTGAATAAAGAAATTTTTTAGTTAGTTAGATATAGTTATATATCTAGTTTTACTTTTTAAAAAATTACAAAATACTTTAGGTTTTTTTTTGTTACTTTAAGTATGATGCCAAAAAAAAGTGATATTAGATTGTACTTTTTTAATATTATTGACTCTATTACAATGTAGTATTGTTCTATACTTTCTCTAAGTACTGTATTTCAAAAAGTCAATATCCCACCAGCGGAGTTCGATTCTGTGATCTTCCCTCAAGGAGAGCCACAAAGGTACCATATGAGCACAATGTGCTTGACAAATTATTAAAATTATATGAAAATACGGAGAGTATTATATTGAAACAATTTAAAATAAATATACTAAAAATTTTATTAAAATTAAATTCTGTTGAAGACTGAAATATAAAATATGCTTCAAAAAAAATACGGAGTATAAAATATGAGAAGTAAAATACAATAATAATTTAGACATACCTTTTGCACTGACTAAATAGATAACCAAATCTTTCAAAAAAAAAAAAAAAAAAAAAAAAAAAAAAAAAGACAACCAAATGGTCCGAAATGGTACATTGGTAGAATGCAATCACTATCTTAGATAGTTGATGAACTCTTCTCATCAACAAGATTTGAACATTTCCATGCATTTTAATTAAGGTAACTTTTATATCAACAATTACGGTATCAGGGCTACTCCATTAAAAATAAGTGTCATGTCTAATAGTTTAATTTTGACTTTTCATCGTTTTTGTTTTGAATTGTAATCTAAATATAATAGAGTAAAACTGCAATCTAAATATAATAGGGTAAACTAGAAAGAGAGACAAAAATAAATAGATAAGAACATAGGAGAGAAATTTTTTTAACACTTAGATTTCGCTATAATGATGCATAGAGATCTCTATTTATAAAAGTAAGAAACATCATTGGCGAAGAGACCAAGGTTTGAACCTCGGCGGCGGCAGTGTGAGAATTATGTCCAAAGTGGGTAGATTCCTTGTGCGCACCTGCATTTAGCCCTATTCGATGAACCCATCGAGTCACCGTGATTTACATCCTCATAAATGCTCTGTCGGGCTTGGGTGTGGGGGCCTTAGGAGTTAGGATTGAGGATTCAACATTTTGGGAGAAGAAACATAATACAAAAAGACATCTAAAAATAAAGATATTTTGAAAGAAAAAAATCCATTTGGAATTCAAGTTATTACATTCTATGACAAAAATAAAAATGTAATAAAAAAATTTGTCCAAATATATATAATCCAAAAAAATTCAACAAACAAACAAAGAAAAAAAAAGATTTCAAAATTTAATTTAAAAGTGACTTTTTTACGCATATTTAAATACAAAAATTATTTACCAAAATTTAGATGTCAATTCCTTTTAAAATTTTATTTTCAATTACAATTAAGATCAATCTATGAATTCTAAAAAAAAAAATTAATAACAAATATAAAAATAATGAATTATATATAAAATGTTTTTTTAAAAAAAAAATGGGCCTAAAAAAATTGAGGGTCATGAAAGGAAATGCTCCAAAAGAGAGATTAGAAGTAGGGATGGAAATAGGCCGAGTCGAGCTGAGCTTTAGAAAATTAGGTCTGAGCCTGTTGCGAAAATCTAAGGCCTGGGCCTGAGCCTGTATGTAGGCTTTTTGTTAGGCTCAAGTCTGAGCCTACAATTAGCCTGGTCTAGCCTGAAGCCTTTTTAAAAGCTTGTTTAATATGTAGGCCATTAAAAAGGCTTCAAAGTAAGTTCTGCTTTGAGCCTATTTAAAACATATATATTAAGTCTTTTTAAAAATTTTAATAAGTATTTCTAAATAATTTAAGAAATATACCTAGCTAATACAAAATTAATATATAACTACATAAGTATATCGCCACAATGCAAGCATAATAGGATTAAAACATATATAAAATAAAATAAAACAAGTCACAACTTCAACATGCTTGTCAACTTATTTAGGAATGAATTTAATTGTATTATTGATTGTCATCCTATATAATCTTATAAATAGTTAACAATCAACTTACATAATTAAGTCGTGACACTTCATTAAATATTTAACAGTGAGAACAATTAAACAATAAGAACACTTATAATAGGATTAAAAACAATGTTTATAGTTGAATTTGAATTTAGAATGCGATTTGGGAGGTGGAGGGTTAGAGTTTGATAATATATATACTTGGAATTATATTGTAAATATAAAAACATATTAGATATAAAATAAAATATATACTAACTTAATATTAGAAATAAATTATATATATGTGTGTAAATAGGCTAGGCCTAAAGACCGAGCTTGGTATAAATAGGTCTGGCCTGTTTAGTTTAATAGGCTTCAAAATGAGTCCAAGCCTGACCTTTTTAAAACAAGGCATGCCTATGTAGGCCTTAAATAGGTCGGGTCTTAGGCCCCCTACGAAGGGACCTGACCTATTCTCATCCCTAATTAGAGGGAATAAGATCGAAGGGCATTGTAAAATTACAAATTTATCTTTTTATTATAGGTTTTAAACATTTATGTTAAGTTTAACATTTCCATCCAATCATAGATGAATTGAAAAGAGTCACCAAGATAATAATTGAATGGTGAAAAGTGGCTTTGGAAGAATTCAACGACCAAAAATGTAATATTTCCTAAGTTTTATACAATTTATATTAATTAATGGTTCATCCAGTCGTGAGTGAAAAGAATACTGAGGTAATAATAAAAGTAAAATAAATAAATAATAAATAAAGAAATAATAATAATAATAATAATAATAATAATTATTATTATTATTATTATTATTATTATTATTGAAAGTAATGCTGATCAATAAAAAGTAAACATAGAATTATATAAGCTTTTCAAAATCCATCTTTGTTATTAAATTAAATATTAACCTGTGTAGCCAATAAATGTAAAGTTGGTATGTTCGAGTGGTTAAGGAGATAGATTTGAAATCTGTTGGGCTTTGCCTGCGCAGGTTCAAATCCTGCTGCCGACAAGAGGGGAACATTATAATGCAAGGGAAATGTTATGAATAACATGCACACGGTTGCAAATCATAATATAATGCACGGGAAACGTTATGAACATAGAATAGTGTGCATCAGCACAATGAGAGGAGAACATTATGTTGTGCAATAAGGTGCACACGGTTGCAATTCGTAATATAATGCCAAGGGAAACGTTATGAACATAGAATAGTGTGCGCACTAACATAAGATCTATTTCATTTTCTTTTAATAAAGAAAGTATTTGAAGATTTCTTATAGTATTTTTTAAAAAATTGTTATAAATATTATTGATTGTGGACATTAGAGTTGTTATATCATGGACCAAGGTTCACCTTGCAAGGTGGGTTATGATCCAAAACGACGTATAAATTGTGTATTTTAATACTAGAATTGTGAGCTTCTAGAATATAAACCGGCATGGGGCGGGTTAGGGACTTAGGGTTGCATGAATCCTAGCTCGCGGGAAAGCCCGCTTTGATAGTACTACCTAATTTTTAAATATAATTTTATCCAGAAGGAAAAGTAAGTGCACTATTATCTATCACCCATTGGTCCAAGCCTTCGATTATGAATACTCTGTCGGGCCGGGGTGTGGGGGCCCTTAGGGTTGGGGTTCAGCCTTTGGAATAATGAATATTTGATCAAAAAATATCCAGACCCTAAGTCAATCCTATCCTTGAAAGATTGCTATGATCAATAAATTATCATAATCTTCCATTGACTAAAATTAAGATTTTAGGATGTTAAATTTGTGTTGAATATGACCAGTATAATATAGTATTGCTTCACAAGTAAAACTATATTAAAAGAATTATAGAAAGATAAGATTAATACAAGACTTCATCAGCCTTCTAGGCTAGTCACCTTGTACTCCAATAGAATTACATGATCAATATTGTACTCTAGTAGAAATACATGAAAAAATAATGCTAAATAATGTGAGTCTCATTATCTTCTTTGAAATAATCACATTGTACTCCAGTAGTAATACATGACAAAATTATACTAAGTATTTTGAATGTCATTGTTGTTGTTGTTTTTTTTTTTTTTTTTAAGAATCATCAAATACTTAGTTTTTATGGGAATCTATAAGTTGTTGAGGATACCCTTGAGTGAGAAACACCATTAGAGAGAGGAGTTTCTGACCAAGCTCTGAGAACATGGCCGGTAGAAATCTCAACCGCATTAGAGCACCACATGACATATAGTTTCGCGAAGACTTTCTACGACGAGGAAGAACCATGGTGCGAGATCTAGTTTCACATTTCATTTCAAAGTTTGAATTATTTATAAAAATGTCATTGCGTTTTCTTAATTGCTTATGATCCGTTAAATCTTTTCCGATGAACGATTATGATTGGTTCCAAGTTATCTCCTGCGTGCTAGTTCTCATTATTATTATTATTATTATATATATATATATATATATATATATATATATATATATATATATATATATATATATATAGGGTCCAGATCAGGTGAAGACCTGATCTTAGGTGAGGACGTGAGGACTAATCTAGAGCATTAAATCATAATGATGTATGATTGAGATTAAAAGAAACAAATCACACGGATTAAGAAAACAAATTCCTTTAAAATATTAAAATATATAAATTTAGGGTAAATCAGTCTTATTAAAAGATGTGCATTCCTATACAAAATGTTGTGCATTCCTATACTGAGTGTTGTGCATCAATAACTTCATTGTTATGCATTCAAACCCCGCCAAAAAATCATACAGTGAACATCCAATGTTCTATGATGCATTGAACTATGTGCTATAATGCACAACTCCCTAGCCTATAGTGCACAACTTACAACACTAGGTTGCACAATCAGCACACACGAATGCACAATCGTACTACCCAGGCATTTATACATATACACGACAATCCAAATATAGACAATATTATACTCAAAAGAACAAGCGAAAAAAAATAAAAAATACTGATTAGTTTGCATGGGCGAACACTCAATCAATGATGAAGAAATCGCGGCTCCAAATTGCAACGGTGATGATCCAAGAAAATGGGAAACCAATTTGGCCAAGGATTATACATGCGTTCACACTTAAAAAAAAATAGAAAAAGACACTATTATCCCACTTTAACAAAAAAGATCAATCCATGTCATCTCAAGAACTCAAATCTGGACCATCCAAATAAAAAAAACAAACGCACAAGATTAGTCCTCACGTCCTCACCTAAGATTAGGTCCTCACCTGATCCGGATTCTATATATATATATATATATATATATATATATATATATATATATATATATATATATATATATATATATATATATATATATATATATATATATATGGGGAGGGTTCATGTGAGAACATGCTCTCACGTTAAAAGAGAGAACTAATATGGTCCATCCATTTAGGTAGATCAAATGGTTGAGAGTTGGTGAAAAATAATAAGAAAAAATGTGAGGTTATTTTTTAAAATATTAAGAATTTAAAATTTTGTAATAATTATAAAATTAACCCCATATTTTTAAAAAATTAAAATTTTCAACTACAGATGAACATGATAGGTGGATGAGATCAGTCTTCACTTTTTATATGAGAACACTCATTGTCTCAGTTGACCCCAATCGGCCATACCCCGAGTCGCTTACTCCTTCCCCCCCCCCCCCCCCCCCCCCCCCTATCATCACCCCCCTTGCTTAGCCCAACCTCACCCCCATTGCTTAGCCTAACCTCCTTCCAAGTATTTCCATTTTCATTTGTAGTATATTGAATGTTCATTTTTATATATTGAAAGTTTATTATTTAGTATATTACTTAAAAATAAACTTTTAGTACATTAATAATAAATATTCATTATACTAAAAATAAATATTTATCAATGATTTATACTAGATCCATAGTATAATTTATCGTTACCTAATTGATTATTAGCCAAATTTGAACCTTTTGGGCTTAATCAAATGACCTAATAGGCCCAGACCCGTCACATTCCAACACCAAAGTTATTTTTCTTATAAAATAGGAAAAATGGTCAAATAGGTCCCTTAACATTACTCAATAAGTTAATTAAGCACTTAAACTTTTAAAGGTTGCAATTAAGTCATTAAACGTGTTATTTTAGCACATTAAGACCAAAAAACTAATTGATGACGTATAATTACAAATCACTAAGGTTCTGGCGAGATTCCGATTATATTTCGACTGAAAACACCGGTGAAACTATAGTCGTTGTCGTTTGGTTGCCTTCTCCCACGAAGGAGAAGGCGACCAGATGGGTTGCCTTCTCCTTCACGGGAGAAGGCAACCAAACGACATTGCCAACCGTTTTGTCGGTGCTTTTTGCCAGAATATGGTCGAAATCTTACTGGAGGTTCACCGGAACCATAGTGACCTGTAATTATAGGTCACCGATATTTGGGCCTCAATGCTATAAAATAATATGGAGACGAAGAAACTCTTCGCCTCCGGCCATGGAAACGAAGAAATTAGCCGGAGACGAAGAATGTTTCTTCATCTCCATGGCTGGTTTCTTCGTCTCCGGCCGGAGGTCTTGTTTTTTTTTTTTTTTTTTTTAAATAATTATTTTTTAAAAAATAATTTAATTTGGAATGACCTGTTGGAAACCTGCAAATGGGAAGAATTGCATAAAATTGGTTAGTTTAGGGACTCAATTGTAAGTTTTTTTGGTTCAGTGACCTAATTACATTATAATATGTAGTTTGATGGCCTATTTCGCGGATTTTTATGCTGTGCATCCGTATGCACCCTGTATGGTTCATACGGATGCAAAAGCGACGTCGTTTTATTAAAAACGTGCGTCCCATTTTAAAAATAAAAAAATCAATTTCGATTCCCTCAACAACATTATGTTGTTCATTGATTCTGGATTTTTAGTTCATAGATTTTGGATTTTTAGTTCATTGATTATGGATTTTTAGTTCGTTCATTGATTCTGGATTTTTAGTTCATTGATTCTGGATATTTAGACATAAATCGAAACTGATTTTTTTTTTTTCATTCATGCTGGATATTTAGTTCATTCATTATGGATATTTAGTTCATTCATTCTTTATTTTTAGTTCGTTCATTCTGTATTTTTAGTTCATAGATTCTGGATTTTTAGTTCATTGGTTCTGGATATATAGTTCAAATTATGCACAATATAATGCTGTTGCTGGGAATCGAAGCTGATTTTTTTAAGTGGACGCGCGTTTTTAATAAAACGACGTCGTTTTTGCATCTGTATGCACCATACATTGTGCATAAGGATGCACAGCATAATTTGCCATATTTGGCCCTTATTCCTAATTATTATTATTATTATGGTCAAAATATGTCATATCGAGTATCGAGAGAGAGGATATACTATTAATATACATTTTTACTATATGAGCTTCAATTTTTTCTTTTTAATGTGACAATCAATGATAAGTTATTTTCATTCAATTCTTTCAAAAGGTTGAACCCCAACCCTAAAGTTATTTTCATTCAATGGGTTTCAAGAAAAATGTTCACATTAAAAATTTGAGTGTTGGAGTAAAAATTACATGTAAAATTTTGGAATAGTATTTTTATTAATTGTGTTTGAAACCCTGATAAATGATTTCCACCTCTTTTGAATTTCTATTGTTTGGTAAATGGTGAAAATTAAAGTAAAAAAAAAATGCCTTAGATATGATGATTAATAATAATTAAAATGTTTATTTTCTAATTCTTTTCATTTTTTTTTTGAAAATGAACGAAATATATCAAGACAATTTCTGAAATGCAATCAAACATTAAAAATAAAAATATTTTATTTTCTAAAAGTTATTTTCTTGTTTTTTTAAACTCATCCTAATTTACCGACCGTTTGGTTGGAAGGAATGAATTAGGATGGAAAGGAATTGTAATTCGGTGGAAAAGAATAAGGTATGAATTCAAATTACAATGTTTGGTATGCAAAATAAGATTACAGGGAATTGAAAGGGAATGAGTGATACAATGACTGAAATGCCCTATGTAATAATAATAATAATAATAATAATAATAATAATAATAATAATAATAATAATAATGACGACGACGACAACAACAATTCAACATTGAATTACAATTCCTAGGGAGAGTCCAAAATTGTAATTCAACATTAAGAGGGAATTGTAATTCGGTAGAATTGCAATTTCCTCCAATCAAACGACATAATTATGGTCTCTGCAAAATTATAATTCAACTACGAGTTCTACTACATAGACTCCCAAAATTCTACTCCCTTATTTATACTCCGTGAGGTGACAAATCAATATTGATTATTTTCATCATGTGGGTCCACAACAATATGTCTACATTAAAAACTGTGAGAGAAAATACAAGTTGAGAGTTTAAAAAATGAGTACACCAAATATTTTCCTTCAATTACACATAAACTATTTCCAACCAAAGAACCCTAGAATAAGAATAGGCATAAAGCGTAAAATTGGGTGGGCGACACTGACATGTGGTGTTCAAAGGTCGAAAGGAATCTCATCATCAATTAAAAATTAAATAAAATTAAACTAAACGCGATTTCCAAAGAACTTACACTGATACTCATTTTAATATTTCTAATTTTTTCAAAAATTAAATTAAACATTTTTTGGGGAAAAAGTGGTTAAACTGTTAACGTGCCAGTGGTGACTGGTGAAAGTGGGTATGTAATTATGCATGACACTATGACCACAGACCACAGTTAAATTCGAACTCAACCATGTCCAGTAAAAATTGAACCTTAACTAGAATTGTACTTTAGACGATTCCTTCTTCTTTCTCTGTCCGTTTAACGGTCCAGAACCACTCAGTTCATTCCGAGAGGCACATCAAAGGAAATCATCACTTATAGAAATTAAATCCAAGTTATCTCGAAATTCTCCTCCACAAAGAAAGTTTATTTGTCACTTGAACTACCCTGTTGGCCGTGTTGGGTATAGACAATTCCTATTTGTGTGTGTGAGTATTAGTTCAAGGGGTTTCTAGTTTTTGGAAGTTGTAAGCGAAAGCATCGGTTCGGAACTTTAGAAAACTGTGTTAATTACATTTTTGGACATTAATATACATAAACATTATTAATTAAATTAATCTTTTAATTATAGGGTTGGACCAATATTGTCTTAATTATGCATCAAAAGTGTTGAATGATAATCTGGGTTATACATTCCTTTAAACAATTAGACGTGTGGTTAATATATATTTTAAGTTGGTATGTTTATTCATACTTTTATTTATAGTTAATACATAATTTAGTCATCGACTATAGTAGTTTTTCTCGGTTTAGTCCTAAATGACTTTTTTATACTTAATTAAAGTTATTGACTTTAATTATTTTACCTAATTCAGTCATCTGTTGGATAAAATGTCATACTTATAATAATAATTATGAATCAAGATGAAGAGCATTATAGTTCTTGATAGGGGCTTAATATATTGAGCAAGTTCGTAGTAACTTCAGCTTATATGGCAACATATATCGTGATGAAGGTTGGATTTCCATTTGGAAAATCAAAGCTCCAAACAAAATGATGATAATTTTTTCTTTGGCTTGTCAAGCATGAAAAATTCACGAATAATGTTGAGAGGATGAAAAGGGCCGGAATTCACCTTGTACAATATCTTCTATAGATGCTTTGGAGTTCAAGAAGACCTTTGACCAATTTTTTTTTTTTTTTTTTGAGACTTAGAGACCATATTTTTAGAGAGCTATCTTAGCTGATTATAACATGATCTAACATAGGGATGGCAATTTCAATCCGACCCGTGGATATCCACCCGAATCCACCCCGCATGGATCAGGTTTTTTTGGGTGATGGTGGGTGGTGGGTCGGGGTGGGTCTTAAAAAAAGCAAACCCGCGGTGGGTCGGGTTGAATTCGGGTTCTATGTACAAGACCCACCTAGAACCCCACCCGACCCACCATGTGTGTGTGTATATATCAAGGTTGCAAAACTCGGCCGCCTAGCCGCCTGGGCGCTAGGCGGCACCGAGCCTTAGAGTTTTGGCCTAAAGGCGGCCAAAACTCGGCCGGCCGCCTAGGCGGCCTGGGCGGCCAAACTCTGCCAACTCGGCCAAGTCGACCGATTTCGTCCGATTTTGACCGTTTTTGACCGATTTTGACAATTTTTGTCTGATTTTAACCGATTTTGTTCGATTTTGACCGATGTCGTCTTTCATTAATTATTGATTTTAATATTATTATGACATTATGACTTATAAAAATAATAATTATTATTATTGTTGTTGTTGTTAATTAGATATTTTAAGTAAAGCTTTTTACTATCATATTGTATGAAGTGTAACTCATGCTCCATTTGCCCTAAAAAGATTATTCACATTTTTTTAATGAAACTTAAAATAATAACCACTTATTAAAAACATATTAAAAAAAAAGCTATATTTTCATATACTATGAGCCTATGACAATCATAAAAATTTTAAAATAAAAAATATTATCTTTTCCGTTAATTTCTGTTAGTTCATTGTTAACTTACTCATTGATTTTAATAAGAAAGGTCTTAGGTTTGAACCGCATCCCGATCAAAGTTTGGCATAATTAGTACTCTATTTATTCTTATTAAATTAAATCATAATTTAGTAGCTACAACCAAAAATAATACATATGCATTTCTTTAATTTAGAATTATGTATCTACAATGTCTTTATTCAAAAAAATATATTCATTATCAATAAATTAAATAAGAGAAATAATTTTATTAGTTATATTGTCTTTATATTTCTCCAATATAAAAATTCTTTACATTCAAATTCTATTATCTTTTTTGTGCACTATTTTTTAATTAAATATCAAAGTTATAATACAAATAATGTTATAATTTATTTACCAAATATTTTATATTATTACCATGAAAAAATTAAAAAAAATAAAAAAAATTAAGCCAATCATATTAACTACTTGAGAGATTTGTTGACAAAGAGAGTATTCAAATCACACAACAAATTGAAGTGGGAAACTATCTCGCAATGTCCTTGTTTGGCAATCAACAGTAAGCTCTTCAATATTAGTATATATTTAATATTTTATGCCCTAATTTTTATTTGCTCTTCCTTATGTCCCGTATTTGGTTTCAACCATACCTATACAATTATTTTATTGACAATTATAATCAATCTTGACTATATTATCTTGCATTTGTAAATTTAAAATTAAATTTTAAATACACAAATTCAACAGTCAATTATCTATGCATGAACAATTCCAATATAATCTTACCTTGATATACTTTAAAGTATTTATTAAAAAAAAAACATTAAGCATTATCCCAATCGCGCAATGCGCGTAAAAAAACTAGTTCTGTAATAAAGTACAAAAATCTCAAACCAAATAACACCATAATTATTTTACTAAGTGAATGTATATTTTAAAGGGAAAATGGCACTTTTTACCCCTGAGTTATATACTTATAGCACTTTTTTTTCCTCAATTATTTAGGTAAGCACATTAGCCCCCTCAATTATTCTAAAAGTGGTGCTTTTTCCCCCCTGATATATTAAATTGACATTTATACCCTTAAAGTAAACATTTTATTTATTTTACTACTCCAACAAATTATTGCGTATACGTAGGGATGACCACGGTTCGATTTGAATTGAACCGGATACTAAAGCAATCGAATTAATAGTTTACGGTTATAATTCAGATCTAGAACCCAATATTTAAATGTCAATTTATTAAAATTATGTATCAAAAAATTGAATCTTGAACCGTGAACCGGCGGTTCCGGATCTGATTCGCGGTTTTGAACCGTCTTTATTTTAAAATTTTATTTTTTATTTTAAAATAGTCTAAATTCAACAATAAATGTATTTTATTTTTTTTTTCGGAACATGAACCGTCCGTTCCGGTTCACGATTTTAATAAACTCTAAATATCGAATTTCGATTCTAAATTGTAATTGGAATATTTCGATTTGGTTGCTATAGTGTTTGTTTAGTTTGAACCAAATTATAATCATAATTTGTTGGAGAAAAAAATAAATTAAATATTTAGTTTAAGGGTAAATATGTCCATTTAATATTTCAGGGGGGAAAACAGCCACTTCAATAACTTAGGGGGGAAAAATGCTATAGGTATATAACTCAGGGGAAAAAAGTGCCATTTTCCCTATTTTAAATTTAGTATAACTTATCGACGTCATGATTGTTCGTTAAGCATAAAATTGTTAATATTTTAATTCAATCTTTTTATGGAATAATTCAGAGAGTGCCATTAAAATGTCAAAAAATTTTAAAGCATTTTATATATAATTATTGTAATTTCTCCTTTATTATTTTACTAAATTGAGGATTACAAGGGAAAGCTTATTTTGGTAAAAAAAAATATAAATTTGCCTGAAATGATTTTTATTATATTTTAAAATATTTTTTGGTAGCGTGTGAAATTATTTATGTTGAGGAGTTGAGTAAAAAAAATGTTTATTTTAATGAATTGTAAATGCCGTAGCAAATGATTACATTTAGATAAACATTAAAAATATAAAAGTGAATTTAAAAAATAAAAAATCAAAATTAACCCGTTGATAATAATAATAATAATAATAATAATAATAATAATAATAATAATAATAATTATTATTATTATTATTATTATTATTATTATTATTATTATTATTATTATTATTATTATTATTATTATTATTATTATTATTGTTGTTGTTGTTGTTGTTGTTGTTGTTGTTGTTATTGTTATTGTTGTTGTTGTTGTTAATTAGATATTTTAAGTAAAGCTTTTTACTATCATATTGTATGAAGTGTAACTCATGCTCCATTTGCCCTAAAAAGATTATTCACATTTTTTTTACGAACCTTAAAATAATAATCACTTATTAAAAACATATTAAAATGCTATATTTTCATATACTAGGGTCATCATAAAAAATTAAAAATAACAAATATTTATATATATATATATATATATATATATATATATATATATATATATATATATATATATATATGTACAACTGAACAAAATAAAACTCTTTATATTCATTACTTTCTTTAAATTAGTTTACCGTTTATATTTATTATTTATTAATCAAATTAATTATTTTTTACTTATCATTTTTAATTTTTTTTTTATAAATTTCAACTTATGTATATACAATTAACAGATTATATACATGTTACAATTAAAATATATAATGTACCTTAAGTTTATTTACACATGCATACTATGAACAAAATAAAGGTACACGACGTGCATGGTGTACATGGATCCACCGTATAATTTCTGGACGTGAATATTTTCATTTATTTTGGTATGCTAGTAATATAATTTTGTTACGCCAAAAAGGAAAAAAACTTGAATAAAACTAAAAATAGAAGTACCCCGTCTCCTATATATAACACCCCTTCGTCTCCGACAAAGCTGTCTTCTTCTCTCATTTGTAGGGTTCGCTCACTTCACTTAGTATAGTTTCTTTCTTTCTCTCTTTCTTTTCAAGAGCTTAAGAGAGTTCTTCGATCCATACTCTTATGTAGATCTGAGGTTTCCTGGAGTTTCTGGTTTCTTCGATCTTCTTGTCTGAAAGTTTTTTTTTATATATTTTTTTTAATTTTTTGTCGAAGGTGGAAGTCGAATATTGTCAGATCTCTGTACTAAATCAGATGTTTCTTGATTTCGCTTCCCAGACAAAACCTAGATGTTTTTTTTTTTTTTTTTTTTGGATTTCTGGGTTTGTGATGGATGAGGGTTTTGGAAGTTGAAGACAGTTGGAATGGGTGGTTAGTTGACTTTTTTGTGGGTTGAGATTAGGGTTTTTTGAGGGTGGAGCTCTCTTGAAGTCCAAAAGAGGGTGTAACTGGGAAGATTGAGCTGCTAATCTATGGATTCCTCAGCCCTATCGATATCCATAATTCTATATGGATAGGGTTGTGGATTGCATATGTTAGGAGCTTCATTACCCATGTTTGGATCCTTGTTTGGATTGAAGGGAGCTCCGCGCGCACACTTTTCTTAATTTTCTCAGTGTTTTTTTGAGGTTGTCTGTGTTCTTGTCTGATGATATATATCTCTCACATGTATGTTTTTTGATCTGCTGACTTGATATGATGCCTGAACTTTCTTGATTTTCTCTAGATTTTGGCTTGTTTTTGATGGATTCTTGTGCGTATTATTTAGGTTAAAATGATTCTAGAATTTGTTTGAATATGGCATCTGGGTTCTGAGTTGAATTTGGTGTTTAGATTTTTTATGCCATTTCAAGATTGAAAAGAAAGGGCAAGTGGATCTAGGGAAAGATTTGGGTTTCTTCTTCTACACTTGTGGTTATAATTATTTGTTTTTATTTTTATTTTTTAGTTTGTAATAATTTCTTTTTTTTTTTTTAACTTTGCTTTTACATTGCAGTTGAAAAGCTATTCGCCTATTCCTTAGATAGTGGTTCAAAGTGTGCCAGCCTGCCTACTACATCACAGCTTTAACTATTTTGTCTTGATTTGATCTGAAGAAATTGAGACCTTTTTTTTTTCTTTTTTTAATTAATTGTATTTTGAATTTATATTTCACATTTGTAATTATTTTTTCATTTATTTATAAGTCAATGCATTCTGTATTTGCACAAAAAAAAAAAAAAAAAAAAAAAAAAAAAAGCAAAGTGTCATTAATAATAACATCTTGTTGTATGGATTCTCATTTATTTGTGAAGTGTACACCCTTTACAACAAGGGCAAGTTCAAACCTTTAATTTATGAGTTTTACTATGGGGATTTTTAAATTTTACCTTGAGTTATTTTTCTTTGGGATTTGAATCGATCCTCTATAAGCTGGTTCAGGCCCAGTGAAGCTCATCTCTGCTTTTTTTGGGCTGATTTAGAGCTGGTTTGACCTTGAACTGGTTCGTGATCATCACTAATTGTTAGTAAAGTAAAACTTGTGTGTGAATTTGCATGAGTTTAGTTTGAGCTGATTAATTAATTGAGTTTTTGAGTTTGTACTTCACCTAATGTGACATCACATATATAATGAAAAATGTATATAGGTTAATGAGAAATTATTCAAATTATTAATACTCCGTAATTAATTTACCTGTAGGTTAATTGATCTTAACCGCCTACCATGGTTTATCAATGGGTGAGGACTTAGTAAAAAAATCATGAGATCAATTTTATAATTATTGCAAACTTTTAGATTTATCATATTTAGAAAATGAACTCAACCATTTTCCCCTTACTTACAATACTCAACTACTCAACTATTGATCTATCCAAATGATGAATCATATTATCCATTGTCACTTTTTACATCAGAGCATATTCTTACCTAAACCATCTTTTATATATATAGCGGACTGGATATAGTGGATTTTGAGATATCACATCCACGTCAAATCCACCAATGACAAATTTTCATAAATTGAACGACATACATACCATCCACTTTAAGTTGATGTGGATGGGATGAGAAAAAATTTGACGGATTATTACTCACTCCTACCCGGAGATAGAGTTCAACAGTTTTTGACCTTTTGTTTTTCTAAGATTGACAAGTAAACAAACAAATATGATAATGGATATCAAATCATATACGGTAATAAAGTACAAAAATCTCAAACCAAATAACACCATAATTATTTTACTAAGTGAATGTATATTTCAAATTTAGTATAACTTATCGACGTCATGATTGTTCGTTAAGCATAAAATTGTTAATATTTTAATTCAATCTTTTTATGGAATAATTCAGAGAGCGCCATTGAAATGTCAAAAAAATTTAAAGCATTTTATATAGAATTTTTGTAATTTTTCCTTTGTTATTTTACTAAATTGAGAATTACAAGCGAAAGCTTATTTTGGTAAAAAAAAATATAAACTTGCCTGAAATGATTTGTATTATATTTTAAAATATTTTTTGGTAGCGTGTGAAATTATTTATGTTGAGGAGTTGAGTAAAAAAATGTTTATTTTAATGAATTGTAAATATCATAGCAAATGATTACATTTAGATAAACATTTAAAATATAAAAGTGTATTTAAAAAATAAAAAAGCAAAATTAACCCGTTGGTACTAATAAAAATAAAAATAAAAATAATAATAACAATAATTATTATTATTATTGTTGTTGTTGTTGTTAATTAGATATTTTAAGTAAAGCTTTTTACTATCATATTGTATGAAGTGTAACTCATGCTCCATTTGCCCTAAAAAGATTATTCACATTTTTTTTAATGAAACTTAAAATAATAATCACTTATTAAAAACATATTTAAAAAAGCTATATTTTCATATAATATGAGTCTACGACAATCATAAAAATTTTAAAATAAAAAATATTATCTTTTCCGTTAATTTCTGTTAGTTCATTGTTAACTTACTCATTAATTTCAATAAGAAAGGTCTTAGGTTTGAACTCCATCCCAATCAAAGTTGGTATAATTAGTACTCTATTTATTCTTAATAAATTAAAAAAAAAAAAATTTAGTAGCTACAACAAAAAATAATACATATGCATTTCTTTAATTTAGAATTATGTGTCTACAATGTCTTTATTTAAAAAAAAATTATTCATTATCAATAAAGTAAATAAGAGAAATAATTTTATTTGTTATATTCAAATTCATCAATAAAGTAAAATATTTTTCTCCAATGTAAAAATTATTTACATTCAAATTCATCAATGGATTATATTCACTACATTGGCTATTATCTTTTTTTGTGCACTATTTTTTAATTAAATATCAAAGTTATAATACAAAATAGTGTTATATATTTATTTACCAAATATTTATTAATACTATTAGATCATAAAGCAGACGTCGACTTTGAAGAGGGAAGACGACTCTAGGGGCACTACTGTCCTCTCTCACATTAGTTTGTTACAACCACTTCTTGTTTTCTTCCTTGCCACCTTTACATAGCTTATATACCCCATGTATCCATCTATTACTGGTTAATGAGATTCTTTCTACTTTCCACTTGCTTTCCCCTTTCAATGCACGCTCTCTGTTTTCTTCTTCTATAATCACCATCGCCGGATTCCGTCATGGTATCAGAGCCACGGTGTGGTAACTATGCTGCCGCAATCTCCGGCACCGGCGAATCCAACCAACGAACACCTGCAGGTCGTTCACCCATTCGTACGTCACCAGCAAGTAATCCGCAGAGGATTTTGACTTCGCAGAGGAGCAGCAACAATGAAGATATTGAAGATCCATTGTTTCTTAGCAGTAATGAAAATGCGAAATTCATCCTTCAGATGGGGCAAAACCAGGCTGCTTCCATCTCTGCAGCTGTATCCCTTGTTCCAAAGTTCAATACACTGGAATCTCAAAATCCAAATGAAGGCAAGTTTCCGGTTATCACTCATGTTAACTCTATTGCCTTAAATTCTTCTACATGGATTTTGGACTCTGGGGCAACTGATCATATAGTATGTTCATTCGAATTCTTGGATAAGTATCATATGGTAGAAGGCACAGTGGTTAATCTACCTAATGGGAAGCATGTTAGTGTTGAACATGTTGGGGACATAAGGCTTGATGATGGTATACACTTAAGAAATGCTTTGCACATTCCATCCTTTAAGTTCAACATCATCTCTGTTAGCAGATTGCTTCAACATTCACCTTATGAGCTCACATTTACATCTGATCAGTGTCTTCTTCGAGGGAATCATGGGAAGACAATTAGTTTTGCTAAAGAGAAAAATGGCTTATACCTGCTGCTTGAACCACCAGATACTTACATTAATTCTGGTAATCATTTTGCTATGCAGTGTAGTGTTGAAATATGGCATAAGAGATTAGGGCACTTCCCTATGAATAAAATACATCTTGTGAATGATACTCTTACACCTCAAACAAAAGGTTTACCTTGTGATGTGTGTCATTTTGCAAAACAAAAGAGATCCCCCTTCCCATTCAGCAACACCATGGCAGAATCATGATTTGAGTTGATACATGTTGATATTTGGGGACCATTCTTGGTTCAATCTTTGGGTGGGGAACGCTATTTTTTAACCATTGTGGATGACTACTCGAGATATACATGGATTCACCTAATGAAAAGCAAATCTGAAACTCAAAGTTTGATCAAGAAGTTTTAGAAGTTTGTTAATACTCAGTTTGGATTGCCTATTAAAACCATCCGGAGTGACAATGGTTTGGAGTTTAATATGGAGAATTTCTTTGCTGAAAACGGCATAGTCCACCAACGGTCTTGTGTATACACGCCTCAGCAAAATGCCGTGGTTGAACGCAAACATCAACACGTATTAAACGTAGCTAGATCTCTACGTTTTCAAGCAAAGTTGCCACTGGAATTCTGGGGTCAATGCGTCTTACATGCTGCCTTTCTCATCAATCGCCTGCCATCACCAGTTACAAAATGGCTAAGCCCCTATCGAAGGTTATTTGGGAAGAATCCAGATTTAAATAGCCTATGGATCTTTGGATGTCTTTGCTATGCAGCTACATTGCCTCATGCTCGCCATAAGATGGTGGCTCGCAGCAGAAAATGTGTTTATATTGGAGTTCCTGCAAATGTGAAGGGCTACTTGCTATATGATATGCATGACAAGTCAACTTTTATATCTCGTGATGTAGTGTTTTACGAGACACATTTCCCTTGGCTGAGCAGAGGCCCCTCACAGCTGAGCTTGATCCTCCACAAATTAATCCTTCACTGCCTATTGTTCCAATATCTAACTATGAAGAGTTTATATTTCAGGAGTCCACTGGCAATTCTTCTCAGCCACCAATTCAGAATATGAATCCTGGTAGTACATCTCAGGCAGCAATTGAACCCATGGTTAATGATGATCATCCGATCACTAGGCAGACAAATAATGAGGCAGACAGAATCAGTGACACCATGCCACCAAATTCTGTGCATAACAATACTGGCAGTTCCTTTGAAAACAACATGAGTTTAACCCCTCCGGAGTCTCCCATACAGCAGCCTCGTAGATCAAACAGGGAACGCCAAAATCCATGCAAATTACAAGACTTTTACTGCGATGCAGCTCTGCGAATCAAAACCTCTCCTCACTCCCTATCAAAGGTAGTCTCTTATGATGGTCTTGAGCTCTCACATAAAATTTTTTCTATGGCTGTTACTTCTATTAGTGAACCGAAGACATACAACCAAGCGGTTAAACACGACTGCTGGAAGAATGCCATGAAAGCAGAAATTGATGCTTTGCAGATGAACCAAACTTGGGAATTAACAGAGCTTCCTCCCGGAAAAGTTCCCATAGGATGTAAATGGGTTTATAAAACTAAGCTTCGGGCAGATGGTACTGTGGAAAGGCACAAGGCATGGCTCGTAGCCAAGGGCTAGACGCAACAGCTCGGGGTAGACTATCTTGAAACATTCTCACCAGTGGCAAGAATAACCACTATTCGCACTTTCCTTGTTGTGGCCACTTCTAGAGCATGGCATATTCACCAGATGGATATAAACAACGCATTCCTACATGGTTATTTGAATGAAGAAGTGTACATGGTGTTGCCATCTGGTTTCCAAAGTGAAAAACCCAATCAAGTTTGCCGCTTATTGAGATCCTTGTATGGCCTTAAACAGGCAAATAGACAATGGAATGCGAAATTAAGTGCAACACTGGCTACTATTGGTTTCAAGCAGTCACAATCTGGTCCATCTTTGTTCACAAAAGGGTCCAATACCAACTTCATTGCTCTGCTAGTATATGTCGATGACATTCTTGTGGCCAGCGCAAATATTGCATTAATTCATGAGCTCAAGACATTTCTGGATGATACCTTCAAAATCAAGGACCTAGGCTCACTTGGATACTTCCTGGGAATCGAAGTGAAAAAGTCAGCTGCAGGATTGAACATTTGTCAACGAAAATATGCCTTAGACATATTGGAGGAAACTGGATTCCTTGGCTGCAAGCCTGCAAATTCGCCAATGGCACATGGTTTAAAATTAAGCCATGGAGATGGTGCCCCACTTGAGGATACAAGCAGCTATAGGAGACTGGTCGGCAGGTTACTATACCTTACTGCCACAAGGCCTGATCTCACCTATGCTATTCAACAGTTAAGTCAATTTGTTGATGCTCCCACAACCACACACCTTTCAGCCGCACACCGTGTGTTGAGATATATAAAAAGATCACCTGGTCAAGGGCTCTTATATCCCACCAACCAGGATATACAACTCAAAGCGTTCTCTGACTCAGATTGGGCTGCCTGCTCTGAAACCCGCAAATCCATCACCGGCTATTGTGTCTTCCTAGGATCGGCGTTAATCTCATGGCGATCCAAAAAGCAAGCTACTGTGTCCAAATCATCTTCCGAGGCCGAATACAGGGCATTGGCTGCATCTGTCTGTGAAGTGCAGTGGTTAACATACTTACTCTAGGATTTACAAGTCGAAACAACAAAGCCGGCAACAGTGTTTTGTGATAACAAGTCCGCAGTAGCCATTGCCGAGAACTATGTCTTTCACGAGCGTACAAAACACATTGACATTGATTGTCACATTGTGCGAGAGAAGCTAAGCCAGGGATTAATCAAGCTCTTGTCTGTATCCTCCTCCAATCAGATTGCCGATGGGTTCACCAAGCCTCTCCCGACGTCACAATTCCACTCCTTTGCATCTAAGCTGGGCATACAAGACTTGCATGGTCCAGCTTACGGGGGGGGGGGGGGGGGGGTATTAGATCATAAAGCAGACGTCGACTTTGAAGAGGGAAGACGACTCTAGGGGCACTACTGTCCTCTCTCACATTAGTTTGTTACAACCGCTTCTTGTTTTCTTCCTTGCCACCTTTACATAGCTTATATACCCCATGTATCCATCTGTTATTGGTTAATGAGATTCTTTCTACTTTCCACTTGCTTTCCCCTTTCAATGCACGCTCTCTGTTTTCTTCTTCTCTAATCACCATCCCCGGATTCAGTCAAATACCATGAAAAAATAAAAAATAAAAAATAAATTAAGTCAATCATATTAACTACTTGAGAGATTTGTTGACAAAGAGAGTATTCAAATCACACAATAAATTGAAGTAAGAAACTATCTCGCAATGTCCTTGTTTGGCAATCAGTTTTTAGCTGCTAGCGTTAGCGGATTTGACCAGCAAATTATATCAATGGTTGATAAAAAGATATTTGAAAAAATTACCTGTTTAGATTAACATGTAAAATGACATAATAATAATAATAATAATAATAATAATAATAATAATAATAATAATAATAATAATAATAATAATAATAATAATAATAATAATAATAATAATAATAATAATAATAATAATAATAATAATAATAATAATAATAATAATAATAATAATAATAGTTTTAAAAAAATAAAAAATATATAATTAAGCCAATCATATTAACTAATTGGGAGATTTATTGGCAAAAAGAGTATTCAAATCACACAACAAATTGAAGTGGAAACTATATCGCAATGTTCTTGTCTGACAATCAACAGTTAGCTCTTCAATATTAGTATATATTTAATATTTTATGCCCTAATTTTTATTTACTCTTCCTTATGTCCCGTATTTGGTTTCAAACATACCTATACAATTATTTTATTGACAATTATAATCAATGTTGACTATATTGTCTTGCATTTGTAAACTTAAAATTACCTATTTAAATACACAAATTCAACATTCAATTATCTATGAATAAACAATTCCAATATAATCTTACATTGATATACTTTAAAGTATTTTTTTAAAAAAAGAAAACATTAAGCATTATCCCAATCGGGCAATGCGCGTAAAAAACTAGTACTGTAATAAATTACAAAAATCCCAAACCAAATAACACCATAATTATTTTTTATTTTGCTAAGTGAATGTATATTTAAAATTTAGTATAACTTATCGACGTCATGATTGTTCGTTAAGCATAAAATTGTTAATATTTTAATTCAATCTTATTATGGAATAATTCAGAGAGCGCCATTAAAAATTAAAATGTCAAATTTTTTTAAAAGCATTTTATATAGAATTATTGTAATTTCTCCTTTATTGTTTTACTAAATTAAGGATTACAAGGGCAATCTTATTTTGGTAAAAAAAATATAAATTTTCCTGGAATGATTTTTATTATATTTTAAAATATTTTTTGGTAGCGTGTGAAATTATTTATGTTGAGGAGTTGAGTAAAAAAATGTTTTATTTTAATGAATTGTAAATGTCGTAGCAAATGGTTACATTTAGATAAACATTTAAAATATAAAAGTGAGTTTAAAAAATAAAAAAGCAAAATTAACCCGTTAATAATAATAATAATAATAATTATTATTATTATTATTATTATTATCGTTGTTGTTGTTATTGTTGTTGTTGTTGTTGTTGTTGTTGTTGCTGCTGTTGTTAATTAGATATATATTTTAAGTAAAGCTTTTTACTATCATATTGTATGAAGTGTAACTCATGCTCCACTTGCCCTAAAAAGATTATTCACTTTTTTTTTTAGTGAAACTTAAAATAATAATCACTTATTAAAAACATATTAAGAAAAGCTATATTTTCATATACTATGAGTCTATGACAATCATAAAAATTTAAAAATAACAAATATTTATTTATATATATACAACTGAACAAAATAAAACTCTGTATATTCATTGCTTTCTTTAAATTAATTTATCATTTATATTTATTATTTATTAATCAAATTAACTATTTTTTGAAATTTAAACTATTTTTTATTTATCATTTTTAACATTTTCTTATAAATTTCAGCTTATGTATATACGATTATTCGATTAACAGATTATATACATGTTACAATTAAAATATATAATGTACCTTAAGTTTATTTATACGTGTATACTATGGACAAGATAAACGTACACTGTACACGACATACATGCATGGTGTACATGGATCCACCATATAATTTCTGGACGTGAATATTTTCATTTATTTTGGTATGCTAGTAATATAATTTTGCTACGCCAAAAAGGAAAAAACTTGAATAAAAATAAAAATAGAAGTACCCTGTCTCCTATATATAACACCCCTCCGTCTCCGACAAAGCTGTCTTCTTCTCTCATTTGTAGGGTTCGCTCACTTCGCTTAGTATAGTTTCTTTCTTTCTCTCTTTCTTTTCAAGAGCTTAAAAGAGCTCTTCGATCCATACTCTTATGTAGATCCGAGGTTTCCTGGAGTTTCTGATTTCTTCGATCTTCTTGTCTGAAATTTTTTTTATTTTTTTATATTTTTTGTCGAAGGTGGAAGTCGAATGTTGTAAGATCTCTGTACTAAATCAGATGTTTCTTGATTTCGCTTCACAGACAAAACCTAGATGCTTTTTTTTTTTTTTTTTTTTTTTTGGATTTCTGGGTTTGTGATGGATGAGGGTTTTGGAAGTTGAAGACAGTTGGAATGGGTGGTTAGTTGACTTTTTTGTGGGTTGAGATTAGGGTTTTTTGAGGGTGGAGCTCTCTTGAAGTCCAAAAGAGGGTGTAACTGGGAAGATTGAGCTGCTAATCTATGGATTCCTCAGCCCTATCGATATCCATAATTCTATATGGATAGGGTTGTGGATTGCATATGTTAGGAGCTTCATTACCCATGTTTGGATCCTTGTTTGGATTGAAGGGAGCTCCGCGCGCACACTTTTCTTAATTTTCTCAGTGTTTTTTTGAGGTTGTCTGTGTTCTTGTCTGATGATATATATCTCTCACATGTATGTTTTTTTATCTGCTGACTTGATATGATGCCTGAACTTTCTTGATTTTCTCTAGATTTTGGCTTGTTTTTGATGGATTCTTGTGCGTATTATTTAGGTTAAAATGATTCTAGAATTTGTTTGAATATGGCATCTGGGTTCTGAGTTGAATTTGGTGTTTAGATTTTTTATGCTATTTCAAGATTGAAAAGAAAGGGCAAGTGGATCTAGGGAAAGATTTGGGTTTCTTCTTCTACACTTGTGGTTATAATTATTTGTTTTTATTTTTATTTTTTAGTTTGTAATAATTTCTTTTTTTTTTTTTTGAACTTTGCTTTTACATTGCAGTTGAAAATCTATTCGCCTATTCCTTAGATAGTGGTTCAAAGTGTGCCAGCCTGCCTACTACATCACAGCTTTAACTATTTTGTCTTGATTTGATCTGAAGAAATTGAGACGTTTTTTTTTCTTTTTTTAATTAATTGTATTTTGAATTTATATTTCACATTTGTAATTATTTTTTCATTTATTTATAAGTCAATGCATTCTGTATTTGCACAAAAAAAAAAAAAAAAAAAAAAAAAAGCAAAGTGTCATTAATAATAACATCTTGTTGTATGGATTCTCATTTATTTGTGAAGTGTACACCCTTTACAACAAGGGCAAGTTCAAACGATTGAGGAAATAAGTTTGTATTTGATTATTATTCACAGAAGAGATGATACAGTATTTATATCCATAGACTAGCACAATAAGAGGAAGATATCTAAAGAATAGCACCTAACCTGCATGAGAAACTAACTACCTAATACACCCCCCTCAAGCGGACGGTGGTGTAGAGACAACGCCCAGCTTGAAATGGAGGTCATTAAAATGAGCAGTAGAAAGAGGTTTGGTGAAGATATCTGCTAGTTGATCATGCGTGGATACAAAGTTGACCTTCATGGCGCCAGTCGAGACCTTGTCACGGACGAAGTGGTAATCAACTTCGACATGCTTTGTTCTGGCGTGAAACACGGGATTTGAACAGAGGTATGTTGCACCGAGGTTGTCGCACCATAGAACCGGGGTAGTAGGACACTGCAAGCCAAGATCCTGTAGCAAAGACTGAACCCAAACTACCTCAGCAGCGACATCGGCTAGAGCTTTATACTCAGCCTCTGTTGAGGAACGCGCCACAGTCCGTTGCTTCCTGGAGGACCATGACAGTAGGTTGGGACCAAAAAACACTGCATAGCCGGCCATTGACTTCCGATCAAGAGAGCAACCAGCCCAGTCAGATTCAGAGAAGGCATGCACAACCGGAGCTGACGATGCTGTTAGACGAAGGCCGAGGTGGAGCGTACCCTTGACATAACGCAGGACGCGTTTAAGTGCAGCCCAATTATCTTGCGTTGGGTTGTGCATAAATTGGCATAGCCGGTTCACCGTAAACGATAAGTCCGGACGAGTAAGGAGCAGATACATAAGTGAGCCAACCAGTTGGCGATAAACGCTGGGATCCTCTAATGGTGAAGACTCTCCAGAAGCATCCGCCGTAGCATTAGTCATCGGTGTGGCAAGAGGTTTGCAAGACTCCAGTCCTGCTTTGCGAAGCAGCTCAGTCATATACCGATGTTGAGACAAGACAACGGCATCGGCGGTGTAGACAGCTTTCACACCAAGAAAGAATCTGGGCTTGCCAAGATCACGAATTTTGAACGTGGTAGCCAGTTGCGTCAGCACAGAGTCGACCTTTGAGGCAACATTTCCTAGTAAAAGTATGTCATCGACATATACCAGGATATAGATGCGGACCTGCCCTGTATTATAGATAGACAGCGACACATCCGTTTTTGACGGTCGAAACCCAATGTTCACCAGGAAGGTATGTAACCTTGTAAAACAAGCGCGAGGGGCCTGTTTGAGGCCATATAGTGACCGCTGTAGCTTGCAGACATGAGTGGGGTAGGTAGGGTCGACATAACCCGGGGGTTGCCGCATATAGATGTCTTCCGAAATGTGACCATTTAGGAACGCATTATGGACATCCAGCTGCCGCATGACCCAGCTGTTGGAGACGGCAAAGGATAGTAAGAGACGGATGGTAGTCGGTTTGACTACAGGGCTGTATGTCTCAATGTAGTCGATGCCCGGGATCTGATTAAATCCTTTGGCAACTAGACGCGCCTTGTAGCGGTCAATCGAACCATCGGATTTTCGCTTAACGCGATACACCCACTTGCTACCTATTACATTCATAGTGTTTACAAAGGGAATTAATGACCAAGTATTATTTTGCAGGAGAGCATTAAACTCGGCATCCATAGCAGCGCGCCAATGGGGGGATTTCACAGCCTGTGAATGGCACGTTGGCTCATCGTCGTCGACGGAGGCGACCAAGGCATGCGGGGGGCGACGTTGTTGGTGCGTTGTCGTCCGTAGTTGCATGCCATGGGTCCGCGTGGGGGAGCGTTTCCTCCGTCTCCTCACTGTTGTAGTCGATGAGGTGGAAGGCTGAAAGAATGAAGATGCGTCGCCAGCCGATGAGGACGATTGCAAGACGCGAACCGATAGTGCGCCACTCTCTGCCGGCAGAAGTGGTGGTGGTCCCGGCGGCTTGGTCTGAACACCGGATGTAGAAGGCTGTATGATTTGCGCACTAGCCCAGGGCAGCATAGTGATTCCGGTAGAGTGGCCTAGAGTGGGATCATCAGCACCATGAAATGGGAAGACATCCTCGTTGAACTTGACATGTCGAGCAATGTATATTCGCCCAGTGGCCCTGTCCAAACACATGTAACCACTAAAAGCATCGGGGTACCCCAAAAAAACACACGGAATAGACCGATAGTCCATCTTGTGACTGTTATAGGGCCTTAGATACGGGAAACATTGACACCCAAAAACACGAAGCATTTTGTAGTTTGGTGACTTTTGGAAAAGACGAGTGTAAGGACTGTCATTTTGTAAGACTGGGGTCGGCATTCGATTAATTAAATAGACTGCCGCCTCGAAGGCAAACGACCAATACTTCTTTGGGACGTAACTGTGAACTAACAAAGACAAGCCTGTTTCCACAACATGACGATGCCTTCGTTCAACAAGGCCATTCTGTTCATGTGTGTGTGGGCACGACTGTCTATGCAAAATGCCTGCGGAGGTAAATACAGAGTGTAATTTGTTGTATTCACCACCGAGGTCCGACTGAATACTTTTAATAGGTGTTGAGAAGTGTTTTTCTACAAATGTACGAAACAAAGTAAAAATAGAATAAACGTCGATTTTATTTTTCATAGGGTAGTACCACATATATCTTGAGTAATCGTCCACAAATAGGACGAAGTATTTACAACCGCCAATCGAGGTAACCGATGATGGCCCCCAAATGTCGGTGTAAATTAACTCTAGGACACATTTGGTAGAATGTTTTGTTTGTGACAGCGGGAGTCGTGCTGACTTGCCCATTTGACATGACTGACATACATTATTAGCTGAACGCAACAAGCCACTGACGGGGCAACTAGACAAGACTTGACTGAGAACCCGGAAATGCGGGTGGCTAAGCCGATTATGCCAGATTTGCGGAGACGCTTTATCAGACAGGAAAGCAACCGGGGCTGGGAAACTGAGAGTGTACATACCCCCCATGCTGGGACCTTTAAGTAGTATTTGGTTGGTGAGACAGTCCTTCACAAAAAAATGAAACGGGTGAAATTCAAAATAAACCTTGTTGTCCTGTGTAAATTTCTGGACGGATAATAAGTTAGCACGTAATTTTGGAACATGAAGGATTTTAGTAAGTAACAGTGACCGTAACGGGGATGGAATTGACACGCAACCTGTATTGAGAATGGACAAACCTGTGTCATCCCCAACTCTCAGATTCTCGTTACCCGTATAAGGCTCAGTTTCACGTAGAATGGTGGCATTTGGTGTAGCATGAGCATTGGCTCCTGTATCTGGAAGCCAAACATTAGAAAATGGCGCAGAACTGAAATCATCCTGGGGCTGGTTACATGTTATATTGGCAGTGGGCACAGGTTGATGATTATAACTCCCAGCTGGCGGAGCTGCATTGTGACCGGAGACATTAGCATAGCGCTGGTAGCAAGTTAAGGCTGTGTGACCGGGGATGTCACAAATTTGGCATCTAATAGCTCCACGACCACGATGTCCCCTACCCCTCTGTCCGCGATGATTTCGGCCACGTGCACGGCCATTACTCGCAGGGATGTAAGCCGGTGGTTGCTGAACCAGTAGAGCCGCCGGCGAGGGAGGTACTGAAGTCGCAAGCTCGTCTGGAAACAAATAACTATGCGTGGATAGCAGATCGGCGACCTCCGATATTGTTAAAGGAGTCGCCTTCGTTGTCAAGGAAGCAACCAAGCCACGACATTCCGGACGAAGTCCCCGAAATACATGGAGGTTTTGTTCGTCGAGGCTCACTGGTCGGCCGGCCTGCGCGAGTTGTTCGACAAGTATTTTAGCCCGTCCAAGATACTCTGACGGGGTGGAATCGCCCTGATGGAGATTGTGCAGCTGTGACAGAAGACCCAGAGACCTTGCTCGTGAGGTAGACCCGAGGGCAGATTCCAGCGACATCCACACAGCTCGCGACGTTGAGTGACCGATCGCAAGATACAGTGTCTCCTCGGCAAGGGAAGAAATCAGCATGCTCAGAATGGATTGGTCTTGTTGAATCCATTGAGCATGACGATGATTGGTGGCCGGCGGCGCGTCGGAGGAAGACGCAGCAACAAATTCCGGCGGGCACGCGGTTGTGCCATCTACGAATCCATATAGGTTTTGCCCACGTAAAAAGGGAACTAGCTGCGCTCTCCAAAATAAATAATTTGTGGCAGTCAGCTTGATGGAAACGTAGTGATGAGCTTGATGAAGCATATTTGGGGAGGAAGGGGTTTGATCGGAGGTGTCTGGGGTGACAGCAGCAAGAGCCCGGTCAGATGAAACTGTCGGTGCATCATTTGCAGCAGGCGGGGAGTTGTTGTTTGAAGTGGTGGCCATAGGATCAAAAATGGCTAGGCTGATACCAGATTGAGGAAATAAGTTTGTATTTGATTATTATTCACAGAAGAGATGATACAGTATTTATATCCATAGACTAGCACAATAAGAGGAAGATATCTAAAGAATAGCACCTAACCTGCATGAGAAACTAACTACCTAATACAAACCTTTTATTTATGAGTTTTACTATGGGGATTTTTAAATTTTACCTTGAGTTATTTTTCTTTGGGATTTGAATCGATCCTCTATAAGCTGGTTCAGGCCCAGTGAAGCTCATCTCTGCTTTTTTCGGGCTGATTTAGAGCTAGTTTGACCTTGAACTGGTTCGTTATCATCTCTAATTGTTAGTAAAGTAGAACTTGTGTGAATTTGCATGAGTTTAGTTTGAGCTGATTAATTAATTGAGTTTTTGAGTTTGTACTTCACCTAATGTGACAGCACATATATAATGAAAAATGTATATAGGTTAATGAGAAATTATTCAAATTATTAATACTCCGTAATTAAATTACTTGTAGGTTAATTGATCTTAACCGCCTACCATGGTTTATCAATGGGTGAGGACTTAGTAAAAAAATCATGAGATCAATTTTATAATTATTGCAAACTTTTAGATTTATCATATTTAGAAAATGAACTCAACCATTTTCCCCTTACTTACAATACTCAACTACTCAACTATTGATCTATCCAAAATGATGAATCATATTATCCATTGTCACTTTTTACATCAGAGCATATGCTTACCTAAACCATCTTTTATATATATAGCGGACTGGATATAGTGGATTTTGAGATATCACATCTACGTCAAATCCACCAATGACAAATTTTCATAAATTGAACGACATACATACCATCCACTTTAAGTTGATGTGGATGGGATGAGAACAAATTTGACGGATTATTACTCACTCCTACCCGGAGATAGAGTTCAACAGTTTTTGACCTTTTATTTTTCTAAGATTGACTAGTAAACAAACAAATATGATAATGGATATCAAATCATATACGGTAATAAAATACAATAATCTCAAACCAAATAACACCATAATTATTTTACTAAGTGAATGTATATTTCAAATTTAGTATAACTTATCGACGTCATGATTGTTCGTTAAGCATAAAATTGTTAATATTTTAATTCAATCTCTTTATGGAATAATTCAGAGAGCGCCTTTGAAATGTCAAAAAAATTTAAAGCATTTTATATAGAATTTTTATAATTTCTCCTTTATTATTTTACTAAATTGAGAATTACAAGGGAAAGCTTATTTTGGTAAAAAATATAAATTTTCCTGAAATGATTTGTATTATATTTTAAAATATTTTTTGGTAGCGTGTAAAATTATTTATGTTGAGGAGTTGAGTAAAAAAATGTTTATTTTAAATGAATTGTAAATATCATAGCAAATGATTACATTTAGATAAACATTTAAAATATAAAAGTGAATTTAAAATAAAATAAAAAAAAAAAAGCAAAATTAACCCGTTGGTACTAATAAAAATAAAAATAAAAATAATAATAACAATAATAATAATTATTATTATTGTTGTTGTTGTTGTTAATTAGATATTTTAAGTAAAGCTTTTTACTATCATATTGTATGAAGTGTAACTCATGCTCCATTTGCCCTAAAAAGATTATTCACATTTTTTTAATGAAACTTAAAATAATAATCACTTATTAAAAACATATTTAAAAAAGCTATATTTTCATATACTATGAGTCTACGACAATCATAAAAATTTAAAAATAACAAATATTATCTTTTAATTTTTGTTAGTTCACCGTTAACTTACTCATTAATTTCAATAAGAAAGGTCTTAGGTTTGAACTCCATCCCAATCAAAGTTGGTATAATTAGTACTCTATTTATTCTTATTAAATTAAAAAAAAAAATTAGTAGCTACAACAAAAAATAATACATATGCATTTCTTTAATTTAGAATTATGTGTCTACAATGTCTTTATTTAAAAAAAAATTATTCATTATCAATAAAGTAAATAAGAGAAATAATTTTATTTGTTATATTCAAATTCATCAATAAAGTAAAATATTTTTCTCCAATGTAAAAATTATTTACATTCAAATTCATCAATGGATTATATTCACTACATTGGCTATTATCTTTTTTTGTGCACTATTTTTTAATTAAATATCAAAGTTATAATACAAAATAGTGTTATATATTTATTTACCAAATATTTAATAATACCATGAAAAAAATAAAATATAAAAAAAAAATTAAGCCAATCATATTAACTACTTGAGAGATTTGTTGGCAAAGAGAGTATTCAAATCACACAATAAATTGAAGTGAGAAACTATCTCGCAATGTCCTTGTTTGGCAATCAGTTTTTAGCTGCTAGCGTTAGCGGATTTGACCAGCAAATTATATCAATGGTTGATAAAAAGATATTTGAAAAAATTACCTGTTTAGATTAACATGTAAAATGACATAATAATAATAATAATAATAATAATAATAATAATAATAATAATAATAATAATAATAATAATAATAATAATAATAATAATAATAATAATAATAGTTTTAAAAAAATTAAAAAATATATAATTAAGCCAATCATATTAACCACTTGAGAGATTTATTGGCAAAAAGAGTATTCAAATCACACAACAAATTGAAGTAGAAACTATATCGCAATGTTCTTGTCTAACAATCAACAGTTAGCTCTTCAATATTAGTATATATTTAATATTTTATGCCCTAATTTTTATTTACTCTTCCTTATGTCCCGTATTTGGTTTCAAACATACCTATACAATTATTTTATTGACAATTATAATCAATGTTGACTATATTGTCTTGCAAATTACCTATTTAAATACACAAATTTAACATTCAATTATCTATGAATAAACAATTCCAATATAATCTTACATTGATATACTTTAAAGTATTTTTTTAAAAAGAAAACATTGAGCATTATCCCAATCAGGCAATGCGCGTAAAAAATCTAATACTGTAATAAAGTACAAAAATCCCAAACCAAATAACACCATAATTATTTTTTATTTTACTAAGTGAATGTATATTTAAAATTTAGTATAACTTATCGACGTCATGATTGTTCGTTAAGCATAAAATTGTTAATATTTTAATTCAATCTTTTTATGGAATAATTCAGAGAGCGCCATTAAAAATAAAAATGTCAAATTTTTTTAAAAGCATTTTATATAGAATTATTGTAATTTCTCCTTTATTATTTTACTAAATTAAGGATTACAAGGGCAATCTTATTTTGGTAAAACAATATAAACTTTCCTGGAATGATTTTTATTATATTTAGAAATATTTTTTGGTAGCGTGTGAAATTATTTATGTTGAGGAGTTGAGTAAAAAAATGTTTTATTTTAATGAATTGTAAATGTCGTAGCAAATGGTTACATTTAGATAAACATTTAAAATATAAAAGTGAGTTTAAAAAATAAAAAAGCAAAATTAACCCGTTAATAATAATAATAATAATAATAATAATAATAATAATAATAATTATTATTATTATTATTATTATTATTATTATTGTTGTTGTTGTTGTTGTTGTTATTGTTGTTGTTGTTGTTGCTGTTGCTGTTGTTGTTAATTAGATACATTTTAAGTAAAGCTTTTTACTATCATATTGTATGAAGTGTAACTCATGCTCCACTTGCCCTAAAAAGATTATTCACTTTTTTTTTTAGTGAAACTTAAAATAATAATCACTTATTAAAAACATATTAAGAAAAGCTATATTTTCATATACTATGAGTCTATGACAATCATAAAAATTTAAAAATAACAAATATTTATTTATATATATACAACTGAACAAAATAAAACTCTGTATATTCATTGCTTTCTTTAAATTAATTTATCATTTATATTTATTATTTATTAATCAAATTAACTATTTTTTTGAAATTTAAACTATTTTTTATTTATCATTTTTAACATTTTCTTATAAATTTCAGCTTATGTATATACGATTATTCGATTAACAGATTATATACATGTTACAATTAAAATATATAATGTACCTTAAGTTTATTTATACGTGCATACTATGGACAAGATAAACGTACACTGTACATGACATACATGCATGGTATACATGGATCCACCATATAATTTCTGGACGTGAATATTTTCATTTATTTTGGTATGCTAGTAATATAATTTTGCTACGCCAAAAAGGAAAAAACTTGAATAAAAATAAAAATAGAAGTACCCTGTCTCCTATATATAACACCCCTCCGTCTCCGACAAAGCCGTCTTTTTCTCTCATTTGTAGGGTTCACTCACTTCGCTTAGTATAGTTTCTCTCTTTCTTTTCAGAACTTTTTAAAGAGTTCTTCGATCCATACTCGTATGTAGATCCGATGATTCCTAGAGTTTCTGGTTTCTTCGATCTTCTTGTCTGAATTTTTTATATATATATATTTTTTGTCGAAGGTGGAAGTCGAATGTTGTCAGATCTCTGTACTAAATCAGATGTTTCGTGATTTCACTTCCCAGACAACCTTGATGGTTTTTTTTTTTTTTTTTTTTTTTTTTGGTTTCTGGGTTTGTGATGGATGAGGGTTTTGGAAGTTGAAGACAGTTGAATGGGTGGTTGGTTGACTTTTTTGATGGGTTGAAATTAGGGTTTTTTTAGGGTGGAGCTCTCTTGAAGTCCAAAAGATGGTGTAACTGGGAAGATTGAGCTGCTAATCTATGGATTCCTCAGCCCTATCGATACCCATAATTCTATATGGATAGGCTTGTGGATTGCATATGTTAGGGGCTTCATTACCCATGTTTGGATCCTTGTTTGGATTGAAGGGGGCTCCGCGCGCACACTTTTCTTAATTTTCTCAGTGTTTTTTTGAGGTTGTCTGTGTTCTTGTCTGATGATATATATCTCTCACATGTATGTTTTTTGATCTGCTGACTTGATATGATGCCTGAACTTTCTTGATTTTCTCTAGATTTTGGCTTGTTTTTGATGGATTCTTGTGCGTATTATTTAGGTTAAAATGATTCTAGAATTTGTTTGAATATGGCATCTGGGTTCTGAGTTGAATTTGGTGTTTACGGAAAAGAAAGATTTGGGTTTCTTCTTCTACACTTGTGGTTATAATTATTTGTTTTTATGTTTATTTTTAAGTTTGTAATAATTTGTTTTTCTTTTGCTTTTACAGTACAACTATTCGCCTATTCCCCAGATAGTGGTCCAAACTGTGCCAGCCTGCCTACTACATCACACCTTTAACTATTTTGTCCTGATTTGATCTGAAGAAATCGAGACGTTTTTTTTTTCTTTTTTTAATTAATTGTATTTTGAATTTATTTTTCACATTTGTAATTATTTTTTCATGTATTTATAAGTCAATGCATTATGTATTTGCAAAAAAAAAAAAAAAAAAAAAAAAAAAAAAAAAAAAAAAAAGCAAAGTGTCATTAATAATAACATCTTGTTGTATGGATTCTCATTTATTTGTGAAGTGTACACCCTTTACAACAAGGGCAAGTTCAAACCTTTCATTTATGAGTTTTACCTTGGGGATTTTTAAATTTTACCTTGAGTTATTTTTCTTTGGAATTTGAATCAATCCTCTATAACTCGGTTCAGGACTGATTCGACCTTAAATTGGTCCGTGGCCATCTCTAGTTGTTAGTAAAGTAAAACTTGAGTGAATATACATGAGCTTATTTTGAGCTAATTGATTAATTGAATTTTCGAGCTTGTACTTCACCCAATGTGAAAGCACATATATATTGACAAATGTATATTGGTTAATGAGAGATTATTCAAATTATTAATACTCCGTAATTTGATTTCTTTTAATGTTAATTAATTTACCTGTCTTAGCGTTGATTCACATAATGGAAAATAAATAAATAAATAAATAAAAATAGGAATATATATATATGGGATTATATACAATGACAGTAGAGATATTAAGAATTGAATTGCAAACATATGGGTTGTGTGATTCTATTATTTTGTTGAATTACAAAACAACAGAATTACATACAAAAGAGACGTGATTCTGGTTGAATTACGAATGCATAATTTTTTTTTTATGTAATTCTATTGTTTGGTTGAATTACAAAGTTACATAAAAAATTATATTTGAATTGATTAGTGAAGAATATAAAGAAATATGTAATTTAATTATATACATACATACATACATACATATGTGTGTGTGTGTGTTTTCTATTAAATTCCATTCATCAAACAATAATTTTTTTCTTTACTTTTTATTCTTTTACTTTTTTATATGATTTTTAAATTTGTTAATATCATTTTAAGTTATTTGAGCACAATGATTTTATCACTTTTGGTCCTCAACATTAAAATTGACAAAATTTGATCATATAAGTAATGGTTATTGTTTTTTACTACTTTTGGTTCTCTAATGATTATTTTCTGTCAAATTATCGTTTGAGATAGGTCAAAAACATAATTTCACTATCCAACTCATCTAAATCATCCCGAATTCAAAGACTAAAACTCTAAATTATCTCAAATTAGAAAACACAACAAGAATATATTTAAGAATGTGAATACTATTGGAACAATTTAGGATGATTTATGTTCTCTTTTTCCTATGAATTTGGAATGATTTAGGGGAATTAGATAATAAAATTACATTTTTAACCATGCTTCAAATAGGTATTTGAACCCCCCCTCCCCCCTCCCCCACAAGCCAATCAACTTAATGAACTAAAAATGATAATAACTCTAATTCAATTGTTTTTTTTTTAATAATACTTTTAATATAATTTAGTTTCTAAATATATAATTTTTTTGAATATTACAAATATAAAATTGTAAATAAATTAAATTAAACTTTGAATTAATTTAAACATAGGATGAAAATTGAAACAAAGAGAGGTAAACAATTAACTCATTCAAAATAAGATATTCTAATATCTTTTCGGTTGTGTTATGACTTGTGATTAATGATTAAAATGAATTTCACTAAAGTGAAACAAATGGGTATTTTTAAAATGTTTTCCCAAAAGATTGAATCCTCAATCTCAAGGGCTCTCCACGACTCTGCCCGACAGAGTATCTGGGAGGATGTAAATCATGGTAACTCAGCTAAACACAAAGGCTAGACCTTTTGCTTAGTGCGCACAAGAAGCCCCATTCACTTTGAGAACTTGCTCTCACACTGCCGTTGGTAAGACTCAATCACGAGTCACTGTTTTTAAACCTTATCTCTGTGACTAACTAAGTTACCCATGCGAACTTTAAAATGCTTTACAGCACAAAAGAAACTCTTCTTAATTGAAGTTGTACGTATTTTGAATTTAATTTTCTAAGGGCGTTTGGTTCAGGTCATCTTTGATTACCTATGTAATCTGAGTCCGGTAATGTTATATTATCTTGTTTGGTTCAAGTTATGAGATTACCTGGTAATGATATATTACCTGAAAGCTTATGTGGCGGTAATGTTTCAAGGTAATGTGATTACCCCCATCTTTTTAGGTAATCTTAGATTACCTTGAATTATTCCAACTTTGCCCTTGTTAACTACTCCCTATCCTAATAATAATAATAATAATAATAATAATAATAATAATAATAATAATAATAATAATAATAATAATAATAATAATAATAATATACATGTGTATATTTATATATTCAGTTTTTTAATATTTAAACATTAATATACATTCATACATATAAATAAATAAATAAAATAAATACACACACATAAATAATATATATATATATATATATATATATATATATATATATATATATATATATATATATATATATATATATATTACTGAGGACATTATTGTAAATTGATTCATATAACCTAAAATATAACCCTTAACCAAACACAGTAATATTATATTCCACAATCCAAACCAAACACATAAGATAATCTTACATTCCGATAATCTCACATTACCTTCCTGGAAGTAATCCTATTACCTGGGGTAATCTAAGATTCCATGAACCAAACGCCCCCTAAAAGTAAAGATATAATTTTCCTCAAGCAGGAAGTATCCTTTTATAGATGTTTGACATTTTAGACACTCTAAAATAAACAACTTCGTTGCATGAGCATTCAATACTTTTGTCCTTACAATACATTAATTAAACAGCAATTAACAATTAAAATCTTAATACAAACTGGTATAATACTTCTACAGATATATGACTTAAATACTCTACACGGAAATATACTAAAATTAATCACCGTTTATAAGAAAAAAAAAAAAAAAAAAAAAAAAGATTCGTTACTCTAAGGGCCCGCACGTCCTGACTCGACTGAATATGTGAGAGTACGATAACTCAGTAGTTCACCAGAAATGGTCAAATGATAATGCACACACTTGACTTGGCGAGACCTTATTGGCTGCCATTTCTTAGCATGTGCATCCACTTTTTAAATGTTCCGTAAATTGATAATTTAGTACCTTAACTACACTAAACAATTCGTCTTCTCTTACTTGTTTTCGTGCCATGTAAATATGAAATATTAACGAGTTTGGCTCATTCATGAATACGATCTATAAAGTTTAACTGATTGTGAAGATATACAATATAAATTTATAAGAGGCTGACATAACATGAAAAGCTAATGAGTTTTGGATGTCTATGAATTGACATGAATAAACCTATTAGCCTTTTTGATAGATCTTCTATTCACACTTTAATTGAAATAATATTTTAAAAATTCAGTTGGCCCGATCTTCTATTCACAGTCTAATTGAAATAATATTTTAAAACGATTTATTAGTACGATTCTAAAAAATATGTTATTGTTGTTAATTAGTACTATTCTAAATAAAAATATTGAAATATTAAATTTGTTGTTAACAAGCTAATTGTTAACATATCGGGTAATAGCTTCGTGTAAATGTATATACATAATAATTTTAATGTGTTAAATATGTTCATAATGTGTTGGTTAATCAATTAAGAACTCAAAACTAAGCATCTTATTATTGTATCAATCCATTAATGATTCCAAAACACAATAACCCATCCATAATGTTCATGTCTCATTTTATGTCGTATAACACATTTTGAGGTAATTTTAACAGTCATTATTTACCAAATAATTCATTTGTGTATGCTGAGGAATATAACATCACTTTTGTAATGTTTAGTACTAGTGTATTAATTACATGCTCTTTTATTAGGGTCACTTTGAAAACATTAAAAATGTTTTCCGAAAAATAATTTTTGATAAATGAATCTTTTTTCAGAAAACATTTTTACTTTTTTGTGTTTTGTCAAAAATTAGAAAATGATTTTTTTTTTCTTTTTGTCTGGATGTTAAAAAATTTATTTTTTCTGTTTGATTAATTTTTATTTTTTAAAAAAAAAAAAAACAAGAACATAAATCTATTACAAAATTACGTAGTATTTCTTATAAGACATTAATTATTTTAATAATGATAATAATAATAATTACTCCGTATTATTTATATTAAAATAAAATTTGCAATAGTTATAAATATTAATAATAATTATAATAAAAAGATATAAATAAATAATTTTGGTGGACTGGAAGGGTGTTGAATAGTAAGTGGTTAAGAACAAGAGTGTAGAGTGTTTGGAAGCTAGTTCAAGAGAATATATGTGATTCTTGTGATAAGAGCAAAATAAAGAAAATAATAATCAATTTATAATGAAAGATCAAACAACGATTAACAATTAATAGTAAAACTAAGAGTTTGGATCATGCCACTTAAATGTAGATGCATAGTGTATCCTTGGTTAGAGCTCATGTAATGCCAATGCCACTCTCGTAGACATTGGACTCTCAATTGAAATTCAGCCCACTCTTATGGAGACTCAAGCTAAGCCAATTGAAGCAATTCATCAAACACATGGTGTTCATGCCTCATTCCAACTCCCTTTTTTTTTTCTCAAAGGAGAGTTGGACTAGTGAGAGGTGTGGCCAGGGCCGGATTTTAGGCTGTGCAAGCTGGGCTACCGCACAGGGCCCCCAACTTTAGAGGGGCCCCAAATTTTAGAGGTCCAATATTTAATTTTTACCTAGCTAGTTTATAAATAAAAATTAAAAGTTTTCAATTAAACTTAAAAGGTTCCATGAAGATATGGTAAGAATGTGTATTTGTTTTATTTTAACTTGGAGGTCAAAGGTTCGAAACTTACATGTATTAATTTTAAAAATTGTGATTTTGGTAGGGTCACATTTATTTACTAGAACAGGGCCACCAAAATTTAAAATACGGCCCTGGGTGTGGCTATGTATCTCTTGCATAATTTGGCCACAACAATAAAAGAGTCAATACAAACCACCAACCTCACAACTAGAGTCATCATCAAGTCATTACACTAGCTCATAGCTCAATTCAATCACATAACATCAATCACCAAAGATGACTTAATCCAATCCCTAATTGAATCTAGCTATTCATCTTAGGGATGTAAATGAAAGCATCAATTGAGACTAGAGACATTGCAATCACTATTGGAAGAGAGAAAATGCAAAAGAAACAAAAAAGACTTAGTTTGGATTAAGAACTAGCGAAATGAAATCTGGAAATGTTCTTCAAAGTTGTATTGATTACACAAAATGAAATGTTTGGAGAGATTTTCGCTCCACAAAAATCTTTGAGTGAGAGTGTAGAATAAAAAATTCTCTAAAAGTAACCGCCTAGGACTATTTATACTTCAAATCCGCACCAAAATAACTGCTTAGGAAAGACTACTGGACGCATAGTCACAGTGGGACATGAGTCTCTACTCTATGTAGCACTTCTGGTTTCTAGGTCATTTATCACCTTGTAGACGTTAGAATTGGACTTTGTTATCTTCATAGAAGTTGTAGCTCTTTGAAATATCTTTATTTTTCAATGTCGTTGGAATCACTTAATTTGGACATTCCTATGATGAGATATGCTTAAAATACCCGGACATCGCCTGATAGAGAAAAATACAGAGCAAAATTGAGTCACACTGGCACTCACGCGTGAGCAATGATATTCGCTCCAAAATACATATTTTTTCATCTCATTTGTTCCTTTGGGTCCTCGAGTCATGCCATAATACTTCCAACTCGCTCTATTTCACTCTCTTGACCTCTCATGACTTCCAGAACACGTTTTTGTACTAAGATGACTTCAAAACACATTCAATTGAGCTCCAATTTACATGATATTGCAATCAATATAATGTCTCCAAATCACATAAATGACACAAAGAAATCAAATAAGCACATACTTAACTTCCAATTAATATTAAATTATATATATGAATTTAATATCAATTATGTGCATGCACATAAAAGTACTAAAAATTAAATTAGCGCTTATAAATATTACTTCATTATTTATTATCAAACAAGAATTAAACCCAAAAGGGACACCAATTAATGTTGTCACTTCGGCTCTACGTCAAGAAAATGCCTTCTAAACTATGCAAAACTGATCCATATATAATGGGTGTGAAGCCTCTCTATATGTAATATAAAGTGTCATTTTTTTTTTTTGAATGTTACTGGCCCTATTACATTGTAGTATCTGTAACCAATAACGCCTCCACTGAGGCTTGAACTCACAACCTTCCAAATGGAAGTCCAACCCGGATACCATTAGACCACATAGTCCTGGTAACCATATAAGTGTCATACAATTGCACAAATTTACAATTTGATCGAACTTTCTTTTTGTAATTGACTTCCCTACGAATTAAATTTTGGTCTTCTCTTTTTTGCCACCTCACTTTGTCTTGCAATGTCAAATATATGGAATCTTCCTCACACTTTTCATCAACCTGCAAAAAAAAAAAAAAAAAAAAAAAAAAAAAAAAAAAAAAATGATAATCAAACTAAAAGGAATGTGATTAGTTAATTAGTTTATTGAAATTTCTAGCTAGTTTTCTTTCTGGTCAATTCATTCTCTACATATTTAAATCCCAATAGTACATGAGTAGCTTAGAATAACGACACATAGTACCCCGCGTCATGGTATGTCTCAAAAAAAATGATGCGAGTGTTTTTGCCTTGTGACCTTAACACTTTTGACCCATTGCACCATTGTAACCTATACGGGAGCTAGATGTCGTTGTTTAGAGTTTTCTTACTTCTTAGCTAATACAATATCTGCAATTTTTTTGTTGATTAAGTCATTATTTAACTATCACGTTTGTAAATTTTCTTTTTTAATATTGGACCGCGTATATAATATATCCTCTAGTTGTTGGAATTCATCTCCAAAGTTAACATAGGTGCTCCACGACCTCACAACTACAAAATGTTCACAGTTTTTCTTCTTCTGTTTTTTTTTTTTTTTAACAAACAAAACAAAATCTTTTTAACCCTACATTAAAATGACTTTCATTTTCAATTGAGATAGAATTCTTCACCCTTGAGTTCAAGTAAGAGGGGAAACTCACAATTCACAAAGAAAATAATGTGTCCTAGAAAAAGTTAGCAACAATTTCAATGAATAAGAGCAATAAGGCGTTTAGCTAAAATTTGCAAGCAATACAAGAAGTTTATGTGTGTATGATGGAAGGGAACACAGAAAAATCAAATTATTAATTGTTCACACAGCTGTGTGGACTATATTATCAAATAATGTACATCTTTTAAAACTTGTAGAATTGGTCCACGACTATGACTTTCTTAGCAAATTTGGCCCTTGCGGTGCATTTTTCGTTCAATTTTTGCCAAAAAATTTTACTCCCTATTTTAACAAGGGTAATATTGTCTTTTCCATCTCACGAACTAACGACATAAATAAATAAATAAATAAATAATTAAACACAGCCAGTGGTACGGTAATTGAAATTTTAAGTTTGGACTTTGGCAGTTTAAAATTGTAGTATTGTGAAATTTTAGGCTAAAAATTATTGAGAAATTGTAGGCTTAGCTAAAAAAAATTGGCGTTTAGCGAGGAGGGTGAAACTGAAAGTGGAATTGGAATTGGGTAAATTTTTAATTTCAATCTCCCCTACCGCTGGCTGTGTTTATTTATTTATTTATGTCATTAGTTTGTGAGATGGAAAAGACAATATTACCATATTAAAATGAGTAAAATTTTCCGGCAAAAATTGAACGAAAAATGCACCAGAAGGACCAAATTTACTAAGAAAGTCATAATCGTGGACCAGGCCAATTCTACAAGTTTTAAAAGTCGCGAATCAAAATTGTTAGTGACACCATAGTCGTGGGACCAAGAGTACAAAAAACTCCAAATACTTATTTAAAATAAGTATTGTTATATATACTATGCCTTGCACATGTGGTCTCTCCCCAAAGGAATCAGAGGCCATGGCAGTGCGTGAGGCTTTGAATTGGATTAAACATCATGGCTTTTTCGCAGGTTATTGTTCAGTCTGATGCTTTGTTGGTTGTCCAAAATTTGAAAGTTTCAAATCATGTGTCTTCTTTTGATCTCTTAATGCTTGATATTCAGGACAATTTAGGTCAGCTTACACAAGTAAATATTGTATTTTTTTAACGATCTGCGAATGAGGTTTCCCATTGCTTAGCTAGGAAATCTCTTTCTATGTCAAATCATATAGAATGGACATATATACGACTCTCCTGACTTCATTTGTAATGCTCTTATGTTAGATGATCAATATACGAGTTGTTTTACTTTCAAAAAAAAAAAAAAAAAAAACAAAAACAAAAAAAAACAAACAAACAAACAAACAAATAGTTACCAGGGTAGAACCTAGCTATTCTAAACCAATATGCATTATATTTCCACTAATAATCCCAAGTTCAGCACAAACATTCTCCTGAGATAGCTTTAACTTTATTAGAGCTTGAATGGCACTCACGATAAGCCAAACACACATATGTATTAGGTTTCGAAATATAGTCCAACAATAAGGTGGGGTTCGATTCCCACAGACGACATGGGGTCACTAAGAAACTTAAAACATAAAAAATTGATCATATGTAATGAAGACTCATTGCGGACAGAGTGTACACAGGTAAAAATTGAAAACTGACTAAACAACTCTTAATTTACTTCATCTAGAGCCCTTGGGCATAAGTTTTGAGAACTTAAAATTAGTTTAGTGTAAGCTAAGAGCGTTATTCAATGTAGCTTCATTATTAAATATCTAATAAATGAGAGTATATGAAAGTATTTAAAACTTTAAATAATACTTAGAAATAAAACAAATTAAAACAAAACATGACTAAACCCATTAAATAATTAGAAATGAAACAAATCGAAACAAAACATGAACGAAACCCAAAAGGGTGCTAATGTCGTCGCAATAGGTTCTAGGCTAAGAATGTTCTTACTAAACAAAACTAGAAAACAGGAAAATGAATCATTTTTCAGAAAATATTTTCCTTTTTAATATTTGGTTACATTTTAAAAAAATGTCTTGGTATGTTTAGTTCATTTTCTAAAAAATGAACGTAATTATTTTTAATTTTAAATATTTAAAATATACAATGGTGGTGGTGGTGGCGGCGGGGGTGATTGGATGCTCCATTGCTGCAAACAAAAAATGACTTCCCAAAAAAAGAAGTCATTTTCCAAAAAATCCCCTCTATTTTCCATTGACCATACCCCTATTTTCCATTAACTTCCATTTTCTCCTCTAGCGAAACTCGGAAAATGATTCTCAAAAATCATTTTTCAAATTTCCAACCAACTTAAGTCATAATGAGTGTTGTTTCAAAAAAAAAAGTCATAATGAGTGCAAAACTTTCCTATGTAATACCAAAGAACATTCTAAACAAAACAAAACTAAGTCATAATGGGTGCAAAACTTCCCTATGTAATACCAAATCATATAGGGTCATTTGATCCCTTTGTAAATAGATATTATAAATTGATAATCAAAACATTAAATCCCAATGATAGAAATATAATTCACCATAAGATTGTTCACCTCAATACTTCCATAAACTCCCATTCAAAGGGCCTCATGTTCATATAGAATACAACAAAATAATGGAGATCAGATAACTTAAATCTTTAAAATTTTTATTTTTTTAATCTTGAATTTTTCACATAAAAAAAAAAAAACTCTTTTATTAGTTGTATTGAGCTAAAACCAAGGTCCACCATACACATGGTGAACCCAATCCAAATTATATATTTACCGTTACCAAATTATGTATCCTCAATTCCAAATTATATATTTACAATTAACAAATTATGTACTTGCAATAATCTGGAAGTCATTTTGAACCAAGATCCACAATGCAAAGTGAACCCTAGTCCATAATATAATTTGCAAGCTAAAACCATAAGCCTCAAACTGAATGGTCACCAATTCACCATAGGATTTAAAAAAAAAAAAAAAAAAAAAAAAAAAAAAAAAAAAAAAGGTTATGGTTCTGGTTAGGAATCAAAATCGCAATCTAGGATCTTAAGTATCAATTCTTGTTCCAAATTGGAAATTAGTTCCACAAGAAAACATAAAAGGAGAGCACTTAATAACAATCACTCTTCCCATGATCACACATTATTTATAATCTATACAACACAAATTCAGAAACTATTCAGCATTAGAAATGGGAAGAGTATACTTCGCTGATGGCTGCACACAAGATGATTTATGCAAGATCCCATAGCAGAACAGGAAAATAAGAATATAAGATAAAGGATAAAGGGATTAAAGAGCTTTTAAGCAGAAACTTTAAGTGACAAAAACAAAAATAAATATCCCAAATTAACACAGCAAATACCTGGCTAAACCCAAGTCAGGCAAAGAAAATCTGGATATCTTTCCAAAATTTGAACACACCTCTAAATAACAATAAATATGATCATCATTTATCGATCATGTTGTTCTTTGCCTAAGATTGACCTACTAGTATCGTCCAATGCCCCAAACTCTGATGACACCGTCTGTATACCCACTGAAAAGAGTGCTCCCGTCGGCACTCCAGCTCAAACTGGTGCAGAATATCACCTGCTAGGTCAAATCATCAAAGATCAAATAAATTAATAGCTTCATTCTAAAACAGCAAAAGAGAGAAAGCCCAAAGGGTCTTGTTACAGAATTGTTTGCCAATGTAAACTAAAATTACAGACAAGTACAACCATTTCATCCATATCAATTTAGAGGTTTTATACATCTTAAAAGACATCATGTGCATAGTTAGAGCAGACTAGCAAAAGGATTACTTCCCACATTCAAAAAGGGTACCACCCAAAAGAGAGAATAAATGAATTGAACTAAAACCACATTCCCCACAATCATCTAAAAATCATATGAACCTACAAGAAGATAGGATGGCACACCCTCAGTACATATATTATCTAAAAATCAAATGGAACTAAAAAGAGATATGATATAGAGTTGACAAAACAAAGCAAGAACTATATGCATATCCTCTGGCTAACCTATCATCTAGTAATTTATTATCTTAATAGAAAGCATCTAGCTTTAATAGAACAAATAAGGAATGTCCTTCAATCATCTAAAAGTCAAATGAAACTACAAAGAGATATGATATAGAGTTGACAAAACAAAGCAAGAACTATACTGTGTATCCTCCGCTAACCTATCATCTAGAAATTTATTATCTTAATAGAAAGCATCTAGCGTTAATACAACAAATAAGGTATGTCCTTCAACCATCTAAAAATCAAAGGAAACTACAAAGAGATATGATATAGAGTTGACAAAACAAAGCAAGAACTATATGCATATCCTCCGCTAACCTAACATCTAGTAATTTATTATCTTAATAGAGAGCATCAAGCTTTCACACAACAAATAAGGCATGTCCTTCAACCCAGCATACAGTTTTGAAAGCAATCAGGAAAAAACATATCATAAACTCAAAAGTAAATACAATACAAGGATTGATGATTCAATAGTAGTGTTGTAACATATTGGATTTAGAGAAGCATTTCAATGATAATGGCATGAAACAAAGATAATTCCATTTACAATAACAAGTTATCATTATTCACACTAAAGCAATTCTAAATCCATGGAAATTCACATTCAGAAATGATGGTCACAAGAAACAAGAATAAGTAATCTTGAGAGGAAAGCGAGTAAATATAAAAAGGAATGATAAATCAACCTTGTTTTTGGAAGAGGTATTTCCTTCCGAAGCCAATTCACTCTCCTGCTTAAGATCAACCTTGAGGTCCACCACAATGCTCTTGCTCTCCAAATCCCAGATCTTAATGCTAGACTCTGTAGCGGCACAGAGCCAGTACCTATTGGGGCTGAAGCAGAGGGCATGAATAATTGATCCAGCTTCAAGGGAGTAAAGTCTCTTGCCCTCAGCCAAATCCCAGAGCAGGATCACTCCATCCTTTCCTCCGCTAGCACAAAGCGAGCCATCAGGCGACACAGAAACAGTGTTCACATAGCCAGTGTGCCCAGCTAGAGTAGACCGAAGCTTGCAGTTGGACAGATTCCAGATTTTCACGGTTCGGTCCCAAGACGCAGACACGATGGTCGGCTGCAGAGTATTAGGGCTGAAACGCACGCAAGACACCCATTCGGAGTGCCCGTCCTGGTCCTGAATCGTGTACTTGCACTCACCCAGGGTGTTCCATAGCTTGATGGAGCGGTCGCGGGAAGCGGAGACGATCTGGCGGTTGTCGATAGAGAACGCCACGGACAGGACGTCCTTAGTGTGGCCGACGAAGCGGCGGGCGGTACAGCCGCTCTGAAGGTCCCAGAGGCGGAGCTCGGCGTCCCAGGAGCCGGAGAGGGCGAACTGGCCGTCAGAGGAGAGGACGACGTCCTGGACGAAATGCGAATGGCCGGTGAGGCGGCGGCGTGGGACGCCAAATTGCGGGCCATCCTTGGTGAGAGTCCAGACAATGATGGATTTGTCGCGGGAGGCGGAGACGATAAAGTCGGCATTGTCGATTGGGGCGGCGATGGCCGTCACCCAATCGGTGTGAGCCTTCATTGTTCCACGGAGGACTAGAGATTCCTGAGCCATTTTCCGTCCCTCTCTTAGGGTTGCGCGGCGGAGGAAGGTTTGGGGGGAGAGAGAAAAGGCTGAGTATGGCAAAAATATAAAGGAAAACCCTACGCTAAGCGGGCCGCTTTATGTACTTCATAACGAAGAAGGCAATGTGATTTAGGTTATGTTCTGGAGTCGCGGTTCTCGGTTTCAGAATCGGCCAAACTCAAACTGAATCTTGTATAAAGGTTTCACATTTTGTTCTAAACTCGGCGGTTGTGGTTCGAATCAAATTTTTTCTTATTTTTTATTGTAAACTTGGTCCTATGAGTTATAGGAGGCATGTTAATTTCGTTCCATGACTTTTAAAACTAACAATTTAGTTCTTTAACTATGCTTTTTCTTAATAGATTTGGTCTTTCTAGTAAAAATTGGCCCGAAAAATTTAAACATTTTTAAATCTTTTATTCATGAGGACAAAATAGTCTTTTTTACGTAAGTTGCTTCTTCTTCTTCATGTTCATGAGCTACGACTAATAATTGCCTCTGCTTTCAAGAAAGAACAGCTCCAAGAATCGAAGCTCCAGGTTCAGAAGCAAGGTATGATTTTTATCCTCAGCTTTTTCTTCATGTCTACTGCGCATTTCTTGATTCATCTTTTTCATATCGTACGGTATAAAGCTCTATAAGATATCTAAACTCACAAAAATATTCTTCTCCCTATTCTAGTCACAACCATCCTCCCAATTTCAGCCACGACCAAAACATAATTGTAGTATTGGTTGTGGTCCTGTGGATGATGGTTTATTTATAGTGTTGAAATAGGTGTAGATGTGCATGTAAATATTAATTCTGAATTTTAAATTTACCTCCAATCCATTAATGTTAGAAACATAACATAATTATTGCAATGTTAATTCTCAATTATGGATCAACAATTATTACTCAAATTAATTTTGTACATAATTATTGCAATGTTAATTCTCAATTATGGATCAACAATTATTACTCAAATTAATTTTGTGAATTACTCTCCTATCCACTAAAATCTTTTTGCTTATTATTCGATTATGCTTTCACACTTTGAAAGGACAAATTTTTCATAATCATTTTGCTTTAATATATATAAAAATAGAGATAGAGATTTTATTTTGTATTTTTAAAGTCGGCGGTGGTTAAAATATTTCATTCTAAAATGTTTTAAAAATAATTCTATGAAATATTTAAACTTTAAAGTTAAGCTATATTAAATAAAATTATTATCGTTGAACATTAAAATGTTATTTAAAGTTTAAACTTTAATCAAATAATAAATAACTAAACGTTTAGTATATAAAAAATGAATATTTATTCATGGTTCATAATATTAGTTCGGGCTAAACGCCGGGCAGGGTTGTAAAAATTGGTCTAGGCGCCCGCCAAGGCCCCGCCTAGGCGCTAGGCCCCTCTAGACCGTGGCGATTTCTCCCCTAAGCGCCTGCCTAGGTTATCGGCCGCCTAGGCGTCCGCTTAGCGCCTAATTCGGCCGATTTAGCCGCCTAGCGTCTAAGTTAATCGAGTTAACCCGATCGGCTCGGCCTATTTTTTTTATTTTATATATATGTGTGTGTGTGCGCGCGCGGGGGGGCACATACATATATATGATATGACATATATACACTCGTAGACTAGTTTGATACTTTGAATCTTTGGATGATTGAAGTATTTGAGTATTTCATATTTGAGTATTTTTAATTTTTAATATTGTTTTAATGTTTTTTTTAAACCATTGTTTTGATATTATGACTTATGAATTATCATTAATTCATTTATTTGGATGTGTTATTTGATTAAATGTTAAAAACAACCTCATTAAAATTGTCAAACTGCAAATCTACCACTGTTTTTTTTTGCGCCCGCCTAGATTCCGCCTAGGCGCTGTCCGGGCGCCCGACTAGCGCCTAGCGCCTACTGCAACCACATTAGCAACTTTATTACACTTCCACTGAGGCTCGAACTCACAAGCTCCCATGTAGGAGTCCAACCCAGGTACCATTAGACCTTGTAATTAAGATAAACTACTAACATAAGATTCTAACAAAACATTAAAGACACAATTTTCAATGTTAGTTATATAGGGACGATAAATAGGTATGACCTGTTAGAAAAATGATTAAATTTACAACATGTGTTATATAGCTTAGGGATGTGAAGTAAGCACGACTAACAAATAAGGACGAATCATACAATTACCCCATAACTTATTGACAAAAAGCGTAATTTTTCTTATATTATTATATTATAATGTGTTATTGAGCATTTGTATTTTTTACTTTTTAAGAATTTGAGAAATACTTGGTTGAAGGCTTGAAGCTTAAATAATAATAATAACAATAATAATTCTCGCTCGTTTAGGTGCTAGGTGCCCACCGTATTCATTTTTAAGGGTAGCATTTTTTTTATTATTATTTTGTATTTTTAATGTCTATTTAACAAAAAAAGAAATGGAGAAACCATCATTTTTAAAACAATTGAGGGATTAAAGTGGACACATGAATAATTTAAGGAAAAAAAACGCTATAAGCATATAATTCAGTGAAAAAATGTGTTATTTTCTCTGAATAATTCTACATGTACTTCCATTTTATATTCACATTTCTACCTCATATGATGTTACATGTTTTTATTGCTTAGGGCATTTCCAATGGTAAAAAATAAAGGGGAGAAAGAAGGGGAGATGGTTTGGGGAGATAAGTTTTCTCCCAAGAGAACTATCTCTGGAGAAAAATTATCAGGGCGCGTGGTCAACACACACCAATTATGTGGTATGTGTTGGCCCTGCGCCACATTCACTCGCAGGGGTGGGGAATAGTTGTTCCCCACACTGTTTTTACATTATGAGAGAGAGAGAGAGAGAGAGAGAGAGAGAGATTCAACTTTTGATTTGCGTAGGAAGTTTGACCTCAACGGTCAAATGACCGTTGAGGTCAATTTTTTTTTTCTTTCTATTTTTTATTTTGTTTTTAAATTTTTAATTTATTTTTATTTTTGAGTTTATTTTTATAATTTAAAAATTATTTTATTTCATTATTTAATTTTTTGTATTTAAAATCAAAATTAAAAATTATAATTAAAAATTTGAAATTATTAAGAGTTAATTCCCTTTTTGGTCCTAGACTTATAGTGGCATATGGATAATTTTAGTCCTTCATAAAAAATTTGGCCAATTTATGGACACACTTATTGTGACGAGGAAAATTTTAGTCCTCCGTCAAATGAGGGGTATTTCTGTCAATTCAACAAAACCAATCCAATTGTATTCCCAAATTCAGTTTCGTTTGTTCCGATTAGATTTCTTCACTAAACTCACCATTCTTGTTCGGTTCTTCCTTAAACTCAATCCAATTTTCTTCCCCAAATTCACATCATTCTAAGACTTCATAGGTATCGCAAAGAAAATCAACAAGCTAGGGTTTGAAAAATCGCCAAGTTTTCTGGGTGGAGGAGGCGGGAGAGTGGACGAGAGTGGTGGCAACGGCGGCAGTCGCATAGATTGGTCATGCGGAAGAGGGGATGAGAAAGGTGGAGAGAGCTACAGCAAAACAGAGTCGTTTATGTGGCCTTCTGCAAAACAGCGTCGTTTATGCCATAGGATCAAAAGAATAAGCTGAATTGACACAAATATCCCTCATTTATACGGTCAACTAACTAGATAATAGATGGAGGACCAAAATTTTCATCGTCACAATAAATGTGTCCATAAATTGTCCAAATTTTTATAGATGACTAAAATTGTCCATGCCACTATAAGTCTAGGACCAAAAAAGGAATTAACTCAATTATTAATTATAGAAAAATGAATAAAATAATAAATTATGTGTATGAGTGAAAATGAGTAGGACCCAAATAAAAAAAGGGAAAAAGGGGATAAGAGTTTGAGAGAAAATACGAGAGGAGATTAAAGCATCCTTTTTTTAAGAGAGAAAAAACATTAAAAGTAGGGGGGAGGGGGTGGGGGGCTGGGGAACTAGACATCATCTATGATCACTCTCTCTTGGAATTTCAAGTGTATCGTTTTAGAGCACCCCTATCAACGTGTCTGAAAGGAGATCGAATGCGACATAGTTTCTTGGGCATGCTAATTTGGTCATGGCATTCTCGGCTCGATTTTGTTCTCTAAATATATATGTGTTTGGGCTGAATAATCGAGCAACCCTTCATGATATCCCTACACGCCTTGACCAAGTTATAGTCAAAACCCCCCATTTTTTTTCCCATTGTCTTTTTAATTAATGCTAGTTGTTTCTGCCATTCCCATTGCTCTTTGCTAGTCTTCGTGTGATGACAAGAAGATATTTGACTTGTGGTTAGAGGTGGTCACGGACCGGTTTAGGACCAAACCAACCCTGAATTGACCAGGAAAAAACTGTGACTAGGCTTCACTGGACCTAAGTCGGGCCTAATCCGGCTACCAAAAAGCATTCCCACCCTCAACCCTCTAATCTCTCTCGTCTCAACCCTCTTATCTTTCTCAAAGTCTCAAGACTCTCAACCCTCTGATCTCTCTCAAATTCTTAATCTTTCAATACTAGAAAGCAGGAACCCATATCTCAATCTGAGCCGGCGACTGGCGGAGGCAACTAGTGGAGGAGCGTAGTCGCGTGGGGTGGCGGAGGCGCACTGCAGATTGGCGGCGGCGACTATATCGACAATCGCGTGGGGTGGCGGAGGTTGCAGATTGGCAGCCGGCGACTAGCGGAAGGCGCACTGCAAATTCTTCTTAGTTCTAATTCTTCTGATTCTTCCCACCCTCGCATCTTCTGAATGTTCAAGACATAATTTTAGTAATTAATTTTTGTTTTTGTAATGAGGTTAATTTATGATGCAGTGAGGTTAATTTTTGTTTTTGCAAATTTTTTCAGGATGGATTAGGTTATGGGTTATGAAGTGGTATGAGGAAAATTAACAAAAGTTAAGAAGAAATGGTAAAGTTAAAATCCAAGCTGAGAAGTTTATCAAGAGTGGAAGATAGTGAAATGAAAGATATGTATAGGAGTGGAAAATGTACATCCATGAGGCTGCTTCTTGTAGTTGCCATGATTGCAGTGTTAATTGTTTATTTTAGAAGTATTGTAGGGAACAATGGGAGCATAGGTGTATGCAAGAATGTGTATATGCTTCCATAAGATTGAATTGTAATCCAAATGAATTTGTTATTTGGTTTGGCAATGACAATGGCAGGAGAAAAAACCACACGAAAACCCATATTCCCATTTGTTAACAAACCAACTCTCTAGTTTATTTTGCTGCAAAAACCTCACAAAAACCACAAATGTCGTTGGCCTTATAGGGTGATGTAAAAGAGTTGGACCGGCAAAATGAGAATATAAGGGGGGAAGGGTTGTGGATGTCCAATTGTTATACGGTTGACCATGATTCACACAGTTGTGTGTGCCATGGTCCAAACATGTCGTCGTTTTTTTAAGTAAAAAGAAACGGAAATGGCGGCCGTTACTAATCTCGTATTTATGATGTACTCAGAAGAAAATGAAACTATAGTGTATCTAAAATGAAGTTGAATAACATGTCTTACATATTGAGTGTATATTGTCAAATAGAACTGTAGTTGAATTAGAATGATACTTTAGTTGTGTTGTAATGAAACTACAGTGTATCTAAAATGAAACTAAGTAACATATCTCATATATTGAGTGTATATTGTCTGATGGTCCTTGTGAGTGTTAAGTATAAATCTAAAGGGAGGCAAGGGCGAGGGAGGGGGGCGGGGGGGGGGAGGGGGGAATAGACTTGTAGGATTTTTGAAAAACGATCGCGAATGGTTAAGGCTACCCGAGAGGTAACTTTAACTACTCGGTCAGAGTTTGTAAACGCAGCGGAAATTATTTGCTAACCCTTTTGATGAAACTCTTTGCACGTTAAGTTTGCTTGGTAAATTTTAGGTTTGGTTGTTTATATGCAGATGATAAAGCAATAATAATAAAGAGATTGAGAGAGAGATATTTTTATAGTGGTTCGTCTATAACTAGTCTACTCCACTCTTCTTCACAATTTGTGAATGTTTGCACTATCTCCAGTACAATTCCCGGACGTTCACCCCTTGACCACAAAATTGGCAGTGAATTCCACACCACACAGGTTTTTCAACTCAAAATTGAGTTTACTCAGCCTCTTTCTACTACAATCGAGTAGAGAATACATGTTGAAGAAATAAAGTTTCTTCTTCTCTAACTAAGATATCTTGGCTCCTTAGATCTGAATCTTCGAAGTTTGAAGCAGCTCAAGTCTCTTGAAAATTTGGATGGGTCTTTTAAGCTTTGGTCTCTCTTTCTCTTTATCGCACTAGTAACGAATACTAGAACACTTGAATATTTTTCGCACTTAGAAATCTTAAATTGACCAGCCAAAACAATCAACCCCTTCTTCAGCTAAGGAATATGATATTTATAGGAGGTGTGAAAAATAGTTCCGTTGGAGGGAAAACTATTTTCAAATGCCTAAGTGATCAGCGGGTAAAGACTAGCAGGTAATCCGGAGGGTAAGTGAGTGTGTCAGATTTCCAACCGTTGAAACCTAATTTGCGCTAAACATTGCTTTTTGTTCTGCACAAAAGGTCGGGGCATTTAATGGAAAATCGACTTTGAGATATGGTTCTATGACTCACATTGCATTCAACATATTCACTCAACCTTTTAAGATTTCAGACTGTACAACTTAGAGAATGTCTCGAGCAGTCATATCGAGTAGTTAACTAGGTTAACACCTCGATCCTTAGGTCCTCTTGGATACAAATGGTTGACCTTTCCACCCATCCCTTAACTCCCCGAAAGGTAGGTCATTCCTAACTTTGACCTTTGCGACCCTTCGGTTACGAATGATTGACCTCACCATCGATCTTGCAATGCCTCAAATGGTAGACCCTTTCACCTCTCGGTCTTTGCAACCTTTCACCTTGATATCTTCTACTGTTCGAATCTTCAGTCTTCGGTCTACAGCCTCGGACTATAGATAACCACTCAGGTTACTCTTCTTTTCGAGCTATTTGAAAGATAGCCACTCGGGTTGATATTTGACTCGTTGTCTTTTACCCGTTCGAGAGTTAACCACTCGGGTTATTTTTTGAATCATTGTTGCGACTGTCCTCTCGAGTCTCCATTCGGATGTATACATTTTTACTACTCGATGTACCATTCGGTTTGATTCGAATGTTGAGCAGAAATATCCTAAGTATAAAATATAAAATAATTGGGGGTCTAAACTCCTATTATTTGGTATCATCAAAATCTAAGTACTAATGTCCCTAACATTATCAATGAAACTGTAGTTTTGTATTAAAATAATACTTGAGTGTATATTGTCCAATGCAAATGATACTTGAGTGTATATGTCCAATGAAACAATAATTGAATTTGAATTATACTTTAGTGGCGTTGTAATAAAACTGCAGTGTGTATAAAATGAAATTTAATAACAAGTATCACTATTGAGTGTATAATGTCAAATGAAACTGTAGGTAATTCAAAATAATATTTTAGTTTTGCTGTAATGAAACTATAGTGTATATAAAATGAAACTGAATACGCCATAAAAATAATTAGTTGGACGGAACATCCGAATGGGTGTCATTTCTTTATATTAAAAGAAACGACACCGTTTTAGACCATGGTTCATACAGTTGTGTGGTCCACAATAAAACTTGCCATGGATCGGATGGCCAAGTAGTTAGAGTAAAATGTGAAAGTAGGTTTTGGAGACCAAGTAGTATTATTTATTTCTACTAATCTAATCAGAGCCAATAAAGTTAGACGTATAACATGAACTAAAAATCTACTAATGTGAACTAGGTTTCTCGTGATATGTGTGCACTAATTTGATCCATCTACAAAGGATGATCAATGACTAAAAAATGACGGGGCCAATTCTAAAAATATTATTATAAGGGAATCAATTTAAGTATTCCATGCATCTATTTCTTTAATGTAACAAAACTAATTAGACCAAACTTTTTTTTTTTTTTGTTGTTTGTTTTTTGTTTTTTTGTTTTTTTTTTTGTTTTTTTTTGTTTTTTGTTTTTGTTTTGTTTTGTTTTGTTTTGTTTTTTTTTTTTTTTTTTTTTTTTTTTTTTGCAAACTAGAACTAGTAACCCAATTGCACACACTACAAACAAAAAAGAAGTGGACAAGCAATGAAGATAAAGACAATGACAAACCTATCTAAAAGCGAATTAACAAAACTTAAAGTAATTCCAACTAAAAGTAGTATCTACTAACTAATATCATATCAACTAAAATAAATAATTAGATAATTGTTTTTAGAAAAGTACAAATTAAACATTAATTTTAATGCCAACTATAATAAATGTCTCTTATATAATATTGTATTAATATAATTTGAATTACTTATTTAAAGACAAACATTATACATTAAATCAGTCGTGCGTATAAAACTAGGGTGTGTTTGGAAATCCGAAAAATGATTTCTAGAATCATTTTTTGAGTTTCCAATGTTTGGAAGAGTTTGAAAAATTGAAGTAAATGGAAATCATTTTCTAGTCAAAAGGAAAATAAGAATGTTTTGGGGTTCCTAAAAAAAGATAGAGGATGTTTTGGGGAAAATGACTTCTACCAAAATTTGGCGGAAGTTCCAGACTTGTGCAGCGCTCCAAGCTCCATCCTCCATCCTCCATCCTTTTCCATCTTCTTCCTACGAACTAGAGGCCTTCTCCATTAACTTTCTTATTTGTCTCTAAGGTATTTTTTTGCTACCATATTCTTTTCACAACTAGTTTCTAACTGACTGGTTTTTGACCTGAAATCACACTCTTTGGTTTCCATTGGAAACAAAATATTGGTTTTCGAAGCTGGAAACTAGTGCTATGGTTTTTGACTTCTGAAACCAATGGTCTTTAATTTTTTTTTTAATGAAATTAGTGTTCATTTTTTTTTAAATAAAAATGATACTAATGTTGTTTTTTTAAAGAGATGCCCCTTGAATCATTTGGATAAACAAAATGTTTATGTTTAATGGTGAGTGATGATAATAACAGGTAGAATGTTTGTAACTTGGACATAATTTTAACTTTGGGTTACAATTCTGTTCATTTTCCAGAAAATGAATCAAACACATCAAAACAATTTTTTAGAATGCAACCAAACACCCGAAAAGAAAGTGTGTTATGAAAAAATGACTTATTTTCTAGGTTTCCAAATGAGTTGTTATACCATGGACTAGGGCCCACCTTGCAAGGTGGACCCTAGTCCTAAACGACGTATACATTATTTATTTTTAGTATTAGAATTGTGAACTTCTAGAATATAAATTGTATATCTAAGTCAAAATACATAATACCAGACTATGTGGTCTAATGGTACCCGGGTTGGACTTCTATTTGGAAGATTATGAGTTCGAGTCTCTGGTTCTTTGTGTTTCAGTAGCTTGAGAAAGTATATGAACAGATACTACAATGTAATAGAGCCAGTAGCATTCACATTTGTGTGAACTATAAATAAAAAGTACATTTTTAATATACTAAATGTACAATATTTGTACACATAAAGTACATTATTTAAAAACATATAATTATTTATATATTATCAAATAATGCATTTACCAAAAAAAAAAATCAAATAATGTACATTCAGTACATAAATAATATATTTTTAATATATTAAAAATGTATATTACATTCATGATACACACAGCTACGTGGAACACGGTCTACACGGTAATTTGCCCAGCACTGATAGCAGTATAGCACGGCCTACCACGGCCCACTTTAGCAAATAAATTCGCACGCTTCATAAATTATAGTTTAGGGTTTTTTCTCGTTTATAGTCATTCCTCGGCCTTGTCTTCCCTTAAACCTTCCTCCGCCACCGCTGCCGCCGCCGCAAAACCCTAAGAGGGACAGAAAATGGCTCAGGAATCTCTAGTTCTCCGCGGCACAATGAAGGCCCACACCGACTGGGTGACGGCCATCGCCGCCCCAATCGACAACGCCGAATTTATCGTCTCCGCCTCCCGCGACAAATCTCTCATAGTCTGGTCTCTCACTAAGGACGGCCCGCAATTTGGCGTCCCACGCCGCCGCCTTACCGGACACGGTCACTTCGTCCAGGACGTGGTTCTCTCCTCCGACGGACAGTTCGCCCTATCCGGCTCCTGGGACGCCGAACTCCGCCTCTGGGATCTTCAGCACGGCACCACCGCCCGCCGCTTCGTCGGCCACACTAAGGACGTCCTGTCCGTGGCGTTCTCGATTGACAACCGCCAGATCGTCTCCGCTTCCCGGGACCGCTCCATCAAGCTATGGAACACCCTGGGTGAATGCAAGTACACGATCCAGGAGCAGGACGGGCACTCCGAATGGGTATCGTGCGTGCGTTTCAGCCCCAATAATCTGCAGCCGACCATCGTCTCTGCCTCGTGGGATCGGACGGTAAAAATCTGGAATTTGTCAAACTGCAAGCTTCGGTCTACTCTAGCTGGGCACACTGGCTATGTGAACACTGTTTCTGTGTCGCCCGATGGCTCTCTTTGCGCTAGCGGAGGCAAGGATGGAGTGATCCTGCTCTGGGATTTGGCTGAGGGCAAGAGGCTTTACTCCCTCGAAGCTGGATCAATTATTCATTCCCTCTGCTTCAGCCCCAATAGGTACTGGCTCTGCGCTGCTACGGAGTCTAGCATTAAGATTTGGGATTTGGAGAGCAAGACCATTGTGGTGGATCTCAAAGTTGATCTTAAACAGGAGAGTGAGATGGCTGCTTCTGCTGAAGGAAATACTTCTTCCAAGAACAAGGTCAATTTATCATTCTGTTTTCTTTTTTACCAGTTTTTCTCTTAGATTACATATCTTGCTTGTTTCATGTTACCATTGTTTCTGAATGCTGATGCATGTGCCGCTGCTAATCATTATCATACATATATCAATGGCTTTAGAATTGTGCAAGTAGAATGATGATAAGTTACTGTAATTGGAGTGATGTAAGTTTCATGCCATTTTCTCTTGGATTTGTTGTCATCCTGACTTTTGTTTGAGTTTTCATTGAAAAGCTGCACTAAATCCCAAGTGTCTGAACACTGATACTCTATCATCAATCAATATATCATTATATAGTATGGACTCTTGACTTTATGTTATGTGTTTTTTTTTTTTTTTTTTTTTTTTTTTTTTTTTTTCCTGCTTGCTTTGAAGTCCTAGAAATTAGCCTAGGCAGCCTTGTAATTATAAAAACAAAGGCGGTGGGCTGTTAGTCAACTACATATGACGGGACGATTGGTGATGTCGACGAAGGCTTTGACCTGTGGAGAGCTAGATGTTAAGCTCTGTGGATCTTGAAGCTTTGGCAGTTTTTTTTTTCTTTTGGTTTTAGGGATTTACTTTTTTGGGGAATTAGGAAATTGGTTTGTTTAGCTCAAAACGACATCGTTTTGAGCCACCGGCGGACTATTAGCTGCCTAGGGCTGAAATCTACTTATTAGAGCATCCACTATAGAAGATTATTCCAAAGCTGATGTGGAAATAAGTTATTTCAAAAAGAGTTCTGCAAAATAAGAAATAATGTCAGAATATAAAGAAAAAGGAAAAAAAGAAAAAGAAACGTTTCGCGCACGGCTTCGCCAAAGCCGACGCGCCCGGTGGAGCGTCTGACTTTCCTTTTTACTGTTTTTTTTTTTAAATTTTTAATTCAGTTTTGTTTGTTTGTTTTTTTTTTTTTTTTTTTTTTTTCTCTCCCATCCCACCTTCTCTTTCCTAATCACTCTTACATTCTCCCCGTATTCTCCCCAACGGATAATGATGCTCTTAGCCTAGGGTGCCTGATGGCTAGCTGGCCAGTTAGGCTAAATTTATCCCTGCAAGTTTTCTCATTGCAAGTCTAGGTGGCATTTTGATTTTTATTTAAAATTTTGTTTTTGATCCTACATGGAATGAAAGCTTTCACAATTTGAAGCCTTTCAAATAGTACAAAAGGCTGCCATTTGGCAGTCTTTTGTACTTTTTATTAGTTTTGTTTTTATTTATTTAGTATTATATTATTTGGTTATTATATTATAATAATGTGATGTTATTTGAAAGTAGGAGAATATTGCAAGGATGTAGAGAAAATAGTGAAGAAATAATGATGTGGAAGTAGGACCCGCTTTTGAAAGTGAGAGTATTGAAGGATAAAGATAGCCTTGGGCTGATTTTTACAATACTGTTTGATAGATAAACCTTTCTTATTGTATCTGGATGATATGTTTAATGTGGATATGCATATCATAGTTGCTTTGTTTTGACAACTGCTATCATGTCTCTTTGTAGTTCCATTTGATTTTTTGGTGCTATGTTTACTGAGTGTGTGCATGTATGCTTTGTTTTGAAAACTGCCATCTTATCTTTTTGTCGTCCCATGAGATTTTTTCGATGATTTTTATGTGGGAATATCGTTTGTATCATTTATTTATTCTCATTTTTGGGCGTTACCCCTTTTGTTTGTTACAAGTAGTCTTGTATTCTTATGCTAGTCTACACAAAGGGTGTAGATGATGTTTTACAAGATGTATGCATAATCTATTGAGTATTAATGATTGTAATTATATTTTTCCTGGTTTCACTCATTTTGTAGCATGACGCTCTAAACTTATCTGATCTTTGATGATTTGACCTAGCAGGTCATATTCTGCACCAGTTTGAGCTGGAGTGCTGATGGAAGCACTCTTTTCAGTGGATATACCGATGGCGTGATCAGAGTGTGGGGTATTGGACGGTATTAGTGGGCAAAGATAGGCAAAGAAAAACATGATCAAAATACTGTCATAGCCCGCAGTGTTGTTTAGAGTCTGAATGTTGAAGAGATTTTCAGATTTTCATTATTTGCTGTTTCAATGTTGGATATTTATTTGTGTTTTTGTACCTGAAGTTTGTACTTAAGATGCAGTTATTTTGCCTAAAGTTGAGTTCTATAATCCCTTTTTCCTCTGGCATACTGTTAATTTCCTGTTCTGTATAGCGTCATTGATAAATCATTTTGTATGCAGCCATGTGCTACACACACACACACACTTTAGTATTCAATGCAAAGTTGTCTAGTTCTTGCCGTTTGATTGGCAATGTCAAACTTTAGTTTTGACATGGCCAATTCAAGTATTAGAACAACCACACCTGTGGTTTTTTGGTAGGTTTTTCAGATGTTAAAAACAAAGCTTGGTTTTTCAACTGATGTAGACCATGATTTTTTGCGAATTCTTTTTCCTGCAAGAGAGAAATTTTGTGGGGTCCGTAATTTGAGAAAGGAAAACAAAGGGCTTTGACAGTTGTTGCGTGCGGGTGACAGCAGACGCCTAGAGGGTGCGTTACTTGTTGGTTATTTTATTTTATTAAAATTCGATGATATCGTGAATGCTCTTAGGTACAGGTGGAAGTGTGGAACCATTTCAAAACCTTTCATGTCATAGTGGGGTTTTACTTTGTAGATTCTTGCATTTTGAGCCTTAACTCCTTGAATTCTTAATTCTTGCATTTTGAGCCTTGAACTCCTTGAATTCTTAAAGTCACCTCAATTGTTTGGATTTAGTTAATACCTAAAATGATCCTCCGACTATATTAACTAATACTCGATTTTGTCACAAAGAATTAAACGTACTCAATTTAGTCCTCTACTTTTAAAACGGTACCTAATGTCTACCCTTATTTTCAAGGGCAGAAGTGTCATTTTATTTGCTAAACTATATTCCTCCATAAATGAAGCTGTGTGCAGAACATTACCCCCACCTTCAACCCTAGACACGCCATTTGCAGAAGAGGGAGCAAGGATGAAGCAAAACGTGGAGATTTATGAGAATGTCTGCATAGGAGAAGGAGAATATGCAAACCAGATTTTTTGATGGCTACTATCTAGGAGTACTAGGACCCCATTGTGTTTGAGCATTAGCTTGTCAGAGAAGTGTTGTTTAGCGGAGTTTCTCTGTTAGAAACCCAGACCACATCCTTAGTTGGTATCTTGCTGTACCAAATGCCTATGTATCGTTTCTTGGAACTTCCGGGGCTAAAAAATCCAAGCTCAAAGTTGCCACCAACTGAAACTATAATTCTGCCATCTGTGATGGGTTGATCTGTGGTTATGGTGTCTGCTGGGGTGCAAAATGTTAATAGGCTAAGAAAACATTGAAAAGAAAAGTGGGAATAGGAAGGAGAAGGTATAAGTTAGTATGTATGTATTTGCATAGTGCATACCACGAGTTCAACGACATTCAAGGGGGATTTGTTGGCCTCGATGGCGGCGACACAGATCTCTAAGCAGTGGTGGAGGGCGGCCTCTCTAGGCTGGCGGCGTTCTTGAGGGAAATCCCAGGGAATGTCACCGGCGCCACCGTGCAAAGCGATAGCCCAACCCAACCAGTTGCTGGAAACATAGGAGGGGGTCGCATCTTGCTGCTCAGCCGCCGAACCACCACCTGCTACGCCGGAGCTTGTCGGAGGGGAGGTCTGCTACGCTAGAAGGTCGCTGGAACACCCCTGTCGCTTGCTCGTCAATCTGCTGCTGCCGTTGGCTACATCGAGCGAAACGAAGGGAGAGACGAAGAGGAAGGAGGGCGAGAAGGTTGAAGAATATGGGGGTTGTTCTTGTTTGTTTTTGGCGAGGGAGAAGAGGCTGAGGGCTGCTGGTTTTGATGAAGATGATGAAGAAATCTCTACCAAGGAAGAAACAGGTGCTGGTTTTGATGAAGATGATGAAGAAATCTCCACTAAGGAAGAAACGAGTTTGGTTCACTAAAATGACGCTTATGCCCTCAAAGTAATGGTAGTTAGGCAGCAATTGTAACGGGGGACTATATTGGGTATGATTTTAAAAGTAAGAGGACTAAATTGAGTACGTTTAATTCTTCAGGACAAAATCGAGTATTAGCTAATTGTCAGAGGATCATTTTGACTAGAGTTAATTACCAAAATGGTCCCTTGACTATAGCAAAATTACCAATTTGGTCCTTGACTATTTTTTTGACCAATTAAGTCCCTCAACTTTAAAAATCTTAACCAATTTGGTCCTCTGTTTGTTTGACCATTAGTCAACCGTTAACTTGGGACCAAATTGATAATTTGCTATAGTCAAGGGACCATTTTGGTAATTAACTTTAAGGGTGAGAATTCGATTTAGTTTTCTTGAACCGAACCGTACCAAACTAGTTAGATTTGGTAATATACCGAACAACCGAACGGTAATAGATTCTTGTATATCGAACGGTTCGGTAAAAACTCGAACCGAACCGAACCAAATACCTTTTGAACTTTAGATTTCTATTTTGTTATATATTATACTTTGGATATGGACTATGTAAACACCATAACACATAATATAGAACTTTTGATAACAAACCATAAAGAAATCAAATAAAACATTTACAAGAGATACCCGTGAGAATATGAGCTGAACGGTATAGCAAGCAGCAAGGGAATTTGATTTACTTTTTATTTATATATTTATTTATTATTATTATTATTATATATTTTTTTTTAAAAATAAATCAAACGATATTCGGTTCAGTTCAAATTTTTACCAAACAATTCGGATCGGTTTTTTATGGAACCGTTCAGTATACAAGAATCTAATACCGTTTGGTTGTTCGGTATATTACCGAACCAATTGGTTCGGTACGGTTTGATTCGATAAAACTAAACTGAATTGCCCATCCCTAAAGTTAATTACCAAAATGGTCTCTTGACTATAGCGAAATTACCAATTTGGTCCCAAATTAACGGTTGACTAACGGTCAAACAAACGGAGGACCAAATTAGTTACAATTTTTAAAATTTACTGCTGCTGCTGCAAAGATAAAATTCAATAATAATAATAATAATAATAATAATAATAATAATGCAATGCGTACGGTAAAGATGCAATCCAATAATATAATAATAATAATAATAATAAAAATAAAAACAACAACAATAATAATAATAATTATAATAATAAAAGCATAAAATGAGGAAACCGTATGGTTCTTGTGTGTTGTAGACCATAATTTGGTCTTGAACTTTGTAACTCGATTGCAGAATGCATATCACGTTTTCTTGAAGAGAAATAATTGAGGGCAATTTTAAAATATTGAAAAGTAATCTCACATTACCTAACCAAAACTTGGTAATAAGATTATCCCAAATATACTCTCATTTTCTACGTGGCAGTAATCTTGCATTACTTATCCTCTCAGATTACCTTAACCAAACATGGTAATCTAGGATTACCTTTCTCAGATTACCAAGATAATTTGAGATACCTTGAACCGAACACCACATAGGAGTTCTCGTGTGCACGGTCGATGCACGGACTAGAGAACGTACAATTGGACGGTGTACTTACATTTTCGTGTGTCGTTAGGTGACTTATTTGAACATAGCAAATATGAGGGTCTTCTCTTCAATATATATATATATATATATATATATATATATATATATATATATATATATGTTAACTCGATCTCTCACTAATTTACATAGCAAAAATATTTTGTCAATCTCCCTCTAAATTCTATAACCCTATCTAGCTGCTTTCGGGCCATTTTCTCATCCTAAACATGTCTGATGTAGAGGATTTCACTCGGCGGATCTGATCTGATCTCATCTCAAAAAGCTTCAAAGTTAACTGTCCAAATCTCTGATCTCCGATCTCTACCATAAAATTTTCATTTCTCAATCTAAGTCGGTGAGTTTTGATTTAATTTCGCTTAGCTTCCAAATGCGTTTTCTTATGATCGATGTTTAAAGGATACCCATGTTATGTAGTGTATATATAAGCTAGTTAAATTAGTTCAATTCTTTGATTGGACTTGAAGATCAGATTTGTTTCCATTGAAAAGTTTAAGGTTTGTTGTCCAAATTTGATAAAACTGTCATATATAACTCATAATAATCAATTGATAAATCATTACTTTTATTTATTTATTTTTTATTAAAATTTAATTCGATTTCTTATTATATATAATTGGTTACCTGCTCAATTTTCCTTTTAGAGCATTTACACTTGTGCATATTATGGAGAGATTTCAGAATGAATTCTTCCTATAAGAAATAATAACTAATGTGGAGGGGAGATAATTGAAAAAGATTTGTCCCGCAAATGAAGGGATATTGTCAGAATTTTTTTTTTTTTAAAAAAAAAAAAAAAAGAAGAAGAAGTAAGGCTGTGCACGTTTCGCGCACAGCCTGGGCAAAAGCCGGGCGCGTGCAGTGCATGCGCCCGGAGGCGCGTCTGACGCGTCTGATTACTTTATTTTTTTTATTTTAATTTTTTGTTTTGTTTTGTTTTGTTTTGTTTTGTTTTTTTTTTTTTTTTTTTTTCTCTCCAATTCCACATTCTCTTTTCTAATCACTTTTACATTATCCCCCATTCTCCCCAACCAATGTGGATGCTCTTCTTAGAGTTTACTAGTATTTTCGCACTTGCCATGCACGGCTGAACAAACATTGAATATACAAAATAACTTAATTCCTTTTACTGTTTAGCCACTTCCCACTTAGCCTCTGTCTAGACTCCACTACTCCAGACTCCGGTGTCCGCTACTCCGGTGAGCCCTAATTCCTTTTTCCCTCTTCAATCTTCATCGTCTTCTGAGTTCTGCCTTCTTGTTGCTTCGAGTTGTCGCGACTTCAGACGGCCTCTAGCCCTCTACTGCCTGAATCGCGACTTGTCGACTTCGGCCTCTTCACTTCTTCAGTTGCGCAGCCCGTCGCCCCGTGCTACCTGCTCTACGCCGTCGCCGCCTCCACCCTCTGCGAATCTACGGACTTGTGAAGTGCGAGTTGCGATTGACCATGCGGCCCCTTTAAAAGAAGTTCCCTCTTCAGTCTGGTCGAACCCCCCACACTGGATCTGCGGCTAGTCGGTCGAGTCCTACCCATCATACTGTAAGTTCTCTAAGTTCTCTCAACCTCCATAGCTATTAGCTACTCTGCGTCTACTTACTACTTAATTGCTAAATAAATTACTTACTACTAGGCTGTGTAGTAGATTGCTTCATCACATATTACTTGGTGCTTAGTGATTTAGTGTAGTAAATTACTTACTGCTCAAGTGCTTAGTGTGAGAAATTACTAAATTACTTACTGCTTACTGTCAATACTTTCATTACTGTGTAGTGAATTGCTTAGTGTTACTAAAATTTTACCAAATATGCTTAGTTATTAAGATTTTAAAAGCCTTCGAATTTATCCTGGATGAGTTATTTGTGTTATTAGTATTTCACCAAATGCTTAGTTATTTGTGTTATCTGGTGGAAAGTAGATTCAATTTCTATTGTAGTTGAATAGGAGTTCTTTAACTCCTAAAATAGTGCAAGCACTCATTTATACACAAGATTGGATTAGACCGAAAACCGACCGATGCTCACCCCTACTTAGCTTCCTGCTCTTCAATTCGGGTCATTTTCTCATCCTAAACATATCTGATGTAGAGGATTTCACGCGGGGGATCTGATCTGATCTGATCTCAAGCTTCAAAGTTAACTGTACAAAACTCTGATCTCCGATCCTCTACCATAAAATTTTCATTTCTCAATCTAAGTCGGTGAGTTTTGATTTAATTTTCGCTTCCAAATGCGTTTCCTTCAATTGTGATGTATTGTACTGTAGCTATTCTTTTGTTTCGTGTTTCCTTATGATGTTTAAAGGATGAGTTCTACTACATAGTACAAGTGTGTACATCAATATTTTGTATGTGAGAGTACAAGTTAGGTGTACAAAGTGGGAGCACATGTGTAGCATTTTCCTTAAAGGATACACATGTTGTGTACTTGTGTAGTGTTTCTATATATAAGCTAGCTAGTCAGTTCAATTCTTTGATTGGACTTGAAGATGAGATTAGTTTCCATTGAAAAAAATTAGGGTTTGTTGTCCAAATTTGATAAAACTGTCATATATAACTAATAATAATCAATTGATTAGTAACTGTGTCAGAATGTGGAAACACTGGGCTACACCAAAAAAAAAAAAAAAAATCAATTGATAAATCATTAGTTTTATTATTATTATTACTTTTATTTTTTATCAAATTTTAATTCGACTTCCTATTATATATAATTGGTTACCTGCTCAATTTTCCTTTTAGAGTCTATATGTTTCAAACAATTAATACTCTTCTCATTGTAAAATTAAGTACCTTAATTGTATGGATTAACTTTTATATATAGTGTTGAGTTGATGAGAAAATCAAATTTATATTATATTATTTCCCAAAAGGGGAATGCTAAATATATATAGACATAAATATATTTAATCCATTGTATCAAATCTAAATATAGTGAGATGTATTGAAGGCAAATTAAATAATTGTGCTTAAGGTGAAATGTAAAATTTTAAAGCATTGATTAATCGTATTACTTGTACAATAATAGTATTCATTGTTCCCAAAAGGTTGAATCCCCAACCCCAAGGGCCCCTATGCCCCTGCCCGACAAAACATCTGGGAGGATGTAAATTATGATAAGTCAACTTCACACAGGGGCTAGACGACCTTTGCTTACTGCGTACAAGGAGCCCCCCTCACTTTGAGAGGTTGCTCCTACACTGTCGTTGGTGGTGAGACCCGATCCTGGGTCATTATTCCCAAACTTCACCCCTATGACCAACTGATCGAGCTGCCTATGCGGGTACAATAATACTATTCATATGCTGCCTTATGCATGCTTTCTTGGAATATGTATATATATCTCCAGTTTCTAGTGTTACTTTATAAACTATTATTTGTCTTTTTAAACTTTGTTTTTTGATACTTTTCTAATAAATTTCACAGCATAAAGTTAGCACAAGTACAATGCAGCCTGAAGAGCATTCTGCAGGTGATGAACAAGAAATGCATACTAGTGTTTCTTGCAATGCTCCAACTAATATTCATTCTGTGGCTTCATCATCTCCCAAAACACCAAAGGTATACCCATCTATACTGGGTTATAGTTTTCAGTGCACAAAATGTTACAAATGGAGGCTGGTTCCAACAAAAGAAGTATATGAAAATATAAGGGCAAACATCTCTGCCAATCCATTCTTTTGTGAGATGGCAAATCAGTGGCAAAGGAATAATAATATATCATGTGAAGATCCATCTGATGTGGTTCCAGATGGAAGTAGGCTTTGGGCTATTGATAAGCCTAACATTCCTCTTCCACCTTTGGGATGGAGGCGTGAATTGAGATTCAGAGCTGTCGGAGGTACCCGGTTTGCAGAAGTGTATGTCTCATTTTTCTTTTCTATATATGTTATTTATTAATTCGCTTATTATATTTTTCTTCAAAATTAGTTGGTCTTGCATGAAAAAATTCAACTTATACAAAACTTTTCGCACGAAAATCACAAGCTTTTAGCATGTCTAGTGAGAAAACCATTCCTAATTCTCCATAACAAACAAAATCACAACTTTTTACCTTTATATATATATATATATATATATATATATATATATATATATATATATATATATATATATATATATATATATATATGTGCGAACCTGCGAACTACAGAAGGATTTCACCGAATTTACTACATGATTGCATCGCAATGGCTCCCAAACATGCTTGGAGGTGCAATTGTATCCGTTGCGGTGCAATCATGTAGTAGTTACGGTGCAACCTTTCAGTAGTTTGCAGGCCGGTTCGCACGTTAAGGTCAGTTCACACCTGATTATTGTTCATAAATATTGATAAGCTTATTAATATCAACTCTCACCCTTTTTTTTTTTTTTTTTTTCTATATACTTTGTGCAGCTTTTACTACTCACCATTTAAGAGAAGATTCCGTTCCATACGAGAGATTGAAAAGTAATATCTATTTTTCTTTCTAATGAAACAAAACATTTTTGAGCTCTTCATAGTTCATATATATGTATATTTGGCTATTATATATTGTTTGTTGTGATTTGATTAGGTATTTAAAAGAACACCCAGAGGATTTAGCAGCTGGTATAAATATAAATCAATTTTGTTTTGAGACATCAGAGCCTCTATTCTGGAAAAGAAAGCATCCCCCTCCTATAATAACTTCCTTGTCTCATGATGGGAGATCTAAAAGGCCACATCAATCTGCAGGTCAAGGTATATATATAGGTCAATTAGTTTTGTAAGTCTACAAAAAACTCATTATACTTGTTAGAAGTTGATTGTTTTTTTTTTTTTTTTTTTTTTTAATATTATGTTTTTCCAGATGAGGATATTGAAGGCAAGAACGTTGGTAGTGCACCCATTGTCAGTAGCAACAGTTGATAATGTCTTTATGACTCAACAGTTGATATAGAATTTGATTTATGACTCAATAGAATTTGATATTGGGAGAAGAATTTGATGTATATATGTTTGTATATTGTCTGTTGTGGATTCTTCAACAAATATAATTCTGACTTTTTTTTTTTTTTTTTTTAAATGACAATGTGGATTATTTATTTTATTATTTGTGACAATTTTTATTATTATTTATGAGTAATCTATACAATAATGTAAATAACAACGTCACGTTGTTGTTATCATAACATGACATATGCAATAGAATTTGATATATGTTTGTATATTGTCCTGTTAGGATTGCTTCCATTAGTTACGTTTGTAGATCACCGAATCGAGTACTTTAGTTTGAGTGTCTGGTTCGGAGAGTTGGTCAACCCCTGAAATGTTAGTATCAAACCCTACAAATGATTACGCATTCCTTTCATAAAATGCTTGATAAAGTTGAAAAAACAAAAAATGGAACCCCTATAATTCCTAGTATTTTTTTTCCCTGAAATCCTATTGATTTTAATTAGCTGAAATTCTATTGCATTATTGAAGTAACCCACCCCATCTCAAGTGTAATGTAGATTGGGTGGGTTACTCTTTATCTTGTTTAGAAAAATAGTTTTAAGATATAAAAATGTGCGATAGGTAAGATTGAAATTTGAATTGAAGATAAATGAAGACCCGTGTACAATAGGAAAGAAGAACAGTCGTACCCCAGTCAGTCACTTGTCCCAAGTTAGTCTATCGGAGAAGAACAGTCGTACCCCAGTCAGTCACTTGTCCCAAGTTAGCCTATCAGAAAAGAACAGCCGTACCCCAATCAGCCACTTGTCCCAAGTTAGCCTATCGGAGAAGAACAGTCGTACTCCAATCAACCACTTGTCCCAAGCGGAATCAACCATTTGTCCCAAGTTAGTCTATCGAAGAAGAATCCCCACCAGACCAGAGAAGAACAGGTCGTACCCCAATCAACCACTTGTCCCAAGTTAGTCTATCAGAGAAGAACAGTCATACTCCAATCAGCCACTTGTCCCAAGTTAGCCTACCAATCGGTGCACTAGCTAGTTGCCTTCACGCAAAGTGTGGGAGAACCTGATCTCCTTCACGCAAGATCGAAGGAGCAGCATGCAGTCCTGGATGAGGGTTGAAGCAGACTCCACATGCAGAAACCTCTTCCCTCCCCATGACGTTGAACACAGCCTCTGAGTCCAGCTCAAAGATGGCTTTATTGAAGATAATGCTATGTATTAAATAGTAGCTTAATGACACATATATTACTCTTTTTAATAGGAGGTCACAAGTGTGTGAATTCCATTGGGACATTAACCCTTTGTGCTTCAATACGTTATTACTATATAGAATTCAGAATAAGAAAAGATTTACCAATGCAATTAAGGTTCAGTGTAGTTATAGATCATGAACGGAATATAATAATTTATTGAATCAAATGGAGTGCACATACATGTATAGAGAAGAACGTCAATGATGTTGACAACGTAACATTAAAAAGGGCAAATTAAGGTTGTTAATTGATGGATGATGGGGGAAGTGAAGATCACATGGTTTGACCGGGGAGAAAATCGATCTCCTCCAACACTTTGGAACATCGCTCATCGGCCAAGTCTTTCATGAAGAAGAGTGGGTTAGCATGGCGGATGTCGCTCTTCATTCCGACGTTGGCAGTGCAAACAACTATGGCTTTCTCCAACCCCTTCACTGTCTCCTTGCAATCCTCTCTTGGGCTCTTCACCACTGTCACCACGCACATGTCCCTCTCGTGATCTCCGTCCACCGTCAAGTTGTAATTCCCGTCCGCCCCCGTCGCCCCCTCCATGCTGTATGTCAATGTCTTGTTATCCAAGTTTCTGCACTCCAATCGCACCGCCGCATCTGTACTCCAAACTCTACTCGTTAGTTTGTGCAACAGAGTTTAATTTTCTGGGTGCACACCCACTCTTACCTTTATCTGTGCACACATTGAAAGAGTGACTACAGCTCCTCATCACTAATAATGAATTTGTTGCCCCGCAACCGATTACCCCAAAACCTTATTCCAGCAATGATGTGAAAGTTCAAATCTCACTGGAAACCTAAGATTAGTAGGAGACCGATTGATCAGTGATAAAGACCTCTTGTGCACAGGGTGGGTTATTAGGAGACCGACTGATCGGTGATAAAGACCCCTTGTGCACAAAGTGTACAGACAATAGGCCAGAACATGAGGTCGGCTCTTGGGCATGCATCCCACTAAAAACCTAGAAATCATTAAGAGACTTTGACTGATCACTCAATCAGAGGTGATTATTAAGACCCTTTGTATGCAGAGTGTACAGAAAAGGGTGGGAACCCAACCAAAGGTTATACAGTAAGTGGTGGGAATCACGAGTCCTCCCGTGACTCATGGGTAAGGAGTTAGCAGCTTAGAATAAGTTGAGAAACCTAGTTTATGAAAGAAATCATAATGAATTTGTGTTACCTTTTATGCTCTGGCTAATTCTGGTCTCGAATTGAACACGGCAAGTGTCGCAGTAGACTTTGCCCACAACATTGAATTTCTCAGGAGCGCAGTGGGCAATGCCGGCAAGGGCCAAAATGCAAAATGCAGAGATTAGTGCAACAGCCCTTGCCATTTTTGTATGGAGCTAATTTTATTTTATGTGATTCTTAATTACTGTACTTCTCTATCTTGATAAGCTCCACGATTTGTTAATGAGGGATTTGTGCCCATTTTATAGTGTTAGAGAGCCATGAAGCTAACGGTTGTGAGTAAATTTTGGTTGGCTCCTTATTTTTAAAAGGTTTAGAGGAAAAGATCTATTCAATTCATGTATTTTGTTTTGTTTTTTTTTTGTTTTTTTTTTCTTTTTTTTTTTTAAACCAATTACTGTATTTTGTTAAGACTTGGAACAAAATGAGTGCTTCTTTATCTCCTTCTTTCTTTCGTAACATTAAAAAAAAAAACGATTAAAAATAAGATTATAAAATTAAACTTTTGACACAAGTGGGTATAAATATTAGTTTGGTATGTTGAAAATGCAAATTTATTTTCCTTTTTTTTTTCTTTAGATTAAAAGGAAGGGGATTACCCAAAAAACGAAAACTAAAGCTACAAGGCCTCATAGTGCCAAACAGGAACCCCAATCTATCAAATTCTAAAATCTGCAGAAGTTCATCCGGAGGTGAAACTAGCCAGGGCATTTGGTCTTGGTCAGACTGCCTTTTAGCTAACGAATCCGCCGCTCGATTAACATCTCTGGGAACGAAGGCTAAGTGCCATACCTCAAAACAGCTTAGCTCATACCTGCAAATGTTTAGCATGTTGTCCATGAAGCTGCCTCTGCTTGTGCCTTGGCAAATTGCATCTACTAGTACCTTCGAGTCACTTTCGAAACACACATGGCTTCTGGCCAATGTCTTTGCAAGCTGAATGCCCTTCCACAGTGCCCAAGCCTCCGTCATTTCAGTAGAGCAACTGCCTATATAGTAGCTGAAACCTCTTAACCAAGCACCATGGTTGTTACAAGCAAGCTCCCCACAGCTACTTTGTTCAAAGTAGGGTAATAACTCCCATCAATGTTAACCTTAACCCAACTCTATGTGTTGATTTTACTTTCTGCCTTAGTCTTCCGCATTACGATATAGCTGATTATCTATCTGATTGAGTGTGTGATCGTAAGTCTGTGTTAATCAGTCCACTATCCAGTCGGCAAGAAAGTAAATTGAATTTTCTAGATTAAGAGAATATGCAAAATTATATGTGGTATCATAGCCTTTAAGTCTACATAGTGACTTGATCCATAAGGGAAAACATTTTGCAAAATTCTCGATAATCTGCCTGATAGGTTATCTGCTTGTGGTCTATTCTCCTCTCTGTCTGTGTGTTCTGGCTGGTTGTCTGATTGTATCAGGATGTATGCTAAAATGAAACCCCCGGAATTGGATGGTTCGAACTATTCATTATGGAAAGCCCGCATGGAAATCAATCTCCAAGCACAAGGAACGAGGGTCTGGCATACGTTGATCATCGGTTGGAGTCCTCCAACTATACAGAACGCTGATGGATCCTCAGTGGTGAAACATATGGCAGATTGGACTAAGGATGAGATGAACAAATCAGATCTCAACAATAAGGCGCTGAATTTCATTGTAGGATCTCTGCATGAATCAGTCTTTACTCTTGTTACTGGTGTAAAGGAAGCAAAAAGGGCATGAGAGATCTTGCAAACAAGATACGAAGGTACTGATGATGTCAAGCAGTCAAAGCTTCAGATGGTGATTTCTGAGTTCGAGGCCCTGAGGATGAATGAAGATGATAATATCTCAGAGTTTCACAGCCGTGTCCAGGATCTGATGAACATGGCGTCCGTTCTTGGTGAACCCTTCTCGGAGGACAGATATAACACCCCGTGTTACGGCCCTTAATCCCGAATTAATTATTTAATTAATTCCATTACTAATAATTAAAAAGGATTTAATTTGATTAGAAATCCCTTTAATTAATTAAACGTGGCCCACCACGAATCATGGACCCTTGCCTAAACTAGAGTCATAAGCCTATTAGGAATAAAGAAAGTATACCTTTACTATTCAGATTATGGTTAGGATTCTCTTTAATTAATTAATATGGCCCACCATGGTCCATGGGCCCTTATCCCTAAAGCCAACCCCTTAGTTCTATAAGGAATAGAATTAGTAAACCCATGCCACTTAGACCATAATTAGGACTCTTAATTATATAAATAGGGACATAGAAGGCACCTAGAACACACACCACAAATAATCCCTCACCACACAAGAAAGTTCCAAGAACTCCCGTAGTAGAAATCAAGAAAGGAGAAATCTTAAAGAAAGACCCTTCATAGCCAAGGAAATTAATTAAGGCTAAGAGGTAACCCATGTCTCAACAAAATCTATTTTCATAGCTATGATTCCCCTCTTAGGATTTTCCCATATTATTGTGTATTGCTGATTTGTGATATTATTATTGATGATTGGCGGGGTGATTCCATGGGTGATCTTGATGATGGAAGGTTCTTGATAATTATGGTGTTCTTAATGATTATATGACGTTCTTGATGATTATATGATGTTATTGGTGATTGTAGGATGTTCTTGATGTTTATGTGATATTCTTACCGAATCTTGATATTAGAAGATGAATTGTGCCCTTGTTGATTTAAAAGTGATTAGAACCCTAGGTTTTATCGTATGGAATATTTCTTGGTATATTGGGTGGGAATTCGCATGATTGGGTGTTTATTAGGTTTAGAAAAGCATGATAGGTTATGTGCCATATGTTTCTCGATCTTTGACCCGTTAATTGTCTACGTGTGTTGTCAATTGCGTTTGAAAGTGTCTAAGCATGGTTTCGGGTTCCACAAAGGTTCCCGGGGCGTTTTTGTGATGAAAGAGTCAGTGGGGGGTAGGGGACCCGCCACCTACCCGTGGCCTTCTTGGGCAACGCCGGCAGCGGGCAGCTGCCCGCCGGGCACCCGCTGCCCGAAGTTGCTACCGCCGGCGGGTGATCCCTCACCCACCGGCTACCCGCTGGTTTGGACCCCAATTTGGGATTTCGGCTTCCCCGTTTGATGTTCCCCCGACCCCCGTGGTGTCCCAACGGACTCCGTCTATCGTGCCTATGTCTAGTTTGATTTTTGGGTACCGTTCGTAGGTCGTATGAGTCTTATACATTGCATGCTAGTTGAATTGGTATCCCGTTGACCTAGGTGAAAGAAGTATGAACCCCTTAGGAATATTCTTAGTATGTGAAGGATCACGCATAGGTTTTGTTATACGTTTTCTCCCCCTTCCCAATGTGTTAATGTGGGTTGCATGTGCTTGCTGTGTGTTATGTGTGCATGTTACCCCGACTTGGTTGAGATCAATCGGGCTATACGGGCAGTCGGGTGGGCTGAGAACCATACCGGCTGTTAACCAGGCTGGTAGAGACCGGTCAGGTATATAAATATTATATAGGACTAAGATCCACTATACGGGCAGTTGAATGGGTTGAGAACCATCCCAACTGTTAACCAGGCTGGTAGAGACCGGTCAGGTATATAAAGATGATGTATAGGACTGAAGGTCCACATGGGCCTCGGTGATATGACCCACCGACCGGGATGCGCCAGGCGGTATGGGGCCAACAAGCCGAGGAAGGTTGTATTCCACCGACCTGAGTAATCAAGCGGTGTGTAGGGCTACGACTGGCTGCGATCCACTGAGTGGTGGGACATCGGTATGCAGGACCGTAGTCTCCGAGGATCTTTGCCCACCGACTGAGTTTAGCTCAGCGGTGTGTCGGGCTTGATCCGCTACGGCCCACCGATTGTGCGCACCAACGGTGTGTAGGGTCGTAAGTCCCCCCTTGTAAAGGGGATCACGGTCCACCGACTGGGCGCGTCAGCGGTGTGTCGGATCGTGGTCCGACGTTGAGTTCGTCAGCGGTTCTCCAAGGGTTGGTTGTGATCAACTCCCCTCGTACTGCGGTACTGAGGTAGGGTGCTGGGGGGCCGTGTTAATGCTATAGGCATTAACCCTCATGTTCGGGGCATGCGATTGGTCCCGTGGCGCCATCGATGATTATGTGATATAAATGATGATTGAATGATGATGCGTTTGAATTGAAAAGTGATCTGTGACCTTAGATGCGTATTCCTTATGATGTTATCTCTACTTAACCGTTTATCATTGATTAATGTGCTTGTCCCTATTTGCTGAGTCTATTCCCGGTTTTAAAGCTAGAGTCTCCTAAGCATATATCTTCCTGCTTCAAAATGGTTTTCCTATATCTATATCTATATATATACCTATATTGTATTTCAACGCGTTGGAGTGGGTTACCAGCATCTCTCGCTGAACAGATATATTTGGCTTTCAGGCACAAAGAAGTAGACACTAGAGCGCGCTAGAGATTTGGAGCGTAGAGTAGATAGTTTCCCTTTCGGCCTGCGTGCCATGCTCATGTATTTACATTATTGAGGATATTAGTTAGTTAGCCTGTGCACCTGAGTTCTCTAGCTCAGGTGTGGCATAGCACCCCGTACTCTATTATATTATGTTTTGGGATTTAATGAGAATTTACCTTTATTTTATAAGTCTTAAAAGTTTCAAAATTTCGGGGTGTTACAATAGAGTTGTTAAGAAGATTCTTAGGTCACTTCCCAAACGTTTTCGCATGAAGGTTACTGTGATCCAAGAGAATCTAGGCTAGGAGAAAAAAACTGTTGGAGAGCTGATGGGTAATCTCCACACTTATGAACAACAAGTGTTAGCTGATGATAACCTGAGTTTTGTCAGAAACGGAAAATCAGTGGCGTTCATTACTGACGCTGATCAAGAATCTGACACTGAAGATGTCGATGATGAATCCCTAGCTTTGCTCATGAAGAACATCAAGAAGATTTTAAAGGGATTCAGTCGAAGAGGGTAACGACAGTTTAATAAGAATCAATCCAAGGGTGGAAACTCAACAAATCAGAAATCTGGGTCAACTCCTTCAGTTTTGAAATTTAGTCAATCCAAGAATGCATCAAACAGTACATGTAAAACCCTAAATCGATCAGTTCAATGTTGGGAATGTGAAGGGTTTGGTCATATTCAGGCAGAATGTGCAACATACCTGAAGAGGAAGAAATCCATGTCTGATTCAACCCTAAGTGATGACGAAGAGGAAAGTGCAGACCAAGTATTTGATGAAAATACTGGGAACTTTGTTGCATTCTTCACTGCAACAGAAGTTCACTCAGAATGCGATAAGGATGACGAAGCCTACATGTCCTCAGACGAGTTTGAAGAGAGACATACTCAGTTAGAACATGAGTTTGCTAAGCTTGTTACTAGTTGGGAACAATTGGTGAACGTCAACAAAAATCTGAATGAAAATCTTAGACGGCGTGAGGAACGGTTGAAGAAATTAAATGCTGATCTAGTTACAAAAGATTATCTTATTGCTCAGATCAGATCTAGAGAAGGAAAGCTGATAAGGGAACTGGAAAATTTGAAGAAGAACATCAAGATGATGGATACCACTTCCACTTTGGATAAAATTTTAGACTCAGGCAAGAAGTCTAACAGTAGAACAGCTCTTGGATTTGAAAAGGGAAAATCATCTAACTCAGCTACTGTGTTCGTGAAAGGAAACATTTCTGCTTCCACTACCGAGTCTGAACCAGTTTGCACTGAATTTCATTTTCTTCACTCCAGGATGAGAAGCAAGTATGTTAGACTCAGAAAGTATACTCCTATTTGGCATTACTGTCAAACCAGAGGTCACACCAGACCAGAGTGCTACTATTTCTATAAGGATTAAAGAGATGAAAAGTATCAAAATAAACTCATTACTCATTTCAAGACACATATTTGTGTCAGAAAATCTGAAGTGATATGTTGTCCTACTACTGTGTTGTTGCATTTAAGCCTGACTGAATCGGAGCCTGTTGTGAACACCCCCATGGCTAAGTATGGAGATATTCCTAATGCTTCTTTGTCTATCATTTTGCAAAAAGGGGGAGTGATTAGGATTCAAGGGGAGTAACTGGTTTAAGGGGGAGTAGTTGATATTCATGGGGAGTTATTGGTTTAAGGGGGAGTATTTTTTATCTTTTGGAAGTTTGAGTGCAGCTTTTATTTTTAAGGTGATGAACAATCTGTTTCTGCTTTAAGTAAATGCTGCCAGTGTTGGCCTATCTTTGGTTTAATTGCTTTAAATCATGTCTTTCGTTTTTATTGAGTTTTTTTGCCAAATAATAGCCAAAGAGGGAGTTTGTTAGTGTTTTGAGTCTAAAACCCCAACATGTAATTGGCAAAATTATTATGGCAAATTAGATAGGTTTTCTGTTTTAAAGTCTGTCAGAGTTTAAAGACTGAAGGCCTGGTTGATCAGGTATTTCGACAGAGCGTCTCAGAATTAAAGCCGTTGGAGATCATCTATTAAAAGCAAGTATGAGCTGGCAGACGCGATTTTGATATATAAGGTGATTATTTAAGTGGAATCCTCATTCAGCAGATCACCTAAATCACCTAAAAAATGGACAAAATCTTACCTTGATTACTCATCCTACCTTACTCAACCAGAGTTATTTATGGAGAGAGCAGATTTAAGATCACAAGAGATTCACTGGATTATGGTCTCGAATAATAGAGGATGCTCTCATCATTCTAAGATTGAGAACTCTGGTTCTTCATTTCTTCTCAAGTCCTAAATTTCATGGTGACTATGAAGATGAACTTGAGAAGATACAACTGTGCTTAAACCAGTGGACGCGAAGATCACTCAGTTGTGGGAACAACGTGGGACTACGTCAGTGAAGTGGACTGCATCAGAGTTAGCTCTCCATTGAAGGGATTTCATTGGACTTCTGGATGCGTGGCTCTCCGACTTCAACAATCCACTAAACCTTTGTAGATTGGGTACTAACCTTGTGTGGGACACTTGGGTGAGATCGTTCTTCTCTACCTTTGTACATTGGAATCTGAGTTAGTGGATTGGACGCATTGGTGATCGTCCCCCAGATGTAGATACATATTGTATCGAACTGGGTAAACAAGCCTATGTGTTGATTTTACTTTCTACCTTAGTCTTCTGCATTATGATATAACTGATTATCTATCTGATTGAGTGTCTGATCGTAAGTCTGTGTTAATCAGTCTACTATCCAGTTGGCAAGAAAGTAAATTGAATTTTCTAGATTAAGAGAATCTGCAAAATTACAATAACCTTTGAGGAAATAAACTTACGTAAATGTTTATTGTATTTTACTAAAGAACATACACAGTGTTTATATACACATAGGCTAGCACATTATTAGGAAAGAACCTAAGGAATGGGACTAACATGCAGGAGAAACTAACTGCCTAATACACCCCATCAAGTGGATGGTGGACATGGAACAACGCCAAGCTTGAAACGAAAGTCATCGAACCAAGAGGCAGATAGAGATTTGGTGAAGATATCTGTCAGCTGATCATGCGTGGACCCAAAGTTAACTTTAAGGGCTCCAGTGGAGACCTTGTCACAGACGAAGTGGTAATCGACTTCGACATGCTTAGTCCTTGCATAGAACACTGGGTTCGAACAGAGATAGGTTGCCCCAAGGTTGTTGCACCAGAGGACTGGCGTGGTGGTACAATGCAAGCCAAGGTCAAGAAGAAGAGGTTGAACCCAAACGACCTTTGTAGAAACATCGACAAGTGCTTTATACTCAACTTCGGTTGAGGAACGGGCCACAGTCCGTTGCTTCTTGGAGGACCACGAGATCAGATTGGGACCTAAAAACACTGCATAGCCAGCAATAGACTTTCGGTCAAAAGAGCAGTCGGCCCAATCAGAGTCAGAGAAGACATGGACAACTAGTGATGACGAAGTTGTTAGGCGAAGGCCTAGGTGAAGAGTACCCTTGATATACCGCAAGACACGTTTTAGTGCAGCCCAATTGTCTTGCGTCGGGTTATGCATGAATTGGCATAGCCGGTTGACAGCAAAGAACAAGTCCGGACGAGTCATAAGCAAGTACATTAGTGAGCCAACTAGTTGACGACAAACCGTGGGATGATCTAAAGGCGGTGAGTCTTCAGAAGTGTTTGCCGTTTTAGACGCCATTGGCGTGGCAAGCGGTTTGCATGAGTCCATTCTTTCTTTGCGGAGTAGTTCAGTCATGTAACGCTGTTCAGTCAAAACTACGGCATCGATAGTGTAGACAGCTTTAACGCCGAGAAAGAAGCGGGGCTTCCCAAGATCGTGGATTTTGAAAATTGAAGCAAGTTGAGTCAGCATAGACTGCACCTGTGTGGCATCATTCCCCAGTATAAGTATGTCATCGACATACACGAGAACATAGACGCGGACCTGCCCAGCATTGTCAATAAGCACGAATACGTCCGTTTTTTACGGACGAAACCCAACATGAACCAAAAAATTCTGAAGTCTCGTGAACCAAGCGCGAGGGGCCTGTTTGAGGCCATTTAACAATCACTAAAGCTTGCAGACGTGGTTGGGATAGACAAGATTGACATAGCCTAGGGGTTGCCGCATTTTGATGTCTTCCAAAATGTGTCCATTTAGGAACGCATTATGGACATCCAGTTGCCTCATGCTCAACTTGTTAGAGATGTCATAGGCTAATAAGAGACGGATTGTAGCCGGTTTGACCACAGGGCTATATATCTCAAGGTAGTCGATGCCTGGAATCTGGTTGAACCCTTTGGCAACCAGACGGGCTTTGTACCGGTCGATGGAGCCATCCGACTTCCGCTTAATACGATATACCCATTTACTACCTATTACATTCATTGTATTTACAAATGGAACTAATGACCAAGTATTGTTTTGAAGGAGGGCATTGAACTCAGCGTCCATAGCATTTCGCCACTGCGGACACTTCGCGGCCTGAGAATGACACGTTGGCTCATCGTCGTCGACGGAAGCGACCAAGGCACGGGGTGGCCGTCGTTGTTGATGGGTAGTCGTGCATAGCTACATGCCATGAGTCCGTGTCGGGGAGCATTTCCTCTATGTTCTCGTTGTTGCAGTCGAAGAGGTGGATGGCTGAAACGAGGAGGATTCGTTTCCAACAGTAGACGAAGATTGCATGGGGTGCATGGTGACAACGCCACTCTTTGTTGCCATAATCGGTGGTCTTTGAGGCGCCACAAATGGTGGGATGGGAGCACCGGAGGTGGCTGGTTGATGGATTTGGGCGCTCGCCCAAGGCAGTGTATTGGCACCGGCGGAATAGCTTACGACCAAGGATCACCGGCATCTTGAAACAGGAAAACATCCTCGTTGAGTTTGACATGCCGGGCAATGTATATTCTTCCAGTAGCCCTGTCCAATCACCTGTAACCACTAAAAGACTCGGTGTAACCCAAGAATACACAAGAAACCGACCTATACTCCATCTTATGGTTGTTATAAGGCTTTAGATACGGGAAACACTCACACCCAAATACACGTAACATTTTGTAATTTGTTAACTTATGAAAAAGACGGGAATATGGACTGTTATTTTATAAGACTGTGGTCGGCATTCAATTGATTAGATAAACTACCGCCTCGAAGACGAAAGACCAATATTTTTTTGGAGCATGACTATGAGCTAACAAAGTCAAGCTCGTTTCCACAACATGGCGATGCCTTCGTTCAACTACGCCATTTTGTTCATGTGTGTGCGAGCATGACTGTCTATGCAAAATGCCTGTAGCAGTGAATCCAGAATGTAAGTTTTGATATTCTCCGCCCAGGTCTGACTGAATGCTTTTAATAGAAGTGGAAAAGTATTTTTCAACAAATGTACGAAATCGAGTAAAGATGGAATAAATATCTGTTTTGTTTTCCATTGGATAGTACCAAATGTACCTCGAGTAATCGTCAACAAATATGATGAAATATTTAAAGTCATCAACAGAGGTGACCGAGGAAGGTCCACAGATGTCGGTATAAATTAAATCAAGGACATATTGGTTAGAATGCTTTATTTGTGACAATGGGAAGCGTGTAGACTTGCCCATTTGACACGAAGTACAGACATTATTATTTGAACGCAACAAACCACTGACTGGACACCTAGACAAAACCTGACTGAGAACCCGGGAGTGTGGGTGACCGATGCGTTTATGCCAGACTTGCGGGGATGCTTTATCAGATAGTAGGGCAATCGGAGCTGGGGCACTGAGCGAGTACATCCCTCCTATGTTGGGACCTTTAAGAAGTGTTTGGTTGGTGACACAATCCTTCACAAGAAAATGAGACGGATGAAATTCGAAATAAACGTTATTGTCTTTGTGTAAACTTATGCACAGACAATAAGTTAGCTTTTAATCTAGGAACATGTAGTATTTTATTAAGTGACAGTGACTGAAACGGGGTAGAAATTGACACGGAACCTGTACGAAGGATAAACAAACCTGAGCCATCCCCGACTCTCAGACTTTTGTTGCCCGTATAAGGCTCGGTGTAATGTAAGACTGCGGCATTCCGCGTAGCATGGGCGTTGGCCCTCGTGTGTGGGAGCCAAACATTAGAAACTGGTGCGGTGTTGAAATCGTCCTGTGGCTAGTGATACGCGACATTAGCATGGGCCGCGGGCACACGATTTGCAGGCTGCGACGATGGACGCTGACCGGAAACGTCCCTATAGCGTTGGTAGCATGTTAATGGCGTGCTTCTGGGAATGTCACAAATTTGACACCGGACTCATCCACGACCCCGTTTCCCTCTACCTCGTTGCCCTTTGTGATTCCGGCCTCGACCTTGAGCGCCGTGGGGAGGGCGGTACGCCGGTGGCTATTGAGCCGCTAGAGCAGTCGGCGTGGGGGGCATCGAAGACACTGCCTCGTCCGAAAATAAGTAGTGGTGTGTAGAAAGAAGATCGGCGACCTCCGGTATTGTTAAGGGAGTAGTCTTTGTGGTCAATGAAGCGACAAGAACACGGTATTCTGGTCGCAGACCTCTGAACACATGCAGATTTTGCTCGTCAAGACTGATTGGCCGACCGGCTTGTGTAAGCTGTTCAACGAGCACTTGTGCGCGACCAAGGTATTCAGATGGAGTGGAATCACCCTGGCGGAGATTATGAAGCTGTGATAGGAGGCTCACCGACCTTGCTCGCGAAGAAGACCCGAGCGCGATTTCTAGCTCAGCAAGGTAGAGAATCTTGATAGCGCCATCCATACCGAACGTGAGGTAGTATGATCAATTGCAAGGTAGAGAATCTCCTCAGCAAGGGAAGAGATCATCATGCTCAGAGTGGATTAATCCCGCTGAATCCATTGAGCAAGACAAGGATTGGCTGTCGGAGGCGCATCGGAGGTGGACGTAGCAATAAACTCCCGCGGGCATACGGTGGTGCCATCGACGAAACCATACAGGTTTTGGCCACGTAGAAAAGGAAATAGCTGCGCTCTCCAAAACAAATAGTTTGTGACAGTCAGCTTTATGGACACATAGTGGTGAGCTTGATGAAGCATATTGGGGGAGGGTAGAGTTTGGGTAGTTGTATCCGGTGGGGTGACGGTGGCCCGATCAGAGGAAGCCACCGGTGCGTCATTAGCGACGGGTGGGGAAGGGTTGTTCTGATTGTTGGCCATAGGATCAGAGAAGCTAGACTGATACCATATTGAGGAAATAAATTTACGTAAATGTTTATACTGAAGAACATACACAGTGTTTATAATAACATGACATGCAATAAAATTCCGTAGATCACTGAATCTGGCAGTTTGGTCCGGGGTGTCGGTCATCCAATCCTCCTGTTCTTTGATTCTTGTTAATACATTAATCACCTTTAATTTATTTTGAAAATAAAATACATGACATATGCGGATCTAAAAATAACACTTAAATTTATACTCAATGAGTTCGTATGCTATTGGTGAAGTAAGCCCTAACAATGATGCATCCTTTAAAATGCTTGAAAAAAATTAAAAAATGGCGGAAATTATGGAATTTCCGACCACCTAAAACTGATCTTAAATCAAGTTGAAAGTAAAAAGTGGTCGAAAATAGCAATAAAGGGTTTTCCAGATACTAAAAGTGGTCGGAACAAGGCTTTCGACTTAATTTAATATCACTTTCAGGTGGTCGGAAATTCCTTAATTTCCAGAAGTGGTATTTTATTTTATTTTTTGAAATCCTAGTATTTTTAATTAGAACTTTAAAATGATGAAATTCTATTGAATTATTGAAAATATAGGTATCCCATCTCAAGTGTAATGTAGATTGGGTGGGTTACTTCAATTCTTTTTTCATCTTGTCTAGAAAAATAGTTTTAAGTTATAAAAATGTGCGGTGCGGTTCATGAAAATATATATCAAAATTTGAATTGAAGATAATACTATGTATTAATTAGCTTGTAGATTAATGACACGTGACTCTCTGAAATGGGAGATTACAAGTTGGAATAGTTAACTCAATTATATATAGAACTCAAAAGATTTACCAATGCAATTAAGGTTCACTGTACTTATCATGAACGGAATATAATAATTTATTGAATCAAATGGAGTGCACATACATGTATAGAGAAGAACGTCAATGATGTTGACAACGTAACATTAAAAAGGGCAAATTAAGGTTTGTTGATGGATGATGGGAGAAATGAAGATCACATGGTTTGACCGGGGAGAAAATCGATCTCCTCCAACACTTTGGAACATCGCTCATCGGCCAAGTCTTTCATGAAGAAGAGTGGGTTAGCATGGCGGATGTCGCTCTTCATTCCGACGTTGGCAGTGCAAACAACTATGGCTTTCTCCAACCCCTTCACTGTCTCCTTGCAATCCTCTCTTGGGCTCTTCACCACTGTCACCACGCACATGTCCCTCTCGTGATCTCCGTCCACCGTCAAGTTGTAATTCCCGTCCGCCCCCGTCGCCCCCTCCATGCTGTATGTCAATGTCTTGTTATCCAAGTTTCTGCACTCCAATCGCACCGCTGCATCTGTACTCCAAACTCTACTCGTTAGTTTATTGCACAAAAACAGAGTTTAATTTTCTGGCCTCGAAGGAGTGACTACGGGTTTTATGTCTAAGTAGAATGACTGAATTAATGAGTCTTTTTGTTTGGTAGTAAACATGGATAAATTTATCTGTGCACACATTGAAAGAGTGACTACAGCTCCTCATCACTAATAATGAATTTGTTGCCCTGCATGGCTAACTCAATTGGTTCTACCGATTACCCCAAAAGCCTTGTTCCAGCAATGATGTGGAGGTTCAAATCTCACTGAAAACCTAGGGTTAATAGGAGATTGACCAATTGGCGATAAAGGACTCTTTGTGCAAAGAGTGTACAGACAAGAGGTGAGAACATAAGGTCGGCTCTTGGGGCATCCCACTAAAAACCTAGGGATCATTAAGAGACTTGACTGATCACTCAATCAGAGGTGATTAAGACCCATTGTACGCAGAGTGTACAGAAAGGGGTGGGAACCCAACCAAAGGTTTTATGCGCAGAGTGTACAATAAGTGGTTGGAACTTCGAGTCCTCCCGTGACTAATGGGTAAGGAGTTAGCAGCTTAGAATTTATCCAGCATAAGTTGAGAAACCTAATTTATGAAAGAAATCATAATGAATTTGTGTTACCTTTTATGCTCTGGCTAATTCTGGTCTCGAATTGAACACGGCAGGTGTCGCAGTAGACTTTGCCCACAACGTTGAATTTCTCAGGAGCGCAGTGGGCAATGCCGGCAAGGGCCAAAATGCAAAATGCAGAGATGAGTGCAACAGCCCTTGCCATTTTTGTATGGAGCTAATTTTATTTTATGTGATTCTTAATTACTGCACTTCTCTATCTTGATAAGCTCCACGATTTGTTAATGAGGGATTTGTGCCCATTTTATAGTGTTAGAGAGCCATGAAGCTAACGGTTGTGAGTAAATTTTGGTTGGCTCCTTATTTTTGAAAGGTTTAGAGGAAAAGATCTATTCAATTCCTGTATTTTGTTAAAGACTTAGAACAAAATGATTGCTTCTTTCTCTCCTCCATTCTTTCGTAACATTAAAAAAAAACGATTAAAAATAAGATTATAAAATTAAGGGAAAATTGTATTTTTCGTCCCTAAGTTATAGGGTAATTGTAAAATTCGTCCATGAGTGTTGGTCATGCTCAATTTTTGTCCCTAAGTTATCATTGGTGTTGCACTTTTCGTCCCTGAGTTATAGAGTAATTGTAGAATTTGTCCCCGAGTGTTGTTTATGCTCACTTTGCGTCCCTAAGTTATCATTTGCGTTGCACTTTTCGTCCCTGAGTTATACTAAAATTGCAATTTTCGTCCCTAATCACTACTACATAAATGGTATACTACGTCACTTAATAGACGGATGTTTTTTAAATAACCACCATCTTATATATTTTGTTATACTACGTCATTTAATAGACAACGAGTTTTTAAATAACCGTCGTATATAACTTAATTAATTTTTTTTTTATGTCATACACTTTAAATAACCACCGGCGATTTTTGTACACATACATGACAGTTTTCGAAGTGTCGCGTGTGTAAGTGACTGCCGTTGTAAATATACACTTTCTACAACGGTTTTGGAAATCGTTGTGTATGTTAACTATATACGGTGGTTAAAAAACTGCCGTGTATGTCAACTATATAGGTAGTTATTTAAACAACCGTCGTCTATTAAGTGATGTAGTATAAGTGTATAACACAATATATTAGACAACGGTTATTTAAAAAGTGACGTAGTATAACATTTATGTAGTAGTGATTATGGGCAAAATTTGCAATTTTAGTATAACTCAGGGACGAAAAGTGCAACGTCAATGATAACTTAGGGACGAAAAGTGAACATGACCAACACTTAGGGACGAATCCTACAATTACCTTATAACTCAGGGCCGAAAAGTGCAACGCCAATGATAACTTAGGGACAAAAAATGAGCATGACCAACATTTAGGGACGAATTCTATAATTATCCTATAACTTAGGGTTGAAAAGTGCAATTTTCCCTAAAATTAAACTTTTGACACAAGTGGGTATAAATATTAGTTTGATTGGTCAAATTTCTTGAGTATGTTGAAAATGCAAATTTATTTTCCGTTTATCTACATCTAAAAAAAAAATCTTTTTTTTTTTTTTTTTTTTTTTTGAAAGCTACTGGCTCTATTACATTGTAGTATCTGTCCTCCACTAAGGCTTGAACTCATAATCTTCCAAATGGACCCGGGTACCATTAGACCACATAGTCCAAATTTCACTTTTTAAAAAAATTTAAAAAGTCCTTTCAATTTTAAAAAAAAAAAAAAAAAAAGTGTAATAACATGGGCAAGCAAGCATGACAAATAGTTTTAACATATATCAAATTATATTGTACACGACCATAATCCACATTATAATATGGATCACTCATAAATGCTCATTTTTAATATACTAAAAGTTCATTTTTAATTGTATTGAAGGTTCATTGAAAGTATACTAAAAATTAGTATTCAAAAAATAACATTATATTAGTGTCCATCTTGTAAGATTGACCATGTTTCATAGTATAATTATTGTTATTTCCTTCTTGGTTCATTTATGGATGAATTTCATTTTTAAAATGTTAACAAGTAACATTTTTGTGAGGAAATCGGTGTTTGAATAAATTATTTTTTGTCACTATTAAATAAATTCAACACCGGAACATGATTTGAAACAAAAATCTTAAATTTTTCGGGTACATTGCGTACCAAGTTTTGAACTGAAAAGTCATTCTAAGTGAAATCGGGAGAAATTTGAGAAGTCTAAATCAAGTGTTTATCTAGAAACCATTTTTGAGAAATTCATTTTCAACCCCAAAACTATTTTAAACCTTGATTCTAGACCATAGTCCATGAAGCATGGTGAACCACACTACTCCAAAATTTTTTCCTGATACTTCTTTTAGCCAAGGCTTTTACCATATTACCCTCCACCAATCATTGTGGATTCTCCTAGGGTTTTGTGCCACTATATATTGAACCATCTCCATACTTTTGCCTCACGATTCCCAACCTTGTCTTCCCCAAAAGTTCTGTAAGAAAAACCAAAGGAATTCATAGTAAGTTTCATCTAAGCTTAGCCTTCCATTCCTTCTCTGCATTTCCTTCCTAGCTTCCATCTCTGAGGACTTAGTCTTAAGGTTGTTGTATTGCTTTGTTTGAGATGTTTAGGAGGTGAAGGTGGGAGTAGCTAGCTTGGGAAGAAGGTGGAATCCCTACTCAAAGGAGGAATCTACAAAGGTATAACCCCATGGACTCTCAAAGCTTATTTTAGACTCTGTGAAGTCTTGTTTTAGTGTTTGAAATGAGTAGAAATGCTAGAATAATGTTGTGTTTGAGCTAGTAAGTGATCTATTGTTGATCTATGATGTGTTGTTGATGATTTGGGAGTGTTTGGTTGCCTAAAATGTCATTATAGGTGAAAAAGAATCTCACTGGTGCACAAAACAGTGTGCACCAGATGAGATACGGGCCTAGCCAACGGCCCTAGGAAGGAGCCGTTGGCAAGCCCCGTGTAGGAGCGGCCCTCGGGCACGGCTCCAGGCTAGAGCCGTGGCCCTAGGCCGCCGCTTGGCGGTTCCAGGCGGCGGGGCTCCTCAAGCCCCGTTGGGCAAAACCTGTGCAGTGGCCGGACCCTTGTGGATCAGCTACGTGTCGTTTCGGATCGGGACTTGCGGGACCTTGAGGCTCGGACACTCGGGATCGTCACGACTCACGACTAGAATTTGATTTCATTGAATTCGGAGTAGAATTGAGTAATTTGCAAGAGAATTTGTGAAGCTTTATGCTACAGATCTGGAAGCATTTACAGTGAATGAAAATGTTAAGTGTCGGCTCTTGGCTATTTGTTTGAGAAGCATGACAATTATATGATTATTAGATAATGAAATATGATCAATATTTATTAAGTTTTGCTAGAAAAGCATGCCTAGATGTCTATTATGACTTGTTGAGAATTTTGCCAAGAATATTAAGTTTACAGAGCATAATTACAGTAAATGAAATTATGTTGAGTATTTTGAGTTCAAGTGCATGTCGAATACTTGCTAAGTGTTTGCCAATGAAGATTTGCTAAATTATGATTTATAAGCATGTTTAGACAATTGTTGAGAGTTTACAGTGAATTAAGTTTTGAAGCATATTTTACAATAAAGTGTATATTTGAGCATACCATGTTTTAAAAGTGCACAAGTGGCCAGTGTGAGCCTAAGTACTATTTTCAAAAACTCATATCTATTTTGGAAAATTATTATCTAGTTGCATCGAGTGGTTGCATGTTAAATGATCTCCAATTTGTGAGAAAAGAGAAGTTGTTGAGAAGTTATGTGCATAAGTTTGCATAAGTAAAGCATTGCATGAGTTGAAATGTATGAGCTATATCTATATGTATTTAGTGTGAGTTATCCGAGGTTTGGAGGCCCGTTAGGACTATGTCCTTTCAGAAGAAAGAGATAAAATCGGATATATAGAACCGACAAAACAGTGAAAAGAGAAAATAAAGAAAGAAACGGACATTGCGATCTGATGTGAAGTAACGAGGTCGATATTCCCGAGTTACTAGGTTGGAAACTGCCCGCCAGGCTTGGAATCCTGGTCAGGGGGTGTGCACACTGATAGTTCGATACTTGATTCCATAGAGTTTGAGAAAAGAACCAATAGAGTGGTTCTGTGGGCGAGATGAGTATTAGGGCGGCTAGATGCCGAGCCCAGATAGGTCCATTCACATTATGGTGAAGTCCTACCTCGCCCACGAGTATAAGAAAGCGAGTCATTGCGACTCTAAAGAAAGCGAGTCATTGCGACTCTAAAGAAAGCGAGTCATTGAGACTCTAGAAAAGAAGACAAAAGCGAGTCATTGTGACTCTAAGAAACCTCGACAGAAAAAAGTAATCTTTTTACAAAAGAGTGTATATGTATATCTATTTATACTTATACTAAAGCATCATGTTCATTTTATTGCATGATCAAGTTGATTGCACGAGATTGCTTATTGAGTATATGATTGCACGTGATTGCATGTTGAGTATATGATTGCACGTGATTGCATGTTGAGTATATGATTGCACGTGATTGCATGTTGAGTATATGATTGCACGAGATTGCATGTTGAGTATATGATAGCATGAGATTGCATAGAGATTATATGATTGCACGAGATTGCATGTTGAGTATATGAAATTGTACGATATTTCATGTTGAGTATATGATATCATCAGATTGCTTAGAGATTATATGATTGCACGAGATTGCATGTTGAGTATATGATAGTATGAGATTGGTTAGAGATTATATGATTGCATGAGATTGCATTTTGAGTATATGATAGCATGAGATTGCTTAGAGATTATATGATTGCACGAGATTGCATGTTGAGCGTACGATAGCATGAGATTGCTTGAGATTAAATGACTGCATGAGATTGCATAGTTGAGCATATGATAGCACGAGATTTCTTATTGAGTTATGTGTTAGCATGAGATTGCTTACTGAGATATTTGATGATATGAGATTATGCGATAAGATAAGTATATGATAGTATGAGCTTGTTGATAAACTAAATAATTGTGAAAGTATGCCTATTTGATAATTAGGTTGCAAGCATATAGAAACCCTGTTGAGCATGTTTAAATGTTGCCTAAGTGATTGAGAATACTTGATCTAAGTATGTGAAACAAATGTTTTCCAAAAGTATATATTGTAGTACTTTACAGGGTTGAGTGGCGTTATACTTAGCTTCGTGCTAACGGGTTTGTTTTCTACTTGTTGTTTGTTAACCCCTTTCAGGTGGGCCTAGTTCGTAAGAGAGAGTACGAGTTAAACTAGACTAGCATAGTTAGTTTTGTAGTCTAAACTCTTGATGATTACTTTTGAGACTTGTAGTTAACTTTCCCTTGAGTTTTTTATGGTGTTGGACATCGGGGTTTTATCCCCTAGTTTGTTTGTTGTAAGTAAAACTTTATTGGTTTAGTTGGTTTAATCTTAGCTTGTGCAATCACCGTGAAGGGTGATTGTGGCGGTGACACCTCTATTAAGTCGTTGTTTAGTAATTTTATTCCGATGCCTTAGCTTATCTTTCAAGGTTAAGTCTGTTAATTAAGTTTAAGAAAAGTGTGGTGTTACAAGTAGTCTTTGTGGTCAGTGAAGCGACAAGAGCACGGTATTCTGGTCGCAGACCTTTGAACACATGCAGATTTTGCTCGTCAAGACTGACCGGCCTGTGTAAGCTTTTCAACGAGCACTTGTGCGCGACCAAGGTATTCAGACGGAGTGTGTAATTTTGCATTTCCTCAGTATAAGACTATCGATAGATATTATCAACTGGTATATTGGACTGATTGACTCAGAGACTTTAGTTATCAGTCATCCAGTTAGAAAGCAAATTAGTTTAAAGCGGAATACTAAAGCAGAAAATAAATCAACACATACGATGTTTACCCAGTTAGATACAGTGTGTATCTACATCTGGAGGACGATCACCGAGGCGTCCAATTCACTAAATCATAATCTAATGTACAAAGGTAGAGAAACAGCCATCTCACCCAAGTGCCCCACACAAGGTTAGTACCCAGTCTACAAAGGTTTAGTGGATTGTTGAAGTCGGACGCATGCAGAAGTCCAATGAAATCCCTTCAATTGGAGAGCTAACTCTGATGCAGTCCACTTCAATGACACAGTCCCACGTTGTTCCTACAATTGAGTGATCTTCGCGTCCTTTCATTTAAGCAACGTTAATTCTTCTCAAGTTCTTCATCATAATCACCAAGAACTTAATGTCTTGAGAAGAGGCATGACAATCAAGGATATGTGTTTCTGTTTAGCATTAAGTGTTTTTTGCTTCAATCAACGTAAGCCTAATTCTTGATCGAAAGAGGATATTTATACTTCCTTGGTAAGAAAACTCAACAAAAATATCTTTGATTGTAGATGGTAGGATGTTTTGTGAAGAATGAAATCTTTAAGATTCGGTCCATACCTTCCACGCTGATCCGCTGATATTCTTTCCAAAACTGTCTTCACAAACCGCGTTCAGCATTTTGGAAACATCAACCTTTATTAGATCTTCAGTGGCAGTGCGTCTGTTGATTGTACTGATCAATCAGTCTTCTAAAAGAACAAACAGATACCAAGTTAAACCCTATCTTAATTTGCCATAATAATATTGCCAATTATATATTGGGGTTTTGACAAAAATAAAACACTAACAGAGTGGAATCACCCTGGCGGAGATTATGAAGCTGTGACAACAGGCTCAGCGACCTTGCTCGCGAAGAAGACCCGAGCGCGGTTTCTAACGCCATCCATACCGAACGTGAGGTAGTATGACCAATTGCAAGGTAGAGAATCTCCTCAGCAAGGGAAGAGATCAGTATTCTCAGGGTGGATTGATCCTACTGAATCCATTGAGCAAGACAAGGATTGGCTGCCGGAGGCGCATCGGAGGTAGACGTAGCACTAAACTCCCGCGGGCATACGGTGGTGCCATCGACGAAACCATATAGGTTTTGGCCAGTAGAAAAGGAACCAGCTGCGCTCTCCAAAACAAATAATTTGTGTCGGTTAGCTTTATGGACACATAGTGGTGAGCTTGATGAAGCATATTGGGGGAGGGAAGAGTTTGGGTAGTTGTATCCGGTGGGGTGACGGTGGCTAGCGCCCGATCAGAGGAAGCCGCCAGTGCGTCATTAGTGGCGGGTGGGAAGCGGTTGTTCTGATTGTTGGCCATTGAAACTGATAATAAATAAATAAGAAAATGTCAAAGATACAATTGAAGATAATATTGAAATGGAATTTCAGAATTCATATTTATCTTCAGAATTTATATAAATCTAAAACGAAAATATATTCTATTAAAATAGAATAAAAAATTCCAATTCAAAATAGATATGTAGAATTTCTTCTAATTAGATAGAATTGAAATCTTCCATTTAATTTAATATTATATATATTTTTTTCATTTTATTTGTTTTGAATTTCAATTCAAAAGATTTGAAATTGAAATAATTTCATTTGATTCGAATTTAGAATTCGAAATATCGATTTTGAGAGAAGCTAGACTGATACCAGAATGAGGAAATAAACTTACGTAAATGTTTATACTGAAGAACATACACAGTGTTTATATACACATAGGCTTGCACATTATTATGAAAGAACCAAACTAACTCCCTAATAATAACAACGTTGTTGTTATAATAACATGACATGCAATAGAATTTGATATATGTTTGTATATTGTCTGTTGGGATTGCTTCCATTAGTTACAATACTGATGGATATATTGGACCCGGAACGAACCGATCCGGAGAGACGGACCCGAGGCTCCTCGGCCCAATCCCTTGGGCCGTGGCCGGGTCGGCCCAAAGCAACTTGGCCATGGGCTGAGCCCGGCCACGGACGAGCTCGGTACACCCGAGCTCGTCACCATGGACCCGATTACTGCCGAGCCGAGCCGGTCCATGGTGGACTTGGCTAGCCCGAGCTCGGCACATGCCCGACTCGGCCATGTCAAGTCGCCCCGCTTTGGACCCGGTCCCGGAGGGGACGCGGTCAAAGCAGGCCGATCTAACCACCCCCGGTTCTAGGGGTGCGGTTGGGGGTTGAGCTGGTATAAAAAGCTCTCTCCTTGTCCTAACAAAGGACCCCTGATCATTATCTGACACAACATATTCTTGAACTACTCTCATCTAGCATTATTGTCCTAATCAAGTCTTGTAATAGCTTATTAGCGATAATTAATACAATATACGATCCCTGCGACCTTACGACATCTCTGCGTTATATTATTTATTTTGTACACATTCTTATCTGGGTTTAATAATTCGAGCCACCCCGAGTGAATTAAATCCATCATTGGTGCTCTTGTTGAGAGCTGCTGTACCAGCTCAAACGTGTACTATATTCAATGGTCCACCGCGACTAGCTACCACGATAAGGTCGAGATCCAACTCTCGACCACACCAACGGTTCCCATGGCACCCAGCTCGCCGCAACCGAGAACGGCCCAACGGGGCCCCCAGCCTCCAACCGGCCGCCTCCACTAGGTCGGGGACTTGAGAGATCACCTCACCAACCATCGCAGCGGTGGGGTGCCATCTTCCATCGCCCCTCCACCAAATCTCACCCCGCTACAGGAGGGGGCGGTTACCCTTTAGCAATCCTCTACGACTTTGGCTCACCTCACAGAGGGTCCCCAAGGAGGTGCGCACGACGGTCTGGAGGCCACACAAAGGATGCCGACCCCGCCTCCACCTCCCTCAAGGGGCGCACCGGTCCAAGCACCCGGCTACCTCGGGCACTCAACACTCAAATCGAAGAGGATGTCAACTCACCCCGACCATCGGACACGCGGGGAGGGGGTGACATCCGCCAAGATCACCATCGAGAGGGTGATAGAGGGAGGTCGACCCATGTTAGGCTCGCCTTTAAGAGGCTGGGCATGCGCGTGTCGGCCCGATATAGGTTGGGCCCAAGGCCAACCCCTAACGCACTACAAGCGGAGGAATCATGTCCCCGAAGGTCGCCAAGCCGCAGGGCCCGAACTCCGCCGCGACGCGAGTAGGCCTCCCGAGATGAGAGGTCGGGAAACAAATGGTCGAGCTCCAAGCACCAATCGTGACGAGGTCGAGTAGCTCCGTAAGCGAATGAACGAGCTCCCAGAGGGGATGGTCGCGCCCCAACAAGCTACCACATTGTCGACCCACCTCGTTGAGGAGCTCCAAAGAGGTGTCCGAGCCCTCTTGCTTGGCCCCGACGTCTCTCGAGGGGTGCCTACATTTACCCCACCCCTCCCAAGGGGGCGTGATAGGTCGAGCACCCGGTTCCCCCGAACCCCAGGAGCTCAAATATTGACATATGTTCTTATTAACCCATGGTTGCGGTCGTGCGTGCCGCCCCCGACCTTGTCATTTACCTAACGGTAGTACATGGGGGACGCCCCACTCACTACCTAACGGAAGAACATGTTATGGGTTGCTTGCCCCTTGACAAGGTCGAAGCCAAGCCGGTGGGGAGAACCTACATAGTCCCCCGTGATATACGCTACAAGAAGTCCTCCAATGACACCTTGCTACATTAGGTGTCAATTATAAAGGAGGTCCGCAAAGGGACTTGCCCGGTCCACCGGGGGATCCGTCCCCTGTAATGATGTTTTAAGAGGTGGAGCATTCCCTCCAAAGATGTTGCAAGAGGTGATCCGTCCTCTCCAATGATGTTTCAAGAGGTCATCCGTCCTCTCCAATGATGTTTCAAGAGGTCGTCCGTCCTCTCCAATAATTTTTCAAGAGGGGGAACGTCTCCTCCAACGATGTTTTAAGAGGTGGAGCGTCCCCTCCAAAGATGTGGCAAGAGGTGATCCATCCTCTCCAATGATCTTCCAAGAGGTGGGACGTCTCATCCTACAACGTTTTAAGAGGTGGAGCGTCCCCTCCAACAACGTTCCAAGTCCCTCCAACGATGTTGTAACAATCGAGTACTCACCCGACCTCCCCAAGCGTACCATAAGAGGGCACGAGGTCCGACCTCGCGTACCAACCCCGACGGGAGAGCCCGATGGCTTAGTCCGGCAGGACTTGGCTCATGCGGGTAGCGTACCCTAAGGGGGCACGAGGTCCGACCTCGCGTACCAAACCCGACGGAAGAAGTCGGTGGCTTAGTCCGGCAGGACTCGGCCTAAACGGCTTGCGCACCCTAAGGGGGCACGAGGTCCGACCTCGCGTACCAACCCCGACGGGAGAGTCCGATGGCTTAGTCCGGCAGGACTTGGCTCATGCGGGTAGCGTACCCTAAGGGGGCACGAGGTCCGACCTCGCGTACCAACCCCGACGGAAGAGCTCGGTGGCTTAGTCCGGCAGGACTCGGCCCAAGCGGCTTGCGCACCCTAAGGGGGCACGAGGTCCGACCTCGCGTACCAACCCCGACGGGAGAGTCCGATGGCTTAGTCTGGCAGGACATGGCTCATGCGGGTAGCGTACCCTAAGGGGGCACGAGGTCCGACCTCGCGTACCAACCCCGACGGAAGAGCTCGGTGGCTTAGTCCGGTAGGACTCTGCCCAAGCGGCTTGCGCACCCTAAGGGGGCACGAGGTCCGACCTCACATACCAACCCCGATGGGAGAGTCCGATGACTTAGTCCGGCAGGAATTAGCTCATGCGGGTAGCGCACCCTAAGGGGGCACGAGGTCCGACCTCGCGTACCAACCCCGACGGAAAAGCCCGGTGGCTTAGTCCGGTAGGACTAGGCTCAAGCGGCTAACGTACCCTAAGGGGGCACGAGATCCGACCTCGCGTACCAACCCCGACGGAAGAGCCCGGTAGCTTAGTCCGGTAGGACTAGGCTCAAGCGGCTAACGTACCCTAAGGGGGCACGAGGTCCGACCTCGCGTACCAACCCCGGTGGAGGTGCCCAGCGGCTTAGTCCAGGAGGACTAGGCTCAAACGGTTAACATAAGGCATTGTGCTAAAAAAAAATGAATCAATAAGGGAGAGCTGATTGTCCATTCAAAACGCCAGGTCAATACAATGTGCCCACCTTCCAGAGGGGAAACATAAAATGTGCCCACCTCCGGGGGGGGGGGGGGGAAGCATGTTTAACAAAGCAAAGACAAAAGGAAGTACCTCCCGGAGGGGAGACATAAAATGTACCCACCTTCGGGAGGGGAAGCATGCTTATTGAAGCAAGGTACAAAAGGATACACCTCCCGGAGGGGGCCATAAGATATGCCCACCTCCCGGAGGGGAGACATAAAATTTGCCCACCTCCCGGAGGGGAGTCATAAAATGTGCCCACCTTCCGGAGGGGAGACATAAAATGTGCCCACCTCCCGGAGGAGAGACACAAATGTGCCTACCTTCGGGGGGAGAGGCATGTTAGGAAAAGTACAAAGTGGTGGAGCGGAAGATGGAACCCATATGATAAAGAAGGGATGACGTTAATCAAGCCGCTATCAAGTCTAATCCTTGAAGTTGGGGTCGGCCACGTTGAGGTCGGCCCAATCCGGGGTAGCCCACCTCCCGGAGGAGAGACACAAATGTGCCTACCTCCGGGGGGAGAGGCATGTTAGGAAAAGTACAAATTGGTGGAGCGGAAGACGGAACCCATATGATAAAGAAGGGATGACGCTAATCAAGCCGCTATCAAGTCTAATCCTTGAGGTTGGGGTCGGCCACGTTGGGGTCGGTCACGTTAGGGTCGGCCACGTTGGGGTCGGCCACGTTGGGGTCGGTCACGTTAGGATCGGCCACGTTGGGGTCGGCCGTGTGGGGCTCGGACCCATGGAGTGCGACTCGTGTTTACTCTCCTTCATTAACGAACCTCGACCCAAGACGCCTCGACACAAGGCACCTCGGCCCAAGAGGGGCTACCTCATGAGCTCACCCAAGAGGAGGACGACTACCTCATGAGCTCGCCCAAAAGTGAACTCAGAAATCAAAGTCTCATACACGATGCCAGGGAGTCCAAGACTTGTTAGTGTTTTTGCGGAAGAAAAGAAGTCCCGATTGCGATGGAATCACACCAAAGTCGGCCAAAGAGCAATGCGGAAGAGAAGAAGTCTCGCTCATGATAGATATATTACGATTGGAGCAAACCGACCCGGGAAAGCGGAACAAGGAAGTATGGAATAGACCCGGGGCATAGTGGTGGGGCCCCATTCTCGGCCCAAGGTGCCTCGGTCATGGTGAGCTCGGTCACAGGAGGTTGGCTAATTATCAACTCTGGGCAATCGCATGGGAGTCGACTCGCAATGTGTCTACTCTCTATCGTTGTCGACTTATCACAAAGAAGAGAGTGGGGGACTTGTGATGGATATATTGGACCCGGAACGAACTGACCCGGAGAGACGGACCCGAGGCGCCTCGGCCCAACCCCTTGGGCCGTGGCCGGGTCGGCCCAAAGCAACTCAGCCATGGGCCGAGCCCGGCCACGTACGAGCTCGGTACACCCGAGCTCGTCACTATGGACCCGGCTACTGCCGAGCCGAGCCGGTCCATGGTGGACTCGGCTAGCCCGAGCTCGGCACATGCCCGGCTCGGCCATGCCGAGTCGCCCCGCTTTGGACCCGGTCCCGGAGGGGACGCGGTTAAAGCAGGCCGATCTAACCACCCCCGGTTCTAGAGGTGCGGTTCGGGGTTGAGCTGACACAACATATTCTTGAACTACTCTCTTCTAGCATTATTGTCCTAATCAAGTCTTGTAATAGCTTATTAGCGATAATTAATACAATATACGGTCCCTGCGACCTACGGTCCCTGTGACCTTACGACATCTCTGCGTTATATTATTTATTCCGTACACATTCTTATCCGGGTTTAATAATTCAGGCCACCCCGGGTGAATTAAATCCATCAAATACATTCGTAGAGAAATTCTATTAGTTACTATACATTCGTAGATCAGTGAATCTGGTTCTCGATCACCTTTAATTTATTTCAAAAATAAAATACATGACATATGCATGTTATCTCAAAATAACTTTAAAGTATACACTTAAATTTTTAGTCAATCAACCAAATGGTGAAGTAATGAGTTCCTATGCTATTGGTGAAGTAAACCCTAACAATGATGCATCCTTTAAAATGCTTGATAAAGTTGAAAAAAAAAATACAAAATGGCAATTCCTATTGTATTGTATTTTATTTTTTGAAATCGTAGTATTTTTAATTAGCTTTAAAATGATGAAATTCTATTGCATTATTGAAAATATAGATATCCCATCTCAAGTGTAAAACAGATTAGGTGGGTTACTTCAATTCTTTTTTATCTTGTCTAGAAAAATAGTTTTAAGATATAAAAATGTGCGGTGCAGTTCATGAAAATATAGATCGAAATTTGAATTGAAGATAATGATATGTATTAATTAGCTTGTAGCTTAATGACATGTGACTCTTGAAATGTGAGGTTACAAGTTCCAATAGGTTAGTGCTCCAAAAAAAAGAATAAACTACTTCCTCCGTCCCATTTTACTTGTCTTACTTTCCTTTTTACTTTGTCCCAAAATAGTAAAAAGTGAACATAATTATCACTCTACATTTTCCCAATTTACCCTTTTAACTTTTCAAATTTATAGAGATAAGTACTATTGTACTTTGTACAAATAACGCCTACTTTTGAGGGGCAAAATTGGAAAGTTAGTAACATTTGTTATGTTGTATTAATAACCGTGCAAAAGGCAAATGAGACAATCAATTAGGGATGGTGAAGGTATATATATATATATATATATATATATATATATATATATATATATATATATATATATATATATATATATATATGGAAGGGTTCAGGTGCGGGTATAGCTTCCCGTGTGGTTAGATCTGAGTCGTTGATCAAATCTAGATCAACGGCTCAAATCAATGAATTTTTTTTTTTTTTTAAAAAAAACGCGTGTCTAGAAGTAAGAAGCATAAGCTAAAAATGGCGCACCTTAAGTGTTAGATCTTAAGCACAAACTCACGCACATTAAGTACAAAACACACGCACAACATCACGCACATTAAGCACAAAACCCACGCACTTTAAGTATTAACTCAAAGACCTTAAGTTTCAACAACTACTGATATTAAGCACAAACTCACGCACATCAAGTACAAAACCCACGCACATTAAGCACAACCTCACGCACATTAAGCATAAAACCCACACACTTTAAATATTAAGTCACAGACCTTAAGTTTCAACAACTACTCACATTAATCATTAACCTCACACACATTAAGCACGAACCCTACTCACATTAAGCACAAAACTCACGCATCTTACGCACAAGACTCACGCAATTTAAATATTAACTCACAGACATTAAGTTTCAACAACTATTGACATTAATCATTAACCTCACACACATTAAGCACGAACCCTACGCACTTTAATCACAGCACTGCTCACCGTAATTTTGACCTATATACAAAAATTACAAAAATATCACCGCATTTTTTTTAAAATTTTGGTAATCCTGGATGTTGATTTAAGCGAGATGAATGGCCCATATTAAACCGCACAGCCGCACCTAGGCACTAACCGCACCCGAACATATATATATATATATATATATATATATAGGCGAGTTCAGGTGCGACGATGTCTTACGGTGCGACGGTGCGGCATCACCAATAGGTCAACAAATATACACCATCGACGTTAGAAAAATACACCACAAAAAACAGAGACAAATTAGGTACGTGTTAGTGTTTTTATGTTCAAAAACCCCATATTATAATTGGCAATATTATTATGGCATACTAAGATAGGTTTAGAGTCTGTCGGTTGGGTCTATAGTTTACTGATCAAGCAGAAGCAACGACAGAAGAACTGACACTGAAGATCTGATTTATGAAGCTATTTCCTTAAGAGTCTTACGCGGTATTATCAGCTCAGTATGGAAAGACGATCAGTGTATCTTCAAAGAAGGTAATGGACCTAATCTGCTGAGATTACATTCCTCTTCTATTGTCCTACCTTCTACAATCAAAGATCTTTTATGGAGAGTGTTTATAGAAGGATCTATAAGTACCAGTTCCAAAAGGTAACTGGGGTTACGCCAAATAAGAAAAAGAAACACTCCATATCAGCTTTAAGAGTCTAGATCTTTGATTGTTATGGACCTTCTTATTACAATTTGTTCATGGTGATTAAGATGATGAACTTGAGAAGAGTTACTGCTGCTTAAACGAAAGGACACTAAGATCACACTGTTGTGGGAACAACATTATAGAGCGTCACTGAAGTGGACTGCATCAGAGCTGGCTCTCCAAGTGAAGGGACTTCATTGGACTTCTGTATGCATGGCTCTCCATCTTCAACAATCCACTAAACCTGTGTAGACTGGGTATGTACCTTGTGTGGGGCACTTGGGTAAGATTATTATATATCTACCTTTGTACATTGGATTATGACTTAGTGGATTGGACGCCTATGTGATCGTCCCCCAGACGTAGATACACACTGTATCGAACTGGGTAAACATTGTGAGTGTTCGATCTGTGTGTTTGTTTGTTTTTCACTGATGTTCACACCATGATCTATTATTACTAAGTAGGTGCTTAACTGAATCTATCAGTTTTCTAAGTCAGCAAATTATTTTTGATAATTTTCGTAAAACGAAGAAATGCAAAATTACATGTGGTATCAGAGCTTTTAAGTCTACATAGTGACTTGGTCCGAAGGGCTATCTTTTTTGCATTCTCTCTGTTTTTGTGGAAGTCTGTCTGTGTGTTCGTTGGCTGGTTGTTGTTTTCAGGATGGACGCAAGTATGAAACCACCAGAACTAGATGGTCACAACTATTCTTTCTGGAAGGCTCGTATGGAGATATATCTTCAAGCACAAGGAACCAGGGTTTATCGCACCATCCTAACTAGGTGGAGTCGACCTACTACTCCGAATGCACAAGGAGTTGCTGAAGAAAAACCCATAGAGACTTGGACAGAAGATGAAATGAATGCCTCTGATCTGAACAACAAAGCACTAAACTCAATTGTTGGATCGCTACATGAATCTGTTTTTACGCTTGTTACAGGGGTAAAAGAGGCTAAACGGGTATGGGAGATTCTTGAAACCAGATATGAAGGAACTAGTGATGTCAAACAGTCAAAGTTGCAAATGGTTCTATCAGAATTCGAAGCTCTCAGAATGACTGAAGACGAAACCATTTCTACCTTCCACAGTAGGGTTCAGAACTTGATGAACCGAGCCTCAATTCTTGGGGAACCATTCACTGATGAGAGAGTGGTCAAAAAGATTCTCAGATCCCTACCTAAACGTTTTCGAATGAAAGTAACGGCTATTCAGGAACACACAGGTTGGGAAAAGAAGACTGTCGGAGAACTCATGGGAAGCTTGCACACATATGAATTGGAAGTTCTTGCTGATGATGATGTTGGAAGCAACAAGAAAGGAAAGTCTGTAGCTTTTGTGGCTGAAGCTGATCGAGAATCTGACACAGACAACATAGATGATGAAACCCTAGCTCTCCTAACCAAAAACTTCAAGAAAATCTTAAAAGGGTTCAACAGAAAGGGTCAAGGTCAGTCTACAAGAACACAATACAAAGGCAACAACCCTTCATATCAAAAGGTTGAAACAGCACCCCTCTCACAGAACAATCAATCTCAGACTGGGCGATCGAGACAAAACAGAAATAGTACTACAGACACAGGAAAACCCCTCAATCGGTCAGTGCAGTGTAGGGAATGTGAAGGATACGGTCACATACAGGCTGAATGTGCAACATATCTTAAAAGGAAAAAGGCTATGTCTGTAGCTACTCTTAGTGATGATGAGGAGGAAAATTCAAATGATCAATCAGATGATAATGTAGGAAACTTTGTAGCGTTCTTCACTGCCACAAACATTCAATCAGACGGAGATCAATCAGATGGAGAATCATACATATCAACAGATGATTTTGAAGAAAGACATATTCAACTTGAGGCAGAATTTGCAAAACTTGTCGCTAGCTGGGAACAACTTGTGAAAGTAAATAAGAATCTGAATGACGATCTAAAGCAAAAAGATGATCTTATAAAGAAACTGAATGCTGAATTGGTCATAAAAGAAGATCTCATCACTCAGATACGGTCCAGAGAAGGAAAATTGATCAAGGAGTTGGAGAGCTTGAAGAAAAATATACAGATGATGGACACCACATCTACCTTAGATAAAATTCTAGACTCTGGCAGAAACCCTAATAATAAAAAGGGTCTGGGATTTGAGCAAGGAGAATCTTCGAACAACGCACCAAAGTTCATCAAAGAGGGAATGTCTAAGACCACAACATATCACATGTATGAACAAGGACAGTCATCTCAGTCAGTACAAATCAAGGAAGGGAGATACGGTACGAACACTGACCAGGACAAATCAACTTATAAATCTCATTATTCGAGATTCAAAAATAAGATTGTCAAAGTTAAATATTATACTCCCATTTGTCACTACTGTCACACAAAAGGTCATACTCGTCCCGAATGCTATTTTTTCTACAGAGATCAAAGGAAGGAAAAATATCAGAATAAGACTATTACACCATTCACTAGACAGGTTTGGGTCAGAAAGTCAGAAGTTATCTGTTATCCCACCATTGTTCTAACTACATCTACAACTGATGCTAGATGGTATTTCGACAGTGGTTGTTCCAGACATATGACAGGAAACATTAAATGTCTGATGGCTGTTCAACCTAGTAGTGGAGCTGTAACTTTTGGAGATGGACAAAAGGGTAAAATCGTTGGGAAAGGGGTCCTAAATGTTCCAGGTTTACCTCAGTTAGAAGAAGTCTTGCTAGTCAGTGGATTAAAAGTGAATCTTATTAGCATCAGTCAGTTATGTGATCAAAATTGGAATGTATGCTTCGATCGTAACTGCTGCAGAGTGAGTAACAAAGCAAATCAACTTGTCATGGAAGGAACTCGGTCTTCAGACAACTGTTATGTTTTGACAAATGAAACTGCTTGTCACCTATCCAAATCTGATGAATCATAACTCTGGCATAGACGACTGGGTCACATAAATTTCAGAGATATGGATAAGTTGATAAAACTTGAAGCAGTAAAAGGTGTACCGAAGATCAGAATTGATCCAGAGAAAATTTGTGGTGCATGTGCTATTGGGAAACAAATCAGAACTCCACACAAAGCAGTAAGAGGTATCACCACTGAGAAATGTCTAGATCTTGTCCATATAGATCTCATGGGGCCAACACAGACTGAAAGTATTGGAGGAAAGAAATATATATTTGTGTGTGTAGACGATTTCTCCCGATACAGTTGGGTTTACTTTCTGAGAGAAAAGACAAAAGCCTTCAAGGCCTTCAAGACTCTGTGCATAAGAGTTCAGAAGGAAAAAGATGAGTCTATTATAAAAATTCAGAGATTGAGGAGTGATCATGGAAAGGAATTTGAGAACTCACTATATTCAGACTTCTGCTCTGAGCATGGTACCTCACATGAGTTCTCAGCTCCTAGAACTGCTCAACAGAATGGAGTGGTGGAAAGAAAGAACCGAACGCTACAGGAAATGGCTAGAGTTATGCTACATGCCTCACATATGCCACAACGTTTCTGGGCTGAAGCAGTACACACAGCATGTCATACTATAAATAGGGTCTACCTTAGGCCAGGGATGACGAAAACTCCATATGAGATCTGGAAGGGAAAGAAGCCAAATCTGAAATACTTTCATGTGTTTGGGACAAAGTGCTATGTGCTGGCTGACAGAGAACAAAGAGGGAAGTTTGAACCCAAAAGTGATGAAAGCATCTTTCTTGGATACTCTCCGAACAGTCGTGCATACAGAGTCTACAACAAGAGGACTCAGTCTGTGATGGAGTTAGTAAATGTGGTTGTTGATGACAATCCAGAAGAACCAGTGGACTCAACAGTGATAGAGTCACCTCTACGTGATTCAGATGCAAGTTATAACAACAGTCAGCTCAAACCACAAGATTCATCAGATGAAGATCAAGAAAGTTTGGAACAAGAGATAGATCTCATGAATGATGTTGGTAAAGACAAACCTACCAGAACTCAGAAAAACCATCCATCAGATAACATTATTAGAGATCTGTCAGATGGAATGAAAACCAGAAGCAGAATAAGAAATAATCTGACAGAAATATCTGGGTCTTACTGCTATACCTCAAAGATAGAACCAAAAAATGTCAAAGAAGCTCTACAGGATGATCTGTGGATCAATGCAATGCAGGAGGAGCTACATCAGTTTGAGCGGAATCATGTCTGGAATCTTGTACCAAGACCTGATGGTGTTAACGTAATAGGAACGAAGTGGATCTTTAAAAATAAAACTGATGAAGCAGGGAATATAGCCAGAAACAAAGCTCGGTTGGTGGCTCAAGGTTATACACAGATTGAAGGGGTTGACTATGACGAGACATTTGCTCCTGTAGCTAGACTTGAGTCAATGAGAATCTTGCTGGCTATCGCTTGCATTTTGGGATTTACATTATATCAGATGGATGTCAAGACAGCGTTTCTGAATGGGTATCTCCATGAAGATATCTATGTGGCTCAACCTAAAGGTTTTGAAGATCCAGAACGTCCTTCGTATGTCTATAAGCTTCGAAAAGCTCTCTATGGTCTTAAACAAGCTCCACGGGCCTAGTATGAACGTCTGACACAGTATTTGCTCCAGCACGGATATAAACGTGGAAGTGTTGACAAAACACTGTTTGTCAAATCGACAGGAAGTCATGTAACCATCGCTCAAATCTATGTTGATGACATTGTGTTTGGATCAACCTTGCAGAAATACACTGATGAATTAGTACAATTCATGGAGGAAGAGTTTGAAATGTCCATGGTTGGTCAACTGACGTATTTCCTAGGTCTACAAGTCAAGCAAAGTTCTGAAGGATACTTTATTTCACAAGAAAAGTATGCTAAGAATCTTGTCAAAAAATTTGATCTGGAATCATGTAAACCATCCAGAACACCGATCTCCACTTCTACAAAAGTATCGAAAGATAAAACTGCTATATCAGTGGATAACACAGTCTATCGTAGCTTGATAGGCAGTCTGTTGTATCTAACAGCCAGTCGACCAGACATAATGTTCAGTGTTGGAATCTGTGCAAGGTATCAATCTGACCCAAAGGAATCACATCTGATAGCAGCAAAACGCATTCTGAAATACGTGAAAGGAACGATACAGTATGGTCTCTGGTATTCCAAGGATAGTGAACTGAATCTGGTTGCATATTGTGATGCTGATTGGGCAGGGAATGTTGATGATCGGAAAAGTACTTCTGGAGGATGCTTCTTTGTTGGGAAGAACTTAGTATCCTGGTTAAGTAAGAAACAGAACTCTATCTCACTAAGCACTGCAGAGGCAGAATACATAGCCGCAGGTGGTTGCTGTACTCAGTTGGTTTGGATGAAACAGATGTTTTTGGATTATGGTCTTACACAAGGAACAATGATACTTTTTTGTGACAATGTCAGTGCTATTAAGATCTCCAAGAATCCTGTTCAACATTCCAGAACGAAGCATATTGACATCAGGCATCACTACATCAGAGACCTGGTTGAATCCAAGGAAGTTGAGTTGGAATACATTCAGACTGACAAACAACTGGCGGACATTCTGACTAAGCCTCTGGATGCTAATCGTTTTGAAATTCTCATATCTGCTCTGGGTATTTGCAGAATTGACTGACTAAAGCAGTAGGTCCGTTAGAGAGGAGTTGGTTTAATACGGGTCAGTGTTATAACTTTGAATTTCCTTAAAGACTCTTCTCTTTTTATGTTAAGAAGATCTTCTAAGCTTAGTCTTCTCAAAAGATATCCGAAAAGATCTCTATGCTTTTTGAATTTCAAATACCCTTGGGTTCCGTTTCCTTCCTAAAAAGGAGTTGTACCGTTGTGTCCATCAATCACTTCTGCATGATATTTTGACTTGCCGCATTAATTAGGGTTTACCACCCTTAAGACTATATGATACCGGGTCAAGAAGAAAGAAATCATCTCAGCTCCCATCTCTCCACTTCCCGTGCTTAACTGCTATCGGTGTTCATTTCTTCTCCTCGCACTTAATCTTAAATGGCAGACCCCGTAAAAAACATCATTATTAAGCTTGGAAGCAAGGTACATCCTCCGGCGGCAGCCCTCAAACACATTCAGACGCTTCTACAGTTGGCGATGAAGAAGAAGCTCAAGCTTGATCCTCTGCTTTGCGACGAGATTCTGGTGACTGTTATGTCCAACTATCCGGAATTTTATGCTGAATGGTCGGCAGATGATGTAACTGAACTTCTTGTATTGGTCGCCGAAGCCAGTGATGACGTCTCTCCAGTGTTTATTCCAGAACCCTTCGATGGAAATCGGGCCGGGGCATTCCTTCAATTTTTTGCTCAACGTGCCCTACAATCCGTTGAAGAAGCTCGACGTCGAGAGAAGTCCCAAGCTCTGTATCTTGAAGCTGCTCAGAGAGAAGCAACACACAGACAGGAGATTCTTCGACAACGGGTAAATGATTCTGAAACTCCTATTGAAATTTCTCCTGATAGACCTGTTGATTCTTCTATTCCATCGTCTGTGTCTGTTTTGCCTGAAAATCTATCTGCTTTGGGTTCCGAGAAGTCCCCTGTGAATGTCAATCTTCTATCTTTGCCTGTGACTAATGTTGATGATGAAAAATCTGATGCGTTGCGTGTGTCTGATGAGAAAACAAAGTCTTCTGATGAGCCAAATCCACTAAGTCTGGTTGTTTATGCTTCTGAGAATATTGCTCTGCCTCCGTCTGAAACTGTAAATTTCTCTAAAGAGGCTTGTCCTGCTGTTGATCCTCCTGCCTTACCTACAACTGTTAAACCTGTTGATTTATCAAGTCCCCACAAGTCTGAAAAACAGGTGGCGTTCCTGTTTACACTGCAACATCTTTAGGAGAAAGCCTGGAACATGTGCGACATTTTGCTGGATTACAATCTGCTTCAATCCCTCAACCTTATCAAGTGATACATCCTTCCGAATCCTCCAGTGAAGATGATAAGATACTGGCTGAGGTGTATGGATCCCAAGCACCTTCTTCTGCTGCCCCTACTGTTGAGGGAACTGCTCATCCTGATTCCACGAATTTCCGAATTCGAGAGATATCAAATATTGTTGGGAGCTCATCTGCAAATGTTTCTGAGTCTAGCCACTCGGTCACTCCTGTTCAGTCCCCATCCAGAGAAACAAGACGGACAAAAAGGAAGAATGTTCCAACAAAGGTTGTTGTTAAAACCAGTGCTGATAATGTAGATGTGGATCAGCCTGTGAAAAGGAGAAAGTCGAGTGAGATTGCTAAGCCTGAAGGAGACCCACCTATCCACCAAGTTTTCAAGACTCTACGTTCCTCTGTTAAGCAACAAGGAACTACTGCTGCTCAAGCTACTTCTGCACCAGCTCCCTCTGCCAGAAAAGGGAAACCTACTACAAGGTCAAGAGGTCGAAGTGTAACTCCGGAGGTTCCACCAATTGAAGGAATTGATTCTACTGTTTACAAACCTCAGTTTGTATCACCTGCTGCACAAACAAAATGGGCCACTATGGTCAGAAGGGAGCTGATTGTTCAAAGAACTGTGGATGAGAATCAACTGAACTCTGTTTGTGATATTCTGCCCTTACTGAATGAAGTTGGTCTTTTGAAGACTGTTACAGATGTTTGTCCTTACTCCAAGCTGCTCACATATGAGTTCTATTGCAATCTCAGTGATGAGATTGACACTCTCACAGGGCCACGACCGATGCAAATCTTCATCAGAGGGAAGTGGTATGATTTTGGGCCAGATGTAATAAATAAATACTATGGCTTGCCTACAGTGCAAGAAGAAGCTGTTACTGAATGGGACGTGGTGGCCAAAACTCTTACCGGTGGACATACTACATCCTGGCCTACAGGAGATAAGGACTATTTGCTGAGCTCGCATCTCACGTCTAGATATGTCATCCTACATCGCCTGGCTCTGCACAACTGGCTTCCATCAGCTCATTTCAACACAGTTGGCAAGCTTCTGGCAGGGTTCCTATTTAGAATTGGAACTAAGATGCAGTGTGATCTGGGCAAATGGATTTTTTATCATGTTCTAACTCTGATTCATCCCCGGGAACAGAAGGTAAGACTACCGTTTCCAAATCTGATTTTTGGCATCCTTACCTCTCAGGGTCTTAAACCTATGCCCAGCGAAGTGATCAGTCCGACGCTGCTGTATACTGTTGATAAACGTCTTCTCTCTGGAGATCATATTAAAGATGTCGTTCCTGTGACTGCCCGATCCAATTCGGAACCTGATGCTGTGAATGATGAGTCTCCTCATGCTAAAGATGAGAAGCTTTCCGCACAATTGAAGGCGCGAGTTGCTGATCTTGAGACGGTGCACGGCATCATTGCCAAGCAACTGACTGGTGCGCGCACTGAGCTAGCTACTGTTCTTCTCCGCATGAGCTTGTCTGATACTGCTGCTGCTGCTGAGGATCCTGTGAAGTCTGACTGTGGCTCTCCCTCAAATGCTTAATCTTTGGCTACCATTGGCAAAAAGGGGGAGTAGTAAACTCAGGGGGAGTTTTTTTTGTGATCAAATACCTTCTGGCCCGGGCTGGGCGTGACTGTTTTGATATTGTTTGTTTTTGTTTTTAGACTACTTTGGATCTTATGTTCGTTTTAGTCTATGTAATCTTTTTGGACCTTGGGTTGCTTCCTTTAATAACCTATCTTAGTTCTTTTTAAAATAGTTGAGTTGTTTTGCCAAATAATAGCCAAAGGGGGAGTTTGTTAGTGTTTTTATGTTCAAAAACACATATTATAATTGGCAATATTATTATGGCATACTAAGATAGGTTTAGAGTCTGTCGGTTGGGTATACAGTTTACTGATCAAGCAGAAGCAACGACAGAAGAACTGACACTGAAGATCTGATTTAGGAAGCTATTTCCTTAAGAGTCTTACGCGGTATTATCAGCTCAGTATGGAAAGACGATCAGCGTATCTTCAAAGAAGGTAATGGACCTAATCTGCTGTTACATTCCTCTTCTATTGTCCTACCTTCTACAATCAAAGATCTTTTATGGAGAGTGTTTATAGAAGGATCTATAAGTACCAGTTCCAAAAGGTAACTGGGGTTACGCCAAATAAGAAAAAGAAACACTCCATATCAGCTTTAAGAGTCTAGATCTTTGATTGTTATGGACCTTCTCATTACAATTTGTTCATGGTGATTAAGATGATGAACTTGAGAAGAGTTACTGCTGCTTAAACGAAAGGACACTAAGATCACACTGTTGTGGGAACAACATTATAGAGCGTCACTGAAGTGGACTGCATCAGAGCTGGCTCTCCAAGTGAAGGGACTTCATTGGACTTCTGTATGCATGGCTCTCCATCTTCAACAATCCACTAAACCTGTGTAGACTGGGTAAGATTATTGTATATCTACCTTTGTACATTGGATTATGACTTAGTGGAATCGAACTGGGTAAACATTGTGAGTGTTCGCTCTGTGTGTTTGTTTATTTTTCTCTGATGTTCGCACCATGATCTATCATTACTAAGTAGGTGCTTAACTGAATCTATCAGTTTTCTAAGTCAGCAAATTATTTCTGATAATTTTCGTAAAACGAGGAAATGCAAAATTACAGTACGCATCACCAAAAACACACCATTAGGTGTGAGTAAAAACATCATACAGTGTTCAGAAATACATCAATTATTTTATTTTATTTTATTTTTTGAAATCCTAGTATTTTTAATTAGCTTTAATATGATGAAATTAGCTTTATCATGAACGGAATATAATAATTCATTGAATCAAATGGAGTACACATGTATACAGAAGTACATCAATTATTGAGTTGTTGACAACGTAACATTAAAAAGGGCAAATTAAGGTTGTTAATTGATGGATGATGGGGGAAGTGAAGATCACATGGTTTGACCGGGGAGAAAATCGATCTCCTCCAACACTTTGGAACATCGCTCATCGGCCAAGTCTTTCATGAAGAAGAGTGGGTTAGCATGGCGGATGTCGCTCTTCATTCCGACGTTGGCAGTGCAAACAACTATGGCTTTCTCCAACCCCTTCACTGTCTCCTTGCAATCCTCTCTTGGGCTCTTCACCACTGTCACCACGCACATGTCCCTCTCGTGATCTCCGTCCACCGTCAAGTTGTAATTCCCGTCCGCCCCCGTCGCCCCCTCCATGCTGTATGTCAATGTCTTGTTATCCAAGTTTCTGCACTCCAATCGCACCGCCGCATCTGTACTCCAAACTCTACTCGTTAGTTTGTGCAACAGAGTTTAATTTTCTGGGTGCACACCCACTCTTACCTTTATCTGTGCACACATTGAAAGAGTGACTACAGCTCCTCATCACTAATAATGAATTTGTTGCCCCGCAACCGATTACCCCAAAACCTTATTCCAGCAATGATGTGAAAGTTCAAATCTCACTGGAAACCTAAGATTAGTAGGAGACCGATTGATCAGTGATAAAGACCTCTTGTGCACAGGGTGGGTTATTAGGAGACCGACTGATCGGTGATAAAGACCCCTTGTGCACAAAGTGTACAGACAATAGGCCAGAACATGAGGTCGGCTCTTGGGCATGCATCCCACTAAAAACCTAGAAATCATTAAGAGACTTTGACTGATCACTCAATCAGAGGTGATTATTAAGACCCTTTGTATGCAGAGTGTACAGAAAAGGGTGGGAACCCAACCAAAGGTTATACAGTAAGTGGTGGGAATCACGAGTCCTCCCGTGACTCATGGGTAAGGAGTTAGCAGCTTAGAATAAGTTGAGAAACCTAGTTTATGAAAGAAATCATAATGAATTTGTGTTACCTTTTATGCTCTGGCTAATTCTGGTCTCGAATTGAACACGGCAAGTGTCGCAGTAGACTTTGCCCACAACATTGAATTTCTCAGGAGCGCAGTGGGCAATGCCGGCAAGGGCCAAAATGCAAAATGCAGAGATTAGTGCAACAGCCCTTGCCATTTTTGTATGGAGCTAATTTTATTTTATGTGATTCTTAATTACTGTACTTCTCTATCTTGATAAGCTCCACGATTTGTTAATGAGGGATTTGTGCCCATTTTATAGTGTTAGAGAGCCATGAAGCTAACGGTTGTGAGTAAATTTTGGTTGGCTCCTTATTTTTAAAAGGTTTAGAGGAAAAGATCTATTCAATTCATGTATTTTGTTAAAGACTTAGAACAAAATGATTGCTTCTTTCTCTCCTTCTTTCTTTCGTAACATTAAAAAAACGATTAAAAATAAGATTATAAAATTAAACTTTTGACACAAATGGGTATAAACAGGGCCGGATTTTAGGCTGTGCAAGCTGGGCTACCGCACAGGGCCCCCAATTTTAGAGGGGCCCCAAATTTTAGAGGTTCAATATTTAATTTTTACCTAGCTAGTTTAAAAATAAAAATTAAAAAGTTTTCAATTAAACTTTAAAGGTTTCATGAAGAGATGGTAAGAATGTGTATTTATTGTATTTTAACTTGGAGGTCAAAGGTTCGAAACTTGCATGTATTAGTTTTAAAAATTATGATTTTGGTAGGGCCACATTTATTTACTAGAACAGGGCCACCAAAACTTAAAATACGGCCCTGGGTATAAATATTAGTTTGATTGGTCAAATTTCTTGAGTATGTTGAAAATGCAAATTTATTTTCCGTTTATCTACATCTAAAAAAATTTCTTAATTTAAATGTTTAGTCGAAATTTCACTTTTTTAAAAAATTTAAAAAGTGTAATAACATGGGCAAGCAAGCATGACAAATAGTTTTAACATATCAAATTATATTGTAGACCATAATTCACATTATAAAGTGAATCACGGATAAATGTTTATTTTTAATATCCTGAAAATTCATTTTTAATTGTATGGAAGGTTCATTGGCAGTATATAAAAAATTAGCATTCAAAAAAGAAAATAATTAACATTATGTTAGTGTCCATCTTGCAAGAATGATCATGTTTCATAGTATATAATTGTTATTTCCTTTTTGGTTCATTTATGGATGAATTTCATTTTTAAAATGTTAACAAGTCAAAATGATAGGGTTTAGAGTGTTCCTTCTAGAGTTCTAGGGAAATAAATTAGAAAATACCCTCATTGAAATAAAAATATAATTGAAAAAATAGGAAAAAGAACTAAAGAGGGTGTATTCAATCATGACTTTCATAGAGTTTTAAAGACTTTTATGAACTTTAAAAGTTTGGAGGTATTCAATTCAAACTTTTAGAGAGTCTTTAAAAGTCAGGCGATATTCAACCAAGATTTTTAAAGAGTCTTTAAAAGTCGTGTGGTATTCGATTAAGACTTTTAAAGAGTCTTTAAAAGTCGTGTGGTATTCGATTAAGACTTTTAAAGAGTCTTTAAAAGTCATGTGGTATTCAAAAAGTTATGAATTTTTGTAGACTTTTTAACTTTAAGACTTTTGTAGACTTTTCCTTCTCAAACATAATAGTTGAAATCCAACCCTCAACCCCAAGATTTCAAAATTTTCTTTCTTACAACTTTGAATGTTTTCTCTGTCTATTAAAACTCTATTTTTTTCTCCCTATTTAAACTTTATAAATCTATCTAAATTCAATAAAATTATTTTTTCTTCATTATCCTATATTTTCCTCATACCAAAACTCTACTAATTTTTCTCTCTCCTAAACTTTACAATCTTCATCTAAAAATTTGAAATAATATTATTTTTACTTCACTATTGCTTGTTTATATTGATTTTTATTTTTTTCTATGAATTTTTTATCCCTAACTTTTTCTAATTCCCTCTAAATACATAAACAAAGCAAATTTTTCATTGTCGAATTTTAGTATATGTTTCATAATATTCATATAAATACTTATATATTTTGTTTTTTTTATTCTTTTTATGCTTATATTCGTAATATATATTTTTCATTTTTTAACAACAGGTTTCTACGAATAGCGAACTACTGTTCGCCATAACAATTTGGGGTTGCAAACAGTAGCACCTTGTTGCTATTCGCAGTCTCAAATTGCTATTGCAAATAATAGTACTTTGCGTGATAGATGCCTAGCAATATATCAAGTATAATTTTTTATATATATTTTATTAATATTAGATTTTTATTTTTTTATTTTATGGAACTTGTAATTATATTTTTAAATATTTTATTTGATCAATTCTTTTATTATAAATTTTATTGTTTAGCATTTTTTTTTGAAGAATAAGTAATTAGCATATAAGTCTCAGCATACTAGGGATAAAAATAATAATCTTGAGAATGTTGATGTGGGTGAAGAACTATATAATAAGAAGAATTTTATGATATATTATAAATGTTTTGTAAGAAAATTAGAAATGATAAGAATCAAAATCATTGAAAGTTTGTAAGGATGTATTCAATTTAGAATTTCAATGATTTTTGTAGACTTTTTAAAATAAAAAGTTGATAAAAATCTATGAATGTTTTTTATATAGACTTTTATAGAGTTTTACAAAGTTTTAAAAAGTTTTAAACGACTCTATGAAAGTCAATCAAAGTTTATTAAAATCTATCATTTTAAAAGTCTTTAAAACTCTACAAAAGTCATGATTGAATACACCCCCCTAAGTTAAGTTTGACAAAATTTGCAAATGGCGACAAATAATTTTTTACCTGTTGATGGATGAGTCAATTTAGTGCTAGGCTATCAATGTAAGAAGTTTCAATATTTTCACATGAAACATGTAGGGGAACAAACTATCAGTGTAAAATATCAACAGACGCTTGCAAGATTAAGACTTCATAGTACAACTAAGATCACAGTCATATACACAATAAGGAAAATTCACAGGTTCATTCCTACACCATAATACTATTGCATGACGTTGTCATCTATGCTACCAACTGATAGATACCCCCAAATCGGACACTCGGTCTGTGGAGGATTAGGCAAGGAAGTCGGGTTCATGCATGGTTCGATACTTGGCAATTTGGGAAGAAAGGTGACACCCACGATTCCCGATCATTCCCGGTAACTAGTCGTCCAGGGGATAGACGCATACCTGACCGGAGGTTGGCTGGACTCGGGGTAAAGCGACCAGGCTCGGTAGTCGGTGCAGTGTGTCCTCGGCTGGGTTCACACATAGGACTCGATTGGATGACCAGTTTCGGTAGTCGGCGTGTCCCCAACTGGATCCCCTCTCGGGAGTCGGATGGGCGACCTGGCTCAGTAGACGGTGTGTCCCCGACCGGGTACCCCTTGAGGACTCAGCTGGGCGACCAGGCTCAGCGGTCGGTGTGTCATTGCCTGAGTGTCGTAGCCCCTCCTCGGGTCATCTCTCAGGCAGTCATGGCGTTACCGATTGGATGCTTATTCAGAGGCCATTACAAGCAAATTTCGCGAAGATAACTTTCCTCATTTAACACAAGCAGTTTCCTTTGCTAGCTTACGTATTTATGATATTAATGAAGCTGGATTCCTTAACTGATCTGGCTCCACGTCAGCCATACTTTCCTTGTAGGAATCTTGCATTCTTGTATAAATATCCCCACGCGATCACTATGTAAAGAGGTCAAAACCCTAGAAAAATAATACGACATTATTCTCTCAATTACGCATGTCCTCTCGATCACAAAAACCCCAAGTATTTTATGTTGGATAAATGAACCAAGTCGATTTAATCACAAAATAATATATATATATATATATATATATATATATATATATATATATATATATATATATATATATATATATATATATATATATATATATATATATATATATATATATATATATATATATATATATATATATATATATATATATAACAATCAAAATGGAATTTATAATCCTCCATATTATAATTCCAACCAACAACTATATATATAAATATATAGAACAACGATTCATTGCTTAGAGCATAATCCCAAAAACTTGAACCGAAAGACGAGAAGATCGAAGATGAAGGAAAGGTGGTTAGTACGAGTTGAGCGAAACACTCTTTCCTTAAAACCTTATTTGCTACCTCCCAAAAGTGATAGGAGCATTGTAGCCTAGGTTTCTCAGGATAAAACCTACTATGGTTCAACGTTTGAGCACCCAAACGAATGAACCCGAACAAGAGCAACGGATAGAACACAGAAGACAAGAACGGAGTAGGAGCAAAGTTTTTTAGAGGAAAACAAGTGCAGAATTTTTAGTGTACTGTATGTGTGTTGTTGTTCGTAGAAAACCTGCTATCCCTACAGCATTCTTATATAGGAGATGAAGGTTTAATAGCATTCATGATGACATTCAAAACACGTTGGTAACCTCTGAAACAACAACCATTATTTGCGCTTTAAATTCGAAATTTAAGAATTGGAGTTAATACAAAATTAATTCCTTAACGGATGAATTTAATTTTACACCAGTCCAGAGTGAATCTGGTAGACCGAACCAACAAATAGCTCGTGCTGTTTCAGCTCGGCCTTCCAAGGCCGAATCCATCTCAGTTCGGCCTTGGCCGCCGAAGGCTTGTGTTGAGGCCGAAACCATACAACCGAACCATCTAGTGGCTATGTTGTTGGAAAACAGATACCGAAATTTGGCATAACTTAGCCCGCAAGGCTTACCAATTTCCGGACGACATTCGTGCACGCGTACACGAGTCAAGCCTTTTCAGGCTCATTTTGGCACCCCCCGAAAAAAAAAAAAAAAAAAAAAAAAAAAAAAAAAAAAAAAACACCTCTATGCTATACAATTCAATAAGTTTTAGAAAGATTCCTGTATAAATTGTGGTGCAAACCCACTTCCCAAACCAATGTGGGACAAAAGCTTTATCTTTTTCCCTTCATTTTTCCAACTCAAATGGGTCTACTTTGATAATCAATTTCTCATTCACCCATTATCCGTTTTGAGCGTACAATACATCAATCTCTTCGCCTCACTACAAAGAACCCGAATCCACTTTGACCCGATCCAAATCGGAAGTGGACCCCAATAATAATTGTACCACAAAATAGCCACTTAAAATGCCATTTTAATGCTATTTTTCCAACATTTTACGGTAGTGTTGGCCGGCCGAGCGGCTACCCGAAGCTGTAAAACCAACACCAATAGTAACCCAATTGCAAATAACACACTACCAACAAAAAGGAAGAAGACAATAGTAAAGATGAAGACAATGACAATGTTACTCAAAGAGAATTAAGAATACTTAGGGTGTGTTTGGTCGCACATGGGAATCGGAATCGGAATGGGTATCAAATACTTGGTAATGGTAATGGATTTTGGTGAAAGTATTTTGCATGTTTGGTAGTAGGGTGGAATGAGAATGATTATCAATAATGTTGTTTGGTTATGTATGATCCTATAATAAGAATAAAGATTTTAAAAATACAGAACACAAAATCAAGACAATTGATTCTAATATAAATTAAAGACATCCAAAGCACCAATATATATATATATATATATATATATATATATATATATATATATATATATATATATATATATATATATATCTAAAAGCATCATAGTTGGGGAGGCGATAGTTGGGGAAGCGGCTGAGAAGGAATAAGGGAATGAAAGGGAATGATACTCTTATTTTATTTGGGTATGAGTTTTTCAATTAAGGGGTATTTGAAACCCATAGTAGTGTTCTAAAAAACTTATCAACCAAACAATATCAATCACTTTGATACCCATTCCTTAGAGCTAAACATGTCAACCAACACACCCTTAGAAAAATTCAAACCAAAAGTAGTATTTATTTAGACTATCATTTTTAGACCAAGTATTTAGACTATCGATTTTACAAAGTTTGTTGCAAATTTTTATTTTAGTGACAATTATAATGAATTTCTTATATTATCTTGCATTCATATACGTTGAGTAGTTTAAGAGAAGTTTATATTATCTTGCATTTATTTTATCGATCATAAGAGAAGTTTAAGTAGAAGACTTAACTAGATAGAAGAACTAAACCATCAGAATAATTTGTATCAACAAAAGATGCTAAATTTCATGATCTTAAGAAAAAAATTAATGAGTAATAGAGGAATCTTTAGAAGAGAAAAATCATAAGATTACGTTCCACTGAATTTTGGAAGATATATACATGCATGCCATGCATTAATTATGAGGAGAAATGTATAAGGAAGAATAGAATAAATCACCCAATAAACCTTTTAAGGTAGAATAATTAATTTGAAAACTTGTAAACTTTTTAAAAACTTGTACATGTTTTTTATTAAAAAAAAAAATAGTTACCAAACATATGTAAATATACTTCCTCTTTAGCTATTTCCTTTGTAAGAAAAATTATATGCGAAGAAAAGTTTTATAATATCATATACTTAAATGCAATTTTAAAAAGAGTTAATTCGATCTATTTTTTTTATTCTAAATTTATAAGTGTTAGTTCATTTTTACTTTTTTTTTTAAATACCCCGTTGATCCTAATATTATTGTGGTAATGACATTTCGATCTTTACTTGTAAATAAAGTGGATTGATTTGCTATATTTTTATTTTCATTTTTTGAAAAAAAAAATCATAATTGTAGACCTAAATGTCATTGTATTTTACGAAATTTAAACGATTTTGTTAATGGACAACAAAAAATGATCATGCCACAATAATAGTATAATACTAGGACCAAAGATGGATGTTCTAAAAAAAATGACTAAAAGTGGATTGCTACCTATAAATCTAGGGCAAAAATGAAATTAACTTTTTTTAAAAATATATATATAATTATATTATGTGCAAAATTGATTGGTTTCCTTTTTTTAGTAAGGATATTTTTATCTTTTCACACTTTTCTTTTGTTATTTTTCAGGTTTCAACTAGTTTAATTGGTTTAAGACTTTACTTAAAACCCATGATATTCCATTTTTTTTTATTATAAGGAAGGGGGACACCCTACATATACACACTATTGCCTCAATTAAGGTTCAAACCTTACACCTCCTACTTAAGAGAGCAACCCGATACCAATGGACTACAAACCACTTGGTATGATATTCCATTTTATCCTATATATATTATATATTATATATTTTAGAACTAAGTATTTATAATAAATAAATAAAAAAAAGTAATCATTTTTATTTTATATTTAAAAATGTACTTAAGCATTTATCAATTTTTACTTTGGGTTAGATTTCGTGTTGGGATAAAATGAGCTATGAACATGACGAAATATTAAATTGTAGTCCACTGGTATCAGGTTACTTCTCTAAGTGAGAGATGTTGGGTTCAAACATTGATTGAGGCAAGTAGTGTATATATATAGGGTATCCCTTTCCCTTAGGATTGGGGTTCAGCCTTTGAAAGAATGACGAAATATTAAATTGTATGCTAGGTCGCATGTGCCCTTTCGGTCCCATGATAAATAATATTAAAAGTGAGGGGCAAAGTACAAGATCTCCTAAGGAGGATGCCTGAATAGAGAGAAAACAATGAGAATATAATATTGCAATGATCCCAATCAAGCTCTAGTATTTATAGTGTAGGGTGTTTGTTTCTCCTGTTGATCCCATACAAGTTAAAAGTTTAGAAGGGGAAGGGGAAAGGTTGAATAGACTTTTAAATATTTTTGGATTCTTTTGAAAATTAACTCTAGGCGATCTGGAAGTGACCGAGGAAAAAAATTCAAAAATCTCCCACCGCTTTTTTTGACAGAAATATGTAAAACTCTTTTACGAGTTGCGTTTTTGAAGCTGTCCGAGCTGTATTTTTTTTCGTTAATTACTTAAAACGCAATTGTGAGTTGCGTTTTTCGTATTGTATATGAAAAACGCAACTCCCAAATGCGTTTTCATGTGACGTATTCAATACGTTTAAACGCATTTGGGAGATACGTTTTACGTATTATACTTTTAAATACGTAAAATGCAACACCGAAATGCGTACTCTTGATCGGCGCTACTTCGCCGGAATTTCTGTAAAACGCAAGAAGACATTTTAGGTTGGCAGCCATCCCCCTTTCCTCTCTTCTCATATTCTTATCTCTGCATCTGCCCCTCAGTTTTTTCCATTTTGTTTCCCAAAGGAAAATTCACTGAAAGAGAAAGAGAATCTGAGAAAAACCCATACCGTATATCATTGAGTCATGGACAAGAAGCATCAGGAGATCAGAGACGACAAAGATGAAGAGAAGCAAGAGCGCAACAGAGTAAAGGAGGAAGAGGCGGCGGCGCCGGGGGAAGAGCAAACATCGAGTAGTGGCAATGCCGCCGCGCCGCGTCACCGCCGTCAGCGTCGTCATCTCCGTCGCATGAATTTTCCTTCACCATTTCGCTCCATCAACCGTCTGCAAAAGCAGCTCCAGACAGAACGAAATCTCCGCCGCTGTCGTCGTTCGCCGTCGACTTAACTCCGGCCGATGAAATATTCTCCCACCGCCGGTACAAAAAACCGTAAAAACGCAAGAAAACGCAAAAGTAAGTTGCGTTTTTACCAATATCGTATCCGCTGCAAAACGCATGAAGGTAATGCGTTTTACGTATAAGAATACGTAAATGCAACTACCTCTTGCGTTTTACGAAAATACACAAAAAATAAAAAATACCCGGGACACAACCAAAAACGCAACTCCCAAAGGAGTTTTGCATATTGTTGTCAAAAATAAAAAAAAAAACACACATAGTGAGAATTTCGGCCTGTTGACCACACATTTAAGTCATTGATCCGACGCAAAGAGGAGGACGATCGGAAGATGGCCGGAAATGCAGGACTTTATTTGTTTTTTTTTTTTTGTTAAATCATATGTATCTTATATATTTAATAAAAGAAAAATAATATAACAATCAAATTATTATATAATCTAACTAATCCAAAAAAATTTAGATCAAAAACCAAAAGCCACAAACTAATCTAAACGTAAAATCATTAGAAAAAGTCTGACTCTTGATGCCACTGTAAAAAAAATTCATACACGCAGCAAAATCATCATTTACTTTTCCTAAGATTCTACATAAAAGAGGGAGTTTAAAATGTTTTATTCTTGAAGATGCAAATCCTAAACCACTCAATTACACGTACCGCCTCTAGTCTGTCCACCGACCGGACACGCGAGAACTTCCAGAGATTTTATGTGAATTTTTTTTCTTACTAAAATCTCTTTGTCACCTCTATTCTTTAAGAAAAGGGTAAGGCTCGCTATATATAGCATGGCAAATTATGCCCCGGAAACGTGTTCACCGTGAATGGTGAACACAAGGCCAAACGACGTCGTTTTTAGGCAAAAAAAAAAAAAAAAATCGCGGATGTGGAGTTAACGGCGCGCGTTGATCAAATTATGAATTTTCTGTTATGAGATTATGAATTTTCATAAAATTCATAATCTCATAACAGAAAGTTCATAATCTCATAACAGAAAATTCATAATCTCATAACAGAAAATTCATAATCTCATGGTTCCAAAGTGAATGTGTAGGCATGGTTCCAAAGTGAATGTGCAGGCATTGATTCATAATTTATGAATGTCCGTGATTTCGGACGGGAATGTGTAGGCATGGTGTAATACCCACAACCTTATAAATAAAATATATATATGTTTAGTAAATGAGGTCAACAAGTCAAAGCTTATTAAAATTTGATATTAGATAAAATTACTAAATTACCCTTCTCTACCCTTAAAGATTAAGGAATCTCTTGGTCTTGGAGAAAGATCTCTTTTAAAAGAAGATAAGGAGAATTTACTAGAGAGATAGGGGAAGGAAAAATCTTGAAGCTTTGATCTCCATCTTCTTCAAGTTTAGGTCTCAGGTCTCAAGTTATTGGGAGTATTCTAGGTGAGTTTGATCTCCATTTTTTCACTCTTTTTGAGTTGGGTTTATCATTTGAACCCTAAGATTAATGTTTGAAAATATTAGAGATTTTGACAAGGAGTATTTGAGCGAGTTTAATAGCTAAGATTTGGATGTTTTTAGGTAAGTGGTTAATTCTTCTCTCCTTATTTTGCAAAACCCATATATTATCTATTTTGGAATCTCTACTACTTTGGATACCCATTTTAGGGTTAGTATGAGTTAAAAATATTTTAGACTATGATATGTTTTTGGGTATGAAATGCTAAACTGAAGTCTGGATGGAAATTGTGTTTGGGTGTGTTTTCGGAATGGATATTAAGCTAAATTATTTCTGACTGAAATTGTACATATGTATTGAGACGGTAGAGTGGTTTATAGCTGTTGCGCAAATGGGTTTGTCATGGGTTCGATTTTCTTTGCTAGCATACTGTGTGGTTTTTTTCTATACCATATGCTTTACCATATGCTTTATAAAATGGCCAAATTATTTGTGCAAAGTGAGACTTGAACTCTAAAGCTTATGCTTATTAACTTAAGTTCTTTCCACCTAAGCCATTTCAATCCCTTTGAAACTACTTTGGTAATATACCATTTTATGATTTTTTTAAAGAGTTATGGACTAAGAAAATTATTATTTTGAGAATGGTTTATACCTTGCATATTTCTTAGTTTGATAAGCTTATTATCTATTTTGGAAATATGAACTTTGTTATGTCATCTTAAGGAAATGATTTTTGCTACATCGGGCTATTTGATTATAAGAACTATTTTGATTGTTTGATCAAACTCATGAGGCAACCTACATTTTGTTATTTGTTTTGTTTGGCTTGGAACGTTCCTAATTGCTCATTCTGAATCGTCGAGCTTGACTCATTCCGAATCGTCGAGTCTTTTGAATTATTTGTTGGAACGTTCCATCCGGCTCATTCTGAATCGTCGAGCCCGACTCATTCCGAATCGTTGAGTCTTTTTGGACCATTATGCCGATAATGGTGGTTGTAGGTTGCCAATGAGTCATATGTTAAGGAATGGTTTGTGCATTTGAAAGTATTGTATTATGAAATATTGTTGATGCCCATGTAGCTAAAGTTTCTTGTTTTGTGAACTTGTGTATAGTATGATGAAAGTATTATGACTTCGATATAGTTTAAAGATCGAGTTTTGCATCGAGTTATTACTCTAAAGCTTTTTGTAATATTTTGGGTTTACTTGATCCGGGGTTGAGAGGAATACCACTTACTGGGCATTAGCTCATTATTTGTATTTTTTTTTTCCTCATGTTTCAGAGTAGTTAAGGACATGTGAATAGCACGAGCACAAGTGGTGGGTTCTTGAAGTTGACTCTTGAAACTAGGAGACTTAGTCCTAGTATTGGACCTTTATCACGGACTTTTGTTTATTTGGATATTCTCTTTGACCCTTTGTATTTTTTGTAAACCATTGTGCTTGGTTTCGGTGCTTGTGATGCATTTTGGACATACTACTCTTGATTGTAAATATTTAATAGTGGATTTGATGAGTTTTTGGGAAGAACTAGTTGATTATATTTTGCCATTTTAACTGTGGAATTATCATGTATTCAAGTGTATGGTTAGGCTGCGTATTGTTACAAGTCTTCACGTAACGATACGGCCGGGTCATGGCCTAGAAGTGGGGCGTGACACATGGTTCCAAAGTGAATGTGCAGGCATGAATTCATAATTTATGAATGTCCGAAATCATTATTCACCTCAAATTAAAGTGAAACCGCAAAATGTGAAAATGAAGAAGAAAAGTCACGCAATTAATTTAAAAAAAAAAAAAAAAAAAAAAAAAAAAGATAACGGTGTACTAACACCATTGGAACCGTGTTCACCATGAATGGTGAACACGGTTCCATGGCATAACGCTCCATATAGCATGGTTTGGGCTCAAAGGTTCCCTTTAAAAATTCAAAACTATCCAATATTGAATTAATTCATTAATTAGCATTAATATATTAATTCAATATCGATAACTCCTTATCGATTTCTTTTAAAATTCTCAGTATTACCACGAACCATTAATGTGTGACTTTTTAGGTTCATATTCAAACTAGCAACGAGTAATATTTAATAACTCATTATTAAATAATTTGTAAGTTATGAGTGACACCTAGCAGTATGTCATGACTACCTAGTTGACAATGAATATATTTATATATTATAATGAACCTTTCTGTTACAAATATCACGCAACATTTCTTCCACACAACACTTGTTCTAAATCAGGTAAAGGTTATGATCAAACTTGGTCAAACCCATAAATTTGGTCAATATGTTTATTCAATATTCTTAAGCGGAAGACCAACTTCATTATTCTCTATAACACAAAAGAAGGAGAAAATAGAAAAGAGAGAACACTGTTTCATTGAGAGATGAACTAACAGTTTACAAAAGAGAAGCTAGCTTTGTTTATATAGTGAAGATAACAGAAGGGAAATGGAATTAACTAACTGAAGCTGTTTTCCTAACTAACCTATAACAGAAAGTGGTTAGTCCTCTAATACTCTAAGCAGAAGTCCAACTTCATTATACTCTGATCAGAGATCCTCGTTGTATGATTATTGCATAGACTAGAACATCCTTGTTACCACAAGGCGGTGGGTTCTCTATTAACTGACACATGTCTTCGTACAATATTGAACTAGGCCACCAAGTACAATTATAGTCACATAAGGAACAAAAAACGCATACTGGCAAAAACTAATCCACCATATGTACGAGACAATCATGTCGTCTCAAGTCAAAGGATTATTACATACTTGTAATATACAACATACCGATGACACGTAGGTAAACACTATGCAATACGTTGTAGTCAGTCATTGTTCAATGACTTGTTCTCTAACAATCATCCACTTGTTCTCATAGAGAATGACATGAGACTCACCATAAGAAAGACAATGTGCTAGTCTTTATCAGAATTCTAATGCGCAATTAGACCTCCTATGACTATGAACATTTTTACAATACTTCATTTATTAATTCTTCGTCACTTCATTTATATACATTTGTTTTATAGTTGTAAAATAATTATCTTATGAACATTTTTACAATACTTCATTTATTAATTCTTCGTCACTTCATTTATATACATTTGTTTTATAGTTGTAAAATAATTATCTTTTAAGGGAAATTGGACTGGTCCCGGCGGGGCTCGAACCTGCGACCTTCGACTCATAAAACCAACGCTCTAACCAACTGAGCTACAGGACCACTTATTAAAAATCAACATTTTTTATTTTATATACGAAGGGACGACCATGGAACGCTAGCGATGCCTTTGTGTCCGTCCCGTGCCCAATCCACGCATGTTACGAGGATGAGCACGCGACGAAATGCGAATACGTTAAGCCATCAATGAGGTTGTAAAATCTCCTATATGAGAAGTAGAGCTAACTATTCTGTTTGAACTCCGGTGGTGAGGCTTAGATTCTGTGGGCTGAAAATGTTTGAGAAAGATTAGAACATACACTATCTTGTAAAGAATCATGAGTATTACATAGTCAATGGTTTTATTCAAGTATTTTAAAAAAAAAAAAATCAATGCCACCCAATGTACTTGTGACACCTCGAAAATTTATCCCTTAAACGGAATTAATTATTTAATTAATTCTAAACTTGCTTTGCAAAATCTCTTCCTAATTTCCTTATCTAAATAGTCGGAGGACTTAAATTGACCAAATTCATTGGTCAATTGAATTAGTCAAAGAGAAAGACATTGTGCTTTATGCTTTGTACCTAGCTTTTGATGTCATCCTAACCTTTTTGAGAATAAGGGAGGTTATTCTAGTCTTTTCAACCCTTACTTGATATCAAAGCTATTACCCTAACACCACTACCCTTGTATTTCCCACATTAGGCAAGAAACACATAACTCTCTACCTTCTCTCTAAAATCTTAGCTTCTTCTCCAAGCTAAACCAAAACCTCTCCCCAATCTTGCCAAGAACCCTTCAAGATTCCAACTTTCATCCACCAAGATCATAGGAGGAGTAAGGCTTAAGCTTAGCTAGTGTTTTTAGTTAGTTTCTCCTTATCTTATCGGAAAAAGGGAGATGTGCGCAGAGAAAAGGAAAGGAAAAATATACTAGAAAAGAAGAACTGTCTCATTAAGCTCAAAGAGGAAGGTTATAGAGAGACTTTATACATTGAGAAGAAAAAGGCGCCAAATATGGTTACAACCGAAAAAGGGAGTTTATTGATTTATTTGGCCTTCATCTCTTTGTTGCAACTGCTCCTTCAATACCCCCCCTCCCCCCCCCCTCCCCCCCCCCCTCCCCCCCCCCCCCCCGTAAGCTGGAATATACATGTTATGTGTTCCCAGCTTAGATACGAAGGTCCGAAAAAATGAAGTAGGGAGAGGTTTGGTTAGGCCATCAGCTACCTGATTCTGTGTAGAAACGGTTAACAACTTGATCAAACCTTGAGAGTACTTTTCCCTAATGACATGACAATCAATGTCGATGTGTTTTGTACGTTCGTGGAAGACAGAGTTTTCAGCTATAGCAACTGCGGACTTGTTGTCACAGAAGAGTGTTGCCGGTTTAGCCATAGGAACTCCTAAGTCTCGGAGCAGATATGCAAGCCATTGAATCTCACAAGTGGTGGCTGCAAGTGCTCGGTATTCAGCTTCAGAACCTCGATCTGGAAACCGTTGCTTGCTTTTTAGACCGCTAAGATATGAGGGAAGAACCAAGGAATATACAGTATCCAGTGACTGATTTGCGTGACTCCATACATGTTGCCCAATCTGAGTCCGAGAAAGCTTTAAGATTCAGCTCATTCTTGGAGGGATAGAATAAACCTTGGCCAGGGGAGCTTTTGACATACCTCAACACTCTGTGCACTGCAGATAAATGAATGTCTGTGGGTTTATCCACAAATTGGCTTAATTGTTGGATGGCATAGGCAATATCAGGCCTGGTGGCAGTGAGGTACAACAATCTGCCGATGAGTCTTCTATATATACTAGGATCCGAGAGGGGTGTGCCGTCATCATGTATGAGTCTTGATCCTTGAATCATGGGAGTTGATGTAGGTTTGCTCTCAGTAAATCCAGCCTCTTCCAGTATTTCAAGAGCATATTTACGCTGGCAGAGACTCACACCATCCTTGTGTTTGTGAGCTTCAATTCCTAGGAAGTACCCCAAGGCTCCTAGGTCCTTAATCTTGAATGTGGTGTCCAGATAGTGTTTGAGTCTTCGGATAAGTTCCATATTTGCACTGGCAACAAGGATATCATCCATGTAAATTAGTAGAGCAATGAAAGTATCATCATTTTCACCTTTTGTGAATAGAGATGGATCCGCTGTTGATTGTTTGAAACCTTCACGGATTAGAGCACTGCTGAGTTTGGCATTCCATTTCCGGCTTGCCTGCTTTAATCCATATAATGACCTCAATAGTTTGCACACTTGGTTTGGCTTTTCAGTTTCAAATCCGGGTGGTAGGACCATGTAGACATCTTCATTGAGATCTCCATGAAGAAAAGCATTATTGATATCCATTTGATGGATATGCCATGATTTAGACACTGCAACACTTATGAATAGACGTATAGTATTTAACCTTGCCACTGGAGAAAAAGTTTCAAGATAATCCACCCTAAGTTGTTGTGTGTACCCTTTCGCAACGAGTCTTGCCTTGCACCTTTCAACCGAACCATCTGCTTTGAGTTTCACCTTATATACCCATTTGCAGCCTATAGGAATCTTGCCCGATGGTAATTCAATAAGCTCCCAAGTGTTGTTTTCCTGTAGGGCTGATATTTCTGCATTCATGGCTTCTTTCCAACAAGTGTGACGGATGGCTTGATTGTAAGATTTTGGTTCAGTGATTGAGGTTACAGCCATGGAAAAGATTTTATGTGAGACTCCCAGATTGTCGTATGTCACCACCTTTGACAAAAGATGGGGAGATGTTCTATTCTGAACCACAGTATCACAATAGTATTCCTGCAGTCTACTGGATGGTTGACGACTTCTGTTAGATCTTCGGAGCTGCTGCATGGGTTCCAAGGGTTGTGTGGCTTCTAAAGATTGTTGCATAGAAGGTGAAAATGGTTGTTCTGCTACATTATAGCTTTCAGTGTCAACATTTGTATTTCTGGAATTAGATTCTGCATGTGAATCTGTTGCTTCAAGATTTTCCTCATGTATACTGAGATGAGGACTTGGAGGAGCTTCTCTGGTGTCACCTTCATTGCAATCAGTATTCTCACAATCAGTTATAGAGATATTAGGCAGGGATGGATTCAAAATGTGTGATTCATAATTATCTGTTTGATGAGCCAAAGGGAAACAATCCTCATAAAATACCACATCACGTGATATGAAAATAGAGTGATCAACAAGATCATATAGTAGATACCCTTTCACTCCTGCAGGAATACCTATAAATGAGCACTTTCTACCTCTGGGAGCCAACTTGTGGCGAGCTGTAGACAGTGTAGCTGCATAGCATAAACATCCAAACACTCGGAGGTGTGCAAGCTCTGGACTTTTCCCATATAGTTTGTGATACGGGGTTGACCAATCAAGGATCACTGAAGGTAGCCTATTTATGGGGTAAGTGGCATGAATAACACATTGCCCCCAAAATTCTAAGGGGAATCCAGCTTGGAAACGAAGGGCACGAGCTACAGCCAAAACGTGCTGATGTTTACGTTCCGCAATAGCATTCTGTTGAGGAGTGTTTACGCATAATCTTTGATGGATTATCCCATTCTCATTATAGAAATCCACCATCTTAAATTCTGGACCATTGTCACTCCTAATGCATTTGATAGCCACCCCAAACTGAACCATAACCATTTTATGAAAATTTTTCATTAGTTCTCGTGTTTCTGCTTTGCTTCTCATTAGTCGAAGCCACGTATATCTGGAGTGATCGTCGACTATGGTTAAGAAGTACCTCTCTCCTTCCAATGATCTGACTTGAAACGGTCCCCAAATGTCTACATGGATTAAGTCGAAGCATGCTGTGGACACTGTGTTGCTAACCGGAAAGGGGGATCGTTTGTGTTTGGCAAGATGGCAAGTGTGACATATCAGATTCTTTGAGCTAGGAACACTGATAGTAAAATCATCAGGAAAATGCATTTTATTCACGGGGAAATGCCCCAACCGTTGATGCCAAAGCTCAACGTTATTACATTGCATATTTGTCTGATTACAAAGAAAGAGATTAGTTTCTGGTAGCTCATTCAGCAAGTAAAGTCCTCTCTCCTCCTTAGCAAAGTCAATCGTTCTCTCATGGTCCTCCCGAAGAAGACACTGACCATAGGAAAAAATCAATGAGTAAGATGAATCTTGCAGCAATCTATGAACAGAAATAATATTGAACTTAAAAGATGGTATATGTAGCACATCTTTTAACCAGAGATTGTTTTTCAGCTTTATACTGCCAATGTGATCAACATTGACACAACCCCTATTAGGTAGATTAACCACAGCTCCTTTCACATCATGATATTCAGCAAAGAATTTAAGAGTGCATACTATGTGATCGGTTGCACCGGAATCGATAATCCATGTAGCAGAATTTAATATGACAGAGTTGGCTTGTATAGAATCAGAATACTTGCCTTCATCACCATTGTTTGGTTTAAACCTTGGAGCCAAGGTAACTGCTGCTGTAGTAGAGGATTGACCCTGCCCTATTTGATTTTGGAGCAGGGATATGAGACCTTGAATCTGATCAGAAGTGAGGCTAGTTTCAGAAGTTATAGTTGCTGCTGTGGATTGTTGTTTGCTTCTTGATTTGAAGCCTGGCACCCACCCCGGTGGGTAGCCATGTTTCTTGTAGCATTTTTCGATTGTGTGTCCTGTCATGCCAGAAAACATACACCTAGGAGTGTTCTTACTTCCATTCCCCATATTCATCACTTTTTTACCATTGGAGAAATTGACAGCACCAGCAACTTCTTGTGTATCAGTCTGTCCAACTTGGACTGCATTTGCATGAGTAATTCCTATATCACCATTGCTCAGGTTTGAGATGATCAACTGCCTTTCAAGCTTCTCGGCCATAACGAAGATCTTATGCATCTCAGGTAGTGGATCTAGCACAAGAACTCCTAACTTCAAAGAGTTGAAGTTTTCATTCAATCCTTGAAGAAAACGTATAATCTGGTCGATCTCTCGATCTTTTCTTATCTGATCTACAAGATCGCATGAGCACCTAGGTTCGCACTTGCAGATCGGGAGGGGTCTGAGGACATTCATTTCTTCCCAAAGAGTGTGAGACTTTGTACAATAGTCATTGACGGATAGAACACCTTGCTTCAACTCATAAATTTCATTCTGCAAAGCAGAGATCCGATGTAGATCGCACTGGGAAAAACGCCTTCTTAGATCGTTCCATACATCTTTGGGATTCGCAATGTACATTACGCTCTGCGCAATTGAATGGATCGTCGACTTGAGGATCCATGAACGGACAATTAGATTGCACCTCCTCCAAGCTGCGTACTGTGCGTGATCCCTGTCTGGTGCGGCTAAGCCTCCGTCAACTATACTCAATTTGTTTTTAACTTCTAGGGCTATTTGCATAGAAATACTCCATGAGCCGTAATTTCCACTGCCAGAGAGTGGTGGACTAACAAGTATAGCGTTTGCATTTTCATTGACGCTCAGATAAAGTGGATTTTCAATATCTTCAGCGCCATTGTTCCTCTGCGGAACGTGGTCTCTCTGCTGGTTGGATGCGATCGGAACTTGAACTGTTGGAGGTTGATTGACTAGTGGTGTCGGATGAGTGCCTTGGCTAGACTCGCCGGAACTGGAGACCGCGACGGCATAGCTGCCCCTCCGTGGCTCTGATACCATATCGGAAAAAGGGAGATGTGCGCAGAGAAAAGGAAAGGAAAAATATACTGGAAAAGAAGAACTGTCTCATTAAGCTCAAAGAGGAAGGTTACAGAGAGACTTTATACATTGAGAAGAAAAAGGCGCCAAATATGGTTACAACCGAAAAAGGGGGTTTATTGATTTATTTGGCCTTCATCTCTTTGTTGCAACTGCTCCTTCAATATCTTTATCTAAGTTTTGGTTGTTTGTGTGGTTTTTGGCTTGTATTTGGAAGACCTTGTGGAAGAGGAGTCCCAAGAGGAGGAGTAGGGGTTGAAGGAAGTGTGTCTAGGCTTAAGGAGGTAACTCATGCTCTACAAAACCTATTTTATACTTGCTATGATGATTTCTTGATGTTCTATTGATGTTCTTGACATTCATGAGTGAAATGATGCATATTCTTGTGTTTATCATGTTACAGCTTGTATCTAGGGTTCATAAATGCTATTCTTTGAGCTATTCTTGTTGTTCAAGTTCCTTTGATAATTGATGTGAGATTTTGGGTGTTTTGGACTTGAACTTGGTCTATCTTGCAATTTCCCCCGAAGGGGAATGATTTTGTGGCTCGGGGTGTACCCGCGGTCAGAACAGCGGGTGGTGCGCCTACCGGCGTTCCACCCACGGGGAACGTGAAGGTTGGTGGCAGGGGGGGAGCCACGGGTGGCTGCCTACCCGTGGTTCCACCCGCTGGTACCTGTGTAGGGGGGTGGCGGGAGGACGGGAGGTTGTCCACCCACCGTTCCTCCCACTAGTACGTGATGCTTTGGCCTCCGATTTGTTGAACCGTTGTGCAATTGTGTGTCTCATTTGATGTTTCGTACGTCTAGAACGGTGTCTTAAGTATCAATGATAGGATTATGAGTCTTGAATCATGTTTAAAGGTCCAACCTTGTGATTCGTTGGATTAATGTGAATTCTTTTATGTTCGTTTGAACCGGTATGGTTATCATATTGATTTGCATGCTAGTTACGATGTTGTTGGTACTAGTATGTATATGTTCATTCGTTCTCAATGAAGATTGGTAACTTGTATTCACCAATCATTGTAATCTTTGGATTAAAGTCTATAGTTATTGTGACGTTGTATTGAATGTTCCTGCTATCCTTGAAGTCTTTCGATTGAATCTCTTGTTGTGATCTTGTACATATGTTGTACTCTATTGATTGATCCTTGATTGGGCTATTGATAAGCCTCAATCCTCTGTGTCAATGACTATGTGTTATGATGAAAAGCTGGCGAATATGAGCTGCGTGCTCAAATGATTGGCGGTATACTATCACGTGATAAGTACTTTATTATTATGACATTGCGATGTCTATGAAAAGCAGGCGGAAAAGTTTTTAAATGTCTTAATTAAATACACCCCTTAATTGTACATTTCTCATTTTTTAAAGTTTAGGAACTTAATTACATTTTTGTATAAAATTCAATGACATATTTAACTCTTTAATAGGGCGTTTGGTTAGAGATGGGGAATTACGTGGGAAAAGAATTGCAATTTCATGGGAGAGAATTACTGAAAATAAAGTGGGAATTTAAATTTCAGTGTTTGGTTTACAGGAATAGAATTACTGGAAATTCAATTCCAATGTTTGGTATACATGAGAATTAAAAAGAAATAAGTAGTATAAAGTCAAAAATGTCCATTGTTGTTGTTAGGCATTAATTTTAGGTAGGGGTGTCAATGCGGGCCGGCCCGCACCATTAGGCCCTCCCCAATGCGAGCTTTTTATTTAGTGGGCTTTGCGGGCCGGCCCGCGAAACCCGCGAGCTTGGAACTACACAGCCCAAGCCCGCCCCACGCGGGCTTGCGGGCTGACCCGCAGGGCATCACTTATATTAAAAAATAATAATAAATAGTACATAAACTGATAAACATGATAAAATCGCTGGCCGGCCCCTGAGCTTTTTTTTTAGTATTTAAAAATTTTGAAAATTAATATTTTAAAAATATTAATCTCATACATACATATATATATATGTGTGTGTGTGTGTGTGTGTGTGTGTGTGTATTCAAATGAGGACAAGTATATTATAGAGGACTGTGAGGACAGATGTAGTGTGTGCCTTTAGCCGGTATGTCGTGTGCATGGCCGAATGTAGTCGTGTGCCACAGTTTGTATGTCGCGTGCTAGATTTTTTAATTTATAGAGCCTTGGTTCGAAACCTGATGTTTACATTTATTCTTGTGTGCCATTATGTATTAAGTTGTATGCCTGGTATTAATTTATTATGTGCCCATTATTTGTCCTCACAGTCCTCTATATATTGTTGTCCTCATTTGAACTCAACCCTATATATATATATATATATATATATATATATATATATATATATATATATATATATATATATATATATATATATATATATATTTGTAATACGTCTAGCCTGCTGGCCGGCCCACAGCCCGCGCAAGTTGTGGGTCAATTTTGGCCCGTCCCGTTAGGCCCGTATTTTCACGGGCCTATTTTTTCATGACCCTAACTCGCCCCAATCGTTATGCGTTGGACCCGTGTCCAGCATACTTGCTGGACACGGGTAACAGTGCCGTTAGGCACTGTTATCTCTTTTTTTTTTTTTTTTTTTTTTTTTAATTTCAGACCGCTTCGTTATAGGAGTATATGTTTATAATTTTATTACTATATTATTAATAACTGTACATTCATAACTCCATAACTGTACGTTCATAACTCTATAACTGTACATTCATAACTCCACAACTGTACATTCATAACCTCATAACTGTACGTTCATAACTCTATAATTGTACATTCATAATTTTCGAAGCTCTATGTTCATAATTTTATCATTATATGTTCATAATTGTAAGTTCATAATGTTAGAGCTCTTTGTTCATAATTCGATCAATAACTGTACATTCATAATTTCATAACTCCATAACTGTAGATTCATAACTCCATAACTGTACATTCATAATCTTCGAAGCTCTATATTCACAATTTTAAAGCTCCATGGTCATAATTTTATCACTATATATGTTTATAATTGTAAGTTCATAATGTTAGAGCTCTGTGTTCATAATTTCATAATTGCATAACTGTACATTCATAACGGCATAACTGTACATTCATAATCTAAAAAAAAACAAATAACGCCGTTAACGACAAAACGCGCGCGAATTTTTTTTTTTTAACTAAATGACGCGTTTTTTTTGAAAAACGGCATCGTTTTGGGCCCGTGTCCACAATTCACTGTGAACACGGGTCCAGGGCATAATTTGCCAACTCGCCCCACCGCGGGGCGGGTGCGGGCCAACCCGCGGGCTTCGGCCCATTGTGACAGTACTAATTTTAGGTTAAAAAATGAAGGGGTAATTTTGACTCGTCACTATCTTTTTTTCTTCCTAAAATCTCAGGAATTACAATCCCAGGAGACATGGAATTTTAATTCCATGAAAATGGGGGAATTGCAATTTCTTTCAACTAAACAAGGAAATTTTGTAACCTTTAGAATTAGGTGAGAATTAAGTGGGAAGGAATTCCCTTCAACCTAACGCCCTGTAAAGCTACAATTGTACTCTCTTGAATAATTTAAAAGCTTATTTGAGCTTCTCTTAAATTCCAATCAACAAACCATGCAAATGAACAAGAATGGCAAAAGCTTTCAAAGAAAATATTCGTTTTTCATTTCAATGAATCAGGATTTCCAGTTGGGGTCAAACACAATAGATGGCGCCAGTGCCTTAATAAATAAAAAAAAAAAAATTGAGCCAAAACCGGCGCGGCCCATCGTAGCATATATACTTGATACATATGTATATAGTGAACAAATAAAAAACAGTTTCCCTGGCTGTACAACTCAACTCATTCGTTTCCACCAAGCATTACCTCAAACAAACAAAAAATCATTTCCAGTAGAAGTATGGGAGTATGGGTTTAGCACTATTTACTGGTGGCAGGCTTGACCCTTCTCCTCTTCAATGTATTGAGAAAATGAGCAAGAGGCATATCATCCATAATTCCTGCCTCTGATGTCGGAGGGGAAGGTCCGAGTCCAAGTCCATTTCCATCCCCTTGGATTCCACAGCCTCTTGAAGTAGTAGGTGTGTGTATATTACACTCCGGGATAGCACCACTTTCATTTGAGTTATGATCACTTCGCCTAACAGATTTTTTAAGAAAGGCAGCAAGAGTAATGGAGTCATCATCCTCTGTTTCTGCCAGCTTATTTGAGTGATCCACATCTCTGTGTTTAAGGCCTTTCTTTTTACCTTGCATGCAACACCTGGAAGTTCTCAAGTTGTTTGAAGGTGATGAACGATCGTGAGACACTTCTACCTGTTTAGCACCAGACTCCAGCTCAGAATTCTCTTCGAAAGATAGTGAAGAATCGTATAGCTCCCCCGATGGATCAGAGTCTAGGTTGCTTCCAGGAAGTTCTCGTAAAGGACCTTCCCGTTTACGTGAAGTAGGAAAGGGGTGATTTCCTTCGCTAACATATAGATCGCTACAGTTCTTTCTTGGGCGTCTTTTGCTCCTTTTCCTAGACTTCATAGCTTTTCCACCAAGTGTCCTAGCATCAGAAATTGAATTTGGAAAAGAGGAAGCGTCAAGTTTTGCATCATTGTCACTCCCTGAGTCAAACTCAGTTCCCCTTGTACTTCTCTTGAAGATAATATCATCTCCATTTGTTGTTTCAATCTCATCACTACCAGAAATCTCTGGAACTTCAACATAAGGTCCACGTTTTCTCTTCTTTCTAGGAGGCAATTTAGAAGTTCTATTATTCATAGCAACACTGAATTCCAGTCCTCCCCCCAGTTCATTGCCATTACATAACATGCCTGGATTTGCAAAAGGAGGACGCTTTCTTCTGCGGTTGGTGCATATTTTTCTTTTAGGCTGCCGCCTGCTCCTTCTGGACTTGTATGTGATACCATATCTGCGATTCTCAGCTATTGTTGGATCATCTGAAGACATGTTGCTGCAAATGAAAAGAAAAATAAATCACATTGATATCATACAAACACCACTTGCCACACTGCTGAAACATATTCTGGAAAGGATGCCATGGTGAGTAGAATGCCATCTGATAGAAAAATCAAGGAATACTTCAAGCAGCTCTTATTCAATAATAATCTCAATACTACCAATGCCATTCCCCCCCCCCCCCCCCCCCCCCCCCCCCCCCCCCTCTCAAAAAAACACCAAACTTTATAATCCAAAACAAATTCCCCAGTGATGTGGTAATAAACCCCAACCCCATCATCCACCTCCCCACTTTAATCCCAAAAGACCTCGTAGAAAACATACCCAGAAGATACATGACCAAGTATACTCAGTGAAGAAGAATTCATTTATTCATTGGTGTGTGGTAGGGTGAAAGTTCAAGTAGGCAATCATAACATACCTTGATGCCATCTTCCGTTTCCTAGAAGGTTCAGAGCCAGATGCCTGGAGGAGTAATGGTACTGGCGCAAAGTCATCCGGTTTAAGGGAAGGTCGTTCAGACTCCCTGTCAACAAAGTTGGATATGAGAGCAACCTTCTGTATTTTTCTAGCTTCCCGCAGCAAAGGCACTTCCTTTGGAAATAGTACCTTCCATCTCCTAAAGAAACAAAGGACTGATGAGTAGAATGGACAGCATAATAGCATTCAGGCCAATAGAAGTTTGTTTCTATAAATATTTTCTATAGCTATCAATATCAGGAGTCAGGACTCATACCTCCTACACTGACTATCAGTGCGTGGAGCAACACAAGCAGCAACTTTGGACCAGGAATATCCATGTTCTTGGATTGCAGCTTCCAACTTCAAATCCTCTTCTCCAGTCCATACATTCAGATTCAAAGAAGGATCTAAGCTATTGACCCATCTGCAATGAGAACAAGAAAGCTCCAATATTTAAGTGAAAAGCCAATTTTACACAACCATTATAAAGCTTAGATGCATAAAAAGTACCTTTCCCTACACTGCACATGTGTCCGCCCAGGTACGTATTGAGCTATCTTCCTCCAAGTTTTTGGCCCAAAAAGCATTACAGCAACTTTCAAGCGTTTATCTTCATCAGCAGTCCATTTCCCAACCCTTTGCCGAGCAGGATGAAGAGTCTTAATCCACCTGCATGATTTGGACAAATCAATCACCTTTAATTTATATGAAAGCATTCATTATATCAAACAAATAAGAAGCATTTTGGCAAAGGACTTAGAACTAAGAGGATTTGCTATATGCGGAAACTATCTACCAATTTGTTTTTCCCATTTTATTTCTTCTTTCTTTCCTCGCTTGCTATGGAGAAGATATAAGCAAGATAGAACTATTTATTAAAAGTTAAAAAAAAAAAAAAAAAAAAAAAAAGAGGAAAATTTGGTCTAAGTTCTGTTTTCCATTTCTTCTCTGTTGTTACGTTATTATAAAGATATAAATACCACCATACATATTACAGACTTAAGAATACAGTAACTTCATTAATACCTTGAAGTAAATCTGCATAAGTATACTCTATGTCATTCAACTGCAATGTGTAGTCAAAGGCTCAAATACTCATATAACTACAAATTTACTTTCAACGACATGTGAATCCATTTCACAACAGATTATGCAGAATAAATGAGAACACTTGAATTTCATTAAAAAGTATCAATCATAACCTTAATGTGGCAGTTACCTCAGATCAAATTAAGCGATATAATTCTGCAAAAACTAAGATTTCCTAGTGCCAATATCACATAGAATAGTTTGATTACCTCAACCTCAATAATAAACATGCCATGAGAAACTCTAACCATTAAAAAAGATAACTGACCTATTGGAGCACTGGGTACCTGTCCGTCCTTCAAGGGAAGCAGCAACAACCTGCCAATTACTCTCACCAAAAGCTTCCACAGCAGCTCTCAGTTTATTATCCTCCTCCTCAGTCCACTCCCTTTTAATTATTGAAGCATTTAGGCTCCTTTGATAGCGTGCTAAGCACTGAAATGGAGTTCTGTTAGTTCCTAAGGATAAGGCAATATCAATCCAGTTACTGAGACCCTTTTGTTGCACAATATGCAAAAGGTTCTTATCCTCCACAACACTCCAAGGTTCCTGATTGATTAAGGGGTCTTCCCAGTTCAACCATCTGCAGAATGTTAGAAACTAATTACATCAATTTCTATTACTCAAACAGTCAACAGAAGGATCAAATACTACAAGCTTCCTCAATTATGTACAAGGATGAGTGTTGAAGTTGACAAGTCCTGGCAAGAAAATCTACCATATCCAATGACATACAGTTGTAATGATGAAACTCACCCCCCCCCCCCACCCCCACCCCCCCAAAAAAAAAAAAAATCTTCAATTAATATACCAGAGTTAAAACTAATAAAGTAACTAAAGAAAGAGGTTACACAAGATACCAATCCAACCAAAATGAACCTCATACACTCTTTCTGGACCATGTGAGTCATATAAAAAGAACTCAGATCCAAGGTTTAAAAAAAAACACTTGTTGGGTGGGGTACAATTGGTACGAAGGCATTTTGTATTGGAGAGGCAGGGCATAAGCCTACGCCTCAAAATAGACCCCACAAAAGATCAAATATATTAGTTTTTTAGTTATTTATTTAATGGAACACCAAATTTAATTAGTCATCTATAATTTTTAAAATAAACTTTTAATATATTAATTATTTAAATCAAATGTATAAGGGTCTGTTTGGAAACCCGGAAAATGACTTCTGGAAATCATTTTCCGGGTTTTGGGTGTTTGGCTAGGCTGAAAAATGAATGGTCAAAGGAAAATTAAGAGAAGTCAATGGAAAATGAGCCCAAATTTCTGGAAAATGACTTCCCCTTTTTTTGGGGGGAAGTCATTTTCCATCTTCTCCACACACTTGCTTACCTTCAATTCCGCCTCCTCCTTCAACGCAGAAACAACTCCATGTCTCCACCAACAATGTTTCCGGCGGAAACCAGACGGAAACATTATTCTGGAAAAAAAAAAAAAAAAAAAAAACGTGAAGATGGAAACCAGAGAGAACTTCTCTCTGGTTTCCGGCGAGGGAAACCAGAGAGAACGTCTCTCTGGTTTCTTCCGTATTTTTTTTTTAATTTTTTTTAACTTTGTAATAATTAATATTATTTGATTTTAAAAAATAAATTTTATTATAATTTTTTTTATTTTAAATAAAATAATTAATTATATAAAATGGTTAATTATACAATTCTATCTCATTTTCCGAAAATGAACCAAACACACAAAGATTGTTTTCTGCCGTGCTGCCAAACACAATAAAGAAAAATGTTTTCCGGAAAATGACTCATTTTCCAGAAGTCATTTTCCTGCTTTCCAAACGGACCCTAAATTTTAAATATACGATAATATATATGTTATAATGTTATTATCAATTACTCCCTCCGTCCCATTTCACCTATCCTATTTACTATTAATTGGTTAGACCAACTCTTTCTTCTTTTTTATTTTCTTGTTATTTTTAAATTTGATTGTGTTCAATAGTACTTTTAGTGTAGTTTCTAAATATATAAATTTTATATACCAATACTAAATATTATGAAAAACTGAATTGCAAATAACTTTAGTCAAGCCTCATTAACTGAATCAAACACATAAAATGGGACGGAGAGAGTATCAATCATGTAATTAATACTTGAGAGTGTAAGCAATATTTGAGAGAGTTGTAGAGTTCTAGAATTCTCTCCTAGTTTCCAGGGATTCTAGAGTCTGTAATTAATATCTCCCAGTCTCTTAGTCTTATGGAGTACCCTCGGACTCCATCTTCCTGTCATCTCTATCCCAGACAACCATAGCAAGAAAAAATTAACAAAGGAACTATTGAAGAACAAGGGAAAAAAAAATTAAGCAAGAAGAAGACCCAAAGAAGTTGAAGCGCCATTGCTAGAGAAGTCAGAAATTAGTCTAAAACGGGCAGTCGGGTTCCCACAAGGTGGGAGTGCGGAGGAGGTTTATTCAGATGTGTTGACAGGAAGCACCGCTCCACCTCAAAAAGCCTCAAGAGCGCACTCCAGGGCCTACGCCCGTTGTTATGCAATGAGGGCACACACCCTGGTGTTACTTGTGCTCACCTCAAGCTGAGGTGCATCTCATAAAAACCTTTTTACACAATGCTTAGATCAGTCTTTGGATCCTAAATCTTATAGACATGTAGTGCATAACAACAAATGATTCTCTGTAATTTATGCATATATTTAAATACCTTGTTTGACATTCAGCACCAGAGTGCCTAGGAACATACATTGAAGCCAAACGATCCCAATTAACCTTGGGTAAAAACAGCCTCATCATTTCAGGGGTAATATCAAGGTCCTTTATTGATAGAATATTGCTATCAATATTAGTCATATCTCCAAAAGATCCGTCCATATCACTGCATACACACACACAAAATGATTATTATCAAACTAAAGCCTAAAAACTAAAAATGTCATCTCGTATAATCCAATATGATCCAATGTAATAAGCCAAAAACTAAAAATGTCATCTTGTATAATCCAAAATGATCCAACGTAAATAAGCCATCGGCCATCACAAGGAACAGGATGCCTAAAGCACAGACTTCTTTTCTTTACAAGTTTCTAGAAATCACCAGATAAGATACAATAGTAGGTATCAACTTTATTGCTTAATAAATAATAACCAATGAAAGACCTATAGCTATGTACTTCATCTACTGATGATGAAATGCATATGATGTCTGAGTCTCACCTACAACTGCTATTATATATACAAGTATATGTGTATTGCCAAATTGTATAATCTTCAATGTTTATTCATGAATTGCAATGTAATCACCAGCTAATATGAAAGACAAAATACATATATCTCCATTCTAGTATCTCAAATATATAGCCAAATTCAATGAATTTTAGTTTTTTGTCTTCAACCATCAAAAACATATAGAAGTTGAACAAAAGAAAATGGTGAGAAAAATGCTTGAAGCCAAGGACTAAAATCAAATACATGTGGTATGGGCAAAAAAAATAAGGATTACATCTCAGAAATGACATATGCTATGTGAAATTCAGCTTACAAACTGTTAGAAGATCATACCTTAGATCAATTGCACGTTGAAACATAGTTTCTTGGAATTGTTGCTTCACACCCTTCAGAAGATTCTCCCTTTCTTCCTTTGACCACTTTTCTCGATTCACAGAGACAGGAAACTTCTCTGAAGCATCTCTATAACTAGCAACTAGGGAATTCTCAGGTGGTGCATAATACAAAGCAGAAGATTTCTTCTCACTCGGCTGAAAGAACAAATTTATATTCAGATAAATTGTAAAACATCATAAAAATGCTCAAAATATGTTACATCTCCCAGTCATCAACAAAATAAAGATGAAAAGTCATATAGAGTATATCACCTATTATATTATAAATATAAAAACAATTTAAGAACAAATCTATATACATATTACATACTGACCTTAGAATTAACCCTTTGTCTTGGTAATATCAACTGGACACGTGCATCCTTTTTCTGTGCCAAGGCATGCCCAGTTCTCTTTCGGCAAGAAACCTGATAGTCTTTCAAGATTTTAACCCGATCCTTAAGTTTTTTCAGTTCTTCAATCCTTGCTTCAACATGAATCATTTTACTTCGAATAAGTTTCTGGAAAGCCCTATTCTTCTTTATTGCATCCACAAAAGCTTGTGCTGACTTAGGGAAGCCAGAACTTTCAGATGATGCATTTTCAGCGCCACCATCCTGGGGTATAGCACCTTCTGAAATCGGAAGGGCACTGTTATTTCCATCTACACAAGTGGGAAACCCTTCCCCAGCATTAGTTCTCTCTAGAAAGAAATTATTGCAACTTTCCTCTTCTGAGGTTATGTTAGTAACACCAACCTGCTCAGTATTATGCAACTCTTTATCCAATTCCTCTTTTGTAGTATCTGCATATCAGAGTGAAAGAAGGAAATCATTTTTGTTTTGTAACCGGATAATCAGATGGCATCATCATATTTTAGGCAATGTTGAATACTATAGTAAATTTAAAATTTAAAAAAAAAAAAAAAAAAAAAAAAAAAAAGATTCAAAATTGTGAATGATTCTTCATTAAGGCAGATTCTAAGAAACTTGAAAAAGGAGGAACAAACTAACAAAATAACCTACCGTCATAATATGACGCAAATCGTCGTTCAATAGCACGGAGCGTTTCGATATCATCTTCAGACTCATTCCCACTCTTAGTGGGGAATAGCGAGCATATAGGCCTCATATCCAGAGGCACCTGAACATCAGTGGAAAGTGCAAACCGCTTCTGAATATCACGAACCAGCTCAACATCATCCACCCCGTCGTCGGTGTCAGGGGAGGATGGGACACTATTGCTGACGGAGCGGCCGGAGAAATCATCGTCAGCGTGGCCGGGGCTGGCTCCGGCCAAAACGCAGGCCCTCTTTAGGGCTTCCATGTCGGCTTCGAATCCGTCATCGCCGTCGAATTCTTCATCGCTATCGGAAGCCATCTCCAAATCTCACAGAGAGTTTAGCAATTCGTCTTCCAAATCGAAGCTAATGGATGTTGCAATCGAAGAGATCGCTAAAGAAAACGAAATAAATGCTTTTAAAAATTTTAAATAAATAGTGCATTGGGTTTAAGGTTTAAGGATGGCGCAATTGAGCGTTAGGGTTTATGCCCTAAATTGAACGAGAATGAATATTGGCGATTTGGCGGCTTGGCGGTAACAAGGACTGTACTCTGTAGTATATTGATTGATTCTAAATGCCTCTGAACCGGGTTTTAGACATTTGGGCTTAAGAGGTTCTCATCAAATTACGGCCCAATATTCTTGGAAATCTTTTGAATTTGATTTGGCAATTTATATCCGGCAAATTATATTATGCACCGCGATTATGCACCGCGCATCTTTTTTTAAATGAAAATAAACAGTGTTTGTTTCTGCCGTTTCGCACCCTTTTGCAAAAAGTAACTCTGTTATTCAGTGTTATTTTGTATACACTGCAGTTTCAGTTCAACACAACTACAGTTTCATTTCGATATAACTATAGTTTCATTCGATATTTATAGACTTAAATGTGTGAAAATGTTATTTAATTTTATTTTACATACACTATAGTTTCATTAAAACACAACTACATGATCATTTTGATATAATTACAGCTTCATTGTACAATATACACTCAAATATGTGAAATGTTATTCAGTTTCATTTTATATACACTGCAGTTTCATTTCACTATAACTAAAGTATCATTTTGATATAAGTGCAGTGTCGGTTTAGATATACTATAGAGTCAGTTGTTGTTTGATACACCAAACAAGCGGACTCCGTTAACTCTAACGGCGGGCCGTTTCTTTACTTAAAGAAACGGCGCCGTTTTTTACCGCGGTGCACATGCACCGCGGTCTATAATATAACGACTGTTTATATCCTACACCACGGCGCGCGTTGCACTGTGCGCCCAGATGCAAAACGACGTCGTTTTAATATTTTTTTTTTTTTTCTGAAATTTCGCGCCCTAGTGAATGGCAGTAATTTTTTCTTTAAAAAAAAAACCCGTTGTTCAAAAATGTACATAATGTTATACTACACATAATTGTATACATGAATGTACATAATTATATAACAAAATATACATACTCTTTTTAAAAGATAATACACATAATCTAACATAATACATAATAAACATAAATTTTTAACATAATACACATCAACTCTTAACATAATACACACAAATTTTCTGATTCGGATGTACATAATTGTATAAAAAGAATGTACATAATTGTATAAAAAATGTACATAACTGTATGAACAAATACACATAATTGTGTGAACAAATACACATAATTGTGTGAACAAATACACATAATCACAGCAACTTCCTACCGCGCCTCCCAAAACGACCCCAAAACGACGTTGTTTTGGGAGGCGCGCGGCGCACAGTGCTACGCGCGCTGTGATGTAGGGTATAACAATTGATTTGATTTTAATGGCAAATTATGCCGTGGACCAGGTCCAAAATGCGCGTCTGGAATAACGGTGTCGTTATTGTCATCATTCTTTCGGTCAATGATATTTTTTTTGAATATAGAGTTCAAAAAAAGTGTTATATTGTTGAATATAGCTAGAGTTTTGTAATTGTGAATATAGAGTTCAAAAATTGTGAATATAGAGTTCTGTAATTGTGAATATTGAGTTCTATAATTTTGTATATTGAGTTCTAAAATTGTGAATATAGAGTTCTAAAATTGTTAATATAGAGTTCAAAAATTATGAATATAGAGGAACAAATTCTCAAGACAACCGGCAAGGAATGAAGCATTTTTTTTTTAAATTCAGACTTCAAAACGACGCCATTTTGGACGCAAGTCCACCTTGCAAGGTGGACCCAAGTCCATGGCATAACTATTGGCAAATTATATTGTGGACCATAAATCGATGTTTATTTTTAATATATTGAAAATTCATTATTTTTGTATTGAAAGTTCTTTATTTGGTCAATTGTTATATCGTGCACTATGGCGCACACACTAGTATAAATTTGAGAATATAAGACCTACTTTCCGAGACACCTTTACGAAAGTGTTGTAGAAAGAAAATGGTAAAACTTTCCGCGTCACCAACCGGGTAAAGGTGCCTCGGAAATTATATATTATTAAAAAATAATAGGAAAATCCGCGACACCAACTGGAAAGGGGTGTCGCGGATATTATACTATTAAAATAATAATAAGGGTATCCGCGGCACCCGCTATAGAAGGTGCCGCGGATATTTTATTATTAAGGAGCATTGTGCGCCCTAAAAATTCCCTGTTTCTTATGTACATATTTGTATAGTAGAATACACATAGCTCTGTTTGACAAAGCTTATTTTAAGCTACTAATAAAAGCTCTGTTTGGTAATGTTCCCAAAATAAGTTACTAGCTTCTTAACTTTTTTTTTTTTATCTTTATCCTTATTATTTTAAAGAAATGACATACTTTATCTTTCTCAATTAAAACCCTTTTCTCTTCTCAGCAACTTTCACAACACGAAAATCCCTCCATCTTCATTCGCACTCCACTCCCTTCATCTTCATTCGCACTCCTCTCCCATCATCTTCATTCGCAGTCCATCGTTCATCAACGAAAATTTAAGTCAGACCTCTATTGAGATGAAGGATATTCGCAACAATATTGCTACATCATTATGGGATGCTAGATCATTATTATGCTAATATTTTTATTTCAAAATGTTAAATTTTTTTGAAGACAAAATGTCAAATTTTAATATGTAAACAAACTACTTTAAATTTGTTGAAGATGTCATTTTTAGTCTTTTTACATTTATCAGCTTATCAAAAAGTTAATTTTACCAAACACTTTCAATCATAACAACTAACTTAACAGCTCTTCAGTTTTCAGCTCCTAGCTTATAGCTTTTCAGCTTTCAGCTCTTAGCTTATAGTTTTTCAGCTAGGTTTGCCAAACATAGCCATAAACTCCTAACATAATACACATAATCGTAACATAATACATAATACACATAAACTCTTAACATGATACACATAAACTTTTAACATAATACACATAAACTCTTAACATAATACACATAAACTCTTATCTTAGGGGGCGTTTGGTTTACGGAATGTTAGATTGCTAGGAATGTTAGATTCTTGTGTTTGGTTTAAAACTAAGATATGTAAATAAGACAATGGTAATAATACAAATTGATTAAAATGTCAAAAGCTCAAAATTTGTAATAAGGCAAGGGAATGTGAGATTACCTAAGAAATTGGAGGGTATCTCACATTCCCTTCCAATAGCTAAAAACTTGATGTGGAGGTTATGTGACATCCCTGGAAAAATTACATAACCAGAACCAAACATAAAAATCTTATATTTCCAAGCAAATATAACCTTAGTTATCTTATATAACTTGAACCAAACACCCCCTTAACATAATACACATAAACTCTCAGGGCGCACAACGCATTGTGCACCCCTGGTGCATGATATATTGATATAATAAGCCTTATTTGGTATACTACCAAACAATACACGAATAATGAAACATCTTAAAATGACCTTGTGATTCACTGGTACTAAGTTATTTCTTTATGTGGGAGGTTATGGGTTCGAGCCTTGGTAGATGCAGACTTGTAATTACCATTTTATCTTTCTTATGATTATTACTAGTTCTTTTACGCGCTTTGCACGAATGGAATAATGCCCAATGATTATTTTTAAATATGTATTTCAAAGTATATCAATGCAATATTATATCGAAGATGTTCATGCATAGGTAAATAAATATTAAATTTGTTTATTTAAATCGGTAATTTAAAGTATATAAATGCAAGATAATATATGAGAGATTGATTATATTGTTACTAAAATAAATATTTGCAACTTTGTAATAACGTTAATCTAAATACTTAGTCTAAAAACGATAATCTAAATAAATAATATTTTTTGTTTTAATTTATCTAATTCTTCTTAATTCTCTTTTGGGTAGCATTGTCATTGTCTTCATTTTCAGTACTTGTCCTTCTTTTTTTTTATTAGTAGTGTGTCATGTGCAATTGGGTTACTGCTGGTAGAATAGATGGATTCGTCGTACAATGAGATTATGGTGTAGGAAGCTTTAGATTTGCTTTGTTGTGTATATGATGGGATCTTAGTTGTACTATTAACTCTTTATCTTACAAGCACCTATTGATATTTGGTAGTTGTAGTTTTTCCCCTACATATTTCATGCGTTGTGAGATGTGTGTCTTAAGTTATCATGTGAAAGTATTAAACAAAATATTAATATTTATTATATTTGTATAAAATACTTGGTATATATATATATATATATATATATATATATATATATATATATATATATATATATATATATATATATATATATATATATATATATGTTCAGGTCCATTTAAGTGTTTCTCGTGCGGTTGTGCGGGTGATTAATGTGCGCGAATTTTGTACTTAGGCCTTGTTTGGTTATTGGCGGATCCGCCGGTTTCAGCATTTTGACCATGTCAAAACGCTAAAAACTATATTTGGTAAATGGCGGTTTGGAGCAGCGGATTTGCTCCAAATCGCCAAAATCTGAAACCCTGCTATGTGCAGCGTTTCAGAATGGCGTTTCGGGCTTTTGTCCAAAAGACCCTTAATTCTATATATTTTTTTTTTGGAATAAGGGTCAAATAGGCCACTCAACTGCACACAAAATTGCAATTAGGCCATTGAACTAAAAGAGAATGCAATTGAGCCATTGAACAACACAAAAACATGCAATTTAGTCCAAAATGACTTGTTTACCTGTTGTAGCAAGTTACCCATTTTTTAATTAATTTTTAAAAATAATTTTTAATTTTTAATAAATAATTAATTTAAATTTAAATTTAAAAAAAAAAAAAAACAGCCGGCCGGAGACGATTCCGACTTCGTCTCCATCGCCGGAGACGAACCTCCGTCTCCAGGTAGCCATGGAGACAAAGACCTTCGTCTCCGGCTATGGAGACGAAGATCTCTTCGTCTCCAGCTATGGAGACGAAGATTTCTTCGTCTCCATAGCCGGAGACGAAGGTCCCCTTTGCAGCCGGAGACGAAGAGATCTTCATCTCCATAGCTGGAGACGAAGGTCCCCTTCGCAGCCGGAGACGAAGAGATCTTCATCTCCATAGCCGGAGACGAAGGTCCCCTTCGCCTGGAGACGGAACCTTCGCCTCCTGGCCATGGAGCTGAAGGGTGTCGTCTCCATAGCCGGAGACGAAGCCGGCCGGATGGGTAACTTACTACAACAAGTAAACAAGTCATTTTGGGTTAAATTGCATATTTTTGTGTTGTTCAATGGCTCAATTACATTCTTTTTTAGTTCAATGGCCTAATTACATTTTTATGTGCAGTTGAGTGGCATATTTGACACTTATTCCTTTTTTTTTTTTTTTTTTACTTTTTGTTTAATAATTTTAACAGAAGCCCCGAGGCTTCTAAATAAAGAAACCTGAGACTTCTTTTTTCCTGCTCATCCGATGTGGGACATCGGATGGGCCGGAATGAATAAGGGGCGTCGCCCCCCTTTTAATGGGGAGCTCAACGCCTCCATTTCCTTCACATTTCATGTGGGATCAAAGATCCCACATCAATTTTAGTCTTTTTTTTAGTAATTTTATTATTATTATTATTATTATTATTATTATTATTATTATTATTATTATTATTATTATTATTATTATTATTACATCAATTTGTTTATTATTATTATTATTATTATTATTATTATTACCCTTTTGGTCATTTTACATATTAACCGCTAATCTAAACAGCTAATTCTACCAAACGTTTTAATACAAACCGCTAGTACAATTCGAGGGTCAAACCCGCTAATACAATCCGCTATTTGATAACCGCTAATACAATCCGCTACCGCTAACCGCAGATAACCAAACAAACCCTTAATGTGCGTGAGTCTTGTGCTTAATGTGCGTGAGATTTGTGTTTAATGTGCGTGAGTGTGTAATGTTTAATGTGTGTGAGTTTTGTACTGAATGTGCGTGAGTCTTGTGCGTAATGTGCGTTAGTCTTGTGCGTAATGTGCGTGAGTGTGTATGTACTTAATGTGAGTTGTGGAAACTTTAAAGTGCATGAGTTTTATGCTTAATGTGCATGGGTTTTGTGCTTAATGTGCGTGAGTCGCGTGCTTAAGGTGTGTGAGTTTTGTACTTAATGGCCCTGTTTGGTAAAATGGCTGTTAGCTGATAGCTGTTAACTGTTAGCTGATTGTGTTAATTAGAGGGTACAAATAGTTGATAACATTAGCTGATTGTAGAAAACTGTTTGGTAAATTAGCTGTTAGCTGATAGCTGTTTGGTATAATTTCTTTTCTCAAAAAGCTAATTGAAAAAGTTGCTTGAAGTAGCTTTTTGAATTTTAGCCTTTTAGAGTAAAAAAAAGCTAATTAACCAAACATTTATATTGATATTTTAACTAAATCAAACAATTAATAGTGGTCAAATAAGCCAAAATTGGCCTATAGGCCAATTTTTTACCAAACAGGGCCAATGTGCGTGAGTGTGTACTTAATGTGAGTTGTTATTAAAACTTAAGGTGCGTGTGCTTTTGTGCTTAACATGCGTGAGGCTTGTGCTTAACATGCGTGAGACTTATACTTAACATGTGTGAGGCTTGTGCTTAACATGCGTGAGGCTTGTGCTTAACATGCGTGAGGTTGTGTTCTGAAGGTGTTTTGTTTGTGTGCTTAATGTGCGTGTGTTGTGTACTTTAAGTGCGTCAGATTAATGCTTAACGTGCGTCCACCCGCACAACCGCACGGAAAAGCCTCAAATGCATCTCATCCCTTCCCTATATATATATATATATATATATATATATATATATATATATATATATATATATATATATATATAGGCGGGTTCAGGTGCGCCAGTGTCTTACGGTGCGGCAACACCAATAGTTCAACAAATATGCACCATCAACGTTAGGAAAATACACCACACAAAACAGAGTAAACAGAGTCCTGCATCACCAAACACACACCATTAGGTGTGAGTAAAAACACCATACACTGTTTGGAAATACACCATTGGGGGTGGTGAGTTATATGATGTATTTTTTTGAGTCTGTTGTGTATTTTGTGATGTTTTATTGCATTTCATTGTGGTGTGTTTTTATTACACTGTTGGGTGCATATTGTTAACACTGTTGGTGTATTCTGAAATTTGATCGCACGGTAAGACCCCGCCGCATATGAGCGCTCTTCTATATATATATATATATATATATATATATATATATATATATATATATATATATATATATATATATATATATATATATATATATATATATATATATATATATATATATATATAAGATCCATTTAATATTTTTAATGGTCTAGATTAGATTAAGTGTGTGCGAATTTGCACACATTTAATGCGCGTTCGCACACGCTTAATCTAATCTAGACCATTAAAAAATATTAGATGGATGCACATGATGTGTTCTCACGTTCTCACCTAAGCACATGTTCTCACTAGAACCCTACCATATATATATAATGTAAAAAGAAGGCAATGGACAATATAGTGAATATAATAAAGAAAATAATATAATAGAGGGTAAATAAGGAAAATCATTAAAAAAATACTAAAATCAAAATAATATGAACCATTCATTTTAAGAAACAAGACTATCGACATTTTTTTGTTCCAGATAAGGGCATAACATTATTGGCTCGTATTAAAATGATGATAGATGTAGATGTAGATACAAAGACAATTTAGTCTTTATTTATTTATTCTCTTTGAATTCTCAATCATTCTATTTCTTCATACCAAACAATGTAAGTTAAATTATCACTTTTGTTGATGAAGAAACATGCAAAAAAAAATACATCCTAACTTTTGATTATTAGTGGGCATAAGCCGTAGAAAGCGAATAATTTTACAATCATAAATAATGATACTTCAAGCATAAATATTAAATCATCGTTTTTATAATTATTATAACAATCAATAACAATATCAAGAAAGATTGAATTAAGAACTTCACGAATAGCTTAGTTAGTTCTCAGCTGATACATTACAGATCATTTACAGTTAAGAAAAAACTGAATTAAAAACTTGACATTTGGTATCTTATTTGGCTTCATTCTTTAATTAAGCGGTTTCTCTTATTCTCTGATAGGGTTTTCGCAAACCTGCAAAAATCCATAACATAGAATGTTAGTTCCAATAAATATATAACACATGCATAAATGATAATATAGCACAATAATAAAACTAAAGTCAAAAGGCCAAGACCTTTTCAAGGCTTGTTCATTTGTCCCACGTTTAGGAACAGGCTTATAGTGTCCAGTCAAAAGATCCAATTTGGAAACAGGTTTCCTCAGCAACTCTTCCCCAACTTCTTGCAATCTCTTCAAATTCTCCTCCGTCGTCACATCAACCGAGGCCAAATCTCCCTTTAACTTATCTTCCTGCACCCATTCATTACCCACGTTACGTTGTCATACTATTATATTCTTCGAGTTTAATAATATAATAATAGGGACAGGTTCCGTGCGGACACTAGTGCAACAATCAGTGTTGCAAAAATCGGGCCTAGGCATGATTAATCGGCGTCTAGGCGCCCTAGGCGGTCCAGGCACCTAGAGGGCTAGCCGACCTAGGCGTCCGCCTAGGCGCCCTAGGCGGTCCCAGGCGCCTAGAGGGCTAGCCGACCTAGGCGTCCGCCTAGGCGCCCTAATCGGTCCCAGGCGCCTAGAGGGCGCCTAATGATTTTTTTAACCTTGACAACAATGTAGTCACTCATCATTAGTTACGCATAAATGTACCACAAAGTGTTTGAAATTGCACCATTAAGTGGTTTTTTTGGTGTATTGGTGCATTTTCAAATACTGCATGATACATTTTTACCTACCTAATCGTGAATCTGCACAAGTTACATGGAAAGTATTGTCCGCATTTGAACCAGTATCTATAATAATAATAGTGAAAACATTATATATATAATAATAATAATCTGATCTGACTTGAATTCGGAGGTAGTTGTTTCCGGCATCGAGGGAGTGAAAACTAGTGGCGATGTGATAATCCACCATGTCGGAGTTGCCTTGGGAGAAAACATCAAGCAAAGGGTGGTTGCCGTCGCCGTGAGCCAACCGTCCGACGATGCCCCAGTCGGCGGCCATTTTTGCAGTGTATTTCTGGCAATAGTTTGAAGATCCTGTTGTAACGTTTATCCGTTACTATTATTATAACATTAGGATAAGTTATGATAATATTCAGTATTTGATATGTAGTGCAACACTAATAACCTAATAACTAGACTACCATTATGATTAGGAGTCTGGTTAGGGTTTAGGAGACCTAAAGACAATCAACCACAATGATGGCCAGTGGTTATATAAGGTCACTAGTCCTCTCACTGCTCACATTACATACCTCATACACCATCTAGAGAGAGCTGAGTAAAGTGAGAGACAAAATACTCGTTATCTCTGCAGCAGTCCGGATCGCTCAACCGTAACAGAAACTATGGCTGGAGGTTAGTCGATCCTATGATCACATATTCTTTGATGCATGTGATATTTTAGTCTAACAGTTGGTATCAGTCGCCATAAATAATCTCTGCCTAGTTTTTTTTTAATTGCTTAAATATTTGCATATTTTATATACTTTGTTATATAATTGAGATTATGTGAATATTCTTTAGTATGCAATTATATTGTCTGGGCTGCTGGAAATTAAGTTTTTATTCCGCATTAAGAAACAAAAAAAAAACAAAAAAAACAAAAAAATTGGATAATTATTTTGGCCTACTGCTTCGCACGTGTTCAGTCATCGGCGGCTATTGTTGATTGGAGGAGATAGATGTTTTTTTCCGTCATTTTCCCGTCGTCTTCTCATTCAGCACAATCAACGATGGTTTCCGGTGATGGCGCAGCTCAATCGGCGACGAAGGCACGGCCTCAAGGAACGCCGTGTTCTGCACGTCGTCGGCTGGACTGGGTTGCATCGCGGTAGTACGACGGAAGACGGCGGCCGGTGGCGTTGGTGTTGCATTGCGGGCTGGTGGCGGCAGCGACGCTGGGTCTCCCGGCGACGTTGTCGCAGTCTGACCTCCTTGCGGTGACGCCGGCGACCCTTGGCTGCTGATCGTCGATGCTGCTGACCTCCCTGGTCTCTGCGTTGCGCCACTGCCTCTTCACGAAGCAGATTAGTGAAGAAGATGATGATGATGTGTTAATGGGCCAGGTCTGGCCCAATTTGGGCTAGACCTGGGCTCATTAAGGAAAAAAAAATTATTATAAATTTTCTTTTTAACTGGGCCTGTTTTGGTTTTGGGTCAAATTTGAATTGATATTTGGACTACATCAATTCATTCAGATTAACATCTTCATCATATTTGGACTTCTTCTAATTAAATTATCCAATTGAATTTTTTTTTTTATTAAGTCTATTATTAAATTATTATTCAACTTTGAATAATTATTCAGTTTTTAATTTTTCAGTTGAATTTTAATTTAATAATGTTTTTCAGTTTAAATTGTATTAAGTGTTGCAATTTAATTATGGAGTATTTGTGAGTAATATGCATAATCTGAGCATGCTATTTATCTCTTTATTGCAATAATTATTTGACTGTTATAATTATGCCTGTAGAAAAGCATGTTCATTAAGAAAAATTTAGAGCCTTTTAGGTCTGAATTATATGCTATGCCTGAATTAGTGCCTTTTAGGTGAATTAGTGCCTTTCAGGTTAGATTATGCATATTATTACTCAACCTTCAGTTATTACTCCACTCGTGTTTTATAAAGTTCCTAAAGCACATTAAGTACATAAACAATTCGTAGTTTTACCCTATTCAAAGCCTTATCCATAGGTGAAACTACTCTTTAGATCTCTCAAACGATTTTACTTCAAAAATGAGAACACATGAATTAGGGAAGTTTCTTGGGGAGGAATACTAGTTCTATGGCCCTGGCTTAAAAGCCTTGTTGCTACTAGTCCCCTTGCGACACTACTCTGTCTAAGGAGTTGGTTTTTAACCGAGCTTCGTCTCGACCAACTTTCCTGGGAGTATACCTAAGGATTGTGTATCATATTTTGGTTTAATCTGTTTGTTTATTAGGCTTTCTTGCTAATGTGATTATGTTCTTTGGTTAATTAAATAGTAGCCACAACATCTTTAATTTTCCAAAATTACATATTAAGTTTTACTCACATAAAGTTAATGCAAGAATATTGTAATTCACTCTGCGTGATATGGCAAAATTTAGCCCACAGGCAATTTTGTTATATTTGTAGGGTTAATTAGGATGAAATACCATACTATGATCATAATTTGCCCACAGGGATTATGTATCGGCATATAGTTTTGGTAGTTTTGTCATTAAGAGTGGAAAAATTAAAATCGCACCCATTCCGTTTCCACCATTCAGTTTTGGTAAATTCATTATGCGTAAAAATTTAGCCCACAGGCAATTTTATGGCATCCAAATTTATTTTTTGCATAATTTTACATTGGTAATATTATGTACTTCAGTATCTCTCTCTAAATTTTTGTGCCTTGAAAATTCTAACCAAGCATTAATTATTATTCTTTACAGCAACTCATCCTGTCACCCAAACACAAATTAATGTTCCAATCCTTAATGAAGATAATCACAAAGAGTGGAAAGATGCTATTCTCTTGCAATTAAGATTATTAGAGTTGGATTACGCTGTTCTCAATGAGGAACCCCCTGAGGTTACTGAAGAAAGCACTGGCGGAGCCAAGCAGCTTCGCGCACAATGGGAGAAATCCAATGGATTATGTGTGCTCTTCATTAAGTCAAGAATTTCTAGAAAAATTCGTTTTTGCTTTGAGGACATTAAGAAAGCGAAACCCTTGCTCAAAGCTATCGATGATAACTTCATTGAATCAAAGAAAGTTTTGGCAATGACTCTAATCATGAAGTTGAGAAATTTGCGTCTTTCCACTGTCAAGGGAACGCGTGAACACATTATGCAACTCAGGGATATTGCGGCTCAATTAAAGGAGTTGGAAATCATTCTACCAGATGATTATTTGGTGCTTTTTGCACTTGATACCCTCCCTCAGGAGTACAATCCTTTTAAGATTTCCTACATCACACATAAAGAGGACTGGTCTATCAATGAGTTGATAACCATGTGTGCAATGGAGGAACAAAGGCTTGTGGCTAAGCTTGGGTATGTTCCATCTTCTTTTGTTTGTTTCGAATCTAATATGTCAGAAGTTAATACTAATTCTTGGTGGGTTGACTCTGGTTCAACAATCCACATTGCAAACTCTTTACAGGAATTGACAAAATTGAGACAGCCAACGGGAACTGAGTGTAGCATCTTCTCTGGAAACAAGATTGCGTCACCAGTCGAAGCTGTCGAAGTTTGCAATTTAGTTTTAGACAATAGTTTTGTAATGACGTTAGAAAAGACATTTTATGTTCCTAGTTTTTCTAGGAACTTAGTTTCAGTATCTAGACTTGTACCCTTCGGATATTCTTTTGAATTTAATACCAATAATATCAAGTTATTTCATTATTATACTTGTGTTGGTACTGGTACATTGTCTAATGGTCTTTTCCGTCTTAAATTAAAGAATGATTCAGTTTACAATTCTTTACATATTCAAAACGGCACCAAACGGTGCAGTATTAACGACAATTCCTCAATGTTGTGGCATCGGAGATTAGGTCATATCTCCCTTGAGCGTATTAAAAGGTTGGTAAAGGATGGAGTACTTTCTACTCTAGACTATACTGACTTTGAGACTTGCGTTGACTGCATTAAGGGTAAGCAGACAAACAAGTCAAAGAAAGGTGCCAATAGAAGTACAACGTTGTTGAAAATTATTCATACTGACATATGTTGTCCTGATATGACAATACCTGGTCAGAAATATTTCACCACCTTTATTGATGACTTCTCAAGTTTTTCCTATGTGTATTTACTTCATCATAAACATGAAGCATTGGATGCCTTCAAATCATTTAAAGCTGAAGTTGAAAACCAATGTAACAGGAAAATACACATAGTTAGGTCTGATAGGGGTGGTGAATACTATGGTAGATACAATGAGAATGGCAAGCACCTGGTCTATTTGCTAAGTTTCTTCAAGAGCATGGGATTGTTGCCCAATACACCATGCCTGGTTCTCCGGACCAAAATGATGTAGCTGAAAGAAGAAATCGGACCCTTCTGGATATGGTGCGGAGTATGCTTAGCAACTCTAAGCTTCCTAAGTCGTTGTGGGATGAAGCACTTAAGACGGCAACGTATATATTAAACCGTGTTCCAACCAAGGCTGTCCCTGAGACACCGTTTGAGTTATTCAAAGGTTGGAAACTGAGTTTGCAACATATGCGTGTTTAGGGATGTCCGTCTGAGGTGAGGATATATAACCCACACGAGAAGAAACTTGAACCAAGGACGATTTGTGTTTTCTTTATTGGATATGCACAATCTTCTAAGGGTTATAGGTTCTATTGTCCATCTCATACTACTAGGATAGTGGAATCAAGGAATGCTGAATTTCTTGAAGGTGACTTGATTAGTGGGAGTGATCGGTTTAAGGACTTAGTTCCTTCTTTCGATCATATTGACTCTCACCCTTCTACGTCATCTGGTGGTACTTATCCGCAGTGCTCCTTTAGTTCTGCCTGCAGATATACCACTTACCGTTGAGATTCCACAAACTGTTGAGGATCAGCCTTTGGAAGAACCAGTTCAGGACTTACAGCAACCGCCTGAACTAGATTTCGAACCAATGGTTGAACCAACTCAGGATATACAGCAAGATTCTGAGCCGATGCAGACTGAACCAATTCAAGAACTGCCACCAGTTCCTAAAGAGGTAGTTGATCCGCAGCCTGTGCAAGGCGGTGGGGGTCCAACCTTAAGACGGTCTACTCAGATAAGGCGATCAACAGTTCCTAGTTATTATGTTTCGTATCTACAAGAATCTGACATAGGGGCCGAAAATGATCCTGAAACATTCTCTCGAGCCACAAATTGTGCACAGTCTGACTTATGGTTAGAAGCCATGAAAGATGAAATGAATTCCATGAAGGACAATGGAGTTTGGGATCTTGTTGAGTTGCCTAATGGGGCCAAGGCCATTGGTTGTAAATGGGTCTTTAAGGCTAAAAGAAACTCATTAGGCAACATTAAGAGATACAAGGCCCGGCTTGTTGCCAAGGGATTTACTCAAAAAGAAGGAATCGATTACAAGGAGACATTTTCTCCTGTATCAAAGAAAGATTCACTTCGGATCATTCTGGCATTAGTTGCACATTTTAATCTTGAGTTGCAACAAATGGATGTGAAAACCGCTTTCCTAAATGGTGATCTAGAAGAGAAGGTTTATATGAAAAAACCTGAAGGTTTCTCTTCTAGGGGTGGTGAGCATTTAGTATGTAAGCTTAAGAAATCCATATACGGTTTAAAACAAGCCTCCCGTCAATGGTACATCAAATTCGATGGGGTAATTTCTTCATTTGGTTTTGTTGAAAATCCCTCAAATAACTGTATATACCAAAAGGTGAGTGGGAGTAAAATTTGTTTCCTTGTTTTATATGTGGATGACATCTTACTTGCCACCAATGATAAGGGGATGCTTCGTGATGTGAAACAATTTCTTTCTAAGAACTTTGATATGAAGGATATGGGTGATGCCTCTTATGTTATTGGCATTAAAATTCAGAGAGATAGGTCCCGGGGTATACTGGGTTTATCTCAAGAAACCTATATAAACAAAGTTTTAGAGAGATTTCATGTGCAAAATTGTTCATCTAATGTTGCTCCCATAGCTAAGGGTTAGACTTTTGGAGAGCTGTAAAGAGGGTTCTAAGGTATCTAAGATGAACCAAAGGTTACAAGCTTGGGTTTAGGCAGACGGACAATTTAGATGTTGTTGGTCATTCAGACGCGGACTTTGCTGGCTGTGTTGATTCTCGGAAATCAACATCAGGGTGCGTCTTTATTATGGCCAGTGGGGCTATCTCATGGAGAAGTGTTAAACAGTCCTTAATAGCTACTTCTACCATGGAAGCCGAGTTCGTTTTCAGTTTCGAGACAACTTCATAGGGTGTTTGGCTAAAGAATTTTATCTCTGGGCTTAGAATTATGGATTCCATATCTAAGCCATTGAAAGTTTACTGCGACAACTCAGCTGCAGTCTTCCTAGCTAAGACCACAAAAGTGGGAGTCGAATTAAGTACATCGACATCAAGTTCTTAGCAATTAGGAATCGTGTCAAAAATAAAGTTGTATTCTTTGAACACATTCATACTGAGTTGGTGTCAGCAGATCCCTTGACTAAATGCATGCCTTCAGTTAAATTCAAGGATCTGGTTCAGAAAATGGGACTTTTTCCCACTATGGAATTTGTATATACATTCAGTTTAAAATTCTTTGGCATTCAGACATTTTCTCAATTAAGTGTGTACACCTTCATTTGCTTCATATTGATGAGAAAATGTACTTCAGGGGCTTGGAATAAACATAGGGTTTATTTCGTTGGGTTTTGTTTCCTAATTAAGTGCTCAATGGCAGTTTGCATTTGATCATAATGGATACTACTCGTGCTAATGAGAACATATCATTATGGTTGGTGTTTTTCTGTTATTGAGTGGTAGTGCTTGCACCAAGTGGGAGAATGTAACGTTTATCCGTTACTATTATTATAACATTAGGATAAGTTATGATAATATTCAGTATTTGATATGTAGTGCAACACTAATAACCTAATAACTAGACTACCATTATGATTAGGAGTCTGGTTAGGGTTTAGGAGACCTAAAGACAATCAACCACAATGATGGCCAGTGGTTATATAAGGTCACTAGTCCTCTCACTGCTCACATTACATACCTCATACACCATCTAGAGAGAGCTGAGTAAAGTGAGAGACAAAATACTCGTTATCTCTGCAGCAGTCCGGATCGCTCAACCGTAACAGAAACTATGGCTGGAGGTTAGTCGATCCTATGATCACATATTCTTTGATGCATGTGATATTTTAGTGTAACACCTGTACCTAATGAAAGTACCAGGAAGCGTCGCTGGCAGTCTTTACGATTGGTTCCGGCGGCCAAATCATCATCTTTACTCTCCATTCTTTGCATCGCAGTGCTGATCGCAACCAGAGTCTTATATATGCATGCAACACAAAACATACGTTCAACTAAAATACACACGTTCAACTGATATGATAACTATATATATATAGAGATGTATGTATATATACCGGATTGTTAGCGCAGACGGCGCCGTCGATGAGGTTGAACTCAATGGTGTTGCCTTTATCATCAGTGTTCTGAAAATAATGAGCAGGAAAATAAGTTGGAGCTGCGGAGCTTCCTATGCATATGTCTGATAATTTAACGTCCGACTCAGGAGAATCCTCCGCCTGCATATATGAATCTCATGTGAGACCATCGGATAAGTGAAAAATATAATACTAAGTGCCTGTTTGATTGATGTAATTTGGTTATAATTGCATTGCAATTCGTTTCCCTATCAATTACTTCGTTTGTTTGGAGGGAATTACAATTACTTCCCTTGACTGAATTATAAATCATGGCCCGACCCCTTACCTAATGTGTGTTTGGTTGGTAGGAAGGAAAAAAATTGTAATTCTGTAAGAAAAGAATAAGGTAGGAATTCAAATGACATTGTTTGGTAAGAAGGAATGAAATTATTTGGAATGAAAAGGAAAAATGGGTATAAAGACTAAAATGTCTTTGTGTAATAATAATAATAACAATCAACAAGAACATTTGTGTCATTTCATCTAAATCCCCACAAGCATTGAATTGCCATTCATGGGGTACCCCATGAATTGCAATTCAACAAAAGGAGGGAATTGCAATTCGACATCGAATTGCAATTCCCTCCAACCAAACAATGTAATTGAGGTTTTTACTGAATTACAATTCAATTACAACTAAACTACATCCAACCAAACGCCCTATTTCCCTTTCAATTCCTTGTAATCCCATTACTGCATACCAAACACTGTAATTTGAATTCTTACTTAATTGCCACATTATTTCTTTCCACCGAATTACAATTTCTTTTCCACATAATTGATTCCTTCAAACGAAACACCCTCTAAATGTTCTTGTTAGTTGAGACTGGGACAATATGTAATACTTTTGAGGGAAAAATGTGTTTAAATCAAAATGAAAAAAATATTATATTTTTCTTTCAAAGTATTAATTACACTTCCCCATTTAAGTAACAAACAATTTATTGTTGATTAATATTATATTTCTCAATATAAGAATTACGTTTCTATCTTGACCCGACTTGTTTGTAAAATCATGTTCTCGTGCCGACGGTGCTTCTCGTACAGCTATGCAGTCCCTTACCATTAGGTATGCATAATGAACCACAAAGTGTTTGAAAATGTACCTTTAGCTGTGGTGCAGTACTGCGTCATTATGGTGTATTTCATTGTAGTACATCTATGAACATTGTGTGGTGCATTTTTGCATACTTAATGCTGAATCTACACCGACAACACGGGAAGCACTGACCGCATTTAAACCAGTATATATATATATATATATATATATATATATATATATATATATATATATATATATATATATATATATATATATATATATATATATATATATATATATATATATATATGTGTGTGTGTGTGTGTGTCTATGTGTACCTCGTATATATGTAGTTGGTGAATACATGTGGTTGAAAGTTGGTGATGTCGAAGGTGGGGATGACAATTGGAGTCAAAGTTTGATGCAGACGAGTGTTTCCAAGCCTTTCTTGAACAACTTCGTGGAGGTATTTACCGTCATATTTGGGACCAAGAGACGATGCCAAACCTCTTCTGATTGTTCCAAACAGACCGCCGCCTCTGCATGTCATGTATCTAATGCATGCAACCAACACAAATTATTATATTGCTGCATCCAACTATTAATTTATGCTTACTAATTCTCAAATTTAGGGATGAAAATTACAAATCTCAATCAACCCAGTGAAATATAAATAAAAAAAAAATAGTACTATTATACCGTTCTGGAAATATCTTAGGGCCGTGCTCTTTGTAAAAGGGAAGAATGTCTTTTGCAGCAAAAAGCGGACGCTTGTCTTTATCTGGAGCTGTTAACATAGCGGTTATCAATCCTCCGGTGCTCGTTCCAGCAATCAAGTCAAAGTAGTCGCAGATTCTTACTTTTTCACCGTCTAATTCCTAATCAAAAATAAAATTAAAATAAACATACTTTAATTTCAACACTCATGCATGTTAAATAATGAAAAAAATATATGCTTCAAATGCTTTAGAAGTGATTACTTGAAGTTGGGCTTCAAGGAAAGCAAGAATAGTAGCAGGAATGATCCCTCTAATACCACCTCCATCAATGCTAAGAATCGCAATACAGTTTCCAGAGTTGCTGTTTAATGCCATTCCGAATGATGATAGGCTTATGGTTTGTTTTGGTGTTTACGAGAAAGAAGCATTTGTGTGCTTTTATAGGCATTGATTAGATGAACGGATTGTTGTCTTAAAATATAATAAAATAATTTCAAGAAGAAATATAAAATTGACTAAAATATGAACTTGTTGAGTTTCCCTCATATAGAAATTATGAATATGAGTTTGTCTCATATAAGGAATATGAGTGATACATTGATTGTGTTCTTAAGGTGTGTATCACCACCATCACCATCGCTATGAATAAAGTAATAGTTTCACTCTTTTTGCTTGAAAATTTTTATGGTACAACCCATCGTTCTTTCTAACCACAAAAAATTTGGGTCAAAATATCATCTACAACATTCCAGAAAATTCTTCAAATTCACTCTTAAAACCTGTCCAGATGGATGTAGGCACATTGCCGAACCACGTAAATATTGTATTCCACCATTATTATTATTTATTGTTCTTGTTAATCTCAATAGACCTAATGAGTAATGACCTACCTAAAAACACATATTTGATTACCCCTTCAATTAAAAACCTCATTCCCTAATTAAAAATGTGTATCATTCCATCTTATTAGTAATATGATTTTTAATTTTGGATTAGTGCTTTTAAATTTTTGTTTTGATTTTTTTTTTTGTTCATATTGGTGTTTGGATGTCATTATATTATGATCAATTGCCTTAATTTTTTTCTTTAAATCTTTATTTCCATTATAGGGTTATACATAACCAAACAACAATATTGGTAATCATTCCAATTCTACCCTACTACCAAATATGTAAAATATTTTCACCAAAACTCATTACTTTTACCAAGTATTTGATTCTCATTCCAATTCTGATTCACTTGTGCAAACCAAACACACCCTACATGTCACAACAATTAAGAGATTAAATTGGTATTAATTTAAATTTAAATTTACAAGACGTAAATAAGAATAATTATATTAATACTCTCGCCCCTCATGCGCTATTTACTTAATAATAATAATAATATTCTCAACCAATTGCATTTTCAAAATTCATCTCTTTTTAAAATATGGATATTCCAATTGTCAAACCAATTAAATTACAGTAATTTTTTTTTTTTTTAAAGATGGAATTTGGAATTTTTGATAACATCACTTCCGCACGACTAATAAAACAAAACATCTAGGGTTGGGGTTCAGCTAGGAAGAATAAAACAAAACATCCTTGAAAATTTCAATGGACTCTCTTCCATATTTAATTTAATGATTGACTTATTTACTTGTGTTGAAATCCTACAATAATACAAAGAATTTTTTTATTTTATTTTAAATGCTACTAACTCTATTACATTGTAGTATCTGTTCAAATTAAACAAAAAATTTGATATACTATGTCTTTAATAATTAATCACAATATATTATTTCTCAATTATCCATCCACTTGCTAATTAAATCACCAAATAATAGTAAGGCTACTATATATATATGTATCGTAGCCTATATATATATATATATATATATATATATATATATATATATATATGTGTGTGTGTGTGTGTGTGTGTGTGTGTGTGTGTGTGTGTGGGTAATTATATGTTTTGAAAACCTATGTACTATGAAATATGTGTGAGTATAGTTTATATGATGATATATAAGTATATAAATATTTTATGTGTCAAAATTAGATTTGTTGTTATATTAATTTGAAAAATTATATTATATATATACTTAATTGAATACTAGCGTGTAAGTTCTATGTTGATTATATGTGTATATACTTCTATTCTTGTGTTAGTCTTGTATTTTGGAATGATTCAAGTTGATCTGATGTGGTTGTTGTGCTTATTCTGTCTGTTGTCTTTGTTCGAAGTTGCCTCACGGGCTAGGTGGCGGAACTGAAGAGTTCCGCTGCCCAACCTGTAGGAAGACCACGATACTTGTTGACTCTCTAGTTTCGTGGGGTCTGCGGAACTCACTCACGGAACCCAGATGGTTCAATGAGTCTTCTGCCTGTCGGCACTACCTTGGCAGTAAGTTTTTGGTGTCCAAAAATTATTTTGGAGAAAATATGAGTATTTTGAGAAACCGTTAGCTTATATATGTGATTATGTGTGTATATTTTGTGTAGTATAAATGTTTATTATGAGATACTTTGATAATTTTCTTGGTCTAGTTAGTTATAATATTATTTGTGAAGTTATGATCCATGTCTATGAGTCTTGTTATGATATTCTAACGTTAGTAGAGTGTTTCATATACCTATATGTATATTATGGGAAGTTAGGATGGTTTATGAGTTTTTGTAGTGGTGAGCTCCGGCTCAGTTGGGGGCTTTGGCTCCATTTGGTGAGTTTGTATCCGGTAGAAAACATCTTGGATACCTATTATATGATGCGAGGTAGCATGGTAGAAAACATCCTGGACTATCCGGACTAGTTACTACCCTTTGAGCCTGGGAAGCCCACTGAAGGTGTGCACACTAATGGCACGTTTGGTTCACGGAATAGGCCTGGAATGGAATAGTATTCCCAGTAATAGACCTATTCCTGTGTTTGGTAAAAACATCTATTCCCAGGAACATTGTTTCTGGGAATGACTTATTCCCCTTTTAAGGGGAATAGAGATTCCTAGGGGCCCCCCTGGTATTAAGCTATTCCTGAGTTCTTAGGAATAGCCTAAAGTTGTTATTTCCCATTTTACCCCTACTTTATCCCAATTAAATTTGTTTCATATTTCACCACCAGGGCCACCACGGCCACGATCACCGCCATAAAAGTAATTCAATTTTTGCTAAGTAGTAGTTAAAATAAAATTAATGAAGATGATATTGTTATTATTATTATGGCCATTATCACAAGACCTTTCATTTGCCTTATATTTATTCCATTATTTATGTTATAGAAAATGAAGGGTTATATGGATGTATATATATACATGTTCAAGGCATAATGAAAGAGAGAACTTGTGTTCTTGAGTTCTACATTCTTGTGTTATATTTTTCTCTCTACTCTTCCATTCCATATTGCAATATTCTTCATACATACAATCGATGCGTTACCATACAACTATCACGCGAGAACTAACAAGTTGATAGGCCGAATTACAACACGTTATCAGCACGAATCGCCAACATATTCCTCGGTGAACGGTATGCTCGGACATATTATAATACATGTTTTTATACTAGGCAAGCATGTTCATAGGTTTCATATAATACATGTTTTTATATGGCACATGTTGATTCTACACCTCTTGATATGATTATGAAATACATGATTGATATGATACATATTGATTCTAAAATTTGAAATATGAATTGCACATACCGGTTCATATATATATGATTGTGTAAATTCCTGAATATATATTTCCAATTTTATTTTTGATTCTTAAAATTGAAAGAAAAGCATGTGATATATATGTTTGTGTAAATAGATGGGGCTTTTCGTATGAAGATGCAATGTATGTATATATATTATTTTCATTTCGCATACTTTGTATGTTATATACCCTATGATGTAGTGCATTATTATGTTTTTATGATATGTCGTTTGCATGTGATTAGCAATTAGTTTTTGTGCCGATTAGGCAATGAATGAATGGTTTTTAATTAAGATTGTTAAAGTTTATTTTGTGGAAGCTTAAGAGTGAGTAAGACTTTAAAGCTTAATTGATGACTTGGGAGCATCAATTCGGTGTATTGGAGAATGAAACACCACTCGTTGCCTGTAGCGTGAGTTGATGCTATAAACACGAGTCGATGCTTGCTGCATCAATTTGGTGTTTTCGCACCGATTCGTGCCTTGTTGCTTGTAGCACGAGTTGATGGTATAAACACGAGCCAATGCTTGTTGCTTCAATTTGGTGTTTGCCTCACCAATTCGTGTTGCACCATTTCGGTTTTTGTGTATATTCGAAAGATCAATTTGTTTTCTGATTTTATCTTTTGACTTCATCTCGGAAAGTTCATTTTGCATCTAAAAGATGTTAGATTCCTTATTTTGCTATAAACATGTGATATTATGAATGTATATGAGAACATATGATATATGTTTTGTAGATTACGTATTCAATTGTCAAATGTGATTTTATTGAGCTCGCTCATGTCGATAGCAATTATTTCATTTGGGTTTTGGATATTGAAATATATTTGCCTTCTAAGAAATTGAGCCAAAATTTTGTTGCTAAGTCACAGAGAACCGATGCCCAGAAGGCACAAGCTCTCATTTTCATACGTCACTACTTGAACTACGATCTTAAAAATGAGTATTTGATTGAAAAAGTCCCTATTGCGTTATGTAAGTCCCTGAAGGACCATTTTGACTAGTAGTCATCTATTGTCCTTCCTCGGACACAATTTGACTAGATTAATCTTAAGTTTTAAGATTATAAGTCAGTAACTGACTATAATTCAGCTTTGCACAAAATAGTCTCAGAAGTGAAACTCTAAACAAGAAGTTTTAGAGAAATATTTAATTGAAAAGACATTGTCAACTTTTCGTGTGAGTAATTTGTACTCCAGCAGTAGTACAAGACAACAAATTATGAGAAACATCCTAAGGTGATTTTAGCACTTCTTGTGGCTAAGAAACATAACTAGTTGTTGATGAAGAATCAAAGTGCATGTTTGGTTGATTTTGCACAGGTGCCTGAAGCACATAATGTTACCTAGTTGAGTAACTTCATAAGGGGTTGTGGTCGAGATTATAACCAGTGTGGTATGAGTTTCGAGCTCAGAATAAGAAATAAAGTGATCAAGATATTCAAGGATGACCAAACTTATCGAGGGAAAATCTTAGCCAGAAGCAGATTTGCTAACAATGTGGGTCTGAAGGGCATTGATCCCTACGTGCCGCACACCAAAGCATTTGGTCATCGGAGAATGAACATCATCTTGATGATTCTAGCTAATTTTCCTGAAGCAAATATTGCGATAAATTGTGATAATGAAATGATAAGGTATTGATGAAGAAATGATTAGTGTCATGATAATGTTTAAGTAATTCATGAAAATATATTCTTGGACAAAAAGGTTAGCTCATGCCTGAGGCATGACGTATCCGAGAAGTAAACTCATGCTTGAAGCATTCGAGAAGTTAGTTTATGCCTGAAGCATTCGAAAAGATAATTCATGGCCGCAATAACTTATTGCGTAACCGAGGAGTATATACACTCCAAATGTGTTTTTGAGTGCAAAGTTATTTTTGGAGGCAAATTATTATGAGTGCAAAGTGACTTTACTTTGCTGATTTTTCTTGCTAATTTTACTACTCGAATTGACTATTCAAAAAGTTTACCTCTCTAAGCTTACATCTCTAAGCTTACCTCTGTAATCTTGCTTCTCGATTTACTTCTTGAAATTTTACTTTCTGGAACTTTATTTTCCAAAGGAAGTTTACTTCTCAGATTTAATTCTCTTAGTTTGCATGCTTATTTATATATGGAAATTTTTCTCATGTATGCAACATAACTCTCGTATGCAATTGACTGGCTGCTAATTCAAAATTGAATTATTATTTGTTCCATAAATCTTATATCAATCCCGGAAGGATTGCTATTATCAACAAATTATGATAATCATCTTTTGACTAAATTTAAGATGTCAACATGACAAATCCCTCTCCGACTATGGCTTAGTGCAATTCTGTGTTGTTTAAGGAGTGGTATACTCTTTTATAAGAATGATCTTTGACTTATGCCATACATGATATGATTGATTTAGATGTTATTGGTTTGGAAGATAGAATGAATCATATCATATCAATTTGCCTGAAGCAAACGAAGGACTAAATTATTTCATATTAGTTTGCCCGAAGCAAATTAGGGAATGAAATATATCATGTGAATTTGCATGAAGCAATTCCCAAACCAGTGAGTGAACTAATGTAAAGTTGAGGATAAGGATTTTTGGGAGATCTTGAAGATATATTTTATTTGACAAGCTTCACAGCTTCCCTATGATTGTTGTGTACCCTTGTAATATCAATTGATATGTATGCTTTCATATCTGATTATATAATTTTTTCTTGTTGGGGACATCAGTTTTATATGCTATTGTGGTTATCACAATCTAACCTACTGCATATCATAATTATTTCCCCTAGAACCTAGTACGTGGTATAAAACCAAACATTTCCCATCTGCATTTTATTCACAGTGTGCAGTCTTTTTCCTATATCACCACCATAGCGTACCTTTGTGGGCATGTATATGTTGATTATAAACCTCCGTTTGTTATTTAAATTCTTAGAGCCCATGATAAGGGATCAATATATAATTAGGTACGCCGACTGCACACTTTATGAAGATCATTTCACGGCATTAGGGGGAGATAAGATCTCAAATTTTATAGAATGCCGAGAAATTCTATGAATGATTGATCTTCAATATTTAAATCCACGTACTAGGTAGACTGAACTAGAAGTTCAGAAGAAGTAAACTGAACTAGAAGTTCAGTAGATAATTAATCTGCCAATATATATACTCATGAGTGACTAGGTCCTATATATTTTCCCCAACTTGGACCATATATATCTACCAATGCTCCTTGACGCCAGAAGCGTGGAGACATGTTGGTATAATCCGCGGAAAGCTAAATCTAGTAGAAAATGGTGTCACTCTTGAAATCGCTTAAAGAAGTATGTCGTGAAGACATTCGTCCTGAAGGCGAAAACCCCAGTAAAATTTTAGGTGCACCCAAAATTATAATACTGGGGATGCGGAACGACCAGATAAAAATATCTTTGGGAAATGTCTAGTGTCTGGTTGAATTAGAAATTGCCATTATTTTATATATATGGGAGAAATTTATGAAAAATGTTATAGTTGTCGACAACAAAATTGCCTTTACAAATTGTTCTCGTTATATGAGAATCTGGATCCAGAGCTAGGTACCAGTTGTGCCTTGGTATTTTTTATGTATAACGGAGCAATTAAGGCATGTACAGCTCAGCTCGCTAAAACTGTATTCTCTTTATAACACGTACACCATTTAATGTTAACCCTGTAGGTTACAAATGGGTGTTTGTACGAAAGAGAAATACAAACAATATGGTGGTATGATATAAAGCGAGACTGGTAGCTTAAGGGTTTACGCAGAGACCCTGAATTAATTTTGATCAAATATTCTCTCCCACAACATATGGCATTATGTTCCGCAAATTAACATTATTGGCAGTGAATTATGAATTTAGATATGCAGTTGATGAACATCATGACCGTAATTTACTGGTCATTAGACGCTAATATTTATTTGTAAATCCCCGATGGATTCAACACTTTTGGAATGTGGAAAGTGAAAATCTCAACATGTATCATTAAACTACTAAAGTCTTTGTATGACTTGAATATTATTGACTGAGTGTTTTCCTCCCGAAGAAGGAATGTATAAATAATATGTACCATTATGTGTTCGTTAAAGAATTGCTAATGGAGTTATTTATTTATCATCTCAGTCGATATTGACGGTTTAAATATCATTGAAACACATAGAGAGCTTGGTGATATTAGCTCATGCCGAAAGATGCAGTTTTAAAATAAAAGACTTGGAAATCCAAGTATTGTCTCGACCTGAAGATCGAGCTTCTCCTTGAAGAAGTTTTATACACCAGTTAGCCTACTTGAAAAATATCTTGAAGATGTTTTATATAGACAAGTATTATTTACTTATCGCACAAACGGTTGTCCAATAATCTCTTGAAGTAGATAAATGACCATTTAGACTCGAAGGTTATAATGAGGATATTTAGGGACTGGAAGTCCATTACTTCATTGCTATTGGAGCACTATTATTGAACTAGAAGTTCCATAATCGCATCAGGCCTGATATTGAATTTGCGATGAAATTGCTAGCAAGATTTAGTGCTTCTCCCTACAATGAAAATTGGAATGGTATTTAACATATCCTCCAACACCTTCGAGGTACAAAGATTTTGACGTTTATGTGAGAAACCAATATGTGGTTTTGATGGGCAACTTGGGCATTAGCTCTTTTATTTTATCCCTATGATGCCAAGTTCAAAACTGGTTATGTTATATTTTTACCCCCAATGTCTCATATGAGGACAAATAAGATTGTGTTGCACAAGCAAGTAATAGTTTTGTTAAGGGGAACCTTACAAAACATGTTGCACCTAAATCCTTCTACACACATGAACTCTAAAAGAGTTGTAAAATTCTTATTGAGAATGTTTTCCCCACTGAACAATCTTACAGATATGTTCACTAAGTCTCTGCCTACATCCATTTTTGAGTAATATGTTCATAAAATTGGGATGCGTGGGCTTAGAAGATTGTTATCTTCAGGGGGAGCAACAACGCCTAGCTGTGCTAGAATGGACAATCTAGAGGACTTTTGATATCCTGAATATTATGCTACGAAAGCATATGATTGTACTCTTTTTCCCTTAGCTAAGTTTTTCCCACAGGGTTTTCTTAAGCTAAGGTTTTTAATGAGGCAACCGATGTTGGTGCACTTGAGTGGATAGTCCTGAAGACTCTTGAAATCTTGAAGATTATGCCCAGAAGGCTTATGTTTGTACTCTTTTCCTTGGCTAAGTTTTTTCCCACTGGGTTTTCTTAGGCTAAGGTTTTTAATGAGGCAACCGGTGCAACACATGGATCAACATACTTCGTGTACTCTTTTCCTCGTCTAGGTTTTTCCCACTGGGTTTTTCTAGCGAGGTTTTTAACGAGGCATGAGTATAGTTTGATAATGGCCAAGGGGGAGTGTTATAAATATTATTATTATTATGGCCATTATCACAAGACCTTTCATTTGCCTTATATTTATTCCATTATTTATGTTATAGAAAATGAAGGGTTATATGGATGTATATATATACATGTTCAAGGCATAATGAAAGAGAGAACTTGTGTTCTTGAGTTCTACATTCTTGTGTTATGTTTTTCTCTCTACTCTTCCATTCCATATTGCAATATTCTTCATACATACAATCGATGCGTTACCATACAACTATCACGCGAGAACTAACAAGTTGATAGGCCGAATTGCAACAGATATAAGTTGAGTGTAAAACAATGATGTATACTAAAACCATTTTTACAATAAAGATCCACCAACAAATAATAAAGAAAAACACTACTCAAAAAATTCCAGGCACAAATTAGAACCACCAAGCACCACCAACTGACTTTCTATTTGGAACGGCGGCTCCGGCGACGATTCCGGCTGGCGATGGCCTTGCTTCACTCACCGGACAAGTCAGGAAGACCCAGGGAAGGGATCGTCGTGGTCAGAATGGAGATCGCTGGTCGATTGCGATCGCGGAAGGTTCGCGATAGTCCTCAACTTCGGGGGCAGTTTCCGGCGACCATCCCGGCGGGAGACGTCGTCGATCGACCTCCTGGGAGCATTGCGAGGACTCAACAAAGCGCCGGGGTGATTCGATTGATGATCGCGGCCTTCGATTGCGTGCCCCGCTGGATCCTGTCGAGGATGTACTCGTCGCGGAGGATCGATGTCGGTGAAGAGGATGTCGAAGATCTCGATGTGTGCGAGGTAGATGAATGAGAGAGGGACGATCATGGCGGCTGTAATCTGGGAGAAAATCTTCTTCCATGTGGAAACCAGGCTGAATGATTCTTTGAATATGCTGAAGAAACCTAGGAATGATGATTAATAATAATAATAATAATAATAATAATAATAATAATAATAATAATAATAATAATAATTAATAACAACAACAACAACAACAACAACAATAATAATAATAATAATAATAATAATAATAATAATAATAATAATAATAATAATAATAATATTTTGTACAAGGGCATTTATGTCTTTTAAACATATATTCCATTTCTATTCCTTAACCAACCAAACGTTGGAATACAATTTCTAAAGTCTATTCCTTCAGCGAACCAAACAATAAAATACAATTCATATTCTATTCCTTACCTATTCCATTCCCTATGGAATAACATTTCTATTCCCTCCAAATTGATTCTGTGAACCAAACGGGCCATGAATGTTTTAGTCCTTTATTCCACGAAATTAAAGGGACAAACTAGCGGGGTGCTTGGTAGAGAGGATTGCCGTAACATTAGGGCTTGGTTTATCTAAGTCCCTTCGTCCCTTTCACCTTATATGTGTTTGTGTGTGTGAGTACTGATATGAGATGGTGGGAGGATATGTTTCTTATGTGTATATATTATACTTATACGAGTTTATCATAAGGATTTAACTTATGATCCCAGTTTATTCGGTTGTGTCTAATGTTGTACTCTAATTGAGTTTCTTTTGTTTAGACTTACTGATGTAAGTACCATGAGGTTATATATTTTGTTCTATGATTGATTCTTGATCCATTTGAGTTGTGTCTTTTGATCGAAGTGGATTCTATGTTATAAAGAAATTGGCTATATGTTATGAAGATATTTCACTTATGTGTGATTTGTTGTATCTTTCTAATGTTCTCTAGTATTTTGTAACACTTTTATTTATGTATTTAGTAATTGTTTTACTACGTGTCAAAATCCAATATCTTAAGTATATGTTTTATCATAAACTTATAATAATTTTCTAAACTATTTTATAAAGGTATATATTTATTTTCAAATTACAAATGTAACTATTTTATGGTATCGAGTGAATCTTGTTTTACAAAAGTGGCGCTATAGTGTGGTTATAGATACTTGCTGTGTAACTAGAGTTTCAAATGTGGTTCTTTAAGTAAATCTTATCTTTCGCTTGGCGTGAGTACTTTTTGGGAAATGATTCTAAACCAGTATTTTTGGAAAAACCTCATGTTTCAGTGTGTGTTGTGCTTGTTGAGTCTCTCTCACTCTCTTATGTTGAAAAACCTCCTTATTTGGTCAATGTTGACTCAAAGTATTCTGAAAACACTTTTGAAAGTGATCATTCTATGTCCTTATCTAAATGTTTTCTAAATTGTGGTCTATCCGAATTTCAAAACCTATTTGCAAAAATATAAACTATTTTCAAACTAAAATGTACTTATTTGACAAGGTAAAGTAAACCTTACTTAGCATTTTTATGCTAATTTTATTGCTTTGTTTCTTTTCCAAAAATTGTTGTTTTCAGGGTTGGAAGCATTATGAACCTACTATAGAGTGAATGTAAATACATATGATGTATATTTAGTTTAGTGTTTATGAACATTAATGTTTATGTTTATAGACATACAGAACAAATATTATGAGTATAGCACACAATGAATATTACTAAACATGGTGTGTTCATAGTATACTGTCTATGAACATTAAGCTTTATTTTTATGAACATATAGAATGAATATTATGAACCAACTATAGATGAATGAAAATGCATATGATGTATATTAAGTTTTGTGTTTATGGACACTAAGGTTTGATTTATGGACATATAGAACAAATATTATGAACATAGTCTATGATAATGCTATTAAAAATGATGTATTAATTTACATTTGATATAAAATGATGTAAGTTTTGGACCAAGATCCATCATGGAAAGTGACCCTGGTCCACCATGAAAGCAACACACGCATGACCTGCATTTACTAAAGAAATATATTATCTTGGAAACCTTAAACAATACACATAGCATGCATTTACTAACATTACATTATATTTAGTGTAATAGTTTAGTATATACAAATTCAAATACTTTTGGAAAGCCAAATACAATATTTGTTGTGCCGACTACATTTAATTAAAATTTTCAAATTCAAAATTTGTGTCTAGCAAAGTCACTTTGCACTCTATCTTTTAAATGCCCCTTAGCTTGCTTATAAATACCCACAAATTTGATTCAGTCTTTGTGACTTTTTGGTATAATTCTCTTTATACGCCCATGGTATTTTGTAGTTTGTGATGGGTATTGTTGTAATGTTGTTTAAAGAAATCAAATTGCTAGCCCAAATCTATGTATACATATAAATTAGACCCAAATAAAACATGTGGATAAAGCATCACAAAGATTGGCCCAAAAAAGATATTTAGACACTAATGTTTATCTGAAAATCCTTGATGGATTTATAATTCTCAAAAATGAAAGAAAGTAAATATCACAACACGTTTGTTGTTGAAGTACAAATGCTTTACTCAAGTTAAAATGGTGAAGCAATTGATTGAGTAATTTCCTCTTAAAATAGGCAATTATAGAAATGAATATGTACCATTAGGTACTTAATAAGGGGCTTATTGTAAAATAAAGGAGATGGAAAATCAAGTATTACATCGACCTGTAGATCGAGTATTTCCTTAAAAGGAATTTTACATACTATTTAGTCTATGTCCAAATAATCTCCCGAAGTAGCTAAATGACCATTTTAACCTAAAAGGATAATTCGGAACCAGAAGTCTGTTGCTTCAAAACATCATTTTTGAATACCTTTTCTATGAGACAGAAAATTCCCAAATTCACATCTTATTTTTGTAATTTGTAAAGAGTGATTTGGTGATTCTCCTAGAAAGAAAAGGAAATGATGTTAAATAATATCCATTAATATCCTTAGGGGTATAAAATACGTCTTTCAAGAAGTCATTTGAATTTGGCATTATGTTAAATGACATGATTTGAATTTATATATTATAAATCAATTTAAGCTTTAAAGCATCTTAATGTCTAAATGACAATACTTGTTCTTATAGATGTACTTTGTACATTTTCATCTCATCATTACTCTACTATGCTCTCGCTTTGTTATAGCGACTGTTAAGTTATGAGATGAGATCAGTAATAGCAAGTTAAGGTACAAATATTCATAAGTGATGCTTTTTTGACATGAAGTCATCATACTTGGTACAAATAAACGTATATCATTTTCATGATATAAAATATCTTGATCCACATGAACTCTAGGAAAGTGAGAAAATATTTGTCCAAAAAATTTGCTCTAGTGACAAGTTAGCAAATGTACACCTACGAAATATGCATAAGATTGATATGCGTAGGTAAAGAAAATTATTATATTTAGGGGGAGCAACAAAATATAAACTATAAATAATTTTTATTGATCCAGGTGATCATGAAAAATATGATAAAATCTAATGACAATCCTGAAGATTATGCCACATCCCTTATAAATTCTAATGACAATCCTGAAGATTGTACCATATCCCTTCTCTTTTGAAACAATGATTTTACTTTAAACAATGTAGAATTTGAAGATTGTTATCTTCAGGGGGAGACGAGAAGTACATTCACTCGAGTCAATCCTGTAGATTGGGTCTTAAAAAGACCAATAATTGCACTTTTTGCAGCGTATATATTCACTCGAGTCAATCCTGTAGATTGGATCTTAAAAAGACTAATAGTTATACTTTCTGCATCATATTCATACCATGTACTCTTTTCCTCACTAGGTTTTGCCCAATGGGTTTTTCTAGTGTGGTTTTAACGAGGTATGAGTATGATATATTAATGGGGGAGTTGTATATAAATACTTAAATAGACAAACCCCAAAATCCTGAAGATTATGCCTTGAAGGCAAATACTTAAATAGACAAATCCCAAAATCCTGAAGATTATGCCTTGAAGGCAAATACTTAAACCGACAAACCCCAAAATCCTGAAGATTATTCCCCGAAGGCTTATGATTGTACTCTTTTTCCCTTAACTAAATTTTTCCCACGAGGTTTTCTTAAGTTAAGGTTTTTAACGAGGCAATCAGTACAATATATGAGTTTACAAATATATGTACTATTTTCTTCAACTAGGTTTTTCCCACGTGGTTTTCCCAGTGAAGTTTTTAACGAGGCATGAATGTATTCAAATATACTATCGGTATACCTTGTACTATTTTCTTGTTTAGGTTTTTTCCACAGGGTTTTTCTAGCAAGTTTTTAATGAGGCAAGATTATGGTTATATAATGTCCAAGGGGGAGTGTTACAAATGTTTTAATATGGACATTATTATGACCATTTATGGTGATAGTTTTGTAACAGTCATCCCATTACTTCCTTCCTTTAATATTGCATTGTATTATAAAGATGTAAGGATGGATTGAATAAAATAGATCTGATGATTTCCCTTGCCTCTATTTTTCTCTCTTCTCTATCATTCTATTCTCTGCAAAGTTCATCGGTTAGGAGCTAATGGCCAACGGGCACAATTAATCACAACAGGTATATTATTATTATTATTATTTTTAAAAAAATTTAATCTCAACACTAAGTCATTATTATAAAACAAAATTTGATATTTTGTACTATACATATACTTTATTATAATTAGATATTGTTAGAATATTATATAATATTTTGAGTATTTATTTATTTATTTAGATTATTTAAATTTGATAAATAATATAATTATTGAATATATGTTACTATCCGTTATGAACGGGTGTTATACTAGTTGTTAGAATAGTTATAGTATAAATACATGTTTCTTACATTTCAGACTCACTCATCTTATTACATTCATCTATCTTTATTACCCCTTGCTTATATAAAGCAATATTGTCCTATTATTACATTGCAATTTATTACCAAATTTCCTCCCAAAGTTTTCTTGTCTTTTTCCTTTATTCATTTTCAACTTCTATAATTCTCAATTTCGATTATTCGCTTCCGTGTTGGTCCGCTATATTCCTAACTAACTATATATATATATATATATATATATATATATATATATATATATATATATATATATATATATGTGTGTGTGTGTGTGTGTGTGTGTGTGTGTGTGTGTGTGTGTATGTGTGTGTGTGTGTGTGTGTGAACAACACTCTAGGTGAGAACTGCGGACTAATATGATTTGTAGATTTGTGATGATCAAGGGCTAGTGAATCAAGTAAAAAAAAAAGACCGGGGTCATTTTCATATATATTATAAACTTTTGAAAATTGTAATATATATGAAAATAACTCATCTTTTTTAACATTTTTTCCTTTATTTTTTTAAATTTTATTTTCAACCGTTATATCTACTAGATCGGTGGTTATGATTTATCTACAATTCTCACCAGGGCATGATTCTCGTGACAGTCAGACTAATATATATATATATATATATATATATATATATATATATATATATATATATATATATATATATATATACATATATATACATATATATACATATATATACATATATATACATATATATATATATATATATATATATATATATATATATATATATATATATATATATATATATATATATATATATATATATATATGTATACATATACACATATATGTGTGTGTGTGTATATATATATATATATATATATATATATATATATATATATATTTACACATATATATATATGTATATATATACATATATATATGTATATATATACATATATATACATATATGTATATGTATATATATACATATATGTATATATATATATATATATATATATATATATATATATATATATATATATATCTATATACATATATATGTATATATATGTATATATATACATATATGTATATATATACATATACATATATGTATATATATATATATACATATATATGTATATAGATATATACATATATAGATATATACATATATATACATATATAGATATATGTATATATCTATATATGTATATATCTATATACATATATATGTATATATATATATATACATATATGTATATGTATATATATACATATATGTACATATATGTATATATATACATATACATATATGTATATATATATATACATATATATGTATATAGATATATACATATATAGATATATACATATATCTATATATGTATATATATGTATATATCTATATATGTATATATCTATATACATATATATGTATATAGATATATAGATATATATATACATATATATGTATATATATGTATATGTATACATATATATGTATATGTATACATATATATGTATATAGATGTATATAGATATATATATACATATATATGTATATATATGTATATGTATATGTATACATATATATGTATATGTATACATATATATGTATATGTATACATATATATATATATATATATATATATATATATATACATATATATATATATATATATATATGTATATATACATATATATATATATATATATATATAAAAGGAGACGGTTCACGTGCGAAGGAACTCCAAGTGAAAAATGGGATAATATTTGAGTCGTTGATCTAGATTAGATCAACGGCTCAAAATGAAGGATTTTTTTTTTTAAATGCATTTCTTGGAATTATCTTCATTTAGATTTCAAAGTTATGCATATTAAGTTCAATGATATGTACCTAAAGATTAAAAATTATGCACATGCAGTTCCAAAGGTATGCACCTAAGGCAGCAAAGTAATGCGCCTAATGATTAAGATGTATGCGCTCATAGGTAACTATATGCACCTTACAGTGCAAAGATAACATTTTAAAGTTATGCACCCAACAGAAAAAAATAATGCACTAGAAAAATAAATAAATATTCACTAGAAGATAAACCATGCACTCGAAGAAGTGACAATACAAACCCAAAGAAGGAAAATAATGCATCCAAAGAAAAAGTAAATATTCACTAGAAGATAAACCATGCATTTGAAGAAGGAATAATATTCACCCAAAGAATGAACAATATACACCCCACGAAGGAGCAATATGCATCCAAAGAAGGAAAATAATGCATTCAAAGAAACAAGTAAATATTCACTAGAAGATAAACCATGCACCCAAAACAAGAACAATACACACCCAACAAAAGAAAACAATGCACCCAAAGAGGAAAAAAAAAAAACTAACTGAACTTACACTAATGCCACCCTATTTTTAAAAAATTTTTTCTTTATTCTGGACAATAGATCTAGACGAAATCAATGATTGAGATTTAATTTCATTTTTCACCTAAGACATCATTCACATATGATCTCTATCCCTAGTGTGTGTGTATATATAACCAAAATTCTTATTTCTGAATTAACCAATCTGAAAAAAAATTCAATTAATTGATTGGTTAATTGATTAACCAAAACATTTGATTCCAATTTAAAAACCTTAAAATTTATAAATAAAATTTGTAAATGCATAGTTTCATATCTAAAAAAATCCATTACATCAATATATAAATGATAAATTTTGAAATAATAGTCTAATAGTATTATTTATGAATTATAAAATTTAAAACATATATATATACACACACGTAATTCGGCTGTTAGGAATAATTGGTGTATAGATTTTGATGTGATTAACTGTCTTTAGGAATTTAGACTTCTCATTCATCCTTGTAACAATCATATGAGAAATTACTCAGCCAGCAGACCTTAGAAGTATGAGAGTGTCCCAACAGATGTAAAAGGTTGCCTAATTATTGTTGACTCTGTTCACTATCGACAGACCTCTCAGTTTAGGAAGGTCAAACAGTAAGCCTAAGTTATATGTTGTAAAGGTCTTCCGATAGATGTTTTATCATCTGTTTTTAACCATGTCAAAAGTTCTAAGTATAAACCTGACACATCTTCGTTAGGGTTATTCAATAGTGAAGTATGAAGTGTACAATGAATAGTTTTTGTCATTTTGTGATGAGAGCTGTTGGACACGCTCTGCCCAAGGACATCTGACACCAAGATATCTTTTGACAAGGAGAAAATATACTTTTTAGCCTCTATATAAACTAGTTAATGTCGTGCTCAAAAAAGGAAAATAAATAACAGCTTTTGGACACCTACCATTTTAGAAGGCGCCAAGGTAAATTTTTTAAATGTTCAAATCTCAAGGTCTTCAAAAGCTTGAAGAAATTATGAGCAACAAGATACGAGTTCATAACGAAAAAAACTTCAAAAGCTATCAGCTTTCAAGCTTTCAACATTTTAAAGAATTTTTCAATTTTGTCAAAACATTTAGTTTCTTGACTAATATTTCCAAGGATTTTCTTCAACCTCTTTCAAGACAACTTGGTGGACAACCCTTGAAGACAGTGGTGAGACAATGGTGAACGAGTAACTTAGTGAAGAAAGTCGCTCATAGAATGTCATTGCTGGATTTATTTCACTTGTATTTGGAAATACAAGTAAAAACCTCTTGTGTTAATGGGAAGAGTAGGGGATTACCCGAACCACTATAAAAATCTTGGCTTTTCTTACTTTCTTTCTTTCTCTCTCTCTTGGGAAAAGGTTCAAATAAGCCCTCAAACATTACCCCAAAAGTGCAATTAAGCCCTCCAACATTAAAAAAGTTCAATTGAACATACAAACTTGTCCACTGGAGAAGACGATAACGACGGTTGTCTTCTCCATTGGAGAAGACGAACAGACAGATTGGTCATGCCGACGAAGGTGATGAGCATTTTTCCAGCGAAGGTGGCTGTAAGCTGAGCATTTTGAGCGGTGAATAACTGGTAACCTCTTGGTTACCAGTAAGCAGTGTCTATTTGATCTATTTTGACAATTTTGTGTATTCATTGAACTTTCTAATGTTGGATGGCTTACTTACACTTTTGGATAATGTTTGAGGGCTTATTTGACCATTTTCCCTTAATTTTTTAAAGGATTTTTAAATCACAAAGGCTATTCAACGCCCTGGTCGAGACTTTCTTATTAGGACTCTACTAGTAGTATTAGACTAGATCTCTATTTCATATCTTTATATACTCTATATCCTCTACTCTTGATCAATACACAGAAAATATATTCTCATATGGTATCAGCTAGGTTTTCTCTCATGGAAAATGTCGGTGTTAATGACGGCTCTGTTCTTGGTTCTTCTGAACGGACCGTTACCGAGATTCCTACGATGCCTGCGAGTGGTAGCCTGTCATCGGCTCATCACTTCGTTTCTTTAAAGTTGACCTCCCGAAATTATCTATTCTGGCGAACTCAGATGCTTACGTTTCTTGAAGGCCAAGGGCTTCTAGGGTTTGTTGATGGTACAACACCCTTTCCGACGGCATCGCCGACCCTAACGTCGACCGCGGACAGCGCCCCGGCGGCGGTTTCCGATCTCCCCGGCCCGCCCGCCAGCTCGCTTGGCGTCGGCAAGACAATGCCATCTTCTCCATGCTCATCTCCTCTTTGTCCGAGGAGACTCTTCGTTTCGCCGTCGGCAATGGCACCTCTCGGTAGCTTTGGCAGGTACTCGAACAAACACTAGGTTTGTCTACCCGCTCTTGTGCACTCCGACTACTCGGTAAACTTCAGGGGCTCCGTCAAGGTGATTCCTCAATATCTGATTACCTTGGTCGTGCCCAGATGTTGATTGATGAATTGGCCCTTGCCGGTCATCATGTTGAGTTGGATGATCAGAATTTATATGTGTTTCGCGGTTTACGCCCGGAGTTCCGACCGTTGGTGGCAACCCTAGCCCGTGGTGCGCCTGTTCCCCTCCCGGAGGTTGTGGATTTTCTTGTTTAACAGGAGTGGATCTGTTCGGACGACGGTGCGGCTCTCGGTGCACCAGCAGCCTTGGCCGTAAGCCGTGGAGGTCACGGCGGCCGCGGTGGTAGTCCGTAAAACCGAGGTGGTGGCAGCCGCAACAGGGGGCGCGGTGGTCGTGGCTAGGGGCGGTCCAACTCAGGCCCTCGGTGTCAGATTTGCAACAAGCAAGGGCATATAGCTACGGCGTGTTGGCGTCATTTCACTCCTGATCCAGATCCTCAGGCGAATGTTGTCGTTTCTAGTGTGGATGGTCCTGTGGACGACACTCATCAGTGGTTCCCCGACACTGGTGCCACAAATCATGTTACCCCTGACCCACCTTATTGACGTCCTCTACTACATATGATGTTCCGGAGACACTTCGGGTCGGCAATGGTACAGGTTTGCCTATTTTTACTGTTGGTTCTACTTCTTTAGCCAGGTCGTTTCGTATGTCTGATGTTTTGCATGTTCCTGGTTTATCTTCTTCGTTATTATCTGTTCAGCGTTTTGCTAAAGAAAATAATGTCTTTTTTGAGTTTCACCCTTCGTGTTTCTTTGTGAAGGACATTCAAACCAGGAACACTCTTTTTAAGGGGCATGCGTCTGGGGGTTTATATGCCTGGCCTGCCTCGCGTCCGGCTCCTGTTGCTTTCATTGCTACACGGTCCTCTTTCATTTGGCATATGCGGCTTGGGCATCCACACTCTCGGGTCCTGCGTCAAGTTTTAGCCTCTTCTAGTCTTAGTTCATTTAATTCTAGTGATTTACCCAATATTTGTTCCTCTTGTCAATTAGGCAAGTCGTCTCGTTTTCCTTTATCGCGTGTTGAATGTACTAGTTCGCATCCTTTAGAATTAATATATTCAGATATTTGGGGCCCTGCGCCGATACTTTCTGCAAATGGCTTTAAATATTTTGAATTATTTGTGGATGATTACACTCGTTACGTGTGGTATTATCCTATGCGAGCTAAGTCTGATTTATATGCGATATTTGATAAGTTTCGGTCACTTGTTGAATGTTCCTTCTCTCGTAAAATTCTGTCTTTTCAGTCTGATTTAGGGGGAGAATACAAAAAGCTTGGTTCGACTCTCGCGTCATTGGGTATTCGTCACAGGCAGTCCTGTGCGTATACTCATGAATAAAACGGCAGAGTAGAACGCAAGCATCGCCATGTTGTTGAAACGGGACTGGCGCTAATGGCCCAATCATCTGTTCCGTCTCGTTTCTGGGATTATGCCTTCGAAACTGCTGTGTATCTTATCAATAAAATGCCCACTCGTGTCTTGTCTGATAAGTCTCCTCACTACTTCTTGCATCGGTCTCCGCCCTCTTACTCGTACTTACGGGTTTTTGGGTATCTGTGTTTTCCTAATCTGCGGCCTTATAATCACAACAAACTGCATTTTCGGTCGTCTCCTTGTGTCTTTCTAGGATATCCTCCGCCTTTTTGTGGCTATCGTTGTTAGACACTAACACTAACAAGGTTTTTATCTGTCGCCATGTGCGATTCAATGAGACTGTCTTTCCTTTTGTTGCTTCTGTTGATTCACAGGTACCTGCACCACGCCCGGAGCCATGGGGTGCTGCGCCGATTGTGCCTCCTGGTGAGTCGAGTGCTGTCTTGGCCTTTGATCCTCCTACCGTGCCCATAACCAGACCCGAGCCACACCGCCAGCAGCCCGTTTCTGCCGAGCCGTCCGTGACCGAGTCCAAGCGGACAGTCATGAACCAGCCACCTGCTCGGTCGAGGGGACGACCCCGTGGTTGGTCCCGTCCCGCGCCCTCGCCCGTTCGGTCTCATACGATGAACACGCGGAGCTCGGGACCGCATGACCATGTTGCTCTATCTACTGACGTCACTACTGAGCCTACATGTTTTACTCAAGCGGTCAAATTTCCCGAATGGCGGGATGCAATTGATTTGGAATTTAATGCCTTGGTGCGCAACAATACATGGCGACTTGTTCCTTTTAAATCAGGTATGAATGTGGTTGGCTGTAAGTGGGTGTTTAGAACCAAAAGAAAAGCTGATGGTTCGATTGAGAGTTACAAGGCTCGTTTTGTTGCCAAGGGATTCAATCAGGTTGCTGGTGAGGATATCTTTGAGACCTTTAGTCCCGTGGTTAAACCGACTACGGTACGTCTTCTTTTGTCCTTAGCTATTTCTCGTGGATGGACTATTCGACAGTTGGACATACACAATGCTTTCCTAAATGGCAATCTCGCTGAGACTGTGTATATGCGCCAGCCCCCTGGCTATGAAGACAAAACGATGCCCGGGCACGTTTGTCTCCTTCAACGTTCTTTATATGGGCTTAAGCAAGCTCCACATGCTTGGTTCACTCGTTTGCATGATTTTCTAGTCTCTGTTGGTTTCTCACCTTCCAAGACGGATGTCTCTTTATTTATATATTCACATGGCCATACTCGTCTATATTTTCTGGTTTATGTGGATGATATTTTGGTTATGGGTTCTGATTCGGCTCATGTGACTGCTCTTATTGACAAGTTGGCTCTTGAGTTTAAAGTTCGTGATATGGGTGTGCCCTCATTTTTTTGGGTATTGAGACCATTCTGTTTTCTAATGGCATGTTTCTGTCTCAACAACGATACATGAAGGATATTCTAAAACGAGCAGGTATGGTTGATTGCAAGCCCGTAGCCACTCCGGTTTCAACCACGAAGGCCGAGACTGATGTCGTGGTATCATACGCTGATCCCACTCAATATCGCAGCTTTGCAGGTGCTCTGCGATATCTTACGATAACTCGGCCTGATCTTTCCTATGCAGTCAATCGTTTGTGTCAGCACATACACTCTCCCTCTACTACGGATTGGGCGGCTCTCAAGAGGGTGTTACGGTATGTATATGGGACACTACATCTTGGTCTTAAGATTGCTTCTTCTCCTTCTCTGGATATTCATGCATATTCTGATTTGGATTGGGTTGACAATCCTGATGATCGCAAATCTACTAGTGGTTTTGCTGTGTTTTTGGGGACCAATCTTGTCTCATGGGTTTGTCGAAAACAGCGTACTATGGCTCGTTCGTCAACTGAGGCTGAATACAAAGGACTGGCTGATGTCTCTGCAGAGGTTACTTGGCTCGTCTCTCTGATGAAGGAAATCGGGTTTGCGCCACCTTCTGTGCCCAAACTCTGGTGTGACAATCTGGGAGCTACTTATCTTTGTGCTAATCCGGTGTTTCATGCTCGCACCAAGCACATTGAGATCGACTACCACTTTGTTCGTGATTAAGTCGCAAAGAAGGAATTACAAGTCAATTTAATTTCTACCAAAGATCAGATAGCGGATATTTTTACTAAGTCTCTTTCGCATGTACGTTTTAATTTACTCTGTTGCAAGCACAATGTTTTGGCTGACCAATCTTGTGCTTGATGGGGAGTATTAGGATCCAACTAGTAGTATTAGACTAGATCTCTATTATATTAGTAGTATTAGACTAGATCTCTATTTCGTATCTTTATATACTCTGTATCCGCTGCTCTTGATCAATACACAGAAAATAAATTCTCATCTTTCTCACTGTCTTGGACAAACATCGGCTAACCAATCGGTTAATTTGGTTAACAGACATTATTGACTAGAAAGATGGAAAAAATCATTAAGTGTCTCATTGTTGATGCATTATTAAATTCATTACAAATTATCTTCACTAAGGGCGAACATAAGAATATAAAAATATAAAAATTGACTGGGTGAAGATTTCTTTACTGACGTAATTCTTATTTCGTCACTAGTTAATCACACTCATGACTTATATAGAAAAGTGCAACAAAAAAAAAACATGTAGAAAATAACTTTTTAGTAATGTAAGTTTTATTTTGTCGCTCACATTTATTGATGTTTTACTATATTTTTTGTTGGAAAAAAAATATTTCTTACATACTACCATATTATGTAACTGCAGTTTATTTGCCTATAATTGATATATTATGAACTGAATATATATATATATATATATATATATATATATATATATATATATATATATATATATATATATATATATATATATATATATATATATATATATATATATAAAATTTGTTAACAGAAGCTACATATATGTTTTCAATGTAGGTACATAATTCGGGCCAGAGTCCATAACATTCATGATGAATGCTAATTCACAGTATATTTTACGATTGGAGGGAGGGGGCGTAGATGTACCGTGAGATTGCAACCAATGTCGCACAAAAACTCTATAAGGGTAGCGTTTCATGTTGAAAAAAAGTTTCGACTTCGAAACCCACATAAATTCATTCTGAAACATTCCTTAATAAAGGATACAAATGGAAGCTAAGTGAAGGGCAGTATAGACTTTGTCTTCTCCATTCTGTTTCAACCGTCTTTTTCCCTTTCCTCTTTCATATATAAGTTGTATCTTCTTTCCCGCTGGACATAATCAGTTACATGAAATAAACCAAAAGCTTTTTCCCTTTCCTTTGCATGCGCACCCTTCTCCGTTATGGCATCTGAGCCACGGCGTAGCACATACGCCGCCGCCGTTACCGGCGAGATGAGTCAGGAAGGGCGATCAGCATCGCCGGTCACTCGTTCGCCTGTTCGTGCCTCCAATACAGTTCTGCAGAGGAATGCAAGCCACCAGCAAAGAGGATACTCCATGGAAGATCTGGAGAATCCTTTGTTTTTTAGCATGAACGATGGTCCTAATATAGTTCTCGTCAGTCCTCCGCTGCTAGGCAGCGCTAATTACGCCTCCTGGTCAATTTCAATGCGTATAGCTTTAGAAGTAAAAAACAAGTGGTCAATCGTGGATGGGAGCACCGCGGCACCAAGCAGAGACAATCTTCAGTTCGCGGCATGGAGGCGCTGCAACCTCATGGTTTGCTCATGGATTTTTAAGTCCGTTCATGCCTTCATCGCTCAAAGTGTAATGCACCTAGATAAAGCCAGAGATTTTTGGGAAGATCTACGGCGAAGGTTTTCTCAATGTGATGCGCAGAAGATCTCGGCTCTACAGAACGAGATCTTCAATCTCAAGCAGGGCGCTCTCTCTGTTAACGAGTATTATACAAAATGCCGCACGCTATGGGAGGAAATGAACGCCTTAAGGCCTATTCCGGTTTCTAAGTGCAGCTGTGATCTCGTTGATGAAATTAGGAAGGAACGAGACACTGATCAAATCATACGGTTCCTTCAAGGTCTTAATGACGATTTCAACAGTTTCAAATCAAATGTTCTGATTCTCGATCCTCTTCCTGAAGTCTACAAAGTTTTTGTCATGGCCGAGAAGCTAGAGAGGCAGTCTGCCTTGGCCAATATGACATTAGGAAGCTTTGAAACTAGTCAAGCCAATGTTGTGCACAATGAACAAGAGATGATCGCAGCGATGAATTCCTATTCTGGCAAACGAAGTGGTAACCTAAACAAAGGTGCTAAATGCACTTATTGCGGGATGAATGGTCATACAGTTGATAAGTGTTTCAAAAAACACGGCTATCCCCCGGGATGGATTCTGGAACTTCAGAGACTCCTCTTCCAGCAAACACTTTTGATCAATTAGAAAAGCTAATTTCTCTGCTTCAGAACCAAATGGGACAATCTTCATCAGCTAAAACCACTGCTACTGTTTCTTTGGTTCCAAAATTTGAAGAAGAGAACACTACAGATGAAGGCAAGTATCCTACTAACCCTGTCAACTCTATTTCTTTATCTTCTTCTGCTTGGATTCTAGACTCTGGAGCTACAGATCATATAACATGTGATTTGAATTATTTTAATGACTATCGTATGGTTCATGGAGCTGAGGTGAATCTACCTACTGGGAAATCTATTACTGTTAAACATACAGGGAATGTTGGTTTTAGCCAAGACTTGTGGTTGAAGAATGTCCTTCATATTCCATCGTTCAGATTCAATTTAATCTCTGTGAGTAAACTTCTGCAAGATGAATATTATAAATTGGCATTCACATTTGAACAATTTTTAATTCAGGATGCTCATGGGAGGACAGTTGGTATAGCTAAACAGACAAATGGTCTATATCTGCTGCAGCAACCTTCAATGACAGAATGTAGTTCACAAAAACTTTGAATCACATTGTAATAGTTTTGAGCTTTGGCACAAAAAACTAGGCCACTTCCCCATGAATAAATTGCAATTTTTGAATGATATAAAGGTTCATACTACTAAGAATATATCTTGTGATGTTTGCCAACTTGCTAAACACAAACGTGCTCCCTTTCCATTAAGTGTCACCTCGTCGAAAGCATGCTTTGACTTGTTACATGCAGATATATGGGGGCCGTTTTTTGTTTCTTCATTGCAGGGAGAACGTTACTTCCTAACCTTGGTGGATGACTTCTCTAGGTTCACCTGGTTACACTTAATGAGGACTAAATCTGAAACTCGGCAGCACTTGAAAAGGTTTCATGCAATGGTCTTGATACTGCTAATTCTACGTAAGCAATATAAATAACACAAGACCAAGTAAAGCAAGTAATTCTTTATTGATCAAGGTAGAGTTCCTAAGTACAATCTACTTGGTTGCTCTGAGTACCGACTGAGTGCGGTCGGGATTCTCTAATAACAACCTATCGATCGTCCAAAAGTCCACTACACTGTAGCTACTGTGGGTACTTATAGCCGCGACGCCGGAGACAAGCTTCCGGCCGTTCGGCATGCTCTCCACGTAGCCTCCACGCGTCCCCCTCCCGGGTGCCCTGCCTGTCGCCGTAGAAAGCCGCCACGTGTCTTTAGCCAGCTCTCTCGCCTAAGGACCACCGCTCGGGGTTCATAGCCCGACCGGGCTCTCCTCAAGGAGCCCGACCTGTTACCTGCAAAGACATAGACAAAAGGACAAAGGCATCTCGGTCGTGGTGAAGCTGTGTCGGTCGGGATATTCCCTACCAAGAGCCCCCCAGCCCGGGCCTTTTTGATCAGTCGGGAAAAAACGGGACGGGATGAAGAAGCCCAACCGTCAGGCATTAGATCGACCGGCCAGCTGTCATTCCCTCTACGCCACGTGTCGGCCTCTGCCGGCCTAGGCGATCCCATCCGTCGCCTTGGATTCAGCGCGGGTCGTGTCAGGCAAGTTGGCCCATTTTCCCGCCTAAATGTTCTCCTATAAATAGGCCCTTGAGGCCCTCATTTGAACTTTCCTCACTCTTTCGCATCAGTCGGTACCCTCAGAGAGTCCCGAGCAGAGCAGCTTAGCAAGGCAGTCGAGCAAGCAAACTCCAACTTTCAAGCTTCAACCTTTAATCTCCCTTCAATCGGTAAGCTCTCAACCCTCCTCTTTACCTTAGGCACTCATTTTATAGGTAGAACTGCTAGGTCAACTAACTGTCCCGGACGTCTCAAGTCCTTACTAACTCCGACCGACCTTTAGGTAGATCGATATGACGGACTCAGACAGTCAAAACGCCTCGATTGCCGATTACGACGAGGAGGTCGAGCACACCAGCGACGGGGATGTGGACATAATGTCCTACACCCCGGACGCCAGTCCCCGAGCGACGCCAGCCCCCGAGCAAGCCGCCGAGCGAGACAACGCATCAAGCTCCTCCGGATCGTCAAGCTCAAGCTCGAGCGGATCGGGGAGTACCAGCGAGGAAGAAGAAGAGAGAGCCACGTCAAGCGGGCGGGGTTCTCCAACCGAGGGCGTTAGGGAAACGCCTACCCGGGTGGTTGGGGACCACCCGGAAGCTGCTCCTCGAGGGGGCGATCGAGAAAATACCCCCGAGCAGACCGAAGAAGACCCGGCCGGGCCGGCCAGACCAGCCGTCGAGCTCGAGTTCCTGAACAGCGAGAGCGTCGAGCAAGAAATGAGCCTGCTGTCCAAAGGCGAGGCGGCTCGGATTGCCGAAATACTCAGGGGTCGGGCAGAATTCGACACGAGCCGGCAACTGGGAAATGTAATTGACAGGCATCAGGGCAAGTGGATCGGGATGCACTATGACTCCCTGACAGCCCCGATCGCCATTCCCTTCACCCCCCTCTTAAACGCCTTCTTGGCCTATTACCGAGTCGTCCCGGCCCAGATCTGCCCGAACGCACATCGGATCTTGGCCTGCTTCCCACAGATATGCGCTCGGCACGGGGCCGAGTGCACGATGGAGTTATTTAACTTCATCTACCAGATCAAGGTTCTCCCGGGCCGCTACGGGGGTGGGTTCCTGATGCTGCAGTCCCGAACGGATATGTGCTCGATCAGAGGCTTGCCCGGGAACAACAAGGGGTGGAAAAACAGGATTTTCTCCCTCAAGTACGAGCCCTGGATCTTCCCGGTCGATCGCGTCTGGAGCACACATTTCCGGAAACAAGCGGTGCCGGCCGAGACGCAGGCGCTGAGGGACGCGGTCAGCCGGATCTCGAGCGAGGTGCATGAATACACAATCTACCGGACGGCTGAAAGTCTCGCAGCTGCCATGCTCCCGCCCCCCACGTACGAGCTGCCGGAGAAGTACCTGCCCGTTCCGATGGGCGTGACGGTCGCCAAGCCGTCCAAACGAAAGAAGAAAGGTTTGGCACGAGCTACTTTTCCCGACCGGACCTATTACCTCGATCTAATTAACTTTCTTGTTTTGCAGCTATGGCCGAGTTCGGCGATGAAGACACCGCCCTTCCCCCACCCGTCAAGATCTCGCTCGGCGGGAAGAAGAAGGCCAAGACCAAGGCGGCCGGGGAGAAGGAGATCCCATCCGCCCGACCTCTGAGCGCCTCGACCGTGACGACGGGCGAGGGCTTCATCGTGGAGCAGCCGGACGTCCTGGTCACTCGGGTGGAGGTCGCCCGGGGCAAGGAGAAGGTCGCCGACCAGGGCGCGACCGAGGTGGGCGGCCTGAAGCGCCGCCGTGAGCAGCACAGCCCGACCCCTTCGGCCGGGCGGGAGAGGGAGCCGGCATCCGTGCTGGCACGGATCGGCAATGCCGCGCCAGCCCGAGCGGACCTGGGGAAGATGACCCCGACCCAGGTTGCTGAGCGGATCGGCTACGATCTTGCTGAGGTAAGTCCCGACTTATAATCTTCCTTTGCCCAAGTATCGTTGATCGGGCTAACTTCGACTATCTTCTTTGTGTTGCAGATCTCCCGGGCGACCCAACTTCTTCAGGGTCAAGCTTTGCTGGCCGAGGAGGCCGATCACCACAAGAAGACGGCTGCTCGTCGTCTAAAGGAGATCAAGGAACTCCAGGCTGAGCTGGAGAAAACGCAGAAGGCCCTGAAGAAGGGTGACGAGGAGCGGGTGCTGGCCGAGAAGGTCGCCAGCCGGGCGATTGGGGAGGCCCGAGAGCTGAAGGCGCAGCTCGAGAACCCGAGCGATCTGGTGCGGGCGGCCTTCAAGAACAAGGAGCTGGGCACGGCCTTCCTAACCGCAGCCCGAGGAGACGAGGTCGGGAACGAGTTGATCGTCTCGTTCGGGAAATGGGCCTTCACGGCCGGGAAGCAGAAAATGCTCGAGCGCACCCGCAAGCGGTTGGAGGAGGCCCTCGACGCCGATGATCTCCAACTGGTCTTGTCGGCCTTGCCCCCGGACGTGGCAGATCCCGGTCCTTCACCCTTTACCCCGACCCCGAAAGCCAAGGCAACCGAGCCTGGGGCTCCGTCGGCTGCTGCCTCGAGCGGGAAAGAGGCGACCGCCAGCGCTCAGGAGGCGAAGAAGTAGATTTAGGCTTCTTTTCTTCTTTTTTGTAAGAGACCTTAGTCGGGAGCCCGGTCCCGATTTGTACCGGGCAACTTTTGTTTGTTAATAAAGTTCTATTTTTGCTCCATCTCGTGCTGCTCGTCTTTTATTTCCTTGCCTTTCAATTTGCACACACTGATCTTAATCACTCGACCACTTGGCCTTTAGGCCCGGTCTCGCGATACACGATCCACTCAACGCCCGACCTCACGACCTCACGGCCTGGTCGTGCGTTCGATGTTTCGACTTCAAAACTGGCCAAACGATCGGGTTTATCCGATCTCCAGGCCTTCGCCGAAAAAATTTTCAAGCCTCTACGGTCGGAATGCAACCGAGCGACGGGCCGAGAATAAGCAAGCCTCTACGGTCGGAATGTAACCGAGCGACGGGCCTTGTACCATACTTCCTTATCCCAGCCCCCACACTATTGTGCGCTCGAGGCACGAGTGGGTGCGATAGTGGACAGAAGTTGGACGGATCGGGGAACAATGCCGAGAGCTCCTGGCTTCCCCGATCGGTGGCGTGACTTGAATGTCCGCCTATGTGGAGCGCGTTTTGACCGGTCGACAGACTTCGCCCGATCGATTGAATGTTGAAATGATCTGCTCATGACAAAGGTGAAAGAAAATAACCGATCGTGCCGCCGCATACAAACGGTCGAGCAATCATTGATCGTATATACATTAAACTTTCCCGCTCGCAGGCGGTTGAATTAATTTTACAACCATAAACTTTACATAGAAATGACGACCGGGACTAACTCGCAGGTCCAGCCCCCACTTCGTCTAAAAATACAAAAAAAATAGGCTAATGCCTAAAAAGAACGAGGTGCTCGGAATTCCAAGTCCCCTTTATTAACCGACCCGTCGTTGTCTCTAGTCGGTATGTTCCCGGCCGGATGACAGCGTTGATGATGTACGGCCCTTCCCAGTTCTGAGCTAGCTTTCCCCCTTCTAAAGGTTGACTGGCCTCCCTTCGTCGTAAGACATAATCTCCGACTTGAAAATAACGAGGGTTGACCCGGATGTCCTTCGAGCTCTTGACGCGTTTCTGGTACTCGGCCATACGCCGAGCGGCTAGCTCTCTTTTTTCTTCGACCGCATCGAGGTCCACAGCCATGGCATGTTCATTGTCCTCCGCGTTGTAGGTTCTCTCTCGATCGGTCGGGATCCAAGCCTCGATCGGGAGCCGGGCTTCAGCTCCGTAAACCAGGGCGAAAGGGGTCTCCGAAGTAGCTTCCCTCGGGGTCGTCCGATAAGTCCATAAGACATATGGCAACTCATCGGCCCAACTACGACCGGCCGAGTGTAACTTCTTTTTCAGACCTTCCAAAATCGTCCGGTTAGCATTTTCCACTTGCCCATTTCCCTGCGGGTAAGCGACAGATGACCGGAGATGAGTTGTCCCGATTGTGGCCAAGAAATTCTGAAAATATTGGCTCACAAATTGGCGACCGTTATCGCTGATGAGATGTACGGGCACGCCAAAACGGGAAACGACATTGCGCCAAAGGAAACGAGCGCACTGCTGAGATGTGATCGTGGCTAGGGGCTCGGCTTCTACCCACTTGGAGAAGTAATCAACGGCGACGATCACGAACCTTCTCCGACCGGATAGCTGAGGAAAGGGGCCCAAGATGTCTACCCCCCACCTAGCGAAAGGAACTGCGGTCGTGACTGGTTGGTAGAAGGTTGCCGGTCGTCCAGGCATCCGGGCGTACAGTTGGCACGTCTCACATTCCCGAGCTAACTTTTCACAGTCTAGCTGTAGGGACGGCCAATAGTACCCGATCAGCATGATACGACGGGCCAGGGATCGACCTCCCTGATGTGAGGAGCAGATTCCCGAGTGCAGCTCCTTCATGACTAACTCGGCCTCGAATGCGGTCAAGCAACGCATAAGGGGGCCCCCATACGATCGCCGAAAGAGACGACCGTTCACGACCTGGAACCTCGGGGCTCTCAGCTTGGCTTTTCGAGCACGTTGCGGGTCGTCTGGGAGTCGACCGTGCTCGAGGTATTCCTTCAGATCAGTGATCCAGCTATCTTCCACCGGTTGGATTGGGTTGACCGGTAGGCGATGGATACTGTGTCTGGGGATCACCAAGATCCGAGCTATCTTTGACATGTGTTCCGGGGCGTCTTGGGCCAATTTAGACAAGATATCCACATCGGCGTTATCCAATCGGGGTATGTGTCGGACGGTGTACCCCCGGAACTGTGCAAGCTTCTCCATGGCGAGGTCTCGGTATGACTGTAGGCGTTCTCCGTTAACCTCATAATCTCCGAGAACTTGCCCGACCACGAGCGCAGAATCTGTTTGGGCTCGGATGTACTCAGCCCCCAAGTCCCGAGCGCATTGCAAGCCATTTACGAACGCTTCATACTCGGCTTCGTTGTTGGTCGGGTGGAACTGGTACATGAGAGCAAAATAGACTTTGAATCCTTCTGGGCTCGTGACTACTACTCCTCCTCCTGCTCCTTTTTTGCTGCTTGACCCGTCGGTAGCTAGCGACCACCACTCGGCCTCGGGATCCTCAACCTCGGGGGGTCGGGTATCCCGGGCGGTACACTCGACCAGGAAATCTGCCAGAGCCTGACCTTTGATTGCTGGTCTCGGTCGGTATTCGATCGCGTACTGGGTCAGCATTAACGCCCACTTAACTAGGCGGCCGGATGATGAAGCGGTTCGGAGGACTGGTCCGATCGGCTGATCGGTCAACACGCGGATCGCTCGACCTTGGAAATAGGGAGCTAACTTCTTCGCGGCTATATACAAGGCATAGACGACCTTCTCTAACCGGGAGTACCGGAGCTCGGGACCATGTAGCGCGTGGCTTACATAGTACACCGGTCGCTGAACCCCTTCCGGATCGGTTCGGCACAATACTGCGCTTACTGCACGATCGGAGACGGCGAGGTACACGTCTAGCTCTTCTCCGAGCTCAGGCTTTGAGAGCACAATAGGTGACATGAGGTACTCCTTCAACTCGTCAAAAGCTGCTCGGCACTCTTCATCCCAGACGAACCCATTAACTTTTCGCAATACCTTGAAGAAAGGTAGAGCGCGCTCGGCTAACTTGGAGAGGAACCGGCTAAGGGCTGCCAACCGACCGGTCAATTGCTGGACCTCCCGAACGGTAGAAGGTGGTTGCATGTCCAGAATCGCTTTAACTTTGGCCGGGTTGGGCTCGATTCCTCTCTTGGTCATCATGTAACCGAGGAACTTGCCGGTCTGAACCGCGAATGTACACTTGGTCGGGTTCAGCCGCAACTGGTACTTCCTCATGATCTGGAAGCACTCCCGGAGGTCCCGAGTGTGGTCGGATCGGTCCCGACTCTTGACCAGCATATCATCAATATAAGCCTCCATCGTTCGGCCTAATAGATCGGCGAAGAGCATATTGACCATTCTCTGATAGGTCGCTCCTGCATTCCGGAGGCCGAACGGCATCACTCGGTAACAATACAGCCCGTCCGGGGTCACGAAGGCTGTCTTGCTTTCGTCTTCATGGTGCATCATAATCTGGTGATACCCCTTAAAGGCATCCATGAAGCTCATCAACTCGGCCCCGGCCGTCTCGTCGACCATTTGATGAATGCTCGGTAGAGGATAAGGGTCGAGTGGACAGGCCTTGTTGAGGTCCGTGAAGTCTATGCACATCCTCCAAGCTGAGGGCTTTGGAACTAGAACAATGTTTGCCACCCACTCGGGATAGATAACCGGGCGGATGTGCTCGATCGCCGCCATTTTCTTGACCTCCTCTCTGACAAACTCGCGGCGATCGGAAGATAGGTGTCGTGTCTTCTGCACGACCGGCCTCGCTGCGGGATCGACGGCTAGCTTATGGCAAATGACCGATCGATCGATCCCGGACATGTCTTCAGGTCCCCACGCAAAAATATCAGCATACTCCCTGAGTATGCTCAGAACCTCCGCTCGGAGCTCGGGGGTGAGGGCCCGGCCAATCTTAATCTTCCTATCCGGGCGGTCCTCGGACAAGGGAACTTCTTCTATCTCCTCGGAAGGTTCGGGTTGTTCCTTCCGTTCTTTAGCCTCCTCCTTGGCTATGGTGTTCACCCGGGAAGACAGACCGGAATCGCGTCTGTTGACCGCTCGGGTGTAGCACTTCCGGGCGGACTGGACATCGCCACGGACCACACCGACCCCATTTGGGGTGGGGAATTTCATGCAGAGATGGGGCATGGAAATTATCCCACCGATCTTCATGATGGCGGGTCGGCCTAGGATGATGTTGTGGACGCAATGGAGGTTGACCACAACGAACTCCAGCTCTGTCTTGATCGACTTCGGGGGGGTGCCGATCTCGACCGGGAGAGTGATTTTACCTTCGGGGTAAATGAGGGCCCCGGTAAATCCCGACAGTGGTACACCGACCGGAGTCAGCTCCTTCCTGTCAAGGCCAAGCTTCTCGAACACGTCCAAGTATAGGACGTTCACACTGCTACCCGTGTCCACCATAACCCTCTGGACGTCCGTTCCCTTGACATCGATTGTGACCACGAGCGCCTCCATGCCGTGGTCACTGCTACTAGGTTGGTCCTCTAAGGTGAAGGTTATGGGCTCCGTTTTTTGTCTTTTCCCGGTCTCTCGGGAATCCACAATCGCAACCGGGCAATTCGTCCTCGGCTGGGAAGCGTCTTCTAAGCCACCAAATATGACATGGATGGTGGGCTTGCCGACCGGGCGACTGCTGGTCGGGGGATCAGGGTCCCGTCGGTCTTCATGACGATCGTCCCTTCGATCGTCTCTTCGGTCCTGACCCGACCGATCGGAGCGGTGATGAGATCGCCTGTGATCCCTCCGATCGGTATTCCTCTTGCTTTCTTCCCTCTTCCCCACGCACTTGTCCAATTTTCCCAAATTGAGCAAATCTTCCAACAATTGGCGCAGGTGGGTGCACTCCTCGGTATCATGCCCGGCGCATCGGTGGTAAGCACAGTGCTTACTCTTATCAGGGCCGTCTCGATCGGGATGGGGGAGTTTGATGAGGTTGCAAGATTGAGCATACTGCATGGCCTCCGCCGCGGATCGGTTTAAGGCCGTAAACTCACCAGGCCTGGTGCGGGATCGGGGACGATCGTTTCCCGGTTGATGTTCCGCCCGGCCGGCCGGTTTACGGGACGAAGAACCGACCTCTTGTGAACGTTTCACGGCATTCGCCTCACCAGCATTGGCGTAATCCGTGACCCTTCGGAGGGCCTCCTCGTACGTGGTCGGGGGGTGAAGGATGAAATCCTGGTATAGATACCCCGCCCGGAGGGAGATGTGAAGCATGTGGGTGGCGGTCGCATCATCCATGGGTTCGACCTCCCCGACCGCTGCTTTCCACTTGATGAGGAAGTCGGTCAAGCTTTCCCCTTCGAGCTGCTTAGCCTTCTCGAGGTACATGTAAGACTTCCTCACCACTTTGGAAGTAATGAACTTCCGTACAAACTTGATCGCCAGGGTCTCAAATTTGTCGATCGACCCCGGGGGCAAGGTGTGGAACCACTCTGCTGCCCGACCGGTGAGGGTTGAGTAGAAGGCCCTGCACATCACGGCGTCTGAAACGCCCTTCAGCATCATGTTGCTGAAAAAATCGTTCACGTGAGCCTCAGGATCCGTCCGACCGTCGTAGCTCTTCTCTCCCGAGACCTTTAAGTCGAGCGGGTAAGGCTGAGCCATTACCGCTGCTGTGAAAGGCGTCTGGTGGAGGGTCGATCGGTCGGCCGGGGGTGCTGCAGGATATGCATTCCTTAGCTGCGCAACTTCCGCCTGGAGGTTGTAGAGCAACCCTCGGGTTTCGTTGAGCTCGGCGTTCTGGGCGGCTTGGGCTGTATCCCGAGCGCGTCGACGTCGATGTGATCTCGACCCGCTGTACCCGGACGAGGCCTCGTGGCTAGCTTCCCGCATTTGTTCGTCCTCTTGCCTGGGGTTCGGGTCCTGGGGTCCCAGACGCTGGCGCATCTCTGGTCGGAGACGGTCGAAAGCTACCGCTCGGGCAACCTCCTCGGGGTCCTCCGCTTGAACGGCCTGAACTGGTGCCTCCATCGCATCAGCACCCCCCGACCCCAACCGCGAATGAGCCGAGCGTCGAGCCCGGGAAGAGGACTGACGCTGCGGCTCTACCTGTGCGATTGGTTGTACTGGAGGGGCGGCGGCTGGAGCTGTATAGGCAGGCGTATATGGTGGATAGCCAACCGGGGAAGTGTAGCACATCGGTTGGCCTGGCCAAAACCCGTATGGTGGAGGTGGAACCGGATACGGGTACTGGGCGGGATACATCATCGGCTGCTGCTGGTATGGCAGACCGGGTGGTGGGTATCCCGGTTGTATATAATTCACCGGCTGCTGGGCGGCCGGGTGCGTATTTGACGGATGTGGCGGTGAGAGATTGAGGTTGAGGTCCATCGTCTGACCCTGCTGCTGGGTAGCATAGTGGTCGGAGGAGCTCGCCGCATCCGCCTGGTCGTCGGCGAAGTTGTTGTGTGCCCACGGATACATGTTGGAAAAGGGACCGGGTGCTCGTCAAGACGTTGGCTTGTTGCACGGTCCCCACAGACGGCGCCAAAATGATACTGCTAATTCTACGTAAGCAATATAAATAACACAAGACCAAGTAAAGCAAGTAATTCTTTATTGATCAAGGTAGAGTTCCTAAGTACAATCTACTTGGTTGCTCTGAGTACCGACTGAGTGCGGTCGGGATTCTCTAATAACAACCTATCGATCGTCCAAAAGTCCACTACACTGTAGCTACTGTGGGTACTTATAGCCGCGACGCCGGAGACAAGCTTCCGGCCGTTCGGCATGCTCTCCACGTAGCCTCCACGCGTCCCCCTCCCGGGTGCCCTGCCTGTCGCCGTAGAAAGCCGCCACGTGTCTTTAGCCAGCTCTCTCGCCTAAGGACCACCGCTCGGGGTTCATAGCCCGACCGGGCTCTCCTCAAGGAGCCCGACCTGTTACCTGCAAAGACATAGACAAAAGGACAAAGGCATCTCGGTCGTGGTGAAGCTGTGTCGGTCGGGATATTCCCTACCAGGTCTCTACGCAGTTTGGAGCATCAATTAAGGTCATTAGAACAGATAATGGAGCAGAGTTCAATATGGCTGAGTTCTATGATGAAAAAGGAATGATTCATCAAAAATCTTGTGCTTACACCCCGCAGCAAAACGCAGTCGTTGAGCGTAAACATCAGCACATTCTGTAACACCCCAGGTTTTCAAGACTTTTAAAACTTATATAATAAAGATAGAATCTCATTAAATCTCAAAAATACGATACAAGAGTACGGGGTGCTATGCCACACCCGAGCTAGAGAACTCGGGTGCACAGGCTAAATTCTAAAACCTCAATCAGTATCAATACTAAATCATGGCACGCAGGCCGAAAGGGAAAACTATCTAAGCTACGCCCAAGCTTCTAACGCGCTCCAGTGATCTACTCGTCTGTGCCTGAAAGCCAAATATATCTGTTCAGCGAGAGATGCTGGTAACCCACTCCAACGCGTAGAAATACAATACATATAGATATATATATATAGATATACGAAAACCATTTTGAACATGAAGATATATCCTACGAACTCTAGCTTTTAAAACAGGGATAGACACAACAAGCAGGGCTAAGCACAGACAGCAGTCATACCAAGCATATACAGTTTACAACAGGCAAGACAGATAAGATAAGCACAATTAATAATCATAACCCAACATATACGATTCCCAGTATAAATCCCATAGTCACATCCCCAAGACACTCATAACATCAACTCATCCGTATCTCATCACATAGCACACTTTGTTGGCGCCACAGGACCAATCGCATGCCCATACATGAGGGTTAACGCATATAGCTCTGACACGGCCCCGCAGCACCCTGCCCCGTATCGCAACACGGAGGGGTCGATCGCAACCGACCGATGAACCGCATCTCATCATAGTTTGATCACAACCAAACAGTGGACCGCAGCCCAAGAGTATGTCATCTGACCGCAGCCAGGAAATATGAACCGCAGCTCATGTAGAAACGTTTGATCGCAACCAAACGGTGGACCGCAGCCCAAAAGTGTAAATCTGACCGCAGCCAGCTTCTGAACCGCATCTCAGGAATAACCAATCCGATCGCAACCGAATTGGGGTATCATGCACACATAACACATAGCAAGCACATGCAACCCACATTAACACATTGGGAGGGGGAGAAAACGTATAACAAAACCTATGCGTGATCCTTCACATGCTAAGAATAATCCTAAGGGGTTCATACTTCTTCCACCTAGGTCAACGGGCTACCAATTCAACTAGCATGCAATATATACGACTCATACAACCTACGAACGGTACCCGAAATAACAAACTAGACATAGGCACGATAGACGGAGTCCGTTGGGACACCACGGGGGTCGAGGGAACATCAAACGGGGAAGCCAAAATCCCAAATTGGGGTGCAAACCAGCGGGTAGCCGGTGGGTGAGGGTTCACCCGCCGGCGGCAGCTATTCCGGGCAGCGGGTGCCCGGCGGGCAGCTGCCCGCCCGCCGGCTGCCCGCTGCCGGCGTTGCCCAAGAAGACCGCGGGTAGGTGGCGGGTTCCCTACCCCCACTGACTCTTTTTCACCAAAAACGCCCCGGGAACCTTTGTGGAACCCGAAACCATGCTTAGACACTTTCAAACGCAATTGATATCACACGTAGACAATTAACGGATCAAAGATTGAGAAATATATGGCACATAACCTATCTAAACATAATCAACACCCAATCATGCGAATTCCCACCCAATATACCAAGAATAATTCCATACGATACAACCTAGGGTTCTAATCATTTTTAAATCAACAAGGACACAATTCATCTTCTAATATCAAGATTTGGTAAAAATATCACATAAACATCAAGAACATCCTACAATCATCAAGAACATCATATAATCGTCAAGAACGTCATATAATTACCAAGAACACCATAATCATCAAGAACCTTTCGTCACCAAGATCACCCATGGAATCATCCCATCAATTATCAATAATAATATCACAAACCATCAATACACAATAATATGGGGAAATCCTAAGAGGGGAATCATAGCTATGAAAATAGGTTTTGTTGAGACATGGGTTACCTCTTAGCCTTAATTAATTCCTTGGCTATGAAGGGTCTTTCTTTAAGCTTTCTTCTTTCTTGATTTCTCCTAGGGGAATTCTTGGAGCTCCTTGGGTGGTGAGAGATTATTGTGGTGAGGGGGGGGGGGGGATTCTAGGTGCCTCTTAAGTCCCCTATTTATATATTTAGGAGTCCTAATTAGGAACTAATATTATAGGCTTGCTAATTCTATTCCTTTTGGGACTAAGGATTGGGTTTAGGGATAAGGGCCCATGGACTATGGTGGGCCTTTCCTAATTTAATTATTGTGATTTAATTCTTTCTTTTGGGTAATTGGTGAAATGATTAATTGGTTTTAGAGATCGTAACACGGGGTGTTACACATTCTTAGTGTGGCAAGGGCTCTACGATTTCAAGCTTCTCTTCCTCTTGAGTTCTGGGGGCAGTGTGTGATGCATGCTGTATATATCATTAACAGATTGCCCTCGCCAGTGATAGAAATATATTTGTCCTCGCAAGTGCACGAGTCAATTGTAGTTTTAGCGTGCTTTTAGCAAGGGTCGATCCCACAGGAAATTGTACGATGCAATCTAATTATAATTACTTAAATTTAAGAAATAATTGACTTGATAATGTAAAGTGCTAGACAAACGCCAAATATAACGATCAATAAAACTCAAGTAGAGTAGCAATAAAATTAAACCAGAAAGCAGAATAACAAATAGATTAAACTAAACGACAATCAACATGGATTAACTAAATGAAATTGCAAGGCAGGAAAAACACTTGAATAACCACATAACAAAATAACAAGGAATAAAATCTAGGAACATAAATCAATTAGCAACTCATTTTTAAATCAATAATTGAAAGCAATTTAAATCTTACGAAGACAACTCACAGATTAGGAATTAACAAATAAAGTGTATTGCAATTTGAAGGAAAGCAAGATAACATCAATGTTTAAACTATAGGGAATGAAATAAAATATTGCCTATGAACGTGGCTGCTGGAAATAGGAGAACACTGTTGCCGACTAGAATTCTTCTATCCTTGAACCAGTCTAGATCTCTGCCGCCGAACTGGAGTTTTCTACGAATCGCTGGGATCCGCGGACATCGTCGCCGGAAAATCAAACATAACCGTACCGACCGGAATTGCTCCCGGATAGATTGATTATTTTGGTCTACAAAATCGCCATCTTTTATACTCTCTTCTGCCCAACCGCTTCACCGAAATTGATCAATCGAATCCCCTCCTCTATCGCCGAAGAAGCTGCTCATCGATCTCCTTTCTCGCTTGACCGGCTTTGTTGGAAGACTTACGACCAAGACTAAAACACAATTAAATAACTATTTTCTTTTTTTACTAATTAAATAAAACACAATTAAACACTTTAATAAATTAGAGTCCATATTTAATGGGTCTTATTCTTATTATTCTCCTACTGACAAAGTACTACTAAAACTAATTAATACTATTATTATTATTAAGTTAGGATCAATGAATTATTAAACTGGCAAAATTCAAATAACAAAATAAATTTAATAATTAAAACAACCTAAAATTAAACAATATTAACAAAGCTATTAAAAACAATAATAAATAAAAAAATTATATAAAATTAATCAATTATTGTAAATTAACTATAAAAAGACTATTAAAAATAACAATCAAAATAGGGTTTATCAATAGACATGTCGACTCCGTACTGCAGGTTGTATGGGAAGGAACCTAATCTAATGAGTCTTAAAGTGTTTGGGTGCCTCTGCTATGCTGCTAATTTGCTGCCTTCTAGACATAAAATGGCAGAACGAAGTAAGAAGTGCATATTTGTTGGATTGCCTGCCAACACAAAGGGATATCTATTATATGACCTAAATGAGAGAGCAATCTTTGTTTCAAGAGATGTGGTCTTCTATGAATCCCACTTTCCTTTTTTCTGAGGATAAGCAGCTCGTGGCCATGCCTGATCAGCAACACTTCAAGCTCTGTGGAGAGCCATCCCTTCCATTGATTCCTATATCCACTCATATTCACTATGAGGATTGTGAACCACATTCATCCAACAGTAGTACTGCTCAAGAATCTGCAGATTCCCCTATTGGTTCCAGATTTGTGCCACCAAATGAAAACACCAGGGACATTAATAAAGTGCCAAATGAACCAGCATGTACTTCGCAACAAGATACTGCTAGCTTCACCCCTGCAGAGCAGCCAAGAAGATTTGAAAGACAACGGCGTGCTCCTAACAGACTCCAAGATTATTTCTGTGAAGCTGTAATCAAAAGAGGCTCTTCACCTCATCTCTTATCAAAGGTGATAACTCTTGACACTTTAACTCCATCACATAGAGTTTTTTCCTTGGCAGTTACAAATATTGATGAGCCAAAGACATATCATCAAGCCATTAAAGATGATAACTGGAAAAGAGCCATGAATGCCGAGATCCAATCTTTGCAAGACAATCACACTTGGGAGTTGACTGACTTACCTATTGGGAAAACACTCATTGGTTGCAAGTGGGTTTAAAAAACAAAGTTGAAAGATGATGGATCTGTCGAGAGGTATAAAGCACGTCTTGTAGCCAAGGGATACACTCAACAGTTGGGTATTGATTACATCGAGACGTTTTCCCCCGTTGCAAGAATAACTACAATCCGGACGTTCTTGGCAGTGGCGTCCTCCCGAGCCTGGCACATTCATCAACTAGATATAAATAACGCCTTTCTACATGGCGATTTAACAGAGGAGGTATATATGGTTCTGCCTCCCGGTTTTCATACTGAGAAGCCAAATCAGGTATGCAGGTTGTTGCGCTCACTTTATGGTCTCAAACAAGCAAGCCGCCAATGGAATGCCAAATTAAGCAATGCTTTGTCTAACATAGGCTTCGTTCAATCCAAGTCGGATCATTCCCTATTCACCAAAGGCCAGGATGGCAATTTTATTGCAGTACTCATTTACGTGGATGATATTCTGATCACGAGTCCTATCATATCCCTCATTGCTGACCTCAAAGTGTTCCTTGGTGAAACTTTTAAGATTAAAGACTTGGGTGAGCTTGGCTATTTTCTGGGAATTGAAGCAAAAGTTGATGAATCTGGGCTGATTCTCTGCCAAAGGAAATATGCTTTAGAAATCCTAGCTGAGGAAGGATTTCTTGAAAGCAAACCTGTAGGTACTCCAATGGTACCAGGATATCATCTGCAGCATAATGACGGTTCACCTCTCAAAGATGTTACTGGCTTCAGAAGGCTGGTTGGACACTTATTATACTTGACTGCCACGAGACCGGATATAACTTACGCCGTCCAACAGTTGAGCCAATTCATAGATGCTCCGACAGACAGGCATTTAAACGCTGCTCAGGGTGCTTCGATATATAAAGAGTGCCCCTGGACAAGGGCTGTTCTACCCAAAGAGTGGTGAATTGCATCTCAACATTTTCTTAGATTCGGATTGGGCTACGTGTGTAGAAACACGACGATCCATAACCGGGTACTGCATTTTTCTTGGCTCTGCTCTCATCTCGTGGAAATCAAAGAAGTGGGAAATCGTCTCTTGATCCTCCTCTGAAGCAGAGTACAGAGCGCTAGCTGCTACTGTGTGCGAAGCGCAATGGATCACCTTCCTTCTTAAGGACTTACAGGTTATTCCAAAAAAACCGGCAACCATGTTTTGTGACAACAAATCTGCCGTAGCAATAGCCGAAAACCATGTCTTCCATGAAAGAACGAAGCACATCGAGATCGATTGTCATATCGTTCGGGAAAAGGTGGCTCAAGGCTTGATCAAGCTTTTATCGGTTTCTTCGCAAAGCCAGATAGCTGATGGTTTCACCAAGGCTCTGCCGGCTCCACAGTTCAGACAATTCCTTTCTAAGCTGGGCATACACGACATGTACGCACCAGCTTACGGGGGGGGGGGGGGGGTAATAAAGGATACAAATGGAAGCTAAGTGAAGGGCAGTATAGACTTTGTCTTCTCCATTCTGTTTCAACCGTCTTTTTCCCTTTCTTCTTTCATATATAAGTTGTATCTTCTTTCCCGCTGGACATAATCAGTTACATGAAATAAACCAGAAGCTTTTTCCCTTTCCTTTGCATGCGCACCCTTCTCCGTTATTCCTGCGTAACTTCTTAATTAATCAAAATATTTTGAGTCATTTCCTAAATAATAAATAATTGGAAATCCTATTTTCACGTTTGACAATAACAACAACAACAACAACAATAATAATAATAATAATAATAATAATAATAATAACAACAACAACAACAACAACAATAACAACAACAGTAAGAGTAACAGTAACAGTAACAGTAACAACAACAACAACAACAATAATTATAATAATAGTCTAGGGTTAGACCAATTCAATTTCACACTGAGTTAATGACTAGTGAATGGCATCAAGAGGATCTTCATTCACCAACATGCTTTTATTTTAAACTAATTTTGGTTAATTTTATATTAAGCTTAGAATTCCAATATTGAGATTGCACTTTTGGGCCCTCAATTATTAACTGAAAAGCAATGTAGTCCCTCTTTTTTAATTTGAACAAATTCGATCCTTCAATCTTTCTAACTTTAGCCAATTTAGTCATTCTGTGATATTTCTCATTAACAACCGTTTAAGGCATGGGTATTTTGGGAATTTCACACTCCATTTAATATTTTCCCCAATTCCTTCTCTGGTATCCTCTAGCAATGCTCAGCCTCGCCTTCACTGGAATTTCACCATTAATTTTACCTTGTTGGGTTAATGTTGTAGCTAGTATAGTTAAGTTGTTAGCTGAGGTGCCTAGCTAGGGTACGGTAGAAGCTGCAACTCAAGAAAGTATAAAGTAGAAACTAGAAAGCCCTCCCGACGACAATGTTATGTACGTTTGTAGATATTTTACAGAATAGAAATTCAACGATTGCAACAGAAACTGATCAGAATCTTCATCATCAAAAACAACAACATTGAATCAAAACCCAACTTCTAAAGATTTTCAAACTGGCTCATTACATCAAGATAGGCCGGTTGTGAAGATTACGGAAACAGAGTGGAGAAATTTGGCAGAAAAGGATGAGAAAGTTACCTTAATTGAGAAATTTGTGAATGAGAGACCTCCTTTGGATGTGATTATGGCAAAATTTCAGAAGGATTTCCTCATCATTGGCTCGGCACACATCAGATCAATCAATACAAGGCAAGTTCTGATTCGATTCTCACTGAAAGAGAATTGCAAGAAGATTTTAGCAAGAGGTCAGGCACTGATCGAGAACATGTTGGTTCAATTTCTCACGGAGGTCACCGAAGTGGAATGCGAGAAAAGACTTACCTTCAATTCACAATTCAATGCCGCAATGGTAAATGGAAACCCTTGTTCAGGCTGCTTAACAATTTATAATCATAGATCGAGAACCGAAGGGGATGACGCCCAATGGTGTCGGTGTAGTCGGTCCTCCCAAAGGTGACGTGGTGGCACACGATGGAAGCGAGGCTGAGCAATGCGGTGGAGGCGAGGCTGAACATTGTGATTGCTTTTGAAATTCTTACCTCTTGCTTTTACTACTGCAAACGATTTGGAGATTAGGGGATTTTGATTGCTTGTGAACTCACTTACATATGGTATGCATAGATAGAAATAATGAAATGAAAGTCAAAATTACATGTTAACCCAACAAGGTAAATTAATGGTGAAATTCTAGCAGAGGCGAGACTGAGCATTAGTAGAGGAGGGAAGGAATTGGAGAAAATATTAAATGAAGTGTGAAATTCTCAAAATAATCATGTCTTAAACGATTATTAATGAGAAATATCACAGAAAGACTAAATTGGTTAAAGTTATAAAGATTGAAGGATCGAATTTGTTCAAATTGAAGACCATGGACTACATTGCATATCTGCTAATAATTGAGGGACCAAAAATGTAATTTCCCCATTTATTTTATCTTGTTGTAGAAAAAACGTTGTCCATATAGATGTGTGTGTATATACATAGGAAAACATCAATTTTTTAGATCGCAAAAGGTTGTCAAACTACATAAGGTAGTTAAAAAAAAGTTTTCCCTCAAAGGGTGGAACTAAAAAATTTTATTTGTTTGGGGGGAGGGGGCGGTGGTTTCATGGTTAGGCCTAGCCAAGTGTGGTATGAGCTACCATCATCTAATTTTTAAAAATCCTATGAGATATATAAAGGAATGATCAAATGAAAACATGGTACTGTAAAAAGTGAGGACTGATTTGACGAATCCTCAACAATGTCCTCACTAAAATTGACTCCATCAGGGTTCATCAATGGTTGAGAGTTTTAAACAAAATTGGTAATTTTAAAGGATCATTTTGGTCATCACATGCACCATTTCCTTTCTTATTAAACCAAAGAGTTAATTATCGAAATGGTCTCTTGACTATAGTGAAATTACCAATTTGGTACCGAATAAATGGGCGTCGGACAGCTAAACAAACGGAGGGCCAAATTGGTTAAGATTTTTAAAGTTGAAGGACTTAATTAGGCAAAAAAAAAAAAAAATAGTCAAAGACCAAATTGATAATTTCGCTATAGTCATGCAACTATTTCGTTAATTCTCTAAAAAATTAAGGTACAAATAATAAATTTTCAAAAAATTTGGGAGGCACAAGGCCACCCCTAACCCTCTTTAGTTAGCCACTAGTTGTCTTCGTTTAAAAATTTTCTTAGAACTTTAGTGTATGTGTCTTTCTAGACGTTTTTACAAATTGTCATTGCTAATAATAATTAAAAGACATATATAAAAATCCATACAAACTTTGCTAATAATATTTGGCAATGACTAAAAATATGGATAAGCGTCATTAAATGTCACTCAGGACAAATATAAGAATATAAAAATACAAAAAGAAAAAGCATCAGCAGATATTTCTTTGCTGGCGTATTTTCTATTTCATCACCAGTTAGTCACACTCATGACGTATATATATATATATATATATATATATATATATATATATATATATATATATATATATATATATATATATATATATATATAAAAGCGTATAGCAAATGTCTTTTTAGTAGCAAAAGTTCTATTCATTAAAGTCGTCAGTAATTAGCATTACTCAGGACAAATATAAGAATATAAAAATACAAAAAGAAAAAGTGTCATCAGATATTTCTTTGTTGACGTATTTTCTATTTCATCACCAGTTAGTCACACTCATAACGTACAAAAAAAAAAGTGTTACAAATGTCTTTTTAGTAGTAAAAGTTCTATTCATTGAATTCAGCACTAATACGCGTCACTCAAGACAAATATAAGAATATAAAAATACAAAAAGAAAAAGCGTCAGCAGATATTTCTTTGCTGACGTATATTGTATTTCATCACCAGTTAGTCACATTTCTTTGCTGACGTATTTTCTATTTCATCACCAGTTAATTAGTCACACTCATGACGTAAAAAAAAAAAAAAAAAAAAAAAAAAAAAAAAAAAAAACGTGTAACAAAGAAAGTTCTATTTTTATTGAAGTTAGCTATTGACTCTATACTTTCTCAACTTGTTGAAGCACAAAGAGTCAACACTGCCTCCACTAAAACTCAATCTCATGACCTCCCATATGAGAGAGTCACTACATACCACCTAAGCACAAGGTGCTTGGCTTTAACAATAATAATTCTTACATACTATCATATTATGTACATTTAGCTTATTTATCTACAATTCACATATTATGAACATAACAGGCACATAATATCTTAATTAAAGGTACATATATATTAATCGCATTACATAATCTGGACCAAGATCTACAATGCGCATCTTGTGGGTTGCCGTTCACTTGTTTTCCCCTATAGGGGGCATTCACTCCCCTTAAGACATCATCATAAGCTCATAGATAAACTTCTTCAAGTCCTCTATTGACATTCAATTGACTAGTAGTGTCCAATTGTCTCATACACAATGGTAATTTACATGAGGCATGACCAATCACTTTCTCACTTAAGCTTGTTTTTTAACCCCTCTGCATTTTCAGTCACAAATATTTATATGTCGTTGTTTTACGAGCCACAAACTCGATTAATCGTTTGAAAATTTTGATTAGTAATAGGGAGAAAACCTGATGAGCCCTAGGGGCATGGCCTAATAACAATTAAAGTGGGGTAGGTGGGCTTGGCCAGAGGGGAACCCATTTAGGATAATAGATGTGATTTTTTCTAGAAGTGAGGACTTAGGCGTTCTTTATAGCATAGAATGGAGCAAAACCCGTGCAAATGCAAAGAGGGAAGACTGATCAAGGGGACTGGGAACCGAGGGCGTTGGCCTTGGCCTCGACTCTCAATCTGCCCCCAGCATCGACCTTGGCTCCGGGTCTGCCTAGACTAGCTTTGGTGCAGTGTCGCAAGGGCTTCTCACCCCTGTCCGGATCGACCAAGCCATCCATCGGCAACCAAATGGCTTGCGCCTTGTCCAACTGGTCGTGGCAGACCTCCTAGGCTAGACCAATGGAGGGGCGAGGAGGGTGGGGGAGGGGGGGCGACAGGGTGGTGCGGACCTCGATCGTGTCTTGTGACGTCGCACGTGGAGGATTGTTTAGCAAGAAAGTTTGGCACCGAGTAGGAAAGCACACGTATAGCTGGGGATAATGGAGGGTTGTAATCCATGTACTTGTCCATTTCAAACCATCATCAGCTCTCTGCCTCTTCTTTTTGATTTCTCTCTCAGTCAATTGCACAGTTCACCATTTGCGCCTACGAGTCAACTAGTCAGTAGTAGTCCACTAGTATGTTGGTTAGGTCACTTGTGCCTAATTTTCTCCTTTATTTATTTATAACGTACGATTGTAGCCCGCGTTTACTTTATTTCAATGATCTTAAGCCCTATTAATTAAATATTATTTTTTTGTCCGTTCTCAAATATTAACCCGGTCTTATGGTGGAACCAGTCCATTCAAAACCATCAACAACCAAAGCAATTCAATGTCAAACGTTGTATATAAGAATGTAGATCAAAATTTGTAAATTTTTACTTTAGTATGTTATTGTAATTTATTATTACACATTTTAATATATTCCTCATCTTTCTATTTTCTTTTTCAACTTCATGGTAGAATATTTCATGTTCGTCAACATAATTCTATAGTGACATACTTTATATAATAAATTTTAATATCTTTGGATGAACTCAACCCTCCACTCATAGACCAAAGTCCACCTTGCATCGTGGACCTTGATCCAAAACGATATGAGGGTACCTTCAATTAACTGATTATGTACATGTAAATAAAGTGAAGGTACATAATATGTTACTTTTATTATGATACTGGTTCAAATACGAACAGTGCTTTTCGTGCGGACGGTGCGGATTCACCGTTAGGTATGCAAAAATGCACTACATAGTGTCCGAAAATGCACCACAATGAAATACACCAATACACCACAAAATGCACCACACACACAAAAAAAAATGCACCGCACCGAATGGTGCATTTTCAAACATTATGTAGTACATTTATACATATCTAATGGTGAGTAACCGCACGACCGCACGAGAAACATTGTTCACACTGCAAAAACCTAACTTATTTTATTAGATACATAATTTATTAATTGCACCTACCTATATAATTTGGATTGAGTAGGTCTATCATGCGCAGGGTCCACAATATAATTTGAACCTAACTCTCTCCTGCATCAACTGGATTTTGTAAATTATAATTAATTTTAGTGATTCAAATAGAAATTTGAAACGAGTAAACCACGGGAATTATTGTTCCTTTTGACTCCTTACTGTCTTCTCTCACTCTAACCAATTTTGTCAGGGAATGAAGATGACTCGACTCCACGACTGATTATTAATTAGCATAGAACATTGATTTCACAACACATGTTTAGGGTCAACACCCAAAACATTAATCGCCATTTTTTCGGCAATATATGCTTAAATTACTCTTGATCTTGATGCTGTTCTAATTGCATTCAAATTAAGCCTAGTTCTTGAATAATGGGTACAGTTCATGATTACCGCAATATCATTTATTTCACATTCTTAAATGTCTTGACTAATAGTTAATTCCAAATTTCACTTAACGCACACAAGTTGTTGCCGTTACGTGAAACGCAAATAAAAGGTAAAATATTTTATTTTATTTCAATTAAATTTATTTTTAAACCAAACGATAAAAAGTATTAATCCGAATTAAAAATAAAAAAGTCGCAAATACAATGAACCGGGGAAGAATCCAAACCCCCAACCATGATTAGAAACCCAGCGGTGAAAGTTGGAAAGTGATTGTTATTCCGATTGATTGTTATTGAGTGCTAAACCTACCAACCAACCAAACATATTGGTTTTTAAAACACTAATATAGATTTGGAATATCCCATTAATGAAAAAATTCGTTCACTTATTTTATAAGAATTTCATCTCATTATTCATCCTTAGCCTAATCATTCTCATTCCACCCTACTACCAAACATGCAAATACTTTCACCAAAACCCATTATCATTACCAAGTATTTGATATCCATTCCGATTCTGATTCCCATGTGCGAACCAAACACACCCTTAATAATGTTACTAATCAGCATGATTTCAGATTCTCATGTGCGAACCAAACACACCCTTAATAATGTTACTAATCAGCATGATATGAGATTAATGAATTAGGTAATTCAGACACTTATTAAGGATGATGGCTTCTAATCATTCTTTCCAAAAGGTTGAACTCCAACTCGGCCCGACAGAATATCTGGGAGGATGTAAATCATGGTAACTCAACTGAACATGGTGCGCACAAGAAACCCCCCTCACTTTGAGAGGTTGCTCCCACACTGCCGCTTGTGAGACTCAATCCCTGGTCATTTTTTCCAACTTTCACCTCTATTACCAGTTGAGTTGTCCATGCAATTAAATTTATTTTTAAACCAAACGATAAAAAGTATTAATTCGAATTAAAAATAAAATAAAAATTCGTAAATACAATGAACCAGGGAAGAAACCAAACCCCCAACCATGATTAAAAATACAATGCGCCAGTATTTTGCATGTTTGGTAGTAGGGTAGAATGAGAATGATTAGACTAAGGATGAATAATGGGATGAAACCCTTATAAAATAAGAGAATGCGTTTTTCTATTAATGGGTATTCCAAATCCATAGTAGTGTTTTAAAACCCAATCAACCAAACAATAACAATCACTTTCATACTCATACATGAGTACTAAACTTACCAATCAAACACACCCTAAGAGAATGTAACAATTCTCATCTAAATTAAACAATCATAAATAATAAAATATGTATAAGAAAAATTTATAATTTTACTATACAGGGCAGACAAACGTCACAAAATATTATAAAACTTTTATTTAAAATAACACGGATTATTATCAGAAAAGTTTTAGAATATCTTTTGGAGATATGATTATCTTTAATAATGATTGTATTTTGATCCAGAGATAAATGGGCATTCAAACAGAGTATTGAGAATTAAAAAACAAAAAAAAGAAGTAATAATTTCACTACTTAATGTGATTCAGAAATAATGATTCTTTTATATGTTGTATAAAGTTCAACAATAAAATTAGAAAAAATGAAAAGTATAATTACAAAATAAGTATAATTACAGCTTAAGTGGGTCACGTGATCAAATTAATTACAAGAATAGTCAACATATAAGATGGGTACTGTCCATTTGTGCGCAGCCGTTACTCCCTTGGGCGGGTACTCCGATTGATGTTGAAAAATAATTTCTGTTTAAAAATAATTTGGATGAAATCGTCTCACCGTGAGATAGGTCAGATCAAGACAAAAATATAATACTTATATGTACAAATGTAATATTAATCAAAAATAAAATTTTTGTTAGGATAATGTTATACTTTTAAGGAAAAATGTAATGCTTTTACATTACAATTTAAAAGTATTACATTTTTTCTCAAAATATATTATATTTTCTTTTATAAGTAAGGAGTACTTGCCAACATTATTTATTATTAAAAATATAATACTTTTGATGGAAAATATAATACTTTTACATCAAAATGTAAAAAAATATTATATTTTTCTCAAAAGTATTACATTTTCCTTTATACGTAACAAGAATTCTATTCCTGATTAGTATGACATTTGAGCATATAAGTACGACATTTGTGCAATTGTGCGTATAAATATGATATTTGCATGTTGATTTGACCAGACCCTAGTCTCACACCGACCCTTTTTCTTAAATTATTTTTAAGGAAAATGACATTTTCCCCCCTAAATTATATGTTAATAGCACATTTTTCCCCTCAATTATTCATGTAAGCACATTAGTCCCCTCAATTATTTTAAAAGTGGTTGTTTTCCCTATTGATATATTAAATTGACACTTCTACTCTTAAAGTAAACATTTTATTTATTTTTCATCTCCAACAAATTATTGCTTATACGTAGGGATGACCACGATTCAGTTCGAACTGAACCGGACATTATAGCAATCGAATTGAAAGTTTCCGATTATGATTCAGATCTAGAACCCAATATTTAGATTTCAGTTTATTAAAATTATGAATCGAAAAAACTGGATCATGAACCGTGAACCGGCGGTTCTGGATCCGGTTTGTGATTTTGAACCGTCTTTATTTTAAAATAGTCTAAATTCAACAATAAATGTTTTTTTTTTTCAGTTCGGAACATGAACCGACTGTTCTGATTTGCGATTTTAATCAACTCTAAATATCGAGTTTCGATTCTAAATTGTAATTAGAATATTTCGTTTGGTTGCTATAGTGTCTGTTCGATTTGAACCAAATCGTGGTCATAATTTGTTGGGGAAGAAAAATAAATGAAATATTTATTTTAAGGGTAAATATGTTCATTTAATATTTGAGGGGAAAAAACAATTACTTAAATAATTCAGGAGAGAAAAATGCTATAAGTATATAACTCAGGAGAAAAAGTGCCATTTTTCCTTATTTTAATCATTAGTCAATGAGGTATTTATAGTTAATTTTATAATATAATAATTTTAAATAATTTGTGTTGTCGTTATTTTTAATTAATGAAAAATTGATTTTTTTTTTAATCTTTGAATAAAAATAAATGTCGTTTTGCCTGTTAATGGTGCATGTCTATCGTATCTTGTCACTTAATTGTCACCAATTTTACTTTTGTTGTCCTTGAGTTTTATTATAATTAGGTTAAAATTAAAGGTGACTTCGCAGATAATTGACGGGCAAGGCCCACTGTCTCACTCAAAAGAGATGTCTACAATGATAGTTTTTAATGTAGTATCTGAGCTAATAACACCCCTACTGAGGCTCAAACTCACAACCTCCCATATGAAAATTCAACCTGAGTACCAGCTAAGCACAAAGTGCTTAGCATAGAAATGATAGTTTAATTGTTTTATTTATTCTTTCCAAAAGGTTGAACCCCAACCCTAAGGCCCCCCCACACTCCAGCCCGACAGAGCATCTGGCAGGATGTAAATCATGGTAACTCAACTGAACATGAACCACAGAGGCTAGACCTTTGCTTACTGCGCACAAAAAGCCCCCTCACATGGTAACTCAATTGTTTTATTTATTATTTTTAAGAATTAAGGCTTATTAATTTAAAAAATTAACTTAGTAGAGTGCATTCTCTCAAAATAAACTTTTCCACTTTTAATCTCACCAACGAAAAAATTGTATGAATTTATTCTCTGGTCAAATTAATTTTAAATTTTTATACATTAGTATTGAATTAAATGTTACAAAAAAAAAAGGGTAAAATGTAAATAATTAAAATCAATCGTCGTTACACATCAAATTAAATAGAAGGGGGACGGGCGACGGGGGAGGAGAGATGGGCGGGGGGGAGGACAATGAGGGGGGGGGGGGGGGGGGGGAGGAAAATGACGAGGAAGGGAGCGTAAAATTTATTATCGAGTCAAGTTGACATTCACATTTTTACTATAAAAAGAGCACATATTCAGTATTATCATCACTTCGTTCTCTCTCGAAAATAATTTCCTTAGAAAGAAAAAACTACTTCTTTGTTTCCCTAATAGGCTTTCTCAATTTCCTTTACATATTTCTTCAAATCTTCACTATGTGGAGATTACCAGAATACCAAATCGACAACCCTTATGCTAACATCTCAATGGCTTCCCATCATATGGTAACAAATGGTATACATGTGCTAGTGTCTGATCATGACCTCAAGTTTCTTGCATCAACGGTTGATATGCTCAAGCGACACTTTTACAAAGGTATATATGCTGTATTCATGAATTTCATTTTTATTTTATCGTTAGAGTAACCTTTTTTTTTTTTTTTTTTTTTTTTTAATCTTTACATAAATGAAATGATAAAATTGTTTCCATGTGAAATGAATTTTTTTTAGCCATTTATGGACACTAATTAAATTAATTTTTTTTAATGTTTTATTGAGAGGTTATTATATTCTCTCGAAGTAAAATTATCATTCCGCCTTTGTGATTTTTTTTTCCATTAACTTCATACCTGACTTTGACGATGAAAATTTTCCGGTGGTATATATGTCGCCATATGTCAGTTTATTTTGAAAACTAGTTTCACTCGGAGTTGAGACATGTTTTTGTTTCGTCATTAATTTAGTTACGAATTATAGTGAAATTCATCTGTGTTTATGTGTTTTCTTGTTGTGTATGATAATCAATTTTATCGTCATTTTTCGTTTGACTCTATCGAAATTTGTCTGTAACTAAAATTTTGATTTTTGAACCGTTAATGATATCATTTTAATTTTTCAAAGAGTCAAAAATTTTTAATTAAAATTTGCTAAAAGTAAATACCGAAATAATAAAATTCCCCTCATATCATTCATGAGGTGTTTTTTTTTTTTTTTTTTTTTTTTTTTTTAATACTCTTTATGAGTTAATATCTCCAATGGTCCTCCGAGTATTATGGTATTACCAGTTGTGGTCTCTCAACTTTAAAATGACCAGTAGACATTCTACTAGGTTTAAAAAAATCACCCGTGATCTTCCGTTAACTTTTCGATCTGTCTAAAGGGTGTTAGGGAGGGGGGCGGGGGGGAGGTGTCCGAAACCTTTTTCCTAAAAACCCTCCATGCTTTAACGTAGAAAGAACAATGAAAATAATGGTGAAAGGACACCTTTACCCTCCCACTTAATGCCCTTTTGACAGAAAAGTTAACGAATGATCACGAGTAATTATTTTTTAAAACTAGTAGGATGTTTATTAGTCATTTTAAAGTTGATGAATCACAACTGATAATACCTTAATACTCAGAGGACTATTAAAGGTATTAAATCTAATCTTTATATATGCATGTTGGCTACATTTAATTCATATAATTACTTAATTTCCTCTTATAAAAAAAATTAATTAGATTATTGTTTCCTGTTAAGATATTTTCCTAATTATTAGTTGTGGGGCCCTATCTGGTACAAAAACCTGGGATAAATTTTTTTTATTAATATATTCTAAATCGATCTCTATTTGGAAAATATTAAAATTAATTACGAATATGTATGTGTATATGTTTGTGACTTATATCAGAAAAGCTTTTGAAACTGTTCATCTTTTTGAGGCATATATATATACATTCCATATTAGATGCGGGCCCCATTTTGGTTTTGTATTGATAGTTTTAATTTGAGTTAATCACCGATTTCGATTATAATAAAATTATCTATTTGATCCTCGTCTATTATTCTTATCAAATTAAGTAGCTAATTAATTTAATTTGAAAAATAAATAAATACATATTTGTGAGTGCAGTTACTGTGGTGGATTGTGCTTCTGCTGCACTTTCAGTCCTTTCCCAGAAAGAACAGAAATTCGATGCTGTGATTGCAAACGTTAATTCACCTGATATGCAAGGGTTTAAGCTTCTCCGCCAGGCTGTGAGCATGGATTTGATAGTAATCTGTAAGTAATTAATTTCTTCAATTCCAATTTAATTATTATTTCTTTGAATTGAATAATATATATATGTATATGTTCCTGGACTGGATCCCTGGAATTGTTGAATGCAGTATTGTGTGATGAAGAAGATGCAGAGATGGCGGTTAGGCTTATAGAGCACGGAGCCTTCCTCCTCCTGCAAAAACCAATGTGTCAAGAGACGTTGAAGAACTTGTGGCAGCATGTTGTGAGGGAAAGGAATGTGCAGAGAGGGAAAGAGATGATGTTAATGGAGAAAAATAACAGGGAATTAGCTGTGATCAACAATGGCGGGGGCGGGGCTGATAGGGGTAAGGGAGTGAGGGTGGAAGAGAATGAGAACTACGAGATGAGCTATAGAGGAAAGGGGAAGAGGACTCGGCAGCAGCAGAGCTTGAACGAGTCAACTCAGATGATGATGAATCCGGGCTTGGCTAGGGTTAAGCGGAAGACGTGCACGGAATGGACTGTGGAGCTTCATGAGAAGTTCATGAATGCTGTTCATCAGCTTGGAGATGGAAGTATGCGTAATTAATTAATGTTTCAATCTCTGTTTAATTTATTTATACATGATCGAATTGCTTGAATCTTCATTATATATATGTGTTTCAATCTCTGATCTGTTTAATTGCTTGCTGGATGGATATTGATTGAATGTTTAATTTGTGTTTGATTGAATTAGGGTGTTATCCGAAGGAAATTCTGGAGCTGATGAATGTTCCTGGGCTGACAAGGATGCAAGTCGCAAGCCATTTGCAGAAATGCCGCAATGATAACTGGAAAGCTCCGGAGGAGCGAAGAGCTCCGCCGACGTCCAGCGTGTCGCCGGCGACTGAATCCGCGTCCAGAAATGAGCAGCGGAGGTTCGGGACGATGCCCAGGTTAACCGCAGCTGTAGTTGCTGCGGCGGCGGCGGCAGCGGCAGGGAACTCCCAGACCGAACGCCAACAGCTGGAAAGCACCACGTTGCCGGAAGTTCAGTCGTCGCCGTCCATGGACGGTGCGGGGAGAGGAGACAGCTCCCAGACCCTCGTTCACCGCCAGTATCTGACCATCGGATATGCCGCCACCCACGTCTCCAAGCTCGACTCCTCTTCTCCCCCGAGCGTTGTGCGCCCCGTCGCCGCCTCTGCCTCCGCCGCCGTCGCCGTCACTACCTTCAACGCAACGTCCGGCCAAGCCTCCATTGTTGGGAGCTTTAATTACGGCAGCGAAGGAGGTCTGCAAGGACTCAGTGGTGGTGGTGGTGGGAGTTTGTTCGGCAACAAAGATGATTTCTCTGCTGATAACCCCAGCAACACCACCACCGGTGACGACTCATACGCCACTCCCCCACCGCCCCGCCTCCGCAGCCTTCAGTCCGATGAATTCCTCACCTATAACGACGTGGATTATGAATATCTGATTCAAGGTTATTAGAGGATAAGACTACCACCATTGCTTAATAAGGCAGTTAGCTGGGCAGTTAAAGTGCAGTTAGTTTCAGCTTGCACTGTTGCTTCTAATTCTGTATCCTCATATGTAGCTTCAATCTCTTCTTGTAAAACAGTTAGTTCGTTTACTCAATGAAACAGTAGTTCTTTCCTTCTTTCGTCCAGCTCTCATTTCATGATAAAGGTTTCTCCGACAACAATGCTCGCCAGGGCGGCGTTGGACTGCAGGCCCCTTGGCTAGCATGATAACGCGTTGTAGAGGCATAGTACCTAGTAGATGGTAATAGATTAGAAACATTGGATTGAATAGAAATGTTGTATAATGTTGTAGAACTGTAGTTTAGTCATTTGGATTATATAATAATTTTGTTGTTAGATAGAACCTTTAGCCTGTGCGTTTGGGCTTGGCTGGTAGTCCAAACGTGGGCGGTAGCACCCTATGTGTATGTATAAAATTTTCTCTTAATCCGCTTCCGCATCTAAATCCTATTTTCAAATAAATAAACGTTTCTTATTTTAACTATTCCGGTTTTTAAAATTAAGGGTCTTACAAAGTAAGTTCCTTGATGTTAGAACAACCAATTAAAATGTTTTATTTGTAGCTACTTGATGTGACAAATATTGGTGTTCAGATTCATGTCTATGTGATAACCACTTCTTAGGTAGGTTGGAACCCTCTCCTTGGTGTCTCTTAGATATTCAATTTTCCATCGCCGGCTGAGCACATTAAATGCACCTTTTATAGGAGTGTGAAGGAGCACATGCCGGTAACCCAACATGGCACACACGTGGCAAGCATGCACTTGTCTATCAGTTTGGTTTGGTCAAACGTCATCTCCTCTAACTATTTGTGACAAGACTTTGGAGGTGACTCCATAGGCCCTCGAGTTCTATGAGGCACATTTGGTTAGAATTGGAACAAATGCTGGTCAACCGTAATCGTAATAATGGGACGTTTAGAAAATTCCAAACAAATTGATTGGAGTAGATCGGTAACGACCGATAGCGATTGGGAAAAATACGGGAGACGGTCCGGTTAGCACGAAGCATACGACTCTATCACTAGCCCCCTGCTTCTTGACTCGAGGTCGAAAGACAGATGGTCAGGAAGCAAGATTGCCACGTTTCCCGTGAGAGTTAGAAAGACAACCGGGAAATTTGATCCCGGGATGTGTTGTGTAATCGCTAGAATGCACGCCCAGTTAACCCAATGCTAGAGCGACACATGTCACTACTTAATTGGCGAGAGTAACTGACAACTTGTCTTTTCGCGGGGCAAATTTTATGTGGACCATGGTTCACACATTACTGTGTGGACCATAAAATGTACATTTTTAATATACTAAAAGTACATTATTTGTGTATTGAATGTACATTATACAAAATAAGTACTTTCAGTGCTCAAATAATGTATTTTCCTGACTACAAGACACATTTTTAATATAGTAAAAGTACATTATTTGTGTAGTAAACGTACATTATTTGATAGTATACAGATAATGTACTTTCAGTACTCAAACAATGTATTTTATATATACAAATAATATACTCCATACGTCCCAAATTGGTTGTCACATTTGCTTTTTACATGCTTTTTAAAGAACTAAAGTATATACTATGTATTTTCTAATTATGCTCACTGTTCCCTAGGGTTTCTCTCTGATTTTTATCTGGCTTTCTTCGGCTACTTTGTACAGCTGCTACGTTTTATTCTCCTGCGACGGCGTTTATCTGTATGGCGTCCACTACATCGGCAGACGACACGGTTGAGGCAATAACTCAGCGATGGGCGGACGTTGTTTTGGAGGAGGAGGAAGGTTTTTTGTTCGTTCCGAAAATGGAGGAGGTGGCGGTAGAAGGGGAGGCAGCTCCCGGACAGGTCTGGCGTCTCGTAGGTCGCTTTCTTACGAAGAAATTGATCAAGGTAGAGTATATGCGTCAAAACCGAGCTGCAGTTTGGCAACCGGTGAAGGGAGTTCAAGTTTCTGAGATTGAACCAAGGTTGTTCTTGTTCGTGTTCTACCATAAAACGAAAATAGTGCGAGTCTTGGAGGAGGATCATTGGGCCTTTGAGAATGCAACCCTAGTTTGCAGGGAAATTGCTGATGGGATGCTACCGGGGACAGTCGAGTTGAATACAGTTGATTGTGGATTCAGGTGCATGATTTACCACTTGGATACACATCATAAAAGATTCTCGAACAGATTGGGAATTACTTGGGAACCTTCATTAAAGGGGATGAGAGGTATGTTGGCGCCCCGTGGAAAACATTCTATAGAATCCGTGTTGCTATCTCGGTTGATAAGCCTTTGAAACGCCGAATGAAATTTCAGAAGCGTGATAAGACTACAACTTGGGTATCCTTCAAATACGAGAGATTGCATAGCTTCTGTTTCTGCTGCGGCATGCTTGGCCATGTTTATAAATTTTGTTTGCATGCAAGGGAATCAACACTGCCACCCGAGAGCTATCCATACTCGGCGAAGATGAGGGCTGGAGTGCGACGTGGTCCACGTCCAGTAGGGGAAAGCTGGTTGATTCCGGCTGAGGGTAACCCAGGTGATGGTACGGGTGGCGAGACGGAAGGAGGTAGACGGTTGAATGATGGTGTGGTGGTAGTTCGGGATCCACGATGTGAGTGGAGGTTCCAGTTGTGGCTGTTGCTAAATGTCGTCGTGAGACACCGGTGGGGAGTAGTAGGGCTCCGGGAGGGAGTGGTGCTGATGTGATCACGTCTGATGCGATTTTAAAAAACTTGTCCATGGCGGGTACTGGTTCCCAGGCCCACCCGTCCTCATGAGTACCCTATCTTGGATCTGTCGTGGCTTGGGTAATCCGCGAACAGTTCGAGAAGTGACGGGCCTTGTGTCCTGTAAGAAGCCTGAGTTCGTGTTTTTTATGGAAACTAAAGTGGGGCGGCTGCATGCAGAACGTCTCAGGGTCAAACTGGGGTTTGACGGGTTGTTTTATGTTGACAATGTTGGTCTGGGTGGGGGTCTGGTCTGCTTTGGAAGAAAAATAATACGGCTCGTTTGTTGAGTTACTCTAAAAATCATGTGGATGTGGAGGTTAGTGGTGCAGATGGAAAAGTGTGGCGAATGTCATGTTTTTATGGCTTACCAGACTGAAATAGGAGGACTGAGTCTTGGGATCTACTACGCACCTTGAGTACTAGATCCCAACTACCCTGGATAGTCGTAGGGGATTTTAATGATCTATTATATCAGCATGAGAAGAGAGGAGGAAACCCACACCCTAATAATCTCCTTCGCGGGTTTGGAGAGGTTGTTGATGATTGTGGACTGACACAGTTGCCTATGTCTGGCTACTGTTTTACCTGGGAAAAGGGTAAGGGCACTGATAGTTGGATCGAGGAGAGACTGGACAAGGTTCTCGCAACTGATGGGTGGCGTGACATGAATAGGAATGCAGGTGTGGAAAATATTCTGACAAGAAATTCGGATCACTCGGCTTTATTTCTAAGAGTTGATATTGTTAACATGATAAGAGCTAGGCCGAGATGGTTCATGTTTGAGATGGCCTAACTGCTAGACAAGGGTTGTAGGGATGTGGTCGAGACTGCCTGGCAGGATGGGAGGACTGAGGGGCTGCTAGATTGTCAGCAACATTGTGGACACATGTTGATGCGGTGGGGAGGTGACTACTTTCATAAATTTGGGGACTGCATTAAACGGCCGATCGAGGGAGAGGCATGACTAGGTACGAATCAGAAGGGACCCGACTGCATTAGCCGAGTTCCAACAAATTGAGACACAGCTTCGTCAATTGGAGGCGCAGGAGAACGCATTCTGGAAGCAATGAGCGAAGCAGCATTGGCTTCGTGGTGTATATTCCAATACAAAATTTTATCACAGGTATGCTTCTGCTCGTAGGAAAAAAAATTCAATTCCTAAAATTAAAGATGAAAGTGATATGTGGGTGGAGGGGGACGCTATGAATAAGGTTATCTTGAATTATTTTATGGCTATTTTTTCCTCAAATGGTGCTATGGGTGAGGATGCTTTGTTTGATGATTTTACTCCCCGAGTATCTCCTGGTCAGAATGAAAATCTTTTATGCCCCTTTGAATTGGATGAAGTTAAAACTGCGCTTTTCTCAATGTTTCCTGACAAAGCCCCATGACCGGATGGAATGAATCAGGGATTTTATCAGCATTTCTGGGATCTTGTTGGAGGGGATGTATTTGGTTTTGTGATAAAATGTTTGAATACCCGTGTTTTCCCAGAAAATTTGAATGATACTGATGCGGTTTTGATCCCGAAAAAGTGTGTGCCGAAAACGGTAGCGGATATGCGACCAATTGCATTATGTAACGTTCTTTACAGAATTATGGTCAAGATGATAGTAAACAGGATGAAACCGCTCATGGGGGAGATATCAGAATCCCAGAGTGCTTTTATCCCAAGGAGACTTATCACATATAATATTTTGATAGCGGCAGAGATAGGCCATTATCTAAATAGAAAACAGTGTGGTATATCAGGCTGAGGTGCTTTAAAGCTGGATATGGCAAAAGCATATGATAGGATAGAGTGGCCCTTTCTGGAAAAAATGCTTACAATCATGGGTTTTGCAGAGGATTGGATGCTTTGTGTGAATACACAATAAAAGTTAATGGCGTGCCAAGTGGTACTGTAACACCTACTCGTGGCCTTAGACAAGGTGATCCGCTGTTTCCCTATTTATTTATTATCTGTGCAGACGGACTTTCTATGCTGTTGCAGAAAGCACAAATGACTGGTTTAATACACGGATGTAGGGTCGTGAGGGGAACCCCTCCGATTTCGCACTTATTTTTTGCAGATGACAGTCTCTTGTTTTTTAAAGCTAATGTCCAGGAGGCCAGTGTGGTCAAGCAGTGTCTGATACGGTACGAAAAATTGTCTGGCCAGATGGTCAATTTCCATAAATCAAATATTTGCTTTAACAGGAATACCTAGGACTGGATTAGAGAAGTGGTAGCAGATTGCTTACAAGTAACACAGGCCCCAAACTTTGGAAAGTATCTTGGTCTGCCATCATTTGTGGGTAGGAATAAAAGAGCTGTTTTTTGCGTATATTGAGGATAAAATCAGGCAAAGGATTGGCTCGTGGAATAGGAAATTGTTCTCCGAATTGAAGCCGGTAAAGAGGTTCTCTTGAAAAGTATGGCGCAGTCAATGTCTACTTTTTTCATGAGTGTTTTTTTACTACCTGACTGTGTTTGTTTATCTATTCAGAGAAGCTATGAACAGGTACTAGTGGGGAAGTGGCACGGAAAGGGGTATTCATTGGAAGGCATGGGACAGATTATGTATCCCAAAGAAATTTGGAGGATTAGGATTCAAGGATCTACGAGCTTTTAATCTAGCTATGCTAGGGAAACATGCATGGCGTTTTCTGACAAATCCTAACACTCTGGCCGCGAGAGTATATAAGGCTAGGTATTATCCTAATACCTCATTTACGAATGCAACTATAGGGAATTGCCCAAGTTATTGTTGGAGGAGTATTATGGCTGCACATAATCTTGTATTCTTGTCTGTTCAGGAATAAGAAGGAGAATTGGTAATGGTAAAAATACATTGATTTGGGGAGACTCGTGGTTACTAGATGATCCTAGTCCAGTAATCCAAACAGAAATGCTAGAGGAGTTGAGGGGGGCGCTGGTGTCTGGACTAATTGAAGAACAGACTAACATCTGGGATCCTCATATTTTGACAGATTAGACCTGATTATGAGGATTCATGGTATTGGTCCAGTGACCCAAAATGAATTTATACGGTAAAGAATGCATACAGGTAAGTTGTTGGAAATATAGAATATAGCACCACGAATTTTGGCAAATGGGTTACATTGTGGAAGTTAAAAGTGCTGCCAAAACTACTAATTTACTTATGAAGAGGGTAGAGGTGGACCCGGCGTGCCCGATGTGTGGTTTGGTTCATGAGGATATTATGCATACGCTTATATTATCTTGTGTTTATTCTAGAATTGTTTGGACTATTACTGGGTTGCCTGTCACGAATGTTGGTACACACTCATTACCGTTATGGCTTACTAGTATTTTCAACATGTTAACAGAGGAACAGTGCGGCCTAGTCTTCGGTGTGCTATATCACGTGTGAGCTGCCCGGAATATGGCAGTATGGGAAGGTGTTCTATCACGACCAGAGCAAACATGGTGGCGCGCGGCAGCGGCGTATCAGGCCTACTGCCAAGTCCACCACCACTCCCAGCAACCGGCGGACTGGAAGCACGGCCACGATATTTCTTCGACGCAAGCTTCAATCACCAGACCGCCACTGCCACTTACGGAGCTGTCCTAATCTCACACGACTGAGAGTTTCTCGTAGCAAGGAACGGCCATCTCACAGCCTCTCACTCACCACTCATGGCGGAGGCACTAGCTTGCAAGGAAGCCCTATCTTGGCTTATGGCACGGGGCGTATTGGCGGTAGACCTACTTACGGACGGTTCGGAGTTACGAACTATCATAGCCTCAGGCTCGACATCTATTTTATCCTACGTTGGGGTTGTTACGGACCAATGTAAGACAGCTATGTCTTTGTTTAGTTGTTTACTCATTGCTCGTTACATTTTGTTTCTCGAACTTTAAATTTGCATGCTCATACTTTAGCATCATTAGCTACTAGTCAAGATAACTCTATGTATTGGGATTCGATCCTGCCTGATTCCATTGCTATGTTCGTTTGAGTAATAAACTGTTTTTACCTTTAAAAAAAAACTAAAAAGAAAAATAAGATAAGTAAAATGAAACAAATGTAGTACTTTTTATTTGTGGTCTACACAACTGTATAAACCCACATAATAATGATTACTTTTCGTGTCCTCCCTTTTCCTATAAATAGTCCCTAATGGTGGGCCATTTTTCCACGTCGCTTTCGAGATTTCAGAGCTTCCCGGTTGAAAGTTTCCTTTTAACCAGTAATTAAACGTATCATTTCATATACAAATCTAATGCAGGACAAAGAGAAAAGCCACACCACAAGGTCAACAATGCAATATAATAATTTTTGCCGTCTTAATTATAAATTGCCATAAAAAATTAATTCCGTCATGACTAAGCTACCCACATTCTATGCATGGCATGCCCCAAAGTTGCTTTCTATGTGCCGTAAGCCTTCTTTGCCCGAGTATGATGATGATGATATAAATAAATTTATATTCTTACAATGATCTCCCACACTAATATATGTTTTATTGCAAGACACAACTGATCAAGAAGGCATTTGTTTTCTCGATTCTAATCCGTCCTTAACCAAATGTCAAACGTTTGATCTTTAACTTTAGATATGGAGCAGTCGTTTTAAATCTCATCTAATTCAGTCAGGGAATTAATCACGTACAAAAGAAACCTTAGGTACATCCAAAAAGCAGAGAATTAGATGGAGAAGAGCGAAAGGGGAAAGCGGAAGCATAATGAATACAAGGCTCACTGCCTCTTGCTACCATTACCAGCCCAAGGCCACATAAACCCCATTCTCCAATTCTCCAAACGCTTAGAAGCCAAAGGGGTGAAAATCACCATAGCCATCACCAACTTCATGCTCAAAACCTTGCAAGACTTTTCATTTAGCCACCATGTGTCCATCGAAACCATCTCCGACGGCTTCGACGAGGAAGCTAGGCTACCCCGAGGCGCTAATCTCCCAAGTTTACCTGGAAAATCTTCGCCGTGTGGGCTCTCAAACGTTATCTCAGCTTCTTCGTCGCCTCCGTGCCGGGCGTTATCCGGTTAGCTGCCTCGTGTATGACTCCTTCCTCCCTTGGGCTCTGGACGTGGCGAAGGAGGAGAGGGTGATGGGCGCCTGTTTCTTCACCCAGCCATGCGCTGTGGATGCGGTTTACTACTACGTGCATGAGGGCCTGATTAAGCTTCCACTTGGTGAAAACCAGGTTATTCAAATTCCGGGGGTGCCGGAGTTAGAGCCCAGAGATGCTCCTTCGTTTGTATTTGCACCTCAATCCTACCCAGCCGTCCTGGAAATGCTTGTGAATCAATTCTCCAATATCGAGAAGGCTGATTGGATCCTCATCAACACCATTTATGAGCTTGAGCACAAGGCAAGGGTTTTGTTTTCTCAATTTCTTGTGTTAATTGAAGGATGTGGTATATTTTAATTAAAGATTTAAATTGATATTTTTAGATTATACATTTGTTATAGAATTAATTCTGGGAAGGTGCATTTTTTTTTTTTGAAAGCAACCGTAAGGGTTGTATTAATTAACCATCGAAATAATAGAGTCAGGAGGGATAGCATCCCAATACATAAAGTTTTCTGAGTAAAAACTAACGAAGCTAAAGTATACGCATGTAAATTAATAAAACTGATAGAACAATAAGTAAATGAAGCCATAGATAGCCTGCAATGGTCTATTACGACTCCAGCATAGGATAGTATAGCCGACGAGGTGTGGTGCAAAATGCTGCGCAAATCCGAACAATCAGTGAGAAGATCCACTGTCATGACATTCCTCTCCCTTAACCAGGACAATGCTTCCTTGCAAGCTGCGGCTTCCGCCATAAGAGGCGAAAAACAAACCGGCAACTTGCCATTTGTTGCGTCCGCCGCTAACAAAACTGCTCCGTATGTAGCTTCGCCAGTCAAAGGCCTGAAGCCGGCGTCGATGTAGCAACGAGGTCGTGTATGCGGTGGCGTGGGTGGTGCTGCCATAAGCTCTCGGCTGGGGCTCCTCAGGTGGCTCTGGCTGAAAGCATGCATGGCTGCCCCGGCTTGTCTCCAGACGGTGGTTGGGTGCAAGAGAGATCGTTCCCATACCATTTACTATTGACATTTATTAATTTTTATTCCAGACTTTTAATTAAATCATAAATATTAGTTCTGGACTATTATTGACATTTACTAATTTTCATTATTCACTTTCAATTTGACCATAAACTATTTATTTTGTTCTAATTTTGGTCATATTGTTAAACGTACATTTAGTAAACATTAAATTTAAGGGTAATAATATAAAATGTTGGTTCTTCGCATTCCTACTAATGATGAACCTAATGTTAAGTTTATGAACCCAATCTGTCCTCAACAACAAGCCAATTTTATATATTATTACCCTTAAATTTAATGTTTACTAAATAGACATTTAACTGGAAGACCAAATTTAAAATAAATCAATAGTCAATAGATCATTTATGGTCAAATTGAAAGTTGGGAATGAAAATTGGTAAATGTTAATAGTTAACGGGTCAGTTATGGTTAGGTCTAATTGAAAGTCTATGATAAAAATTGATAAATGTAAATAGCCAATGGACCTTGCTTGCATTAATACTTTATTATATATAGACTTCTACTATACATCCTCCCAAATTCTACTCCGTGATGGCAAACAATGATAGGTTATTGGCGTTGGACTTTTCGTCCTTTCGTGCTCACTTTTCGTTCCTGAGCTATACTAAAATTGTAAATTTTGTCCCTAATGTTATATTAGTAAAGAGACTAAAAGTGCAACATAAATGATAACTTAAGGACGAAAAATGAGTATGACTAACACTTAGAGACGAATTTTACAATTACTCTATAACTTAGGGACGAAAAGTGCAATTTTTCCTTATATATATATATGATAACCAACCATCTTAAATTTTATTTTTAGGCCTATGCTAATTTTTTTGGATAATGTTTTCTAATTAATGTAAGTTGAGTACAGATAATTGATTGGATGGGGAAGTTATGGGCGGTGAGGACGGTTGGGCCAACTATACCATCAGCATACCTTGACAATCGGCTGCCAGACGATAGAGATTATGATCTTAGCATGTTCAAACCCATGACTGAGGTTTGCATGAAATGGTTAGATGATCAACAAGACAAGTCCGTGGTTTACGTATCATTTGGAAGCCTTGTAAGTTTACAAGGAGAACAAATGGAGGAATTGGCGTGGGGTTTGTGGGAGAGCAATAAACCCTTTTTATGGGTTGTGAGATCCGCCGAGGAAGCAAATAAGCTTCCCAAGAATTTTGTTGAGATGGCAACGGAGGAAGGCAGAGGATTGGTGATAACGTGGTGCCCACAGTTGCAAGTTTTGGCCCACAGATCGTTGGGGTGTTTTGTAACGCATTGTAGATGGAACTCGACATTAGAAGCAATAAGTCTTGGAGTCCCGATGGTGGCAGTGCCCCAATGGTCGGACCAAATCACCAATGCGAAACTCGTGATGGATGCGTGGAAAATTGGGGTCAGGGTGAAGTTGGACGAGAAAGGTGTGGCTGGGAGAGAGGAGATAGAAGGGTGCATAAGGAGGGCGATGGGGGAAGAAGAAATGAGAGCAAATATGAACAAGTGGAAGCAAGTTTGTAGAGAGGCAATGGAGGAAGGGGGTAGTTCGGACCGCAATATCCAAGACTTCGTTTCTTGTTTAGTATCCAAATCTATGACCAATTAAAAGCAATATCCAAGACTAATAAAGTTAGTTTTATGTTTAGTTTTATCCAAGACTAATGCTATTTTTTCCAACAGAGTTTTGATATTGTTGTTGCTCAATTGCACGATTTGATCAATTTAGATGTCTTGAAGTAATTTATAATTGTCTGGACAAGCTAAAAAATAAAATAAAATAGCATATGGCATATCATATCAGTCTCTGAAGAAATGCTGACAATTTATTACCGAATAAACCAAAAAAAAAAAAAAAAACTTCATTAATCATAAGTATAGGGAAACATTAGAATTAATTTTGATGCAATCAACAACCATCATTGCCCTTGAGTTTTTGGAGATACTCTAATGTGCTCTTAACCTGCAAAAAGAAAAACCTATATCAAAAGAATGTTAACACCAAAATTAAAGCTAAAAATTATCTTGTGGTCTAGTGGTATGGAGTGACTCTCCCAAATGATCTTGTGGTCTAGTGACAAGAAATAACTCTCCCGAATAAGAGCTCATGGGTTAGAGCTCTAGTGAATACATTGTAACAAGTCAGTAGTACTAAAAGAAAATGCTAAAAATTAAAATAATAGTCTATAAATATAAATATATACCTCTTAGATGAAATTTGGGGTATGAAAATGGTTGGAAGCTCAGGAATGGAAGGCAAACATGGAGTAAAGCAGTTTGAGAAACAAGTTGGGTCCCTTGTCCCCTCACACTGGTCTACGCAGCATTGGACGCAATAGCCTGGGTTATTGCAATTAGCCACTACACCAATGGTAGTGGTCATTGTTAATGCTAATACAACAACAATTGTTAGTGGCCCTAAACCAACACCCTTCATGTTTCTATTTAATTTAGTATTGCATATGATCACCATTTATATATAGGTTTATATGCATTAATATTTGGATCTGATTTATGTGAACCCCATTAGTAAATTAATAATAAGTATTCCATATAGGGAATTCGTTTTAATTTCCTTGTAAGGCATCATCAATTTTTTTTTTTTATTTTTTTTAGTGAATATTTATATATGGTATTACCAAAGGAAGGTGAACGTTGAAGTTGGTGTTTGCATTTGGTCAAACACAAACCAAGAGACTAAAGAAAATTTGAGGACTTAAAGACAATTATAAAAGGTTAAGAATGTTTTTTTTGAAAGCAGGTTAAGAATGTTTTAATTTAAGAAAAAGTGTCAAGTAGACCCCTTAATTTCTTACTTTTGTTTAATTGGATTACCGAACTTAAGAAATCTGCAATCAAATTATCAAATAAGAAAAATACGTGCAATTGAGACATTTTTAAAAAAAAAAATTTTTTGCTAAAATCTGATTATATTGCTTACATGATGTGTATTAAGTGCATTTTACTCTGATATACTGGTTAGGAATAAAGATTGAAATGTTTTTAACACAATTTGCATTAAAAGAAATCAGAAAAATATTCCAATGATACATATTTTTCTTGTTTAATAGTTCTATTGCATACTTTTTAAATTCAATGACCCAATTATATAAAAGAAATAAGTTTAGTGACATACTTGACATTTTTCTTTTAATTTATTAAAGTTACTAGTCACTTGGCATTGCATTGTATGAAACATTGTGTCTAACAACTAATTATTAGTAATAGTCAAGACCGTTCCATTAAAAATACGGCCCATGTCTAATAGTTTAATTTGGACATTCTTAGTTTTTGTTTTGAGATGCAATCTAAATATAATAGAGTAAAACAGTAATGTAAATATAATAGAGTAAAACGGGGAAAACAAAGACAATAATAGAGAGACAAGAACTTAGAGAGTGTGTGTGTATGTGTGTGTTTTTTTTTTAACATTTTGATTTAATTTAAAAGTGTCTTTTTGTGTACATATTTAAATACAAAATTATTTATCAAAATTTTGATGTCAATTTCTTCAACGTGGTGTTGGTGCCAAGTCACTGGCCTGGCGAATGTGTGTAGACTACACTGACGTCAACGAAGCTTGCCCGACAGATCCATTCCTATTGTCCCGCATTAATCAGTTGGTCGACGATACGGCTAGCTGCGCATTGCTGAGCTTTATGGATGCCTTTCGCAACTACCATCAAATTTTTAGTGAAACGAAGAGAAGACCGCCGTTATCACCCCAAACGGAGTGTAATGCTACAAAGTGATGTCCTTTAGGTTGAAAAACACGGGGGCCACTTACACCTGCATGGTAGCAAGGCTATTTAATAAGGACTTGTTGGGAAAGTCCTTGGCTGCCTACGTGGATGACATGATGGTCAAAAGTAGGGAGGAGGATGACCATGCAAAGGACTTAGCCACCTACTTCTAGGTCAGAAGGAAGTACAATTTGCGGTTGAATCCCAAGAAGTGCGCCTTCGCAGTCATGGGAAGCAAGTTTCTGGGATACCTGGTAACTAGACGCGAAATCGAGCATAATCCCGAGAAAGTGAAGGTCATCTTGGAAAGCAGCCGCCAGGAATCTAAAGGAGATGCAGTGGTTGACTGGTCGGCTAGCAGCCGTTAGTCATTTCCTTTCCAAGTTGGCTGATCAGGCCCTGTCATTTTTTGAGGCCATGAAGAAGCACGAAGGTTTTCAATGGACTGAGGAGCATTAGATCGCATTTAAGGACTTATCTGTTGCTAGATGGTCCCACCAATGTGGTAGGGTGGTGAACAAAAGCTTAACAATTGAACTTGGAAGATGAAGTGAAAGGTTTTTTGATTAATGACTTCATTTATGTCCACTTAATGGGAGATTAAAGTGGGCAAATGAAAAGACAAAAGAGTTGGCTTTGTAAAGCCTATATAAAGGCCATGGATTTGGCTACCTTAGATATGAGAGAGTTCAAGAAGAAGAAAAAGAGATGAGAGAAAATTTGTGTGAGATATACAAGTGTGAGAAAATTAGCCGAGAAGAAGTTGGTGGATTTCGTAGAAATTCTTGTGTCTCGGGGTATGTTATTTTCTCTTGTATTGTGTTGCCTCTAATCGTTGAATTAGAGAAGCCTCCTCTGTTGTACCTATTATCTATATAGTGGAAGGTATACTGGCTTGTGCCCGTGGTTTTTTACTCTTTGCCTTGAGGAGGTTTTTCCACGTTAAAATTCTTGGTGTTATTTTAGTGCTGTTTATTTATTTTATTGTGCTAATTATATATTCTTGCGAGCTTTCTTCCCAACAACTGGTATCAGAGCCCGGGTTCAAGTTAATTACTGTGCGAAGATATGGAAGGAAAGTTCAATAGAATTGCAAGTTTGAATGGCACAAATTATCACATATGGAGGAATAAGATAAAAGATCTACTATATGTGATGAAGTTGCATTTACCCGTGTTTGCTACCCAGAAACCTGAAACTAAATCAGATGAAGAGTGGGCCTTTGAGCATGAACAGGTATGTGGTTTTATTCGGCAATTTGTTGAAGATAATGTGTATAATCATATTTGTAGGGAAACCCACACGAGGACATTGTGGAGTAAACTTGAAGATTTATATGCTTCAAAGATTGGCAACAACAAATTGTTTTATCTCACAAAATTGGTGCAGATGAGGTATAACGAGGGTAGTTCTGTTGCGGATCACTTGAATGAATTTCAAGGGATTGTTGATCAATTGTCAAGTATGGGAGTTAATTTTGATGATGAGGTCCTTGCTCTTATGGTACTAGCATCATTGCCAGATTCTTGGGAGACTTTAAAGATTTCTTTGACTAATTCTGCTCCTAACGGTGTTGTAACGATGGAACTTGTTAAAAGTGGTGTCCTGAATGAAGAGATGAGACGAAGGTCACAAGGTACTTCCTCTCAACATTCAGAGGTCTTGGCTACAACAAATAGGGGGAGAAGTCAAAGCAAGGGTCCAAGGAGTAAAGATAAAAACAGAGATAACAGTAGAGGTAAATCTAATAAATTTGCTAATGTTGAATGTTATCATTGTCACAAAAAGGGGCATATTAAGAAATTTTGCCGACTACGGAAGAAAGAAAATCAGGAAAATAAAGACTCTGAAAAGAATAATGGTAGTGATGATGATAATATAGCTGCTACAGTTGAACATGATTTTCTTATCTTCTATGATGGTGACACTTATGCCATTAATTTGGCAAGTCATGATACAAACTAGGTAATTGATAGTGGTGCATCCATTCATGCTACAGCTCGAAAGGATTTTTTTTGTTATGCAACATGTGATTTTGGAGTTGTGAAAATGGGCAATGATGGTAATGCAAAGATTGTTGGTGTTGACCATGTTCAGTTAGAAACCAACAATGGCACCAAGTTGCTTCTGAAAAATGTGAAGCATGTTCCAGATATCAGGTATAATTTAATTTCTGCTGGAAAATTAGATGACGAAGCGTATTGTAATACTTTCCAAAATGGCCAATGGAAACTCACAAGAGGTTCTCTAGTTGTGGCTCGAGGCACAAAGTGTTCTATACTTTATGTTTTACAGGCCAAGATCTCAGGAAATATTGTCAATACGGTTGAAAACGATGATACGAATGATATATGGCATAAGAGGCTTGCGCATATATCTGAGGAGAGGATGTCTATGCTGGTAAGGAAAAAGTGCTTAGCTGGGTTGAACAATGTTCATTTGAAGAGGTGTGTTCATTGTCTGGCAGGGAAGCAGAACAAAGTATCCTTTAAAAGTTCTGCTGAGACTTAGAAGAAACTAGAGGTATTGGAACTGATACACTCTGATGTGTGTGGACCTTTCAAAACTAGGTCACTTGGTGGTGCTCGCTATTTTGTTACCTTCGTTGATGACTGCTTTAGGAAATTATGGGTTTATACTTTGAGGCATAAAAGTCAAGTTATGAACATATTCAAGCAGTTTCATGCCCTAGTTGAGAGACAGACTGGAAAGAAGTTGAAATGCATAAAGTCAGATAATGGAGGAGAGTATATTGAGCCACAGAGTAGGGTATTCGCCATAAGAAAACACCACCAAAGACTCCTTAGTTAAATGGTGTTGCTGAGAGGATGAGCAGGACTTTGATTGAGAGAGTTAGATGTTTGTTGTCACATGCAAATTAAAGTTACCAAACACATTCTGGGCTGAGGCACTAAGTAGTGTTGCGCATGTGTTGAATCTCTCACCATATGCTCCTTTAAGGTTTGACATACCAAATCGGGTATGGATAGGAAATAATGTTTCCTATGATTATCTACGTGTCTTCGGGTGCAAGGCATTTGTGCACATTTCGAAAGATGAAAGATCGAAACTTGATGTTAAGACACGACAGTGTGTGTTTATTGGCTATGGTCTAGATGACTTTGGCTACAGATTTTATGATCCGGTTGAAAAGAAGCTCGTGAGAAGCCGAGATGCTGTGTTCGTGGAGAATCAGACCATAGAGGATATTGATCGGGTTAAAGAATTGGGATCTCTTAACGGTGATTCAGTTGATACTGAGATAGTACCTGCAACAGTGGTTTCTGAAGAGGTTAGAGAGGAGGACCAAATTGAGCAGCAAGATGTTACAGATGCTTCCATTAATAATGATGAACTCCCAGTTCCAGAAGCTTCAACTCCACCTCAGCTTCGAAGAAGTTCAAGAGTTAGACAACCTTCCACAAGGTACTCTTATAATATTTATGAAATTAATTTTTTTGATAATGGTGAACCAGAATGTTATGCAGAAGCTGTGGAAGATGAACATAAGGAAAAGTGGATTGAAGCCATGCAAGATGAGAGGAAATCCTTGTATGAGAACAATACCTTTGAGTTGGTAAAGCTACCTAAGGGTAAGAGAGCTTTGACAAAGAAGTGGGTGTATAGAGTGAAGCAGGAAGAACACTCCTCACGGCCAAGGTACAAAGCTAGACTAGTTGTCAAGGGATTCAACCAGAGAAAAGGTATTGACTTTGATGAGATATTTTCTCCAATTGTTAAAATGTCTTCCATCCGTGTTGTTTTTGGACTAGCAGCCAGCCTAGATTTAGAAATTGAGCAAATTGATGTAAAGACTGCTTTTCTTCATGGTGATTTGGATGAAGAAATATACATGGAGCAACCAGAAGGTTTTGAAGTCAAGGGAAAAGAGGACTATGTCTGTAAGCTAAAGAAGAGCCTATATGGCTTAAAACAGGCACCAAGGCAGTGGTACAAGAAGTTTGAGTCAGTTATGGCGAAGCAAGGTTACATGAAGACTACTTCTGACCATTGTGTGTTCCTTCAAAAACTCTCTGATGATGATTTTATTATCCTCCTGTTGTACGTTGATGATATGTTGATCTTCGGCAAGAGTGCTTCTAGAATTAATCAACTAAAGGAACAGTTGAGTAAGTCTTTTGCTATGAAAGACTTGGGGCCAGCAAAACAGATTCTTGGGATAAGAATTACATGAGACAGGAATGCCAGAAAGTTGTGGTTGTCTCAGGAGAAGTACATTGAGAAAATACTTTGTAGGTTTAACATGGACAATGCTAAAGCGGTTAGTTCTCCTCTTGCTAATCACTTTAAATTAAGTAGTAAGCAAAGTCCTTCTACAGAGGAAGAAAAGGCAAGTATGCAACAAGTCCCTTACAATTCAGCAGTTGGCAGTTTGATGTATGTTATGGTATGTACAAGGCCAGATATTGCTCATGCAGTTGGCGTTGTCAGTAGGTTCCTTTCTAATCCTGGCAAGGAACATTGGATGGCTGTTAAATGGATTTTCAGATATCTTAGAGGTACTTCTAAATTATGCCTATGTTTTAGTTCTAGTAAGTCTATGTTGGTTGGATACACTGATGCAGACATGGCAGGTGACATTGACTCTAGAAAGTCGACTTCGGGGTATCTGATAACATTTGCAGATGGAGCAGTATCATGGCAGTCTAAGTTACAAAAGTGTGTTGCACTTTTTACCACAGAGGCTGAGTTTATTGCAGCAACTGAAGCTTGTAAAGAGTTGCTATGGATGAAGAAATTTCTTCAAGAACTCGGGATCAAACAAGACAAATATGAGTTATTTTGTGATAGTCAGAGTGCTATACACCTTGGTAAGAATTCCTCTTTCCATTCAAGATCGGAACATATCGATGTAAGATATCACTGGATACGAGATGTTTTGGAGATGAACCAGTTACAACTTGTAAAGATCCATACAGATGAAAATGGGTCTGACATGTTAACAAAGTCATTACCAAGGGAAAATCTTGAGATCTGTCGTTCAGCTGCAGGGATGCAAGTCCCTCCCACATTGGCGTGAGGGGGAGTTTGTTGCTAGATGGTCCCACCAATGTGGGTAGGGTGGTGACCAAAAGCTTAACAATTAAGCTTTGGAAGATGAAGTGAAAGGTTTTTTGATTCATGTCCACTTAATGGGAGATTAAAGTGGGCAAATGAAAAGACAAAAGAGTTGGCTTTATAAAGCCTATATAAAGGCCATATATTTGGTTACCTTGGATATGAGAGAGTTCAAGAAGAAGAAAAAGATAGGAGAGAAAATTTGTGTGAGATATACAAGTGTGAGAAAATTAGCCGAGAAGAAGTTGGTGGATTTCGTAGAAATTCTTGTGCCTCGGGGTATGTTATTTTCTCTTGTATTGTGTTGCCTCTAATCGTTGAATTAGAGAAGCCTCATCTGTTGTACCCATTATCTATATAGTGGAATATTTACTGGCTTGTGCCCGTGGTCTTTTACTCCTTGCCTTGAGGAGGTTTTTCCACGTTAAAATTCTTGGTGTTTTTTTAGTGCTGTTTATTTATTTTATTGTGCTAATTATATATTCTTGCGAGCATTCTTCCCAACATTATCGTCCTGTTATGTTATTTTAGCTTGCAAGGACTAAATTATTCCATACACAATGGTGAATTCAACAACTAATTTCTGGTGTCTTTTCTTTTCAGAAGACTGATTTAGGTTTTTATTTTTTTATTTTTTAATATTTTTTAACTATATCATTCTGTTTTGATGCTACTATTAAACTACATGAGTATAAATATGATAAACAAGCAGCAGAGAGCGAGCTAAAGATCACCAGTTTACAAGATGTGATTTAGTCCATAAAGGTTCTCCTAAAAGAACAGGATGAATCACCAGTTTACAAGATGTGATTTAGTCCATAAAGATTCTCCTAGAAGAACAGGATGATAAGATAGTAGAACAGGAGGTGACGATTATAGATAAGGAAAATGCAGTTGGAAGAGCTCAGGACGCTCTTGAATGACCAGAGCAAGATGTTTGAAGAACAGTTACTAGAAAAATGCAAGAAGTTGCAAGAGCACTATAGGATATTGAATGATCAGCGCAGAACACTTGAGCGACAAGGGAAAATTTTTGAAGAGCAAGGCCAGCCGATGCTAGACATGCAAAAGATGCTTGCTGACACAAATGTGGTGAGACAAGCTATGGAGGCAAAGAAAGCTACGGTGTCGATTTTAATAATGCAAGTTGCAAACTTCTTTGCATAATGATTTTTGCGGTTGGTTTTTGTTGCTCGTTAAACCTCTTATTGCTCTTATTCATTCAATTTTGTAATTGTGGCAAACTTTTTCTTAGCGGCCCTAAACCAACACCCTTCATATTTCTATTTAATTTAGTATCATGTATGATCACCATTTATATATAGGTTTATGCATTATTAATATTTGCATCTGATGTATGTGAACCCCATTGGTAAATTGGTAAATTAATAATAAGTATTCCATATAGGGAATTTGGTTTAATTTCCTTGTAAGGCATCATTAATTTGTTTTTAGTGAATATTTATGGCATTACCAAAAGAAGGTGGACGTTAAAGTTGGTGCTAGCATTTGGTCAAACACAAACCAAGAGACTAACAAAAAATCAGAAAACTTGAGGACTCAAAGGCAATTATATATATGGAAGGGTTAAGGTGTAGGTATAGGCTTCTCGTGCAGTTGACGCACCTTAAGTATTAAAATGACGCACCTTAAGTGGTACACAAACTACGCACATTAAGCACACAAACAAAGCACCTTAAGAACACAAATCGTGCATCTTAAGTACACAAACCACGCATCGTAAGCACACAACAAAGCATCTTAAGAACACAACCCACGCACCTATGGTTTTAAAATGATTCACCTTAAGTTTCACACGATTGACGCACCTTAAGCATACAAATCACGCACCTGAAGAAGGAAAACAACGCACCTTAAGAAGGACAATTACGCACATTAAGTTTCAACAACTACTCAAATTAAGCACAAAACCACGCACCTTAAGCACAAAAATCACGCACCTTAAGTTTCAGCAAATACCCACATTAAGCACACAACTCACACACTTTAAGCACAAAACCAACGCACCTTAAGCACAAAACCCACGCACCTTAAGAAGGAAAACCACGCACCTTAAGTTTCAACAAATACTCACATTATGCACACAACACACGCACTTTAGCACAAAACACACGCACCTTAAACACAAAACCTACGCACCTTAAGCACAAAAATCACGCACTTTAAGAAGTAAAACCACGTATCTTAAATTTGACCTAGATGCAATAATTACCAAATTGCCACCGTGTTTTTTTTTTAATGTTGGTAATCCTGGACGTTGATTTAAGCAAGATCAATTGCTTAGATTTAACCGCACCTGGACACACCAACCGCATTTGAACCTATATATATATATATATATATATATATATATATATATATATATATATATATATATATATATATACACATAATTTTAGTAAATATAAGATATTGTGTTACCATACAAGATACGGTAAAAATTTCATATTTTGACTAATTTAAGAGTTAATTTTTTTTGGTCCTAGACTTGTTCCAGATTGGACAATGGACATTTTTAATTTATCATAAAAAAAATTGTTACATTTTGACCATACTTATTAGATATTGGACACTTTTACTTATCCCTACTTAGACGGGAAAGTGGATTTTTAGTCGGATGAGTCTGCCCTTTAAGTGTAAATTTTGAAATTTTGACATGCTAATTAGGCAAATTTCTTTGATATCTTTATGTTTAATCGTAGCGGTTGATTTGTCAATTTCAACGAATACAATTTATCCACATCATTTACGTGGTAAGTGACTCTCATGTAAACATGACCCATTTGTGATAAGCATTTAATATTGTAGAAAGACACTTACTATAGATGGTAATTCTTCATATTGTAAGTATAATCCAAATCTTGACATTCATATTATTATTGTACTACTATATTTATATATTGTGTTAATACCATATGAGGCCCTCTGAGTATAGTAGTTTTGCCACATTTAGTCCTAAACTTTCAAATTGACCATTTGTGGTCCTTCGACTTTTAAATTTAACCAGTTGTGGTCCAAGATAACCACCCATGGTCCTCAAGTTTCAAAACTTAACCTGTCATGGTCCTCTTGAAAGAACCATGGTTTGTTAAAATTTAATAGTTGAAGGACCATGAGTGGTTAACTAGGACCACGAATGGTTAAATTTGAAAGTCGATGAACCACAAATGGTCAATTTGAAAGTTTAGGATTAAACGTGACAAAATCACTATACTCGGATGACCTCAGATGGTATTAACTCTTTATTTATTAGTTATAGACATATGCATTAGTGCTTGAATTTGACTCAAAATACTTGAGCTATAATATTGATATATAACTATATACTTCGTTACTTTGTTAATTAACTTTCACCATATATTACATTCTAATCTAATTGACTAACAATAAATTTTGTCCTTTCAAAAAAAAAAAAAAACAATAAATTTTGTGAGATGCATAGATAAGTAGCAATCTTTCAACAATTAGAAATCTAATAACTACTGATATGAACATTAAAATTTTCGTACTTTGGGAAAATTTATCCCATCATTATTTGTAAGCTGGATTTCACTTCCTCTCAGATGGACAAAAAATGGTACGAACAATGCGTTTGCCGGGAGTCGAACCCGGGTCTATTGCTAGGAAGGCAATTATCCTAACCGTTGGACTACAAACGCTTCTGATTGTTATGTGGATGCGTAATTTATATAAAGAGTCTTAACGTTTTTATTTCATAATCTCCCCCATTTTCTGGTGTGGCCAAACTGTATGCTTGCTTAAAACCCAAAACACCAATTTTTATTTATTTTTTTTTTTTTGAAACACTCATGTACACCAATAGATTCCATCGCCCCATGCATGATCAACAAAAAATGTTGGAACATTACTACAAATAACACTTTTAACGTTGGGTTTTGGCGTTTTTCTCCTTTGGTACAATCAGTCGAATGTATTTGTTTGAATCCTTTGGTTTTAATATTTTTTCTATATATTCAATTCGAGCAAAATGTTTCAATCCATAAGTTGAAAACTGTTGCAGTGTTTCTTCATAGATTACGGTCTTAGGGCTTTTGTGCAAGTTTATTTCATGCTTACATAATCTATGAGATTTCCCCAGCCCCTGTGGATAAAATCGGAATTTAGTTTCGTGAGGTATATTTGTTGCAGTTACATTTTTTTATATTAGATCTTTGTCTATAATTGTTGTATGAATACATACTATTCTAGCATAACATTGTATGTAATCACAATTTCCGTCTCTTATTCGTTTAAAGTTGTTTTTGGCTATTCTTCAAAGAAATTTGTGTTTTTTAAAGATGTTTTTTGAATTTGTCTATTGAGCTTGAAATTTGTTTTTCTCAAATACGTTATAAAGCCTCAAATGCGAGATTTTCTGAACTTGCATGTAATCACAATTGTAACACAAGTAGAAAGTTATATAGATCTCTTTGTTGTTCTAAATGACCTTTTTACCATCTTCTCAAGAAGCTGACATGTGTGTGTTGATGATACCCTATATTCTGCAGGTTTGTGATTATGCATTGCCGCATTGGCTTAATGGTTTTGGTGATGGTTAATAAATAGGACTACTTAAATATATTACTGACATTTCCCTCTTTGAGTTGAATTTCACTACTTAAATTCAGCATATCTCAGATTATCCTCCATCTTTCAAAAACTAAACATATGTAAACTATTGATATCAACATAAAAAATTTTGTACTTTACCAAAAAAAAAAAAAAAAAAACTCAATTATTAAGTTGAATTCCACTACTTAAATTCAAAATAAAAGAATTTGAAGCCTGTCAGACAGTCAAGGATCCTCTATGGACGTACGAGCCTATAGAACAAATCTGTTCAAGTAAGGTCGTGCCCAAAGTTCACAACTGGAATCTTATATCTGGGTTCCCAGATACATAATTATTCGGTGTGGGATACTTTGCATTTATTTGAACTTCGAAGAATGAGAAGAGTAAAAACCATAAATATTTTCGGACATCTCAAGTTTCTTATATTCTCAATTGGACCCTAAGTTTTGGCTAAACCAATGTTATTCATTATTATTATCTGCTTAATTGCTTATGTTGGTACTTGGTACGCGCACATTTTTACGATATTTTGGGTGGCAGATAATAATGAATTTGTCAGATTTCAAAATCACTTTACACATCAGATGTATTAATTGTTATACCATGGAGGCATACATTGGATCGGTAAGCTATAATATATTTTCAATTAATAAATTATGTGTTTACTATAATTAACATATTATGTTTATATAATTAATTATTATGTGATTATAATTATTAAATTGTGTAACTTACAATTAACATTTTATGTACGAGTTAATTTCATCTAGGGTCCATTGAGTATAACAATTTTGACACATTTAATCTTAAACTTTTAAATTAACTATATCAGTGAGTATTCAATTTTCAAGTTAACTACTCTTGGTCTTTTAACTTTCAAATTTTAACCAACCGTGATCCTTCTAAATGAACGATTTTGTCATTATTTTACATGGCCTAAAAGACTAAAATAAACGTAATGACCATGGGTGGTTAAAATTATAATGTTGAAGAACAGCAAGTGGTTAACTTAAAAGTTTAGGACAAAATGTAGTAAAACAACTATACTCGAAGAATTCATATAATATCAACTTTATAACATCTATTACGTGCCTTCAATTTATTTATAGGTACCTAATTTATTAACAACAGATACAATATGTTAACAACAAATAAATAATTTGAATGTTATTTTGAAACATGGTGGATTGTCTAATTTGCCCAGATGTATTGCTAATACCAATAATTATCATCATGCTCTTCTTCTTCTGTATATCAAAGAAATCATCAGCTGCGGGGGCAAACAAAACATATTGGAACAATCATACACACAATGGTAACATTAGTTTGAACTTTAACTTTCTATACTACCTTTAAGTGTCATTCATGCATATGTACATTTACGAGAATTCTATGAATTGAATATGGTTAGGAGTATGTATCAGTTTCGTAATTAATTGTTCAGATTTATACTATGTACTGTTTTCCAATCAAACATTGGGCATGCATTGATGAAACGATACACCTAATTTGTAATATATATTCAACACAAATGAGAAACTATGCCTATTATCATTGTCTTTTTGGGGAATGAAGATTTGGTTCGATCTGTTTTTGAAGGTGCATTGCGTCAATGCACTAAAATTGCAATAAAGTACACTAGGAGACTAGATCAAATCAAGAATTCTTTTCTGGCGAAAGTGGCAACAAGAGGAAGCATGGATCATGCCAATAAATAGAGTTTTGTGTTGCAAAAACTATGCTTAGGGTACTATTCAATGAAGATGCTTCCCTCTAAAACTGTTATTGCACCAGTTAATCCAATATTTCTGCAATGAGTCACAGTTACGCATTCTTGAAATATTTTCTTTTATGAAAAATTTGACAATGTTGCATTGATATATGTCAGGATACCAAATGATACTTTAATAAATTCTGAAACACTAATTTAAAAATACACATTGACATTGAACTATTCACGCAATGGGCGTATGATAACTAGTAATTATGTTTGTCCAACAATCACATATCTCCAATTTTGTCTTAGAATTGCCAAAAAAAAAAAAAAAACAAAACAAAACAAAAAAAAAAAAAAACAAAACAAAAAGTCTCATAAAGCATAAATATCATTCAAATTAACTCTCACGCATTATTAATGCATTAAACTCGGGAAATACAAAGAAATAATCTAATTAGCGCAAAATATATTAGTAACAAACAAAACATAAATACCAAATGTGTGCTAAATAAATCTATGTGTGCCGCGGGCGCATTCATCCTCAACCCTCATTCATTTTATTCATCTCTCACCCAACTCTCTTTTCCTTTACCAAGTGGCTTGTGGTTCACTGATATTGAATTGCTCCTTTAAGTGAAAGGTGAAAGGTTTAAACCTCAATTGAGGCAAGTAGTGTGTGTATATAGGGTATCCCCTTCTTTATAATAATAAAAAAACTCTCTCTTCCTCTTCGCCTGCACCATCTTAATAACCTATAAAATGGGTGTGGATGCTGTGCTTGGTTTGAGAAGGGAAGGAATGGCAGAGGACTAAGTTTGGGAGTGATTCTTGGAGTTGTAGCTATGGGGGTAAGGATTTATGTATGTCCACTCAAAACTTCATTTTTTCCCTACATTTTGCTGTATGTATATATGTATATATATATATATGTGTGTGTGTGTATGAATCTATGTATACTGAGTTCTATGTTACTCTTCAGCTGGATAGCAAACTATATTGGTATTTGATCTGTGGAAATATGTATATGAATATATAAATGGTTTGCAACTGGAAATTTGTATTTAAGATGTGTATTTGGATCTTTTGGACTGTGATTGGCAGTATTTTGATTGAAGTCGGAGAAGACGAGCTGAGCTATCCCACGGACCAGGGCAACGGGACTGGGAGTCCCGCTGCTCAGCCCGTGGGAAGCTGGCGAGAGAGGGTGAGAACGAAGAAGAAAGAAACGTGCGAAAAAATACATCCAAACAACTATTAATTATTAGTGACATTAAGCCGTAGAAAGCAAATAATTATTACAATCATAAATTATACTTCAAGCATTCAATATTAAATCATCGTTTTTATAGTACTCAAAAGAAAAATTATCGTTTTTATAATTATAAGAATTAATAACAATAACAATATGAGAAAAAACTCAATTAAGGTCCACATGAATATTATTAAAAAAAAAACAAAACAAAAATCCACACGAATAGCTTAATTAGTTTCCAGATCACGCATTACACTTAAGAAAAAATTGAATTAAATACTTGACATTTCGTATCTTATTTGACTTCATTCATTTAGCGATTTCTCTTATTCTCTTACCCCAAAAGACTAAATCACCAGCCCTAAAGAGTAAGTGCCCCCACACTCCGACTCGACAGAGCATGTGGAAGAATAATTTTTCTTATTCTCTGATAGCATTTTCGCAAACCTGCAATCCATAACATAGAATGTTAGTTTCAATAAATAACACATAAATGAAAGTATAGCACCATAAAATTAAAGTTAGTTCTTCGAAATATTACACTTGAAATGAAAATTTTAGAATTATATATTTGGAGATACTTATTCAAATAAAATTTGATAATAACTTAATTAGAACTATAGACCAAAACTTTTGTGAGACCGTCTTCGGTCATGTAATACTTATACTGAAAAATGTAATATTTATCAAGAAAAAAATATTTATTACTTATATGGGAAAATGTAATACTTTTGAAAAAAATGATACTTTTACATTTTGATTTAAAATTATTGCATTTTTCCTTATAAGTATTAAATTTTAAAGTAAGAAACATTTGCTAACATTACTTATAAGGGAATGTGTAATACTTTTACATCAAAAATATTGCAAAAGTATTGCATTTTACTCAAAAATATTATGGCCCTGTTTGGTAAAAAATTGGCCTATAGGCCAATTTTAGCTTATTTGACCATTATTAATTGTTTGATTTAGTTAAAATATCAATATAAATATTTGGTTAATTAGCTTTTTGCAACTCCAAAAGACTAAAATTCAAAATGCTACTCCAAGCAACTTTTTCAATTAGCTTTTTGAGAAAATAAATTATACCAAACAGCTATCAGCTATCAGCTAATTTACCAAACATTTTCTACAATTAGCTAATATTATCAACTATTTATACCCTCTAATTAACACAATCAGCTAACAACTAACAGCTATCAGCTAACAGCCATTTTACCAAACAGGGCCTATATTTTTCCTTATAAATAACAAATATTTTATTCCTAATTAGTATTACATTTTTTTAGTATAAATATTTTATTTCTCATATCGATACGATCTGTCTCATCCCACACAAGTGTGACCATGGTTGAAAAATTGCTAGGCGCCCATGTATTTTTTATTTTTTAAAAATTTGTTTAAATTTTTTTAAGACTTGATAATTATAAACTATTTAATACTTTAATAGTTAATACTAAAATATTAAATATTAATCTAAAAAATATCTAGAGTTTGAACAATATAGAATTGTTTCACTCAAAACGATATCGTTTTGAGTGAAATAATCGATTTAAAGAAGAAGGAAATAATAGCTAATCAACCGACTAGACAACCTAGGCGGCCTAGTCAGTGCCTAGCTAGGAGGTCTAGTCAGCGCCTAGGAGGCCTAGACAGTCAGTGCCTAGGCAGTGCTTAGGCGGCAGACCACCGATTATGGTGATACGCTAGGCGGCTAACTAGCGCTTAGTGCCTAGGCACCGATTAATCGGTGGCTCGGTGCCTTGGCTGGAGTTTTGCAACATTGAGTGTGACCCTTAGAAGTAATATGATTATTCGAGGTCGGTATTTAATTTTTGTTTTAAAGGAGAAGACAAAAAAAAAAAAAAAAAAAAAAAAAGAGGAGGTGAAGACCTTTTCAAGGCTTGTTCATTTGTCCCACGAGTAGGAACAGGCTTATAGTGTCCAGTCAAAAGATCCAATTTGGAAACAGGTTTCCTCAGCAACTCTTCCCCAACTTCTTGCAATCTCTTCAAATTCTCCTCCGTCGTCACATCAACCGAGGCCAAATCTCCCTCTAACTTATCTTCCTGCACCCATAGTCAAACACCAAATGTGATTAATGTATAATAGTTAAGGGACCAAAAGTGAAATTTCTCAGCAAAAACAATATTTATATAATAATCTGATCTTACTTGAATTCGGAGGTAGTTGTCTCCGAAATCGAGGGACTGAAAACTGGTGGCGATGTGATAATCCACCATGTCGGAGCTAGCGTGGGAGAAAAGATCAATCAAAGGGTTGGCGCCGGCGTGAGTCAACCATCCGACGATTCCCCATTTGGCCGCCATGTCGGCAGTGTATTTCTGGGAATATTTTGAAGATCCTGTGCCTAATGAAAGTATTAGGAACCGTCGTCGTGGTTGGTAGTTATTGGTTGGAAAAATAATATTTTGAATTCTGGGATTATGGGTTCCTTGCCATATTGGGAAATCTGGATCTTTCCTCACCATTTTTTGCGTCACTGTGCTGATCGCAACCAGAGTCTTATATATATACACATACATACAACACAAAACACGGAAAAGTTTAGATGTAAAACTAAGTTCAACTGATAATAACTATATAGGCATAATGTATGTATATATACCGGATTGTTAGCGCAGACGCCGCCATCGACGAGGTTGAACTCAAACATGTTGCCTTTATCATCAGTGTTCTGAAAACAATGAGCAGGAAAATACGTTGGAGCTGCGGAACTTCCTATGCATATGTCTGACAATTTAACGGCCAACTCAGGACAATCCTCCGCCTGCATATTATATTATATTAAGTGACTCTCAAGGTCTCACGGATCTTTATTTCTAGATGAATTGGATCAAGATAGGATGAAAATAATCAAAATATAATATTATTCATTATGAATAAGGCAAAAACTTATGTGAAATCGTCTCGTGAGACAGTTGGGTCAAGATAAAAATGTAATAAAATATACCACAAAATGTAATACTTATACGGGAAATTATAGTACTAACCATGTTTGTTACTTATAAATTAGTATTATTCCTGATTAGTATTACATTTCCATATTCACTCGATCAATTGATTTTGCTGATAAGGATTGGTGACACAGTCTCACAGAAAAGTCACTCTAGGAATAGCGGTGTTACTCATAAAGGAACATAATTGTTTTGAGAAAAAAAATGTAATACTTTTAAATTAAAATATATATAAAATATTACATTAAGGTCTAACATTTATGGTTTAGATTTAAAATTTATTTAATTTTCGTTGATTTTGGTCCTATTTGGTAACATAGTTAGCTTATCAGTCAATTTTGACTTATTTGACTACTATTAGTTGTTTGACTTGGTTAAACAATCAATATGAGTGTTTAATTAATTAGCTTATTGCTCCAAAATTCTAAAATTCAAAAAGCTTCTCAAAGTGGTTTTTTCGATCAGATTTTTGAGAAAGTTATTTTGTATGTAATAAGCTATCAACTAACAACTAATTTATCAAACACTATTTTACAATCAGCGAATAATATCAACTAGTCAAACCCAATAACCCAATCAACTATCCGCTAACAGCTATATACCAAACACCCCTTTTATAAAATTTACCATGTTTGCATATTTAGTTGTTAAAATTGCATATTTAAGTATTTAAGTTTACATAGTAAAGTTGATGATAATTACAAAAATGTCACCACGTTTTTTTTTTTAAAAAAAAAAAAATCTGATGTAGATCATTGAATTTTTACAAATGTAAGTCTGAGATTTGTTCTCATATATATAGGCCCTGTTTGGTAAAAAGTTAGCCTATCAGCCAATTTTAGTTTATTTGATCACTATTTATTGTTTGACTTGGTTAAAAAATCAATATAAATGTTTGGTTAATTAGCTTTTTGTAATTCCAAAATGCTAACATTCAAAAAACTGCTCAAAGCAACTTTTTTAATTAGCTTTTTGAAAAAAGAAATTATACCAAACATCTATCACCTAACAGCTAATTTACCAAACACATTTCTACAATTAGCTAATATTATCAACTAGTTATACTCTCGATCTAATTAACTCAATCAGCTAACCGCTAACAACCATTTACCAAATAATGCCATATTCTAATTCAAATGCAGACGGGACTGCCCGTGCCGCCGGTACAAATTGTACCAATAGATATGCATAAATATACCGCAATGTTTAAAAATGTACAAATGTATCACACACCAAAAATGCATCACACCTAATGGTGCGTTATTTTTGAACACTTTGTTTATATAATTATGTGTGTTTGCACACATTTAATGCGCGTTCGCACACACTTAATCTAATCTAGACCATTAAAAAAATTAGATAGATACACATGATGTGTTCTCACGTTCTCACCTAAGTACATGTTCTCATATGATCCTAACTCTATATATATATGTACCTCGTAGTTGGTGAATACAAGTGGTTGAAAGTTATTGATGTCGAAGGTGGGGATGACAACTGGAGTCAAAGTTTGATGCAGTCGAGTGTTTCCAAGCTTTTCTTCAAGAACTTCTTGGAGGTATTTACCGTCATATTTGGGACCACTCAAAGATGCCAAACTTCTTCTGATTGTTCCAAACAGACCGCCGCCTCTGCATGTCATGTATCTAATGCAACCAACACAAATTATTGCCGCATCCAACTATTAATTTATGCTTACTATTTGTCAAATTTAAGGATGAAAAAATCCCAACCCAGAGAATTGAAATACATTAATATTAGTATCTTTTCGGAATAAATTTCAACGGTTCAAAAGCAAAAAAATATATGCAGAGTGGATGAAATTTTAGGTTGATTGAAAAAAGGGGATAACATTTATATGTAAATAAATACAAATTTGGATTAATAAACCATGTTTATTTAGGGTCCGTTTGGAGAGCAAGAAAATGACTTCTGGAAAATGTTTTCTGGAAAATAAGTTATTTTTCAAAAAATGATTTCTTTTCCCGTGTTTGGCTGCACAACAGAAAACTGTCATTGTGTGTTTGGTTCATTTTCCAGAAAATGAGTAGATTTTCGAAAGCATAATTCGATCTTCTCAATCAACAAACAAGATGTGCAATCAAGATCACCTCAACAAGATAAACAAATTTTCTGAGAACAAACTCAAGATCACCTATCTGAATACGGAAACCAGTTCATCTGTGCGGAAACAAGAACTGGTTTCCGCATCGAAATCCAGTTCTGGTTCCTGCATCGGTGCGGAACTGGTTTCCGCCGGTGCGAAAACCAGTTCTGGGAAACCAATTCTGGTTTCCGATGCGGAAACCAGTGATGAGGGCCGGAAAATAGTGGAGCATCGACGAGAAGGGAAAGCTGTGGAGCGTCGACAGGAAGCGAGAGATGTGAACGGAAGAAAGTAGAAAATGACTTCCCAAAAAAAAAGGGGGAAGTCATTTTCAAGAAAAAGGGTGTATTAACATTGACCAAAATGTTATTTTCAGTTAACTTAAATTTTCCATCACTTACCAAACACCAGATACCCGGAATCTGGGTTTCCAAGCACACCCTTAATTTCTATAAGAAATTTTGAGATCAATTTTTTTTCTAGGCATTACAAAAATAGTACAGTAATAAATAAAATTACTATTATACCGTTCTGGAAATATCTTAGGGCCGTGCTCTATGTAAAAGGGAACAATGTCTTTTGCAGCAAAAAGAGGACGCTTATCTTCATTTGGAGCTGTTAACATGGCGGTCACCAATCCTCCGGTGCTTGTTCCAGCAATCAAGTCGAAATAGTCGCAGATTCTTACTTTTTCACCGTCTAATTCCTAATCAAAAATAAAATTAAAATAAACATACTTTAATTTCAACACTCATGTTAAATAATGAAAAAGAAATGCTTCAAATACTTTAATTTAGAAGTGATTACTTGAAGTTGGGCTTCAAGGAAAGCAAGAATAGTAGCAGGAATGATCCCTCTAATACCACCTCCATCAATGCTAAGAATCGCAATGAAGTTCTCATCAGAGTTGCGGTTGAATGCCATTTCGAATGATTATAAGCTTAAGGTTTGTTTTGGTGTTTACGGGAAAGAAGCATTTGTGTGCTTTTATAGGCATTTGATTAGACAAACGGGATTGTTGTCTTAAAATAAAATAATTTCATGAAGAATTACAAAATTGACTAAAATTAAATATGACCTAACGACCCTATCTAATTTTTTTTTTTTAAAGAGATATTTGACTAAAATTAAATATGACCTAACGACCCTATCTTCTTTTTTTTTTTAGAGATATTTCTATTTTAATCTTTGATCGAGTTGGTTGACCGGGAATTTGCCATCAAAGGGGTACATCACAACTATTGTTGATCGTTGCAAGGAATGGATTATGGATGGCAATGGATTGAGTAGTCATGCTCAAGCATGTCTACCGGGAGCAAAATAAGGTAGAGGCAGGAGACTGGATGGCGAAGATGGCCGTGGAAAAAAATGGAGCTTTGGAGAACGGTTAATGATCCGTCGAATGGCATTGTACGTGTCGTCATTCATGAAGATCGGCTTGGTGTACTGTCCCCACAAAAAACCGTGACAGATAACGATTAGGAGCGTATTTTGGGTCTCCTCTCCCAGTGATCCAAGTTTTGATTAAATTTACAACAAGTTTGGTTCACGGAATGAATTTGGAGGGAATAGGAATGTTATTCCATAGGGAATGGAATATGTAAGGAATAGAATAAGTGTATTCTGTTGTTTGGTTGGCTGAAGGAATAGACTTTAGTAATTGTATTCCAGTGTTTGGTTGGTTAAAGGAAAAGAAATGGAATAGGTTTTAAAGACATAAATATCCTTATACAAAATAATAATAATAATAATAATAATAATAATAATAATAATAATAATAATGAATATGATTATGATATACCGAATGTTATATATATATATATATATATATATATATATATATATATATATATATATATATATATATATATATATATATATTTATTGATAGATTGATGGATAAAAATTATAATTAATTAAATATATACAAGTGCAAAGGGTTTTTTGGTATTTGTGATATAAAAGCTATTCCCAAGAGCATGGGAATTGAATAGCTAATACCAAGGCCCCCCTAGGAATGGCTATTCCCCTTGCGAAGGTAATAGCTCATTACTAAGAATGTTATTTCCATGACAAAATGATCCAACCAAACGATGGAATATGTCTATTCCAAGGAATGTTATTCCATTCGTGACTTATTCCATGAACCAAACATGTCATAAGGGTATGTTTGAAAGCTTGAAAATTGTTTTTTGAAAAATAATTTTTAGAAAATGAATCATTTTTTCGAAATATCTTCTTTTGTTTAGCTAAAAATTAATTAAGAAATTATCTCCTTGATCCATTAAATATTGGGTCGAGTGTGATGTCAACTAACTAACCTCACTTGGTGGAGGAGACTAGAATTGAGCTCGATGTCAGCTTGTTGCAGAGGTTGGCTCATTACAAAGGAAACGATTCAAATCGAGGTCATCAAGAGCGGGAGGTTGGTCGTCCGATCCAAGTGAAATATGCCTTGGACTAGTTGGGCGCTAAAGTGCCAGTAAAAGAATGGTTGAGCTCGATACTATGGGAAAATAGAGTCCCTATGAAGATTCAACTAATAGAGATATATTTTTGTATTGTGGTTAGACCACCAAATAATTACTTCAATATAATTTTCGTTAATAAAACTCGCATCTTGAGTTTTGATATTTTCAAGGGAGGCCTAACCCCATATGCGAACCTCTCAATTCCAAGAGCGGGGGGAGAGGTTCGAGTTTACCTTGCATTATAGCCAATCAATTCAAGTTTGTATTTTTTATGGTGACGAGCTCACCTTGCCTTGGCTTGTGGCCAAGCTCATCACAATGTGTGGAAGATGAGCTGAGTCGACCACAATACTATGTTGACCCACCTTGCAAAGGGAACAAGTTGGGCGCACATGGAAATGAAAGCGTGTGAGCAAAACGAACATAATCTCTCTTAGAGACGGACGATGATTGATGATTGACATATTAAGCATGGATCGAAGTTATAGAGCAACCCAACCCGAATTGAAGCAGACCAACCCCATAGAAGGAAGATCGATCGGACAAGGCAGACCACGAAGTTAGCTCGAGATGGGCAAGGCCGATCTTGAGGTTGGCCCAAGCTGGTCCGACCCAAAGCAAGGGGTCAGGTAAGCCCCGACGAGCCATGTGATGCTGCCAACTGGGGTTGTAATTGCCCATCCTAAATGGGGTGGCACCCAGTTCAATTTGCATGGGCAGTTGCTAGTGAGTTATGTATGAAATGTTACATATTAATGTTTTTGTTAAAATACCTTTTGTACCCTCTTTGAGCCATAATACAATTATAAGATTACTTTGTCTTTTTCAAACACTACTTTGTCCATATATCTTTATCCTTTAATTAATCGGGTTAATTAGTTCGGGTTGATCTCCCCAAAATTCATTTTCTCCATCAAATCGATTTGGAAAAAAATCAAAGGATTAAATTGGATCGAACTAATAATCGAAGACTAAAAATATAAATATCACAACAATTAAGAAATTAAATTGATATTAATTTAAATTTAAATTTACAAGATCTAAATAAGAATAATTAGTCAACTACCATATAGTGTGATGACATCCGATTACCTTTCCAAATGGGTGGTCATAAGTTTGAATTTCGGTGGTAAAGACATAGATTCTTTGGACTAAAAATATTTGATAAAGTATACAACAGATACTACCTTACAAAAAATCATAAGCATTTCAAAAAAAAAAAAAATTAATTAATACTCTCGCTCTATTTTTTGAGTGCCACTGACTTTATTACATGGGGAAAGGTCACTGCATGTCATCTGACTACAAGGTGCTTGGCCCCTCGTGCGCTATTACTTTACTTAAATACTTAATAATAATATTCTCATCCAATTGCATTTTCAAAATAATATTCTCATCCAGTTGAAATACTACAATAATACCAGCAAAGCATGCGGCCAAAGCTCCGGCAGTTGGATCGTAGAATACTAGCTAGGAAACTGTCTGTAATCAGCGAAGACTAAGAAACAAAGAATTTTTTTTTATTTTTTATTTTTTGAAAAGAACAAAGAATTTAATATGCTAAGTCTTTAATAATTAATCACAGCATATTATTTCAAAATATCCATCCACTTGCTAATGTGAAAATAAAACTTAAAAAAAAAAAAAAACATTTCTTGGTTATCATGAACGGGACCGATCTCAACCCGTGTTAAGAAAATATATTTGTTAATCAAATACAAATCACATATTGTCAAATGATTTTTGTGAAAATTTTTGGTCCACAGATTGATCCTTAAATTACCCGCTATTTATCATGTAAATATAGATTGCGTAGTCCCGAAAAAAAGTGACCTTGTAGGTGGAACATGACTCTTGTACTTAAAGGTACGAGTGCAATTCTTGCCAACACTATTTCAATTAAGGCCGTCACACAAGATCGTTATAGTGCAGTATTCTTTCCAGTGTGATTTGCAGACTATTACGCAATAATGAAGTTCACCTAGTGCACACAATTAGATAATAACTGTAAGTTTCTATGCAAACTTTAATGTGTAATATTTATGTTGGGTGTCGGTCGAGCTGAGTTTAGCCATGCTTTATTCATGATATGGTACTATGACTTACCATGAAAGAATGTAACGCGGTCATGTCAATCACAAGTTCGAATCAATGGCCAGGTAGTGCTGCAGTTTAGATACGAGGAGTTATGTAATTGTTGCATTCCAGATCAAATGAGGCTTTTTAATAATTAACATGAATGAATGGACAAAAGATGGTTAGTTGTAGTTAGAATTCACACGAATGGACAAACGGACAAAAGATGGTTTGTTGTTGGGGTTTGGGTATAGTAGCTTAAGTAGTTAAGTAGGCTTATTCACAATTTAGAACGATTTTGGTATTTAAAAAAATAAATAGAAAGGGTGTCTTCGGTTGGTATAAGGGAATCAGATTGGAATTAAAATTAAATACTTGATAATAGTAATTAATGAATTTTGGTAAAAATATTTTGCATGTTTAGTAATAGGTAGAATTGGAATGATGACTACCAATATTGATATTTAGTTATGTATGTATGACCCTATAATAATAGGAATAAAGATTTTTAAAATATAAAAATAAAAAATTAAGACAATTGATTCTAATATAATGACACCCAAACACTATAATTTACTATATAAGTTTCTCCATTTGAAACATTAATCTTCATTACTATATAATTTCCAATATCTTCAACTCCACATAAAGAGCAAATAGGATCACATCTGACCTGTTTCAACATTAAAGCATCCTTAGTGGGTAACTGCGTTATACACAATGTCCAGAAAAAACACTTTATTTTTGGGGGTAAGCGTAACTTCCACAATCTTGTCCACTCAAAACCATTCATACTCCCTCCCATCTCAGTAGCAAGTCGGTATGCCCTGCGAACAGAATATAACCCATGATCCTCCCCCTTCAACATAACAGAATATAACAATACTCAGTTGCTTCTCTCACTGAATCCCATCTTTTTCATAACTCGCTCCAAAAAACCCCAACTCCACCCGGTCGTAGGCCTTACTCCTGTCCACTTTCAAAGCCCCATGGCCCATATTCCCCTTTACACGATTCATTACATGATTAGATTCATAAGCAAGTAACACATTATCAACAATGGACCTCCACGGAATAAAGGCACTTTGTGCCGAAGAAATAACAGAATGTAAAACCCCCTTAATCTATTTGCTAATACTTTTGCACAATACGATAAATTACATTACACAAAGAAATTGGTCTAAAATCAGTCATCAAATCAGGATGCTTCTTTTTGGGGATTAAAACAATGTGTTTCATTCATAGATGCAGGCATATGACCAGTAGCAATGAACGTTTGGCAGAAAGTTATTACCTCTTCGCCCAGAACATCCCAGTGCTGTTGGAAAAAAGTCGACGACAAACCAGCCGGTCCCGGAGATTTATCTGCCGAAAGTTGCCGCTTTAACCTCTGATCTTCTGGTGAAACTGTCTTATTTTTAATATGTTAAAAATGTAATTTACATCATTCTAAATGATCCGTCAGGTCAAACTGTAGGGAGCCTTAGGGTTGAGGATTCAACCTTTGGGGAGAAGGAAGAAAAGTCCCATCTACCAAATGACATGTGTGCCCATTAGTATTTAATGTTATTGACATGTACCTTGAAGCTACGAAATCATTATACAATAGACTATGGTTCTAATTGCAAGTCGTTCATTGACATATATTTTTGTTATACTAAAGGTTTATTTTTAATATATTAAAAACGACTTTTTAGTACACTAAAAAAACATATTTAACAATGACCGGTTAACCATGTAATATATACTATGCAGCAACGTTTTGCACAAAAAAAATAGTACACAAAAAGTTGATGCTAGCTTTCCTACGGTAGCATTTTGTAGACTTGCAAGCCACATGACTTACAAAATAAAAGAAAAAAAAAAAAACCACACAAGCTTCCACATCATCTTGAAAGATGTGTTCTCTCTTTTTAGGCCCTACATTCTTACACATCATCTGTTATTTTTTTTTTCACTTTTTTATAATTAATAATTTCAACTTTATAATTATAATTTTAAATTTTTATTATAAATACAAAAAATTTAAATAAAGAAATCTTTATAGTGTTGATTATTAAATTCCAAGTTTTTAAACATATGTAAACTACTGATATCACCATAAAATTTTCGTATTTTGCATAAAAATTTGTAAATTATTAAGCTCGTTTCTTAACTGCTCTGTGTGGCACTCATTGTCTTAACCTTCTACTGGATATAAATTTATATGCTAATTTTTATAAGTAGGTTTAAAAAAAAAAAAAAATCTATAAGAACAATGACAGAAATAATTGTTTCCATGGGGCTGGGCCATCAGAAATGGGAAGATGGTAAAAAATAATCGCCCACCGTGGGGCTCGAACCCACGACCACAAGGTTAAGAGCCTTGCGCTCTACCAACTGAGCTAGACGGGCTTGTTGATACGAATTAGAGATAAAGCTATAAGGTGCTCACATTCGGCAGCCCTAGACTCATACAAAATGACCATTCACTCCCGCTCAGCATCATGTGAATTGTGAAGGAGGCTTTGGTGACTGACAATAAGTATGGAATAACTCATTTGCGTGCATCTCTTTCTCTCTCCTTGCCTCTGCTGCACATTCACACTCACACTGAAGAGAGAAATTAAATGGAATTGAGAGCTTATTACGTTTAACCTTTACAATAATATTTCACTCTGAAATTATCGATGTATTTCTCCCGTAAGAGTTCTCTTTTTGTATACTACAGTCTGCAGAGATAGAACTGTCTACGACTGGATGTATAAATTCCTGAAACCCCATATGTGCCTGCATTTGTAAGAAACACATAGAGAAATAGTAAGAAAGCCGTCACCTCCAAGACAACAAACACCAATTTGTAAGAAACAAAAGCAATTATAAAATAGCCATTACCTCCAAGACAACAAGCATTAGTAGTCTAGTGGTAGAATAGTATTTTGCCATGGTATAGACCTGGGTTTGATTCCTGGCTTGGTGCATTAATTTTTATGATCCTTAATACTTGATAGAATGTCGGGTGTGTTTAAAGAAAATGTTCATTTTGTGTCCAGGTGAGATATGCTTGAAGAACTTCCATTAAATCAATCTAAGTGACTATATGTGTTTGGAACATTAATCCTCAAAATCTGAAAAGTACTTTAATACTATTATGTATTAGAGTATCTAACAACTACTCAAGCCCAAATTAGAACTACAATTTTAGATCAAATGGATTATTGAGGGTAACAAAACACAAAATAACAATAATGAACAGCAGAACACAATCTCTTAGCTATCAGTAAGCAGCATCGTACCTTGTGATTTTTCACAGCTAGCTTCACCTTATAAAATATCCTCATCCCACCAACAAAAAATCAAATCTCCACTCGTCAATGTAGCACGAAAAAAACACTGAAAGCCTGTCAGACAACCAAGAGGCCATCCCTGCCATGGCAGCCGGGAACGATCATCTACAGCGAGGTACGAGCCTATAGAACAGATCCTGTTCAAGTAAGGTGACCAAAGTTCACAACTGAAATCTTATATTTGGGTTTCCAGATCCATTAGTGTTCGGTGTGGGATACTTTGCATTTATTTGAACTTTGAAGAATGAGAAGAGTAATTCTCAAAAAAAAAAAATAAATAAATAAATAAATAAATAAAAAGATTGAGACAAGTAAAAATTATAAATATTTTTGGACCTCTCAAGACTCGATCCCAGGGCCGTTTCATTAAAAATAAGGGTCCTAACTATTTATAAAGATAAGAAACATAGAGTAATTCCAAAAGAACTCCGAAAAATAAGAATAGAACTCTTAAAAATAAAACAATAGAAGATCTCTATAACTGAGATAATTGAGTCTAAATCCATTTGAACTTTATGTTATCCACTAGTTTTTCTACGCGCTTTGCGCGAATGGGATAATGCCCAATAATTCTTTTTAAATAAGAATTTCAAAGTATATCAATACAATATTATATAGAAGATGTTCATGCATAGGTAAATAAATGTTGAATTTGTTTATTTAAATCAGTAATTTAAAGTATATAAATGCAAGCTGTCACAACAATAATGGCTAGTTTGGTTCATGAAATAAGGTTCAAATTGGCCACTAAATGTAACCTGAAAATGCAATTAGGTCACTGAACGAAAAAAAAAAAAAAAAAAAAAAAGTGCAATTAGGCCACTGAACACTCCAAATGTATGCAATTTCACGTGATAGCAGATTAACTACTTACGTGACAGCTGAGTTTACATTTTAAATAATTTTTAATAATAAATTTAAAAAAAAAAAAAAAAAAAAAAAAAACGATGGGGTGGCCATCGGCTACCCCGTGTGTTTTATTTTTATTTTTTTATTTATTTTTATTTTTTTATTTAAAGTTTTTCAATATTTTTTTAAAAAAATATTATAAAAATTTATTAAAAACTATTTAAAATGCCTACTCAGTTGCCACGTAAGTAGGTAACCTGCTGAAATTGATGGTAACCTGCTATCCAGTGAAATTGCATACATTTGAAGTGTTTAGTGGCTTAATTGCACATTTTTGGAGTGTTCAGTGGCTTAATTGCATTTTCATGTTACGTTCAATGACCAATTTGAACCTTATTCCAAAATAAATATTTGCAACTTTGTAATAACGCTAGTCTAAATACTTAGTCTAAAAGTGATAGTCTAAATAAATACAAATTTTGATTTAAATTTCTCTAATTCTTATTTGGGTAGCATTGTCACTGTCTTCATCTTCAGTGCATGTCTTCTTTTTTTACTTTTTTTATTATTGGTAATATGTCATGTGCAATTAGGTTATTGTGGTAGCATAGAGGGATTCATCATGTAATGAGATTATGGTGTAAGAAGCTTTAGATTTGCCTTGTTGTGTATATGACTGAGATTTTAATTGTGTTATGAACTATTTATCTTACAAGCGCATGTTGATATTTGATAGTGCCCCTACATATTTCATGTGTTGTGAGCTGAGATGTGTGTCATAGGTTATCATGTGAAAGTATTAAACAAGATATTAATATTTATTATATTTGTAAAAAATACTTGGTAAATAAATAAATAAATAAATAAATATATATATATATATATATATATATATATATATATATATATATATATATATATATATATATATATAAACATATTTTGTATTATAACTTTGATATTTAATTACAAGATAATGTAAAAAGAAGACAATAGATAATGTAGTGAATACAATAAATTAATAAATTTGAAGGTAAGGAATATTTGAATTGTATACAATAAAGATAATATAACTAATGAAATTATTTCTCGTTTTAATTTTTTTTATAATGAATAATTCATTTTAAATAGAGGCATTATAGACATCTAATTCTAAATTATTTAAATGCATATGTATTATTTTTTGTTGTAGCTATTAATTTATTTTTTAATTTAATAAGAGCAATAGAGTGGCGTACATACTTTTCATCCACAATAATGAAATCATTGATTTTTTAATTTCCATTTGTTGTTGAGACAAATTGTTTTGATAGTTTGTCAATGACAATTACTATCAATAGAGGATGATAATAAATAATTCAAAATATAAGGTTACAATATATATTGTTATAATAATTAGTAAAAATTAACTTATAAATTTCAATTCTTTAGAAGTTTTCATCCACGGATAAAAACATAATTGAAATATTAATCAATAATCAAAATAAAATTAATCAAACGAAAAAAAATAACATAACTTAAATTTATTTTTTTAAAATGAAAGAAAATCAAATGATTTTCAAAGTTCCTAGTTTATAATCATTGAATGCTATGTATTTAGATGGGCTAATTATTTGACCAAAGTTTATATTAAATTTTATATTGTATTTTTTAATACTTTGTAACAATATCCGTAGTATATGTTTAACAATTATGACAACTCTAATTGGGATGTGATTCGACCCTAAGAACTTTCTTATAGAAATTAATGAGTAAGTTAAGAATAATAAATAGTTAACGGAATATTCGGTTAAGAAAGTTTATACTAACGGAATTTAAAGTTATTTAAGGGAAGAAAATAATATAATAAAGGGTAAATAAGAAAAATTATTAAGAAATATTAAAATCAAAATAATATGAACCATTCATTTTAAGAAACAATTAGGACCGACATTTTTTTTATTCCAGTTAAGGGTCTAACATTATTGGCTCTTATTAAAATTGTATATGTAGATTTGAACTTTATGTTATTGTATTCTGTTGGTTTTAATACTTTTGGGCAGTCAACCGTAGGGCAATACTACCGTTTAGAATAACCAGAATATAGGAAAATATAATAGAAGTATATGGCGAAAATATAGGTATATTGCATTGAAAAGTATTGCTCGAGAATTGTTGAAAGTTCCCCATCTCCTCTATATGAGATGTCTATTTATACATATTTTGAGCCTAGAATCCTACAAGGAATAAGAATTCTAGACTGTCTCATATTGGGAGTCTTAGTTACATAATAAAACTTAATTCTATTATACCAGAAATAATGAGTCGAATTCAAATTCTATTGAGAATAACAAGCACACTCTTGGGTTGCTCCATATCATATATCTTTCTTGGGCTTCTTTTATCCAGTTGCTTTCATGGGCCGATCCGTGTGGCCCAGGCCTAGTATATTATCCATCATCCAGTCCCCCCGCTTTCTTGAGATTTCATGAAGTCAATGTCTCAGGAAAATATCTCAAACTATTTTCTGGTCTACTAATAATGATAATGATAATGATAATAATAATAATAATAATAATAATAATAAGGCTTTAGCTTTTTCTTATTTTTTTTATTGATTTTTTTTTTCTTTCGTGTCTCTGCCATAGTGTCATCTTTTCTTTCTTGTTTTGCCTCCTTCCTTTCATTCTTTCTCATTCTTTTTCTTCTTCTTCTTTCCCTTTTATTTTTTTTATTTTATTTTTTTTATTTTGGTTGTTGTATGTAGCGAAGGTAGCAGCCAAACATGTGAATCTTTGAATATAAAAGTATGTCAAATTGAGAAGAATTTGTCAAAGCCCAAAATCAAAGCTGCTGCACCAGAATTTGGAAATTGCATGCCGGGGCCGAGTCCAAGAATTTGGGCAAATTATGCCCTAACCCGCATCCACAATTGAATTGTGGACATGAGCCCAAAACGACGTCGTTTTTCAAAAAAATGCATCATTTAGTTAAAAAAAAAAAAAAAAAATCGCGCACGTTTTGCCGTTAACGGCGTTAACGGCGTTATTTTTTTGGATTATGAATGTACAGTTATGCCGTTATGAATGTACAGTTATGCCATTATGAATGTACAGTTATGCAATTATGAAATTATGAACACAGAACTCTAACATTATGAACTTACAATTATGAACATATAGTGATAAAATTATGACCATGGAGCTTTAAAATTGTGAATATTGAGCTTCGAAGATTATGAATGTACAGTTATAGAGTTATGAATCTACAGTTATGGAGTTATGAATCTACAGTTATGAGATAATGAATCTACAGTTATGGAATTATGAATGTACAGTTATTGATCGAATTATGAACAAAGAGCTCTGACATTATGAACTTAAAATTATGAACATATAGTGATAAAATTATGAACATAGAACTCTAAAATTGTGAACATAGAACTTCGAAAATTATGAATGTACAATTATGGAGTTATGAATGTACAGTTATGGAGTTATGAATGTACAATTATGGAGTTATGAATGTGCAGTTATAGAGTTATGAATGTACAGTTATAGAGTTATAAATGTATAGTTATGGAGTTATGAATGTACAGTTATTAACATATAGTAATAAAATTATGAACATATACTCCTATAACAAAGCGGTCTGAAATTAAAAAAAAAAAAAAAAAAAGAAGATAACAGTGCCTAAACGCGCTGTTACCATGCTGGACACGGGTCCAACGCATAACGATTGAAGAATTTGTCGCCACATCACCAAAATTACCTTCTGCTGCACTGAGTTGCTTCATTTACTTTGCTGCCACGCTCGAAATATTAATTTGTTGCTGTGCTGGAGAATTGAAGCTGCCCAGATGAAAACTGTCGCAACCGGAAACTTAGAGTTTGCTTTGTTGGAGATTATTCGCCGCCGATAGAATCCAGCTACCGCCAATGGAAATTGCCGTCGAACTGAAAGCTACCGTCGAATAACGAGGAACGATTCTGCCTTGATAACTGTAGAGAAACTTGACTGACTGCTTGAGGCCGTTGAGTTTTTCGTGATTGTTGCTAGAATTCAGTGTTTGAATCATGAGTTGAACACCTATGAAAGTTGCTATTGCCGAATTAATTAATTGATGCTAGAAATTGGCTGTCGAACTGATGGATATTTGTTGATGCTAGGTGGAGATTGCTGTATATAAATTTGATACCACTAAACCTACTGCCGAACCCGCAAACTGCCACTACCTGATGTAGAGTTGTTGTTACCGAGATGATGAAATTATCAAACTGGGAATTAATCTCCTGAAACCAATTTACGCTGCTGCTACTGGAACCAAATCATCGCTGTCACGTACGCCGTTGAAAGAAAGTGTTGCCGAGAGAACTCGCTGATGTTGAAGAGTTTGTAGAGATGGAGAAGGCGGTTTATTTATGGTTTTTTATTAATCGCTTAGGTGCTGTAATGACAATTTCTAATATACTCATCTGTTTTCCTGTTTGATGTTTGTTCCCTTTTTTATTTTGTGCCTTTGTTTTTAGCATTTTTTGGTTGTGCGTTTGATAGTTTTTTAGTGATTCCTAAGAATGTATCTCGTTCTCAGTATAATCCCACACGTCTAGTATGTCCATCCGCCAAATATTTTTGAGAACGTGTCAAGTTCTCTAGTACGTCCCATTCATCCAGTACTCCTCTCCACCATGACTTTTGAGAACGTCGCCCGTTCTTTGCCAGTATGCCCAACCACCGAATGATTTTTGAGAACGTCGTCCGTTCTCTGTCATGACTTCTGAGAACGTCGCCCATTTTCTGCCAATATGCCCATCAACCAAATATTTCTGAGAAGGTCTCCCGTTCTCAGCCAGTATGCCCATCCGCAAAATGATTTTTAAAAACGTCTCCCGTTCTCTTTCAGTATGCCACTCCGCTTATCGCTTTTGAGAATGTCTCCCGTTCTCTGCCAGTATGCCCAAACGCCAAATGATTTTTGAGAACATCGCATGTTCTCTGTCAGTATGTCACTCCGCCAATGGCTTTTGAGAACGTCTCCCGTTCTCTGTCAGTATGCCCAACCGCCGAATGATTTTTGAAAATGTCTCTTGTTCTCTGTCAGTATGCCACTCCGCCAATAGCTTTTGAGAGCGTCTCCCGTTCTCTGCCAGTATGCCCAATCGCCGAATGATTTTTGATAACGTTGCCCGTTCTCTGTCAGTATGCCACTCAACCAATGGCTTTTGAGAATGTCGCCCGTTCTCTGCCAATATGCCCATCCGCCAAATATTTCTGAGAACATCTCCCGTTTTCCGCCAGTATGCCCATCCACCAAATATCTTTTGAGAACATCTCCCGTTCTCAGATTTATGATATCACATACTCCTTTTGACCACTTCCTGTCGATCATGCTTTATACCCTGATGACTCCTAGACTCTGCCCTAGACTTTATACTGACTAGACTTCTCTCCCATAACCCCTAGACTTTACACTAGAACCCTCACCCATGCATGACACCCTTTCATCTATTAGACTTTCCGTCACCTGATATCGTCAGGTTCCTTCTTCGGACAATCATCTTTTTTTTTGTTTTCAATATTAGTTTCAATTGAATAAATTGACAGTTGGACACATTAAATAGTTGATAAAAATAACATTAAATGGAAATTAATTAATTAATTAATTAATAATAGTAACAGAAATACTTATCTTTTATTTTGTGGATTGTACAAGCCCTTTTGTCGTGGTATGGTTGGGATTGCATGCGGTGCCATGTAGCATGTGAAATTGCTATGCCCAGAATTTAAAAACAACGAGCTGCTAAAGAAGACTGCTGCTGCCGCTCCAAAATTTGATGCCGCCTGCAAGAATTGAAGCTGCCATGCCCAAACCAAATTTGCAAGTTGTTGCCACTTGGCAGGCCTTGAATTTGCCTCATAAGTTAACGCTAACTGCCGCTCTTGGAATTCCTTTTCCGCTGAAATTTTAATTTCCTTGAAATATGGTCTTTTAGAGTTTACAACCCCTTTGTATATGCATGCAAGTGAAACTCCTAAATTCCCATTAACATATGCCTTAGCTTGATTTAGGGGATCTGAAGCACAACATGCACTTTGACGAACACATGGGAATGATTGGATAATTTTCGAACTTCCCTTTCAGCGTATATAATGCCTCCGGCCGACCGTAAGTTTCGGTCGCGGGAAATTGGAGTCGGTTGACGAAAAAAGATTTTGTTGAGGTAGGAATTATGAGATTATTTGTTTCTAGGTTTGAGGAACGAATAATGTAAATTTTTGTATCCGTCAATGTTGATCTTATGACTTTTGGGCACTCAACGGCAAGCTGACATTACCGTTTAGAATAACCAGAATATAGATAAATATAAGAGAAATATATAGCGAAAATATAGGGATATTGTATTGAAGAGTATTGCTCGTGAATTGTTGAAAGTTCCCCTTCTCCTCTATGTGAGAAGTCTATTTATACATATTTTGGGCCTAGAGCCCTACAAGGAATAAGAATTCTAGACTGCCTCATATTGGGAGTGTTAGTTACATAATAAAATCTAATTCTATTATACTAGATATAATGAGTCGAATTCTAATTCTATTTGGAATAACAGGCCCAATCTTTGACAAATTCTTGGGTTGCTCCATATCATATATCTTTCTTGGGCTTCTTTTATTCAATTGTTTTCATGGGCCGGTCCGTGTGGCCCAAGCCTTGTATATTATCCATCATCTCTTTTTTTTCAATTCTTTTTGCTCTCCTTTTGCCTCATACCACCCAAAAAGTGAATTCTAGGTCATACCATCCTACTTTTTCACTAGGGGTGGAAATAGGTCGAGTCGAGCTGAGCTTTAGAAAATTAGGCGTGGGCCTGTTACGAAAATCTAAAGTCTAGGCCTGGTGAGCATGTATGTAGGCTTTTTGTTAGGCTCAAGCATGAGCCTACAATTAGCCTGGCCTGGCTTGAAACTCTTTTAAAAGTCTGTTTAATATGTAGGCCATTAAAAAGACGGCAAATTATGCTGTGCATACAGATGCAAAAACGACATCGTTTTATTAAAAACGCGCATCTCCCCTTTAAAAAAAAAAATCAGGTTCGATTCCCAGCAACAACATATGAACTAAAATTCCAGAATCGATGAACTATAATTCCAGAATCGATGAATTATAATTCCAGAATCTAGGAACTAAAATTCCAGAATCTAATCTATGAACTAAAAATTCCAGAATCTATGAACTAAAATTCCAGAATCTATGAATTAAAATTCCAGAATCGATGAACTATAATTCCAGAATCAATGAACTAAAATTCCATAACCTATAAACTAAAATTCCAGAATGAATAAACAACATAATGTTGTTGTTGAGAATCGAACCTGAATTTTTTTTAAAGAAAAGACACGCGTTTTTAATAAAACGACGTAATTTTTGCATCCGTATGCACCATGCATGTGTATACAGATGCACAGCATAACTACTCTTCCAGAGGTGCACAAGAGATAAGGGTCACAAGCCCAAGTGATCAGGTTCCAAGCAAGCATGCAAAAATAAAATCTAACTTGGCCCTATTCAATAATCCACTCACTGGCGTAACCCCCAAGATTATTAGAGAAATGGGCCTACAAACCAACATCTGGCAAATTATATCGTGCACCGCGGTGCATAATTGATTATGCACCGAGTTTTAAAACAGCGCCGTTTTGTTTAATGAAAAAAATTGCACATGTTTTCCGTCGTCCCGCAAAAAGTAATTCTGTTATTCAATTTCATTTTGTATACACTGCAATTTCAGTTCAACACAACTACAATTTCATTTTGATATAATTACAGGTTCATTCGATATTTATACACTCAAATATGTGAAAAATGTTATTTAATTTTATTTTATATTCACTATAGTTTCATTAAAACACAACTACATGATCATTTCGATATAACTGCAGCTTCATTGTACAGTATACAGTCAAATATGTGAAATGTTATTCAGTTTCATTTTATATACACTGTAGTTTCATTTCAACACAACTACAATATCATTTTGATATAACTACAGTTTCGCTGGATAATATACATTCAAATATGTGAAATTGTTATTCAGTTTCATTTTGTATACACTACAGTTTCATTTCAACACAACTACAGTTTCATTTCATTTCAATTGCAATTTCACTTGATAATATAATATAAAAATAATAAGTCAGGCAGTCTGTTTAGATACACTGTAGTACAATTTCAGTTGATAATTAATACACACTCCTTTAATAGTAACTGCGGGCCGTTTCTTTACTTAAAGAAACGGCACACCGCGGTGCACGTGCACTGCAGTCCACGGATCGGAGCCACCACACAAACAACCCCGCATAACCCAATTACACAGAGCATGGCCAGCCTAGCCACAATATAATAAACCACTGGAAACCCATGCTTAGCCCAACCAGTAGAAGCAAAACCAGCACATCCTCCGGCAGGAGTAGAAACCATTTGTCCGGCAGAAACTCACCTCTGGACTGCCTACCTTAGTCCGTATCAGCTCCATGCCCACCAAACCCTCAAAACGATTCCCCCGATCCTGCAAAACAACCCCATTTAGCACCGTTAACTTCTTGGTGCTTTATTGTTCAATTCAACACCGTTTAAAGTGTGATTGTAGACGCATCTTGAAATTTTTGCAATCCCATTGTAATTGTTCCCACCACTCTTGTTCCCCACTTATACACAGAACACCCTGCCCATTTTGGATACCAAGAGGTAACTTCCACAACTTGTTGCATTCTGTTACATCAAGATGCTTCAAATTTTGCCATGTAGATACATCTGCTTTGCATATTTCCCCTAGTGACTCGAGTCTTGTCAGTTCCAGTGACTCCAGCTTTGGAACAAAGTTGTCCACACATGCATTCTTAAATACTTGTGTCAATTCCCAACATACTCGTATTCGGATTACTTTCACTTCTTCAAGCTTTTGAAGAGTGTTGTCCATTGCCAACAGATTCTCCAAGTCATAACACTCAAGAACATCTATGTGTTTAAGCTTAGTGAAACGCAGGCCAAGGAAGTTGCTGAAGTCTGAAAGGCTTTTCAATCCGGTCAAGCGGTGAAGAATAAGTTTCTCTAAATTAGGCATCACATCACACCCCAATTGATGATGATGATGATGATGAGATGAGGGCTTGAAAGAGATGTAACAACCCGCTAGGCATAAGCACTTCAGGTTAACACAGGGGTTAAGGTTGCCAAGCATAAGATCAACTCCTTGACAGTACATGATTTTGCAGTCAAAAGCATATTTTAACAACCACCCAACCGGTTCATCTCTTGAGAAAGAAACATAATTGAAGGACACAGACTTGGTGTTGTGTTGATATGGTGTATATACTGAAAACCAGTGATCGGGAATTTCGTCAATGACATTAATTGTGAAATTTTTAATTCCCTTGAGCCTAGAAACACCTTCCCTAGTGACACGAGGAATGCATTTCAAGTCTATGTAAACAGAAATTACCCGTTCTAAGCATAGCAGCTCTTCGAGTGGTACGTTTTCCTCATTTGTTATCCTCATTCCCCATTTGGTGGCACTATCCGTCATGTTTAGATATTCCAAACTATGTAACTTGGAAATCTTGTTAGTGGGGAATTTCTGCAACATACGAGTGCGGGATAAGTCCAATTGCCTTAGGTTCGTTAGCTCCTCAAAGTCGTCTGGCAATTTGGTGATGGCACTGCCACTGCAATCAAGCACTTGCAACGCTCCGAGTGATGCCAAGCATGGTAACTCAGAGAGCTCATTACACCCTCTTAAAATGAGAGCTCGAAGCTCGCCAAGTTGAAGAAGAGAGTGTGGCAAGGATTTGATTTTGGTTGAACTTAAGTCCAAAACTTTTAGCTTTTGGAATCCTTCCAAAAATGAGCATGGCACCACTTCAAGGCTTTTGTTACCTTGTAGAAATAAAGTGGATGTTTCAAGACATTGTACCTTGTAATCCGGCAACTTTTCAAGATTATTATTCATGAAAGAAACTCGATTTACTCTGTTGTTGAAACCGTTCCACAGTTGGGTTTGTGATCCATGTGTCCTCCCAACACCAGTACAGATAAACGAGGATTTACACCCGTAATCCTGATCTAAAGAAGTTGTTGCTGATGCTATCCATATCCCGACATCACGAACTACATCATGCATCTTCACCGTATTTGTAGAAGACCCTTCTTCTAGCAAACAAGAGTCTTTTAAACTCTCAACAATTCCACAACACGAATTGTGTAATTCCTCATAATTGAGCTTCTCATCCAGTAAGCCTTCAGCAAGCCAGTATTGGACTAGCCTATAGATATCAACTTCATAGTGCTCCGGGAACAAGCAGAAAAACAAAAAGCAAGATTTCAATTGCTCACTTTGTAAAGAATCATAGCTCCACTTGAGTTTCTTGTATACATCTTCTTCAACACCATGAAGATGAACAGGCTCTGATTTCTCCAAGGCGGCCAGTGCATTCTTCCATAGCGAAATCTGTCTCTTTTTCATTAGTGATGCGCCTATAATAGTCACTGCAAGGGGCAATCCATCGCACCGTCGAACAATAGCTTTCGCCAATGGATTAATCTGCTCATCATTCACCACTTCCTTCCCTACCCTCTGAGAAAACAACTCCCAAGCTTCGTCGGGACTGAGACAACGCATTTCCAGATTGGTGTCAATCCACATTTGTTGACAAACGTTAAACTCTCGAGTTGTCAGTATGATCTTACTGCCACTATGAGGAATCCCAACAGCGTCTAGATCAATTTTTTCCCATACATTATCCAGAATCAGAAGAAAGTTTTCTCCTTTAAGTTTATTGTATAAATGGCTGGCCACACTCTCTTTACTCTCTCCCTCGCTTATTTGCAAGAACAACCGCTTAGCGATTTTTGATTGCACACTTTCCAGGCTTGCATTTCTGGATACTTCAACCAATATTACCATCGTGAAAAGTTTGTTTTTTGGAGGTTTGCTGAGCTGATTATTCAAGTTCTTGACAAGAGTAGTTTTGCCCACACCTCCCATCCCCCAAACACCAATCCTCTTACACTCCTTTCTTTTCAGCAGATCCATCAACTTGTCCAAATTTCTTCCCCCAGTGGATTGATCGTCGATTAACACCACCCCAGTTTCTTGAACTGGTCTGGGAATAGGACCGCGTGTAAGCGCTGTTGCGTTCTCATATGATTCGCCCTTTTCAATCAGTTGCTTTGCTTCTTGTATCTGTCTCACTATCTCGTTGCTCAATTTCCAGTGCACTGAGCTTACACAATAACAACAGGAGGCATCACTAGTAGTAATGCCACTTTTCGTTACAGAATTGAAATGGTTCTCCAATTTTTCAACCCGGCTTAACCAATCTTGCACTTGAGTTGTTGGTAACCGGTGCCGCACCTGATCATCGTCTAGGTCTTTTCTCAGGCGAGACTGTAGAGCCGATAAGAGCTCTTTTTTGGTCTCAAGATCCTTGTAATTTGAACGGATCTTGCGCACATTCTTGATCCTAGCACAGATGGATTCGAACTGCAGAAGTCGATAAAGCTCGGTCACAGTTGGGCCAACAATTGCAGTCAGTATTTGCAGCAGTGCCATATCAAATACAGATGAAATTCAAGATTTTTTTCGCCTCTTGAATTATTTAGATATGATGATTACCCTCAGTATTGGTGGCTAACTCAAAGTTGTAGTGGAATGTAGTAATCTTATCCTTGTGGTGGAACATAGACCCGGTGTAAAGAGATTGGTGGATTGAAATTAAAGTCTACTTTTCAAATCTCTTTCATTCTGGCTCCATTTTCACCAATAATGCTTCGTCGGTCGATTCATTTGATTTGGACACAACTCTCTTTTTCTCTCTCTCTCTTGACGCAGTGAGAACGGGCACCAAGAGGGAAATAAAAAATAATTTGAGCCGTTCATATGATGTAAGTAGGACTGTGCAGAAACCGAACTATCCGACTAAACCGACCGACCCGACTCTGAGGAAAAGTAATTGGGCGGAATCCGAAACCGAAGCAGCTTACCCGATCCGATCTCGTGCTCAGTTGCCGGTTAGAAAAAGCCGGGTTGGGGTTATAAATTCCACCCGAACCCGTCCGAAAACCCGATTTAGGGTTAGACTTCGTATACCCTTAGGTATACGACATCGTGTAAGTTTAGTATATATGTTGTGTTTTAAAGCTTGTAGATGAAACCCTAGTCATTTGCGCAGCTTCCTGACTCTTGAGAACTCTCTAGACTCTCATAGTCTCGTTTTCTCTTCTCTCTACTCTGAAATTTGAAACCCTAGTTCTTACTTCTTTATTCTCCAGTTCTCTCATTCTCTCTGAGTCTCTTCTAGAGTTCTAGAGTTACAGACTGAGAGTGTGAGTCTCCGGTGGAAGCTAATATTGTTCGGTGGAAGCCCTATTCTGTTATTTAGTGTGTTATCGACTGGTGCGGTGGATTGTAGATTGCTGGCTCGAAATTGAAGCCCTTTGTTCTCGGGGGTTTAATTTGGAGAAACGAAGTAATCTCTAAACCCTAATCTTATACATAATTAGATTATAGTCATATAGATTGTGATACGTTGTTGTTAGTTGTGATTCTATGATTCTGATACTTTGATTAGGGTTTCTATGATTCTGTGGACTGTGACAATATCAATCTGTTGAGAAGTTCCAGATTGCACGTCACTTGTCCCTTATTTGTGAATTTCTGATACTTTGATTAGGGTTTCTATGATTCTGTGGACTGTTACAATGTCAATATGTTGAGAAGTTCCAGATTGCATGTCACTTGTCCCTTATTTGTGAATGTCTGATACTTTGATTAGGGTTTCTATGATTCTGTGGACTGTGACAATGTCAATCTGTTGAGAAGTTCCAGATTGCATGTCAATACTCACTTGTCCCCTGTTTGTGAATTTTTAGAATCACTTAGTTGTGATTGTATGATTTTTCTGTATTTTTTGTGGAAGCCCATAGCCCTTGTATGTGAAATCCATATAAATGTTGAGTATTATGAAGTGTGAATCTCTGTATTTTTGTGGAAGCTCTCAAGCCCATGTATTTTTTGTTGAAGCCCTCAAGCCCATAGCCCCTGTTACATGTGTTGGTGAAAATGGTGGAAGCCCGAATTGCAACTCCCAACTGTGAACTGACCAACTCCCAAGGTCCAATGGTGAAATCCAATAAAATGATGAATGTACACTATAGGCTGACAGGTTCCTAATTTCTGGATTTCTTTGTGTGATTAATGTGATACTGTGATTGTATCCCTGTATGCCTGTATGTTACTATGTTTATAACTTATAAGTTTATGGATGTATGACCCTTAATTCCTTAAAGTCCCAATTATGAAATTTAGAAAAATGATGAAGTAGGAAGTGCCTGTCTTCTGATTCTGGATTTCTCTAGTTCTCTCACTTCTCTGTGTGACTATCTGATTTTGTTCAATATGTTTCCCACTGACCACTATACTGATAGTATTCCATTTACTGAGATGGAAAATATCATAGAGTCTAGAAGTCAACCTTCTAAATCTTCAATTGACGGGTCTACAATGGTGGAAGCCCAAACTGTTGACACAAATAATCAACAGAATGTGCAACCTACTGCTGCAGTTCCTAAGAAGAAAAGGAATATTGTTGAGTCCAGATCACTAGTGTGGGATCATTATGAAAAAAATTAAGGATAGTAATGGTGTTACTATCAAAGGCAAGTGTATATATTGTGCCAAAATTTATCAATGTCAATCTAAAAAACATAGTACTACATCCTTGAGAAACCACATGGTTAGCTGTGTGAAAAACCCCCACTCTAAAGACACTAGACAATCACTGTTAACCTTTCAAGCTATTACAAATTCTGATGCATCTCCTGCTACTGTTGGTGAGTTAGGAACTTGGGTCTTTAACCAGTAAGCTATTAGGATGGCCTTGGTTGAAATGATTATAATAGATGAACTACCTTTTAGATTTGTGGAGGGTCCAGGGTTTAGGAAGTTCATTCTGGTGGCTTGTCCTAGGTTTAAGATTCCATCTTGATGGACAATTAGTAGGGACATCAATCTGATTTATGAAGAGGAAAGACTGAAGTTGAAATGTTTTTTTAGGAGAAACACTCAAAGAGTCAGTATTACAACTGACTCTTGGACCTCTATTCAGAGAATTAACTACATGGTAGTGACTGCCCATTTTATAGATGAAGAGTGGAAGCTTCATAAGAAGATTATCTCATTTGTCCCTATTACATCACATAAGGGTGAGTCTGTTGCAAAAGTCCCTGAAACCTGTTTGCTTGATTGGGGGATTAGGAATGTGTACAGTATAACAATGCATGCACAATGCTTCATCTAACGACACTCTATAGGTTTAAAAAAAAAAAACGAAATTGATGTCTTGGGGAACATCTACTGTGAAGGGCAAGTATATTCACATGAGATGTATTGCCCATATTCTGAACCTTGTTGTGCAAGATGGCCTAAAACAATGTGATGCTTCTGTGAAGAAGGTAAGGGAGGTTGTAAGATATGTGAGGAGTTTGATCACCTGCTAGACTTAAGAATTTAGGGACTTGGCTGAGTGGAATGGGATTGAACAGAAATCTTCTTTGTGTCTAGATGTTCCAACCAGATGGGACTCTACATATCTTATGTTACAATCTGCAATTACATATGAAAAGTGTTTGAGTCACTTGAAGAAAGTGATAGTTCCTTCAAATCAGATTTGTCTGATTCTGTTCCTAATTTTCTTGATTGGGAGTCTGTGAAGAGTTTGGTGGAGATCTTGAAATGTTTTTATGATATGACAATAAGAAATTCAGGTTCTTTATATGTCACTTCTAACACTTTCTTTTCTGAAATTTCTGATTTATATTGCCTCTTGAATGGCATGGTGGAAGCTGGAGGGTCTGTGAAACTGATGGGAGAAAATATGAAGGCTAACTTTGAGAAATATTGGGGGGGATATTGATAAAATGAACTTGATGATATTCTTTGCAAACATTAGACAAGTTAGAGTACATGGCAACACAGATGAATCACATGTATGGTGAGGTAAAAGGTAAACCCTACTATGAGAAAGTGATTGCAGCCTTGAAAGAGTTGTTTAATGATTATGTTGCTTCTACTCTTGCTTCTGCCACTACTGGTTCTGTCAGTACTCCTACTGATTTTTCACAATCTACAGTTGGGAGGCCCTAACATTTGTTAAAGTCACAGATTTAGAAACAAAGATTGGAGAGTGGGGGAATGAAAAAACAGAGTTAGAAATTTACCTTGCTGGGACAATAGTTGGAGATGAAACTTCTTTTGACATACTTAGATGGTGGAAGTTGAATGCTGAAAGATTTCCTATCCTTTCTAAGATAGCTAGGGATGTCTTAGCTATACCAATATCTATTGTTGCCTCAGAATCTGCCTTCAGTACATCTGAGAGGGTTTTAGATCCTTTTTAGGAGTTCATTAACTCCTAAAATTGTGGAAGCTTTGGTCTATACTCAGGATTGGCTTAGGCTACCAAATACCCCCTTATCAATTGAGGAAAATCTGGAGGAATTTGAAAGATTTGAACAAGGTAACACATTAAACTGTTAACACTGCTTAATATTCTTGCAAGTTTTATTTACTTATTTCCTTATAATTTTTACATTCTATTCTTTTCTCTTTTTTTTTTTTGTTGCAGAAATTGGTACTGATAGTGGCAGTGGAACTGGAAAGAGTAGTGGTTCTACACTTGCTACAATTCGTGTAATGCTATGCTTTGTACTTTATACTTTATACTCCTGTTTCTGTTTGAATGTATTATGTAATACATTTATACTGTATTTCTGTTATTTATGAGGCTTGCTTGCAGCTGGCTTGGTAACTAATTTAATTAGTTGCTGCCATTGTAAGTTGTAACATTGTTGGTAAGTTGGCACATTTTACTATTTTAGTATGTTTTATACTTTTATTATTGTGGTCATGATGAAAGCTTCCACCAATGATCTGAAAAATAAGGGATTAAGCTGGTATGTTACTCCATCCTCATGGGGATGTTGTAGCAATTTCCCCTTAATCCTAACTTTGATATGGATAAAAAGCTTACTGAGCCAAGTTTATAATTGTCTAATTATATTCTATTGCTCAATAATGCTATTGTTATTGGCTATTTGGTTTATTGCTAACTTTGCTTAAGTTTTGAGTGTTTACAGGAAGAAGAAGAACAATAGGAACTAGGAAGACTAGGAACTACAGTGGAAATTGGAAAAGTAGTTTTTTTTTTTTTTTTTTTTTTTTTTTTTTGCAGATTTCAGATTTGTATGTACTTAGTAATTAGTATGTTTTTGCAGAAGCAGATCATCCAATGAAAACTTATTGAACTTAGTATGTTTTGTACTTTTGTATATTCAGATCTTTAATTGCATGTAATTGCAGATGACAACTTAGTATGTTTTTTTGTATTAATGATAACTCTATTGTCATCTGTAATTGCATGTAAATGTGTAATATTGCAGATTCACTGAAAAAGTAATTTTTTGCATTGCATGTAATTTTGTATGTTCTTTTGTAATATTTTTTTAACTTTTTAGATTTAAAGTGTTTTGTTCAATTATTTAGTTATTTCTTTAATATCCAATAATCCGAATTTAAATCGAATGTCCGACCGAACCGACCTCATCCGATAATTACTAAAACCAATTAGATTTCTTAAATTATAGAATGAAATAGGGTTTACATAATAATATCCAATATCCGATAGGGTTGTCCATCCGCCGAACCGAACCGACCGATGTACCCCCTAGATGTAAGTGTGCAAGTAAAATCATTTTTAAAAAATAACATTTTTTTAAATAACTCAAACTTTAAGTGAAAATAACATATGTTAAAAATGCAAGTAAACAAATGTGAGTGCGCAAGTAAAATCACTTAAAAATGCAACCATTTACATTTAATAGTACAAGTAATTTACTTTTTCACATTGGTGCACTTAATGACAACGTTTGGTACAACAAATGATAACGTTATGTGCATTTAATATTGATGCTCATTGTACGTTATATTGTTGTACTTTTAATATATTTTAGTTGCACTCTATAAAACTGTTACTTACACTTTTAACACAATTTACTTGCTCTTTAAAGTTTAAGTTATTTATAAAAATGTCACTGTATTCTTTTAAAAAATATCTTTGATCCGTTAGATCGATCTAGATGAACGGCTGTGATACGTTCCTATTTCCCTCATGGGCAAATCATTTGATTCGTCTGCTCTGTGTGTGTGCTGTGATACGTTCCTATTTCCCTCATGGGCAAATGTTATCATTTGATTCGTCTGTTGTGTGTGTGTGTGCGTGAAAATGTATTTTTGGTCCTTCAGCTATATCCATGATACAAACTTAGGCATTGAGTTATATGAGTGATCATCTTTAACCACAAAGTTATGCACGAAATGGCGATGTTAGGCCCTCGTGGACTATTTCTACCACCAATTTGTCACTTAGTAAAGTGGCTGATTTGGTCATTCAAGGACTAAAATCGTCACTCCATGCATAACTTAGGAGTTAAAAATGGTCACACATATAACTCAGGGGCTAAGTTTGTATCACGAGTAAAACGTACTGGAGAACAAAAATGTAATTTTCTTCCCTGTGTGTGTGTGTGTGGAAGCACTCTAGTTAGAACGTTTGCCGAAGAAAGAAATAAGAACTAATTTGAGACGTCCATATGAAAAAGTCAACGAATCATATGTAATTTTTTTTAAAAAATGCGGTAATATTTTTGTAAATAACACAAACTTTGAGTGCAAGTAACATGTGTTAAAAGTGCAAGTAACATATGCAAGTGTGAAGTAAAAATCACTTACAAGTGCAATCATTTACACTTAATAGTTCAAGTAATTTTCCTTTTGACATTGGTGCACTTAATGATAACGTTTGGCGCAACTAATAATAACGTTAGGTGCACTTAATATTGTTACTCAGTGTACATTATATTGTTGTACTTTTAAAACATTTTACTTCACTTAAATGCACTTTATGATATTGTTGTTTGCACTTTAAAGTTTAAATTATTTATAAAAATATCACCACATTAAAAAAAAAAAAAAAGTGTTTCTAATCAATTAGATCTATATAGATGGACAGTTGTGATTGTTCAATTTCTCTCAGGGGCACGTGTTCTCAAGAGAACAAATTCGTAGGAGAAAACTATTAATCAATCCCAGTCTTACATTAGAAAAAATTGAATGGATCATATCAAATTTTTTTTAAAAAAATAGTGGGATGGCGTTTTCATAAGTATCATGAACTTATTGTGCAACTTCTAACATATGAATGCATATTTTGTTACAAAGTGCATATTTAGGTGTTATAAAGTGCACTTTTAGTTGTTACAAAGTGCAGTTTTTATATTAAAAATTGCATTATGCAAAATGTCACCACGTTTTTTCATAGAAATGTATATTTAGTTGTTACAAAGTGCAATTCTAATTGTTACAAAGTACAGTTTTAGGATTAAAATCGAACTTTGCGTATAATGTGAAAGTGCAGTGCATTTAGAGTTTGAATTTAAGAGTTTAGCACTGCATTTTTTTTTAGTTTTATTTGGTTTAGGGGTTCACTTTTTATTGCTTAAGGTTTTGTATTTATGATTTATGTTTAAAGTTTAGTTTTTCATTGATTTTTTAAGTGTTGCCCAAAAATGCACTTTGTAACAACTAAATCTACACTTTGTAACAACTAAATATGCATTCTTGTAATACATACGGTGTTTCAAGTTGCATAGTAATGTAAATAATAAAATAACATAAAATGATAAAAGCTAACAAATAATCAATAATAGAATAAACAAAAAGTCAAGGAATTTATCAAATTATCAATGATTACATGAATGATAAGAATCCTGCTGAAGGTAGGATGTATTTGAGCTGTAATTTGATTTATAAATCATATTCAAATGTAGATATGCTATCTGATTTGCACACACTGAAATTCTTAAATGGTTTGCATTGTTCTATAGTTCCGAATCATGCTTTGACTATAAAAGTTGGTTCATCTGTGATGCTATTGAGAAATATAGATCACTCATTAGGACTCTGTAATGGTACAAGACTAATCGTTACAAGGTTGGCGGATCATATTTTGAAAGCTCAAATTATGTGTGTAACGAATGCAGGAACAAATGTTTTAATTCTGCAAATGTGGTTAACACATCCTGATCCAATCTTTCAAGTTCCAAAGAAAGTAATTTCCTTTGATGCTATAATATGTCATTACAATAAATAAAAACCAAGGACAAACACTATCACAAGTGAGTTTATTTTTGTGAAGGTCGGTCTTTAATCATGGTCAAATGTACGTAGCAGTCTCAAGAGTAAGTAATCCAAGTGGATTAAAAATTATGATATGTGGGAACAATGTATCATTTGTAATAAGTATGACTAAAAATATCGTATACAATAAAAGTTTTCAATAATGTGTAATACAATTACAATGTTAATTTTTATTAAATAATTATTTCTTATGATATTCTATTTTTTTTATAGAATAATATTAATTTTTTATCTATTATATATGACAGTGTATCACACGTGTACAAATACTAGTAATCATTAATCAATAATAGAATAAACAAACAATCAAGGAATATAGGGATGTCAATTTAGCCCGAACCCGATGGGCCAACCCGAAAAAAACCGAAACCGACAGAGCTATGGCCCGAACGGGCTAGCCCGATAAAACACATTAGCCCGACGAGCCCAAAACCGATTAGCCCGATACCCGATAAGGCTAGCCCGAAATTAAAAGGGCTAGCCCGACAACCCGAACTATTGAAAATTATTCTTTATTATAGAAGTGATGTGAAACTTAACATATATGGAATAATTATTATACTTTAAAATATATATATATATATATATATATATATATATATATATATATATATATATATATATATATATATATATATAATTTAAATTAAAACTTAAATTTTTAGTTTTATAAAATTTAAATCAACTTTAATTTAATATTTTGACTAAAAATTGATGAGGACGGAATTTTTCGTCCCCGCTAAATTCTCCGCGCTTTTCGTTGAGGACGGAGATTGGGAGTATACTTCCCGCCCCGCCCCATTCCGTCCCGCCCCATTCCGTCCCGTTCCGTCTCGTTGTCATCCCTACTCTAAATATGGGTACTCACTTTCAGTTTCTAATTTTAGTTCAGATGGTTTAACCCGCCCGATTAGCCCGAAAACCCGAAGTTTAGGGTTAGGGCCAAACCGAACCCGAAAATAAAATATTAATAAATCGATTAGCCCGACAACCCGACAGGGCTAGCCCGAAACCGAGTGGGCTGGCCCGATTGACATCCCTAACAGGGCGTTTGGTTGGAGGGATTTTAAATTCCCTTCCCACTTAATTCCCACTTAATTCCAAAGACCATTAAATTCTGTAGTTTGGTTGGAGGGAATTGTAATTCCATGGAATTGCAATTCCCCCATTTTCATGGAATTAAAATCCCATGTCCCCCCCTGGTATTTTAATTCCTGGGAAAAAAAGATAGTGATGAGTCAAAATTACCCCTTCATTTTTTAACCTAAAATTAATGTCTAACAACAATAATGGACATTTTTGACTTTGTACTACTTATTCCCTTTCAATTCCCATGTATACCAAACATTGAAATTGAAATTCCCAGTAATTTTATTCCTGTCAACCAAACACTGGAATTTAAATTCCCACTTTATTCCCAGTAATTCAACTCCCATGGAATTACAATTCCTTTTCTACATAATTCCCTCCCTCCAACCAAACGCCCTGTAAAGGAATATATCAAATTATCAATTGAAATGCAATTATGTATAACTATCGGCTATAAATGTTAAAACATAAGTTTTGACTTGTATTGATGGAAAATAACAACTCATTATTATACACTAATTTCAATTGTGGAAAAGGAATGTCGAACATATAGTACTCCGCATACACTAATAGACTGAGTCTTGCAAAGAAATTAATGCTGTAGGACATGAAACAAGTATTAGTCTTTTCACATACTTGCCCCTTCAACGAAAGAAACGTGATTGAATTGAAGTATCTAGTGGGACAAATGTTTTTTCTGATTTTAAACCTAGAGCAACTCAACAACATCAATAGTCTAAATTTTTCATGATTTTTTTTGTCTAGACTACTTTGATGAAGAGGAAAGAGAAAATAGTGCAAAAAAATAAAAAATAAAAACAATGCTGGATGTCAGAATATATTTTAAAACAAAGAATTAAAAGTAAAATAAAAAGAAAAACTAAAAAAATGTAATTAAAGATATTTTTTGACTGATATCAACATAAAATTTTCGTACTTTACCATTAAAAATGTCAATTATTAAGTTAAATTTAACTCTTTAAATTGAGCGTAAAGAGTAAACCAAGTAGTGAAATGTACCTGTCAAGACTCAAATCCAGATCTATTGCTTGGAAAGCAATTATCCTAACCGTTGGACTACAAACACTCATTGTTAAAAAATGAAACTTGGAATTTCATATTGGGGTTGATTAGAATCTGATTTAATCTCATTTCAGAATATATCATTTTTTTTAAAAACAAAACAATATAAAAAGCTGTAGACCAATGGATATTCCATCATCGCCCCCAAGCATGGCCACAATAGCAGGCGCAGCACAAGGATTGGAAGAAGCCACCAACAAAAAAACAAATCTCCATTCGTCAATGCAGCAGGAAAAAGAATTGGAATCCTGTCAGACAACCAAGCCTGGAAGCTCTAGTACCCTGACATTCACCAGGCTTAGTTTCCTGTCTCCTTAGAACTCAAGAATACAGAGGTACGAATCTATAGAACAGATCCTGTTCAACTAAGGTCATGTCCAGACTCCTCAACTGGAATCTTATATATGGGTTCCTAGATACAAAAGTGTTCAATGTGGGACAATTTACATTTAAAGAATGAGAAGAGTAAAAACCACAAATTTCTTCAGACCTCTCAAGTTTCTTATAATCTCAATTGTACCCTAAGTTTTGCCAGAACCAATGTTATTCACTTATTCATTATTATCTACCGAGCATCCACATCAATTGGGGAGAATGAGGGGATAATGTAAGAGTGATTAGGAAAGAGAATGTGGGAGGGGAGAGGAAAAAAGAAAAAAATAATAATAAAAAACTGATTTTAAAAAAATAAAAAAATAAAAAAATAAATATAAAGCCTTGTCAGGCGCGCTGACAGCGCTGTCAGCGCGCCTGACGCGCCACACGGGCGCGTGTAGTGCACGCGCCCGTGTGGCACATGGCTGTGCGCAAACGCGCACAGCATTGGGTTTTTTTTTTTTTTTTTTTTTTTTCCTGACATTATTTTGTCATTTGCAGGACAAATATCTCTCCAAATAACCCCACCCCACATTTGCTATTAACCCCACCCAACATAATTGTTCTAACATTCACCCCATATTATCCACTAGTGTGGATGCTCTAAGTTGGTCTGCACACTTCTCAATATTTTGGGAGGCAGCTAATAATGAATTTGAAAAATTATATTTAATTGTATTAATTTTGTCATTACCAATTTAATTTTAAATCAAATTTAAATTTTAAATATCATTAATGTTAAATTGTCAATAATCAATTTCGCTTCTTCTATAATTACATGTATGTATGATCAGAATAATTTACAAATTTAAAATTTTGTTTTTCACTCTCGTACTCTAAAATATTAGCTTTGTTTTCATTTATAGAATAATATTATTTTAGTTGTATGAATAATTAAACAGAATTAAGCAATTCAAATTGTTACTATCTGCCATCTAATTACATTTCCAATTGCTCCCCCTTTCCTATTTATAAGTCCTATCTAATACCCATTGATCAATCAAACTAATATTTCATCATATCACTTAGTTTCTTTTTTTTTTTTTTTTTTTTTAAATTCTTATAGTTTAGTTCTTAAATATATAAAATTTATCTACTAATATTAAATTAAATATTACTAAAACTTGAATTGTTATTAATTTAATTTGAATCATCTGTTATTATCGGCGCACATAAGAAAATAATATGTGTAGTCGAGTTAGTTAGACTACATGTTAACTTGATAACCGTAAGATTCCAAGTTCGAGTTTCAATAGGAGATGGGGCTTATTGACTTTCTTGATTTGAACCGGTCCGCTGCTTTTGAAAAACAACAATAAATTTTTCTTGATTTTTTTGACCCAAAAAAAAAAAAAAAAAAAAAAAAAAAACTCAATGTGTTTTTAACCAATGGTGAGCTAAGTTTATGGGAGAGTTTTAAAACTAAGTCCTCCTACAAACTTAGATTTTTGAATTTTTTGTGTAAATTTAAAATATATATATATATTATGGCGCGATTGAAGCCATGCATCAAACCGGTGTGCACATGATCGGAACGCGCTCATTAAGACATTTCAGAATTGCTACCAATTTTAGTGACCATTCTAAAACTTTTTAAAAGTTTAAGACTCTAATTAATTATTAATATAAATTTTAGTAACATATTATTATTGTATTTTTGAAATTGTAACAAATCAATCGATACAAACTTATGTGTATCTACACATGTCATGTGACACAACACCAGACAGATTTCCAAACATCATGAACTAATGAAAATTTCGATCGAAGATTCTGAGTTTATGGAAGAAGCAATGTTAGTCAAAATTATTATCTTTTTATTTTTATTTTAATTATTTTACAGTTTGCAATGTATTATTAATTTTGATTGCAGATTGAAGAGAGTAAACATAAGTAGATAATAATAATGAATAACATTGGTTCTGCCAAAACTTAGGGTCCAATTGAGATTATAAGAAAGTAGAGAGGTCCGAAACAATTTATGGTTTTTACTCTTCTCATTCTTCAAAGTTCAAATTGAAAAATTCTTATAAACTTAATATTATTTTATTCGATTCTGCATATTTCATAAGATAGTATAGACTTATATACAAAGAGAATGGAGAATTAAAAAGGCAAGATATCATAATGATTCCTTTCAATATTTCATTGATTTTATATAGTACGTGATATTTGTTTCCCTTCTTTCTATGAAATCTTTTGTTTCCTCAATTTGCTTTTCTTCCTTATCAGCCCCCTTCAAGTTGGAGACGGAGTGTAAGTGGAGTCCCATCCTGTTGCGAAGGAAAATAAAAGGTGCCTTTGGTAAGGGCTTGGTGAGAATATGTGCTATTTGGTGTGAAGATGGCACAAACCGTGTGACAAGGTGACCCATGGCTACTTTTTCTCGAACAAAATGGTAGTCTATTTCGATATGATTTGTCCTCGCATGAAAAAGAGGATTAACCGACATATGAAGAGCACTGAGATTGTCACAGAATAATTGTGGAGCATGAAGCAAAGGGATGCCAATGTCACGTAATAAAAAAGTGAGCCAAGTTAATTCAGCTGTAGTGGAAGCCATGGACTTGTATTCTACTTCCGCACTAGATCGAGAAACTGTAGGTTGCTTCTTTGAACACCAAGAAATGCAATTAGCACCTAGGAAAACACAAAAACCTGTTGTGCTTCTTCTGGTTAAGGGACAACCTGCCCAATCGGCATCTGAAAAAAACATACAAAGAGAGATGACTTTTAGAAATGAATCGTAAGCCATAGTCTTGTGTACCTTTAAGGTAGCGAAGAATTCGCTTGACTGCTTTAAGATGTAGTTCTGTGGGGGAGTTGAAGAATTGACAAACTTTATTGACAGCATGTTGAATGTCTGGCCGAGTGAATGTGAGGTATTGAAGAGCACCAACAATACTTCTATAATAAGTAGCATCTACACCATTTTGTTTTGACATATTTTTTTTTTCTTTGAGAACCATAGGAGTAGCATTATGAGTACAATCTGTCATCCTTGTACGGTTGAGAAGATCCTTGATATATTTGCCTTGAGAGAAAATGACTCCTCCATTGAAGTATTTAATTTCCACACCTAAAAAAAATGTTAGACATCCAAGATCATTTATAGCAAATTCTGCACTTAATTGATGAATTAAGTTAGAGATGAAGGAGTCATTATTTCCAGTCACCAATATGTCATCTACATAGATGAGAAGCAATATTGTAGCAGAATTTTGATGATAAATAAATAAAGAAGAATCTGCCTTACTACAATAAAAACCAAGATGAAGAAGAAACTGAGATAAGCGATCAAACCAAACTCGAAGAGCTTGCTTTAGCCCATAAAGGGACTTGTGAAGAAGGCACACATGATCAGGTTTGTGTGGATCCACAAAACCAGGGGGTTGTTCGATATACACAATCTCCTTTAAATTTCCATGCAAAAAGGCGTTCTTCACATCCAGTTGTTTCATGTGCCAATTTAGAGAAGTTGAAAGTGCTATCACAAGACGAATAGTAGTATGACGAATAACTGGATTGTAAGTCACATCAAAATCAATACCTGAGACTTGTGTAAAACCACGGGCAACCAGACGAGCCTTGAAGCGCTCAATAGATCCATCCTCTCGTTGCTTTATACTATAAATCCATTTTGACCCAACAACATTTACATTTTGGGGTCGAGGAACTAGTGACCAGGTTTGGTTAGAGTGAAGGGCCTGTAGTTCCTCTTTCATAGCCATAACCCATCGAGGATATTTTAGAGAAACATGATAATTTCGAGGTTCAACAGGTAACTCGACTTGAGATAGATAGCATTCCTAATCTTGTAGATGTTTTGGAGGTTGCCTATGGCGTTGAGGATGAACATAATTTTCACTTTCATTATTGTCAATATGTGTATCAACAATATGCCCAGGCAAATCATTTAGCAAAGTGAGAGTTTGTGTATCTACCGGTTCAACTGCAACTAAGATTTCATCTGCATAACGCACATTAACATCAGGAAAAACTCCATCATTGTCAGGAGATTCAACATTATTATCATTATGACATCCGTCATGATCATTATTTTCATCACAACAACCAGTAGTAGTTATAATAGATGTTTGAGTTGCTGACTATGCATTTGTTCCCACCTTTGGAGGTTCAGCTTCAAGAGTGACTTTAAACCATTCATCATGTGCTGGAAATTCAACAAAATCTAATGGCACAGGAATTGCTTCTTGAGGAGAGGGTTTATAGAGGAATTTACCTTCATCGAAGACAACGTGTCTGGATATATATACTCTTTTTGTTCGAGGTTCATAGCACCTATAACCCTTGTGAATAGGACTATAACCAATAAATTCACAAGAATAAGTTTTCTTGACAAATTTATTACCTCCTTGATGTCTTAGAGAAGGAAAGCATAAGCATCCAAACACTCGCAAGCTTTTGTAATTTGGTTCTTTGTGATATAGTTTAGAGTATGGAGATTGATTGTGTAAAACTGAAGTTGGCATTCTGTTGATTAAATAGACAGCTGCAATAAAAGCTTCAGCCCATAAAAATAAAGGTAAGTTAGCATGAAATAACATAGTTAAACCTGTCTCAACAATGTGTCGATGCTTCCTCTCATCCACTTCGTTTTGCTCAGGTGTTCCAGGACATGAAACCTGGAGATGGATACCACAATTACTAATATGACTGAGAAAATCAAAGGAGTTAAATTCTCCACCACCATCACATTGAAATTTTTTTATTTTTCTATCAAATTGATTTTCTACTAATTTTTGAAATTTTTGAAAACAAAGAAAAAAATCAAACTTTTTCTTTAAAGGATATAACCAAGAAAACCTTGAAAAATCATCTATAAATATAACATAAAACCGAAATCCTTGATTTGAAACTGTTAGAGAAATAGGGTGTTAGTTGAGAGGATCTCTCTTAGCCTTAGTTTTAGGTATTTGAAACATATGGCTATGATTAGTTCTTGTCTTAATATAAATAGCTCTATACTTCCTTGTACATTGACATACAGAACATATAGAAATATACAATTGAGTTCATTGTTTAACATGGTATCAAAGCGAGATTGAGGTGACTGGGTAGTGGGTGTTGGTCGGAAAGAGGAGGCGGCGCCGGCGGGAGAGGCGGAGCAGCCACCGGAGTCCTCATGCGCCGCCACGGGCCGGCGCTGTCCTAGGGTTCCGACGCCACGCGCTAGCGCGTGGGCAGTTCTCCGGCGTCTTCTCCGGTCGCGGCCGGTACCGTTGGGCTCGTCTCTGAACACCCAATGCGTCTGCAGTGGTGGTGTACTCCGGTGTTGCGAAGGGCTACTGCATTTTGGACTGCTGCATTTTTGGATTGCTGCATTTTCAGGTTGATCTGTTTTGTGTATTATGGCTGAGGAGAGTGAGCAGAGGATGGAGGGCTGCGTCGAGTGGTTCAGTGAAGGGTTTGGGTTCATAACCCCCGATGACGGCAGCGAGGATTTGTTTGTTCACCAGTCTGGTGTCAGCCGAGAAAGAGAGACAACCGAGAGAGATGGTAGGGGAGGTTCACGAAACTGGGTGGTCCGAGGTCCATGAAGCTGGGTGGTCTGAGGTCCACAAAGCTGAGAAATAATTAGGCAGTAGTTTTCTTTTGTTTATCGTGTTCGTATTAATAAGTCTTGACCTTTGTATTTTGTTTATCATAGTTTGTCGCTCTAAATTAATTTGATCTGGGAGCAATTCTGGGGTCTGAGTTAAGTCAAGTGCAGCTTGTTCAGTGTGCATAAATAGGGGTGCTGCAGGAGTGGGCATCACATGTGCCAGGAGTGGGGCGGACCTGGCATATGCCGCGGGGGAGACCGACGGCTGAAGAATGATTTAGAGTGAATCAGTTTACGTGCATGCACCATGGAAACGTTGTAGTGTTAGGCAGCGTTGATAAGGGTGCATGGTGAGAGGGACAAGTGCACTGTGGTCTAGCAGCGCCAAGGGTTTGTGGAATGAGAGGCAGGTATGCTGTGGTGTTAGCCAGCGGTGATAAGGGTGTGGGGAGTGAGAGGCAGGTGCGGCGCTGTGGTGATTGACCTAGTTTTTGTTGGCTCCGTAGAAGTGTTATTGGTGCGACAAGGTGCGTTGTGGACTGGTTTGGCACAGCGTGGTTCGAAGGTTGTTCGAGTGGTTCAAGATTTGGGCTTATAGTCTAGGTGTGGAGTCATATGGTTCATGTGATACATATGTAACAAGTTGGATGCTCCAACTTGAGGGGGAGTGTTAGAGAAATAGGGTGTTAGCTGAGAGGATCTCTCTTAGCCTTAGTTTTAGGTATTTGAAACCTATGGCTATGATTAGTTCTTATCTAATATAAATAGCTCTATACTTCCTTGTACATTGACACACAGAACATATAGAAATATACAATTGAGTTCATTGTTTAACAGAAACAGTAGGAGCTGGTCCCCAAAGATCACAATGAACTTTTTGTAAAGGATAACTAGACATATCATTATTCAAATTAAAAAGGTAATTTACAACTCTTTCCAGATTGGCAACTAGCATAGATAGATGACTTAGTTTGCCAATTAGTGACATCAATGACTTTCTTTCCTTTTAACAGAGATAAAATCTTTGCACTTGAATGTCCAAGGCATTGGTGCCACAAAGAAAAAGAGTTGTCCCCTTTTATTGCAGATAAAGCTTCTTGAAAACCAGGTTCCAAAGCATAGAGTTGTCTTTGTCTATGCCCCTTCCCCATTGTTCTCTTGTTTTGATCCTTAATAACAAAATCAGATGGTGTGAATTCAACAGTACAAAAATTATCACTAGTGATTTTACTTACTAAAATTAAACTCTTTTTCAGTTCCGGAACAACAAGAACATCTTTTAAATTTAATTCTCCAACACATGCATTTCCAGTATGTGTTATATCAAGTTTGTTTCTGTTTCCAACATAGATAACATCATTTCCTTTATATGGTTTTGTATAAGACAACATACCTGCGTTGTTGGTCATGTGAGCTGTAGCTCCGAGTCCATATAAAAAGAAGGATCATTGTTGTTTAAGATGAGTGCTGCCAATGCTTGTGGTAGATCTTCTGATTGATAGGAATAGTCAAATCTATACCAACAATCAAGAGCAATGTGATTCAGCTTACCACATATTTGACATGTTGGTTTGTCACCTTTTGATTGCTGAACAATTTCATTTGTTCGATCCTTTTTGAAGCTATTGGAACCAGTATTGTTGTAACGTCCTGCCGGAGTAAATCCTCTACCTCTTGAATTAAAAATCCCGCGATGTCCACGTCTACGTCCACGTTGGCTAAAGAGTGCTTGATTATATTCAATATAATTTTTATCTTCTTCTTTTTGAGAGGCTAGGGTCTACTCGTACCCCTGAAGAGCAAGTAAAAATTGATTAAATTTAGGATAAGGAGGTTTAGTTACCATAGCTAGACGGAAGCTTTCATAGTTTGCTCATAGTCCACGTGCAAATTGAAAAACTTTTATCAAGATCATCCACAGGTTTCTTGATAGCTGCTAGGTTGTCGTAGATCGATTTGAATTCTTTTGTGTAATCATCTACGGATCGTGATCCTTTCTTGATGGTCATCAACATATTTTTCAAAAGACCTTCCTTTTCAATTGTGATTGGCAGCAATTGTTCTTCTAAAGAACTCCACAAATCATAAGCAGTAGCATATTCTACAATGGATGGTTGAGCTTCTTCTTTTATTGAGCCAAGCAACCATGAAATAAGAGGACCATCATTTGTTAACCACAAGGTATATGCTGGATTCACAACCTCATCTTTTAGCAAACGTTCAGGTTTGTCATCATTCTTTTCCAAATGATGAAGCACGCCAAGACTACGAGCCAGATGAATGATTTGTGATCGCCACATGAGATAGTTATTGGAGCCTAGTCTGATTGAAATCAAACTGGCACACTGATGGAATGATTGCTTGGGTTCATGACTGAATAATAAGAAAATGGAGAAACCGGGATCTTGATGCCTGCGAGTTTCAAGGCTCTGAAACCATGAAAAACTCTTATAAACTTAATATTATTGTATTCGATTATGCATATTTCATAAGATAGGACAGACTTATATACAAAGAGAAGGGAGAATTAAAAAGGCAAGATATCATAATGATTCCTTTCAATATTTCCTTGATTTTATGCAGTGATATTTGTTTCCCTTCTTCCTGTGAAATCTTTTGTTTCCTCAATTTGCTTTTCTTCCTTATCACAAATAAATGCAAAGTATCCCACACCCAACACTTATGTATTTGAAAACCTAAAGATAAGATTCCAGTTGTGAAATTTAGGCACGACCTTACTTGAACACAGGGACAGAGGCAAGTGCATGCCTAGGGGGGCCAAGGCCCCCCTCCCCCACCCCAATTTTTTTTAATGTTATATATGTATTAAATTTTTTTAAAAAATATTATATAGAATTTTAAAATTTTGTTGTTTCTTCAAAATATTTGGCCCCCCTCCACTTAATTAATCTTACAGGTTAAGTTATAAATTTTTTCATCTTCTTACTTTTCAAGTTTTCTCCTATTTCAAATTATGTATTCCCTATATCGTTGACTCACATTCAAATTAAACCTTATTTAACCTACTTACTAGTTTCTCTCTCTAGAACCATGCATATATGCGGCATATACGTTATAATAAGATAATTTGTCATTAATAAAATCTATGCATATTTTTCAAGTTAATTTTTGTTTTTATTTTTGTTCCATATTCTATTGTTTATCTTAAATAGTTCTTTTGTTTGATTCTAAATCATGGATATCAAGATGCATTTGTTTGGTTAATTATGTAAATTTGTGGTTATATGATAAATTTTATATTTAATTTAAAATGCATAATAATGTAACAATTGTGTAGTATATGTATTTGAGAAAACAATTGCTCTTATGTTATGTTGTGAAGAGGATTTTTCAAGAAATAATCAATAGTCTTTTAAAACATGCGTGAATGTTTTCATTCTTTCACCCGTACAAAGCAATGTGCATTGAAAAGCATATTGCAAAATAATTTAATATAGATTCAATTATAAATGATTTATTCTATAAACTTTATTGAATTTGTAATGTAATGATTATTTTGACCTATGTTAACGGGATATTAATGTATTTGATTTAGTACTTCAATCATAGTTGGCCCCCGCACTATTCAGTCCTGGCTCCGCCTCTGCTTGAACAGGATCTGTTCTATAGGTTTGTACCTTTGTATCCTTGAGTTCTAAGGAGACAGGAAACTAAACTAAGTCTGGTTGATGAACTGTGGTCAGGGGGCTAGAGCGTGAGTGACAGCACCGTGCCTTTGCCGGCCGGAGCCGTGGCTTCCAATTCTTTTTTCTGCTGCATTGACGAGTGGAGATTTGATTTTTTGTTGGTGGCTTCTTCCAATCCTTGTGCTGCTACTGTTTTTATATCCATTGGTCTACAGGTTTTTATATTGTTTTGATGTTTTACACAGTTTGCCCACACCAGAAAATGGAGATTCTGAAATAAAGTTTTTTTTTAAATGGTTTATTCTGAAATGAGATCAAATCAGATTTTTATCAAACAATATGAAATTCCAAGTTTCGACTTTTTAAAGGCAGTTTCATTCATTTTCAAATAACATGCGTTTGTAGTCCAATGGTTAGGATAATTGCCTTCCAATCAATAGATCCAGGTTTGATTCCTGGCAGACGCATGTCTTTGCTTGTTTAATTTCGTATGCTGAATTTAAGTAGTGAAATTGCAAAAATCAGTCTATACGCCCCTAGGCCATGGCGATTTTCTCCCTAGGCAACTGGCCACCTAGCGCTTAACTCGGCTGAATTTGACCCAGTTGACTCGTCCATTTGGGTCTAGCCGAGTTAACTCAACCTTGCTAATTTTTTTCATTATATATATATAGGCTTCGGATCCCATGAGGTCACTTAGATGGGTGAGATAATGGGGCATCATCTCATCCATTAAATCATACCATATCAAAGGGTGAGATTGAAAGAGATTTATTTTCCATCTATGGTAATAGTCTATGCATAAGGGTGTATAAGTAATTGTAATATTAGAGCTATATATGGTTAGGAATAGATTGGAATATATTCCATGCTAAGGATCAACTAATTATGGTGTTGAATAATATATTTACGGTTATAAATTATTGTTGATAGAGTGTGAGTTGTATTTAAACATTTGTACTCATCAATAGTGTTTTGCGGTGGGATATCTCCTCAACAATGAAGGTGCAACAGGAAAGAGGTATGTGCAACCTTAATAGAAGTGTGTTATGGGGTATGTTCTGTCTGTGCAGCCATTTAGTTAAGTCCGTGCGTTGAGTTAAGAACCCAACGCACAAGCCCAAAAACTAAACCGAACAAACGTCAGACCTACTAGAATCTAGTGTAAATTTTAAATTAAAAAAAAACAAAAAAACAAAAAAAAAAAAAAAAAAAAAAACACACACACACACACCCCTTGTAAACCCCAATCGCACAGACCATAACAACAAAAAACACCAAATAAATATATAAAATAACAACACACCAACAGTTAATAGATCGTAACATGTTACAATTAAAATACACATACCAAAATTGGTTTACGTAAAAAAAAACAAAAACCAAGCTATAAAAATATAGTAAAAGTTTGCCTCAATTCTAGTTGCCAGTCCAAATAAGAGATATTTGGCCTGAAAACTTGTCAATCTATTTGTGACCCAACGCACAAGCCGAACACATAAAATGCACACAGAAAAACTTCATAACACAACGCAAACTTCTGTTCATTAATTTTTAAATTGAATAACGGAATCAACATGCAACAAAAACCACAACCATACCGCTGATTGATCATACCCGTCATAACAAAGAATTTAAGCCAAACGCACACACGGGAAAACAAATTGCACACACAGCATAACAAAGAATTGAAGCCAAATGCACACACGGGAAAACAAATTGCACACACCCTATACAATACCATAATTAAGTAGTGCAGAAGCCCATAAAAATCTGCTAATTAATTATTACACCCTAATTAAGACACTACCAAAAAGACAACAACACCCCCACATGCAAATAAATCACACGCACAAGGCATTATATTCAGCCAAATCTAATCCATCCAAAAACCCAAATAAACGCACCAGATCAAGCCTCACCACCTCGCCTGACAAAGGTAACCTCACTGGATCCAAAATCTATATATATATATATATATATATATATATATATATATATATATATATATATATACACACACACACACACATCTGCACACGTGCACTGTTTTTTTTTTTTTAGTTAGCCGCCTAGGTGACCGCCTAAGCCGTCTAGGCGCTAGGCACTACTCTACCACCCGACTAGCGCCTAGCGCCTACTGCAACCATGCCTTCAGTATATCAAAAATATATGTCAATGGCGAACTTGCAATATAAACCATAGTCTATTGTATAATAATTTCATAGCTTCTTGGTTGACATGTCAATCACATTAAATCCTAATGGGCACACATGTCATTTGGTAGCTGGGAGTTTTCTGATTGTAGTTGATTAGAGATTCCGATTTTAGCTCATAAGCGATCTTGTATTTCAAATTTCTTAGATGTTCTGATTTTATAATAGTACTAGTTTTTTCTACGCGCTTTGTGCGAAAACTTGTGCCCAATATTTAAACTCGATTAGTAAAATGTATTTATAATTTTTTTTTTTTAGTTGTCGAAGTTTCATAATTATCCACGTGAAGATTATTTTGTTGATGTATTTGAAATTTACACAAGAAATACAAATTCATTATGATGAAAATATACAATTTTGATTTTAAGTAAGGGTACTCAACGTTATATACATCTATTTTAAGTAAGGGTACTCAACGTTATATTATAGATAAGTATCTAAACTCATCATACAATACATTAATTTGTAATCCTTTGTCATCAGAATCCATTATTGTAATTAGCTTAAGTACAAAAAACATGCATATGCACATTCTCCCATCCCTACTCAAATTAATACAGTTGCAAAAACTATGAAGTATGTATCTAGAATCCACAAAACATGCTTAGGTCCAACTCCGTTGATTGGCCATTTTAAAGAAGATTATCACACTACATATTTGTAATTAATGTGATGGAGTTTTTTTTTTAGTATTTTATTTATCGTCTTTAATGGTTTTCAACAACAAAAGAAATCATTGTTCTTGCAATTCTCCTTTAACAAAAACTAGTTTTTGCCCCGTGCGATGCACGGCATAAAATTTAAGTAACTTTATTATTGATAATATTTTAAAAACAATAAAATAAAATATTAATCATGAAATTAAAACTTATTCTGAAATGTATTTTCCTTTAACAATACTAAATTGGTTGTTATATCGAACATCACATACTGTTAGCATATATTATAAAGAAATTGTGTTATAACATACCACATGAGATTTAAAAATTTTACATTAAAATAATTATATATATATATATATATATATATATATATATATATATATATATATATATATATATATATATATATATATATATATATATATATATATATACACACACACACACACACACATTTTTATAAAAAAAAATTAGGAAATCAAACAATTTACAATAAAAAATTATGAAATTAAATTTTCTTATATATAAAACATTTATTAATATGATTTGCAATTAAAGCCAATAGTACATATACTTGACAATATATAAATAAAAAATACAATATCATCATCATACATTGAAACTAATTACGAAAATCTTTTCTTAAATATTGCTTAATTATAATAATTATATACGTACATCATATATAAATCTAAACTAAATATGAAATATTTCATGACATGAAATAAAAAATAAAACCTGCAATGCTAAGCCCAATAAACATTTAATTATCTATCCATATAACCCAGTTATTGTTTAAAACGAAATTAAGAAATACATCATATTTTCTAATTACTTAATATCAGTTCAATAATTATTTGTTTAAACTTATTCGTCTCTCCAATATTATTGTTCATGCAACTGATTTAAATTTTAAAAAACTTTTTTTCAATTTAGTAACTGCTTTAGTAACTTTTTTATTTTTTATTTTTTAAAATTTTCCCTCTCAAAACTATATTAGAATGAGCAATTAAATTATTGTCGATCAACAAAATTGTAAGAATAAAAAAACAGGTTAATCTTTTTTTAAAATCAAATACTCTAATTTTTTTATTTCAGTAAACAATAAATTAATTTATATAATAAAATGTTAACTTAAAAATACTGGAATGTATTACCTGCTTCATCATTAAATAACAATAATTGTAGATTAACATGTATTGAAAATATATAAGTATGCTGCATTATATACCTTAAAATGATGCAATTTCATTTAATTGGTATTTAATACCTTAAAATGATGCAATTTCATTTAGGCGGGAAACTGATGTGGCAAAAAACATTTTGCTATTATATAGAGTAAGATTTTCAAGTATTGTAGAAGAAACTGATAAATTAACAATGAAAAAAATTTAAATTTAAATTTACATAAATTATTTATGCCCCCATACCACTTCACAACATAATAATTAAATATTTTCTTATGCTGTCAACATTATGTTTTCTATATATGATTTTCTTAATTTCGCTATCAACACCCAAAAGAAAAACAAATGAAAATGGTGATTAAAAACTGGACTATTCTTCAATCAATAAGCTAGGAAACTTAATAACAAAAAATGAGAACAAGAAAACAGAGTAAATTGATTTTAGAAATTACATGCTCTCATTTTGAATAACATATCACACAATGTATTGAACCATAGAGGATTTGGCATATATCGATATACATATCACTTGAATTCAGTTGTCTCAATTCAACAGCTTTCACATGCATATTGATATCCAAAAACCCTGTGGCACATGTGTCATATATCCAAATACACATCACTTAAATCCACTTGGGGGTGTGCACATAGGTTATGATCCAGTTTCCAATTACTTTTAAAGGTAGCTGGTAGAAACATATCCTAGCTACTTGGATCATATATTACTCAGTATGCTTGAAATCCTTTGGGGTGTGCACATATGTTTTAGTTCAGTTTCTAATTTGGTTGCGGTTTTGAATTATTTCTCCATGTTTTGAAAATGAGAATAAAATATTATTTTAGTACAATTTATATATTATGGATGGAGAAAATATTATTTTTGAATATTAAGTTTTTGGTGAGTACTAAAAATTCTTTTGACTACATATTTTTTAAAAAAAATATATAAATATTATATTTAAAACTTATTTTACAGGGTGGAGTGAACTTTAACAAAGTTTTGCTAATGTTGCTAACGTTGTTTGTTTTGTATGTCTTATAATTGTGACTTGTACAGGAGATTGTTGTTTGTTTTGTATGTCTTATAATTGTGACTTGTACAGGGGATTGAGTAAGAGGTTGATTGAAGAGAGAGCGAAAGTATTAGTTACTTGTTAATCATATTTCAAGAATTATTGTTCAGGACTTATAATAAGTTTCTTAAAGTTTAAATTATTATTATTATTATTATTATTATTATTATTATTATTATTATTATTATTATTATTATGGCATTATTTTGGATTTTAAAACCTTGCATCTAGTCTTGATAAGTTAGATGTGGCGATAACACTCTATAAGAGTGAAATTTGTATTATGAATTGTTTAAGACATGAATTGAGTACAGAGATCATATACTTACTACAAAGGTGAATATTAACCAAATTAAAGAAAATGAAAAATAATAATAAATAAGGGAGGAGGGAGTCACACTAATTTAAACAAAATGTCTTGGATCCACGATATAATTTGCCTCATGCGTCTTATTATTGAGTTTTACTCACATCAATTATTATTGTGTGGACCATAATCTACACAACTATATATGTGGATCATAGTACCATAATATTAAATAATGTACATTCATTACACAAATAATGTACACTATTTTATATAATGTAGGGAAAATCGCACTTTTGGTCCCTCAATTATTTAAACCGTAGTCAATTTAACCCTCAGATCAGATTTCTCACTAACTAATGTTAAAATCATGGATAAATTTGTAATTTTGCAACCCATTCAGATTTACCCCCAGCCATCGCCGAGAGAGGGCCTGTCGCCGGTAGAGGAGCTATCGCCACCATCGTCTATTCGTCTTCGATTGATTTCCGTCCACCAAATGCCGATTATCAAGCTGTGACGCGGGGGAAGAACTAGGTAGCGAACCCAGTCCATCCCGAACTTCTGAGCGATAATTGGATGGACCAAGCGGCGGAATTTGCCTCAACTGCGAAGAAATAGAAATAGGGTTCGAGACCATACGTGTTCGATTGAGGTCGCGATTGGACCGGCTAGAAGCCAGATTGGATTGCCGCACCTCAGGGAGCGAAACGGCCATTGCTGACTAAGTGCCCACTACCGTGGGCTCCAATTGCGACGAGGAAACCTGGGTTGGATTATTCTGTTCAGGAAACTGCCGCATCTCAGAGAGACCATCGCCAGTCCCCAATCGCGTAATCACCAGCGTTGGAGCTGTGAAACCCGCGTGACGCAAATCAGCGATGAATCTTTGCACAATCTGTTTAGCGGTTTCAGGGGTTTTGGAGGAGGATCGCCTACCTCCATGGTCGTCTCGACGGTGATGACACGGCGTCGTCTCCACCGAACAAGAAGACCGATGGCTACGACTGATTTTAATCTGTTATCTGCTGATGTTTGCTCCAGCGGCCACCAAATCCGGCTCCGGCAGATGGAAGTTCTCACTCTTTTCACTATGTGGCTCACCATGCTTCACGGTGACACATGAGCTTTCCGGCTAGGAGACTGCCAGACTTCGCGTATGTCAATTCGGAGGAAGGAGGAATTTGGGGGTAAATCTGAATGGATTGTGAAATTATAAATTTGTCCATGATTTTAACACTAGTTAGTGAGAAATCTGACTGGAGGGTTATATTGACTACATTTGAAACAATTGAGGGACCAATTTGGAAAAATTGACAATGAGGGATTACATTACATATCTGGAAACAATTGAGGGACCAAAAGTGCGATTTTCCCTATAATGTACATTCAATACACGAATAATGTACTTTTAGTATTTAAAAATGTACTTTTTATCATGGTTCACACAATCGTTTTCATACTCACATCAATTGAGCCATACATTCAATTGGATCACCAGTTAATTAGAAACGTACAACATGATATTTGGCTCTGTCCGACTGCAAACAAACAAGTGCGTGTCTGCATGCGTTTGTTTGTTTTGATAATTTCATTTCCTAGCAGATGCCAAACTCTTACTCGACCTCATCTTTATTGTTATTGACTATGTTTACATATACAAAAAGTTACAAAACCATTGCAACTTTGCTTAGCAAATCAAAGAAACACCCACCTAATTTCATCAAACCATTGTCTATGAGGGTAGCTAAATCTTCAGAATCAGACACAGGACAACCAGAAAGTTGAAAATTTGACTCTAAGTATTTCATTGATTAGGTCTATATTATGTTCCACTTGAGACTGCTCATGTATCAAGCCGTATGTTTTTCCAAAGAATTCACCGAATGTTTCCTTTCCTCCTTCATCTTCCTGCGTAAGAATATGAGATGTTTCCTCCTTCATCGCCTAAGAATCTGAGCCTCAATCTACTATCATAATCAACGGGATAATTAAGTTTCTCTGATCCTTCACTCTTTCATTCCTTCATCTTCTATCAAGTCGTATGTTTTTCCACTTGAGACATCTCATATTTTTACGCAGGAAGATTTAGGAGGAAACGTGAGTATTTAACGGTAACATAATATGTTTGGGCATTTTTGTCTTTTAAAAAATAATGTACAATATTAAGAACACAATGTACAAACAGACCAGCACTAACAACACGGACATAAATTCAAGGACAAAACCTGTATTAACACTTATTATGTTTTTAGATAATTAATTTGCTTTTATGATTTAGCTTGGAGCTGTTTTATTGCAATTGATGCGAATTTCTCAATTAGTATTGATAATAGTTCTTCTATCCATGTTTTAATTTTATTTTATGCTATTAATTTTAGTGCACTGGTGGAAATTTTCAAATTTTCGATCATTTAAAAGTGGTCAAAAATAGCATCCACTATTATAAGGTAGTCAAAAAAAATTGATTGTGGAATTTACCACATTATGCACTTTGTAACAACTAAATATGCATTCTTGTAATACATATTGTGATACAAGTTCCAAAGTAAAATAAATAATAAAATAACATAAAAATGATAAATAATAACAAATAATCAATAATAAAACAAACAAACAGTCGAGGAATATATCAAATTATTAATCGAAATGAAATATTGTATAACTATCGGATATGAATGTGAGAACATAAGCTTGGATTTGTATCGATGGAAAATAACAACTCATTATTATACACTAATTTCAATTGTGAAAAAGGAATGCATCACATAGTACTCCGTATACACTATAAACTCCGATGTTTATTCAGGCGCTTAGGTTCAGACTTTCATAGGCAGCTAAACACTCACCATCCTTGCTCCTATGAAGATCTAATGAGGACGGTCAACCGGTTTTGTATAAGCATAGGAGGCCGATAAGAATAAGAAAGAAAATGACGAAGGCAAGTCAAAGAGGAATGTCTGAGAAAACGGGTCCAACCAACCAGGTGTCGGGCTCAACTCCATCAAGGAAGGGATATAGAGATCAATCCTCAAGGAGACCTCGTTTGGTCACCTTGCGTCATTTAACCACGCTAACCCATCCTCGCCTCGGCCACAGTCGAGGCCACACATTGGCCAGAGCCAAGGACGTGCCTCGGCCCGGCCGAAGCCGCGCCTCATGATCAAACGAGATCGCCTCGGACAACATTGTTTTAAAAAATTGTTTCTTCCTAGCCGACTCCTCTACGCTTGTGGCCTATGGGCCGGGGGGGGGGGGGGGGTGCTGGTGACGAGATGTTTGGTAAGTCTAATATTTTGTAACTCCCTAGTTAACTTTGCTACACTCGTAGCTCAGGAGTAGGGGCTGGTGACAGGATAATTGGAAAAGCTAGGCACCGAACCCAACCCGATATTCTTGGTTTAACCCATTAGATCGAGCAGTTAAGGTGGTCAAAAAAGTAACGGTCAGAGTCAAAGGATGCGGAACAATACACTTAAAAGCAGAACCCATGCATTTATTAAGAGCACTGCCTCATCAAATAGCAGGAGTTATATAGGGCTAGCGCACATATAGACGAGAGCGCCTCAATTACTATGGAGTAGGAACACTTATTGAGAGGAGCCATTGAAGTTATTAGGTAGCCTTGTAACCGTTAGCTACTGTATATTATAAAACCTTACCTCATGTAGCAAGTGGGGGATACTCTCTAATTCTTGTACCGAAAACACTTTGACGATACACTTACAACTTACTACTTATCAATTATATTCTCCGGTAACATATTTACCGTCACTAATAAAATAACACACACTAGTACACAAACAACATTTCTTAATCTAAGTTAATTTTGACTAAAAATACGCAATACAATATTATGTATAAAGCTTATCTAATTTAGAGGCATTATTGAAGTTCTTTAACACGATATATTCATTGACACAATTAATTATAGTTTTGGTTATCAATGTATAATATATGATGTTATATACTTTTTTTTTTTTTTTTTGCCGAGTTTGCTTACATTATAAAAATGACTTTATTGGAGAAAAGAGGTTTTTTTTTTTTCTTTAAAAATACTTTTGTTGGTGTAGTTTTATCCTATTTGGTCTTCGATTATAATGATTTTTTTTCCGATTTAGTCATTGATTCTAATAATACAGTTGAAAACTAAATTGGATAAAACTATTAAAGTCGATAACCTAATTAGGTACAAAAAGTCTTGTAGGACTAAATTAAAAAAAATCACCATAATTAAAGACTAAATTAGGTATTAACTCGAATGAATACTTTTAACAAAACTGCGTAGAAACGGAAGTTTCATAGCCTTCTGCACCCACCACATATTGTGTTGATGAGAATCTGATCTCCAGGTGTGACCAAACTGCATGCGTGAAACCCAGAACAGCAAAACAAATATAGAAACCTGTAGACCAATGGATTCCACCATCGCCCCCCATGATTGACCACAGTAGCAGCACAAGGATTGGAAGAACCCTACCCACCCACCCAAAAGAAATGTTGCAGCTTCGATGCAAAAAGATTGGAAGCCTGTCAGACAGCCAAGGGGCCATCCCAACCGTGGTTCCACGGCCAGGAACGATCCTCTACGGTCCCAGCCAACGAAGGCACAGTGCTGTTAATCACGCTCTAGCCCCCTGACCACAACTCATCCACCAGGCTTAGTTTCCTGTCTCCTTAGAACTCAAGGATACAGAGGTACGAGCCTATAGAACAGATCCTGTTCAAGTAAGGTCGTGTTTATTGCTCTCAACTGAAATCTTATATTTAGGTTTGCAGATACATGAGTTTTCGATGTGGGATAGTTTGCATTTGAAGAATGAGAAGAGTAAAAGCCGCAAATTTCTTTGGACCTCTCAACTTTCTTATAATCTCAATTGGACCCTAAGTTTCGCCAGAAGCAATGTTATTCATTACTCCGTATTATCTAACTAAGTTGGTCTGCACACTTCTCAATATTTTGGGAGGCAGGTAATAATGAATTAAAAAATCATATTTAATTGTATTAATTTTGTCAATTTTGAAAATTACAAATTTAATTTTAACTCAATTTTAAATATTATTAATGTTAAACTGTTAATGGATATTAGCTTTGTTTTCATTTATAGAATAATATTATTTTAGTTAGTTGTATGAATTAAACAGAGTTAAGCAATTCAAATTGTTACTATCGGCCATCTAATTACATTTCCAATTACTCCCCCTTTCCTATTTATAAGTCCTATTCAATACCCATTGATCAATCAAACTAATATTTCATCATATCACTTTGTTTCTTTTTAAAAAAAATCTTATAGTTTAGTTCTTAGATATATAAAATTTATCTACTAATATTAAATTAAATATTACTAAAACTTGAATTGTTGATAATTTAATTTGAATCATTTCTGCGCGCATAAGAAAATAATATGTGTAGCCGAGTTAGTTAAGCTACCTCTTAGCTTGGTAATCATAAGATTCCAAGTTCGACTTTCATTAGGTGAGATCTATTGATCGACCTTCTTAATTTGGGTCGATCAACTACTTTCGAACAGTGACAATTTTTTAGTTAGCTTTTTAGAGATATTCTTTTGATTATTGTATGATAGCTATATAATTATATGTTTCTTATCAATGATAATTACAACTTTATTAATTAAAAATTTTTATTGATCGCCTAATATAAATTTATAAGTTCACCCCTAATTATAAATGATCATTATTTTTCATAAATCAATCAACACAAACATTAGAAAAACAACAACAATGAAATTTTCTTCACTTTTTTCTGACCAAAAAAAATAAATAAATAAAAAATCAAACAGACAAACTTCCACGTCGCTGATTTCGACATAACCATGCATACACTTAAATGTAGAGCGACAAAAAGCCTGAATACAATAAAGGCACATTTTACTACTTCCAATGTAGTATTGACTCAATGCGAGCCACACATTGGTTTGATCGTGCGGCCAACATTCAATTCCAACTTGAAACCATGCAAAACATGAATATCATTTCAAAATAAATAAGAAATATAAAAAATATAAATATAACCAGAAATATATTTCTAAATTTAAAATTTTAAAGATCAAAATACAATGAAATCTAGGACAAATAAAATGTTGCGTAGAATAACTAGTAATAAGATAAACAAAATCACAATTATTTAATAATTATTAAAAAAAAATCTTCCAAAGATTACATTTTTTGTTCACCCATAGCTTCTTAATATTATTTTTAAGTCTTGAAAAAAAAAAAAAAGAGAAATTTTTTATATTACTTTGTTATCACAATAAGCTGACACTGCAACGTATAACAAATCTAATACAAAACTGAGATTCGATTAGATCACAATTTAATTAATTGATACATGTTGGAATAAGCCAGATCCCTATTAAGGGTGTACGGCCTCACCTGATTTGATCCTACCTTCGTTTGGCAATCGTTATACAGTACAAAACGGTGCACATAGCAATGTGCACTCCGCGCCTCCCAAAACGACGTCGTTTTGTTGTGTTGTGTTGGAAGTCGACGCGACAGAGTGTATGTGTATTCTGTTATATAATTATGTACATTATGTTATACAATTATGTACATCCAAACACGCGATTTTTTTAACAGTTAAAAGTTGATGTGTATTCTATTATACAATTATGTACATTTTCAAAACATGAGATTTTTTTATAAAAAGTTAGCAGCAAACACAGAAAAACAAATTTTCCAAAAAAAAAAAAAAAAAAAAAATGCAAAACGACGTCGTTTTGCACCAGGACGCACAATACAACGTGCGCTAGTCGTTTAGTAAAAATATCAAGTCTAGGACTATTTTAAACTTAATAGGTCCAAATGAAAAGATCAGGTCCAGGTAAAAAGTAAGGACTAATCAAATCTATCTTAGTTTATATATATATATATATATATATATATATATATATATATATATAGAGAGAGAGAGAGAGAGAGAGAGAGAGAGAGAGAGAGAGAGAGAGAGAGAGAGAGAGAGAAAGAGAGAGAGAGAGAGGAGATTATTTTTAAATACAAATCCCCCTTAAAATATAAACTCCCCTTAAAATACAAACTTCTCTTAAAATACAAATTGTATACATGTAAGTATGTTAATGTGTGCACGAACTAATCCAAGATATTGTTGGCAGTGTACACAATGTGCATGCAAGTATGTTAATGTGTGCACAAGCTTTGATGGATGGTTGTGATTTTTTCTTCCTACGCGTTGTGTGTGTATAAATATGTTAATGTGTGCACGAGCTTTGATGGATGATTGTGATTTTTCCTCCTACGCGCTGTGTGTATGTAAGTATGTTAATGTATGCACGCACTCAATTTTGTATTTTAAGGGGAGTTTGTACTTTAAAGGAGTTTGTATTTGAATGTAACCATATATATATATATATATATATATATATATATATATATATATATATATATATATATATATATATTGTTTCTCTTCTTTTTTTTTTTTTTAATCAATTCCATATATTATATTTGTATAGAGATAGATGTTAATGTGAGCCAGCAGGGCGGGCCAAGAGTTGACTCACTCGCCTTGCCCTCTTCAAGGATCACAGGCTTTGGCGGGCCAGCTCACTGTGTTTTTTTTTTTTTTTTTTTTTTTTTTTTTTTTTTTTTTGATATATAGATATCTTCTAAGTTTTTAAGTGTTGAGATTGAATAAAATTTAGTGTAAGAATATATTGAATATTTTTTTTTTATATATAAAATTTGATGTTTTGGGTTGGAAGTAATCTAACAAAATTTAGGTTTATAAAAATGACATTAATTGGATAAATTATCACTTAAATATAGTATTCTTATCTCTATTTATTTTTGCATAAATAAAATGATACTTTAGCGTTACTATAATGAAGCTATTGTATGTGAAAAATGAAACTAAAATTTAAAGTCATATAATAACATATATTGTCAAATGAATCTAAAGTATAATTAAAATAATACTTCAGCATTACTTTAATTAAACTAGTGTTGAAAAACTAAACAAAAATTAAAGCTCATGCAATAATGTATACTGCTAAATGAAACTGTAGTAAAATTAAAATGATACTTTAATATTGGTATAATGGAACTAGTGTGTAAAAAAACCAAAAAAAAAAAAAAAAAAAAAAACATAGCAATTTTGTCAAATAAAGTTGAAGTATAATTAGAATGATACATACTTTATAGTCCACACTGCTACGTGGACCATGGTCTATGATAAAATTTGCCGATCATGTGCGACCAGGTGATGATACAAGGCCTCCAATTCTTTAGGGTCAATTTAAAAAAATATATATTAAAAAAAATTTTACTGGTTTGTCCCTTGACAATCATACATGTATCAAATTTGGTCATTGATTATGAATATTTTCAAATTAGGTGCATGACTATGTAATTTGTATCACATTTGGTCCTTGATTATTAATATTTTCAAATTAGGTACATGACTACATAATTTGTATCACATTTGGTCCTGCCGTCCAATTTTCTAGCCAAGTTTCCAACAAACTATTGTCATAATATCAACGAAAAAATATAATATGTTCCAATTAAAAGAATACTTTTTGCCAATTATTGTCAGAAAAATTATTTTCTAATTGAAATTTCGACAATAGTTGGCCGAAAAATTGAACGGTAGGACCAAATCTGATACAAATTACAAAATCATGCACCTAATTTGAAAATGTTAATAGTCAAGGATCAAATGTTATACAAATTACATAGTTATACACCTAATTTGAAAATATTAATAGTTAATGATCAAATTTGATACATGTACAATAGTCAGAGGGCCAAAAGTGAAATTTTGTCTAAATTTTATATATATATATATATATATATATATATATATATATATATATATATATATATATATATATATATATATATATAAAGTCATTATGTTTTTATAATCTATAGATTGACCTAAATTGTAACTAAAAATAAAATTTTAGAAAGAACTATCATTGAAATTTTGGTATATAATTTTGTATATAAATATGCATGAAAAATGTCACTTTTAAATTAAATTTTGAATTGTATTTTTTTCTTTGTGAAATTTTTATACGTTATGTTTGAACAAAATTGTTTTATTACATTTTTATTTTTGTTATGAAATACAATAACTTGAAGTTCAAATAGATTTGAACTCAATTACCTCAATTAAAGATACCTTTTATACTTCCATTGTTATCTTTCAATGCTTTTTTAATAATATACTTTTTGCCTCTATAAATAACAATGAAATCGAGGGTTAGGAGGAGAATATCTATTTTTAATAGAGATACATGAGGTGTTTGGTAAATATCTGTTAGCAGATTGGATTAGTAGATTTGACTAGTTGATAGCATTAACCTATTGTAGAAAAGTGTTTGGTAAATTAGTTGTTAGCTGATAGCTGATTACATGCAAAAATAAATTTCTCAAAAAGCTAATCGAAAAAGTTATTTTGAGCAATTTTTTAAATTTTAGCATTTTTGAGCACTAAATTGTTACAAAAGCTAATTAATCAAAAACTCATATTGATTATTTAACCAAATCAAACAACTAATTATCATGAAATAAGTTAAAATTAATTAATAGGTTAACTATTTTATCAGGCTACAATGGTATGAAACCGGGATATTCTTACCATGCCCACTTTTTGGTACATCTTTAGAAATTAGAAATATAGAATTAAATGGAAAAAGTGATTGGGAAGACAACGACACGGAGAACAATTAATTTTAAAAAATTAATGATATGTCAAAAATGATAGATAGAGATATCAGTAGGGATGTTAGTGAGCAAAGTTTTTAGTAAATTACTTGTATTTGTGTTTAGTTATATTCATTTATTAAGGTAAATAAACATAAATGAATAAATGTTAGAGCTCGTTTAATAAATGAACAGAGTATGAACGTTAGTGGAATTATTTGATAAGAGCTTATGAACAAGCTAGCTTGTTAGTTTTGATTTAATAATATTTATGAACATGCTCGTTTAATAATTAATGTTTACAAATATACTCGTTTAGTGTTTTGTTTAATAATATTTACAACCATTCTCGTTTAGTGTCTGTTATTTAAGATTGTTAATGAACAAACTCATTTAAATACGATTTATTTTTATTTAGTTTTAATATAATATACTAATATACTACTTTATTTTAATATAGACTATTTCTGATTTATGAATAAATTATGATCATAAACATGAACATATGTTTGTTTATTTAAATTAAATTAAAGTTTGTGAGGCATGTGTCCAATGAGACTGCTACTCATACAATGGCTATGAGTGTTAATCTTCGTTATTTTGAGGAATACTCCACCAAGTTGTATTCGTGGTTTTTTCTCCAATTAATGAATTTTGTCTCTTTTAAAAAAAAAAAAAAATTAAGTGGTTCTACCATTTAGCTACATTGTTTGACTGCTATGTTTGTTTAAAATTAAGTGGTTCAACCAAACAGTCAGAAAATAATAGAAAATGACAGCTAAAAATAAAGAAAGACCAACATAGGCCAAACTGCCAAACAATGAAATATTTTAATAAAAAGTTTTGCTCTGTGGCTTGATCCAATTTTGACGTTAAACACATCAATTTTACCATAAATAATTTATTGTTCTATACAAACATTTCCCCAACACATGTAATGTGATACAACCAGCACTAGACAGACATCTACGTAAGTGATTCCGTCATAAGATCATACACTTGGGCAAGACAAAAGGCCAAATACAAGAAAGGTACCTTTTACTACTTCCAAGTTCCAATGTAGTATTGAGGAGTAATATTAGATTATTAGACATAGTCTTACTTTCTACTTTAATTTTTATTCTCTGTTGTTTATCTGGCCCATTATGAATCATTCAAGAAAATATGGGCCACATTTTCTTGATTTGAGCGAGCACGAATTTAATTCAATGGTTTAGTAGACAGTATTTAGAACATCTCATTAGAGGAGAAATGGGGCAGAATTTATTACTTTTGAGATCAAAATGTCATGGTGGCAGAGAGAGAATCAAGAGAGAGAAGGGGTGGGGAGCATCTGCAAATGTTGGGATATTCTTCTGCCCAAGAAAAAGAATTAATGATGGAGGAGAGAGAACCAATAGAGAAATGACATGCTTATTTTTTATATTTTTTTTATAAAATCAGTTTTGATTTTTTTTCCCTCCCCTCCCACATTATTCTCTTTCCTACTCACTCTTACATTCTCCCCCTAATATCTCCAACTGATAAGGATGCTATTAAAAAAAGATATCAAGATTTAAACATCTACGATAGTAGTGTGGAACAGATCCCTTATGCGCACCAACATTTGGCCCTACTAGCCATTGTGTCACTGTGATTTACATTTTTTTAAATATTCTGTCGGGTGGGATATGGCGCCTTTAGCGTTGGAAATTCAACATTTTGGGAGAAGCTTAATAGTTGTGATTTTTACTTAATTTTTGTCCGTCTAGAGAAGAGAAGATGAAAAAAAAAAGAAAAAATAAAACAACACAAGCTTTAAAAAACACGGAATCAGACGCCGTGGGCAATTTATATCCTACACCACGGCGTGCGTTGCACTATGCGCCCAGATGCAAAACGACGTCGTTTTAATTATTTTTTTTTTTTTTTGAAATTTCCTTCCCCAGTGAATGGCAGTAGTTTTTTCTTTAAAAAAAAAAAAAACCCGTTGTTCAAGAAGGTACATAATGTTATACTAGAATGTACATAATTATATAACAAAATATACATACTCTTTTTAAAAGATAATACACATAATCTAACATAATACATAATAAACATAAACTTATAATACACATCAACTCTTAACATAATACACACAAATTTTCTGATTCGGATGTACATAATTGTATAAAAAGAATGTACATAATTGTATAAAAAATACACATAACTGTATGAACCAATACACATAACGTTGTGAACAAATACACATAACGTTGTGAACAGATACACATAATCTCAGCAACTTTCTACCGCGCCTCCCAACACTACCCCAAAACGACGTCGTTTTGAGAGGCGCGCGGCGCACAATACTATGTGCGCCGTGGTGTAGGATATAACGATTGGACGCCGCGCAGGGTGCGTGCATTTGTTGGGCCACAAGAATGCACAAGTGGATTTGTGCGTATTTGTTTCCATTAAATGGGGTACACAAAAAAATTATATTTACATAATAAAAATCATGATAAAACCTCTAATCTCCTCACATTTGTTAAAAACCCAACCCAAATTTTTTAACTCTGCAAAATTAATAGGAATGCTCTAATCCTTTCTTTTCTTCTTTTTTCAATAAAATTAATACACATAACAAAAATTTTACTTCCTTGAAATCTAGTTATCATTTTTCTCACGTGAGCCACACATTGGCCAACATTCCGTTCCAACTTGAAACATCTTGCAGAACATGACTATCATTTCAAAATAAATAAGTATATAAAATATAATACGACGAAAAAATAATTTAAAATTTTGAAGATAATACGATGAAATCAGGACCAATAATGTAAATGTTGCTCAGAATATAATAACTAGTAATAAGATTAACAAAATCACTATTATTTAATGTGTGTGTATATATATATATATATATATATATATATATATATATATATATATATATATAGGTTCTGGTGCGGGTGGCAGCTCCAGATGCGGTTGTACGGGGAGAGGAGAGCCATTGATTTTGTTTAAATCAACGTTCAGGATTACCAAAATTTAAAAAAAAAACGTTGTGGCAATTTAATAATTTTTGCAACTAGGTCAAATTCAAGGTGCGTGAATTTTGTGCTTAAGGTGCGAGAGTTTTGTGCTTAAGGTGCGTAGGTTTTGTGCTTATGGTGCGTGGGTTTTGTGCTTAAGGTGCGTCATGTTTCTTCTTCTCGCACCATTCTTTATGAGTCACGGGTAGTTCAGACCCTCAAGAAGAACAAAACTTTTGAAATGAGGGGTGGTTCAGACCCTCAAGAAGAACAAAACTTTTGAAATGAGGGGTGGTTCAGACCCTCAAGAAGAACAAATTTTTTAATTGAGGGGTGGTTCAGACCCTCAAGAAGAACAAAACTTTTGAACTTAGGGGTGGTTCAGACCCTCAAGAACAAAACTTTTGAATAAAATTTTTGAACAAAACTTAATGGTCGTCATTTTAACACTTAAGGTGCGTTATTATAACAATTAAAGGTGCATTGTTCTAATACTTAAGGTGCATCATGTTTCTTCTTCGCGTACCATTCTCTGTGTCAGAGGTAATTCAGACCCTCAAAAAGAACAAAACTTTTGAACTGAGGGGTGGTTCAGACCCTCAAGAAGAACAAAACTTTTGAAGTGAGGGGTGGTTCAACCCTCAAGAACAAATGTAATACTTATATCAAAAAATGTAATACGTACTAAATCAGGAATAAAACGTTTATTACTTATATCGAAAAATGCAATACTTTTACATTTTGATATATAAATATTGTATTTTTCTATCAAAAGTATTATATTTTCTTTTATAACTGCAACATTACTTATAAAGGAAAATATAATACTTTTGATGAAAAAACAATACGTTTACATCAAAATATAAAAGCATTACATTTGTTCTCAAAAGTATTATATTTTCCCTTCTAAGTAACAAACACTTATTTATTTCCAATTTAGTATTACATTTGCTAATATAAATATTACATTTACATATTGATCTGACCCCATCCGACGCATCTCGTGAGACAATCTCATATAAGTATGACCCATTTTTATTCGTCCCTAGATCTATCCCGCATTAAAAAAACTATATATTTAATTTAGAAATTAAATACAAATTATATATTAACACCCCTTATGTTTCGCACCTTGGCTTGCTCAATTTTTTGTCGTTATACCCCTAAATTTAACATAAATAATGTATAACTTCATCGTCGCCGGGGTCAACACCATAGCAATGAAATAATTAAGCAGAAAGACAGTGGAGTTTTCAATTCTCTGATCTGTTCAAAGTTCGAGCCATTCACAGAGATTGAGATGGAGAACCATGAAAGGGGAAATCACAAGCAAGATGATGATCAATACAAGGTTCATTGCCTCATACTACCATATCCAGCCCAGGGCCACATAAACCCCATGCTTCAATTCTCCAAGCGATTAGAAGCCAAAGGAGTGAAGATCACCATAGCTATAACCAAGTTCTTCTTAACAACCCTGCAAGACCTCTCAAGCAGCCACCTCTCCATTGAAACCATCTCCGACGGCTTCGACGAGGGCGGCTCTTCACAGGCCCCGAACGGTCAGGTCTACATCGAAAAATTCCGAGAAGTCGGCTCCGAGACGTTGGCGCAAGTTATCCGTCGCCTTGGGGTTGGGGGGTGTCCGGTTAGCTGCGTCGTCTATGACGCCTTTCTGCCTTGGGTTGTGGACGTGGCGGCGGAGGAGGGGATCTCCGGCGCCGCTTTCTTTACTCAGTCGTGTGCGGTGGATGCGATTTACTATTACTGCCAACAGGGGCGGTTTAAAGTTCCTCTTGCCGGCGATGAAGTCGTTGAAATTCCGGGGTTGCCGTGTTTGGAGCCCAAAGACATGCCGTCTTTTATATATTCTCCTGAAGCATACCCCAAGGCCTTGGAAATGCTTATGAACCAATTCTGCAATGTTCAGAAGGCCGACTGGGTCCTGGTCAACACTTTTTACGAGCTCGAAAGCCAGGCAAGCTAAGCAAACCTTTAATTTTTTTTTTATTTTTTATTTTTCACTGTGTCAAAAGGCTATAGCTGGTAACAAATACATAATTTTATTTTTTATATAGTCAAATTTTTAGAGACAAAATACTGAACTTGACCCTTCAAGTCTCTACCTAACAATTTTCTAGTCACCTGGTGACGGGTGCTGGACTTACTCTTTGCTGGACTAAGTCCAATTAAATTCTTCCTGCACTTGCCAATAATGGTATTGGACTTGCTGTGGAGCCTCCGCCCAGCAAGTCATCTAGTGTTGGACTTTATCCTTTATCGAATACGTCCAACAATACCTCCAACACTTATCAACAATGGTGCTGGACCATAATTATTCCGTGGACCCGGGTCCACCTTGCAAGGTGGATCCGTGTCTAAAAATACACAATTTATCTACTGAATATTTACAATTTGAATTGTGAACGTTTAGTATGTAAATGGTAAACATTCAGTATATAAATTTTGTATTTTGACTCGTGTCCATGACATAATAATCGGTACTGGACTTGACCATTCAGACCTTCAATAAAATATCGCCTAATCACCTAGTGCTAGACTTAACCATTAACATCCTTTGCCCCAATTGCCCCAACAGGTAATTGATTGGATGAGGAAGTTATGGGTGGTTGGGGCAATTGGGCCAACTGTACCATCAAAGTATCTAGATAATCGATTGCCAGATGACAAAGAGTACGGTTTGAGCATGTTCAAACCGATGACCGAAGTTTGCATGAAATGGCTGGAAGACCAGCAGGATGGTTCAGTTGTTTATGTTTCGTTTGGAAGCATGGTGAAATTGCAAGAGGAGCAGATGGAGGAATTGGCGTGGGCTTTGAGGAGGAGCAACAGACCCTTCTTGTGGGTTGTAAGATCCGAGGAAGCTAACAAGCTTCCAAAGAATTTCAAAGAGGAGATAGAAGAGGAGACGAGAGGATTGGTGGTCTCGTGGTGCCCGCAGTTGGAAGTCTTGGCTCACAGTGCCGTGGGATGCTTTCTGACACATTGCGGATGGAACTCGACATTGGAAGCAATAAGTTTAGGGGTGCCGATGATAGCAATACCTCAATGGTCTGACCAAGCCACCAATTCGAAACTAGTGATGGACAAGTGGAAAACTGGGGTAAGGCCAAAGGCAGAAGAGAATGGTGTGGTGAAGAAAGAGGAGATTGAGGAGTGTATAGGGCGAGTGATGGAGGAAGAAGAGATGAGAGCCAATACTAGAAAATGGAAGCAAGTTTGCAGAGAGGCAATGGAGGAGGGTGGAACTTCCGACCGTGATATCGAGGACTTCATTTCTTGTTTGGCAGCCAAATCCATAACTAACTAAGACACATTTGACGCTGCACGAGCTTAGCTCACTAGTTCAGGAAGTAGTATTTGGGAGAAAAGATCAATATCTAAACCTTGGCATAGCAGTGTGGAGGTTATGTGCATTTCAATCAAATAAATTAAGATATTTCAATTGAGAGATGAATAAACTTGAACTTTATTTAAATAATTGTATTCCATGAGCCATGTTTGGTAGATGATTATTTAAAAGGCTTATTCAAATAAATTGATCAAGTACCATTTAACATGCATTCACATTAGGCTGGGATTATCTCATCCAATTTGCTATTGGCAAGATGATGTTAACAGGATTTGCAAATTTGCAAATCCTGTATAAAAGCTGTTGCTGCCTTTTTACTTTTTTTTTTTTTTTAGTTTTAAATATTTAAATGTAATTAATATAAACTAATAATGTTATTTAAATATATTGGTGCTCACTTTTGAAATTTGATTGGATTTGCAGGGATGTAGTGTGAATAGTAAATGATTTGTAAAGTGGGTGATGTGGAAGTGAAATCTATTTTTAATAGTGAGAGAAATTTACAGGGATAAGGATAACATTAACTAGACGAGTCCTATTTTACTATTTTAAAAAGAGGAAATCAACAATTTGGTTCTTCAATTGTTGACGAACTGTCAATGTAGTCCCTCAATCGCTTATTCATCGATTTGATCCCTGAAATCAATTATTTTTAGTCGATTTAACCCCTCCGGTCGTGTTCCGTCGTTTAGCTGGTGAGAGCTTCGATTAAGCGTGGGTATTTCGGTCTTTTCGTATCTTCACACCGGAGCTTCATTCCCTAAAGAATCTATCATCAACAATTTTATTTCTTTTGTTTTGTTTGGTTTGTTTGTTTGGTTTTGTTTTTGTTTTTGTTTTTTGTTTTTTTTTTTTTTTGAGAAAGAAGTAAAATGAATATGAATATATATATATATATATATATATATATCCAACCCTAAGGGCCTCCCACATCCTGGACAAAGCATTTGGGCCAAATGTCAGTGCGCATAAGGGATCTGCCAACTTTGGTCATAATTCTCACACTGCCATTGTTGATGTTCGAACCTTGATTTCTTCATCCAAATACCGCCACCTGAACCAGTGAGCTAAGCTTGTGCGGGCAAAAAAATTAGTTCTTTGATTATTTTTTATAAATTTTAAACTTAGTGTAATATTCAATTAACTATTACAAAAAAAATAAAAATAAAAAAAAATAAATAGTAAATAATTCCACTTAAGTTTCATTAATCAACACATAAATATAACCGAGGAATAGTAATAGTAATTATATAGATTTGAAGCAAGGTTTTTTTGTGTGAACACTATTATGTGTGGCAATTTATATCATGGACAAGGTCCACATATTATTATAGATCATGAATTCGAACAACGAATTACAGAATTCATATTTATAAGGTACAAAATTTCATATCACAAAATACAAAAAATTACAAAACAAGACATATAGCATAATGTTATGGACCCACCTGGATTGAAAAAGCGAAGTACAGAATTTATACTTGTAAACATAATTTCATACCACAAGACACAAAAAATCATAACACAAGACACATATACATATTATATATTTACTTATTTTTCAAATCTGAATTAGATATATAATTTGCGTTGACAGACACAAATTTTAACAAAACAGAAATTTCATAACATAAAACACAATTACTAATTTCTACGAAGTACATAATTTCTATTCATAAGTTACACAATCTCATAATGTGAGAGGCAAAGTCATACACAAATACATAAATTAGGATTCATAGTGCACTGGTCCATAGTATAACGATTGATTATGTCTTTACTAAACAAGTTGAGTTGGACAGAAAAGAGTAGGAATTTCCGACCACTTTTAAAGTGTGGTCGGAATTTAAGTAAAAATAGTCAAAACAATTTTTTCGTCCATTTAGCAGGTGGTCTCACTCCAACAAATTGTTCTTTCAGCAACATCTACTTAAATAGTCTTCGCACTTCGTCTTCACTCCATCAACACACGAACCCTAAAACCTCGTCCTCACTTCATCACTTCATCACTTCATCACTTCATCAACACACGAGCCCTAAACCCTCGTCCTCACTTCTTCACTTCATCAACACACGAGCCCTAAACTCTACCATCATCAACCCTCGTCCTCACTTCATCACAACCTAGTAGCCTACTCGTAGAATGAAGCAAAAGGAAGAAGACATTGCAAATCATAGCCTAATCGTAGAAAGCAGCAGAAGGAAGAAGACATTGCAACAGATTTTTTCCAGGTTCTCCTATTCTATATCCTCCTCTTTCTCTCTATATATGCATATATTTATGTTTGTATCTAATTTTTGATTAAGATTCATATTTTGTTTTTTCATTTTATAATTACATTTATTCAGAAGAATCAGTAAATAATTTCTATGAATTCCTATCCTTTTGCGCGAAATTTCAGTGAGCTGCCGATTTGTTTTTGAATTTTGAGTGTCAATCTAGCTAATTTGGTGGGAATTGTGTTTCTTCTATATAATCTATTCACTTGAAATTGCTTTTGGAGTTCCCTTACTTTGTTAACATGCCTTCCCTTTATTGACTGTGCACATTGATATTGTGAGTACCTTTTATAATAGACTTGATGCCTATACATCAATTACGAGTTAGAAAAAAGTTCTAATTTTGTACTATGATTCATGGTATGCTTAAATTAAATTATTCTCCTATGAATTGGTGATGTGTGGTTTGAAAGAAGTCACCATTGATATCATTTCAGAGAAGTAAGGAGAAAAGCATAAAAGTAAAAGCCACAAGCATAAGGATTCATCAGTGAGTTCTCTTTCTATTCCTATCTTTACAAAAGTTCAGCATTCTAAAACATGTTTATAGTTGAAATGAGCCTAAAATAAACTCCCTACTTGCTTTTCATTTTCTGTTTATCTTTGAACTAATTTTTTGGACCATAAACATATGATCAGTCCTATTGGATATAAATGCTAGACCCATCCCCTAATTTCAGTTTGATTGAAAATGAAATCTTGAATTGCCCTCCGGACACCTCCCGTCTCCTATTGCATCGAATAGGATTTATGTTTGTGACTATTGGTGTGCTAACACTATTGGTGGCCATTTATACAAAATCTAACCCTCAATGTTAATAAGTTTACATAAATAAAATGAAAGGTTTAGTTGTGTTTCAAACTCACATTTGGTATTGTATTTAGCTGCAATTTTCTGATTGATTTACATCAACATCATTTACATTGTGATGTACTTGGTTCAGATTAGGAGTATATTCTTCTAATTTTTAAATCATGAGTTATTCATAGTTTTAGAGATTTATGAATCTCTAATTACTTCCTGTGAGGGTCAATGGCATGCTGGTGATTTTGGAGTTCCAACTGCTTAAATTAGTAGTAGTTTCTTAAGTTCGAGTCCTTGTTTAAATGTCCTAGAATTGATCTTTTGAAGTATTGAGTCTAAAACCTTTATAATGTTCTTTTTGTATTGAGCCCTCTTCAGGGTATCTTTTTCAGGGTATTGCTGAAAACTTCTCTCTAGGATTCCTAGATTGTTTTCCCTGTACTTTTTCTGTTCACAAATTTCTGTTTTTGTCTGGATTTTTCACAACTGTAGGACAGTCCAAATTTTGCATTTAGCTCAAGAACTAGTTAGCTTTTGTTTATTTTGAATTTAAAATGTAAAGAAAATATATAGCAAAAGTTGCATTGGAAAAGGCTATACTCTAAATAATTTGGCATTCCTATTAATCTGTACCATACTTTGAGGACATAATTTTTGGGGTCTTGCTTTCATTTTGTTATTTATCTGACAGATTTCCATTCCCCCTTGGCAGGTTCATTGATAGGGAAAATGAACTTAGACAATCAAAACCACCCACTCCACAGCTACCACAAAGACCAACCATGGATCCCTGGACAAAGTCTCGACTCAGTGGTCATTTGTGTACACAATCACCTCTGCTATTATCATCAGGTTAATACCAGCAGTATCTCGGTACTCTCTAGACTTACATTCTTACAATTCTTGGATGTCTAACCTAATCTATACAAGAATTTCATATAGGACTGCAATTTTAGTTTTCTAGCCTTGTTACTCTCTGGACTTACATTCTTACAATTCTAGGCCATCTAATATATTTCCTTGAATATTTTTCTGGAGCATTTTCTCAGCAACTCACTATATTAGTAAGTGATTAGATGAACTACAGGTTAACATGCTTGCTCTACTAGAGTTTTGCTCTTTTTCTTCTTATTTTTTGTTCATTTCTGTTTTATTCTTCTCTATTATTTTATTATTCATTTGTGTTTGTTTATGTTTGTAGGAGTATATGATACATTGCAGAAGAAATATCTGAAAACACTCTTATTCTCTGTGTGTGAAGCAATAGATGGGCCCATATGATTGAGGAATATGCTTGTAAGATTTCAAGATATGTTTCATTCTATACTTTTCATTTTATATGCACATGTATATAATGTGTGTATTTGGTATAGATGCATGCTCATACATGAAGAATTGAACTGGTTTCTAACATACTTCCTTTTCTGTGTCAGGCCTTCCATAATTCTTATATACATGTGCCAATGTGGGTTCTATGTCTATAGCATCGCTGCCCTCCTTGTCTGGGAAACTCGAACGAAATATTTTGCAGTAATGATGTCTCATCATATAGTCACTGTCATACTGATTTCATACTCATACATTACAAGGTAAATTTCAAAACTCGGTGTTCTTTTTAGCCTCCTGCATTGAGGTATTTGATTGTTCATGAAGTTTATGGTCTCTTTTGATTGTTCATGACGTTTAACAATATCTATTATCAAAATTGTTATTTTATTCAGTAGTTAAATATGAGTCATTACTAATACAGGGTATATACTAACACTAATGCTTTTTTTTTTTCATTATCTAATGTTTGATATAAGTCAATTTCATCTTAGGCTCAAGATTTTTTTTTTTAAAAATCATATATGCAACATCAAACAGTGCATATGGTATTTATTAAATTATCATAATATCATATCATTGTATTCTCATGTATCTTATCTACCCCTAGATTTTTATTTTGTTTATTCATTTTTTAAATCATATATGCAGCCGGCGTGGTTTCGGCGACTGAGACGGGGCTCGAAGGTGAGTAGTTGCATGAATTTCATGTGAATTTCCCCCGAAGTTGTTTATTTGCGGTAATGCGGGCCTGCCGGGGTTGATTAGTTTGTTTTTTTGTTTGTTTGAAGTTTTAACTGTGAAATGCAGAGGCTTTGTGGCAGTTGTCGCACAGTGGTGGGCCCAAATCCTACCCCGAGCGTCCTAACGTGGCTGATTGTATCTATTACTTGGGGACTGGCTTGTGCGGCTATGGTGCTCGCTGTCGGTTCAACCAAGGCCTAATTGGGTTGATCTTAATGTTCACTTGGGGTTTAGTGTAGATCTGTTGATAATTGGGTTGATCTTAATGTTCAAAGAAGGTACTAAATTCTGTGTCGTTGTCTTAGTTCAATTTCACTTTCTTTCCCTTCTGGTTTCTAGATATTCATACTGCCTGTGTAAGTTTTGCAGTCAGGGGTTGTGCTAGATGAAGTTCGAAAAAAGATTTGAGTTGTCGACTCAAAGACACTTGCACTGATCTCATCAATTTTGACTAGCTTCATAATAATGCACATTTTCTTTACTACTGCCATGAACTTGACCATTTTCACCAGTAAAACTTGTTTGGCTTTATATTAGGGACTTGGGCTCACGAACACTATTGATAACTGCAACAACCCGGGTTCCACTTGAGCAAGTAGGGCATGGATTGACACCAACACCAATCGCGAAAACTAGAGAATGATCAACACTCAGCGGGGCGTTTGCAGGGTAGAGTCTCGAATTCAAGCTTCTGAGGGAGTCCGTGAAAGAAATTGTCACTGGCGTGGTGTCCGCGAAAGTAATGCCTAGTTGGAATTGTATTATTACTTCATTGTAATTACATTTGGAATAAATATGGCATCATTTTTTGACCACATAGTAAATACTAGTTGTAGGTTTACAGTTTTGTAAATATTAATATGATATAAGTATAACCACATAGTAATCTTCCATCAATTTGATATGCTAGAAATTAAAGTTCTAAAATTTGACATGGGATGGGTCAATGTGATCAATAGATATTTATGCAGATGGTATACTTATTCCAAATTAGGCAAGACAGGTTGGTGATAGACTTCTGGAATGATATATTATTCTTCTTACCAGGAAAATAATGGGATAAGACTTCTGTAATGTTTGTTCTCATGCTATGTAGTTAAGTCCCCCATTTAATGCATTGGCAGGCAAAAGAGGCTGGTAGCACTTGATTTTGTATTGGTGCTGCATGCAGGGATACTATAGGAAGGAAAACCAATTTAATATAATTTTCTGCCTGTGAAGTTGAAACTGATGCTACAATTGGTTCTCTGGCATTAATTCTTCAAAGGAGAATTGATTTTTCCAATCTCATGATTGTATGTGGGACTTTGAAGAACTTTTCAAAGAGCACTTCAGGAGGCGCGGTTATTACATTCTCAAAGCATGTGATGCCTATATTGAGAAATTTGCTCCCTTGGATGAGGTGCGTATGAACTTTTATGATGTATTTTAAACTTGTTTATTCCATCATATGACTCAATATCAATAATTGACAACTTTTCTTATTATTTATTCATTTTTTTGACAGCATTATTATTTGTACATTTATGTAAGCGAGTTGTCATTACCAATAGGACAACTTTAATTACAGCAAATACAAACTCATCACTTTTGTAAGTTTTCACTATTGAAGAGGCCAAAGGGAGCTCCATACATCAACCAAGGTGTGGGATGCACGGAAATTATATTGCTGATAATAGGCATGGAGATGATGAAGGTAAATTACATTCCCATGGACTTAAAGGATTGCTTTCTTTTTCCTGTTTTATCTCTTGAAATTCTCTTATCTCTATTTTGTCCAATCACTACATCTTGAACACAAGCAGGATTTTGTTCATGGAGCATGTATGAAATAGAAGGTTTTTGTGAAAGATCTTTTGAAATTACAGTGTCTGACATGTATCAGGTATTAGTGTTTCTTACAGTACTAAAAAATTTGGAATTTCATTACATTGTACTCAGTTGACATTGACCAATCTGGCTATTCACTTAGTCTTATAATTACAGAGTAGTTTTTGTTTTCTTTTTGAAATGAGGTTGGCTTAAGTGTTGACATCCCCTCTTATATATGGTTGTGTAATTTTCTATTTGAGATTCCCATGCGTATTAACCTATTAGATTTTTGGTTTAGAAGTATTATTTTTGTTTTATTTTGTCATGGACTCTCATAGATGGAAAGCAACATTCATCCTCTCGGGGTGCTGAAATTTGTATAATTGTAACAGGTCAAATTCATTTGATATTTGTAGAATTTTATATTTTATTTTTTTGGTTAGTAAATCTTTTATATTTTATTTTTTTGGTAATTGAATTTTTTTATTTTTTCTTTGTAAATTTTACCGACCACTAGTGGATGGTAATTCCGACCAATTACCGACCACCAATGGTAGGAAATATGCTCTCTTTATCCGACAACTAGTAGTTCCGACGTCCTCAAAATGAAGCCGGTATTTCCGACCACCTTGAGTAGTTGTCGATAACAGCTAGGGCTTTTTTTCGAATCCATGAAATGGTCGGAAAATTGGTCGGAAACTGCATTTTCAACCGGAAATCTCCCTTTTCCGACCACTTTTTGGTGGTCGGAAAAATACAGATTTCCAGCCGTGTTGGACGAAAAAAAAAAAAAAAAAAATACTTTTTTCGACCATTTTTGTGAGTGGTCGAAAAAGTGGTCAGAAATTTGACAAATTCCAGCAGTGAAATGCACTAGCAATAAATGCCCCAATATGTTTGGTGTATTATATAACAGCAAGAAATAATTGAGCAGGAAGACAGTGGGGTTTTCTCTGTTCTATGTTCCGTCCATTTACAGAGACTAAGATGGAGAACCATGAAAGGGGGAATCACAAGAATGATAATGAATACAAGGTGGTTCACTGCCTCATATTGCCATATCCAATCCAGGGCCACATAAACCCCATGCTTCAATTCTCCAAGCGATTAGAAGCCAAAGGAGTGAAGATCACCATAGCTGTAACCAAGTTCTTGTTAACAACCCTGCAGGACCTCTCAACCACCCACCTCTCCATTGAAACCTTCTCCGACGGCTTCGACGAGGGCGCCTCTCCTCAAACCCGAAGAACTCAGGCTTACATCGATAAATTCCGCCAAGTTGGTTCCCAGACGTTGGCGCAACTTCTCCGTCGCCTCCGTGTTGGGCGTTTTCCGGTCAGCTGGGTCGTCTATGACGCCTTTCTTCCCTGGGCTGTGGACGTGGCGGTCGAGGAGGGAGTTTCCAGTGCCTGTTTCTTTACGCAGTCGTGTGCGGTGGATGCGATTTACTATTACGCACAACAGGGGCGGCTAAAACTTCCTCTTGCCGAGAATGAAGTGGTTGAAATTCCGGGGTTGCCATGTTTGGAGCCCAAAGACATGCCGTCTTTTATATATTCTCCTGAATTATACCCCTTCGTCTTGGATAAGCTAGTGGGCCAATTCTGCAATGTTGAGAAGGCCGACTGGATCCTCATAAACACTTTTTACGAGCTCGAGCGCGAGGCAAGCAATCCTTTGTTTTTTCATTTTAATTGTTAGATTAAGGCTTGCTTAGAAAATTGCTGTTAGGTAATAGCTATTAGTCGTGATTGGGTTAATTAAGGTATAACTAGTTGATAATATTACTTGTTTGATAAATTAGTGATTAGCTGATAACTGTTTGGTATAATTTATTTTCTCAAAAAGTTAATTAAAAAAGTTGCTTTGAACAGCTTTTTGAATTTTAGCATTTTTGAGTTACATAAATTTAATTAACCAAACACTTGGATTTATTTTTTAACAAAGTCAAACAATTAATAATGGTCAAATAAGTCAAAATTAACTGATAAGCTAACTATTTTACCAAACAGGGCCTAAGTGCTTACTGTTGGGCCGAGGCCAGTATAGGGTCAAATCCAGCAAATTAATGGTTAGAAAATTGTTGGATGGAAGTGGGTGAAGGTTAAGTCTCGCACCTCCTCTAGAAAATGTGGTTGTATATAAAGAAATAAAATTGAGCCTTTAGTGTGAGTTATGACTTATGACTAGTAATAAGCACTTAAAACTGACAGGTGCTGAAAGGGAGAGTTGTTGAGCTGAGGGCAGAGGCCAAGTTTAGCACTCAGCCTTTTAAAATCTGGCTATATAAAAAAAAATAGAAATTGTGCATTCACTGTGAACTATAACTTTTGACGAAGTGTAAGCACTCGATCTAAATACTTATTAATATGCAAAAAAGTTATAACTCATAGCGAAGGTGAAACTGTGCTGGACTTGGTCCTTCACAGATTTTTGCCAAATAATTCCTTCACCACCCGCCAACACTATTGTTAGACTTCACCCTTTAGGCCCCCGCCCGACAATTTGTTCTTAGTTACATGGTGCTAGCTAGTATTGGCCCAACATTAATTAAATTCATTTATACTCCCTCCGTCCCATTTTATGTGTCTAGTTCGGTTAACGAGACTTGACTGAAGTTATTTTTAATTCATTTTTTCATAAATGTTAAGTTTATTATTAATATACAAAATTTATATATTTAGAAACTACACTAAAAGTACTATTAAACACAAAAAAAAAAAATCAAATTTAAAAACAAGTAATAATAATAATAATAATAATAAAATAAAAAAAAAGTTGATTTGACCAATGAATAGTAAATAGGACAGATAAAATGGGACAGAGGGAGTAACTATTTTGACTAGGCATAGACGATCAGATTGGTCGTCACAGTACTGTTTTATTAAATCAAATTGATTGTACAGGTAATTGATTGGATGAGAAAGTTATGGGTAGTGGGGGCAATTGGGCCAACTATACCCTCAAGGTACCTAGACAATCAATTGCCAGATGACAAAGAGTACGGTTTGAGCATGTTCAAACCAATGACGGAAGTTTGCATGAAATGGCTGGATGACCGGCAAGATGGTTCAGTTGTTTACGTTTCGTTTGGAAGCCTGGCGAAATTGCAAGAGGAGCAGATGGAGGAATTGGCGTGGGCTTTGAGGAGGATCAACAGACCCTTCTTATGGGTAGTTAGATCCGAGGAAGCGAATAAGCTTCCTAAGAATTTTGCGGAGGAGATAGAGGAGGAGAGGAGAGGATTGACGGTGTCGTGGTGCCCGCAGTTGCAAGTCTTGACTCACCGCGCTGTGGGATGTTTTCTGACGCATGGCGGGTGGAATTCGATATTGGAAGCAATAAGTTTAGGGGTTCCAATGATAGCAATACCTCAATGGTCGGACCAACCCACCAACTCGAAACTCGTGATGGACAAGTGGAAAATTGGGGTCAAGGCAAAGGCAGAGGAGAATGGTGTGGTGAAGAGAGAGGAGATTGAGGAGTGTATAGGGCGAGTGATGGAGGGAGAAGAGATGAGAGCAAATGCAAGAAAATGGAAGCAAGTTTGCAGAGAGGCAATGGAGGAGGGTGGCACTTCTGACCGTGATATCCAGGACTTCATTTCTTGTTTGACAGTCAAATCCATGACTAAGTAAGACACATTTAACGAGGCAAGATTTATCCAATGTATTTTTCAGGTAGGAGTTACGAGTTTTCTAATAAAATAAATTAAGACACAGTCATGTTTGATAGATGAATATTTACAATGCTTATTCAAATGAATTGATCAACTATTTAACATGCATTCACATTAACTAGATGAGTGGTATTTTACTATTTTAAAAAGTTAGTATTTGTTGTTTCAAAAAATGAAAGTTAGTATTTGTACTTTAAAAATATATATGGAGTAATTCTTTTCTGCATGCGACCTTGGTTGATCAAGTGAAAATAAGAAAAAGGGGTCATCCATTAAAAATTAAAAAAAAAAAAAAAAACTTTCAGCAACTTTTTTTTTAAAGAAAGAAGTACAATGAAAATATATATACTCCATCTGCTATATTTTACATTTATCCTCTATTATTCATGAATCCATTCAATTCATTTTTTTTTTAAACACTCATGATTCTTTACAATATAATATTTGTTTTATATATTTTTAATCTTTTTAAGAACATCACCATCAGAAGTGAATACCCAGTTATTAGAAACAGGCCCAGCCTTGGGCAAGGGCGGCAGGCTGGGCCCTTGCCCAAGGCCCCATGCTTGGAAGGGGCCCCTACTATACCCTATACCATTACTCTTATATATACTAAAGAAATGCAATATAATGATTGAGTATACATTTGAGTTATTGGTTTTTGAGTTGGTTGAGTTGGTAAAGCTTAGTGTTTTAATACTCATGTTGAGGGATCGAATCCTCAATATGTAATTTTACATAAAATTTCCTCCTCTACTATTTAGTATATGAATTTAAGAATTTTAATACACTAAGATTTGAGTTGGTTGAGTTGGTAGGACTTGTAATTTTTGTGTTCATGGTTAAGGGATCAAATCCCTTTATATATCATTTTCCTATAATTTATTTATTTCTATTTCTAATTTGTATTTTTCTAAATTTAATTTGTAACTTTGTGATTTTGTTACCTTTCTATAATTATAGTGAGATTTATAATATAGATTGATTTGTAATACATATCAAATTTTGAATCTATTTCTATTCGAGTAATTTACTACTTATATTTAGAACTAGTTTTTTACGCGCATTGCGCGATTGGGATAATGCCCAATGTTTTTTTTTTTTTTTTAAATAAGTACTTTAAAGTATATTAAGACAGGATTATATTGAAATTGTTCATGCATAGATAATTGAAGGTTGAATTTGCTTATTTAAATAGGTAATTCTTCTCCCAAAGGTTGAGTCCTCAACCCCAAGGGCCCCCCACACTCCGGCCCGACAGAGCATTGTGGGAAGTTGTAAATCACGGTGACTCAATGGTTCAGTAGACAGGGCCAAATGCTGATACGCACAAGGAATCTGCCCACTTTGGACATAATTCTCACACTGCCGCCGCCGAGGTTCAAACGTTGGTCTCTTCTCCTAAATACTACCCACTAAACCATTGAGCTAAGCCCGTGCAGGTTAAATAGGTAATTCTCAGTTTACAAATGCAAGATAATATAATCAAGATTGATTATAATTGTCAATAAAATAATTGTATAAGTATAGTTGAAACCAAATACGGGACATAAGGGAGAAGACATAAAAATTAGGGCATAAAATATTAAATATATACTAATATTGTTTGAGGAGATTCCGACATTAGGATTTGTGGTTAAGTTCTATTAATACTTTAATATTAGAATTAGATTAATGGTGTAGTTATAATTCTATATTAGACTTTAATATTAGAATTAGACTAACGGTGAATTAACGGAAAAGTTAAATGGATAATCATATAATTAAAGATAAATTAGAAAATCTTAAAAGAAAAAAATTATAACCTGAACAATATGAACCATTCATTTGATTTAATAATTTGGCGGTCATTTTTTTCTACCCAATGTTAATAATTAAATAAATTCGCTGGTCAAATCCGCTAGTATAATCCGCTAACTGCTGATTGTCAAACAAGGACATTGCGAGGTAGTTCTCACTTCAATTTGTTGTGTGATTTGAATACTCTCTTTGTCACAAAATCTCTCAAAGTAGTTAATATGGTTGACTTTATTAATTATATTTTTTTTAATTTTTTCATGGTATTAATAAAATACTTGGTAAATAAATATATAGCATTATTTTGTATTATAACTTTGATATTTAATTAGAAAAACAGTGCACAAAAAACATAATAGATAATGTAGTCAATATAATCAATTGATGAATTTGAATGTAAAAATTTTTACATTTGAGAAAAATAAAGACAATTTAACTAATGAAAATATTTCTTTTAATTAATTTATTGATAATTAATAATTTTTTTCACTGAATAAAGACATTGTAAGGACAATGTAGCGAATATAATCAATTAATAAATTTGAATATAAAGAATTTTTATATTGAAGAAAAATAAAGACAATATAACTAATAAAATTATTTCTCTTATTTAATTTATTGATAATGAATAGTTTTTTTTTTTGAATAAAGGCATTGTGGACACATAATTCTAAATTAAAGAAATGCATATGTATTATTTTTTGTTGTAACTACTAAATTATTATTTATATAATTTAATAAGAGTAAAATAGAGTACTAATTATGCCAACTTTGATTGGGATGAGGTTCGAACCTAAGACTTTTTTTTTTTTTTTTTTTTTATTGAAATCAATGAGTAAGTTAACGGTGAACTAACGGCAATTCTTAAAATTTTAACGGAATTAGTAACGGTGTGTGAGTATTTTAGGAAATTTAGTGTAAAATTTAAATCTGATCAATCTTTTAATCAATCTGAGCCATTCATTTGATTAAAATCTGTGACCGCCATTTTTTCTACCAATTATAGGCCTAACTCTCTTGGGCTCTTATTAGTATAGTAGATATTTGTTGTTTTGTGAACTTTATAATGAGTTATGTATATGTAATATATTTTGTGATTTAGTTATGAAAAATATTTTAAAAGATATATATTAATTTCGTATAGGGCCCATTTTTGTTGTTATGCCCCGGGTCTAAAGAATGATAGGACCGGGCCTGATTAGTAACACTAATATGCATAGCAACTGATGGGAGGCACATGTTTTAATAAAAAGAATTTCCATGCAAAGATTGGGTTAGTGGCAAAAAAAAAAAAAAAAAAAAAAAAAAAAACAAAACAAAACAAAACAAAAAAACAAAAAACAAAACAAAAAAAAAAAACGCAGGCGCGGTAGGCCCAATTCGCGCCCGCTGGGATGCGTCAAAGTAGTCGCCAGCTGGCGGCCACTCTGACTTTAATACCACCTTTTGTTTTTGTTCTTTTGTTGTTGCAGAATTCTTTTTTAACCTCCCTCTCATATTTTCTTTCCTAATCACTCTTACAAAAATTCCTTTAAAAATTGCATCGGAGTTAAAGTGATAAGGGTGCTCTAAATCCAGAGAATGAATGTCCCACAACCTCAGTTCGATCCAATGATTAGTACTGTCAAAGCGGACTGGCTAGCCCGATTAGACCTGCCCCACCGTGAGCCTAATTTTGTACGGGCTTTTGCAGGCCGGCTCGCGGGCTAAGGTTCATGACCTTGAAAACCGCAAATTATGCTGTGCAACCGAATGCACCTTGCAAGGTGCATACAGTTGCAAAACGACGCCGTTTTGGTTAAAAAAACGCGCGTCCCACTTAAAGAATAAATCAGGTTCGATTCCTGGCAATAGCATTTTTATATATCCAGAAATTCATAAGTATATATCCACAAATTCATAACTATATATCCACAGTGAATGAATGAAGTAAAAATCCACAATGAATGAATGAATGAAGTAAAAATCCACAATGAATGAACTAAATATCCACAATGAATGAACTAAATATCCACAATGATTGAACTAAATATTCACAATGAATGAACTAAATATCCATAAATTCATAACTATATATCCGGAAATTTATAACTATATATCCATAAATTCATAACTATATATCCACAGTGAATGAATGAAGTAAATATCTACAATTAATGAACTAAATATCCACAATGAATGAACTAAATATCCATAAATTCATAACTATATATCCACAAATTTATAACTATATATCCAGAAATTCATAACTATAGCTATTGCCGAGAATCGAACCTGAATTTTTTTTTTTTAAAGTGGGACACGCGTTTTTAATCAAAACGACATCGTTTTGCATCATATGCACCATGCGCATGGTACATTCGGTTGCACAGCATAACTATTGCTTGAAAACCAAGCAAGATGGTTAGGTATTATAAACTAATGATAGGGGCTAACTACGCACTTAGGTATTATAAACTAATGATAGGGGCTAACTACGCACTAATTACATTAGTTTAATGAATTAATTTAATTATCTTCTTGGAAAGCGAAAATACTGATGACACATAGGGCCCGTTTATGCTAGCCTGATTTTAAATATTCCTCTAAGTACACGGAGACTCCAAGATCGTTGGATATGGCAATGGGATGACAAGGGCGCTTATACGGTGAAATCATGCTATAGGCATCTAACTACTGTGATGGGGGATGATCAGCCGTGGGGAAAAATATGGGGTTTGCATATACCTCTCAAGGTGAAGAGTTTTTGTTGGCAGTTAGCTTCAATGTATCTTCCTACTCTTGATATATTAAGCTCTAAACATATTGCATGCCTGTTGGACTGTCATATGTGCAGGAATGTGGCCGAATCAGCCTTGCATTTGTTCGTTCACTGTACTGTGACGACAAGAATTTGGAATAATCTGGGAATGGCTCATATCTCGGCTTTTAATGGTAATAATGTTCGTGAATGATTTTTTTGGGCTCTAAGTTTATTGAATGACACTGCTTTGCCTAATTTTGCTATGGTTTGCTGGGGACTTTGGTGTAGTAGGAATGATAGGGTATGGAATGACCTTGGTTTTGATTCTAACACGGTGATACACAGAACACTGATGTTCCTGGAGAACTGGCGGAACGCGAATGAGGCTACATCCATAACCAACGCTGATGCGCCCCATCCTACACGCTGGACTAAGCCTGCGTTGGGGAGGATTAAGCTGAACACAGATGCAGCAATTTGCCAAGGCTCTAACGTCATGGGTCTAGGTTGGGTGTTGCGTGATGATGAGGGGAAGTTTCTAGCTACCAAGAACACAATACTGCCCGGGAATTACTTGGTGAAGGAGTCTGAAGCTATGTCTATTAGAGAGGCTCTGGGTTGGTTAATAAGTACTGGTATGGGGAGTGTGGATGTAGAAATATAATGGACTCACAAGTCGTGTATAATGCTCTCCGTTCGTCTTCTTTTAATTATGCGTTTGGTCGTTTGATTGATGATGTAAGAGATTTAGCATCCGCAATTGGGGATGTTGAATTTCATTTTGTTAAGCGGTCTGCGAACTGTCTTGCCCATGCTGTTGCACGGGAGGCTTTTTCAGTGACAGGCTGTGGGGGCTGGATCGACTTTGCTCTGTCGTTCCTTGTAAACATTCTTGAGCATGATTTAATGGATTAATCCCTTTTCTTAAAAAAAAAAAACAAAAATAAAAAAAAAAACAAAAAACATGTTTACTAGCACAGTTTTCCATTTCGAAAACTGAAAGTAATTTTTCAATTTTCTAGAAAACTGTAACACTCTTAGAAACCTTAAGAAAGAAAACTACGCACCTTAATCACATAGTACAAAAACAACTCACCTTTAAGTACAAAAATCACGCACCTTAAGAAGGAAAACTACGCATCTTAAGAAAGAAAACTACGCGCCTTAATCACAGCACAAAAACAACTCACCTTAAGCACAAAAACCACGCACCTTAAGAAAGAAAATCACGCACCTTAAATTTGACTTAGATGAAAAAATTATCAAATTTTTCAGTGTTTTTTTTTTTTTTTTTTGCTAATCTTGTATGTTGATTTAGGCCAGATCAATGGCTCAGATTTAACCGCACAATCGCACGAGACACATCCAACCGCACGTGAACTGAATTATATATATATATATATATATATATATATATATATATATATATATATATATATATATATATAATAAAATTGTTGGAATGCGGATAGTCTAATAACTAACTATCATGGGTACTTGGTAATTTTTTACCCACCTTATTAGATTGGTAAAAGGAATATTCAAGTTTGTTTTAAAAAAATATTGAAAAATATTTTGAGAAGGGGAAATTTTAACATTTTCTTTATCACATTTCTTTGGACTCAGGTGGATGGAAATCCAAAATTAATGTTGAAAAAAATTTAAAAGGAATCTACCCACTAAAACCTGGCAATTTATATCATGCACCAGGACGCATATTGCATTGTGCGCCCAGGTACAAAACGACATTGGTTTATTGTTAACTTGCTAAAAAAAATCATGTTTTAAAAATGTACATAATTGTATAGGAGAATGTACATAAACTTTTAACTGTTAAAAAAAATCGCGTTATATAAATGTACATAATTGTATAAAATAATATACATAATTGTATACCAGAATGTATATAATTATATAACATAATACACATACACTTTGTCGCGTCAACTCTCCACACAACTTATCAAAATGACGTCGTTTTGGGAGGCGCGGGACGCACAGTACTATGTACACCGTGGTGCAGGGTATAACGTACGGGTGCTAAAACCTAAGTGATGGATGGGGTACTTGGACTCGAGTGATTGTTCCTAGAGTAGTTGGTCAATCAATTTTGAACAAAGTGTTCAACATCAAACCCTCAGATGAGTCAATGAAGTAGGCTCTTCAGCACAAGTCTCTAGGGACAAGTCTCTAAGGGATAAGGGTAAACAGTCACTCATGCCTATTTATTAGTTAAATACAAATTACAGTATATATTATCATACCGGGTGAAATTTTTTAATAAAGAGTTCTAATTTTCACCGTGGCTTGATCCATTTTGTCGTTATACACAAATTTCACCACAAATAATTTATTAAATCTACAACTTCAACATCTCAGAGGTCAGCACCGTACCGCACTCAAGTATATGGTGTAATATTTAACAGCATTACAGCAAGAAATAATTGAGCAGGAAAATAGTGGGGTTTTCTCTGTTCTATGCTCCGTCCATTTACAGAGATTGAGATGGAGAACCATGAAAGGGGAAATCAAAAGCATGATGAGGAAGATAATGATAATCAATACAAGGTGGTTCACTGCCTCATATTGCCATATCCAGCCCAGGGCCACATAAACCCCATGCTTCAATTCTCCAAGCGATTAGAAGCCAAAGGAGTGAAGATCACCATAGCTGTAACCAAGTTCTTGTTAGCAACCCTGCAGGACCTCTCAAGCACCCACCTCTCCATTGAAACCATCTCCGACGGCTTCGACGAGGGCGTCCCTTCTCATACCCGGAGCAGTCAAGCTTACATCGATAAATTCCGACAAGTCGGCTCCGAGACGTTGGCGCAAGTTCTCCGTCGCCTCCGTGTTGGGCGGTTTCCGGTCAGCTGCGTCGTCTATGACGCGTTTTTGCCATGGGTTTTGGACGTGGCGGTCGAGGAGGGAGTTTCCGGTGGCTGTTTCTTTACGCAGTCGTGTGCGGTGGATGCGATTTACTATTACACACAGCAGGGGCGGCTAAAACTTCCTCTTGCCGACGATGAAGTGGTTGAAATTCCGGGGTTGCCATGTTTGGAGCCCAAAGACATGCCGTCTTTTATATATTCTCCTGAATCATACCCCTTCGTCTTGGATTTGCTAGTGGACCAATTCTGCAATGTTGAGAAGGCCGACTGGATCCTCATCAACACTTTTTACGAGCTGGAGCGCGAGGCAAGCAACCAATCCTTTGTTTTTTCATTTTAATTAATTGTTAGATTAAGTGCATGCTTACTGTTGACGGAGGTTAGCGACTTAGCGTAGTGCCAAGTCCAACAAATTAATGGTTAGGTAATTGTTGGGCGTAGGCGGGCGAAGAGTTACACCTGTCTCTAAAAATGTGACAGTATATAAGAAAATAAAATTATGCATTAGTATGAGTTATGACTAGTAGTGGTAAGCATATAAAACTGACATGAGAGGGAGAATTGTTGGGCGGAGTGCGGAAGGTGGAGGCCAAGTTTAGTATCCTATTTTTTAAAATTGTGACAGGTATATAAAAATATGAAATTGTGTCTTTAGTGTGAACTATGACTAGTGGTAAGCACTTAAAACTAACAGGTGCTGAGAGGGAGAGTTGTTGGGCGGGAGGCGCAGGGCGAAGGAAGTTTAGCACCCTGTTTTTCAAAAATATGGCGGTATATAAAAAAATAAAGTTAACTTCACTGTGAGGTATAACTTTTTGGCAAAGTGTAAGCTCTCGATCTAAATACTTATAAGCAAAAAAAATTATAGCTCAGCAAAGGTGAAACTGTGCTGGACTTGCCCCTTCACTAGTTTTTGCCAAATAATTCTCTCACCACCTGCGAGTTGAATTGCTAGACTTCACCCTTTAGGCCTCCACCCAACAATCTAACAATATTGTTTTGTTTAAATCAATTTGAGTGCACAGGTAATTGATTGGATGCGGAAGTTATGGGTGGTTGGGGCAATTGGGCCAACTATACCATCAAAGTACCTAGACAATCGATTGCCAGATGACAAAGAGTACGGTTTGAGCGTGTTCAAACCGATGACAGAAGTTTGCATGAAATGGCTGGACGACCGACAAGATGGTTCAGTTGTTTATGTTTCGTTTGGAAGCATGGTGGGATTGCAAGAAGAGCAAATGGAGGAATTGGCGTGGGCTCTTAGGAGGAGCAACAGACCCTTCTTGTGGGTAGTTAGATCCGAGGAAGCTAATAAGCTTCCTAAGAATTTCGCGGAGGAGATAGAGGAGGAGAAGAGAGGATTGGTGGTGTCGTGGTGCCCGCAATTGCAAGTCTTGACTCACTACGCGGTGGGATGTTTTCTGACGCATTGCGGGTGGAACTCGACATTGGAAGCAATAAGTTTAGGGGTTCCAATGATAGCAATGCCTCAATGGTCGGACCAAACCACTAATTCGAAACTCGTGATGGACAAGTGGAAAACTGGGGTTAAGGCAAAGGCTGAGGAGAATGGTGTGGTGAAGAGGGAGGAGATTGAGGAGTGTATGAGGCGAGTGATGGAGGATGAAGAGATGAGAGCAAATACCAAAAAATGGAAGCAAATTTGCAGAGAGGCGGTGGAGGAAGGTGGCACTTCTGACCGTGATATTCAAGACTTTGTTTCTTCTTTGGCAGCCAAATCCATGACGGAATAATCTCACCGATTGAGATATGTAAAACAGTCTCACAGGAAATCGGTCATTTAAATAATTGCACTCTATGAGTCATGTTTGATATGTGAATATTTAAGATGCTTATTCAAATGAATTTATCAACCATTTAACATGCATTCACATTAACAAGATGAGTGTTTATTTTACCCGCACAAGCTTAGCTCAATTGTTCGGTAGGTGGTATTTTAGGGATTATGTCTAAAGTGGAAAGATACCTTGTGCACACTTACATTTAGCCCTGTATGCTGAGCCATTGAGTCACGATGATTTACATCTTCCTAAATGCTCTGTCGAGTCGGGGTTGAGGATTCAACGTAACCTTTTGGGAGAAGATAAGTGCTATTCTTACTATTTTAAAAAATATTATGCATACTTTAAAAGTATATAATTCTATTATGCTGATGACCTAGTGAATAGGGATGGCAACGGGGCGGGGAGTATACTCCCCGTCCCTGTCCCCGAAACTCCGACCCCGTTCCCGTCCCCGTCCCCATCCCCGGCGGGAAATTGGAAATAGTCCCCATCACCGCGGAGAATTTGGCGGGACCGGGAATCCCCGTCACCAGTCAATTCTTAGTCAAAAAAATTAAATTAGTATAATTTTTAATTTTAAAAACTAAAAACCTATATTATAATTTTAAAAAATTAATATATATATATATATATATATATATATATATATATATATATATATATATATATATATGTACACACATTAAGTGTGTGGTCCAAGAATCTTTTGGTCTAGTTGCACCAAGTTGCTCTCTTATATGGGAGGTTGTGGGTTCGAGCCTCAGTAAAAGTGGTATTGACTCTTTGTGCTTCAGTATGTTGAGAAAGTAGTTATGAGATACTCTATAGTAACAGAGTCGTAGTCTTCAAAATACATAAATGGACATATATGATTGGTTGTTTAATTGGAAGGAATTAAAATTACTTTCCTACCTCATTCTTTAAATATAAAATTACATTATTTATTTAAACGGAATTGCAATTCTCTCATTTCATGGAATTGAAAATCCTACCCCCCCCCCCCCCCTCCCCCCGAGAATTGCAATTCCAAGATAAGAAAAAAGTATTGTATGGACAATTCTACCCCTCCCCTTTATGAAAAAGGGAGTTGTTGTACGTTGTTGTTATGGCATTTTGCATTTTTGGGTCTAGCCTCCTTCCTTCGATCGAAATACGAATGAGATCAAAAAAGTCATGTCCATATTCAACAAGCAACGATTTCAAGCTAGCCGAGTAGGCGGGTTAGTGAGGGCGGAAAAAAATTAAAACTGAAAATATTTTCTAGAGATATATATTTCTTAGAAGAACATATAAGATATCTTGACATAGCGGCGTTTTGATACCACCGGAAACTATATATATATATATATATATATATATATATATATATATATATATATATATATATATATATATATGACAAGGAATCCAAAAAATAAAAAGTGAAAAATTGGATCTATGTCCAACGGATTACACCGAGCAAGAAAAAGCTTTTTTTTTTTTTGTCTTAGTTTTTATATCACTTCCCCACTTTCAATTCTTATATTTATCAAACATTTCTATTATTGTCTACCAAACAATAGAATTTGAATTCTCCTTAACCCCCATTTTATTCTTTTACAATTTCTTTCCTCATAATTCTCTCTTTTCAACTAAACTGATTGTGATGGAATATTAAATATGTTTGATGCCAAGGTTGTTTGTGTGCATACTCTTATCAAGAGGAATGAAGCAAATGCACTATCAATTAATGGTCCAAAATATTTGGTGTCAGCTCCTTACTCAATTTAATTACCACTACTAGGAAATTGCATTTACTTTTTTTTTTTTTTTTTTTTTTTTTTTTTTTGGAAACAACTAGGAAATTGCATAATACGATTCACCGTACTTATCCACTGAACGTGTATGGAAATTTCATCTGCTTTTGAATCACAGTCAAAGTTTATCTAAATTTCTGTCAAAATTTAATGTGATCGGTAAGGTTATTTTCACCATTCTCTTTCTCTCAAATACTGTTTACTGAACCAATGAGTTATATCCGTACGAGCATGTCATTTTCATCTGATGAGATTTCTCAAATTATACTCCCTTATTTGTACTTACTAAGATGGCAAATTAAGATTTGTTATTTTCATCATGTGGGTCCACAGAAAAATGTCTACATCAAAAATATATGAGAGAGAGTACAAATTGAGAATATAAAATCACTACTGAAAATTATGAAATTTTCGACCACCTGAAAGTGATATTAAATCAAGTTAATACCAAAAAGTGGTCGGAAATAGCAACAAAGGTTCTTTCGAATACTAAAAATAGTCCGAACAAGACTTTCGACTTGATTTAAGATCAGGTGGTCGGAAATTTCATAATTTCCCGTAGTGAATGGGAATACACCAAATATTTTTCATCTATTTATGTGTCAACTTTTTTACAAGCTTTCAAACACGGTCAATGTGTCAACTTTTTATTGACAATTTTAACAATTTGTTTTCTTTTAATAATATATTTAAACGTTATTATTTTTTTTTTTGAAAGTTACTGGCTCTATTACATTGTAGTATCTGTTCATATACTTTCTCAACCTACTGAAACACAAAGAACCAATAACGCTTCCACTGAGGCTTGAACTCATAATCTTCCAATTGGAAGTCCAACCCGGATACCATTAGACCACGTAGTCCTGGTTAAACGTTATTATTTTATTATATTATACTCCGTATTTTGAACAATTGAAATTTTAAAAATATAGAAAAAATAATCTTGAATTACAAATATACTGATGTAGTAGTAAGATTCCTTTTCTCCACATCTCTATCATTTCAATTGTCAAAAATATAATATTATATTTAAATTTATTATTAAAAATAGAAAAGTACAAAATGTTGAAAAAGCCATTGAAAAGTTGACACATAGTGATGTATGAAAGCTTGTAGAAGGCCTTATACATAACCGTAAAAACAATCACGGATTGAATTGCTCCCTCCGCCTTATTTTATATGTCAATTTTTATTAATGAGACTGACTAAAATTATTTTTAATTTAAATTTTCTTAATGTTAAATTTAGTATTAATATATAAAATTTATATATTTAGAAATCATATTAAAAGTATTATAGAGTACTAAACACACACAAAAAAAAAATCAAATAAAAAAATACTATTAAAAAAAAGTAAAGAAGATAAAGTTTATTTGACCAATAAATAATAAATAGAACATGTAAAATCGACATAGGAAATATAAAATAAAATTAACCGGTATCTCTTTCATGGATGCAAAATCACTTAAATTTTGACAAAAATTTAGACGAACTTTGATTATGATACAAAAGTGGACCACCTTATTGAATTGGTGAAAGGAAATTTCAAGTTTTTTTAAATATATATATATATATATATATATATATATATATATATATATATATATATATATATATATATATATATATATATAAAAGAATATTGAAAACATTTTGGGCAGGAAAATTTAACATTTCTGATCACATTTCTTTCGACTCAGGTGGATGGAAATCCAAAATTAAAGTTGACAAAATTTACAACATATAACATTTTAAAAAAAGAATCTACCCGCTGAAACCTAGAAAATTAATGAATAACTATAGAAACTTTTATTATGCTCTATGTAATAGTCTTATAAATTATTGTGAAATTGATGAAGTTGAATTATTTTGATTATATTTGTTTAAAATAATAGAGTTTATTCTCGAAATGGTCCCTCCACTATTGCGAAATTACCAATTTGGTCCTCGACAATTTTTCTTACCCAATTTAATCTTCGACTTTGAAAATGTTAACCATTTTGGTCCTCCGTTAAAATTTCATCCATAAGGTGTTAAATTTAAGGACAAAAAGATAATTTCATATATTTTATTTATTAAAGTTTTTCTTCTTCTATCTATCCACTCCTTGTTCTGGAAATCCTTAGCAATGGTCATCGAATGGGGACTGGTTCACAATCCTTGTCGTCGTCATCGCTGGCTCTGGAAATAAAAGAGATTTTTATATATAATGTCGTGATGGAATTGCATGTGTTGGGAAAGAGAGAGGATTTTTTTTTTTGTTTTTTTTTTTTCGAGAACAAACTAAATTATTTGTTCTCAAAAATAGACTTATTTTATCTTTTGTTAATTTTTACTCTTGAAAATCAATGAATTTTACTCTTATAAAACAAAATAGTTGAAGGTATACCCTAACTTAAGTATCACTATATAATATTTTATAAAATGGATGTATTTTTTAAATCGCCTCTTCTCTTTTTCAGTAACTTAATAAAATCAAAATTAAAATATCGTTACCTTCTTGCTAATTACCGTGTAGTGTGATGACATGATTGACATTCTGGTATTTTTTAGACTGAAAATATTTGAAAAAAATATAAAACAGGTAAAGAATTGTGAATATTTTTTTTTTTAAATCATTACCTTTTTTATTAAAAAGGCACCGAAATTTATCTCTCTTTAACCCATGAAAGCAAACAATGAATAGGAGTCTTTATCTTAATTCTTAATCCATCTTAACATTTTTTTTTTTTTTTTTTTTTGAAAATCTTAATCCATCTTAACATATTTTATTTTATTTAGAATTGTTATTCTTTGAAATTCCACACCACAGAAACTGTGGATAAGTTTGGAGGAATGGTCCCCAAATATTGGATTATGTTGAATGATACCTAACCCCTCTCTCTCATTCACGTGCCAAACTTGAAAATTACATCTGCGGCCAAAGCTCCTCAGAGACCAACCACTGCAGGTACCTTCTCACAATTTTCTAAAAAGTTTCTTACCAAAAACACCCTCCCCACATGTTATGTGAGATACAATTTGTATGAAATAGGGGTATTCTTACCTATTATATTTCGACACATCATCAAAACTTAGAAACGGAGAATTAAATGGAAAGAGAAAAAAGTGGTTGGGAAGACATAAAGAAGGAGAACAATTAACTGTCTGCACGGACTATGTGGTCCAATGGTATCCGGGTTGGACTTCCATTTGGAAGATTATAAGTTCGAGCCTCAGTGGAGGCGTTATTGGTTCTTTGTGTTTCAGTAGCTGAATCATTGAGTCACAGTGATTTACGTCATTCCAAATGCTCTATCGGATTGGGTGTGGGGGTCTTGGGATTGAAGATTCAACCTTTTGGGAGGAGAAGAACAATTAATTTTGGAAAAATGGCACTTTTTCCCCCTGAGTTATATACTTATAGCACTTTTTCCCCCTGAATTATTCATGTAAGCACATTAGCCCCCTCAATTATTTTAAAAGTGGCAGTTTTCCCCCCTAATATATTTTATTGACATTTCTACCCTTAAAGTAAACATTTTATTTATTTCCTTTTCAATAAATTATTGCGTATACATAGGGATGACCACGGTTCGATTCGAATTGAACCAGACACTATAGCAATCGAAGTAAAAGTTTCCGGTTATGATTCAGATCCAGAACCCAATATTTTAATTTCAATTCATTAAAATCATGAATCGAAAAAACTGAATCCTGAACCGTGAACCGGCGGTTCTAGATCCGTTTAGCGATTTTGAACCGTCTTTATTTTTAAAATTTTAATTTTTTATTTTAAAATAGTCTAAATTCAACAATAAATGTATTTTATTTTTTTCAGTTTGGACCATGAACCGGCCGTCCCGGTTCACGATTTTAATAAAATCTAAATATCAGGTTTCGATTCTAAATTGTAATTAGAATATTTCGGTTTGATTTCTAGAGTGTCTATTTGGTTTGAACCAACTTGTGGTCATAATTTGTTAGAGAAAAAAATAAATGAAATATTTATTTTAAGGGTAAATATGTCCATTTAACATTTCAGGGGGAAAAACAGCCACTTGAATAATTCAGGGGGGAAAAGTGCCATTTTCCCATTAATTTTAAAAAATTAATGTTGTGTCCAAAATGGTAAATAGAGATACCAGCTTTTATATTGTTAGGATAATTATGTGAAAGTAAATAATTGAAAATTGAGAATTATAGAGAAGTTTATATACTCCATAATATACATAGTAAGAAAGAAACGAATATATTTTAGGGATAAAATTTGGTAATAATAATGAGAACAATAATATTTACAAAGAGTATTATTATTGATCAATCATGTTTATAAAGTACACGAAGGGATGTATTTATAAGGATATAAGAATTAGTCAGCTAGGGCAGGACTGGTAAAGGTAGAGTCCCAATATATAATACACAGAGAAGAAGAAAGAATTCTAAAGTTGATAAAATACGGAGTTCTAATATATCCCCCCAAGCTTAAGGTTCTCTATAGAAAACATTAAGCTTATCCCTTAGAAGATTAAAGCTAGTAATGGTGAGTGGTTTGGTGACGATGTCTACAAGTTGGTCCTTTGTAGAGATGTTGTTTACTTGTAGCTCATTTGAGGCTACTTTGTCACGAACTAAGTGGTAGTCTGTTTTCACATGTTTAGTTCATGCATGAAAACAAGATTTGCATACAAATAAGTAGCATCAATATTGTCACACCAGAGCCGACGTGATTTTGTTACTGTGAGTCCAAGTTTACGAATGAGAGAGACTAATCATGTTACTTCGAAGCCCTGAAGCCAATTGAAAGTAAGCAATCACACATGAGGTGACTGTTTCAAGTCAAATGACCACGGGTGGTTAAAATTTGATAGTTGAGGTTCAAGAGTGGTTTACTTGGTCCACGGCTAGTAACAATTTGAAGTCAAATGACAATGGGTGGTCAATTTGAAAGTTTAAGACTAAACGTGACAAAAGTGAGCAAAACCACTATACTCGGAGAACCTCACATGGTATTAATTATTAACTCCAATGAACATATATCATCAACATAAAGTAATAGATAGACAAAAAAAAAAACTCATTAGAAAATTCTTTAAAATAAATACGCGGTCATATTATTTTTTGAGAATCCTTTCCCCAACATACAAGCATCAAATCACTTATACCATTACCTAGGAGCTTGCTTCAGCCTATAAAGAAACTTCTTCAAATGACAAACACAATGTTCCTTCCCAATAACTTCAAACCTCTCAAGCTTATACATGTATAGTTCTTCATCAAGCTCTGATCTCCATATAGGAATGCAGTCTTTACATCAAGTTACTCCAATAGGTATTTACAACTCTACTTGCTCACAAGTCTCAACGAGGAAAGGTGCGTGATATTTGGTGAATGGCATGTTTAGTGCAAGAAACATAAAAGATATCCAGGAACACGAAGAAAGAATAAGATACACAAGAAAATTATGCAAGAAAGTAAGCAAAGAATTGAGAACAAAACCCTAACCCTAATTCCAAATTGATGCAGATCTCATAATGAAATTCGTTCAAGAATTATCGTCCCAAGATGTTTTCAAATTCCATGAAAAGAGAGTGATCTTTAGAGCATACAACATCATCCTTGAACCTAAATTCCACAAAGGACCAAGAAACAATCCCTTAGCACGCATCAAGCTTCTCAAGAACGCAATTTTCGAACAACTAGAGTGGTTCTCTAGAAACTCCCTTGATTTTAAGATCGATATATAGATCCATAATCCTAAAATGTAAGGGACGTTTGATTTCAATAGGGATACGAAATCAAGAACACTATTTGATAGGTCCACTAATGAAAAGAACAATTTTTGCACAGGTGTAAAGAAAACTTGAGAAAATTTATTTATGTTTTAGTCTCAACTCTCAAAATCAAAATACACACCCCTTTTATAGGTGAAAGTGGCATGTGAAGCAATCTCATCCAGGGTAGGAAAAGAGATAAAGAAACCTTCTAAAATCCTAGTCAAGAATCCTTCTAAAAATCTAACTAGAAAGTAATAATTAATAAAGGTAACAACTTAAAATACGAAACAATTTCTTGGTGTATGTAGGAAAAGATCTTTGCAGCCAAGTCAAGTGGCCGGAGTGGTGGCCAAGAAAGAAAGAAACAAAGTGGCATGATGAGGGCTCTTCCAAATCAACTTGAATGTTAATAAAATCCTCTAAGTGTTTGTCATCATCGATTTGAATCCTTATTGGGCAGACTCTTCCACCAATGTTGCACAACCCAATGTATAGTTGCCTTAAGAGTTTAGTCTTGAGATGGCTTGTGTTAATTTTACTTTCTGATGTGATTGAAATCTGATAAACTATTTTTTCATGTGAGTTCCAATACAAGTATCTATATCAAAATTTTGTACGTGAATTAAAAATTGGGAGTATAAAGTAAGAGTACACAATATTTTCCATAACTAATAAGCTACATTTGGTATCACTATTCAAGATTGAATACCTTACTGGATTCCAAAGTTCTTGGACAGACTATGGAAGCACATTGAAGCTACTGCTAATCATAGAACAAAATGATAGCTAAAATGGATTTAACCAATTCACAAGTACAAAACAGTGTTCTTCATGAGATTTACCACAACCTATAGAAATTCAATTTAGAGTTGGGTTCTGCTCTTGCTCCTCGAAAACAACTTTCCGAAGCCATTCCTTCCTCTGGGATTGCTGACATGATTTGCTGATGAAGTTGATGATGAAGAAGAAGATGCTGGTGATTCCTCGTAGTTTCCATTCATAGAATGGCTAGAATTTTGATCGGGAATTTCCAGAGGATCTGAATCGAGTTTCTGGTTAAACGACTCGTCTAAATGCATCTTCCATGGGTCCACACCAGCAGCGGAGAATCCTTGAAGGTTTACAGTGTCTGTCAAGAAATCTTCCAATGTGGCCAGTGATTGGAGCTGTCTCCCGAGGGATGCAATTGTTTTCTGGCATTCTGCAAGCTTGTCAGCAGCTACAGCTAAATCTTCCTGCAAAATTACATTTTTTTTTCGCAATGTGATACTATGATACGTTATGCAGATTTAGGTATCATAGTTGCTTATTGCTAACCTGCTTTACTTTCAGTTCTTCGGTTGAACTAGCAGGCTGAGGTAGATCAACTTTCTCGGCTTTTCTTCTTATCTCGTTCTCCAAATCCTGGCACTTCTGTGCCATATCTGCAGACAAGGACCGTTCTCTTTCGACTTCGGTCTTTAGAGTGTCAATGTTTGCGGTTATTGCCCGAGCTTCTACTTCCATTCCAAAGAGTTGAAACTCTAGCAATTCTTTCGACTCGTTTGCTTCAGCTAGCTCCTTTTGTAGCTCTTCCAACTTGATTTCTGCCTCCTTAAGCTGAATCTGAGATGCCTTAAGGGCATCTTCGGTATCATTCAATGCACTTCCCAGTTTAGTTTTCTCCGCTTCGATTGTCTCTAACTTCTGCTCTAGTTCTGATACTCGTTGAGCCATAGTCTGAAGCTCCGTCATCAAAGGATTCTCTACGCTGGAAGACGTGAAGATAGTAGCTTCAGGTGCCACGTTCTTGCTCTCAGATAGTGATGCGAGTCTTTCCATTTCCAGAAAATCATCCATCATTTCAATTTCTACGGGGACGGCTGCTAGATTTTTAGACGAGGACTTTCCATTCTTGAATTGATCGAGCTCAGCAATCAGTGCCGAAGCCCAGCAGTCTGTGTCGATTATATTTAACTGCTCTCCACTCTCGGACTGGCTATCTGAAGAAGCAGCGAAAGATTTTTTATCGTTGGCTACGGACAATTTGCGAGTCTGAGCTTGTAGTCTCCGATACTCCGCCTCGAGCCTAGTGAACTTTTTTATGCTTTCGAGTTGCTGTTTGCTAGCAGTTTCCGCGGTTTGGGTGCTCAGGTCCCTCTCGATGGTTCTAATTTCTAACTCCTTGGTTCGAGAAAGGAGTTCGTGTTTGAGAGCTGCGTTCTCTTTCTCGAGGCGTTCGAGCTTTTGGAGAACATCGTGATCAGCAGACTTATGACATTCAGCTTCAGAAACCTCGGCTTTTAACTGCAGCTCAGCTAGCTGTTTCTCGAGTGATTCCCATTCCATGGTCTTCTCGACTATAGCTTCTTGAATTCTTTGCTCCTGCTCGTCTTTTGCGTTTCTCAACTGCCTCACACATTCCTTGAGAGCTCCATCGAGATGGCTAACACGAACTTCTAGTGTCACGTTCTGCTGTACTGCTGCCTCGAGTTGCTGCTTTAGAGCAGCTACCTCTTTCTCGGCCTTTTCCCAACCTATCACGTGATCGAGAGAGAGAATTACAAAACGAAACATGTTGCCCGAGATACTTGAATTATTTCCACTAAATATACCAATAAAGAGGGGATAATCATGAGGAAGAATTGATAACAAACAATATATGTCCATCCAAATAAGAACATTATTTGTGGTACCTGCAACAGCTTCTTCAGCAACTTTGGCATGCTGCTTAACTAGGTCTTCTTTGGCACTAACATTAACAAGGGCAGCCGATAACTTTGCTGTCAGACATCTTAGATTTTCCTTAACTTCATCGTCTGTGGAAGCAGGTTTCGAGGTAACCTCGGGTGACTGCTTGTCGTGGTCCGGTGATTCTTTCGATGTTTCCTGATGCATTACGAAGAACAAAGTACAGGTTATGCTTCAACCATTAGTAGTCCACCAGATAATCACTCACGGATCACAAACTCGAGAGATTAGCCCGAGAATTTGAAAGAAAATTTCAAATAAACTTTGCAGATTGGTACTAGAATAATTGAAGGGTGCATTCCATCTTGTTGAGCATATAACTATTAATGTGCAATCCAACTATAAGCTTAGGTTTTTAGTTGAGATGGAGCACATGCTCCAATTTGGTATCAGAGCCAGACCAATGGTCATGGATAGTTCATCTGCAATTCTCTTCATCATAACAAGATGATACAAGTATGTGAATCGCGATACATACATTCGAACCCATTAATGATTAATAATGTGGCAACAAAACTTCTGAATTTGCACAAAAGTAGGCAAAAGGCTTAAGATGAATTTGTTTCACTTACCAGTTCATCTGAACTTTCAGTTTCCCCAGAGCTCTTATCAGAAGGTTTCCTTTTCCACAGCCATTTTCTCTTCTCCATCTCAATAGCCCAATGAATCTCCTTCAAGCTTATGCAACTATGCCCTGCCCACAAATCCATACATTCATTCAGAAAGATTGCCTCATGCAATTACAAACTAGGAAAGCAAAAGCATAAAACTTGAACTAATTGTATCTCTGAGTGAAAAACTCATTAGCATTTTAAAGCATTGCAGACTTTGCTTATTATCCCTTCAGCTTTGCTTCAAATCCACTCTGCTAACAACCCAATCCCCAACCCCAACCATAAACATTTCTTGAATTCAAAAATGGAAAATGTCACTATAAATGGGGGAAAAAGACAAGACCCATTGCTTATAAAATCACAAAACAAGAACTACCCACCGAAGTGGAACCCAGTCAGAATTAGCAAATCAGGAAGATTAATTTAACAATGGTCGCTGGCTAGCATGACCGGAGCTGAAGATTCAAGAAAACAGATCCAAATTGGAAAATAAAAAAAATGAAATTAAAAATCATACCTTTGACTGAAGACCCAGAAGACCAAATGCCAAACCTCAACTACTAAAATACTACTAGCACAATATTAAATGTGAAGAAACGAAAGATTGGCATTTGGGTTTCTTCCAGATTGAAACTGGAGCTCTGAGAAACCCAGAAAAAAAACAACCCAAATAAATAAATCTGTGAAATTCTCTAGTACTCACACTACAATTCGGAAGGATAAAGATGATTTTTCTCCCTTTAAAAAAAAATAAAATATTTTTTGCTTCTTATTTATGGTTCATGCCCGCTCCAGTATAAACAAGGAAAAATGGACCCAGGACTCCAGGAGCGCATGTGAGTGGAAACTTAGAAAGTGAGAAATGGCGACAACTTTTCAGCTTTTCCCATTATCGTTTTCTGCGATTATTTTCAAATTAATCTGCTCTCTTTATTCCCGCCCATTAAATGTACTGGTGTTTTGGATAATACATAACAAATTAAATGTTCAGTACTGCATGCGACAATATACTCCGTATACAACAATACAAAACAGGTATGGAAGTCGCTAACATGTCCTAATCGCAAAATTAGATATGTTTGCCAAGGTTAGAGGTGAGAACAAGTTCTCAGGTTAAAAGTGAAGATTAATCTGATTTATAAATGATTGTGGTTGAAAAATAAGAGAAAAATAGAATGATAACTTTTATAAACAGTACATTGAACTTTTGTAATAATTATAAAAATTGAACTTATATTTTTTATTTACTAAAACTCCCAATCATTTATGACCTTAATAATGGTTATGATTCTCCCTTATTGTTTTCATTTAAACAAATGACCTTAATAATGGTTATGATTCTCCCTTATTGTTTTCATTTAAACCTATACATATACATTCTTCCAAAAGGCTGAACCATAACCCTAAGGGCCCCCACACCACGACAGAGTATTTGGGAAGATGTAAATCAACTGAACATGAACCACAGAGGCTAACCATCAACTGAACATGAACCACAGAGGCTAACCGTCAACTGAACATGAACCACAGAGGCTAACCATAGAGGCTAGACCGTGCTCATTGTGCACAAGAAACCCCCATCACTTTGAGAGGTTGCTCCCACACTGCCGCTGGTGAGACTCGATCCCTGGTCATTCTTCCAAAATATTACATATATAAATGATTGGTTATTCCAAGTAAGGTAAGTATCAATTACATAATGTAAAGAATTGTAACATACAATTACAATGGTTTGATTGGATATACATTAATACCCTCGCATATGTATATATGTATATGTATAGGTAATAGGATTACCTTCAGGAAGGTAATGTGAGATTTGGGGAATGTAAGATTACTTGATGTGTTTGGTTTGCATTGTGTAATATAATATTACCTTGTTTGGTTAAGAGTTATATTTTAGGTTATATGGATCAATTTACTGTAATGTCCTCAATATATATATATATATATATATATATATATATATATATATATATATATATATATATATATATATATATATATATATATATAATTTATTTATTTATTTATATTTTATATTTATTTATATGTGTGTGTATTTATTTATTTATATGAATGTATATCAATACTTAAATATTAAAAAAAATCCTAAATATATAAATATACACACATGTATATTTGATTATATAAACATATTATTATTATTATTATTATTATTATTATTATTATTATTATTATTATTATTATTATTATTATTATTATTATTATTATTATTATTATTATTATTATTATTATATAAGCATTAGTTAACAAGGGCAAAGTTGGAATAATTCAAAGTAATCTAAGATTACCTTAAGGGGGCGTTTGGTTCAGGTCATCTTATATTACCTAGGTAATCTGAGTCTGGTAATGTTATATTACCTTGTTTGGTTCAAGTTATAAGATTACCTGGTAATGTTATATTACCTGAAAGCTGACGTGGCGGTAATGTTTCAAGGTAATGTGATTACCCCCATTTTTTTAGGTAATCTTAGATTACCTTGAATTATTCCAACTTTGCCCTTGTTAACTAATTAATCCTTATATAATAATAATAATAATAATAATAATAATAATAATAATAATAATAATAATAATAATAATAATAATAATAATAATAATAATAATAAAATTAATATATTTTTATGTAATCAAATATACATGTGTATATTTATATATTTAATTTTTTTTTTAATATTTAAGCATTGATACTACAATGTAATAGAGCCATTAACTTTCAAAAAAAGCATTGATATACATTCATACATATAAATAAATACACACACATTATATATATATATATATATATATATATATATATATATATATATATATATATATATATATATATATATATATATATATATATATATATATATAATTGAGGACATTATTGTAAATTGATCCATATAACCTAAAATATAACCTTGAACCAAACAAGGTAATATTATATTACACCATCCAAACCAAACATACAAGGTAATCTTACATTCCCAACATCTCACATTACCTTCCTGGAGGTAATCCTATTACCTGGGGTAATCCAAGATTCCGTGAACCAAACGGCCCCTAAAAAAATGGGGGTAATCACATTACCTTGAAACATTACCGCCACATCAACTTTCAGGTAATATAACATTACCAGGTAATCTCATAACTTGAACCAAACAAGGTAATATAACATTACTAGACTCATATTACCTAGGTAATCTAAGATGACCTGAACCAAACGCCCCCTTAGAGTTATTCTATCAATCAAAGACATACATTCATATGGTATCAGATTGTTAGGCTCCCAATTTCTCTCCTACACCTTTTCGATCCTCATCCAATGGCTGCCAATTCATCCGAAAGAACGATGAGCACTCCGGCTGCACCGGCGCTGACGATCACCGCCCCAAACCACCTTACCTCGGCTCACCATTTCGTGTCAAACAAACTGACGACACGAAACTATCTCTTCTGGCGTACACAGCTCATCCCCTTCCTCCGGGGCCAGGGCCTTCTCGGCTTTGTTGATAGAACCACGCCGTGCCCACCGACGTTGGTTGTCTCCATTCCAACCGTCGACACCTCCGATGAAGCCACGTCCACCGCTGCCAATCTAGCCTTCTCCGTATGGGTTCAACAAGACCAGTCCATCTTATCCCTCTTGATCTCCTCCCTCTCCGAGGAGGTCATGTATCTTGCGGTCGGCCGCTCCACCGCAAGGGAAGTGTGGTGCTCCATTGAAACTGCCATAGGCTCGTCGACGAGGATCCGGTGCCTCAACCTTCTTGGCCAATTTCAGGCGCTTCGCCAAGGGGAGATGTCGACTGCCGAGTATCTCGGCCGAGCCCAACTTCTCGGTAAAGACCTAGCACAAGCCGACCGGCCGATGCCCCTTGGGCCTTGACGAGCAGAATCTGCACGTTTTCAGGGGGCTCCGGCCGGAATTCCGGGCGATGGCCTCCACTCTGGCTGTATCTGGCACTCCGGTTACTCTTCCTCAATTATCGGACTACCTCCAAGCTCAAACGTTTATCCACTCCGACGATTTTCTGACCGGTACGCGTACTGGAGCTCCTACGGCGATGGTTGACACTCGGGGCAGACAGAATGGTGGAGGTAGACAGAATCGCGGTGGTGGTCGCACCAATCAGTGGCAGAACCGTGGTGATGGTTGTGGCGGACTAGGCCGTAGCCGTGGCGGTTCTCCTCGTTGTCAAATTTGCCGGTTGCACGGACACACGGCTATCTATTGTTTCCGGCAGTACTCCGATCAGCCATCACCACCGTAGGCAAACGTCGTAGTTAATTCCGACGGTAGTCTCCCACCGGAGGTTGCAGCTTGGTATCCTGACACCAGCGCATCCTCCCACGCCACTCCCGATCCGGCCATGATGTCGCATTCCGAGGGTTACACCGGCAGTCTCCCACGCCATTACCACGGTCTCATTTGACGTTTCTGTTGGCTCAGGCTTCCTCCGCAGTTTGGCATTGTCGTTTAGGCCACCCGCATGCTCGTGTCTTACAACGTGCACTCAGGTCTTGTCCAGTTACACTATAGAAATTGAGCTCTTCGAGCCTTTGTTCGGCTTGTCAGTTGGGCAAGTCCAGTCGTTTTCCTTTAGATAGAATAAAATACACTAGTAGTGTTGTTCTTGATCTAGTGTATTCGGATATTTGGGGCCCTGCACCTGTTATTTCTGCAGATGGCTTTCGTTATTTTGTTTTATTCGTGGATGACCACACTCGTTTTTGTTGGTATTATCCACTTCGTGTAAAAACTGGTATATATAAGGTGTTTGATGTTTTTTGGGCCATGGTAGAACGTCTGTTTTCACGTTCTATCAAGATCACACAGTCTGACTTAGGGGGTGAGTATCGCCGTTTGCACAACTTATTCAATACTCTTGGGATTGTACATCAACAGTCCTGTGCGTACACCCACGAACAAAACGTCCGTGTTGAGACCGGTTTGGCTCTTTTAACTCAGTGATCCGTTCTGTTAAAATACTGGGACTCTGCTTTTGAAACAGCTACATATCTCATAAATCGCCTCCCCTCGCCAGCCATACAATTCAACACCCCATATTTTAAGTTGCACAAAAAGACTCTCGACTACACATTTCTTCGCGTCTTTGGGTGTTTATGCTACCCTTACTTACGGCCATACAACCGTCACAAAAATCGAGTATAGGTCTACCTCATGTGTGTTTTTAGGTTATCCTTCTTCTTTTAAAGGGTATCGTTGTTTAAACCTCGCTACTGGAAAGACTTTTATCTGTCGTCATGTACAGTTTGACAAAACTGTTTTTCCTTTTTCTACAGCTTCAAATGAATATGATACAGTGCTGTTAATTGATCATAATGTGCCATGGGGTTCAGGACCAATTATACCGTCCGCTGATGCTGCACCTAATCTTCCAGTTCTACCTCGAGTCTTACCACCAGCTACTGGTGGTAACCGCACCACTCGAAGGCGTGGTGTCACTGACCCACAACAACGGGCTCATGTAATGCGTCTCCGTCATATGACACACGGTACCCATGAACAATTCCATGCCCTTGTAGCAAACATGAGCCCTACTGATCCAAGTTGCTACACCCAGGCCATTGGTCACCCTCAATGGCGTGATGCCATGGACCAAGAATTTAATGCCTTGCTTCACAATCACACATGGGACCTTGTTCCCGCAACTCCGAGCATGAATATTATTGGTTGTAAGTGGGTATATCGCACCAAACGCAAGGCAGATGGGTCTATTGAACGTTATAAGACACAACTTGTAGCCAAAGGGTTTAATCAAATAGCGGGGGAAGACTTCTTTGACACTTTTAGTCCTGTGGTTAAACCCACGACAGTCGGGCTCCTACTGTCTCTCGCAGTCTCTCATAAATGGACCCTAAGGCAACTTGATGTTCATAATGCCTTCTTAAATGGGCATCTGGCTGAAACTATATACATGCGTCAACCACCAGGGTATGAGGAACCTGGGCATCCAAATCATGTGTGTCATCTTCGGCGTTCGTTGTATGGACTTAAACAGGCCTCACGTGCTTGGTTCAAACGTCTTCATGAGTTTTTGCTTGCTACAGGTCTTTTAGCCTCAAAAACTGATGTATCTCTCTTTCATTACTCAGCTGGTACCGCTAGAGTCTTTTTGCTAGTGTATGTGGATGATATTATCATGTTGGGAAATGACTCTAGTCGCATTCACACTCTTATTCAGCGACTAGCAACTGCCTTTAAAATACGGGATCTCGGTCGGCCATCTTTTTTCTTCGGCATTGAAACACTATTCAGTAATGGGTTTTGTTTACTCTCTCAACGTCAGTATATGGGTGATCTTCTAAACAGGGCTGGTATGACTGACTGCAAACCGTTCACCACTCCGACCTCTATTATTAAAGCAGTCACTCCGTCTGATGAAGCATTTGACAATCCCACTCAGTATCGACGCTTGGCAGGGGCTCTCCAATACTTAACTATTACACGCCCTGATCTGTAACACCCCCATTTCTTAAACTACATAAACTGTCGAAAATACATACAAATTTTTTTTTTTGAAAACGAATGTAACTGCGGAAGCGAAAATAAAACTAAAAGAAAAGGAGAGTGCTACCGCCACGCTCAGGTATTTCTCTATACCCAAATGCTAAGGCTAAATTTACAATTTACAATAAACAACTCAAAATATGTATTAGTACAAAACAACTAACAATTCAAATGTCTAACTAATAAATGATATCTCTAGGTGGTTCACTCATTCTCATGTCCAATGCTCATGCAAGAGTTCCTGCAAAAACAATTAAAGAATAGAAAACAAAGAAACACACAAATTCAGCATTAAGCTTGTAAGATCTACTTCACCCCGTAAAACATTTTTACACATAGCACATAGGAGCAGATAAGTGGCATATAATATAAACCCTTTAAACATTTAATCTTTTCTTATCAATAAAGCATAATCATATAGAAACATAACTCAAATATGAAATACTCAGAATTTCCAACAACCATAATTTCCCAACAATGCTCACAATTTTTAATACCAAATCAATAGTTCTCATAATAGATATTTTAGGAACCTTTCAAATGTAATATATTTTATTCCAACATGGAGGAACACCAATCTCAATGCAATGGGCAGGGTTTTGTTTCATCAAGCCCTAGTAAACAGTAATCACCATACTGAACACTACACAAAATCCCATTCAATCTCAAATAGTGGGCAGGGTCTTAATTACTTAAGCCCTAGTGAACAATAATTCTCTTTACTGGACACTACTCAAAAATCCCATTAAAACAACCAAATGATGGGCAGGGTCTTATTCAATAAGCCCTAGTGAATAGTACTCACTCTACTGAACACTACGCAAAAATCCCATTAAAGTGGAACAGAACTAATACCTTAAGTGTGCACACCCCCAATGGGTAGTAACTAGTCCTAGTAGCCAGGATACGTTTCTACTGACTACTACTCAACAGGTAAATACCCTAGTGGTAGACTCCGCTAACCACTCCTCAAAATACAACAGGACTAAAAGTCCTAGTGAGACATGATATGTTTCTACTGCTCACTCCACAAAACAACAGAGAGTTTTTAAGCTCCCTAGTGCGTCGGTATATTCAACCGCTCACTCCACACCAAACTGGGTCTTACCCAAGTATCCAGAATTTCATAACAGGATACTACACAATGCTTAAGAATCCATTTTTCTTTATCCTCCATCTTTATAAAAAAGATAACATTACTGATATTTCTCAAGCAAGCAAATTCTCAACACCTCAAATAAGAAACTGACAAAAATTTTCAGAAACTATGACCTGAATTGCAGAATTTACTGAGAAAAATCGGTAACGTATTTTCATATGAAATTTTCCAGATAAGTATTAAAAAGAGTCTAGATTACACAAAAAAATTTTCAAGTCAATCCAAGGCTTACAAGTATTTTTCCCGAAATATTTCCAAACACTGCGCCAGGCAGAAATTAAACTGGCAGTACACTGCCTCAACTTCACAAAATTTTTCTGGAAAAATCGAAACATATTTTTAACCAAAAATTTTTACAAACATCAAGTATAACAAGTCTAGGTTCTCCATAAAAAGATTCAAGCAAAAATAAGTATAGGAAGAATTTTTCACGAATTTTTCTTTCTAGCTGCGCCAGTCAGAATTTTCTCAGGCAATGATCTCCTCCTATGCAGTGTGCACGCTCCGACAGCTGAGCATTGGGGACTCTTAAAACGTGTGTTACGGTATATTAAGGGTACTTTAGACTATGGACTTTGTCTATCTATCTCACAGTCCTTTGACATTCATGCCTACTTGGATTCCGATTGGGCTGGTTATCCGATAGATCGCAAGTCCACTAGCGGGTATGCCATTTTTCTTGGCAGCAACTTAATCTCTTGGGTTTCGCGTAAACAACACACTGTTGTCCGCTTTTCCACTGAGGCTGAATACAAAGAGTTAGCAGACGTTGCAGCTGAAGTAACATGGGTTGTGTCACTACTCCGCAAACTGGGTCTTCATTCCGGTACTTCGGCAACACTATGGTGTGATAATCTTGGCGCCACCTACTTATGCGTTAATCCTGTTTTTCATGCTCGAACAAAGCATGTTAAGATTGACTTTCACTTTGTTCGTGACAAAGTAGCATCGGGGGACTTTCTGGTCAATTTTGTATCCACCAAAGATCAACTAGCCGATATCTTTACAAAACCGCTTCCGGCTTCGTGCTTTGAGATTCTATGTGGTAAGCTTAATGTTGTCTCCCTCCAACCTTCAGCTTGAGGGGGTGTATTAATGTATATCCAAACAAATCATTGTAATTGTATGTTACAATTCTTTACATTATGTAATTGATACTTACCTTACTTAGAATAACCTTAGTCAGGATTATATATATTTGTAATATTCCTTAGAGTTATTCTATTAATCAAAGACATACATTCATAGAGGGTTTATGTGATAACATGTTTCTAGGTAAAAATTGAGGCCTAATTTGATTCATCCATCTAGCCATCTAGGTATATTAATACCTGGAAGTTGCTGAAAAACAATGAGAAAAATAAGTTCTTTTCATATTGAAAACTCAAAAAAAATAAATAAAAAATTAATAATTATAAAATTGACCACATATATTTTTTTTTACTAAAACTATCAACACTGATGAATCATGATGGGCGGTGAGAATAGATTCTCAAGTAAAAAGTAATAAATTATATGATACATCCATTTGGGTAGATTAACAGTTGAGACTTACTAGTGAAAATAAACATATGTTATATTTATCATATATATCTTTTAACTTCCTTGTTAAGACCTTGTGGTCTAGTGGCACTAAGTTGCACTTCCATATGGGAAGTTGTGGGTTCGAGCCTTAAAAAATGTTGGTGGAAATGAATGGAGCCAATAATGTTATGCCCTTAACTGTAACAAAAAAATGTTGGTGGAAATGAATGGTTCATATTATTTTTTTCAATGATTTTCCTTATTTACCCTCTATTATATTATTTCCTTCCCTTTAATGTTGTGGATGAAAAGTATGTACACCATTATATTACTCTTATTAAATTAAATAAATTGATAATTACAATAAAAAATAATACATATGCATTTACAACCTCCCACCGCTCTGTCGGGCCGGGGTGTGGGGGGCCCTTAGGGTTGGGGTTCAGCCTTTTGGAAGAATACATATGCATTTAATTAATTTAGAATTAGATGTCTATAATGTCTTTATTCAAAAAAAATTCATTATAAAAAATTAATATATAAATATATATATATATATATATATATATATATATATATATATATATATATATATATATATATATATATAAAACATATTTTAATTTGTATTATAATTTTGATATTTAATTACAAGATAATGCAAAACGAAGAAATAGACAATGTATTGAATATAATTAATAAATAAATTTGAAGGTAATGAATCTTTGAATTGTAGAAAATAAAGATAATATAACTAATGAAATTATATATATATATATATATATATATATATATATATATATATATATATATATATATATATATATATATATATATATATATATATATTTATTTATTTATTTATTTATTTATTTACCAAGTATTTTATAGAAATATAATAAATATTAATACTGTCACATGATAATCTATGACACACATCTCACAACACACAACACATGAAATATGTAAGGAAAAAATTACAATTACTAAATATCAATTCAATAAGCCTTGTAAGATAAAGAGTTTATAGTATAACTAAGATCTCAGTCATATACACAGCAAGGCAAATCTAAAACTTAATACACCATAATCTCATTGCGTGCTGATGCCCTCTATGCTACCACCAGTAATCAAATTGCACATGACAGACTACCAATAAAAAAAGAGACTAAAGATGAAAACAATAACAATGCTATCCAAAAAATAATTAATAAAGACTTAGAGAAATTTAAACCAAAAATAGTATTTATCAATGTTGTAAAAAACGTTAGGCGCCTAGGCGCCGATTTTTTATTTTTATTTTATTTTTATTTTTTTTATTTTTTTAATTAAAAAAATTTTTAAATTTAAAAATTTTCACTAAAATATAAGGTTTCCATAGTTATTTCTTAGAAACTATTTACAAAAGTGGTTGTAAAATTGTTCAAAAGATTGTTTAAACTATCTAAATACATAAAAAACTAAAATTAAGAGCTAAAGAAGCATTTTTTTGAGAAATTAGTGGACCAAACCGCCAAAAGCGGTGTATAGATCTCGAAAAAATACGCGATTTGAAAAAAAAAATTGTCCAAATCGAACAACCAAGTCAAAAGTTATGCCTTCCGAAAGTTTTCGGACATTTTCAAAAAAAAAAAAAAAAAAATCGCCGAACCGCCGAACCGGCCGGTTAGGAGGAGGCCGCCGAGGTCATTCCTCGCGGCGGCCTCCTAGGCGCGATTTTTGCAACCTTGGTATTTATTTAGACTATCGCTTTTACATTAAGTATTTAGACTATCATTATTACAAAGTTGCAAACATTTATTTTAGTGACAATTATAATTATTCTCTCATATATTATCTTTATTTATATACTTTAATTTGAATAACGAATTTAAATAAACAAATTCAACATTCAATTACATATACATGAACATCTCATATATAATATTGCTATACTTTGAATTACTTATTTAAAAATAACTAGTATTTGCGCCCGTGCGTTACACGGAATTAATTTGTTATAATATTTTTAAAATATTTAGATTGATATACAATTGTATAAATTATAACATCGAATATTATGTAATATAATTGAAGAATTGAGTTGCACAGATTATGTTTTATGATGTTATCAATGGTTGAATTTGAGTAAATAATTTTCCAATTAATAGCTAACGTGTAGATATACGCATTTGGTGCTGCAAGTTTTGAGATTTTATATATTAGTGTTTGGAATTTGTATTAATTGGGCTAATTAGTTCGTTGTCTAGCAACTCAGTTATAAAATTATTTATACGGAATATATATTTTCTATGTAGATATATAGCAATTTTGTCATCTTTGTATATAAAAAAAAACATAATATCAATGGCTTGAATTATACATTATTGAAAATTTCTTTGTAGACGACATTGGTAGTAGTAACGGAATTTTATCCATCCTCGTCTAGAGTTAAAACCATCAGACCATTAGGATGGGCGATTCGGGAAACAGTCACATAAAATTAACCGTGATTAAAGACTGGTTTTTTCAGTAATAACTCAACATGAGTTAGTGTTTGACCCTAACTTTTGTTGATAGTCATGGCATATGCGAGCATCAATGTGAATTGTTTTCGTTAGAACTTGAAGGGCAATCTCGTATCAGAAGGTGAAAGACATTTTAATTGAAGATTTTACTTTTATTAATAGTATAGATATAGATATAGATTGTTGTAAATAATAATTAATAAATTATTATTTCCTTATAAAATTACATAGATTTTCAAATGAATTTTCTCATTTATTACGCATAATTTGTTTCCGTTATTCTCATAATTATAATGGTTAATTATTCTCTGAAGTTGATAACCATTTTCCATTTTTAAGTACATATATATTAAATTTAATTTATGATAAAATTTATTAGATATTAGTTAATTTTCATATAAAATTTTGTTACCAATTAAGCTTTATTAATTTTTTTTACCAATTAATTAATATTCATATTAATTTGGGTGGAAATGTTGAAGATGAGGATTTTACTTTTATTAATAATATAAATTGGTGTAAATAATAATTAATAAATTATTATTTATTTATAAAATTATGCAGAATTTCAAACGAATTTTCTCATTTGTTATGCAGAATTTGTACCCATTATTTTCACAATTATAGTAATTTAATTATTCTCAGAATTTGGTAACTATTTTCTATTTTTATGCACATATTGACTTTAATCTGTGGTAAAAATTCATTAGATATTATTTAATTTTCATAAAAAATTTTGTTACCAATTAAGGTTTATTAATTTTTTACTAATTAATTAATATTCATATTAATTTGGGTTGGAATGTTGTAAAGGAGGATTTTACTTTTATTATAGTCATTTCACTAAGGAAATTAAAACTAATTAAGGTAAATCTAATTATGATATATTTATTTGTAATTGTACATTAATTTCATTTCTAAATCATTGGTTCACATATTTGAATTATTTATTTTTTCTTTAATTATTCTCGTTGTAAATATAAATGATATTGCAATAATTAATTTATGATATTTATCAAATTGTATTTTAAAAAAAAAATATAAAATTTTCTCATGTTTAGGGATTAGAAAATATTTTAAAATTATTTTTTATTAGTAAGTATTTTTATTTTTTAAAATATTTACCAGCAACCCAAACATTCCCTTAGTCTCTAATAAAAAATTGAAAAATAAAAGTCATTGCATTAAGAAAATTAAAATTAATTAAAGTAAATCTAATCATGCTATATTTATTTGTAACTGTATATTAATTTCATTTTGAAATTATTGGTTCACATCTTTGAATTATTTATTTTTTTCTTTAAATATTATAAACAAAAATTATGATATTTATCAAATTGTATTTTTAAAAAAATATAACATTTACACATGTTATGAGGGGTTAAAAAATATTTTAAAATTATTTTTTATTAGTATGTATTTTTATTTTAATATTTTTGAGCAATCAAAACACTCCCTTAGCCTCCCATAAAAAATTGATAAAGAAAAGTCATTTCATTAAGAAAATTAAAACTAATTAAAGAAAATCTAATTGTAACATCCCGAAATTTTGAAACTTTTAAAACTTATATAAGAAAGGTAATTTCTCATTAAGTCCTAAAAGCAAATATAAGAGTACGGGGTGCTATGCCACACCTGAGTTAGAGAGCTCAGGTGCACAGGCGTCAGGCAAACCAACTAAAAGCCTCCAAGTAAAGTCAGTACATAAACATGGCACGCAAGCCGAAAGGGAGAAACTAACTACTCTACGCTTCAGGTCTCTAGCGCGCTCCGGTGTCTACTCATTTGTGCCTGAAAACCAAAATATATCTGTTCAGCGAGAGATGCTGGTAACCCACTCCAACGCGTTGAAATATATTATAGGTAGATATATATAGATATATGAAAATCATTTCGAAGCAGGAAGATATATACTTAAGAGACTCTAGTTTTAAAACCAGGAATGGACTCAGCAAATAGGGGTAAGCACAACAATTAATGATAACAGTTAAGTAGAATCATCATAAAGAATACACAACTAAGGTCACAGTCTATGTCCACATCAATCATATCATCATTTAATCATCATTCTAATCACCATTCAATCATCATTTGTGACACTCAATCACACTGCTTTGGCGCCACGGGACCAATCGCATGCCCCGAACATGAGGGTTAATGCGTATAGCATTAACACGGCCCCGTAGCACCCTACCTCATACCGCGGCATGAAGGGAGTTGATCGCAACCAACCTATAGAGGATCGCTGACGAACTCAACGTCGGACCACAATCCGACACACCGCTGACGCGCACAGTCGGTGGACCGTGATCCCCTTTACAAGGGGGGACTTACGACCCTACACACTGTTGATGCGTACAGTCGGTGGACCGTAGCGGATTAAGCCCGACACACCGCTGAGCTGGACTCAGTCGGTGGGCAAAGATCCTCGGAGACTACGGCCCTACACACCGCTGTCCCATCACTCGGTGGATCGCAGCCAGCCGTAGCCCTACACACCGCCTGATTACTCAGGTCGGTGGACTACAGCCTTTCTCGGCTTATTGGCCCTACACACCGCCTGGCGCGTCCAGGTCGGTGGATCATAGCACCGAGGCCCATGTAGACCGCAACCCAAGAAGTGAATCAATTCGGCCTTTAGCCAACTTCTGAGCCTTAGCTCAGGAACAATCCATTTGGCCTTCAGCCACTTCCAAACCTTTAGTCCGGGAACAATCCATTTGGCCTTCAGCCACTTCCGAACCTTTAGTCCGGGAACAATCCATTCGGCCTTCAGCCTACTTCCGAACCTTAGTCCGGGAATCACCCAATTGGTTTGTAACCAAAATGGGGGATCATGCAACACATAACACATAGGAGCACGTAATAGCATATTGGGAGGGGGAAAAACATATAAATAAACTTACTTGTGATCATTCACATGCTAAGAATAGTCCTAAGGGTTCATACAACTTCCACCTAGGTCAACGGATTACCAATTCCACTAGCATGCAATTCCTAAGACTCATTTAACCTATGAATGATACCCGAAATATCAAACTAGACTCAAGCACGACAAACGGGGTCCGTTGGGACACCATGGGGGAATCGCGGAACATCAAACGGGGGAGCCGAAGACCCGGGGTGGGTATGGACCAGCGGGTAGCCGGTGGGTGGGGGTCACCCGCCGGAGATCACTGCCCGGCAGCGGGTTGCCGACGGGCGGACGCCTGCCCGCTGCCCGGCGGTGATCTTCGGGCAGCGGGTAGGTGCGCGGGTACCCCTACCCCCACCTACCCCCCCAATGACTCTTTCATCACAAATTCGTCCCGGGATCCTTTGTGGAATCCGAAACCATGCTTAGACACTTTTAAACGTAATTAACGACACCACGTAGTCAATTAATGGATCAAAAGCAAGAATCATGTATAACTCATCCTATCACGACTTCTAAAATAAACAACACCCGAACATGCGAATCCCCACCCAATATTTATCAAGAACATTACAATACAAATTCCCAATCCATCCTAGGGCTCTAATCCCACCCAAATTATCAAGATCATATTTTATCTTTAACATCAATAAATATCAAGATTTGTCAAGGATTATCACATCAATGTCAAGAACTTCTTTTCAACATCAAGATCATCAAGATCATCAAGATTATCAAGAATGCACATAGATCATCTTATCAATCATCAAGAACATAACACAATTAACATAGAAGAATTTATCAAGACACAAGAATATAGCGGGAGGCCAAAGAAGGAGATTTTAGCGAAGAAAATAGGTTTTGTTGAGACATGGGTTACCTCTTAGCCTTAATTAATTTCCTTGGCTATGAAGGGTCTTTCTTTAAGATTTCTTCTTTCTTGATTTCTCCTAATGGAATTCTTGGAACCTCTTGTGTGGTGAGAGATTATTGTGGTGTAAGGTCTAGGTGACTCCTATGTCCCTATTTATATATTTAAGAGTCCTAATTAGGGTCTAAGTGGTATGGGTTTGCTAATTCTATTTCCTATAGGACTAGGGGATTGGTTTTAGGGATAAGGGCCCATGGACTATGGTGGACTCTTCTTTAGCTAATTAATGGGTTTTAATTCCCTTTTTAGGGTGGGTGATAATTTAATTAATTTTAATTTAAGGGCCGTAACTGGGGTGTTACACTAATCATGCTATATTTATTTGTAATTGTATATTAATTTCATTTTGAATTCATTGTGTTGGTCCCGATAGGGTGGTAAAAAGTCTATGGGGGGAGGGTGAATAGACTTTTTAAACTTTTTCACAATTAATAACACTTTGATAATTTCAACTCCAAGTTACAAATAAATAACAAGATATACAATTTGGATGCACAGCGGAATAATTCAACAATAAAGTGTTACGTAAAAACAGAGAGATATATCACATGCAATATGATGGATATGCTAGAAATAGATCAAATAATATGTATTCAAAATTTAGCTTGCATGCGGACGTGGAAAGCACTAAACCCAGATGAATTTATCTGTGTATGAAATGGGTTAGTCAAAATTGAATTTGCAAGTCAAAATTGATTTATGTGGGTATGCATGTATATACGTATGATATGGGAAATACAAATATTGAATTGTATTATATTGAATAAGCAAAATTAAAATAAGTGTTGTGCATGCATATATACTCACGTATGAACAGATTGACTTAGATGAATTTAATCAATATCTGTTTGAAGTGTGATAGTTAATATCTTTGAAAAATTAAATATGTTAATGTGTATGCATGTACACGTATGGAATTTGCAAACCCAGACAGTGAATAGCAAATATAAAACGGGTTAGTTCACAATAAATTAAGCAATAAATAAATGAGAGCAATAAGTAAAATGCACGAGGAAATTTATAGTGGTTCGGAGGTGGCGTAATCCTCCTAGTCCACTCTTCTCCTTTCACTCCAAGGAGGACATTCACTATCTCTTTCACCCAGATACAAATAGTGAATCAAGTGCTACACAAGCACTTCCCCGAGTGTTTTGCACACAGCTACACTCAACCCCGAGTACTTTGCACACAGCTGTACTCCTACGCCAACTAAGTGTCTTGCACACAGCTACACTTAGCAACTCCGAGTGTCTCGCACACAGCTACACTCAACAGGGTAGTGTTTTGCACACAGCTACACTCAACCCTCTTTCTACACACTATAGAAAATTGTTTTATAGAGAAAACAAATTTCTCTTCTAGACTTGAAGATTTCTACGTGAAAAGCTCAAATGAATGCACTGGATATTTCACAAATATTACTCTCTGATCGTGTGTATTTGCTCTCCTCCAAGTCTTCAATCCTTGCCCATATTTATAGTTGAGAATTTTTGAAGTTGCCCGTTAGAGATAGACAATTTCAAATTTTGAAATCTTGTACTGAGAGTTTGCCTCGTAGAGATGTTCAAAATAATTTCAATTTTTATGAAATGTCACAATGATTTTTGAATTTGTGAGATTTTCCTAATCTTGCAAGTAATCTCCATACTTTGTGATTAAAGCTTTGTCAGAGATTTGTCTTGATCTTCCTTGGCCCCTTCTTCTAAAAATATGACCGTAGCTCATCCTTCATCTAAAAATCTGACCGTAGCTCATCTCCATGATTTAATTTAGGATCGTAGCTCATCCATTTAATAAATAGACCTTAGAGCTCATCCTTCTTCTAAAAATCTGATCGTAGCTCATCTCCATGATTAATTTAGGACCGTAGCTCATCTCCATCTCCATGAATTAATTATGTATGTTTATTAAACTTAGAGCGTGACTCTTATTTAATAAATTAGAGCGTGGCTCTTATTTAATAAATTAGAGCATGACTCATTCTTCAAAATAGCTCATCCCCACAAATTAATTTGGGACGTACCGTTCTTCTAAAAATCTGACTGTAGCTCATCTCCATGATTAATTTAGGACCGTAGCTCATCTCCATCTCCATGAATTAATTATGTATTATGTATCTTTATTAAAAATAGTAATTTGGGACGTAACGTAGCCGAGACGACATGCATTTATTGTAGCCAATCTTCACTTCCACGTGGTAAGCATAGAGCAGCATGCATACACCAAAATTACTTAGGGTGAGAATTGAACCCAAATCCATTCACAATATCACCTTCACCTTTCACCAATGCTCCATTACAACTTCTTGGTTGTGTAGTGATCTGTCTTATCAACCAAGATTACCAGAAGTAGCGTGTAGTTCTCGCACTTCAAGTCTTCAACCTTCAGCTCCAAGCAAAATAGTTACCACAGGGATTTGAACACAACTTCTCTACCAAGAAAAGCAATGCCTTGTCCATTGACCTACTAAGACCTTTTGACATAAATTCTGCAAACATATCTTAAGTACTAATATTCTAAGAGGACTTCTTTTTCCTTTGAACTGTGTAGAATATTTGGTTCAAGTCTATTTTGAAGTTGGTACACTAGACTCAAAATAAAATGTGGGGAATTCTAAAAATATAATTTGGCTCATCAAAACTATATTACAATTATTCCTAACACATTGGTTTACATATTTGAATTTTTTTAATTATTATAATTTATAAACAGAAATGATATTGTATTAATTAATTTATGATATTTATCAAATTATATTTTTAAAAAAATATATGATTTACACATGTTATGAGGGGTTAAAAATATTTTTAAAATATTTTTTATTAGTGAGTATTTTTAAAAAAAAATAATTCCAGCTACTCAAACACTCCCTTAGTCTCCAATAACAAATTGATAAAGAAAAATCATATCATTAAGGAAATTAAATCTAGTTAAAGTAAATGTAATCATACTATATTTATTTGTAACTCTATATTAATTTCATTTTTAAATCATTGGTTCACATATTTGAATTATTTATTTTTTTCTTTAATTAGTATACACATAAATGATATTGTACTAATTAATTAATAATATTTATCAAATTGTATTTATTAAAATATAGTGTTTTACCCGTGAGTTGCACATAATTTTTTTTTGTTATTATGTATTTAAAATTAAAATAAAAAAATAAAAAGATGTTGAAATGTACAATATAATAATATTGTTGGACTTTTATATATTTGGTCAAGTATCTATTTTCATAACATACAAAATTAAAATTTAATTTCGTATGGTTAATATAATCTCTACTCATGTACATATTTTACATAAAATTATGGAAAACATTCATATAATTAAGTTGATTTATTCCAAATTGTATTTCATATATATTATAATTCTAAAAATATGAATAATAATAACTAAGAGAATTGTACTTAGAACTCAATAACAAATGTAAATTCTAAATTTTGTATGAATAAATATAAATTCTAATCGGACGCATATCCTTATATGATTGTATAATACATTGTATATACACATAATATTTATTAATATGTATATTGGAAAATTCTATAATATAATTTTATTAATTATAATTAATATTGATAGATTTATACTTAAAAAATTATATTTAGAAATTTAAAAAGTGTATGTATGTGTATTTTTAAAAAATTATAAATATTCATGTTTTGTTAATTTTATAATTTCATTATTTTAATTATATTTCATATTTTATTAATTATAATTTAATGAAATTGTCACAAATATTTCTAAGAAATAAATCTTATTTTTCTTAATTTCATTAATTATAATTATCATATATTTTGGAAATTACCATAATAATTTTATTAATTATATTAATTATAACATATGTACTTTTCCAATATTTAAATACATTATCATAAAATTACCATAATAATTGCACAAAAGAAGGAAAGAAAAATTATGAAAATACTTACCTTTAATATAAATTAGAAAATTCTATTAAAAAATATCTATATATTAAGGTAAGTATAATTTATTTTGTGCCAATAATATTATATATTAAGTATAAAAATATATATGTATATAAATTACCATAATAATTACACCGAAAAAGATGACAATACATAATTATTATGAAATAATATTAATAATTAATTATTAATGCATGTATAATTTAATTTTGTACTAATAATATTATATATATATATATATATATATATATATATATATATATATATACTTTTAATTCTATATTGATAAGCATAATCTATTTATATACTTTAAGAAAATATTTATTATTAAAAAGGAGATATAATTTAAAAAGTAAATTATTAATTACATTACCTAATATAATTGTTCTACTAATTGATTCTATGTTATTATGTATAATTCATATATTAGAAAATTTTTAAAAGTGAAATACCTATTAATTACCATGCATAGTAATTAAGATAATTTTTGGTCAATCAATATTCAATAGTACTAAAATTATTATTTTGAATTTTTATAAATAAGATATAATATTATTAAACTGATATAATTAAAAATAATGTGTACATATCCAAAGATTTTATAATAGTAATTTTTATTGCCTAATAAAATTTATCAATTATTAAACATTGTTTATGGTAATTATTGTATGACATTTAGTATAAAATTATTAGGTAGAATTGTTATAATTAAGGTATAATATTATTAAATCAAATTGATTAAAAATAATGAGTTCACATATAAAATAAATTATACTTGTCTTAATAATTATTTATTAATATAAATATACAATTATAAATTTGTATAAGAAAAACACAGAAACTTCTGGTTAAAAAAAAAAATCTATCCATTTTCTTTTTCTCTTTCCTTAGCATCGCATTCCCACTCTCTCTAGAAAAATGCAAAGTAGGATGATAAAAGGCCTTCATCTACAACGTCTTCACCCCTCAATTCGATTTAACTTTTGTTTGATTACTTTTTTGCCCAGCGAACCACGTAAACCCTTAACGCTACATTCAACCTGATGATGCTATATATATATATATATATATATATAAATACAGTAATAACATTAGCATTGTATATATGGTCTAATGGTATCCGGGTTGGACTTCCATTTGGAAGGTTGTGAGTTCAAGCCTCAGTGGAGGCGTTATTGGTTCTTTGTGTTTCAGTAGGTTGAGAAAGTACATGAACAGATACTACAATGTAATAGGGCCAGTAACATTCAAAAAAAAAAAAAAAAAAAAAAACATTGGCATTCATATGATCATATCCAAAAAAAACGGAGCCATATTCCATCCATTCATTCAATACTTCGAAACTACATATAGAGAACATGTTTATGTGTTGAGTCCGGCCTGTTGCTCAAAACCCTTGGGTAAAATTGTAGTATAATAACAAGGATGCACAAATCTAAGCATACAATGTTTCAAACTCGTGGAAAAAAACTAAAACAACACCAGAAGAAAGGAAGGTATATTAGACTACAGCTACATCAAACCAACAAATTGGAAACATCCCGATTAATTTATAGTTCTATCCCAAGAAAATGCAACTGAAACATAAAAATGCGGGGTGGAGAAGCCCAACCTATGTGGAGAAGGAAATGATGGGGTGTTAGGGATTAAAAGAATTATAAATTTGTATTTATAAGTAGAAAATACTAATTCAAAAGGAAAGTATAATAATTTATTTATTTAAGGTAATAACATTATTATTATTATTATTATTATTATTATTATTATTATTATTATTATTATTATTATTATTATTATTATTATTATTATTATTATTATTATTATTATATTACAAAAATGTCCCTAAGTTTTGGGGGGAAAACTTGCTAGGATGATTTTACTTTTATATATACTAGTATTATTATTATATTACAAAAATGTCCCTAAGTTTTGGGGGGAAAACTTGCTAGGATGATTTTACTTTTATATATACTAGTATTTGCGCCCGTGCGTTGCACGGAATGAATTTGTTATAAAATTTTAAAAATATTTATATCGATATACAATTTGTATAAATTATAAAATCGAATATTATATAATATAATTGAAGAATTGAGTTGCACCGATTATGTTTTCTGATGTTATCAATGCTTGAATTCGTATAAATAATTGCCCAATTAATAGCTAACGTGTAGATATACGCATTCGGTGTTACAACTTTAGAGATTTTATATATCAATGTTTATAATTTGTATTAATTGGGCTAATTAGCTCGTTGTCTAGCAACTCAGTTATATAAATTATTTATACGGAAGATATATTTTCTATGTAGATCAGCTATATAGCAATTTCGTCATTTTCGTATAGAAAAAAAAACATAATATCAATGGCTTAAATTATACATTATTGAAAATCTCTTTATAGCTAGACGACATTGTTAGTAGTAACGGAATTTTATCCATCATCGTCTAAAGTTTAAACTATCAGACTATCAGGATGGGTGACTCGGAAAAAAGTAACATACAATTAACCGTGATTAAAGACTGATTTTTTCAGTAATAACTCAAATATTATATATTGCAATTAAAGATATGGTTTCGCCCGTGAATTTGTTGTAATATACTAAGAATATCTGGATTGATATATAATTATTTAAATTAGAACATTAAATATTATATAGTGCAATTGAAGATATAGTTTGGATCGTTTATATGTTTTGATGTTATCGTTGCTTGAATTTAAACAAATAATTGCTCAAATTAATAGCTAATGTGTAGATATACGCATGCAGTGTTGTAACTTTGAAGCTTTTATTTATCATTGTTTAGTATTTTTATAAATTAGGCAAACGTGCTCATTCTTTAGCAACTCAGTTATAGGAATGAATTGCTATCCTAATTCATTTGTATGAAAAATATTTTTTTTTTTTTGTCTAAATTGCTTTAAAAAAATTTTATTTTTTTTGTGTGTAGATATATAGCAATTTTGTCATTAAAAAAAAACATAATATCACTAATTGTATTTACACATTATTAAAACCTCATATTGTAGACGACATTGGTAGTAGCAACATAATTTTGTCCGTCATCGTCTATAGCTAACATCTTCAGTCCATTAGAATGGGTGACTCGGGTGAAAATATATCATCGTAAAATATCAGTCAATTAGTAATATTATATTCATTTTCAACCAATTATTCTTTTTATTTTCCGTCAATTAATCAATTAGAATATCATATGCAATGGTATTTTTACCTAATTTCAGTTTTATTTTTAATTTGTGATGTAGAATATTATTATTAAAATATTTCCGTTCCATTTTTAATTTACCTTTACTATTGTTTAAAATATGCCTTTACTATTGATGATGTAGAATATTATTATTGAAATATTATCTTTTTCATTTTTAATTTACTTTTACTTGATGATGTAGAATATTATTATTGAAATATTTTCGTTTTATTTTTAATTTCCGTTCTTTTATTTTAAATTTTGAAAGATTTATTGTGATATAATTGGTTCACATATTTCAATTATTTATTTTTTTCTTTAATTATTATCAACAGAAATGATATTGTACTAATTAATTTATGATATTTATCAAATTGTATTTTTTTAAAATATAAGATTTATACATGTTATGAGGGGTTAAAAATATTTTAAAATAATTTTTTATTAGTATGAATTTTTATTTTAAAATATTTTATAGCAATCCAAACACTCCATTAGCCTCCCATAAAAAACTGATAAAAGAAAAGCCATTTCATTAAGGAAATTAAAATTAATTAAAGTAAATCAAATCATGCAATATTTATTTGTAACTGTATATTAATTTCATTTTGAAATCATTAGTTCACATATATGAATTTTTTTTTAATTATTATAATTTATAAACAGAAATGATATTCTACTAATTAATTTATAATATTTATCAAATCTATATCTATATATATATAAAAGTAAAATCCTCCTAACAAATTTTCCCCCCAAAACTTTTGTAGTAAAACTTATTTGGTAAGTAAATGTCAAATGGAAAATAAATAAATAAATTCCTCCTAACAAATTTTCCCCCCAAAACTTTTGTAGTAAAACTTATTATTTAGTAAGTAAATGTCAAATGGAAATTAAATAAATAAATAAATAAATAAATAAATAATAATAATAATAATAATAATAATAATAATAATAATAATAATAATAATAATAATAATAATAATAATAATAATAATAATAATAATAATAAAAGTAAAATCCTCCTAACAAATTTTCCCCCCAAAACTTTTGTAGTAAAACTTATTTGGAAAGTAAATGTCAAATGGAAAATAAATAAATAAAATCCTCCTAACAAATTTTCCCCCCAAAACTTTTGTAGTAAAACTTATTATTTGGTAAGTAAATGTCAAATGGAAATTAAATAAATAAATAAATAATAATAATAATAATAATAAGGGAAAATTGCATTTTACGTCCCTAAGTTATAGGGTAATTGTAGAATTCGTCCTTGAGTGTTGGTCATGCTCAACTTTCGTCCCTAAGTTATCATTAGTGTTGCACTTTTTGTCCCTGAGTTATAGAGTAATTGTAGAATTTGTCCCCGAGTGTTGTTTATGCTCACTTTGCGTCCCTAAGTTTTCATTTGCGTTGCACTTTTCGTCCCTGAGTTATACTAAAATTGCAATTTTCGTCCCTAATCACTACTACATAAATGGTATACTACGTCACTTAATAGACAGATGTTTTTAAAATAACCACCTTCTTATATATTTTGTTATACTACGCCATTTAATAGACAACGGGTTTTTAAATAACCGCCGTATATAACTTAATTAATTTTTTTTTACGTCATACACTTTAAATAACCACCGACGATTTTTTTACACATACACGACAATTTTCGAAGTGTCGCGCGTGTAAGTGACTGCCGTTGTAAATATACACTTTCTACGACGGTTTTGGAAATCGTCGTGTATGTTAACTATATACGGTGGTTAAAAAACTGTCGTGTATGTCAACTACATAGGTAGTTATTTAAACAACCGTCGTCTATTAAGTGACGTAGTATAAGTGTATAACACAATATATTAGACAACGGTTATTTAAAAAGTGACATAGTATACAATTTATGTAGTAGTGATTATGGGCGAAATTTGCAATTTTAGTATAACTCAGGGACGAAAAGTGCAACGTCAATGATAACTTAGGGATGGAAAGTGAACATGACCAACACTTAGGGACGAATCCTACAATTACCTTATAACTCAGGGCCGAAAAGTGCAACGCCAATGATAACTTAGGGACAAAAAGTGAGCATGACCAACACTTAGGGATGAATTCTACAATTACCCTATAACTTAGGGATGAAAAGTGCAATTTCCCCTAATAATAATAATAATAATAATAATAATAATAATGTTATTACCTTAAATAAATAAATTATTATATTTTCTCTTAAATAAATAAATTATTATACTTTCCTTTTGAATTAGTATTTTCTACCTATAAATACAAGAGCTTCTTCAATCAAAGAATCTCAAACTCATCTTTCTGCTTTCTTTTTGTATGAATTTTCTACATTTTTCTAACTATATTCTCACGTACTTCAATATGTTTTGTAGTTTGGACATCATGAATAGCTTCATCAACGATATCTTCTTGAAGCTTGCCCAAGAGGTGACTCGCTTGGCCCACTACAACAAGAAGCCGATAATCACTTCCCGCGAGATTCAGACCGGCATGAGATTGGTTTTTCCTGGCGAATTGGTAAAGCACGTTGTCTCTCTAAAAACACTAAAGCAGTCACCATATTTACAAGCTCTTAGATGAAATCATTTAAATCTATGTTTCCTTTTTATATAATCTCAATTAGGGGTTAATAGATGTAAAGTAACTTGGATTTGAGTTTAATTTCATATTATTCTTCCAAAAGGTTTAATTTCATATTATAAGTATTGTTATCTACCTTCAACTATCAGTGAATCGATTAACATTCTCAAAAAAAAATAAAAATTGAATGTCTATATCTACGTGCATTTAAGATGCAACATGTGTATGATTCATTAGGCTTTGAGGCAGAAGAACACATCTGGGTATATTGCATATTAGTGGATCTGTATCTCATTGCAAAAAAATATCCATACAATTAATTAATTAATATAATTAATATAATTACAATTATCATTATTCTAATTCAAAAAAAAAACTAAAGAATTAATTGTAATAATAAAATTTGTTATTAATATTCTGTTACTAATTGACACAGAAATCAGACCAAAAGAAAAACTAAATTAATATTAAAAATGGACTCGAATTAAAAAATGTGCTTAATAAGTAAATAACTAATTTGCTAGACAGAAAATTTGGGTAAAGGAAAAAGAAAATGATTATTAAACTTTGTACCATATTATTTTTATGATTGAAAATGAATATTACAAACGTACCAGATTGTTTTTATGACCAGAAATAAGAATGAATTTTACACACGAAAATCTATTATTAATATTCTGTTATACTAATAGGCATGGGAATCATGCCAAATGAAAAAAGGATTTAATATTAAAAATTTATTGGAAATATAACACAGTTTTCCCTACGAAAAAAATTAGTAACCACCAAATGAAATATTAGGAAAAAATTATGAAGAAAAAAGAAATGGAAACAAATATTAACTCTTTCTATGAATGAAAAAAAAGGAAATGAATATATCCATATTTCACTTAAAATATAATCAGTAATTATATTATTATAATTATATTAATTATTTATGAAGAAAAAAGGAAATGAATATGAAAGGAAAAAATAAAATTTAGACACGAAAGTCTATTATTAATATTCTGTTACTAATAGACACGGGAATTAGGCCAAATGAAAAAAAAAAGATTTAATATTAAAAATTTATTGAAAATATAACACCGTTTTCTTTACGAAAAAATTAGTAACCACCACGTGAAATATTAGAAAAAAATTATGAGGAAAAAAGAAATGAAAATGAATATTAACTCTTTCTATGAGTGAAAAAGGAAATGAGTATATTCATATTTCACTTAAAATATAATCAGTAATTATATGATTATAGTTATTATAATTATATTAATTATTTATGAAGGAAAAATGAAATGAATATATTAATAGTTTACTGGAAATATAATCAGTAATTATATTTTTATAATTATATTACTTTTTAATTATGTGGAAATGAATATTAATTCTTTTTATGAACGAGAAAGGAAAAGAATATTTCACAAAGAAATCTGTTATTAATATCATGTTACTAATCGACATGAAAATCAGGCCAATTAATCGACAATTATTAAGAAAAATGAATAAAAATCAATATTAATTCTTTTTATGAAGGAAAAAAAAAAGAAATAAATATATTCAAAAGAAAATGAAATATGAAGAAAAACGAATGAATATGTTTATATTTCACTAAGAATATAACGCAGCTTTTGGCACAGAAATCAGACCAAAAGAAAAAAGAAATTAATATTAAAAATGGACTCGAATTAAAAAAAAAAGTGCTTAATAAGTAAATAACAAATTTGCTACACAGAAAATTAGGGTAAAGGAAAAAGGAAATGATTATTAAACACATACCAAATTGTTTTTGTGATTGAAAATGAATATTACAAACGTATCACATTGTTTTTATGACCAGAAATATGAATGAATTTTACACACGAAAATCTATTATTAATATTATGTTACTAATAGGCATGGGAATCATTCCAAATGAAAAAAGGATTTAATATTAAAAATTTATTGGAAATATAACACAATTTTCCCTACAAAAAAAATTAGTAACCACCAAATGAAATATTAGGAAAAAATTATGAAGGAGAAAGAAATGGAAACAAATATTAACTCTTTCTATGAATGAAAAAGGAAATGAATATATCCATATTTCACTTATAATATAATCAGTAATTATATTATTATAATTATACTAATTATTTATGAAGGAAAAATGAAATGAATATGAACAGAAAAAATGAATTTTACACACGAGAATCTATTATTAATATTTTGTTACTAATAGACACAGGAATCAGGCCAAATGAAAAAAAGATTTAATATTAAAAATTTATTGGAAATATAACACCGTTTTCCCTACGAAAAAAATAGTAACCACCACATGAAATATTAGGAAAAAATTATGAAGGAAAAAGAAATGGAAATGAATATTAACTCTTTCAATGAGTGAAAAAGGAAATGAATATACTCATATTTCATTTAAAATATAATCAGTAATTATATGATTATAATTATTATACTTATATTAATTATTTATGAAGGAAAAATGAAATGAATATATTAATATTTTATTAGAAATATAATCAGTAATTATATTTTTATAATTATATTATTTTTTAATCAGAAAGGAAATGAATATTTCAAACAGAAATCCGTTATTAATATCCTAATCGACATGGAAATCAGGCCAATTAATCGACAATTATTAGAAAAAATGAATATAAATAAATATTAATTCTTTTTATGAAGGAAAAAAAAAAGAAATGAATATACTCAAAAGGAAATGAAATATTAAGAAAAAAGAATGAATATAATATATATGAAATACAATTTGTAATAAATCAATTTAATTTTATAAATTTTTTCTATAAACTTATCTAAATATGTACATGATTAGATATTATACTAACCATACAATATTTTAATTTTAATTTTGTATGTTATGAAAATAGATACTTGACCAAATATATAAAAGTCCAACTATATTATTATATTGTACATTTTCAAATCTTTTTATTTTACTAATTTAATTTTAAATTCATAATAACAAAAAAAATTCTCGAGTAAAACACTATATTTTAAAAAATACAATTTGAAAAATATCATAAATTAATTAATACAATATCATTTATGTTTATAATAGTTAAAGAAAAAAATAAATAATTCAAATATGTGAACCAATAATTTCAAAATAAAATTAATATATAGTTACAAATAAATATAGCATGATTACATTTACTTTAATTAGTTTTAATTCCCTTAATGATATGACTTTTCTTTATCAGATGTTTATGGGAGGCTAAGGGAGTGTTGAGTTGGTGGAATTTTTATTTTTTTTAAATACTTACTAATAAAAAATAATTTTAAAATAGTTTGTAACCCCTCATACCATTTGTAAATCTTATATTTTTTAAACAATACAATTTGATAAATATCATAAATTAATTAGTACAATATCATTTCTGTTTATAAATTATAATAATTAAAAACAAATTTAAATATGTGAACCAATGATTTCAAAATGAAATTAATATACAGTTACAAATAAATATAGCATGATTAGATTTACTTTAATTAATTTTAATTTCCTTAATGAAATGACATTTCTTTATCAGTTTTTTTTTTTATGGGAGGTTAAGGGAGTGTTTGGATTGTTGAAAAATATTTTAAAATAAAAATACATACAAATAAAAAATAATTTAAAATATTTTTTAACCCCTCATAACATGTGTAAATGTTATATATTTTTAAAAATACAATTTGGTAAATATCAAATTTTGTGTTTATAATAGTTAAAGAAAAAAATAAATAATTCAAAAATGTGAACCAATGATTTCAAAATGAAATTAATATACAATTGCAAATAAATATAGCATGATTAGATTTACATTAATTAGTTTTAATTTTCTTAATGAAATGACTTTTCTTTATCAGTTTTTTTTTTTTTTTTGGGAGCCTAAGGGAGTGTTTATCCTGCTGGAAAATATTTTAAAATAAAAATACATGCTAATAAAAAATAATTTGAAATATTTTTTAACACCTCATAACATGTGTAAATGTTATATAAATACAATTTGATAAATATCATAATTTTTGTTTATAATAGTTAAACAAAAAAATAAATAATTCAAAGATGTGAACCAATGATTTCAAAATGAAATTAATATACAGTTACAAATAAATATAGCATGATTATATTTACTTTAAGTAGTTTTAATTTTCTTAATGAAATAACTTTTATTTTTCAGTTTTTTATTAGAGACTAAGGGAGTGTTTGGGTTGCTGGAAAATATTTTAGAAATAAAAATACTTACTAATAAAAAATAATTTTAAAATATTTTTAATCCCTAAACATGAGAAAATTTTACATTTAAAAAAATACAATTTGATAAATATTATAAATTAATTATTGCAATATCATTTATGTTTACAACGAGAATAATTAAAGAAAAAATAAATAAATCAAATATGTGAACCAATGATTTCAAAATGAAATTAATATAACATGATTAGATAAAGTGACTAAAGCCCCTCTTTTGGGTGAAAGGGCTGGCCTGGAGATTTAAAGTTACTCAATTCCCAAAGGCAATGATCAAATCCTTGCCTTTGGTTAATAAGGATGGATGCGTCCCTTCCACTCAACCACACCCTCCAAGTTCTTAGTGAAATGACTTTAATAAAAGTAAAATCCTCCTTTACAACATCCCAACCCAAATTAATATGAATATTAATTAATTAGTAAAAAATAATAAAGCTTAATTGGTAACAAAATTTTATATGAAAATTAACTAATATCTAATGAATTGTTACCACAGATTAAAGTCAATATGTATATAAAAATGAAAAATGGTTACCAAATAAAAACAATCCTATAAAAAAGGGTCATAATAAAAATAACAGTAAAAACAATCCTATAAAAAATTGAAAAAAAAAAAGATTCATAATTTATGAAAAATAGAAAATGAAATGGAATTCACTGAATAATTAATACTAATAATAATCAGTAAAATTAAAAGTTAACATTAAAATAGAAAAATATAAAAGGACCCTTAATTCACTAAAAATAGAAAAAGAAACGAAAGTCACTGATTAATACTAATAATAATAAGTTAAATAGGTAAATATAAAAAGATTCTCAATCTATACCATTATTAAAAAGAAAATCATTCTTCCTTACTTTCACACCCAAAACAATAGAAAAAGAAAAAAAATCTATAATATAATTAAAAACAAAATTCTATTTACTTGATTTATCGCCCAAACAATAGTAAATAGTAAAGGTAAATTAAAAAAAATGATGAAAAAAAAAAGAACAAAAATATTTCACAATAATATTCTATATTATCAATTAAAAATGGAATGAAAATTAGGTAAATAAATAAGTATCTGTTCAAACATATTTTCTCAACCAACACCTTCACTAAGGCTAGATCTCATGACTTCCCACATAAGAGAGGTCACTACATGCCATCTGAGCACAAGGTGCTTGGCAACAAACATTAGGTTAATTGAAAAAGGAAATGAATATTAACAATTGTTTGAAAATAAGAAAAGATTCATAATTGACTAAAATAGAAAAAAAAAATGGTCAGATCATTGCATTTTAATTTTTCACAATAATATTACACAGTATAATACATCAAATCACAAGTATGTCATAAATTTTACACAATTTTAAACAATAGAATGGAAATATTTCAATAATAATATTCTACACTATCAAGTAAAGGTAAATTAAAAATGAAAAGGAAATACTTCAATAATAATATTCTACATCATCAATACTTAAGACATATTTTAAACAATAGTAAAGGTAAATTAAAAATGTAGCGAAAATTAAAAATGAAATGGAAATGTTTCAATAATAATATTCTAAATCATCAATTAAAAATGAAACGAAAATTTGGTAAAAATATCATTGCATTTGATATTTTAGTTCGCTAATTGATTAATTGACTAAAAATAAAAGAGAAGTAATTGGATGAAAATAAATATGATATTACTAATGGATTGAAAATTTAAAAAGAAATGAATATTATTAATTGACTACAAACAAAAAAATTATTCATAATTGACTAATATGAAAAAAATAAATGGTTAGACCATTGCATTTTAATTAAAATGGAAGGGAAACTAAAATTGAACGCCAATATTTCAATAATAATATTCTACATCATAAATAGTAAATACATATTTTAAACAATAGTAAAGGTAAATTACAAATGGAATAGAAATATTTCAATAATAATATTATACATCCTCAATTAAAAATGGAACACAAATTAGGTAAAAATATCACTCCATGTAATATTCTAATTGACTAAAAATACAAAAGAATAATTGATTGAAAATGAATATGATATTACTAATTTATTTAAAATATAAAAGGATTGCTAATTGACTAATATTATACCATTATATATTTTCACCGAGTCACCCATCCTGATCAATTGAAGGTGTTAGCTCTAGACGATGATGGACAAGATTGTGATGCTACTACCAATGTCGTCTACAAAGAGGTTTCAACAATGTGTAAATAAAATCGTTGATATTATATTTTTTAAATGACAAAATTGATATATGTATAGACAAAAAAAATATCCTCCATACAAATGAATTAAGATAACAATTCATTCATATAATTGAGTTGCTAGAAAACGAACACATTTGTATAATTTATAAAAAAATACTAAACAATGATAAAAAAAAAATCTCCAAAGTTATAACACTACATGCATACATCTACACATTAGCTATTAATTTGAACAATTATTTGCTTAAATTCATACAATGATAATATAAAAACACATAAATGATCCAACCCGTATATTCAATTGAACTATATAATATTTGATGTTCTAATTTAAATAATTATATATCGATCCAAATATTCTTAATATATTACAACAAATCTATTCCGTGCATCGCACGGGCGCAAATACTAGTGAACGGCCTGATTTCCATGTCGATTAGTAACATGATATTAATAACAAATCTTTTTGTGAAATATTCATTTCCTTTCTCGTTCATAAAAAGAATTAATATTCATTTCCACATAATTAAAATGTAATATAATTATAAAAAATATAATTACTGATTATATTTCCAGTATACTATTAATATATTCATTTCATTTTTCCTTCATAAATAATTAATATAATTATAATAATTATAATCATATAATTGCTGATTATATTTTAAGTGAAATATGAATATATTCATTTTCCTTTTCACTCGTAGAAAGAGTTAATATTCATTTCCATTTCTTTTTCCCTCATAATTTTTTCTAGTCCATTATTAATTCGAGTCAAATTTTTAATATTAATTTTGTTTTTCTTTTAATCTGATTTCTGTGTCAATTAGTAACAGAATATTAATAAAAAATTTCATTATTACAATTAATTCTTTAGTTTTTTTTGAATTAGAATAATGATAATTGTAATTATATTAATTAATTAATTGTATGGATTTTTTTTTGCAATGAGATTAAGATCCACCAATGTACCCAGATGTGTTCTCCTGCCTCAAAGCCTATACACATGTTGCATCTTAAATACACGTAGATATAGATATTCAATTTATTTATTTATTTTTTTTGAGAATGCTAATCGATTCACTGATAGTTGAAGGTAGATAACAATACTTATAATATGAAATTAAACCTTTTGGAAGAATAATATGAAATTAAACTCAAATCCAAGTTACTTTAATCTATTAATCCCTAATTGAGATTATATAAAAACGAAACATAGATTTAAATGATTTCATTTAAGAGCTTGTAAATATGGTGACTGCTTTAGTGTTTTTAGAGAGACAACGTGCTTTACCAATTCGCCAGGAAGAACCAGATCTCGCGGGAAGTGATTATCGGCAGAAGATATCGCAAAACATATTGAAGTACGTGAGAATATAGTTTGAAAAATGTAGAAAATTCATACAAAAAGAAAGCAGAAAGATGAGTCTGAGATTCTTTGATTGAAGAAGCTCTTGTATTTATAGGTAGAAAATACTAATTCAAAAGGAAAGTATAATAATTTATTTATTTAAGGGAAAGTATAATCATTTATTTATTTAAGGTAATAACATTATTATTATTATTATTATTATTATTATTATTATTATTATTATTATTATTATTATTATAATTATTTATTTAATTTTCATTTGACATTTACTTACCAAATAAGTTTTACTACAAAAGTTTTGGGGGGAAAATTTGCTAGGAGGATTTTACTTTTATATATATATAGACTAGTATTTGCACCCGTGCGATGCATGGAATGAATTTGTTAAGAATATATGAATTTATATATAATTATTTAAATTAGAACATCAAATATTATATAGTGCACTTAAAGATATGGTTTAGATCGTTTATATATTTTAATGACATTATTTTTTGAATTTGTGCAAATAATTGCTCAAATTAATAGCTAATGTCTAGATGTACGCATGCGGTGCTATACCTTTAAAGATTTTATTTATCATTGTTTAGTATTTTCATAAATTAGGCAAATGTGCTCGTACTCTTACAGCTCAGTTATAGAAATGAATTGCTATCCTTATTCATTTGTATGGAAGATATATTTTTTTGTCTAGATATATAACAATTTTTTCATTTAAAAAAAAAAAAAACTTAATATCACCGATTATATTTACACATTATTGAAACCACTTTCTAGACAACATTGCTAGTGGCAACACAATCTTGTTCATCTTCATCTAGAGCTAACACATTTAATCCAACATGAGGGGTTACTTGGGTGAAAATATATAATGGTAGAATCTCAATTAGTTATCCTTTTATATTTTCAGTCAATTAGAATATCAAATGCAGTGATATTTTTACATAATTTTCGTTCCATTTTTAATTGATGACGTAGATATTATTATTGAAATATTTTCATTCTTTACTTTTACTATTTTTTAAAATATGCATTTACTATTGATAATGTAGAATATTATTATTGAAATATTTCCCTCCAATTTTTAATTTTCATTCCATTTTTAATTAAAATGCAATGATCTGACCATTTTTTCTTGTTTTTTAGTCAATTATGGATCATTTTTTATTTGCAGTCAATTATTAATATTCATTTCGTCTTATAATTTCAGTCAATTTGTAATATTAGATTCATTTTCAGTCAATATTTCTTTTTTATTTATTGTCAATTAGTCAATTAGAATATAGATGCAATGATATTTTTACCTAATATTTTCGTTTCATTTTTAATTTTCATTGACTATTTATAAATAGTTATGTTGTGAAACCGTGTCCACATTGCAAGTGGACACAATTCTATTTTCATAATTAATGAACTATATGTTCATAATTATAAAACTATATATTCATAATCTCTGAACTTCATATTCATAATTATTGAACTCTATATTCACAATTACAAAACTCTATGTTCATAATTATTGAACTATATGTTCATAATTATAAAATTATATATTCATAATTTGTGAACTTCATATTCACAATTATTGAATCTCTATATTCATAATTTGTGAACTTCATATTACATAATTATAAGTTCATAATTATGTTCACAACACTATATTCATAATTATAGAACTATATGTTCATAATTTTTGAACTATATATTCATAATTATGAACAATTTTGGAACCGTGTCTACCTTGCAAGGTGTACACAGCTCCACAGCATAATTTATCAGGTCAATAAATACTAAAAAAAATAAGAAATAATATTAATAATAATAAGAGCCTTTGGACTTCTCAATACTTACCCACAGTGATGGTCAAACAATTGTGTTTGTAAGAGAAATAATATATAAAGGAGCTCAAGAGCTCCTTTTCTAAACATTTCCAATGTGGGATCAAATGATCCAACACCATTTACAAAGGGGATTCCATGGCACCCTTTTGTCTTCTTCTTATTTATTTTAGTTTTAATTTTATTTTGTATATCGTTTTGTTTCGATTACTATTATTATTATTATTATTATTATTATTTATTTAATTGTTGATAAATTCGCTAAAATTTTAACAAATTTGTCATTTTAACAAATTTGTCATTTTAACATTTTAACTTTAATCAAAACCCCCCAAAAAATTATATAGTAACTCAGTAATGTGCTTCAAATGGCTAAAAACTAATACAACACATACATTTTGTGTTAATCTTTCACAACCCTCATTAATAATAAATAAATAAATAAAAACTAAAATAAGAAGACAAAGTTGAGACTTCTTACATAAGAACCTTTTGACATCTCAATACTTGCCCATATTGATGGGCAAGAAATTATGTTTGTAAGGGGATCATTGCTCCTCTTATATAGATGAGCTCTCTCTTTTCAAACATTTTCAATGTGGGATAAAAATGATCTCAAAATCATTTACAAAGGGAGCCCGTGACTCCCCTTTGTCTTTTTTTTTTTTTTTTTTTTTTAATTTTAATTGTATTTTGTATATAGTTTTGTTTGGATTATTATTATTATTATTATTATTATTATTATTATTGTTGTTGTTGTTGTTGTTGTTGTTGTTGTTGTTGTTGTTATTGTAATTTGATTATTTGGCAAATTTGTCAAAATTTTAAGAAATTCGTCTGTTTAACATTTATTATTTTATCAATATATCAAAAATATTATTTAATAACTTAACAATTTGCTCGAAATTGCTAAAAACTAAAACAACCCATATACATTTTTTGTTAATCTTTCCCAAACCCCCTAATAAATTAAAAAAGAATTAAAAAAATTAAGAATCCATTAAGATAAGTTTTTTTTTTTTTTTAATAAAAGTCATTTTACACGTTGGGTTTTAGGTTGTGGAACCGTGTCCACCTTGCAGTTCTATGTTCATAAATACTGAACTATAAGTTCATTATTATAAAGCTATATATTAATAATCTTTAAGCTTCATATTCATAATTATTAAACTCTATATTCATAATTACAGAACTCTATGTTCATAGTTACGGAATTATATTTTCATAATTATAAGATATATATTCATAATTTATGAACTTCATATTCACAATTATTGAATCTCTATATTCATTCATAATTAGGTAACTATGTATTCATAATTATGTTCGCAACACTCTGTTCATAATTATAGAACTATATGTTCATAATTTTTGAACTATATACTGATTATTATATTCATAATTATGAACTATTTTTGAACCATGTCTACCTTGCAAGGTGGACACAGTTCCACAGCATAATTTGTTGGGTCAATAATACTATAAAAAGTCTTTGGACTTCTCAATACTTGCCCACATTGATAGACAAGCAATTGTATGGTTATATAGAGGAGATCAAGAGTTCATCTTTCCAAACATTTTCAATGTGGGATCAAAATGATCCCACATCATTTACTAAAGGGAGCCACATTTGTCTTCTTTTTTTTTTTTTTTTTAATTTTAATTTAATTTTATTTTGTATATAGTTTTGTTTGGATTATTATTATTATTATTATTATTATTATTATTATTATTATTATTATTGTTGTTGTTGTTGTTGTTGTTGTTGTTATTTTAATTTTATTTTATACTTGAACAATAATATTTTTATTATACTTGAACAATAATATTATCAATCTATATTATATTATAGAATATAATACCATATATAATATTATCAATTAATAGATTTTATTTAATTTCCATTTGACATTTACTTACCAAATAAGTTTTGAATCTCTATATTCATAATTACATAACTATATATTCACAATTCATAATTATGCTCACAACACTATGTTCATAATTATAGAACTATATGTTCATAATTGTTGAAGTATATATTCATAATTATGACCAATTTTGGAATCGTGTCTACCTTGCAAGGTGGACACAATTTCACACATAATTTATCGTGTCAATAGTACCAAAAAAAAAAAAAAATCTTTGGACTTCTCAATACTTGCCCACATTGATGGGCAAGCAATTATGTTTGTAAAATGAGCATTGCTCCTCTTAGAGCATCCTTATCAGTTGAGGTTATTTCTCAGTTATTTGTGGGTCCCAGCATCCACCTCATCCTCTATCATCTCATTCAATTACAAAAAATCCTTCTCCACATCAATTTTGAGTTATTTCTCAGTTTTTTATGCACCCACCATTTAACTCACTATATTTTAATTATTTCTCTTACTTATTGGGACCACAAATATACCATACTTTGCATAAGAAATATTTTTGAAATAACTCCTCCCCACATCAGCTATTAACTTTGAGTGGAGAGAATTCATGTAGAAATAACTCCTAAATAACTACTAGTGTGGATGCTCTTATATATAGGAGCTCAAGAGCTCCTTTTCTAAACATTTCCTATGTGGGATCAAATGATCCAACATCATTTACAAAGGGGATTCCATGGCACCCTTTTGTCTTCTTCTTATTTATTTTAGTTTTAATTTTATTTTGTATATCGTTTTGTTTGGATTACTATTATTGTTATTATATTATATTATATTGTATTATTTTTATCATTATTATTATTATTATTATTATTTATTTGATTGTTGATAAATTCGCCAAAATTTTAACCAATTCATCATTTTAATATTTTAACTTTAATCAAAACCCCTAAAAAATTATATAGTAACTCAGTAATTTGTTCCAAATGGCTAAAAACTAATACATCACATACATTTTGTGTTAATCTTTCACAACCCCCATTAATAATAAATAAATAAATTTGTTCCAAATTGCTAAAAACTAATACAACACATACATTTTGTGTTAATCTTTCACAACCCTCATTAATAATAAATAAATAAATAAATAAATAAAAACTAAAATAAGAAGACAAAGTTGAAGCTTCTTAAATAAGAACCTTTTGGCATCTCAATACTTGCCCACATTGATGGGCAAGAAATTATGTTTGTAAGGGGATCATTGCTCCTCTTATATAGAGGAGCTCTATATTTTCAAACATTTTTCAATGTGGGATAAAAATGATCTCAAAATCATTTACAAAGGGAGCCCGTGACTCCCCTTTGTTTTTTTTTTTTTGTTTTTTTTTTTGTTTTTTTTTGTTTTTTGTTTTTAATTTTAATTTTATTTTGTATATAATTTTGTTTGGACTATTATTGTTGTTGTTGTTGTTGTTACGTTGTTGTTATTGTAATTTGATTATTTGGCAAATTCGGCAAAATTTTAAGAAATTCGTTTGTTTAACATTTTGTATTTTATAAAAATACCAAAAATATTATTTAATAACTTAACAATTTGCTCGAAACTGCTAAAAACTAATACAACTCATATACATTTTTGGTTAATCTTTCCCAAACCCCCTAATAAATTAAAAAAAATTTAAAAAAAATAATTAGGAATCCATTAAGATAAGATTTTTTAAATAAGAGCCATTTGACACGTTGGGTTTTAATAGGTTGTGGAACCGTGTCCACCTTGCAAGGTGGACACAGTTCTATGTTCATAAATACTGCACTATAAGTTCATTATTATAAAGCTATATATTCGTAATCTTTGAACTTCATATTCATAATTATTGAACTCTATATTCATAATTACAGAACTCTATGTTCATAGTTATTGAATTATATGGTCATAATTATAAACATATATATTCATAATTTTTAAACTTCATATTCACAATTATTGAATCTCTATATTCATAATTAGATAACTATGTGTTCATAATTATTTTCACAACACTATGTTCATAATTATAGAACTATATTTTCAGAATTTTTGAACTATATACTGATTATTATATTCATAATTTTGAACTATTTTTGAACCATGTCTACCTTGCAAGGTGGACACAGTTTCACAGCATAATTTGTCGGGTTAATAGTAGTACTATAAAAAGCCTTTGGACTTCTCAATACTTGGCCACATTGATGGGCAAGCAATTGTATGGTTGTAAGAGGAGCATTGCTCCTCTTATATAGAGGAGATCAAGAGCACCTCTTTCCAAACATTTTCAATGTGGGATCAAAATGATCCCACATCATTTACTAAGGGGAGCCACCTTTGTCTTATTCTTTTTTTTTTTTTTTAATTTTAATTTTATTTTGTATATAGTTTTGTTTGGATTATTATTATTATTATTATTATTATTATTATTATTATTATTATTATTATTATTATTATTATTGTTATTGTTATTGTTATTGTTATTGTTATTGTTATTGTTATTGTTATTGTTATTGTTATTGTTATTGTTATTGTTGTTGTTGTTATTGTTATTGTTTTATTTTTATTTTATACTTGAACAATAATATTTTTATTATACTTGAACAATAATATTATCAATTATATTATATTATAGAATATAATACCATATATAATATTACCAATTAATAGATTTTATTTAATTTCCATTTGACAATCTATATATCTATATATATATAAAAGTAAAATCCTCCTATGTAATTTTCCCGCTCAAACTTTTATAGTCAAATTAATGAAATGTTTTATTGGTCAAATTAATAAAACTTATTTGGTAAGCAAATGTAAAATGGAAATGTTATAAAAGCTATTAATTGGTAATATTATGCAATACCAATATACCATTGTGAAATCCAGTCAATATAAATTGAAAAAAGGAAATTGATATTATTAATTGATTGAAAATATAAAAGGATTCTAATGAAAAAAAGGAAACAGAAATTAGGCAAATTGATTGAAAATATAAAAAGAAATTAATTCTCACATTCTCTATCTCTACCTATAAATACAATGGATTAGTGACTAGAAAAATTATAACTCTTCCTTTTTGTACTGGGGTGAGTTCTGTATTGTGTCTTTCATTTTTCAATGACATAATTCTTAATTTCTGTTCTTATTTCTTTTCTACATCTTTTGCAAATATTGCAGGATACAAATATAGAGACAATTGAAATGGTTCTGAGCAACTATTTACATGCATTAAGGAGAGGTGTGCCCACATTGTAGAAGGTACGCACAATAACTGGATAAACTAGAATGATGTTAGGCATTGACAATTACAACGAATTTATAAATTTACATGTAATATGCATTATTATTATATAATAGTTGACACTACATTTTTTTTTAAAAAATTATTTCTCTTTTATTTTTTTCTATATTTATTTTAATAATAAGATATAATTGTCTAATTGTTGTAGCAGGAAGTCACAACGAAATTGTTGGTAGTCAACTTCATCCTACACTCATTTGGAATAGAATCAATGTTGGAGTGCTCCGTGTTGTTCATCTTCCAGAGGCAAGAGGTTCTGAAACAATAAATTCTATAGAGTGTGTAGTCCATGATAAAGAGTTTTTTTTTTTTTTTTTTTTTTTTTTTTTTTTTTTTTTTTTTTTTTTGGTACTATGATCTTAATTTTAATAGTTTGTATTTCAAAACTTTTAGTTTATGCATATGGTTGTTTTACAACATTTTCTTTTTACACTACAAATTCATGGTACTTTTCTACATATGCATATTTTTCGAAAGAATGTGATTCAAATAATGATGGATATGTTAATAGCTCTAAAGATTGTATAGTTATTCCAACATTTAACTTCACTTATAATTTTATATTTTGTTATTGTTATGTAATAGGCATTTCTCACTTCTCAATTAGATCGAATATGCTTCTGGTTTTGAGAATTTTGGATAATATTTACATTAATTTATTACTACTCTGCACTATTCTTTGAAATTTTCGAAATAGAATCACACAGACTTTTATGAATCATTTACGAAATAGAATCAAATTTACGGACGTGGTTACATTTTTGCTAATTTTTTGTTAAGAGTTTTCCAATTTGTATAATTTAACAATTTAATCATTTTTAATTTATATATAACTTAATAAAGCTTATTCTGTAACCAAGTATTTTGTAATATTTACGGTGTGTATATATATATATGTGTGTGTGTGCGCGTGTGTGGCCTCACGATCAAAATAAATTATAAAATAATTTATGTATAAAATTTTTCGCTCCTTATAATAAAATAATTCAATAAAGGTTTATATATAAGAAAATAACCAGTAATATTTACCTTTTAAGTATAATTTATCAATTTAATTACTTTTTATTTGATAAAGATTATTTTCTAACCAAACAATTGGTAATATTTACGATTTATTGAACCAACCTTCATATTTCCGGTCAAATGAGTACACAAGATTAAATATGTTCATTGCGTGAAATCTTAATATTAATTGAGTTGCCAAATTGTATATTGCATAAGAATTATTCATACCATAATATGAATTGTAACCAATTTAATAAATCAAAATATTAACAAGTATGTATGGTAATATTATTTCATATGAACGTAATACCATATCTATATAAATGTAAATCCTCTTACATCATTTTCACGTCCAAACTTGTGTACTAAATTAATTAAATATTTTATATTTTTTAGTCAAATAATTAATAAATCTTATTTGGTAAGCATATGTCTAATGTAAATTAATTAAAATATATTAATTGATAATATTGCATAATTATGGTATTGTAAATGTATTAATTGCTAATCAATTTATAGTAACGTGAATATTATGTATGAGAATAAAATATGAAACACGGATTTGGAAAACGAAAGTGAAATTATGCAAATTGAAAAAGGAAACGTATATTATTAATGGACTGAAAATTATAAAAATCCCTAATTGACTGAATAGAAAAGGAAATGGAAAATGAAACTTATATTATTAATTTATAATTCTCACATTCTCTACCTATAAATACAATCCATTGGTGACAAAAAAATAAAATAAAATGGAGAGATGTTTTTTTTTTAAACCAGAAGTTCAGTTGCTATGTTTTTTCGTATACAAATTTATAATTATAAATTTATATTAATAAATAATTATTAAGACAATTATAATTTATTTTATATTATGGACACATTATTTTTAATAATTTTGATTTAATAATATTATACCTTAATTATAAAAATTATACCTAATAATCTTAGTATTAAATGTCATACAATAATTACCATAAACAATGTTTAATAATTGACAAATTCTATTAGGCGAAAAAAATTACTATTATAAAATCTTTTGTAATATGGACACATTATTTTTAATTATTTCGATTTAATAATATTATATCTTATTTATAAAAATTCGAAGTAATACATTTAATACTATTGAATATTGATTGACTAAAAATTATCTTAATTATTAAGGTAATTAATAGATATTTATCTTTAAAAAATTCAAATAAATGAATTATACATAGTAGTATGGAATCAATTAGTAGGACAATTATATTATGTAATCTAATTAATAATTTACTTTTTAAAATTATATCATCTTTTCAATAATTATATATATATATATATATATATATATATATATATATATATATATATATATATATATATACATATATATACTTAATGTATAATATTATTGGCATAAAATAAATTATAATTACATTAATATATAATTAATTTTTAATATTAATGGTAATTATTCTAATAATTTTCTTTCCTTCTTTCGTGTAATTATTATGATAATTTTATGGTAATGTGTTTAAATATTGGAAGAGAACAAATATTAGAATTAATATAATTAATGAAATTATTATGATAATTTCCACAATATTTATTAATTATAATTAATATAACTATTGAAACTAAGAAATATAAGATTTCTTTCCTAAAAATATTTGTGACAATTTTATTAAATTATAATTAATAAAATATGAAATATAATTAAAGAAATGAAAGTATAAAATTAACAAAACATGAATATTTATAATTTTACATACAATTATACACTATAATAATCCCTTTCAAAAAATACACTATAATAATCATACAATATTTAAATGTTACATTTTAAATTTCTAAATGTAATTTTTTAATTATAAATCTATCAATATAAATTATAATTATTGAAATTATAATATAGAACTTTTCTATATACATATTAATAAATATTATGTGTATATACAATGTATTATACAATCATATAAGGAAATGCGTCCGATTAGAGTTTAAATTTATTCATACAAAATTTAGAATTTACATTTTTTTATTTTTGATTTCTAAGTACAATTCTCTTAGTTAGTATTCATATTTTTAGAATTATAATATATATGAAATACAATTAGGAATAAATAAATTTAATTATGTGAATTTTTCAATAAATTTATCTAAATATGTACGTGATTAGAGATTATATTAGCCATACAAAATTTAAATTTAAATTTTGTATGTTATGAAAATAGATACTTGACCAAATATATAAAAGTCCAACTATATTATTATATTGTACATTATAATATATTTTCATTGTTTTCTATTTTTAATTTTAAATTCATAAAATAAAAAAAAAAAAAATCCGTGCAATGCACGGGTAAAACACAATCGTTATACCCTGCACCACAACGCGCGCAGCACTGTGCGTCCCCCGCCTCCCAAAACAACGTTGTTTTGGGAGGCGCGGAAGGGAGTTGACATGATTATGTGTATTTGTTTATATCATTATGTGTATTTATTTATACAATTATGTGTATTTTTTTTATACAGTTAGGTATTGCATCAGGGCGCACAATGCAATGCGCGCCCTGGTGCATGATATAAATTGCCGGTAAAACACTATATTTTTAAAAATACAATTTGATAAATATCATAAATTAATTAGTACAATATCATTTCTGTTTATAATAATTAAAGAAAAAATAAAAAATTCAAATATGTGAACCAATAATTTCAAAATAAAATTAATACATAGTTACAAATAAATATAGCATTATTAGATGTACTTTAATTAGTTTTAATTTTCTTAATGAAATGACTTTTCTTTATCAATTTTTTATGGGAAACTAAGGGAGTGTGTGGCCCGCTGGAAAATATTTTTAAAATAAAAACACTTACTAATAAAAAATAATTTTAAAATATGTTTTAACACCTCATAACATGTGTAAATGTTATATTTTTTAAAAATACAATTTGAAAAATATCATAAATTAATTAGTATAGTATCATTTTTGTTTATAATAATTAAAGAAAAAATAAATAATTCAAATATATGAACCAATGATTTCAAAATGAAATTAATATACAGTTACAAATAAATATAGCATGATTATATTTAATTTAATTAGTTTTAATTTTCTTAATGAAATGGCTTTTCTTTATCCATAGTGTTTCGATTGGTGGAGAATCTATAATCTATAATCTATAATATAATTAAAAACAAAATTCTATTTACTTGATTTCCCGCTCAAACAATAGTAAATAGTAAAGGTAAATTAAAAAATAAACAGAAATATTTCACAATAATTCTCTACATCATCATCAATTAAAAATGGAACAAAAATTAGGTAAATTGACAAATAAATGAATATTAATAATTGACTGAAAATTAAAAATGAAAAAAGAAACAGAAATTAGGTTAATTGGAAAAGGAAATGAATATTAATAATTGACTGAAAATAAAAAATGATCCATAATTGACTAAAATTGAAAAGAAAATTGTCAGATTATTGCATTTTAATTTTTCACAATAATATTACATAGTAGAATAAATCAAATCACAATTATATCATAAATCTTTCACAATTTTAAGCAATGGAATAGAAATTAAAAATGGAACGGAAATATTCAATAATAATATTCTACATCATCAAGTAAAAGTAAATAAAAAATGAAAAGGAAATATTTCAATAATAATATTCTACACCATCAATAGTAAAGACATATTTTAAACAACAGTAAAGGTAAACTAAAAATGGAACGGAAATATTTCAATAAAAATATTCTACATCATCAATTAAAAATGGTTTGGATAGGTAAAAATATCACTGCATCTGATATTCTAATTGACTAATTGACTGAGAATAAAAAAGAATAATTGTCTAAAAATGAATCTGATATTACTAATTGACTGAAATTATAAAAGGAAATTAATATTAATAATTGACTACAAATAAAAAATGATCCATAATTGAAATGAAAAAATAAATTGACAGTTCATTGCATTTTAATTAAAAAATGGAACAGAAATTAAAAATTGGACGGAAATATTTCAATAATAATATTCTACATCATCAATAGTAAATGCATATTTTAAACAATAGTAAAAGTAAATTAAAAATACAAAGAAAATATTTCATTAAAAATATTCTACATCATCAATTAAAACTGGAACAGAAATTAGGTAAAAATATCAATGCATCTAATATTCTAATTGACTAATTGACTAAAAATAAAAAAAGAATAATTGGCTAAAATGAATTTGATATTACTAATTGACTGAAAATATAAAAGGATTACTAATTGACTGAAATTCTACCATTATATATTTTTACCCGAGTCACCCATCCTTTTGGACTAAAGGTGTTAGCTCTAGACGAAGATAGACAAGATTGTGTTGTAACTACCAATGTTGTCTACAAAGAGGTTTCAATAGTATGTAAATACAATTTGTGATATTATGTTTTTTTAAATGGCAAAATTGCTATATATCTAGACAAAAAAAAAAAAATTATATTTTCCATACAAATAAATTAGGATATCAATTCATTTTTATAACTGAGTTGCTAGAGAACGAGCACATTTGACTAATTTATAAAAGTACTGAACAATGATAAATAAAATCTCCAAAGTTACAGCACCGCATGCGTACATCTACATATTAGCTACTAATTTGAGCAATTAATAGCATAAAAACACATAAATGATCCAAACCATACTTTCAATTGCACTATATAATATTTGATGTTCTAATTTAAATAATTATATATCGATCCAAATATTCTTAATATATTACAACAAATCCATTCCGTGCATCGCACGGGCGCAAATACTAGTTACTTACTAAATAAGTTTTACTACAAAAGTTTTGGCGGGAAAATTTGTTAGGAGGATTTTACTTTTATATATATATTACTTACCAAATAAGTTTTACTACAAAAGTTTTGGCGGGAAAATTTGTTAGGAGGATTTTACTTTTATATATATACTAGTTTTTCTACGCGCTTTGCGCGAATAGGATAATGCCCAATACTTATTTTTAAATAAGTATTTCAAAGTATATCAATGCAATATTATATAGAAGATGTTCATGCACAGGTAAATAAATGTTAAATTTGTTTATTTAAATCGGTAATTTAAAGTATATAAATGCAAGATAATATATGAGAGATTGATTATATATAACTGTCACAAAAATAAATGTTTGCAATTTTGTAATAACGCTAATCTAAGAATCTAAGTACTAAGTCTAAAAGCGATAGTCTAAATAAATACTATTTTTTGGTTTAAATTTTTCTAATTCTCTTTTAGGTAGCATTGTTATTGTTTTCATCTTCAGTACATGTTTTTTTTTTTTTTTTTTTTTTTTTATTGGTAGTGTGTCATGTGCAATTGGGTTATTGGTAGTATCATAAAGAGATTCATCATGCAATGAGATTATGGTGTATGAAGTTTTAGATTTATCTTGTTGTGTATATGACTGAGATCTTAGTTGTGCTATGAACTCTTTATCTTACAAGCACATGTTGATATTTGGTAGCGGTAGTTTTTCCCTACAAGTTTCATGTGTTGTGAGACATCTAATTCTAAATTAATTAAATGCATATGTCTTTTTTTTTTTGTAACTACTAATTTATTTTTTAATTTAAGTAATAAGAGCAATAAAATGGGGAAATTATGATGTGGAACCGTGTCCACCTTGCAAGGTGGATAAAGGTGGACACGGTTCCAAAACTGTTCATAATTATGAATATATAGTTCAAAAATTATGAACATATAGTTCTATAATTATGAACATAGAGTTGTGAACATAATTATGAACATATAGTTTTGTAATTATGAATATAGAGATTCAATAATTGTGAATATGAAGTTAAAAAATTATGAATATATAGCTTTATAATTATGAACATATAGTTCAGTATTTATGAATATAGAGTTCTGTAATTGTGAATATAGAGTTCAATAATTATGAATATGAAGTTCAAAAATTATGAATATATAGCTTTATAATTATGAACATATAGTTCAGTAATTATGAACATAGAATTGTGTCCACATTGCAAGGTGGACACAATTCCACATCATAACGATTGAATAAAGTGGCGTACATACTTTTCATCCATAATAATGAAATCATTGATTTTTTTTTTAATTTTCATTCATTGTTGAGACAAATTGTTTTGAGAGTTTGTCAATGACAATTATTGCTGTCAATAGATGATGATAATAAATAATTCAAAATATAAGGTTACAATAGATATTATTATAATAATATAGTAAAAGTTAACTTACAAATTTCTTTAGAAGTTTTCATTCATTGATAAAAGCATAATTGAAATATTAAGTTTGTTCTCAATAATCAAAAGAAGATTAATTAAACGAAAAAAAAAAAAAAAACTGAACTCAAATTAAAATTTTTTTTTAATGAAAGAAAACCAAATGATTATCAAAGTTCCGGATTTATAATCATTGAATGCTATGTATTTAGTCGGGCTAATTATTTGACCAAAGTTTATGTTAAATTTTATATTTTATTTTTTAATACATATTAAAATATTCATAGTATATGTTTAACAATTATGCTAACTCTAATTGGAATGCGGTTCGAACCTAAGACCTTTCTTATAGAAATTAATGAGTAAGTTAAGAATAATAAATAGTTAACGGAATATTCCGTTAATAAAGTTTATACTAACGGAATTTAAGGTTATTTAAAGAAAGAAAATAATATAATAAAGGGCAAATAAGGAAAATCATTAAAAATACTAAAATCAAAATACTATGAACCATTCATTTTAAGAAACTAAGTAGTACCGACATTTTTTTTAGTCCAGTTAAGGGCCTAACATTATTGGCTCTTATTAGAATTGTAGATTGTAGATATATATATATATATATATATATATATATATATATATATAAAGTAAAATCCTCCTAGCAAGTTTTCCCCCCTCCCCCTTCAAAACTTAGGGACATTTTTGTAATCCCCCCTCCCCCTTCAAAACTTAGGGAGGGGAGAAAACTTGCTAGGAGGATTTTACTTTATATATATATATATATATATATATATATATATATATATATATATAATCTAAAAACTTAATAAGTCTCAATCAAGGTTATACCCTTGATTTATGTCTATCTTTTTGTATGCTAATAAAGGTATACATTTTGCTTTAAATGTTGTACACTTCAATGTTATTAGACAAAGTTGTCCCTATTACATTATTGTTAGACAAAAATGCCCTTACACCGTTATAACTCCGTTACTTTTAAATTCTAACATTGATGACTCCATCTTATTACCATATATACACCTATATATATATTATTATATCCATATCATATTCTTTAATTATCATTTTATTATATTATATAATTAATAATAATAATTAATTTAATTGTTGATTAGTGGTCAAAAAAATTAATTATTAGTTATATTTTAATTAAATTTTTATGATTGGTAAATAATATATCTATGTGTATAAAATATATATATTATTTGTGTATATATAATTCAAATTATTATTTTTAATTATTTTTATTTGTCAATATTTTAATATTGGGCATGAATTTTCGCGCATCGCGCGTACAAAATGCTAGTGTATATATATATATATATATATATATATATATATATATATATATATATAGATTATTAGGTATTATCGCTTAAAAAAACTAGTTTCTTAAATAAGCTTTAAAAAAATATTCCGTATTTCCGTATAAGATAAAGATAATTGTGGAATGTTTTTATGGAAGGAAAATTAGTAACGTTTTTTTAGCTCACCAAGAAAGGAAAATATTATTCAAAAAAAAATATTACACTACCAAAAATGCTAATCACAGTGTTATATATACGGATATGCTAAGAGGAAGAAACAATACAGAATTTCATAAAAATGGAGTATACTTTTAACTCCAAACCCATCTCCATTGCTTTTTTCTCTCTATTGTTCATTGCTAGTTTTGGTGAGGCCAACCAAACTTACCATGCCAACAATGAATCAAGGAAATTGAACAGGATTAGAGCTTATCTCAACAAGATCAATAAGCCTGCTGTCAAGTCAATCCAGGCATTTTTTATCAATCATTTTCTTTACCTTTTTTTTTTTTTTTTTTTTTTTTTTTTTTTTTTTTTGTATTAATTTTATCAAATTGTGTACCATTTTGATGTGGCATCATCTAATTTTAGGTGTTATCTTTAAACGTGTATCATACTCAGACTAATCATTCTTCCAAATGCTGAACCCCAACCCTAAGGGCCCCCACACCCCGACACTCAGACTAATCATGGTTCGCATCATGTTAGCCTAATTAATGGGTCAAACTGGTGCTAGCCAGTTTGGGGGTTTTAAACTCTCCACTTGATGAGAGTGCACAACCCACTACTCATGCTAATCAAGTCGGTTTCATGTAATCAATATATTGTGAATTGAATCAATTCAAATAATCAAATATTATGACACTTGTCTTAAACAATATAAACAATATGGGGTAGTGCAAAATTTGATATAAAATAATAATTTTTTGTTTGCAAAATGTTGAATCTCCAATCCCAAAGGCTTCCACGTCCTGACTTGACAGAGCACTGGGGAGATGGATTGTGACTGACTTTTTAATATCTATCTTTGACTGACTTTTTTTTTTATTGTTTTCTTTTGGTGATATAGGATCCGTATGGTGATATTATAGATTGTGTTTTGTTTCATCAACAACCGGCCTTTGATCATCCATTGCTAAAGGGGCAAAAATCATTGGTGAATACGACATCCATTATGCTTTCACAAACATATATTTTTTGTCATTTCCAAACTTTAGGGTTATAATTTATTTTAGAGATAATAATAACCATTTATTTCTTATTTCTTTTCTATATAAAATTGTAGCATCAAGTACCTAAAGCCCACAATAACTCAAACAATGAGCTCAAAAGCTTCCAGGCGTGGAGAAAGTCTGGAGAAACATGTCCAGAAGGAACGGTTGCCATCAGAAGGACAACTGAACAAGACATTCTAAGAGCTGGTTCTGTTCGCAAATTCCGACAAAAAGTCATACGATATCAAACGGTGTGCCTCGAGATCTCTTTTTTGTCTAGTCTAGATTTATAAGTGGCAGTATACTTTTAGTAGTTTTTTTTTTTTTTTTTCAAAATATCCTTTTTTTTTTTTTTAAGGATCATCATGCTATAATAATACTTGGACTAAAATGATGTTTTGAAAAAAAATGAATTGTCACTTATAAATTCAGTACCGAAAAGTGAATTAACTCTACTTTTCATTTCCCACAATCAGTGAGGGTAGTGGAATATGGATTTTTCTATGATATGTTTATTATTTTATTGATTTGATTTTATGATTATATTTGAATTTGGAGGCTGGGGATGACGTGGAATGGGCATTGGCATATGTAGCAGGAGGAAAATATAAGGGAGCGGCGGCGAATCTGAATCTTTGGGCACCTGTTCTAAGCGACAATCAAGAATTCAGCTTAGCACAAATCTATGTTGGTGCTGGAACAAATGACCAGGATGTCAACACCCTTCAGGCTGGTTGGATAGTATGTTCTTCATATAATCTTTCAACCAATTAACATAATTAATATATGAGCAAACTATGTGGTTCATAAAGTTGTACCATCCTCCCCCTTCGTTCTGTGGGACTATCTCAAGTGGTAAATCACCTGACTTAAAGTCACTATTCTAGTTGCATTAGGGGAACGATTTCCACAGTTCCACCAACAACATCTTGACTCTAGGGGCCTAGGGCTCTCCAAGCTAGAGTTTGGACCCTTAGGCTCTCTAAATTGGAGGTAGTTGATAGAAGTGTATGTGGAGATAGATCTCTTGTGTACAAAATCAATGACAAGAACTGACGAGGGAGGTGCTTGGGTAATTCTCGATTTATCTCCTCCAGTAACTCTTTAACAAATTAAAAGTTCTGGGGAGCTAATGATTATTGATTAGTCTAGCGCAAGCTGGTATAGATCAGCAAGCAAAGGTGATATAATAGGCTTTACAAAGATATGATAATATACCATATGCTTGACCAAAGATGAGAGAATACAATTTGTAAAGTAAAATGTATAATTTTATAAAGTATACGATTTTAGCTCACTACATTTTATATATAACCAAAAAAAAAAAAGGGTTAAGGATATTTTGATTATAATTGAAGTTAATTCCTCAAACCTTGCAGGTAGCACCAACTTTGTATAGGGACAGTAAGCCAAGACTCTTCAGCTATTGGACTGTAAGTGATTTCATTTTATTTATTTATTTATTTTTACTTTTCAACATTTTTACTATCTAAATATTTCTAAATTTTTATTTACTTGCAAATGGGTAATTTATTTATGGAGTGCAGGCGGATTCATCCAGATCAACTGGTTGCTTCAATGTACTTTGCCCAGGCTATATTCACACCAGTCCTGACATTGCCGTTGGGATAATACTAGATCCACCATCCACATATAATGGGGAGCAACGTGATGGTTACTTTGAAATTTTGCAGGTAAACATACTACAAATAAATATTTATCTCCATTTTTTATTAAAATTTTACTTCCTCTTTTGAATGAGAATTAAAGTATTTGCAAATGCGCCATTATTTATATTTGTACATTTTCATTACCTTTCAATGTCCTACATTTCCCAATATCTCGTGTCTCTATTCTCATTTCATTGTTTCCAAAATGTTGAATCTCCAATCCTAGGGGCGTGACCTCACAAATTTCAATACTATCTAATCACAACACAAAACAATTAATATCCGCACGGGTAGCTTAATTGGTTCTTGGGTGACAAATTGTGAGTAATGATGCAAGATCGCACCCGGGTAGGAGTTAGACTTTATGTGATCCTCTCATTGTGACACTAGACATTGGTCCTTCTACAAATTCTGTGGTGCCCCTAAAGTGAAGAATTTCATTTTTTTTTTTTTATGGATAGACACAAGACAATTAATTGGGGCATTATTGGTCCTCCCTTATTTATCACATTCACAAATCCTTTATGGTCCAGGGTAAATGATTTCACCTTTTATGGACAAACACAAGACAATTAATTGTGGCATTATTAGTCTTTCCTGATTTTTCACTTCCACAAATCATGTGAAACCCATGGCGAAGGATTTCACTTTTTGTGGGCAGACAGAAGAGTTAATTGTGGCATTATTTGTCCTCCCTAATTGACCACCTCCACAAATCTTGTGGGGTATTCTTCCCAAAAAGGAAATCATAGTAACTTAGCTGAGCCTCCTGACTTTGAGAGGTTGCTCCCACACTGCCGCTGTTGAGACTTGATCATTGATTATTCTTGCCAAACTTCACCCCTATAACCAACCGAGCTGCCCATTTCACCATTTTATGTAAAGACACAAGACAATTAATTGACACTAATCACTACAATTAAATTTTGCAGGACATGTATAATGAAAGGTGGGTGTTGAAATTACTATCAACAGACAATGAGATTGGGTATTGGCCAATGGGCTTGTTTACACATCTCAGAAAGGCTCCAGCAACGAGGTTACAGTATGGTGGTGCTGTTAGGAACAAGAAGACCAATGGAGTTCACACCGGAACTCAAATGGGGAGTGGGCATTTCGCAGAAGAGGGTTACACAAAGGCAGCTTTCATTAACAGAATAAAATTGGCTGATGAGAGTAATGATGGCATCCCCTATAGCGCTGGAGTTCTTCAAACCAATGCTAGATCTCCCAATTGCTATAATGTCCACTTTAATAGCAATGACGAGTGGGGCAGTCATATATTCTATGGAGGGCCAGGGAAAAATGACAATTGCCCCTAAAGCTAGGGATCCAAAAGGGGAAAGAAAATTTGCAATTTGTATTTAACTCACTAAGTACCCTATAATAAGATCTTACATTTATATAAATAAAATTTGATTGTTAAAGTTTAAGTGTTGAAATTTGTCATGCAAGTTTGATTATATGATTATGTTCAAAATTGAATTAATACTCAGCTCTTCGCATCTATTTAAGGAGGACCCCAATCTTAGAACAAAGTATTGATTTTACAAGCTCCTCAAAGTTTTCAAACGATATTCTGTGTGATAAGTTAAAAGAATCATCTAGATTCTAATAGTAGTCCAACCCCAAAACAAAATCATCTTTTTTTCTTTGAAAGATGTTGAATGATCATTTAAGCAAAGCGACTTTAATTTGTGGCTAATCCGTGGCGAAAATTGATCAAATAACAATAAAGATGAGGTTAGTGAGTAGCACAAGACTTACATTATATTCAAGGATTGTCACAGGAGGAAGCAAGTAGCACTTGTGTTGCGTAAGGCTTCATTCCCTTGTATTTGGTTATAAATACATAGTGAAACGCTCATTGGGTTAACGAGAAAGGTTGAGTAGAGAATTCTTCAAACCACTATAAATGCCTCTCTCTTTAAAGTCTTAATTATGTGTCAAACACTCAAACTATCCATACTACATACACTACACTTATTCAAATCAAACAAAGCTACAAAACAAATTTTAGCAAGTCAAAGATTTCTGCTGGGAAATCTTACATTTCTTTAAAAAGTTTAAAATTGTTAAAAGTCTATTAAACTCCCCTTCTAGCTTCATCAAGTGCACGCTAGTAAAAAAAAAAAAAAAAAAAAAAAAAAAAAAAAAAAACTCTCATATATCATTAGTAAGTAGTTTCTGGAGTTACTTTATTACCATTTAGGCATTTAATATGCAATTCCAAATGAAAAGACAAATAGGCAACACACTAGTGTCTAGTCCATCACTTGTTTCCACTTCTCGCATTCCTACTTTATTTATAAGATTGAAATTTAAAACAAAATATAAATCATTCTAAACGTGGTTAACAATTTAATAGTTGTAGGACCATGAGTGCTTAACTTGGACCAAGGGCGGTAACAATAATTTGAAAGTCGAGAATCACAAGTGATTAATTTGAAAGTTTAGGACTAAACTTGACAAACCACTATACTTGAGGACCCATATGGGGAGAAGGAGGCATAGGAAAAACTACATTAGCCAAAAGAGTCTATAGACATCCAATTATTATTGCTAGCTTTCACATTCGAGTGTGGGTAGTTTTGTCTCAGGTTCCTAACCTCAAAGAGATTCTCATTGGTCTATTACGTTGTATTTCACCAGTAACAAGTGAAATCTACAACGTAGACGATGCTCAAATAGCTGAGCAATTATGCACAAGTTTGATGGGCAAGAAGTATTTAATTTTCTTGGATGATTTATGGACCACTGCTGCATGGGATGCCATCAAAGGATATTTTTCAGAGAATTTTAATGGAAACCGAATCTTAGTAACTACTCGGTTCACAAAGGTGGCTAAATAAGTGCAGATCCCTACCATATGAAGTATCTATTTAACTTTAGAGAATATATGGGAATTATTTTCAAGGAAAGTGTTTCGCCAAAGCCAATGGGTACCATCCGTGGAATACGAAGAGGTGTGGAGAGAACTTTGGGCGATTGGGAAAAGGATTGTTTATGGTTGTAGTGGATTACCACTGGAAGTTGTTGTGATTGCTGGATTTTTAGCGACAATAGAAAAGTCAATACAAATATGGAGAGATGTTGAGGAAACTTGGATAGAGTTGATAGATATGATAATGACAAAAGAATTTCACAAATATTTTCATTGAGCTACAACTACTTACCTCACTTCAAACCTTGCTTTCATTATTTTGGTGTGTTTCCCGAAGACAATGTCATTCTCATTAAGAGATTAATCAACTTATGGGTTGTAGAGGGATTTTTAATGCCACATAAAAGTATGAGTTTGGAAGAAGCAATGGCAAAGAGTTATTTGCATGATCTCATTAAAAGAGGTTTAGTTCAAATTAATGAGCTAAGTATTGATGGCAAAATTAAATCATGTAAGGTTCATGATCGAGTGCACGAGGTCTGTGTGAGAAAAGCAATAAAGGGTAATGCTTTGTGCATTATCAATGACAACCATGCTCCAAAAGACGGATTCGCTGTTTTCAGCGTTTTGACCGTGTGAAAGCGCTGAAAACTTTGTTTGGTAAATGGCGATTTGGAGCAGCGGATTTGCTTCAAACCGTTAAAATTTGAAACGCTGCAATTTACAACATTTCAGGTTGGCATTTTTGGCTCTTGCCCAAAATGCCCTTAATTCTTAAAAAAAAAAAAGAATAAGATCAAAATTGGCCACTAAACGTAACTTGAAAGTGCAATTAGGCCTGAATGAAAAAAGAGTGCAATTAGGCCACTAAACACTCCAAATGTATGCAATTTCACCTGATAGCAGATTACCATCCATTTCATCAGGTTGTCTGCTTACGTGGATGGTGAGTTGACATTTTAAAATAATTTTTAATAATTAACTTAAAAAAATTAAAAATAAATAAATAAAAACACTGGGATGAAATGGATAATTTTAATAATTAACTTTAAAAATAAAAAATAAAAAATAAAAATAAAAAATGCTGGGGTGAAATGAATAATTTTTAATAATTAAATCTAAAAATAAAAATATAAAACGCTAGCATGAAATGGATAATTTTTAATAATTAAGTTTAAAAGTAAAAAATAAAAAAATAAAAAAAAACGCTGGGATGAAATGGATAATTTCTAATAATTAACTTTAAAAATAAAAAACGCTTTAGTGAAATGGATAATTTTTAATAATTAATTTTATTATATTTTATTTTATTTTTATTATATTTTCTATTTTATTTTTAAAAATTATTATTAAAAATTATTTAAATGTACTAACTCACCTGTGTTCAGTGACCTAATTACACCCTTTTTTCGTTTAGTGACACTCTTTTTTCGTTCAGTGACCTAATTGCACTTTCAGGTTACGTTCAATGACCAATTTAAACCTTATTTCAAAAAAAAAAAATTGTTTGATTAACAGAAGCCTCAGACTTCTAAATAAAGAAGCATGGGCTTCTTTTTTCCTACCCATCCGATGTGAGAATCGGATGGGCTGGAGTGAATAAGGGGGCGTTTAGCTCTTCTTTTAATGGGGAGCTCAACGCCAATCATTATTGTGTGGACCATGGTTCATACAACTTGTATGGACCATATTTTGTATATTATAAAATAATGTACATTCAATACAAAAATAATATACATTCAGCACAAAAATAATGTACATTGTATTCAGATGATATACATTATTTTTGTACTGAGTGTACATTATATTGTATAATGTACATTCAGTACAAAAATAATGTACATTTAGTATATTAAAAATGTACTTTTTGTTATGATCCATATAACACTGTGTGGACCATAATTTGTCCTCTTTTAGTTTAAATTTTAATGTGTTTATTCTTTTTTTTTAAAAAAAAATTATTATTATTATTATTATTAAGTACAAGTCTCAAATAGGTCATTACCTACACGTTATCACTCCACACTGTTGACATGTAATTTTATTTAAATAAAAATGGTGATGATGTGAAATTTACTTCCTAATCTCCAGCGGAACGGTCTATCCTGCTGCTATAGTGCTATGGCGAAGAGGGAGACAGGCACTGGAGAGGAGCTAGCTCTGCCGCTGATAAGCTTTGCCGGAGACGCTGCACTGCACCACCGGGAGAAACAGAAAGGCTCCAAATATGATTTCTAGAATTCAAAAGTACTTTAATACCATCTGGTGATGTACATAACATATCTTCATTGTGATGCTTTATGATGTAATAACAACCAATTTTCATGGCCTCCACTTTAGGTGAAGGTAACTAGGTTAGAAGTTATGAGTTTGTAAAAATTAAAATAACCTGTTTAAATGCAAAATAACTTAATATTTCTCAGCTAGACCTATTAAGTAGACAGTGCATACAAGATCAGAAACTGGTAGTGGTGGACTCAAGAAATTTTTTTCAGTGGGGGCAAAATATTAAAGCAAAATTGATAATTAGAAAAAAAAAATGAAACACTTAAAAAGTATAGCCATAAATAATGTTGGATATAAGAAAATTATAAAACACATCAAAACATTATAAAAATATTCATAACAAAATATGAACAAAATCAATTTGATAAAATAATTTGAATAAAAGATCCATTATAAATTACACATCTCATCTCATTATTAATATATAAATAATGAAGATTATATTATTGTGTTGAAGCAATATGCACTATTAATAATAGTGAAAATGTGAAATAATGAGAAAAGGTAGTGTTAATAGGAAAAGAGAATATTGAACAACCATATGCTCAGCCATCTATGCTAATTCACATTTTGTAAACATTTCTCTATTTTCTAATACTTATACTAAAACTTGTACTATATATACACATATACATACAAGAGTTATATAAGGGGTGGGGGTGGGGTGAGTGGGGGCAGCTGACCCCACTGCCCCCACTGTAGGTTCGCCTCTGGAAACTGGATGATCTATGGATATTTTGTCTGCCACATTATAGGAAAGGTGAAGAGACATATTAATCTCTCTAATGAATGGGCCACTAGTGAATGCGTCAACACGTAAAAGGTTCATTTTGGAGTAAATTGATATGATCCATCTTTTCAGGTATGCCTTCCATAATGAGAGTGAATTTCTTTACTTGAAATGTAGAAACTTGCAGAAGTTTACTATAAGACATTATTATTCCTTTCATCCATTGTGGAAGCTTGGTATTAAACTAAAAGAGGGCGTTGAGCTTCCATTGTGGAAGCTTGGTATTAAACTAAAAGAGGGCGTTGAGCTCCCCATTAAAAGGGGAGCTAAATGCCCCCTTATTCACTCCAGCCCATCCGATTCTCACATCGAATGGGCAGGAAAAAAAGAAGCCCATGCTTCTTTATTTAGAAGCCCATTCATCACTATTTTTATTTAAATAAAATTACATGTCAGCAATGTGTAGTGGCAACATGAATGTAACCTGCAAAAAAAAAAAAAAAAAAAAAAAAAAAACTAATTGACACATTTTTAGAGGTAAGTGTGTCCAATTAGATTATGTTTTAGTTGATGCGGAATTAAGCATTTTGGAGTAGTAGATGAGTCTATTTGACACTTGTGCCTTATTATTATTATTAATTATTATGTGTATACTCTTTTGGTTATTTTAAATGTTAACAGTTAATTTTACCAAACATCTTTTTACAAACTGCTGATATAATCTGCTAGTCAAACTCGCTAATACGATTCGCTAACCGTTGATTACCAAACAAGCCCAATTATCATTATTCTAAATGGATGATCACTGAGCAAATACTAATTTTTTAAGTATTAGGAATGTTTTTAAAAAAATAATAATAATAAGTTAAATTCCATTAGGAAAATACTTATGTACTCTCAAAATTTTACTCCCAACCTTTACTTACACTTGTGTCTAAATTTGATTGAAAGATGAAACAAAGAAATGAATAAACATCATAGCCCCTTTTAAAATTGAGAAATCAAAGCATGCCAAATGATCGATAGGGAGTACAAAATGGGAGTATGTATTGGGAGTACATGTACTCTCATTTCATATTCTCTACTTTGACTCCCACACTAAAAATATTGATGTAGACATTTTACAGGAAGTCACATGAAGAAAATAATCTATCAGAATCTACCATATCAGGAAGTAAATTTGAAAGAGTAAGATTTGAAAGTACATGTAATAGAATTCATTAAATCCCATCAATAATTCAGACCTTATCCCATCTTTCATCATTATTGCTACATGAAAAGTTAGATCCCATCAATAATTCAGACCTTATCCCATATCTCATCATTGCTGCAATACTCGTCTCATTTAATTTCTTGCTCAGTAAATGCTCCGATCTGAATTTCAGAAACACTTGAAAATAGTTGAATCAGAAACACTTCATAGTTTCAACAACTAACTCAGACCTTCAAGGTATGTTTCATACTTTCTCCTGCTTGACTTGAAGAATTCCACTTTTACTTTGATACAGTTTAGCATAACTCACTCACCATTACATTTTCCCTCTCAATTCCTTTGCTTTTTGCTACATGTTTATTAACTATAAAATTTAATAATTTTGGACTAGATATTTAACTGTGTTCACTATATACGAAAATATTCATAGACTTTTATATATATATATATATATATATATATATATATATATATATATATATATATATATATGTTGGAATTTTTAGCTAAAAATGACATTTTGAGTGATTATTTTGTGGTACAAATATATGTGGGTCCACTTCCGATTTGGGTCGGGTCAAAGTGGATTTGGGTTCTTCGTAGTGAGACGAAGAATTTGATATAATGTACGCTCAAAATGGGTAATAGGTGAATGAGAAATTGATTCTCAAAGTGAACCTATTTGAGAGAAGTCGACAACTTAAACCTATTGTTTAGTGGCTAATTAAAATTAGCACTAATCTTGGTGCTAATTACTTAGCATTCACGAAGGAATGCTTGTAATTTAGCATTGGAAAAGGTTAAGTTGCAACATGGTAATTAAGCTTTTGAAAGCTTGATTAGTGAATTGGGAAAAGGAACTTTCGTGTTATGCTTTGTGCATTGACGAAAGTTGTGCATGAATTGAGCTTAAGCTTTGGATTCCAAAGTAACTCGTTTCGTGCTGTGGATTCGGTGTGCACGAATCAAATGTTATATGCATTGATTCGTGCTGCACCGTTTCGGTGCTTGCGGACCACTCGGGTGTGGTTTCAGGTCCCAATTTGTTAAACCTTCGGGTTTATACGGACTTCTCAGTCACTCAGATATTTTGAAACGGGTCGTTATGGTCGGTACGAATTAATCGCGTATTAAGTTCGTGACCGTTGATATTATTTTGATAATAAGTATGACCGTTTCAAACGTTTTAATTCAATTTTTAAATTGGATTAATGGTGGTTTATGTGCCATGAATATGTTATTTATTCATATTTCCCCTACAAATAGCTACGGTGGTGGCAGAATGTTTACACACAACATTCAAGATTGAAACTCTCAAAACCTTTGCATTTTCTCTCTACTCTCATCTCATGTTTTGAAAAGAAATTCTGCCAACATCTTCCATAAAACATCGGAGTGCTCAACTTGTGTTCTAGTTCGCCGGACTTTGGGTTGGAGTGCTCGAACGCCAAAGTCGTAGTCCGTTTTATCCTGGGAGACTGACGCCACAACGATCCTAGCACCCTCGGGAGGTGGCGAATTGGTTTTAAGAAGAGTGTGTGTACACACGACTCGGGCTCCCTCTACTTCTTCTTGTTTCTTCGCGTTGGGTTAAAACTTCAGGTTAGAAACCCGTTCTTGCTTTTATTTTGTTCTTGGTTTCGGACCAAGTGGTGGGATTAATCTCGGATAGATTAAATCCCTGTACTAGTTTCGTACTAGTTGTGGTGGGATTAATTTCGTGGAAATTAAGTCCCGTGTACTAGTTTCGTACTAGTTGTGGTGGGATTATTTTGATAAAATAAATCCCTAGTTGGTTAATATATATACGAGGTATATATATGTAATTTTGGTTTCGTACCAAAATTGGTTGGAATTAATTTTGTACAAATTAAATTCCATCTTTCGGGATAAATATATATTTTATATATATTTCGTGTATCGATTTATTCACTAATTTCCAACAATCTTAAAACCGATTATTTCTTGGTGATTAAATCGATGGATTCCACGAGTGGTGGAACCATGAATGTTGCTCGTAATGCACATTCAAATGGTCGGATCGGCAACGTAGTTGCACATTCCGAAACCCCGGTGAACTTTGGTTCGGAGACCGGTGGTGGCATCAAAGGGTATATCCCTATGATGAAGGTATGTGGGACGGTACCTTGTGGATTGGTCGAAAGACCATGGAGATTCAAAGAAGTTGAATTTTGAATGGTGGCAACTTAAAGTGTTGTTCAACCTAGTGATTCTCGGCATGTCATGGTTCTTGATCGAGATGGTTCCTAGTTGAAAGGAACATGAGTCTAACGCTCAAACCGTTAGCATAGTAAGGATTTGGAAATATTTGATTTTTCCTATGCCTAAACTATGTTTTTAATGGCTTGTGTGACTCGTTGTGGGAATCTTTGGACCTGAAGTATAAGAGTGATGACGCTAAGGCAAAAGTGTTTGTCGTTAGCCGATTACTTGAATACAAGATGGTAGATTCCGGGATCGTCCTAAGTCAAGTTGACGAAGGAATGATCGTGAGTGAAGCCTTTCAAGTGGAATCTGGTATCCATTTGTTGCCTTTGGGCAGAAAGGACTTCAAGAAGCAATTCCACGGAATATGCTTGAATGGCTTAACGGCCATAGTGGTATGTAACAAACGTGTTGCATGGTTGAAATCTCGTAAAGGACTTCGGTTCTAGATTTCAAGTATAGTCAATTTGTCAAAATTGGGATGGCTATATAATCGTGAGCGTCAAAGCTCAAGTGTATTGAATATTTTAAATAATATTCTTAATACGATTATATAAGCTTGACTCAACTAGTTGGGAAAATTTGGTTGATATAATCTTATTAATTATGTAGAAATTAACTTGATTAAAGATACCAAATTGTACTAGTATGAAATTAATTTGTGACAAATGACGGAAGTGTTGGGACAACAAAATAAATCTTGAACCACCTAACTTGCGAGTAATGGTGTAATGATTTATAAAGTTGTCACTATTGTGGATTAAGACAAGGTTTTGTCTAATTTTGGAATGAAGGCAAGGGTTAATTACTAATTGGGCTATAAGCTCGGTGTAATAACCGTAATTAATAAGAACATTATTAATTGGTCTTGCCTGGTTGGGTCTTCGTGTTTGTGGCACGGTAGACAAGGTCATGGTAATTTTGAATCTATACGTAGATTAGTTAGCATGGACCACATTCCAAATTTTATGATAAGCACAAATATGATATTTGTGATGTGGCAAAACCACCGAGAAGTGAAGTGCACATCTCGGGTCTGAGAAGTGCTAGAAGCACCTCTAGGCCATGTGATCGAGAAGTAAACGTACATTTCGGTCATAGGCGAGTTATCGAGAAGTGGAGGTACATAACCTTCGGGTGACATCTTGGATGTACTTCTCGGAGTATCAACGATAGCACTCGAAAGTGCTAAGTGAATTTTGCTTGAGAGTAAAAACGATGTCGTTGATAAATTTATTCTTTATAAGAATAAAGTGGAAAACCAACTTAATCGTGGAATTCAGGCGGTTAGAAACGATCGATGTGGTGAATATGAAACACCTATTGGTGATTTCTGCGCAAGCATTGGTATCGTACTCGAGCCTACGACACGGTATTCACTTCAATCGAATGTTTTTGCCGAACATAAATATCAAGACGTTGATAAGTTCGGGTCTACCTCAAAGTGTGTGGGGTGAGACAAGACTTTGGACAAGTAAGTACCTTTTAAATAAGGTTACCCACATGAAACTCGATAAGGCTTCTTATGGGTTATGGGTACGTAGGAAGCTTTCCTACTAATACCTGAAATGTGGGGGTGTCTTGCCAAAGGCGTTTTTTGGTTCTTAGTACATGAGTCCTATGTTCTGGACGTACATAAGAACACGATATTTGAATCAAGGAATGCATCGTTCTTTGAAGATGTATTTCCGTGTAGGTCCAGTGAGGGACCTAGTACGTCGAAACGAACATTCGACGAGGCTGTGGATAACGGCAGTGGAGGGTTTGAAATAGAACCCGAGCTCGAAGCTAGACGTAGCAAGCGAGTTAGGATTGAAAAATCCTTTGGTCCAGATTTTGACGTACATGTTAGAATGTGATACGCATATTCTAACTTGTTTACTAGAAAATGAACCGGATTTTCTGACATGTTTGTTAGAAAGCGAGCCTCAAACGTATGTAGAAGCTGTGACTTCTACGGAAGGACCAATGTGGAAAGAGGCTATAAAGAGTGAAGTGGATTCTATCCTACAGAATCACACTTGGGAACTGGTTGATCTTCCTCCGGGTAGTAAGCCCTTGGGATCCAAGTGGGTCTTTAGACGGAAGTTGAAACCTGATGGTTCCATTGAGAAGTATAAGGCTAGGCTTGTAATTAAGGGTTACAGGCAACGCGAGGGCCTTGATTACTTCGACACGTATTCTCCCGTAACGAGAATAAATTCCATAAGGATGATACTTGCCATAGCCGCACTGCGGAGTTTGGAAGTTCATCAAATGGATGTGAAAACAGCTTTCTTGAATGGCGAGTTAGATGAAGAAATCTATATGGAACAACCTGAGGGTTTTGCGGTTCCAGGCCAAGAAAAGAAAGTCTGTAAATTGGTTAAATCGTTATATGGTTTAAAACAAGCGCCTAAGCAGTGGCACGAGAAGTTTGACCATGCGTGTTAACCAATGGGTTCAATATAAACGAAAGTGACAAGTGTGTCTACGTTAAGGAAATGATAGACGGTTATGTCATTCTTTGTTTATATGTGGATGATATACTCATCGTGGGTAGTAACGATCGAATGATCAAATCTACTAAGGACATGTTAAATTCGAGATTTGACATGAAGGATATGGGTTTGGCAGATTTAATCCTTGAGATTAGAATCGTGAGAAGACCTGATGGTCTCGTGTTAAGCCAATCTCATTATGTTGATAAAATCCTTGCAAAGTTTAACAAGGATGATTATCAAGTGGCTAGGACTCCATTAGATACTAGCGTTCATCTGTCCAAGAATCGCGGAAAGTGTATATCTCAAGTAGAATACGCTAGGATTATTGGAAGTTTGATGTATCTAATGAGCTGTACCAGGCCTGATATTGCCTTTGCGGTTAGCAAACTCAATAGATATACGAGTAACCCCAGTGATGCGCACTGGAAGGCAATAGTGAGAGTTATGAGATACTTGAGGTATACTCGTGACTGGGGACTGCACTATACACGATATCCTGCTGTACTTGAAGGGTATAGCGACGCTAACTGGATATCGGATATGAAGGACTCTTAGTCCACGAGTGGCTACGTGTTTACGTTAGCCGGTGCAGCCGTTTCTTGGAAATCCTCGAAACAAACCTTGATAGCTAGATCCACGATGGAATCTGAGCTGATAGCCTTAGACAAATGTTGTGAAGAGGCTGAATGGCTACGCCATTTTGTGGAGGATATTCCTTGTTGGGATAGACATGTACCTCCAATTAGTGTGCATTGTGATAATCAAGCAACAATTGGGAGAGTACAAAGTCATATGTATAATGGTAAGTCTAGACATATACGTCGAAGACATAATACCATTAAACAACTACTCACAACGGGTGTTGTCTCTGTTGACTATGTGAAGTCAAAGGACAATATAGCGGATCCGCTAACCAAAGGGTTGAGCAAAGATGTTGTTGAGAAGTTGGCACGAGGAATGGGTTTGAAGCCTATGGAATAAAAGTTCAATAGTGGACACCCAACCTAGCTGGCACCTAGGTTCAATGGGACAACTAAATTATGGAACGAAGCGTGTCACTGTGGGGGTCTCGGACTCCCTACCATTCCTCGTTAGAACAGTGACTCCCGCACGAGGCTAGCATGTTGATGCTTTAATGATTCGAATGTCGGTTGACATGTGTGAGTATGCGGGATACTCGATAAAGAATCACCTATGTTAGAGAGAAGTGGGGTCGCTTCAAAGGAGAATTGGTGGGCTCAATTCTTTAGAAACTCTCGCAGAACCAGGAAAGTGACCCATGACCAAAACGGGCACACCCATGAGAACAGAACAAACGTTGGAAGGTTCCTGTGTGGGATATGTCATCGTCTACACAAACGGCAGTTGGTTCAAAGACATCAAGTTCTACCATACAGCTAGTAGAGTAAACATATTTTCACAAGGCAAGGTTCAAAGGGTAACACCTACCTATGCTATGCAGGGATCGACCGTTGAGCACGTTCGTGTCGATTTTTCCTCGTCCCGAAAATCAATTTTCATTCATGTGGGGGATTGTTGGAATTTTTAGCTAAAAATGACATTTTGAGTGATTATTTTGTGGTACAAATATATGTGGGTCCACTTCCGATTTGGGTCGGGTCAAAGTGGATTCGGGTTCTTCGTAGTGAGACGAAGAATTTGATATAATGTACGCTCAAAATGGGTAATAGGTGAATGAGAAATTGATTCTCAAAGTGAACCTATTTGAGAGAAGTCGACAACTTAAACCTATTGTTTAGTGGCTAATTAAAATTAGCACTAATCTTGGTGCTAATTACTTAGCATTCACGAAGGAATGCTTGTAATTTAGCATTGGAAAAGGTTAAGTTGCAACATGGTAATTAAGCTTTTGAAAGCTTGATTAGTGAATTGGGAAAATGAACTTTCGTGTTATGCTTTGTGCATTGACGAAAGTTGTGCATGAATTGAGCTTAAGCTTTGGATTCCAAAGTAACTCGTTTCGTGCTGTGGATTCGGTGTGCACGAATCAAATGTTATATGCATTGATTCATGCTGCACCGTTTCGGTGCTTGCGGACCACTCGGGTGTGGTTTCAGGTCCCAATTTGTTAAACCTTCGGGTTTATACGGACTTCTCAGTCACTCAGATATTTTGAAACGGGTCGTTATGGTCGGTACGAATTAATCGCGTATTAAGTTCGTGACCGTTGATATTATTTTGATAATAAGTATGACCGTTTTAAACGTTTTAATTCAATTTTTAAATTGGATTAATGGTGGTTTATGTGCCATGAATATGTTATTTATTCATATTTCCCCTACAAATAGCTACGGTGGTGGCAGAATGTTTACACACAACATTCAAGATTGAAACTCTCAAAACCTTTGCATTTTCTCTCTACTCTCATCTCATGTTTTGAAAAGAAATTCTGCCAACATCTTCCATAAAACATCGGAGTGCTCAACTTGTGTTCTAGTTCGCCGGACTTTGGGTTGGAGTGCTCGAACGCCAAAGTCGTAGTCCGTTTTATCCTGGGAGACTGACGCCACAACGATCCTAGCACCCTCGGGAGGTGGCGAATTGGTTTTAAGAAGAGTGTGTGTACACACGACTCGGGCTCCCTCTACTTCTTCTTGTTTCTTCGCGTTGGGTTAAAACTTCAGGTTAGAAACCCGTTCTTGCTTTTATTTTGTTCTTGGTTTCGGACCAAGTGGTGGGATTAATCTCGGATAGATTAAATCCCTGTACTAGTTTCGTACTAGTTGTGGTGGGATTAATTTCGTGGAAATTAAGTCCCGTGTACTAGTTTCGTACTAGTTGTGGTGGGATTATTTTGATAAAATAAATCCCTAGTTGGTTAATATATATACGAGGTATATATATGTAATTTTGGTTTCGTACCAAAATTGGTTGGAATTAATTTTGTACAAATTAAATTCCATCTTTCGGGATAAATATATATTTTATATATATTTCGTGTATCGATTTATTCACTAATTTCCAACAATATATATATATATATATATATATATATATATATATATATATATATATATATATATATATATATATTAGCAAATCAGCATACAAATAATTGAAAAGCTTGTAATGGTAATTGGTAACAAACTTTGCATTTTCGGTTGAATCACATGAAGTTTAGAAACTAGCGGGGCCGGTTTTTAGTTTTGTGTAGCCCCGTTCTTAAAATAAACGAGGTCTATCAAAAGCCTAATTAAATGATAGATATCACTAGTTAGAATTGAACATTTGACCTCCCAAAGAAAATAAAATAGACACATGTTTCTACCATCCCTCCATGTAACCTTTTAAGATTAATTGTAATTTTTATGTTTTTTAATATCTTAACTAGTTAAGTAAAAATTAAATATTGGGCCCTCTAAAATTTGGGGTCCTGTGCCACAGCCCAAAATCCGGCCCTGAAAACTAGCTAGCTAGAAGATGCAATGATTTTGCTGAGGATACTATATATAATTCAGCAGATTAGATTTGAGTTAATACCCAATTTAATCTTTGAGTATAGTAGTTTTTCTCGATTTAGTACTAAATGACTTTTTATATTAATTAGATCTTCGATTTTGATGGTTTTATCTAATTGAATCCTTAGCTATTAGAATAAGGACTAAATTGAAAACAATCACTATAGTCGAAAACTAAATTGGTTAAAACAATTATAGTTAGTCAAAACAATTATAGTCGAATACTAAATTGGATAAAACTATTATAGTTGATGACTAAATTGAGTATTACTTGAGATGAAATTAAATTATCATGCTATCTTAACATATGACTCAGTTGAATAAAAGTAAAAGTGTAAAACCATCAAAATTGACGACCTAATTAAGTACAAAAAATCATTTAGGACTAAATCGAAAAAAATTACTATAGTGTATGACTAAATTTTGTATTAACTTATTAGATTTTAACCCATCTAGCTTGCATGCAAGCACCATCTCTGTTATAATCATTCCATTTCATTTTCAATAATTGAGAGTAATAAGTCTAATGTGAATTCCGGCCAGGAACACTTTAGTGAGGTTCAATGGATTTTGATGTTGTAACCACTCTAATCAAAATAGTTGATCAACACCTTATGGAGCCCAAACTACTTTCGAGTTTTGATGATTCACTGCTTGAAACAATCAAGTTGCTGTCTGCCAAGCTCTGCTTTGTGCAAGCCTTTTTGGAGGAATGTAAGACGAAAATGAATCACAGGGACACCTGCGCTAACATACTGTATGAAACAATCCGAGATAAAGTTGCTAGAAGATATGAAAATTACAAAATAGAATCTAAACTGAGAATGGTATATTTTGGAGTTAACTGGGGAGAGTCTGAATTTGTGGCTTCTGAACTTCATTTGACCTTGAAACAAGTGTTAAGAGATATCGAGGAAGCTGGAGAATGGATCCCATTGTTAAGAAAAATAATTACTTTAGAGCCTAAGAAAGAGGACATCACAGTTTGCGATACCTACCAAAATGCTTTAGAGACTGAGAATGAAGTGATTGTAGGATTCGACAGTGATATAGAGACAATAATAAAACGGCTCACTTTTTTATACTCGAAGAGTAAAGTTTTCACCATTTTGAGGAGTAATGACATTGACAAGTTACGAGAATATGTTGAAAATCCATTGGTGAAACTAAAAGTTATCCCACTAGTTGGGGAAGGAGGCATTGGAAAAACTACATTAGCCAGAAGAGTATATGGACATCTAATTACTATTGGTAGCTTTCACATTCGAGCATGGGTAGTTGTGTCTCAGGTTCATAACCTTAAAGAGATGCTCATTGGTCTATTACGTTGTATTTCACCAATCACTAGTGAAATCTACAACATAGATGAGGCTCAGATAGCTGAGCAATTATGCAGAAGTTTGATGGGGCAGAAGTATTTAATTTTCTTAGATGACATATGGACCACTGCTGCATGGGATGCCATCCAAGGATGTTTTCCAGAGAATTCTAATGGAAGCCGAATCTTAGTAACTACTCGGTTTGTAGAGGTGGCTGAATACTTAAGTGCAAATCCCTACCATGTGAAGTATCAAACTATAGAGGATCGTTGGGAATTAATTTCGAGAAAAGTGTTTGGGCAAGGCCAATACGTTCCCAAGAAATATGAGATAATTGGGAAACACATTGTTCGTGGTTGCAGTGGATTACCACTAGCAGTTGTTGTAATTGCTGGACTTTTGGCAACAGCAAAAGAGTCTCTAGAAATATGGAAAGATGTTGCGGAAACTTTGGTTGGAATTAATACATATGATGGAGTTAATACATATGATAGCAACAAAACAATTTCAAATATACTTTCATTGGGCTACAACTACTTACCTAGTCACTTGAAACCTTGCTTTCATTATTTTGGTGTATTTCCTGAAGACAATGTCATTCCTGTTAAGAGACTAATCAACTTATGGGTTGCAGAGGGATTTTTAATCCCACATAAATATATGAGTTTGGAAGAAGTGGCAGAGAGTTACTTGGATGATCTCATTAATAGAAGTCTAATTCAAATTAATGAGCTGAGTATTGACGGCAAAGTTAAATCATGTAAGATTCATGATCGAGTGCTTGAGATTTGTGTGAGAGAAGCAATAAATGGGAATACTTTGTTCATTATCAATGATAATCATGCTACAAAAGCAAGTCATTGGTTAAGCTGTCAAACAAGTCATTGGCCAATTACTCAAGCGAATTATGGGAATCGCAGTCTAGATAAAATCCATTCCATTCTCTGCTTTGGTAAAGATGTATATCATTCAAAATGCAGGTTGGTATACCCATGTTTGGAAATGCTAAGAGTATTGGATTTATCATTAGTTAAATGGTCACGATGCATGCCTAGTGAAATAACAGATTTGGTTCATTTGAGATACTTGGCTTTAAGTACCATTGGTTCTCTTTACAAGCTTCGATTTTTCAAGCTTAAAAATTTACTAACTCTCATAGTTACTTCGTGGATGGAAAAATGTCCTTTGCAACTGCCATGTGATATTTTGAATTTGTCGGAATTGAGGCATTTGCATGTTGACAAGAGATGTTCACAGTATCTCCCTAGCTCAGTCAAAGAAAATCTACAAACCCTCTATTGGTTGAAAGTTGCTAGCTCCGACAAGCAACCAAACTTCAGAAAGGTTCCAAACCTAAAGGAACTTGGGATTTACATTGAAGGTCAATTGGTGCCTAGCTATCTAGGGAGCCTTGTGTATTTACATGTACTTGAGAAGCTGAAGTTTGAAGTAGGAAGAGTCGAGCGCTTTTATCTTCCAACAGATTTCCCACCAAACCTTAAGAAGTTGACACTTCGTTATACTTATCTTCCATGGAAGGAGATGGACAAAATTGGCAAGTTACCACATCTTGAGGTGCTTAAACTAAAAGATTTTGCCTTCTGTGGGTCAAAGTGGGAACCATCGAAGAGCTTTCGGAAATTAAAGGCACTTCTCATTTCACGTTCAAATCTCAAACATTGGAATACAAGTTCTAATCATTTCCCAGTTTTGGAACGTCTTGTCTTAAGATATTGTTGGGAATTGAAAGAAGTTCCACTTGAGTTTGCAGATATTGGAACACTGAAGTTAATTGTGTTAGAATGTTGTTATTCTTCACTTGTGACTTCTGCAAATCAGATTTATTCTGCGAAGAAGTACTTATTAGAGGAAATAGCACCTTGTCCACTTCGCGTTCGTAAAGTTAGAACTAAGGTTTCTCTCTAATTCTTGTTCATTGTTTCAAAATATTAGTTTTTTGCATTCTAATTCCATGTATTAATTAATTATTTGTTTTCTTAATCATTTTCAATTATTTTTCAAGGTTGAATTGCCTATTATTTCTGAAGATGAAAGTGTTGAAAGCTCTGAAGTAAAAAGTATGGAAAGCTCTGAAAGCTCTGAAGAAGAAAGTATGGAAAGCTCTGAAGATGAAAGTGTTGGAGGATTGTGTCGTCTCAGTTGTGTATGTGGAATCCAATAACGTCATTTAGTTGTATTTGTTGCTTTACAGTTACTTTGACTACTTCATTATATACTGTACGTATTTGGTTGACTTTTATTTTGGAATAACACATTACACATTCTCTAGAGCCTTTTCTTTCTCTCTGTTAGAAATGTTGAAATTAAAGCTAGGAAGAGTGTGATGAAATATGTGAAGAAGGTGTCGAAATCTATGAATGCATTGAAAGAATTGAAGAGGAAAGAAGAAAGTGACCGAGGGTGTGCACTGGGTAAATCCTGCCTTGTGACTCTGAGCGACAATTCGGCAAAGAATCACAAAGAGGTAAACCAGTCTAGGTTGTCAATAACTGACCGATTCAAACCAAGAGGGCTGGGAGTTGAACTCGTGACTTGTTGCTTTCATGAGTTCATGCACTGCCTAATGTTGATAAGTATACCACACTTGTCCAGTCTAATCCAGATTGGTGGTTGGAAATTCGTAACATATTGAAATGCTTTTTGGTGCACAAAAAAACACACTACTAATTTCTTGAGCTGTCAATTCCATAAATTTCTATCGATCATTCACAAATCTGCAGATCAGTCTTTCTCAAGTTATGGAAATGCACAAATCCATTATCTAGCCTTGGCATTAGTAAGATTAGAAGCAAGACAATCTGCAATAAAATGAAGTTAGCTTGCAGAGAAATGTGAGACTAATGAAATGTCAAATAATCACACTTTTGGACTTTGAGCAGTACTTATACTCGATCCATTCTCGGACTCTTCTTTTAGATTAGTGTTGAGTACTTGTCGTAATCCATATTACTTTATTTGAAAGTCCGGGTTACAAGAGAATAGTCAATGGCCCTGTTTGATAAAATAGTTAGCTTATCAGTTAATTTTGACTTATTTGACCACTATTAGCTATTTGACTTGGTTAAAAAATCAATATAAGTATTTGGTTAATCACCTTTTTGTAACTCCAAAATCCTAAAATTCAAAAAGCTGTTCAAAATAACTTTTTCAATTAGCTTTTTGAGAAAAGAAATTATACAATCAGCTATTTAAAAGTATGACACTCATCTGTGTCATGGCCATGTCGCTTGTGGAATCGACAGTATTTTGACTTATCGACTCTGTGAACCTCCATGGTGGATGGTCGGGGTAACCGCACCATGTTGCATCCCTCAATATAGGCTAGCACCTCACTTGGATGCGTTGTTAATGGCGTCAAAGGTCTTGGTGCTGTCAGCATAGGTGTGAATAACCTTGGAGTCCTATTTGGGGTCGATGACCCTGCCCGCAAGGCCATCCGATTTTGTTCCGAGTGCCGTTCTACAGGTCGTTCTGGCACCTTCTTATTTGGTTCGGGAGTTTCTTCTATCAAGGGTCTCTTAGAAGACCATTCTTCTTCTTCTCTTTTGATCCGGTTTGCTTCCTTGGCCTTGGCGTAACCGGGTATGGAGGTACAGAACGAAGGGTAGGAAAATAGTAACCATTATTATCTGGGGCGCTAGGCCCAGAATAGTACCTAAAAAGCCCGAGACACCGGTCCAAAAGATAAATAAATGATAAATTCTATAGCCCTAAGGAATGGAATAGGGCCCAAAATGATAGCTCGAATAATAATTAAATAACACAAGCTAAAGGACTAATAAATAAAACAAAATTAAATATGTTACCAACAGGACTCGTTCCCTTGTGTGCTAGCAGAAAGGAGGAGACTCGGACTAACGGACTAGAAGGGGGTTGGTGAGCCAATAAATGCCTTTTAAAGGGAGGGAATGGTGTCTATTTATATTGTTGAAAGACTCACGGATGGTTGACAAATGGACGGCATCTGGCAGCCTTCATTCTTGGCCACACACGTGTCCTACCACTACTCCTCCCTTTTAGTACATAAATCTTGACTTGTTAAGTGAGAGGTTGTGGGTTCAATACCTCCTTGGTAACACTTCTTATAATACTTTGCTCCAAGCTTTAGCTTCTTTCTTTTCTTGGCAATAAGATAGACACCCCGTTTAGGCCTGGATGCTAAGGTCTTAACGCTTAACACAAAAGCTTTCACACAAGGATTAGCACAAAGACTAAAGAAGGTCGCAAGCTGAAAGGGGTACAAGTACTTACTTCATTGATTCTGGCTTGCATATGACTCATGGCTGGAGATCTTGCCTTGCCGGGGTCTCGGCCTCGCGCACGGTTCCGGGATGCTTCCTCCTTTTTTCCCCCACCGTCACTTCCACTTCGAAACTTACCTCCCGATCGGGATCTCCCACTATCAGATGGATTTGGCTTTGATGATGTCTTTCCCTTAACCACGCACTAAAAAGACCGGTGGCCCTTCTTGCCACAAGCAAAGCGCACTGCCGGCTTCCCATGGCAATCCAAGCTGGGGTGGTCACTTCCACACTTCTTGCAAACGTAGCGCCTTGCCTTAGTCTAGTTGTTCCGGATTGGTTGGGGAGTCTTACCACCTTTAAAGTTGTTTCTTTGGAAACTTCCTGTTGATTCGGTACCGGTAACTAAACTCCTCTTACGACTCTCCCAGATTCCTTTCTGAACTTGCTGCACACGATAGAGGTCGGCTGCACAGAGATAGGCCTCATTGAGAGCCTTGGGCTTCGACACAGTCAAGGTTTTCCTAGCATCAAAGTTGAGTCCAGCAACAAACTTCTCAACTTTACTCATCTTGGTAGGTACCAAAACCGCGGTGAAACGGGCTAACTCCAGAAACTTCTTATGGTATTCCATAACCGACAATGGTACTTACTTAAGGTGGAGAAACTCCTCGTATTTTGCCGCCTTGACATGAGCGGGGTAGAACCGCTCACGTAACTTATCCTTCAAGCCTTCCCAACTGAACTCTGGATCTTGTCTACAAGCTGGCCTTTCGTGTATCCACCACAAGTCGGCCTCTTGTCTAAGGTAGAACGTAGCTAACTCCACTTGGCGATCCTCCGGGCAAACCACTACCTCGAAGATCTTGTCGAACATCCGGATCCACTCTTCTAGCACCGTGGGATCCTCTTCTCATGCGAAGATTGGGGGACGATGACCCGACACTTGGCGTGCTACGTCTCGGTTCCCATTATGTTGGTGATTGTTGTTGAGGAGGGCGTTGCTCAGCGTTTGAGTAACCCGAGTCAGCTGGTGCAGGTTTCAAGCTAGTTGTTCGTTGGTAGGCATTTCTGAAGTCCTTGCACGACATCTCGGTGGTGCCATCTTGAGTTCTACAAAAGCAGCACGGTTACGAAAGGAAACTTAGAAGCTCGCACCCTTACCCAATGCCTAAACTTAAAAGAACTAAAGCTAAAAGAAAAACAAGCACAGGAAACACAACAGAAAGCGATAGGAAAACTCACAACCTCACCACGCGTCCTAAGGTTCCTAAAACTTAGGTACTTAAACACTTAGGATTCGAGGTTAACACCTTAAAGTCTTACTCTTAAAAGCACTAACCTAGGCTCAAACCTAGGCTTTGATACCAACTGTAACACCCCCGATTTTACGTACTAAATTAAGGCAATTGAAGCTTAGGAACGAAGATTAAAGCTAAACATTAGGTATAAAAGTCATGGAAGCTAACTAGTTAACCGGAAAATGCTATGTCACATCTAGATGTCTAATCTAAATGCATAGGCTTACAAAAACTATTAACTAGAAGTCTACAAGTTACAGGGCACACAGGCCAAACTACTACTAGCTATAAGAAAGAAGCTAGTCTACCGGGCTTCACTATCGCGCTTTCGGCTCAACTACTTTGCACCTGAAAAACATAAGGCGTAGCACCCGTTAGAGAATAATTCTAAGTAACCCACCACTACGCGTTGAGTACCATATAGTATAGATATAAAAAAACCATTTGAGACTTGGCATAATATATAGTCTTTTAAAACGAGGAATAGAAACATCATAAGACTCATAATGGAACACTCTCAATCAACCAACCATCATACGATAAATCAAGAGGTCAATACAACGATAAGAACAATGGAATAATCAATAACAAATTATCATCAATATCAATCAAAGGGAAACATCAAGATATGCTCATAAGCAAGGAGTTATAAGAATCATAATCAATCCATTCCCGGCAAGGTTCCAAGTCCACGCAGGACATAGCCAAACCAAGTCATTCATCGTGGAGTCATCGCAAGGACCCGAATCATAGTGGGCCAGTGTGGAGGGCTCCAAGTCATCAATCACATACCATAGAGTCATCGCAACGACTCGGGCCGCAACCCAATGGAAACAGATCCAGTAACTTTAAGTGTATACACCCCCTATTGAGATCTCAAGCCCAACGGGTTAGCTACCTTCTCTAGCAACTGGATAAGTTTCCCAAGTTGCCCACAAATCATACGTATCCAAACGGCAACCCGGAGCTTTAAACCCACTACCGGATCAGTTCACAATGGTTGATCTGGGTTTTAAACCCACCACCGACCTGTCAAGGGCTTCCCGCACCAACATGACCCATTGCAAACAGAGCCAGAGGCCCGCCAATCACATATCAGTATCACATAAGTCCCCACACTGTCCACTATTCCACATATCAATCAAACATCTCATCAAGAGTCGATTCACACGGAATCTAGAGATACAACAAAGCATAGATTCCACACGAAGTGTGCACAACAACGGATAAGCTCAACAATAGCTTAATCAATGAATAATCATGATAAGGTACAACATTTGTACAAGCTCATAATCATAGGTTTAATCAAAGGAATTCAAGGAAGGGCATGAAGGAAACATTTCAACGTATTCCACAATAACGAAAGACTTTAACTCAATAGACCACAATGATTGGTAAAACACAAGTTACCAATCCTCATCAAGAATAGGCATGGGGAATACAAGGAAAGCACATACTAGTACCAATAACAACGTAGCTAGCATGCAATTCATCAAGGCAATCATAAAGGCTCAAACGAACATCATAGACTTCATTCCAATCCAACGAATCACAAGGTTGGATCACATACATGATTCAAGACTTACAAACCCTATCATGGGTACTTAAGACATCGTTCTAGACTTATGAAACATCAATCAAGACACACAAGTGCACAACGGATCAATAAAGCGGAGGTCAAAATACATCGTACCAGTGGGCGGAACGGTGGGTGGACAACCTCCTGTCGTTCCCCCCATTGTGTACCAGCGAGTGAAACCACGGGTGGACAACCAACCGCGGCTCCGCCCGTCACCAACCATCAACGTTCCCCGCGGGTGGAACGGCGGGTGGACAACCCCCCGTTGTTCCTCCCGCGGGTACATACCTGCGGAAAACTCTTCCCTTCGGGGAAAAACATCAACATTGCCAAGTTCAAGTCCAAAACACCCAAAACTGACGTCAATCATCAAAGGAACTTGAACACATGGAATAACTCAAAGAATAGCATTTAAGGACCCTAAATACAAGCTCTAAAAATGCATAAACACAAGAATACGCACATAATCACTCAATAGCATCAAGGATGTCAAGAATCTCAATAGCATCAAGAATGTCAAGAAATCATCATAGCAAGTATAAAATAGATTTTGTAAGACATAGGTTACCTCCTTAACTTGGCAAATCACCACAAGCACCTCTAGATCAACTTAGCTCTCAACATCTACTTGATCTTCATCAAACTCCCAAAACCCAACAAGATAGAAGAGAGATTTTAGAGAAATAGGAAGGAAATCTTGAATAGAAAATGTGTAGGAAGATAGATCTTATCACCTCTAGCCTTGGAGTGTTAGAAAGTTGGAGTCTTGGCTTGGATCTCTTGAAGAAATGTGAAGATGAACTCTAGGGTTTTCTTGGAGAGAATGAGGAGTGGGAAGCAAGAAAGAAGGGTGTAGAGAGATGGAGAAATCTTGAAATGTGTTGGGGTGTCTTGGTTAGGGTAGGGTTTTAAGGTTAGAAATGGTGAAAAGACCAAAAGGGCCCCTTCTTTCCAAAAACAAGTTAGAAGAAAAACAAAGTCTAGAGTACAAGGAATAAAGCATAAGGTCTACCCATTGACCAAATTAAAATGCTAAGGGATTTGGTCAAACTAAATCCCTTAACTAATTTCAATGGGGAATTAGGAAAAGAATTGTAAGGCCACAAGGAATTAATTAAGAAATTAATTCGAGTTTAAGGAGTGAATTTCCAGGGTGTCACAACAAAGGTGGCTAAATAAGTGCAGATCCCTACCATGTGAAGTATCTAACTTTAGTGAATCTATGGGAATTGTTTTCAAGGAAAGTGTTTGGGCAAAGCCAATGGGTTCCGTCCGTGGAATACGGAGAGATGTGGAGAGAACTTTGAGCGATTGGGAAAAAGATTGTTTATGGTTGCAGTGGATTACCACTAGAAGTTGTTGTGATTGCCGGACTTTTAGCGACAATAGAAAAGTCAATACAAATATGGAGAGATGTTGAGGAAACTTGGATAGAGTTGATAGATATGATAATGACAAAAGAACTTCACAAATACTTTCATTGAGCTACAACTACTTACTTCCTCACTTGAAACCTTGTTTTCATTATTTTGGTGTGTTTCCTGAAGACAATGTCATTCACGTTAAGAGATTAATCAACTTATGGGTTGCAGAGGGATTTTTAATGTCACATAAAAGTATGAGTTTGGAAGAAGCAGTTGCAGAGAGTTACTTGCATGATCTCATTAAAAGAGGTTTAGTTCAAATTAATGAGCTAAGTATTGATGGCAAAGTTAAATCATGTAAGGTTCATGATCGAGTGCACAAGGTCTGTGCGAGACAAGCAATAAAGGGGAATGCTTTGTGCATTATCAATGACAACCATGCTCCAAAAGCTAGTCATCGGTTAAGCTGTCAAACAAGTCATTGGCCAATCACTCAAGCAAGTTATAGAAATTGCTCTCCCTATAAAATCTTTTCAGTTCTTTGCTTTGGTAAAGATGTATACCGTTCCAAATGCATGTTGGTATACCCATGTTCAAAATTGCTGAGAGTATTAGATTTATCATTAGTTAAATGGCGCCACAAGGGATGCCTAGTGAAATAACAGATTTGGTTCATTTGAGATATTTGTCTTTAAGTACCATTGGTTCTCTTTACAAGCTTCAATTTCTCGAGCTTAACAATTTGCTAACTCTCATAGTTACTTCTTGGATGGAAAAATGTCATTTGCACCTGCCATGTGATATTTTGGGTTTGCCACGATTGAAGCATTTGCATGTTGACAAGAGATGTTCACAGTATCTCCCTTGCTTAGTCAAAAACAATCTACAAACTCTTTATTAGTTGAAAGTTGCTAGCTTCAACGAAAAACCAGTTAGAGGGATTTACATTGAAGGCCAATTGGCGCCTAGCCATCTAGGGAACCTTGTGCATTTACATCTACTTGAGAAGTTGAAAATTGAAGTAGGAAGGGTCGAGCACTTTTGTCTTCCAACAGGTTTTCCACCAAACCTTAAGAATGAAGTTGACACTTCGTTATACTTTTCTTCCATGGAAGGAGATGGACACAATTGGCAAGTTGCCGCACCTTAAGGTACTTAAACTAAAAGATTTCGCCTTTTGTGGCTCAACGTGGGAACCATCGAAGCAGCCGAGCCGGGCTTTCGAGAATTAAAGGCACTTCTTATTTCACGTTCAAATCTCGAACATTGGAATACAAGTTCTAATCATTTCCTAGTTTTGGAGCGCCTTGTCTTATTAAGATATTGTTGGGAATTGAAACAAGTTCCAATTAATTTTGCAAAAATTGGAACACTGAATTTAATTGTATTAGAATGTTGTTATTCTTCTCTTGTGACGCAGATTTCTTCTGCAAAAAGCGGAACATTAAAGGGAAAGGCAGGTTGTCCACTTCGTGTTCGTAAAGTTGGAACTAAGGTTTCTTTCTAATTCTTGTTCATTATTTCAAAATATTAGTTTTCTGCATTCTAATTCCATGTATTAATTGATTATTTGCGTTTTTACTCATTTTCAATTACTTTTCAAGGTTGAATTGCCTATTATTGAAAGATATGAAGAAGAAAGTGTCGAAAACTGTATAGAAGAAATGTTGAAAGCTGATAAGTATTCTGATGCATTGAAGAAGAAAGTGCAGTGACTTAAGAAAGGTTGTTAATTGAATTTGAACTTCACTTTATGTTTCAGCTTGTAAGTTCATGGCAGCATGGCTGAAGTTTATTGCTAATGTTGTGATGTTTATAAATTTAGTCACTTGTCCAGTCCAATCCAGATTGGTGGGATGGTGATCTGTCTCTTTGGTTGGGAGAAAACAAACACAAAATATTTTTGGTTTCCATTTGATTTGAACAATTTCAGCTATGTGTGTTATGATGTTTTTTTCTACTTCAATGACACCATGGTTAAGTTGTAACAGTCCATTGAATAAAAATTATCATTACCAATTACATCAATATCTTTAATAATGAATCTATAATAAAATATACAATAACAACACTATAATAAATATATAAGCATAAATTTAAAAACTGTATGTATAAATAATAGTTAGCAAAGAATATATATAGCTTGCCCACGAAAAAGTTAAAATATTATTCTAAAACATAATGTACATTATATTACCCAAATGTGTCATTATTCTAACTCGTAATGTACATTATTCTAACACATAATGTAAATTATTCTAACACGTAATGTACATTATTCTAACACAAAATGTACAATATTCTAACACATAATGTACATTATTTTTACTCATAATCTTCATGACGATGTTTTGGACCCGTGGTCCACACAGCTGTGTGGACATATATATATATATATATATATTATATATATATATATATATATATATATATATATATATATATATATATATATATATATATATATATTATATATATATATATATATATATATATATATTATATATATATATATATATATATATATATATATATATATATATATATATATAGAGAGTTGCACTCGGGTGCGAACGGCTCACCCAGGCGCGAAATAGGAATGGATTCTGTTCGTCCACGTGTCCAGATCTAATGGATGAGAAACACTGATTTTTTTAAAAAACGCGGTGGCATTTTCGTAAATAATTGAACATCGAAGTGCAAGTAAAATGTATTACAAGTGCATGTAAAATGTATTATAGGTGCAAGTAAAAATTTACACTGAGCATCAATACTTAGTTGCACTTATAGTTCTAAGTACTTGCACACATAGGTATAAGTAGTTGCATTTAGGTGTATGAATGTTTGCGAATGGTTTTCAGGAGTATTACTACCCGCTGAACTCAGATCAATGAATGTTAACAAGACAAAATTACATGCACTGATAGGTGAAAGTAGGTGCACATATAGTTATAAGTAGTTGCACCTATAGTTATAAATAGTTGCACATATAGTTATAAGCACGCCCAGGTGCATGAATGGTTGCGGAAAGTGAATGCTAACAAGGCAAAATTACATGCACTTATAGGTGAAAATAGGTGCACTTATAAGAGATTTTACTTGCACTTCGATGTTCAATTATTTACGAAAATGTCACCGCGTTTTTTTTTAAGTTATTAGATCTGGACACGTGTCACGCGCTGATTCGTTCGCATTTCCTTCCTGGGCACTTATTCGCACCTGAGTGCGTCCCTCTATATATATATATATATATATATATATATATATATATATATATATATATATATATATATATATATATATATATATATATATATATATATATATATATATATATAGAGAGAGAGAGAGAGAGAGAGAGAGGAAGTGATCGGAAGGAAGCTAAACCAAAGAATTATTCAACCTTAGAATGAAGATTTCTAGAGCTCTTATTCAACTTGTCTCTAATGACAAAAGAGTTAAATCAATCTTAGAAAGTATTAATGAAGGTGTACAAGTTCTCAAATGTATAGAAGAGATCTTAGACACAATTTTCAAGCCTGATACCTATAACTCTACTAAAGAGACGAATGGGTAATAAGCAATATGAAGTCTTTTTAGAGGAAAATTTGACTTTGCGCAAATAGAGAGATGGTCCTTACCATATGGTTTATGGTAGCGTAAATTAAGGATCGTGGCACGTAAAATGGAGAAAATTCGTCTTTTGAATTAATACTCAGCTTTTTGCATCTATTTAAGGAGGACCCCAATCTTAGAATAAAGTATTAATTTTAATTCTCAGCTTTTTGCATCTATCTAAGGATGACCCCAATCTTAGAACAAAGTATTAATTTTACAAGCTTCTCAAAGCTTTCAAACGATATTCAGTGTGATAAGTTAAAAGAATCATCTAGATTCTAATAGTAGTCCAACCCCAAAACAAAATCATCTTTTTTTTTTTTCCTTTGAAAGGTGTTTAATGACCATCCAAGTAAAGCGACTTTAATTTGTGACTGACCCTTGGTGAAGATTGATCAAACAATAAAGATTAGGTCAGCAATGAGCACGGGACTTACATTCAAGGATTGTGCAAGTAGCAGTGTGTTGCGCAACGCTTTATTTCCTTGTATTTGGTTATAAATACATAGTGGAAACCTTCATTGGATTAAAGAGTTTTGCTGCAAAATCTTACATTTCTTTAAAAATTCTAAAATTGTTAAAACTTAAAAGTCTATTAAACTCCCCTTCTAGGTTCATCAAATCCATGCTAGTACAAAATAAATTCTGATATATCATTAATATAAGTAGTTTCTGTAGTTACTTTGTTACCATTTAATATGCGATTCCAAATGAAAAGACAAGTAGACAACACACTAGTCCATCACTTGTTTCCACTTCTCGCATTCATACTTTATTTATAAGATTCAAATTTAAAAACATAATGTAAATCATTCTAAACGTGGGTAACAATTTAATACTTGAAAGACCATGTTAACTTGGCCAACGGGAGTAACAATTTGAAAGTCGAGAACCACAGGTGATTAATTTGAAAGTTTAGGACTAAACGTGACAAAACAACTATACTCAAGGACCACATATGGTATTAACTCTTCAAAAAAAAAATACCAATAAGTTAAATGTAATAGATCATATAACTAAAAAGTGTACACAATTAGATATCTCAATAAGGAAAAACTTACATAATAAACAATTGAATGTATGAGATATATATCGCCGGGTGCATCTCCTCCTTGAATATATAAAACTAATATCTCATTTTGTCTGTAATCCCATATGAACCAAAACACTCTCCTCTACATGACTTGCAATTTCATATGCTTTCATGCAATCATTGCTCAAACTATTTCGATAACATTTAACATTTAGGCAATGGAGACTGTTCCACAATGGCTTCATGTGTTGCTTAACACTTTACCCTAGTTCAATTTAAACTAAAGTTAAATATATTTCTGAAGTATATATATGAACAGATAAATAAATAAATAATATATATATATTACATACCTCATTTGGACTTAACAATTGTATTGACTTCTTTGGCCAAGCAATATATTGATCAAGTGCTCCACCTATATTTGATGCCTCCTCAGTGGGGAACGGTACCTTTGTTTGTGGTTCAAAGGCAATCTCTATGACTACTTTTACTTGATCATGTGGTAATGGTATGCCATGAAGTGTATGGCCCATGCCAAAAACCTTGCCCACTGCCACCTTACGTCGAATAGGATTCTCCAAGTACAAAAGACATCGTACTCCTACCTATAGTTATTCATTATAAACAAGTTAGATAAACTAAATTTTATAATAATGTTACCAAAAGAAAACAAAAGGATAAATAAATAATAACTAACACATACCATTGGTATATTCTCAAGAGGGTCTGGGGAACTAGCGTTATCACTATTAAGGTCTGGTGCAGGCTCCTGGACACATAAATTGTTCTTTTGGTCTAAGTATGCAGAAAGTTTTCGAAACGATGCAGTAGCTTCAGCCATTGCATTTTCCAAAAATTGTTTACACACTGCAGTATTTTCAGCTATTCCTTTGGATATGGCAGCAGAGATCATGTCTTTAAGAGCTTCCGCTTCCACGGATGTATATCCTTCACAAGGAGGTGTAGACCCAAAGGAGTCACTTATTCCAACTTCTCTTCCCACACCCCTAACACAAGTCGAGTGCTCTTTCTTTTCAAGTGCTAGTATATCCATCCTTCCAGATTCAATGAATTCTCCGGGAGTACATTGTTGCTCAAAAGAATCCTATTACATTAAAAAATAAATAAATTAAATAATATATATTAACTTTTCAATCAATAAAACATATCATTAATAATATGAATATATACTTACAATTTTTTTTGCAATCAATTTACTCTCTTCTGTGATAAATGCCTTTGTTTTATCCACTCTAGCTCTCTTCCACATCCCGTGCCTGCATGGGGGAGATGGAGGATTAACTACAATCAATGGGTCAGACATAGAAACTTCTCGTCTTTCCTTTAGCTTCTCATCCATCATATTCACATCCAATTTATAATATCCTCCACGAGACAATCGATGCTCGTACACATGATTTGATTGTGTCAAATGAGCTTGTTTCCTTACCGTCTATACAAATAAACATAATAGTTAATAGTCATAGATAATGAATAAAAATAATAAACATAGCAATTTGTACACATTCATCTTATCACCTGAAACTTCGAATCTTTGTGAGCTGCAACAAATTCATCCCATGTATCTTGATCAATGTAACTACACTCGTCACATGGATTCTTATTTTGTTTATCACCATATATAAATCTAGAACTCAATGATGCCTTAAAGTCCCTCCATCGAACTCCAGCATAACTCAACCACCGTTTCCTCATGGCAGGTGTGTTGGGAATATCGAATACAGTCTAAAAATATGCAAACACAAATATCAGTAAATAAGTAAATTTTTATAAAAATATATTAAAAATAGTTTATAAGTAAATAAATGTACCAAAAGATCATGCCAAATCATCTCCAATGTTTGTGGTGGAACTTCTTTCCAACTCCTAAACAATATACTCACTTTGCTACAAGCTAAATGACAAATATAAGACAAAAAATAATTTCTTTGAGCCCCAATTGGGTTGTTGCCCTTAAACTCAACAACCTCCTTGCCTTTTTCAGAAGAATGAGTTAAGATCCACTTCTTCATCGAGGTGACATCTCTCGTTTTACCTCTATCATTCTTATTATCCTCAGTATCATTAGTAGCGGTATGAAAAGAAAAATCACTTGGAGGATCCATGAACCTGTTTCAAAAATAACAAAATATAAGCATTCTATATGATAACATAAAATATAAAAACCAAGACATGCATTCAAAGTCTATAGAATTAAAAGTAATATATGGTTTAGATTGAAAAGCTTTGCTAACATGTGAAGGAGATCAGAACTGACAATAATTGCATTACACAAATAAGATATTGGGAAAATTGTAATTTATGTCCCTCAGGTATAGGCCAATTATAAATGTCACTCCTAAATTCTACGTGATATAAAATATAAATGTTGCCCCTGAATTGTCAAAATGTGGTCATATATTGCCCTTACTAAGGGGCATAAATTACAATATATGGTAATATATAGTCACATTTTGACAATTCATATGCAACATTTACACCACTTAATTGAGTGGTGACATTTATAATTGGTCTATACCTAAGGGGCATAAATTACAATTTTCACTAAGATATTTATAGTACAAGAGTGAAGCTAACAACAAACTAGAAACTCAAGCAAACAAACAGCAAAATACATAGTAGTTACAAGAGATTATACATAGCCATTACTACACTATGTGTTATCAGCTTAGACATTATTCTATTCAACTGAGCAGCAACACCAAAATCACCTACTCACATTGTGGATCAATTATTACATATTTCATGGTTTGGCATGAAATCGCATAATAGTATTTTTTTTGGTAAGTGACTTTTGGGAAGATAAGCTAATCACAAATTAAATTGGAACACCGACAAAGTAATGAAATTAAGGATTCGTACAAAGTTCTACAAAAAACAATTGGACAGAAGCAATAGTTCCAAGACTATTTGGATTTTAGGAGACACACTAAAAGCATAAAGGCACTCACCTAACTTAACCTCACCTTGACGGCTTGACCAGACAGCAAACTGTTTCCGCCTTTAATGTCTATATGAATCTTAAATATTGAATGCAAATAGGATAACCCCTGCATTGAACATAAAACAACTCAGGAAACCCAGGATACAACAAACCGTTTAAGCTTCAATCATGAAAGAGTTCCATTTTGTTTTGACACTACAAGTTGAAAAGATTTCTAACAAATTTTGTATTCCAAGTTTACAGAATAAATTAAGCTTCAACTAGCAAAGTTGGAAGTTCCAATGATAATGACATGTCTTCATATGGCTTATTTACTTCCTCTTCCTAAATGTTTCTCCACATATTTTCCTAGACAAGACTACCCAAGATTTTTCGATTCAAGGAGAAGGCATCGGAAGAAAGAATGACTTATGATACTCGATGCATTTTTATTAATTTTTATTTTAATTAATTAATTAATTAATTATTATTCGTTTTGATTCATAGTCCTATTTACTATCAAACAAAGTGACTCATTCTACTTAAACTCATTACAATTACCAAGTATTTAATTCCCATTATCATTTCGATTCCAATGTTTGAACCAAACAAACCCTTAGTGTATAGTTAAAAGCCTCTTAGGGTTCATCCCTACGGTTGTAGAGATTTAAAGCATTACTTGGCTTCATGTAAGTGTGGGACTGATGTACAATCCAGAGATACAATGGCTCACATGTCCAACTTGGTTTTTAGTTTTTAGTTTTTACACACTAATGTTCAATTCAAGCTTACCTTCAAGCCTCTCTGCAAATGTGAAATGTATGCAATTTGGTACTCCTCAAGTGGCTAGTAAGTGACATTCATTAAATCTGCTACATTTCCACCCCAACAATATCCCATCACAATCTGTCAGCACATAAAATAAAAATGTTACTAAATCTAATTCAAACCAAAATGCATAATTTTGGTTGTGATCATAATACTATGATAAAATAAATATTTTATATTTGAGTAAGCCGGTTGAAGAATATGTTAAGATTTTAGGTAAATGCCCTAGTTCACACCCAAAGGTACTCTTCTCCAGTTCTCCTTGGTAGCTCCCAAGGTAATGAACAACATTTGGATGACTAAACTGCTGCAACATCTCAATTTCACCACGAATTTCTTCATAGCCTTCCTCATTAATGCATTTAATATTTCAAAAATATATATACTATAATCAATTAAAGTATCAATTGTGCTTCCAATTGCATAAATCCAGTTTGAATCAGGCTATTAAGATAAGAGTGATAAGCAATAAATCAAATTTATGGAGCAATTCGTACTTTGTAGATTGATCCTCCTTTACTGACTCTCTGGAATCGAGCTCGACGAGACCTAACTCCCTTGAGGTCTTAATTCCTCCTCCGGCAACCCAATTACTTCCGCTTTTCTGTGCCTCCCAATCTCCCCACAGCCTACATTGTCGCCACAGCTCTACTCATAACTCATAGTCGATGACCCACTGGTTCCGCCGCTTCAACTTTTTCTCGTCCTCACCACTGCGGCACTGCCCCCAATCAAACATTCAAACTCCCTCTTTTAATTTAAGTTGAGAGTTAATGCCATCTACGTTTGTCGCCACAGCTCTACTCGTAACTCATAGTGATTTTGCCACGTTTAGTCCTAAACTTTCAAATTGATCATATATAATTTTTCGACTTTTAAATTTAATAATTCATGGTCCAAATTAACTACTCATGATCCTTCAATTATTAAATTTTAACCAACCATAATCCTTTCAAGAGGACCACGACTGGTTAAATTTCGAAATTTGAAGGACCATGAGTAGTTAACTTGGACCAAGAATGGTTAAATTTGAAAGTCGAAGGATCAAAGATGGTCAATTTGAAAGTTTAGGACTAAACGTGACAAAACCACTATACTCGGAGGACCTCAGATGGTATTAACTTTAAGTTAAATACTCAATACTCAATTTAGTGCTATTTAATCTTTCTCGATTTAATTTTAATAAATAATATTTTGTGTTTAATTATATCCTCAACTTTGATAGTTTTATCCAATTGAGCCATCACTATTAGACTGAGTAAATAAAAAAAATCATTATAGTCGATGACTAAATTGGATAAAATCATTATAATCGAATACTAACTTGGACAAAAATTACTGTAACCGATGACTAAATTTAGTATCAATAGATGTGAAATTACCAAGATATTTTAATAGATGATCCAATTGATTATCAAAATTGATGACCTAATTAAGCACGAAAAATCATTTAAGACTAAATTATAAATTAAAAAAAAAACATTAGAATCGATGACTAAAATGAATATTACTCTTAGTTATATGTTTTTCTTTTTTCTAATTATTTTAATTTCGTTTTTCAAATTCAATCTCTACACAAAAACAAAATTTAATACACATATATTTAAATAAATATATTACTAAATAAATTATATTTGCCAACTATTAAGTGTTTCAAAAGCAAATGATAAGGGTCAAATAGGTCAAAGTGCAATTAGCTTCCTAAACTAAGAAAATCTCCAACTAGACACACTTCATCCCATCGTTATATCGTGCACCCGGACGAACAATGCATTGTGCACCCCGCCATTCCAAAACGATATCGTTTTGTTAAATTGTGTGGGAAATTGACGCGACGGAGTTTATGTGTATTCTGTTATACAATTATGTACATTTCGAAACATGAGATTGTTTTTTAAGAGTTAAGAGTTTATATGTACTATGTTAAGAGTTTATGTGTACTATGTTAAAAGTTTATGTGTATTATGTTAAGAGCTTATGTGTATTATGTTAAAAGTTTGTGTGTATTATGTATTATGTTAGATTATGTGTATTATCCTTTTAAAAAGGTGTATGTGTATTCTGTTATACAATTATGTACATTCTATTATACGATTATGTACATTCGAAACATGGAAATTTTTTTTTTAAAGAAAATAACACCAGACACGAAAAACGGGATTTCCAAAAAAAAACAAAAATTATATCGTAATCCCTCTGCAATTCGAATCTCGCCAAGAAATAGTCATGCTCTAAATCGATGAGTTCAAGATTACCTTCTGGTTTCCAAAGCGAACGGAGGCGGTGGATTAAGTAGTTGTATCCGACTGATTTTCCCCATAGTTGGATGATGAGCGTTCTGCGCCACGGTCTTCTAATTCTAATCTTCTCCTCCTTTGATAGCCTAATTTTAGGGCATTCTGGGTCGTCTTGCTCATCGGAGCCCTCATCATCGCTTGTATCTTCATCAGCTCCTTCAAGGTCGTCCTTCTTATACGTCATGAATTTCCGTAGACTGAGCTTGTAGCTTGCTGGTAGGGGTGGGTTCAAGAACTCCGGATGCTTACTCCCACCTGGAGAATCCATCGCATCTGGGCCTGATTCAACGTTGAAGTTCGTAGTTATCGGAACTGGAGCCTCCGGAGTGATGAATATGGAAGAAAATATCACGTATCATATTTGGAGATCACATGAGCTGTTAATATTCTGTTTTCCTTGTATATAGCCTGTGGTTTACCTTTTATGTAGCTTACCTTAAATATTTCTTCTTGTATTTATTCTGCAATTGTCAGTAATGAACGACAACCTTTTCCCTTCCTTTTCTTCTCACCTTACGGCTTGTAGTTTTCAAACAATTACGCCATTTTCATCATGGTATCAGAGCTAGGTAACGACAAGGCGAAAGAGGTTACGCCAAAGACATCAGATGGAGGTGGCGAAGAATCAGAAAAGGTCCAACATGGTAAGGCAACATCAAATGCATTAGAAGTTTAGCCTGGCTGCATAGATGTGATGTCGCCTTATTTTTTACACGCTTCAGATGCTCCCGGACACATCCATGTCACCGAACTCTTCCGTGATGGCAACTACGGGGAGTGGGTAAACGATATGCGTGATGCGTTGTTCGCTAAAAACAAGATGGGATTCGTTGATGGATCCATACCTATGCCGACACCCGATTCATCATATTTACAACAATGGATGCGTTGTAATGCTATGGTGAAAGGTTGGCTAAAAAATGCTATGGACAGGGACATGAGGAATAGCGTGAGATATGCTAATACTGCTAGGGATATTTGGGTCGATTTGGAAGAAAGATTTGGAAAGGGAAGTGCACCGAGAGCCTTTGAGATAAGGCGAGCAGTTGTACTCCTGCGACAAGAAAAAGGCTCCAGTTTCAACATATTACACAAAACTTAAGGGGCTTTGGGATGAGATGATGGCCATCTCACCACTACCTAAGTGTATCTGTAGGGGATGCACATGCAATATATCAAAGCAATTGGTTGATATGAAAGAGAAGGAACAATTATACGATTTCCTCATGGGATTAGATGATGAATTTGCTGCTGTGAAATCACAAATCCTCAGTTCAAAGCCAACACTCAGCCTTGGTCGGGCATATCATATGACATCTGAAGATGAGCAACAAAGAAAAATCTCATCCACTCATAAACCAATAGTTGAAGCTGCAGCATTTCAGGCACAAAGAGGTTCCAGTGAAAAAGATGGAAAAGGACGAAGAAGGGACAAACCTATCTGTGGGCATTGCCAAAAGATAGGACATACAGAGGACCAATGCTTTGAGATCATCGGATACCCTGCACACTGGCGGAAGAGCCCTCGTGACAAGAGAGGAGGGCAATATACAGAGCACAAAGCAGCACCAAAGGCAGCCCACGTTGATACAGATGTCAATCCCTTGCGAAATCTTACACAAGCTCAGCTGGCAAAGCTTTTTCAATTCCTAAACACTGACGAAGACAAATTCAAGCATGGAGGGGCATCATCCAACCCGACTGTCAACATGGCGGGTAAGATAGATAATCGGAATTGGTGGGTGATAGACTCCGGAGCTACAGACCACATAGTCTGTGATGGGGATCTATTGAATAAAGTGGATGTTGAACATGGTGATTTTCCTGTCACCATACCAAATGGAGACAAGGTGGCGGTTAAAAGTATAGGAAGTACTAAACTTCCCAATGGGGTGCAAATAAATCATGTCTTGAGCATACCAGATTTTAAATGCAATTTAGCTTCTGTTGGTAGGCTGACAAAGGATTGCAATTGTACACTGACTTTTTTCTCGGATTTCTGTATAATGCAGGACTTACCCTCGAGGAAACTGATTGGAGTGGGTAGGATGCGCGATGGTCTTTACTACCTAGAACCAACATCTCAAGAGGGTGTGGCAATGTCAGTTAAGAGAAAGGACGATCCGAATATCTGACATAAGAGACTTGGTCATGCTTCTACTACAAAAATTCAAAAAATACAATCAGATTTTGTGGCTTCTTCTGAGAATGGTTTTTTCTGTGATTCATGCATGCGTGCTAAACAAACTCGATTGCCTTTTCCTGTTAGTAGTATTAAAACTAAATCATGCTTTGATCTTATACATTGCGACATTTGGGGTGGTTACAAAACACCTTCTTTTTCTGGTGCTCACTATTTCCTTACTATTGTGGATGATTTTAGTAGGGGTGTATGGGTATATCTGATGAAGCATAAGTCTGAAGTTAGCCACCACCTTGTTGCATTTTGCAACATGATTCGTACCCAATTTGGAAAAAGAGTTAAGCAAATTCGGGCTGATAATGGCATGGAGTTTAAATCAAATTACATGCTAGAGTATTATAAACAGCATGGCATTATTTTGCAGAGATCATGTGTAGACACCCCACAACAGAATGGGGTAGTTGAGAGAAAGCATAGGCATATCCTAGAAATGGCACGAGCATTGCGATTTCAAGCAAATTTGTCGATTGAATTTTGGGGGGAATGCATTTTAACTGTTGTACATATCATTAACAGACTACCTTCTAAGGCCATCAAGGAAAAAACACCTTATGAGATTTTGATGGAAAAAAAGCCAGACTACAATCACTTGCGGGTATTTGGGTGCTTGACTTATGTATACAACAAAAAGGGAGACAAGTTCGATGAAAGAGGGAAGCCATGCATATTTGTTGGGTACCCAAGTGGACAAAAGGGATATCGAGTGTATGATCCTGAAGATGGAAACTTTTACACCACCAGAGACTTAACATTTTTTGAAAATAAACTTCCCTTCAGGAACAATGTTCAAGACTTGGAGCCAAAGATTGAACGACCATGTTCACTGCCCATAAATGATGAGTGTGACGATATCCTTAGGATGGTACAAACCGAAGAAACAACAAATACAAACAGTGTAGAACATAGCCAGCCTGAAGCAGAACAGAGTTGTACTATACCGACAGAGATAATTGAGTTGACAGATGTAGATGTTGTTGAGAATCATGAACCACCAGAGCCTGTTAATGACGTGCAGCAGCGTAGAAGTCTACGTAATAGACATGTACCAAAATATTTGGAGAATTATGAGACGACATTGCCACCCTCTTTAGCAGTAACGCCATCTACCCCTCCTTCGGCATCCTCAACGGTACATCCCATGTCTCATTATGTCTCTTATGATAATTTCTCTTGTTCTCACAAAGCTTTTTTAACGGCCATCACTAACCATGATGAGCCAAGAACATTCAAGCAAGCAGTGAAACATAAACAGTGGCGCGATGCGATGCAAAAGGAAATTGCGGCTCTTGAAGCAAATGGAACATGGGACATAGTTGTGCTTCCACCTAATAAAAAAGCGATTGCCTCCAAATGGGTTTATAAGGTGAAGTATAAACCAAATGGGGAAGTGGAACGATACAAAGCGCGCCTCGTTGCCAAAGGTTTCACGCAAATAGAGGGCATTGATTATCACGAAACCTTTGCACCAGTGGCCAAGCTTGTTACTGTCCGTTGTCTGCTTGCAGTTGCAGTAAAAAAGGGCTGGGAGATTCACCAACTTGACGTAAATAATGCATTTCTCCATGGTGACCTGCATGAGGAGGTTTACATGTGCATCCCTGAAGGATTTGGGCGGCATGATGAGACAAAGGTCTGCAAATTAAAAAAATCATTGTACGGATTGCGACAAGCCTCACGCAATTGGCATCAAAAGTTTACAAAGGCACTTATTAATGTGGGATTTCAACAGTCCAGAGCAGATCATTCCTTGTTTTTATATAATCATGGTGCAAAATTTCTTGTTGCTTTAATATATGTTGACGATGTCATTCTGGCAGGTGATGATTATACAAAGATACAAGAAATCAAATCCTACTTAGATGTTGGATTTGGGATCAAGGACTTGGGCCCTCTAAAATATTTTCTTGGTATAGAAGTTTCACGGACTGCTCAAGGTTTATTTTTGAGCCAACGAAAATATGCCTTGGATATTCTTAGTGAGAGTGGTATGCAAGGCTGTCGTACTAGCGGATCCCCAATTGAACAAAACCACCAGCTTCGGGCAGATAGTGCAGGCTCTCTAGTTGACGCTGCTCAATATCGGCGATTGATAGGACGCCTCTTGTACCTTATTGTTACACGGCCAGATATCACCTATGCCGTTAATATTCTTAGCCAAATTGTTGCATTGCCACTGCAAGAACACATGGATGCTGCAACTCGTGTATTGCGTTACTTGAAAAGGGCACCAGGACAAGGTCTGTTACTCCCTAGAGCTGGGAGTTTAACACTCACTTCTTACTGTGATGCTGATTGGGGAGGGTGCCTCACCACACGTCGCTCATCCACAGGATATTATATCTCTCTCGGTGGTTCCCCGATCTCTTGGCGAACAAAGAAACAATCTGTGGTTTCCCGGTCATCGGCGGAGGCAGAGTATAGAGCAATGGCTGTCACTGTGAGTGAGTTATTGTGGTTGCGTTGGCTACTGTCTGAACTTGGTGCTTGTCAAGTGCATGCCACACCATTGTATTGTGACAATCAAGCAGCTTTGCATATTGCAGCCAACCCTGTTTATCATGAAAGAACTAAACATGTTGAGATGGACTGTTATTTTGTTCGTGAAAGATTTCGGTCTAATGAGATTGCTCCGAAAAAAATACACACAAAGGTCCAGCTCGCTGATCTATTCACTAAAGCGCTGGGAAATGATAGATTTCATTTTCTTCTAGGCAAGTTGGGTGTTGCGGACCTCCACACTCCAACTTGAGGGAGGCGTGATGAATATGGAAGAAAATATCACGTATCATATTTGGAGATCACATGAGCTGTTAATATTCTGTTTTCCTTGTATATAGCCTGTGGTTTACCTTTTATGTAGCTTACCTTAAATATTTCTTCTTGTATTTATTCTGCAATTGTCAGTAATGAACGACAACCTTTTCCCTTCCTTCTCTTCTCACCTTACGGCTTGTAGTTTTCAAACAATTACGCCATTTTCATCACGGAGTCTTATCATCGCGTGGTGTGGTTACTGACGTTTCTACCTGATCTCGAGATCTTTTCGTCTTTTTGGCCAATCTTGCCCTTGCACTTGATTCTGGATCCTCCGGCGACCGACTGGTCGCCGTCGAACCAACGTCTTCAGAGAGCGATTCTGCTAGCATGAGAGAGAAAACTTCTTTTTTTCTCATCCAATATAATACAATTAATTTTATTTGAGTTTGAAACTCAATCAATTCTAATTTTCGATTTTAATAAACCAGAATTGAAAGCTTGTATATTTCGGTCAGTTTGAACTAAACTAGGATCATCTCTACATATAATCTCTACATATAAGCAAAACAATCTAGTTAAACATAGTGTAATTAATACTTTGTTGAGATTAACACAATCAGAGAATTTGGTAATTGGTATCCCCATTCAAATCAACTTACCCCTGCAGACTTGACCCATATTTCTGACCAAAAAGCACGCAGACAACCAAATATGCGACACATCTGTCTCTCTATTGTCCTTTTTCTAAACCCCTCTCTCTCTCTTTATTGCCTCCTTTCTTTCAAAATATACTTTCCTCTCTCTCTCTCTCACCATTTTCTTGAGAATAGAGTTCACTCTACTCGCCTTTTTTCTCACCGGAAAATGCTACCCCAAACCCCCATTCCGGCCGGGAACTGCCCTCTGTTAATCGGGGTACTGCTCCTTCTCGCCGTTATCCCTTTCGGAGTCCCCAAATCCACCATTGAACCCTGCTCCAACTCCGACACTTGCTCTTCTCTCGTCGGCTACACTCTCTACACCGACCTTAAAGTCTCCGAGGTGGCGTCCCTGTTCCAGACCGACCCAATCGCCCTACTCACGGCCAACGCCGTCGACATTTCCGTCCCGGACGTCGAGAACCACATCCTCCCCGCCCGCCTCTTCCTCAAGGTCCCGCTCACCTGCTCCTGCGTCGACGGGATCTTCAAATCCGCCTTCGTCCACTACAAGACCCGCCCCTCCGACACGCTCTCCTTCATCGCCGACACCGTCTACTCCGGCCTCGTCTCGGCCGACCAGATTAAGGAGGGAAACCCAAACGCCGTCGGCTCCGACCCTTCCGTCCTCAATGTCGGAACCAACCTCTGGATTCCCCTCCCCTGCACCTGCTTCAACGGCTCCGATAACAACCTCCCGGCTATTTACATGTCCTACGTTGTCACCCCCGTCGACACTCTTGCCGGGATCGCCGCCACCTATTCCACCACTCTCACTGACCTCATGACTGTTAATGACCTGGGAAGTCCGGCCATCAAGGAAGGCGACATTCTTGCTATTCCCTTGTCCGGTAACTCATTAATTACCACTTGGAGTGAAGTAAATTAGGCACATTCTTTTTTCAGCTATTTATATAGTTGTGTTAGGATTAGAGCTTATAACTACACCAAAAGTTAAATCTAGTAGCAAAGTTTGAAACTTTATTTCTTTATACTGTCACCCAAAGTTCTGTCACCCAAAGTTATATCTAGTTGCAAAGTTTGAAACTTTATTTCTTTATACTGTCACCCATTTTCGGATAGCTAGTAGGCATAGTAGCAAAGATGCAACTTTATTTCCTTATATTGTCACACATTTTCAAGACAATTGGGTGTTGAATTTGGCCTTTTAAGCCCTCTTTACCGGTCTCTGCCCAACAATCCTCTGGCCACCCGTGCTAGACTTGACCTTCACCCACCGGTCTCCGCCAACAATCCTCTGGCCACGGGTGCTAGACTTGGCCTTTACTCACCTTGGGCCAACAATCCTTTAGCCACCAGGTGCTAGACTTGCCTTTACGGGCCTCCCTTGAACAAGTTGCATTATTGTTCTTGCCTCTTATTGGTGGAAAGCCTTTCCTTATTGTTTCTCTTTTTCTCCTTTTCTTGTTTCATGTTTGAGTTTACATTGATGTTGTAAACAGATTTGCTGAGATTGTACTCAATCCTAGAATAGCAGGGAATTAAGGAAAAGCACAGTTATACTAATCCTATATTAATAAGGAAAGCATATTCTTTTACTATCTACTATTACTATATTGTAAAATTGATAGTTTGGCATATATTAGGTATCTAATGGATGGATGTCTGATGATATAAATGGACATTAGCATTTAGCAATGATTTGTTTCTTAAAGAGAACTTGGATTAATTGGGAATTTATTTATTGAACCTGGATAATCATTCAAATTTGTGATTAAAGTAATATATTAATGTAAGTTCTGTTTTTTTATGGAAAGTCTTGTTGTTAGGGGTTTCTCTACCTTGTCATTTCTGGCTTTAGTATATAGGATATGATTGAAAATGGTGTTTTGTGATTGTGATTTTCAGCTTGTGCATCGAGTTTTCCAAAATACGCCTCGGATTTTGCTTTATCTGTGCCGAACGGGAGTTATGCTATTACGGCTAGTCACTGTGTTCAGTGCAGCTGTGGGCCCGGGAGTCGCAAGTAAGTTAGGCGCTTCTTTGCAATATATTTCAGTTATCTGTCCCGAACGGGAGTTTTTTCTGCAGCCTTATCATATTGCTGTTGGTTCTTCCACAGTTTGTACTGCATGCCAGCTTCGTTGGCAGTTTCGTGTTCGAGTATGCAATGCAAAAACAGCAATATGATGCTCGGGAATGTTACGGTGCAACAGACCTCTGGGGGATGCAATGTGACCTCGTGCGACTATGGTGGCTTTGTCAATAACACCATTGTCACTGTGTACGTTTGATTAATTCTTTTAACCCTGATCCTCGAGTTCTAATTAAAATTTACTTCTCTAATTATAATTAGGGGATTACACTCTTAACCTTGTTGTTTGTTCAAATAAATAGTTGTAGTAGTTTCTTGATTACAAGAAATCTCTGGTAAATTATCAGTAATGTAGGCTTGTTAACACCCGCAATTTCCTTCTTGTTCCATTGCAGGTTATCCTCATCTCTGCAGCCTCGATGCCCAGGTAAACATCAACAAATTGATATCTTAATGCAATAGAAATAGGGAATAAAGCCACTATCAATTGGGCGTTTTGTGGTCATTTGCACCATCTTTCTGACAACTTTAGTTTGTCTATATGATCTATATGACTCAATGGAGTCAATGGTGATGTTTGGTAAATAACTGTTAGCTGATTGGGTTAGTGGGTTTGACTAGTTGATATCATTTGCTGATTGTAGAAAGACGTTTAGTAAATTAGCTGTTAGCTGATAGCTGATTACATACAAAATAACTTTCTAAAAAAGCTAATCGAAAAAGCTGCTTTGAATAGCTTTTTGAGTTTTTAGTGTTTTAGCTTAAAATCTTAATGGTCTTCATAGAACCCCATTTTCTGATTTGCGTGTATTGCTTTTAATCCAAATGTATTCAGGGCCACAGCAATTTCCCCCGCTCAAGGCACCCCCTTCATCAGTAGGTCCTGATGTATTGTTTTCTCCCGCACCTGCACCTATCGAGGCCGGTGGTGCTCCAATAAGGACGCCAACATCTTCTGTGGTGCCTTCTACAGCTGGCTCGGCTATAGCATTTCCGCCTTCAAATGGTCCTTCCGGGAGTTCGTCGTCTGCCTGCACATTGCTAAGCCCTTTGTCTAGATTTCCAAATGCAGTTATGCTTGGCCTGTTTCTCAAATATTGGATTTTTGTATAAGGGGTTTTGGGTTTAGTGGGGATCTTTTATTCTTCACTGGGAACAATTTGAGTGAGGGTGGGGGTGGGGGTGGAAGGTGTGATTTCATGTTATGTTTTGTTTCTTCTCCCCTGATGTAGTTGTAGGGTTTTCTTGGACATGTATTTTAATTATTTCTTACATTTAGAATCGTTGGCTTTTCAATTTCATCACTAATTTTATCAATTGCTCTATTGTATACTTTATAATTTTATTTTTATTCCGAGTTTCCAAACGTACCTTTGGTGCAACTTTGTGATGCCATGTGCGCCCAGGCATTAAACGCTCCCGTTTCAATTGTTGACGTCACTCCGTCCGTCCAAACGACTTATATTCCATTATGTGTATTTAGTTAAAAGTTTCTTGTGTAGTGTTATGAGTTTTTGTATATTCAGTTAAGAGTTTCTGTGTATTTAGTTAAGAGTTTTTGTGTATTCAGTAAGAGTTTCTATGTATTCAGTTAATTGTTTCTGTGTATTATGTATCATGTTAGATTATGTGTATTCAGTTATGAGTTTTTGTGTATTCTGTTATGCGTTTGTGTGTATTCGAAACAGAAATTTTTTTTGGACAATGCACCAAAACGACGTCGTTTTGAATAAGACGGGGCGCACAATGCGTTGTGCGCCTTGGTGCACGATATAACGACTGACCATTTGCACCTTGCGAGATATTACTGATTTTTTATAAGGTAATATTTGTTCTATACTTTAATATATATTTTTTTTAATGGCATATATGTGAGATTTTGACACTTGAAAGTTAGTAAAACTTGTTAAAGTTTTGAAGTGCTTGCAAGGCCTCATTTTGTCATTTGGCAAAGTGGGGTCAATTTAATTTAATTTAAAATTATATGAATTAAAAAAAATTAATGTTTAATTACAAAAAAAATATGTATTTATTTTGAATGCTACTGACTCTATTATATTGTAGTATCTGTTCAAACATATTTTCTCAACCTATTAAAGCACAAGAAATCAACAATGCCTCCACCGATGCTTGATCTCATGACCTCCCATATGGGAGACTCACTACATGTAATCTGGGTACAAGTTGCTTGGCATTTTAAAATTTATAGTTTGTATTTTTCTTTAGATTTACTTTACATAAATAATTGAATATATAATTTTTGTTTAATTTTATTTTTGATATAGTTGAAATTTATGTATTTGGATTTTTAATTTTTGATTAATTCTATTTTTCATAGATTTTAATTTTTAAATAATTTAAATTCTTACCTAATATGAGTTATTTTATTTCAAATTTTATGTAATACAAAATTTTCAAATATTTACATAATACAAATTATTTTATTTTCAACTTTGTTTTTTGAAATGATTTTACATAATTCAAAGTTTTATTTTAATCATTTTTAATATTTAGAAGTAATTTATATATTGATAGAATTGAAAAGAATAATGATGGAAAGAAAATAATTTTGAAGCCTTGAAGGTGGTGTGTTGAAGTAGTGACTACTTTTGAAAGTAAGTTTGGAATTACATGAAATGTAGATAAAATAAAAATAAATTGTAATTGTGATACAATACGGCTTATTTTTAATTTTTTAAAGGTGAAAGCATTTTATGAATGTGAATAACCGTTGCCTACAAAAGTGAAAATTTTTTGTCGTCGTTTCCAAGACTCTCACATTTCGCTTCGACATAATAGTGGATAGGTAATTACGATGAATGGGGGGAGGAGGGGAGAGAGGGGGGGGGGGGGGGGGGGGGGGAGACAAGTTCCTGATGTCCACAATGAACCTATTACATTGGATGAAATTTTCATATTACGGTAGTCATTCGTACGGGTCGGGCACATTCAGGCCGTGGTCAAGCGACCAAACATCACCTGCGACAAGAAATTTGTCGATCCCGGCCAGCTTAACTACCCTTCGTTCTCAGTACTCTTCGGGAAATCAAGAGTTGTTCGGTACACCCGAATACTAACCAACGTCGAAGCTCCGAAATCCTCATACGAAGTCGCCGTTGAAGCGTCGTCGTCTGTGGCGGTAACCGTGAAACCGGCGAAGCTTTTCTTTAAGAATGTCGGAGACAGGTTGAGGTACACAGTTACTTTTGTGTCGAAGAAGGTCGTGACTGGCAAGGATGCGTTTGGTTCCATTTCTTGGAACAGTGCCCAGAACCAAGTGAGGAGTCCGGCCGCTTTCACCTGGCCGGAGCTCTTTTAACTTTTAGTAGTCCAATCACTGTTGGGTTTCCAAAATTGGGTTTCTTGCAGGTTGAAAAATGACGAGAGATTGAGAGAAAATTCATGGTAATTTAGAGCGAAGATAGGCAAAGAATTTGGGGAAAGTGCATAAACCATAATTTACGATAAAAGCGGAAATGAATATCTTGATCTTACAATAACAAAAAATGGATAAGATAGAAGATGAGGAGACAGAAAATGGATAACAATGTCGTCGGCGGTAGCAGAACTAGGCAGTGGTGCGGCTGGAACCTCTCCTCCGGCCTTCCTCTTCCATCGTCGAATGAATGGCTGGAAAGTCATATTTTGGGTTATTCAATTAAACTGCTGAAATGGCTGCCACATCTACAAAATAAAATTCATCTCTACCAAATCACCTCCACATCACCAAGTTATTACCTATAACTTGAAGGCAACCTGTAAAATAGGCTAGGCGAACAAAATTTTTTGATTTGTGCATCAAATCATCACTTATGAAAGGTCATGGTGCGGGATGACAAATCGCATTTGGTTCATGGTGCGATTTGACACTTGAGCCTAAGTAAAATGAATGGTGCAATTGAATCACATAAGTGAAAAACGTTCTATAAAAACTCCTTTAACCTAAAAAAAAAAGTGTAATATAATTAGATCCAAAATGACTTATTTAGTAGGGTGCCGCTAATGTGGCAAACATGTAGTGCCGTTTAATAAGTCATTTTGAACCTAGCTAATTGTACATTTTTACTGATTTAAAGGTATTGATGGAGTTCTTGTTTTATTTTTCTAATTAAGGGATTTAATTGCACTATTTCTTCTATCTAGGAGACTTATTTGACATTTAAAAAAAAAAAAAACTTATAATGGTCAACAACTCATCAATGGAGTATAGTTTAGGAACACCTTATTAAAAAACAAAAGCCTAACAAAAGTTGTTGGAAATCCTGGGTATACCCAAAAGAGGTGCTACAATTCAACGAGGGGATTAGTCACTATATCCGACGGTAAAAACTCTGGGTACACCCAAAAAAAAAAAAAAAACAAAAGCCTAGACAAAAGTTGTTGGAAATTAAAACTCTCCCTCACTAGTCCAGTAACAACAAATGCTAACTAAAGTACAAGATCTACAAGTTGGATACAAAACATAACATCGATGAGCATCCAAGGTGAAAGTGTACGTAGATGTTGATCCAAAAGGTGCATGCCAGAGATCCCTAGGGACAGAATAAAGCAGAGAATCCCCAGTCTGCTGCTTTCGCCCTCCCAGCACCAGCTAGTTTTAACTGCTCTATGATAGCACTTGTTAAGATCAAGTACTTACCACTACGCTAAAACTACCACTCACAACAAATGCGTAACTTTATTTTCTTATATACCGCTACATTTTCGAGAGACAGAGTGCTAGACTTGAGCCATATTTGGTAAAATAGTTAGCTTATAGGCCAATTTTAATTTATTTAACCACTATTAATTGTTTGACTTAGTTAAAAAATTAATATAAGTGTTTGGTTAATTAACATTTTGTAACTTAAAAATTAACATTCAAAAAAATGCTCAAAGCAACTTTTTCAATTAGTTTTTTTAGAAAATAAATTATACCAAACAACTAATTTATCAAACATTTTTCTACAATCAGCTAATGTTATTAACTAGTTATACCCTCTAATTAACTTAATCAACTAACAGCTAATAGCTATCAACTAACAAACATTTATCAAATTGGACCTTGTTCTTTCACTGATTTCTGGCCAACAATCCTTCTAATCACATGGATAAGATGTTAAATCACAGGAATGTACTCTTATTTCGAGACTAACTAAGAGCACGCGTGTAGCTTAGTCAATATATATAACCAAAAGTGCATGTAATCAAGGTTGCCGTGAAAGGAGTGTTCGAGTACTTAGGTAGAACATGATTATCATATTATACCTTTATGATTAAGCCCTTCTTTTTTTAGTGCGATTTATTTATTTATTTATTTTTATAGTTTGCAAGTTATTACAGATACAGGTAGTTGTGACTGCAAGTTAAACATAATATGTAATAATATTATCAGTTTAAATTTTTAGTTGATGCGAAAAACATCATTTAATTTGATAAGATGAAATACATCTTGGAAGTATGTACAACCCCAATCCCCCCGCCTGAGAACTCACGTACGCTAATATATATAGTAACTTGCACAGAAAAAAGAAGTTTGAAAGAGCTTAGTGGAGTGCACATTATATTGTACCCGTTTTAGTATGAGCTAATAATACAGAGAAGATGAAATTTAAAAAAAAAAAAAAAAAAAGAGAAAGAAGAAGAATTAGTCTTCTTCTTCATCAGTGACAAACTTTCCAGTGCCTGGATTGATTGCTGCAAAGAAGAAGAAAGCAACGTTAAACAAGATCAAGGGCTCGATTTCGCCAATGGGCACACCAGTCTCGATGTTGAGCTGCGCAAGTGCCCCTTTCCCAGTAATAATCTCTCCAATTATAGAGAATGCAATCCCCAGTTGTGCCAATCTCCCCACAAACAGCTCGTTTGATTTCGTGAATCCGAACAGTGGACCTGCACCATTCATTACTCAACATATATCAACAATTCTTCAAAGTTTGAAAGACTAAAAGTTAGGGCCGGTTATTTTTTTTATTTCTTTTTCTTTTTTGAGTGACACAAAACTCGTAGTCACATAAGAGAGTTAGTGTGTACATTGAGTAAATTTTGCATTGTGACTCTATTTAGCGAAGAATCATAAGAAAGTAAACTAACATAAGTTGTACATAGTTAACCAGTTCAAACCAGAAAGGTCAAGACGGTTCCTACACGTAGTCGAATTTGTAATCTTGTAGTTATCAAGTCAACAGTCTGACCAATTTGACTGGAGTTTGTGATTTTTTTTTTTTTTTTGAGTGACCACGAAACCCTAGCCACTACTAGGGCCAAGGTGTTAGGTGTCCACGGGGTAAATCCCGCCTTATAACCCTAATCGGCAAAGAACCACAAGGAAGTAAATAATTAACTAGTGACAATGGTCAAGACGATTCCTATTGACTATTGGGAGTCGAATTTGTAATTTTGTAGTTATCAAGTCTAATAGTCTAACCAATTTTACAAGACCCTTTTTGACAACTACCAGGGGTCAGGGTGTACACTGGGTAATCCCGCATTGTGACCCTAATCAGCAAAGAACCACAAGGAATTGAAGTAAACCAACTTAGGTTGCACATAGTTAATTAATTCAAACTAAAAAGGTCAAGACTATTTCTACGCTCCTATATAGAGTCAAATTTGTAATATTGCAGTTATCAAGACAATAACCTAACTAAATTGACTGGAGATGCCCTGGAGGCCGGATCGGTTACTTTTGACAGGTCAAATAATGTGTTTCTTTTCAATTAGAAAGCTAAACTGATACTACTTCTACTGCACATAAATTGAGAAAGCTAAACTGATACTACTTCTACTGCACATCAGTTATTTATGTTCAACAAAGTGCTGTAATTACCTCCTTCACTGAGTCCTAGAGCTGAACGGAAACTTTTGCCCGGCGGGATGACGGCACGGTCGAGTCCGGTGGGAGGTGCAGGGTCATCGACGAACTTGCCCCTATCACCCAAAGCTCCAATGGCTCCCAGCAGATTGAAAAGGATGAAGAACAACAACAGAGGCTCTGCCTCATAAATTGGAATCCCAGTTTCCAGGTTCAGTTGTGACAATATCCCCTTTCCTGTTATTGCTTCCCCCAGCAAAGATGCCTGCAACATTTTGTAAAGTAAGTCTAATTATGATTATGAATTCTGAATAATCAATCATCTATGTTACTATAAAATTCATAGAATTCTAAAATTAACAGAAGCTGAAAATGGATATATGCTCCCATAACTCAATTGGTATATATATTATGAGGTTGAGGATAACACTTGTGTGACACCGTCTCATGGGTTTTAATCTGTGAGACGGGTAAAATATTTGAATAATAGGTCAGATCTTTGAACTGATTAATAAAAAATCTGATCCGTCTCACGAATTGAGACTTGTGAGAAGGGCGGGCTGTTTAATATGTGTAAAAATGGAAGATCTTGTGATAGAATAACAAGATGCACTCTAGCTAGATTCGGGATTTTTTCCTATAAAAAATGGAAGTTCAATTTATTATGAATACACAAACACATATAATTTCTTTTTATGTGTATAAAAAACAATAAAGAATTAAAAGATAAAAAATGAGACATACCGCAAAACCAATCATAGCCACACGACCAACAAAGAGCTCATTTTGCTTGGTGAACCCAATTCCTCCTGAAGTACCAAAAATGCCATCCTCCACCTTAGGCTTGGGCTGAACAACCTGCATGTTAATTACATACATTCAACATTATATGACAATTACATATATACCAATTTTAAAAGTTGAACCATAAAACACTATTGGAAATCAAGGAATTTCCGACCACCTGAAAGTGGTCAGAAATGGCCTAAATCCGGTCAGAAACTCTTGTTCGACCACATTTCTGACCACTTTTGGTATCCGGAAAAACCTTTGTCGCTATTTAAAGAAAAACCCATAAACCAAATGACCTTCTTTGCTGGTGCGGCTTTGGCCTTTGACTTGAAGAGAGCAACAATTCTTGTAGAAGAAAAAGAAGAAGAAGAAGAGGAAGAAGAAGGAAGGGGCAAGAGAAAATGTTGTTGGATTGATGGCTTTGGTTTTAGGGTTTGAAGGAAAGTGGATTGTCTCTTGAGGTCCAATGCAGGGGAAGAAGCACTGGCAGTGAGCAACATGGTTTGAGCCATCAGATCTCTCTCTTTTCTTTAATTTCTTGGTGTTTTGTATATTTTATACACACACACACACAAGTTTAGAGAACTAGAATTTTGGTTTTGTTTTTCTTTTTGGTATACACATCACATGTAATAATAATGGGAGTGCAGTGCATATATATGTTTGTGGTTGTTATTGATTCCAAGGTATGTAGGGGAGATAATCAAAATGTACTTTGAAGAGAGATTGGTGTTTTCCATCAGTGGAGGTGGATAGGGTTTTAGAGTTGCATAGAGTGACCACGTCTCCCTCTCCCTTGCCATTCTTCATGTCTTTTAACTTTTGGAATAGTAGCCAATTATCACCTCCTCTCATCTACTAAATGTTGTTTGTATTGAAGTTTAAAATTCAAACTTTACTAATTACATATAATGTTGTTGTTCCCTGGGGTATAATTGTCCATGACATCGAACAAGTAGCGAGAACCGTTTCAAATGTTAGGTTCTCTTTTGTTAAGCGTTCAGTGAACACTGTGGTTCATGTACTAACTAGGATTGCGTGTTCTTTGTCTGAATATAATGTTGTATTTGCCTTGATGTACTGTCTCCTATCATTAATCTTGATAGTTTGAACCTTAGCTTGACTTGATTTAAGTAATGACGATATTCTTATTTTCTAAAAAAAAAAAAGAAAAGAAAAAGTAATGTTGAGTTTGAGAATGCGGCAAGTTTTTTGTTCATCGAATTATGTTTGTATTTGTTGTTAGTCTACGTATAACTTACTCATAAAAGACAAAATTCCTAGCCTCAGTCTGACAGGTAGGATCCACCATAACCTACAAGAGGGTAAAACTCTCATACTGTTGTTGTTATCGGGGCTGGATTCTACCTCTTTACTTATAATTTGCCACTCAAGAACTAACTGAACTACCCGTGTTGTAAGTATATAAGTGATAGAACGAATTGCCTATCATTGATTATAATCAGCATACTTAAAATGAATTATAATTCTAATGCTGTAATACCATTGCATTTATTGTTGGGTTCAAGTTTTTGACACTTCACCTAATAATAAGACTTGACATGTTTTATGCATATTTAATTAGCGTGATTTGTCCACAATTTATATATTTTTTAAGTTTTCTTTTTAAATGTAAATACTAGTAATTAAATTTGTAAGTTAGGTTTAGAATTATTTGAACTTTATTCAAATCATCATGATAGTCTCAAGTTTAAGTTAATTTAAACTAACATATATTTGTAGTAAATAATATGTACGAGAGTGCCCTAAAACAAAATTTGGTATTCAATTTCCTTTTCAAAACAACCTTTTCTTCATCCAATTGGCACCATACATCTTTCAACATGTGGGGCGTGTTTCATCTTATTAATGTTATTACAAAGGATACATAAATATGAAATTGTGTGGAACGTACAAGTGGCTCAATCTCAATTAATTATTATTATTATTATTATTATTATTATTTGAAAATAAAGAAGCTAATTCATTAATTATAGGCTGAAACGTTTACAATAAAGATGGATGGAATGGTCAAACATTTCTTACAGTTAGACATAGAAACAACTTCCCTAGCAATGTTACAGAAAACTTGATTCGCAGACTGTTTCACAAATTTGAAGCTGAATTCGTTGGAGGAACTTAAAGCTTCTTTAATGATTTGGTCAAACGTACCCAAGACTGACACTGGTTGAATAGTCTTGCACACCACCTGAGTATCTATTTCCATTCTTTTATGCATTGACAATATCTCCATCTGCCTAAATTGTATATCATAGTTCAGAAGAGTCTCTTTTTCATTGTCATGTTTGTCACCCAGAATGAGATTCACATACGCCATGACCAGTTTTATCGTTTCACGCTTTATGAAAAAGAACTCGCCAAGTAAATGAGAGGAAAAAACTCGTTAAAACAACGAGAGGAAAAACACAGAAACTGCAAACAAAATTAAACCAGGAAAACAAAGAAAAGGGAAACAACAATGCAAAAATAAGGGGGTAACGACCGATAGCGGTGGAGATGGAGGAGAAAAACGGTGAAGGCGGATGATTGTAGTATATTTTCAAACAAATAATACCCGAAGTATCGGGTAATCGGTCCACAGGGAAGTGGGGTATCAAGCACTAGCTACTAATTTATTCTTGAGAAGCTAATCCTAATGATTGTCTTGGATGGTTGCATAAAATAAATAAAGCAAAGCAAAATATCAGATTTTGAAAACAATAGAGAGAGATTGAGATTCCTGAGATTCAAGTGTTTAATCCCCTAGTGCCTAACTGTTGTGCAATATTAAATCTGGGTTTAAACTAGTGTGAGAATGCAAAGATGGTATAGAGTTACTCCCGTAATCTCTAACCCTAGTGAATATTCACTCCCGTGATATAAACACCGAATAATATAAGAACAAGCATTCATAATAAATTTCTAACTACTGCCATCTCCTGATGTGCAATAATCAAGAATTAAACACCCTTAACATATATACCCTCTCCCAAGGTGCAACAGTTAAGTGCAATTGTGTGTACTTTCAATTATTCCTAACTCCCGTTATGACATAAACAAAGCAATGAAACAAGTAATCTGGGCTTTGAACTACTAGCAACAACAAATAGAATCACAATTGGAACACAGGTTAAAAACCCAAATAATAATATATTAAAGAATATAAAAGCATAGACACATATGTCCATAAACACTTTTACCCAATAATCTCTAAAGGAATTTAGCCAGACATGACTAAATTATACATAGAAAATATAATAAAAAGATTGCAAATTACCAAAGAGAGTACAAGAAAGAACCAAGCGATTTTCCCAAATCTCCCTAGTTTTCTTCTTGCTTCCCAAGACAACTCGTGGCTCTTGATTTCTTTTCTTTCTTGTGTCCAAAGATCTCTGAAATGGATATTAGGGTTGAGGAAGCTAAGGTGAGATTTTATAGCTGGAACCAATCCCGGAGTGAATAGGAAAATTCCGCGCAAAACGGGCCTGAAGTCGCGCCTGGGCCAACCGCCCGCTCGACGCGTCGAAAGAGGGCTCAACGCGTCGAAGAAGGCGTCGTTTTTTCCATTTCCATGATGTAGCCACTCGACGCGTCGAGACCTCTGCTGGCCTCGCGAATACGTCTCGGGAATTTTTTGACGCGCCGAGCCCTTGGCTCGACGCATCAAACTTGCTGTGCACGCCTCCTTCGGTCCACTTTGACTCCAAAGTTATCCTAGAACTTCCCTTGTCTTTGCTCATGACCTACAATGGTTCCAAAACACTAAAAAACACCGTAAAACATTCAAAACAAGTGTAAACCATAACTAAATGATAAAACAAGGGATTATGCAATTAAATTAACAAAATCATGAACTCAAGCCTAACAAATAAAATCAAACTAATACTAGAAATATGCACAATTAGACTCACATCAGCGAACGCTGTATGCAGTGGAGATGGCAGCAGGGGAAAACGATCGAACGCCGCCTCCGATCCGCTTACTTCACGGAGGCGACAACCGTGTAAAATATCAGAGACGAGAGTGAATTAAAAAAACCCTACGTATTTGTGCTGCGATTATTCTATATATCTCAATGAATTATAATATGGAGATCGAATAAGAATATGACACAATTATTTATTTATTTTATATTTTCGTATCTTTACTTTTCCAAAAATGTTATTTTTTTTTCTCGTATTAAAGAAAAAAAGAGTTTTGTGTTAGATCTTACTCTTGATTAAGAGTCAAACTTAGATAGTAGTATGGCATGGCAAATTATACCTTTAACCATGTTTTACATTACAAAATGGACCACTAATAAATATTCATTTTTAGTATACGAAAAGTTTATTTTCTAATGTATAATAGGTCAAGTTTTATGTAATATACTAAAAATAAAAATATAAAACACTAAAAATGATTTTTTTTAAAAAATAAAATTGTAATACATTATAATGAATATTCAATAGAATTAATAAAAATGAGTATGTACTATGTATGTTAGTGATCACATTGCAATGTGGACTATGCTCTACCGTATAATAACTGATGTGGCACAAAGAAGCTATATTCTCTCAATCATTATTGCATGGACCATGGTCCACACAATTGTGTGGACCATAAATAAAAAGTAAATTTTTAATATACTAAGAGTACATTATTTATGTACGTAAGGTATATTTTTTTGAAAGTATATTTTTAATATATTAATGGTACATTATTTTATATAATGTACTTTTAGTACAAAAATAATGTACTTTTAAAATATTAAAAATGTACCTAATATTCATGGTGCACACAATAATTTGCCATATTCTCTACTAAAATTGGTCCACTTCCAAATATGGTATTATTCATAAGTTTTTTATTTTATTTTTATATATATAAAGAAACTTTATTTTTTATTTATTCACCACTCAACATTATCATAAATTAATAAAGAATACACATAATAATAATAAAAACATATATATTTTTTTTAAATATAAATCAAGCTATAGGGCAAAAAATTGTCAGAATCTAATGTGACAACACATCATTCGTATTTGATTAATAAGTACGTGAATTTATTTTTTAATACAAGATGTGTGTGGGGGGGGGGGGGGGGGGGGGGCGAGCTTTTATTATACGGTAATCAATGAATAAGAAGAATTTTATTGTCATGATAGAAAAATTTTGATGCCTATAGTTTTACAATATAATGGGATATATATAGAACTACTTTTACTTTTTTATTTTTATCATTTTCTCTGTATGTTTTTATACACGTGAGCATGAAATTTGTGGATGGCATATTGATGAAATATTCCTTAAGATAATTGTGGTTCATAAGGAGTGTGATCACAAACTTGACATCCCCACAGTTGTTGGAATTTCCAAGTCACTTGACAGCCACAAAATAATGTAGTTTTAGGATCTTGTTATCTGAGTGAGACCACAAGGCAAAAACCTCTGAACTAAGTGGTCCTTAACTTTATTTTCTAGATGCTTCTTTCTATCAAGCTTGAAAACCAACAAATATCTTAAAAAAATAAATTAAGATATTAATTTATTGGGAAGAAGAAATAAATTAAGATATTAAAACGAATGTGCGCCCCCCTTTCTTGTTGATTGTGTTGCGTTTGATTTAATGAATTAAATTTTTGTCTTCAAAAAAAAAGTAATACTTAATTTATAATTATGTGTTTAAGTAAAGTATAAGTAATTATGGACACACTAGGACTATGTGGTCTAATGGTACCCGGGTTAGATTTCTATTTAGAAAGTTGTGAGTTTGAGCCTTAGTGGAGGCGTTATAGCTCTTTGTGTTTTAGTAGGTTGACAAACCTAGCTATTGGTAAAATTAACTTTTTGATAAGCTGATAAATGTAAAAAGACAAAAAAGGACATCTTCATAAAATTTAAATTAGTTTGTTTACATATTAACATTTAACATTTAACATTTTGTCTTTAAAAAATTAATATTTTGAAATAAAATTATTAGCATAATCATGATCTAGTATCCCGTAATGAAGTAGCAATATTGTTGCGAATCTCCTTCATTTAATAATAATAATAATAATAATAATAATAATAATAATAATAATAATAATAATAATAATTGTGACGAAAGTTGCGGATAAAGGAGAAGAGAAAATGATTTTAATTGGGAAGGATACAAGATGTCATTTCTTTAAAATAATAAGGACAAAGATGAAAAAAAAAAGTTAGGAAGCTACTAACTTATTTTGAAACACTACCTAAGGTAGCGTTCCAAAATAAACTCTTATTTTAAGCTACGAGCTTATTTTGAAAACATTACCAAACAGAACTTATAGCTTATTAGTAGTTTAAAATAAGCTATAAGCTCCTAAATAAGCTCTGCTAAATAGACTCATAATTTTTATTTTGGCCAAGTAGTTTTTAGCTCAATGACATCAAATTGTTATGTGGATCCGGATCCACCCTTTCAAGGTGAACCCGGTCTAAAGATACACAATTTACCTTTTAAAAATACACAATTTGTGATGACCTTTGTATTGTATTCACAAATTCTAAAAACTTAGAAACACAATTTATATTTTAGATGGTCACAATTCCAATCCTAAAAATACACAATTTAGGACTATGGGTCCATGGTATAACAATTGCCTAATGGCATCTTTGACTCTCCCAAATGGGAGGTCATAGGTTTGAATCCAAGTGGAAGTATTGTGTAATAGAATTTTTTTTTTGAATGTGTGTAATAGAATTAGTAGTACTATAAAAAAATATGTTTTTATTTTGAATATTGTCGTGTAAGAAGATTTTTAATGGTAAGTAAAATTCAATTTATCTCGATTTTTATTTCTTATCTTGAATTTTTATAGTATTATTATTATTATTATTTTTTTTTTTGATAAACATAGTATTAATTGTATGATAGCATATTGTATTAAAAAAGAAGAAGAAAATAATTGTATTTAGAGATACTTGTATATCTTATTGCGTCTAATTAAAGATTAAAGAATATATATATACTAGTATTTTTTTTTATGCGCGATGCGCAAAAAATAGGTGCCCAATATTAATACATTATATTAAAATTTTAAATTTATTTAGATTTTATATATTTAAATTATTCTAAATAATAATAATAATGTAAATCATTTTTATAAATTTGATATTTATATTTTATGTAATAATTAACATATAACTCAAATATATAATGTTTATATATTATTATTAATGAAGAAGATAAGAAAATATATGGTGGATGCATGTGCATGGTAATAATAGTGGAAAAGATAACGGAAGTTATAACGGTAGGGGTATGTTTGTCCAAAATATTTTAATGTACAACCTTTATAGCATAATGTACAAAAAAAGTTAACGGAAAAAACAGACAAATGGACATAATATTTTAATGTACAACCTTTATAGTCATAGACGGAGCCAGAGGGGGGGGGGGGGGGGGGCAGGCTGCCCCCCCTCACTCCACCCCACCCCTACCCTACCCCATATTGTATATAATATGTATATATAGTACATTATTCATATAAGAATTATAAAACAGATTATGTAAACAAAAGCTATGATAGACAAGGTGGTAGCTAACGTATATGAATTTTGGAATGACTTGGGTTTGAGTTTTTGCATTGACAATGTTATAGTCTTTTTCACTTTTTTGATTAACACAATTAAATTTTGGCATGATATATATAACTTTCTTTATATTAATAATGGAATGTGTAATTTATAATGTGTTTTATATTCGAATTGTTTTATCAAATTAATTATGTTTCATATTTTGTTATAAATATTTTTATAAAGTTTTAATATGTTTTATTTTTCGCTATATCCAACAATATTTATTGTTATACTTCTTAAGTATTTCATTTTTTTTTCAAACTTTCTCTTTTATTTTAATTTTTTTCCCTCACTAAAAAAAAATTCTGAATCCGCCATTGAATCCATCCCTACTTCTTTGCCCCCCCTCAACATATTTTCTGGCTCCGTCCCTGTTTATAGTATAATGTTTTAAGATTAGATAAAGATCAGAGAAGTACAAGTCCAAGAATAGAATTTTGTTTTTAAAGTGTGTCATTATTGTAAATTTCTTAGTTTATATTTCACATTTGGTAAATACTATTAATTCAATCTAGTTAAAATTGAATTAATTTAGTGTCAGGAATAAAATTTATATACTTATAATTTGTTATAGAATAAAATTTAAATTGTTAATAAAAAGTAATAAAGAAAAGAGGGATAAAAGGTCAAATAGGCCATCCAACATTTATAAAAAAATGCAACTAAAAGTCATCAAACTTTAAAAAGGTCCAAATACGCTATTGAACTTGAAAAAAAATAATGTAATTAAAACTTTTTTTGTACCCCTATAATAGGTTAACATGTTATTGAAAAAAATAATGTAATTAAACCTTTTTTTGTACCCCTATAATAGGTTAACATGTTATAGTTGATTCGAAAGCCACATCAAATTGTTGAACACCAACTCATCTATTTAATGCTATTTTGGATGTCATTATTATTAGGGAAATGGGTCAAATACATCATCAAACTTTATCTAAGAAGTTAATTAGGCCCTTGAACTTTTGAAAGTTACAATTAGACACATTATCATATTAATTTAGTACATCAATGTCCAAAATAACACTAATAGTGACATGCAATAGCAGGTCAATAATGCACCGGCAGAGCTCCAGCAACATTTCGGCAAGCGTGAACTTTTATGGCGACCAAACCGGTCGCTTCTTCGTCGTCGATTGATGGCGACCAGTTGGTCGCCATCTCCAATTACTGAGAAGGTGACCGGTTTGGTCGCCGTCTCCGTCGTTTGGTTGCTGAAAAAGGGTGCGCTTGCCGGAATGTTATCGGAGCTTCGCCGATGCATTATTGACATGTTATTGCAGGTCACTATTAGTGTTATTTTGGGCTTTGAGCTTCGATGTTGAGCGTTGGTTAGACTAGGGTCACCAATGAGGCGACCATGGTCTATTATATTACCACCCCATTTGTGGTTGAAGTGATCTCTTAAGTTTTTCCCCGACCTCAATGGTAATGTTTGCTGACTCACACTCCTATTGAGGTTGCTACAACTCAATGGGACAATAGTGTTGTGAGAGTTTGATTTTGTCATGGCTTCGGTGGTGGTTTTAGGGATAAAGTTTGGTTTAAGAATTCATAGCATGCTTGAACTTGTATGTAGAGTTCTTAATGAGAGCACCCATGATAGAGAAAATTAACTCATGAGTTTGAATTAATTAATCCAATTATAAGATTGAGGATTAATGGAATATCAATGTGGAGACAATGTCTGAAGGGGACAATAGAATCTCGTATTTCATTATGGAATGCTTGAATATTACAAAAGAAAGTGTTAGAATGAGACAAAGTGTGTTAGAATGAAAGCAAGTGTATTAAAATGAAGCCAATCGTCTTAAACTAGGCATGGACTTAACTATTTTTTATTTTTTATTTTTATTTTGAAAACATGGACATAACTATTTATACTAGCTCTTTAACAACATCCACACAAATAGGGTGTCTTCGTGATACTCGGTCTTCATCCAATAACTATACTACTAACATAATTTGCCTTGCCACACTTATTAGACTGAAAAGTTTGAATTGAGTTTAATATATTCATCAATGTGATTGTTAAATTGAAGGTTAAAGGTTCACACATATATAGATCGAGGTCACATGATCTTGTGATATGACTGCATGATTGTGTTTTTTGAAGAAATACAAAATCTATTTTCTGGTTGTATGATATCGATGCCAATTTGATCATGCATCTAGGCTCTCTTTATTATTATTATTATTATTTTTGGTATATACTATAACAATATACATATGGTATTCGATTTGTGGGAGATTTTACCTAAAGCAAATAGTTAATTTCAAAGCTTTCAAAACCCATCAAAATCAGAGTGGCGCAGTGAAAGTGCGGTGGGCCCATAACCCACATGTTTAGGATCAAAACCTGGCTCTAATATGTTACGGTCATAAATAATTATAGACTATAAATTAAACGGTTCAAATAATCACGATTGAGTTGTTCAAAATTTTTATAATGGCACTGCACGTTTGGTTCGTGAAATAGGCTTGTAATGACATAGCATTCCAAGTAATATGTCTATTCCTTTTATGGTAAAATTTTGGGAATGATCCCGCTGGTATTAAACTATTTCTGAGTTATCAGGAATAAACTTTATATTTTATTTTCTATTTTACCCTTTCTCTCTGTCTTTGCATTTCTTTCGACGCTTCGAATTCTTTCTCTGAACAGTCAGAACTAGGTCGAAGTTGTTAACTCTCCGGCACCACCACTGCATTGGCCGGGGTCTCCAAACCATGTAAGGCCCCAGCACCAATTCTGAGTCCACCCGGCGCCATTACTGGATCACCCAAAGTTCCTAGACCACCAGAATGTTGCGAATAAGCCCTGGTTGGATGGTCATCGTTACTCTAAGAGATCGAGCGCAAGCCTCCGCCACCAGCAACCTACTGGTTTCGTGCCAACTGAGCTTCCATTTCTGTAAATTTGTTACTAAGCTCCTTCACACATTCCTCAAGATCAGTTCGAGCGGTGTTTTGTGCGGCCATGGGCTCTGATACCAAGCTGTAATGATCCGAGAAGGCTAGAAATGATTTTTAGCTGCAGATCAAAAAGGGTAGGAAGTGATAGAAGAAGGGAGAAGGGAAATTTTAGCAGAAGAGAGATGAGAAATAGAGCAATTTCATTACTAGAAAAATATGCATGAACAACCACTTGCAAAACACAGCTCATATAGCTGCCAAACAACCTGCTAACAAACTCCCTAAAGAAACGGAAAGGAAAATAATAACTGGAATGAAATACAAGAATCCAGAAATACAAACTCCCTAAAGACGACATGCGTGGGTTTTGGTATGAGAGACTCTGAAGGTCTGTTCATTGTAGCAAAGATGAAGAATTAGTAGGGTCTTTATCATCCAAAAATTGGAGAAGCTATTTGCATCAGGGAGGCTCTCAAATGGATGGGTGAAAGGTTTAGGGGTTGACAATATTAAGATTGAATCGGATGCTCTACTTGTCATTCAGGACTTGCAAAATAATAACTGTATTTCATCTTTTGATCTTGTCCTTGATGATATTAGGAAAAAAACTAATGATTTCTCTTGTATTAGCTTTAATTTCGTTAAACGATCAGCGAACAAGACAGCTCATTTGTTAGCTCGAGAGGTCGTGTTCTCTGCTGGTTGTAGGGAGTGGATTTATGACCCTCCCATGTTTCTTTCACACATTCTGTCTATTGGAGCCAATTAATGAAATGCTGTTTAGTTTGATTTAAAAAAAAAATGTTCACATCAAGAATTTGAGAGTGAGAATAGAAGTTGGAACATAAAATAGGAGTCTCATAGTATTTTCTTTCAATCAATAAATAACAAAAAAAAAAAGATATTTATTTTAATGTAAAAATTCAAACTCATAAAATAAATATAAATAAATAAACAATAATATTGTTGAAAGCAATGTGAGTAATATTATTGTTATTATTATTTTATGCTTATAACCTATAGTTAGTTTTATATGGTTAGAATAAGTCTTCTGCTTGTAACCTGTTAGATAGGAACAGTTAGAGATAGACTCAGATATACTCTCCTGTAATCCTATCTTTCTGTATTGAATTGAATTTTGAATTCTCATCTGGTATCAGCCTAAACACGATCCTCCATCGCAAAACACCTAACTCCCCCCCCCCCCCCCCCCTTACCCACCATGTCGTCAAATTCGTCGGAGAGAACTCCGTCCGCCGCCGGTGGTTCGTCTCTGGCGAACGCCAATCCCTTGGCCGGCGCACACCATTTTATTTCTATGAAACTTAACTCTCGGAATTTCATATTTTGGAGAACGCAGCTCATCCCTTTTCTCAGAGGCCAAGATTTGATCGGGTTCGTGGATGGCACCAACCCCTGCCCGCCAGCGATGATTACCGCTGTTTCCAGCGAGTCTGGCTCCGGCGCCACCACTACCGCAACGTCGACCCCGAACCCGGCGCACAAAGCATGGATTCTCCAGGATCAATCGATCCTTAGCCTGCTGATTTCATCGATGTCTGATGAAGTCCTGCATCTCGCGGTTGGCCGGAATATCGCCGCCGACGTTTGGAAGTCCATCTGCACCGCTCTCGGCTCCAATACACAGGCGAGGTGACTGAGTTTGCTAGGTCAGTTCCAGGCGCTCCGGCAAGGGGTGTCGACGCTGGGTGACTACCTAGGGAAGGCGGAGCTGTTGGTGGAAGCTCTTGCGCAGGCCGGGCAGCCTCTATCCATGGCGAAACAAAACTTGTACGTTCTGAGGGGACTGCGACCGGAGTACAGGGCCTATGCGACGTCCCTCACTGCCCACGCACCAGTTTCTCTCCTGCATTTGGCGGATCATCTGCAAGCTGCGGACTTTATATTGGCAGATGATTTCGCCGATGGAGGCGGCAATGGTGCACCTACGGCGCTGTACGCCGGACGAGGCAGTAGCAGCGGCGGGCATCACTCCGGAGGCAGTGGCAATGCTGGTGATGGAGACCGGCAATCCGGTTGGCGAGGCGGGCGCGCCGGAACCAGCGTGGTGGCCGAAACCAGCGTGGCAGTCCACGTTGTCAAATCTGTAGAGCTCAAGGGCATACTGCGGTCTATTGCTATAAACGTTACACAACACAACCGCCCGCGCAAGAACATGTGGCCGTTTCCGGCGATTCACCAGTCACATCCGCGCCACCGGCCGACGCGTGGTATCCTGACACGGGTGCCACGGCCCATGCAACTCCCGAAGCCGGCATGCTCACATCCTCGGAGGACTATAATGGCCCGGATACGCTCCGAGTGGGCAATGGTACAGGTTTATTAATCTCACGGGTTGGCCATGCATCGATCCCCTCTGTGTCCAAACAGTTGTTTCTATCTAATGTGTTACATGTCCCGAAATTAACTGTCCCCTTATTATCTGTACAAAAATTCGCTAAAGAAAATAGTGTTTTTTTTTTTAATTTCATGACAGTTGTTTCGTTGTGAAGGATTCCAAAACCAAGGCGGTGCTTCTTAAAGGCCCGACTTCTGGAGGTCTGTACAAGTTACCCATTTCCCGGAGTCATTTTGCGTTTGTCAATTCCCGTGCAACGCCCACAACTTGGCACCGCAGGCTTGGTCATCCGCACAAACTTGTCCAAAATAAAATTCTGCAACACTGCTCAGTTACACAAAATAATTCTAGTTTCGGGTCATGTACGGCTTGCCACCTTGGCAAGTCTTCTCGCTTTCAATTAGATAGAATAAATGATTCTATCAACAATGTACTAGATTTATTGTATACGGATATCTGGGGGCCTGCACCAGTTATCTCGTCTAGTGGTTTTCGTTACTTCCTTCTGTTTGTAGATGATTTTTCTCGGTATTGCTGGTTTTATCTATTAAGGGTAAAATCAGACATCTATAAAACATTTGATGTCTTCCGTGTTTTGGTAGAGTGACAATTCTCACGCTCTATCAAGTCCATTCAATCGGATCTAGGGGGTGAATACCGCAAACTCCATGTTACGTTTTAGTCCCTTGGAATTAATCACCGTTAGTCGTGTGCCTACACACATGAGCAGAACGGAAGAGTAAAACGCCGTAACAGACATGTTGTCGAAACAGACTTAGCTCTTCTGGCTCAAGGGTCTGTCCCACAACAATACTGGGATCATGCTTTTGAGACAGCTATGTGTCTCATTAACTATCTTCCTTCCTCAGTGCTAAAGTTTGAAAGTCCCTATTACCGTCTACATAAAAAGCTACCACCTTATTAGTTTCTACGTGTCTTCGGGTGCTTATGTTACCCATATCTTAGGCCCTACAATCGGCATAAGATAGAGTTTCGCTCCACTCCTTGTGTCTTCCTGGGGTATCCCCTGTCCCTTCGAGGTTACAGATGCATGGACTTAACTAGTGGGAAAACTTATATCTGTCGCCATGTGTGGTTTGATGAAACTATTTTCCCCTTTGCCACAGGTATAACACCTCGTATTGTTGAGGCCCAACTAGTGCCTTGGGCAGCTGGGCTCGTTGTACCAGTTCATGTTCAGCCTACGGTGCATCCTAACACCCCTATACCACATGACTCTAATCCACAGCCTCTAGCTCAAGAGGAGCCACCATTGGCTATTGAGCCCGCTGTCCCAACATCTCGGGGACGGGGACGAGGTCGGGGTCGGGGACGGGCCCAACCGCAGGAGCGGGGTCATGTCATGCGTCTCCGCTGTCAGACTCATGGCACCGATGAGGAATTTCAGGCACTGACAGCCGTTGCTGCTGATCCAACATGTTATTCCCAAGCCGTTGGCCACCCACAGTGGCGGGATGCTATGGATCAAGAATTCAATGCCCTTCTACATAACAACACCTGGCGTTTGGTCCCACCTAACCCCACTATGAATATCATCGGGTGTAAATGGGTGTTTCGCACCAAACGGACTGCAGACGGCTCGGTAGAACGACATAAGGCACGAGGCTTGTGGCTAAGGGCTACAATCAGGTAGCCGGGGAAGACTTTTTCGAAACCTTCAGTCCGGTTGTCAAGCCAACAACTGTTCGTCTTCTTTTTTCATTGGCCATCACAACAAGTGGACGCTACGACAGTTAGATGTGCATAACGCCTTCCTAAATGGGCGTTTAGCTGAAACCGTATACATGAAACAGCCACCAGGGTATGAAGACCCAACTCATCCTAATCATGTCTACCACTTACAAAGGTCTCTCTATGGCCTTAAGCAAGCTTTGCGGGCATGGTTCAAGCGTCTTCATGACTTTCTTCTTACCACCGGTTTCAGTGCATCGAAAACAGATGTCTCTCTTTTCTACTACAGTGCAGATGGGTGTCAAGTTTTTCTTCTAGTCTACGTTGATGACATTATTATGATGGGGAGTAATGCTTCGCTCATTAACACTTTATTATGCCGCCTTGCAACTGCTTTCAAAATCAGAGATCTCGGAAAACCAGGTTTCTTCTTGGGCATCGAAACAGTTGACACTACATATGGCATGATTCTGTCTCAGCGCCGTTATATGACTGGTCTTCTGAACCGGGCTGGTATGGTAGACTGCAAGCAACTAGCCACACCTGCTTCAACCACTCAGCCAGTTACTCCGTCCAACGAGCCGTTTGATAATCCCACACAGTACCGTCGGATTGTTGGGGCATTACAGTATCTTACTATCACTCGGCCGAATTTATCATATGCCGTCAATTGATTATGTCAGTTTATGCACACTCCGTCTGTTGATCACTGGGCCATGGTCAAGCGGGTCTTACGGTATATCAAAGGCACGTTGGATTATGGGCTCCGGCTTGGTTCCTCACCGACTACTTCCATCCACGCATATTCCGACTCCGACTGGGCTGGTTGTCCCATAGATAGGAAAAGCACTAGTGGGTATGCAGTGTTTCTCGGGACAAATCTCATCTCTTGGCTTTCACGAAAACAGCGGACGGTGGCACGCTCCTCGACAGAAGCAGAATATAAAGCCTTAGCTGATGTGGCGGCTGAGGTTACTTGGGTTGTTTCTCTCCTTCGTGAGCTAGGTCTACACACTGGGCAGTCCTCCACTTTATGGTGTGATAACTTAGGAGCAACGTATCTGTGTGCTAATCCGGTTTTTCATGCCAGAACGAAGCATGTTGAGATCGACTATCATTTTGTTCGTGATAAGGTAGCCAGCGGCGAGTTTGTTGTTAATTTTGTGTCGACTAAAGATCAGCTAGCCGATATCTTCACCAAGCCGCTAGCTGGACCCAGGTTTATTGCTCTCCGAGACAAGCTCAACGTTGTGTCTCTCACACCGTGTGCTTGAGGGGGTGTGTGAGTAATATTATTGTTATTATTATTTTATGCTTATAACCTATAGTTAGTTTTATATGGTTAGAATAAGTCTTCTGCTTGTAACCTGTTAGATAGGAACAGTTAGAGATAGACTCAGATATATTCTCCTGTAATCCTATCTTTCTGTATCGAATTGAATTTTGAATTCTCATCAGCAAAATAAGTAAACACCACTGGAAAAGTCTAAAATAATCTTCTTTTCCATACCATCACCATTGACATCATCATCTCTTCATTTTTGTTGAAGTATTGACCCAAAAATAAATAGATAAAAGTCACCAATTTCAATCTTACATTTAAAAAATTTAAACACATGAGGTTAGATTTTTTTTTTTTTTTTTAAAATACAATGATAATTATCACTAATTTTACTATACAAACTTAAATATCAAAATCTGTAATTTTTTAATAACTAAATATAAACCTGGTTTCATTACAAAAAAAAAAAAAAAAAAAAAAAAAAAAAAAAAAAAACCTGGTTGTCATATCTTTCCCTATAATCCCTATTCCTTAGGGGCGTTTGGTTCAGGTCATCTTAGATTACCTAGGTAATCTGAGTCTGATAATGTTATATTACCTTGTTTGGTTCAAGTAATGAAATTACTTGGTAATGTTATATTATCTGAAAGCTGATGTGGCGGTAATGTGATTACCTCCGTTTTCTTAGGTAATCTCAGATTACCTTGAACAATTCCAACTTTGCCCTTGTTAACTAATCCTTATATCCTTATATAATAATAATAATAATAATAATAATAATAATAATAATAATAATAATAATAATAATAATCTATACTATATATCTATACTCTATACTATATATAAAAACAAAATCCTCAACTTAATTTCTCGCCCAAAATTCTCAAATTTTAATATATTGTTTTCTACTTTCCTATTCCTACTATAATTCTAAATTAAAATTCATATTCTAATATTGTAAAATAGTGTAATACAATCCTAATAGATTATATTCTTTCCTACTTTTCTATTTGTACTATAATTCTACATTAAAATTCCTATTCTAATATTGTAAAATAGTGTAATACAATTCCTAATAGAATATATTCTTTTCTACTTTTCTATTCGTACTATAATTCTATATTAAAATTCCTATTTGTAATACAATAGGAAAATATTAAAATACTATTATAATACTCCGTGCGTGACAATTAAACCTGGTAGTACAAATACTAGAAACAGGAAGCAACATATATTATAATTATTGTTAATTTTATCATTATTATAACATATATATAATATTTGAAAATATGTTAGTCAGAAAGGGATGATTGAGTAGTAAAATAGTCAAAACATAATATTAACAATACAACAATATTAAAATTCATATTTCTATTCAATAATATTATATTATTCATTTTCCCGTCAAAAAATATATTCATTTAGAATTTTGAGTCAAATAGTAATATTCATTTCCTTTTTCAATTGGCCTAATTTATGTGTCATTTTTAATCATAGTCAATTATTTTTGTGAATACATATCAATTAGTTAATTATTAATAACAGATTTTTTTAAATATTTCCAATCAATTATTAATAATAGATTCTTTTTCTAATTTACCTATACTATTGGTAATCCGTTTCCTTTTCGAAATAGTTAATCGGGATCATTTTTAATTTTCAGTCAATTATTAATGTTCATTTTTCTTTTTTAATTACGATATAATTAACATAGTCATGCAATAACGTAGTAACAATCTTCTATGTGCAAAGTATTCTCAAGATAGTTTGCCCATTGCATGACTATTTCCTCTGGAAATTAATGAGTTCAGATCCATATGTATCTCATATAATACCTATATTATAGTTAATTCGTTTTTTGTTCGAAATAGTTAATTGGGTATCATTTTTAATTTACAGCAAATTATTAATATTCATTTCCTTTTTAAATTGACATAATTTTCATGTCATTTTTATCTCAGTCAATTATTATTTTGTTACTACATATCAATTAATTAATTATTAATAATAGATTATTTTTTTTAATATTTCCAATCAATTATTAATAACAGATTCATTTTCCAATTTATCTATATTATTGTATTAGGAATTGTATTACCATATTTTTACTATATTGCTCAAACTTTAATAGTATAGGAGTCTTTTGGGTGTGAAGTTAAAATGAATAATTTTGTTTTTATATATAGTATAAATATAGATAGTATATATTATTGTTAGGTCAACTATTTTAACGTAGAATACAAATTTTAATGTAGAATCATTGTACGAATAGAAAAGTAGAAAACAACTATTTTACAATGTTAGAATATAATGTAAAATTATAATAGGAATAGGAAAGTAGAAAATAACTATTTTACAATATTGAAATATAAATTTTGATGTAAAATTATAGTAAGAATAGGAAAGTAGAAAATGATAGCGGGAAGTTAAATTTATTTTTATATATAGTATTGATGAAACAAGGTAATCTTAAGTTCCCAAAATAAGGTAATCCCCAGCCCCCAGCCGCCCAGACGTTATGCCATGGAACTGTGTTCACCATTCATGGTGAACACGGTTCCAACGGTGTTAGTGCACCGTTATCTTTTTTTTTTTTTTTTTTTTTTTTTTTTTTTTTAATTAATTACGTGACTGCCTACACATTCACTTTGGAACCATGCCTACACATTCACTTTGGAAACATAAGATTATGAATTTTCTGTTATGAGATTATGAATTTTCTGTTATGCGATTATGAATTTTCTGTTATGAGATTATGAATTTTCATTACATTCATAATTTCGGAGTTTCGGACATTCATAAATTATGAATTCATGCATGCACATTCACTTTGGAACCATGCCTACATATTCCCGTCCGAAATCACGGACATTCATAAATTATGAATCCATGCCTGCACATTCACTTTGGAACCATGCCTACACATTCACTTTGGAACCATGAGATTATGAATTTTCTGTTATAAGATTATGAATTTTCTGTTATGAGATTATGAATTTTCAGTTGTGAGATTATGAATTTTCTGTTATGCGATTATGAATTTTCATAAAATTCATAATCTCATAACAGAAATTCATAATTTGATCAGTAACGCGCCGTTAACTCCACATCCGCGATTTTTTTTTTTTTTTTTGCTTAAAAACGACGTCGTTTTGACTTGTGTTCACCATTCTCGGTGAACACGATTCCACGGCATAATTTGCGCCAGCCGCCCTTCCCCTTCGCCCCTTCACGCAATCAAGCAGCCGGAAGCCAGCACCTGCAGCGACGTCGGCTTCACGCTCCTCACCGGCGACGGACTCAGGACGTCACACGTCAGACTGCCGGAGTAAGTCCACCATCTATCCATTCCTTGGTTTATTTTCTTCAGTGAATCTGATACAACCCTGAGGTTGTATGGATTGCTCTTCTTTGAGTCAAGAGCTAAATTCTATAGTTGTGCTTCGAGTGGCAGCCAAACTCCCAATGACTATACTTCGAGTAATAGTCTAATTCTCAATATGTCACCACATCCATTAATATATTCTTGAGATGATCTTCCATCTTTTATTACATAGCTAGCTATTTATACAAAGAATAAAACTATCTACTATCTTAAAGTACTATAATTACCTAAGGAAGTACTATAACTACCTAAGGAAGTGGTTATCCCACTACTATAATAATAATAATAACTGTAGCAAGATCATGGGTGTACTATAACTACCTAAGGCCATTGTTATTGTTTTGAAGAATTGGATTGTTTGGATTTTCTATGTATTAATGGAATAAATTATGTTTTTGTTGGTGTTTGCTTACTTTTAGAACTTGTTAAATTTGATATTTTAACTCTGTAATTGTTTTAAACTTTTATATATGATATACTGAAATTGGCAGGGATTACAAAGAACAAGTAGTTTCATTATATTATTCATCTGCTTTGTTGCACAGACCCTAAAGCTAAGGAGAAGAATATGGAGAACGGAGGAGGATACAATGAAATTCCTGAGAATGCCCCTGAACGTAAGCAAATTATTCTTCTGTGCTTAAAATGCGAGTGGCTAGAGTTTTGACCACTACAGATCCTCTAAGTTTTTGGGTTTTTGATTTCCATTTTCAGATTGCCCAGGTCCTCAATCAGAAGCTGCAGGTAAATCTGATGAATGCCAAGGTTGCCCCAATCAGCAGATTTGTGCAACTGCTCCTAAAGGCCCTGACCCCGGTTCGTTTCTGGTTGAAATTTGCAACTTTTTAAAGGTTTTTAGGTTAAAGGGTGTCGAAATCTTGATGTGTTCTGTCCATGTGCTTCTTAAAGTTCAAGTCTTTTGACCATTTCAAGAATCTGTATATAACTTTTTCTGATTTTGATTCATTCCTTGCAGATTTGGTTACTATTGCAGAAAGAATGGCAACAGTGAAGCACAAGATTCTGGTTTTATCTGGAAAGGGAGGGGTTGGTAAGAGCACATTCTCAGCTCAGCTTGCATTTGCACTAGCTGCCATGAATTTCAAGGTTGGTCTCCTCGATATCGATATCTGTGGTCCAAGCATTCCGAAAATGCTTGGTCTAGAAGGCCAAGATATTCACCAGAGTAACCTAGGATGGTCTCCAGTTTATGTCGAGTCTAATCTCGGTGTCATTTCAATTGGATTCTTGCTCCCTAACCCAGAGGATGCCGCCATAGTGAGGGGCCCTCGCAAGAATGGTTTAATTAAGAACTTCCTTAAGGATGTCCATTGGGGGGAGCTCGACTTTCTAGTGATTGATACTCCACCCGGTACCTCAGACGAGAACATTTCAATCGTCCAGTTCCTCGAGTCCACTGGAATCGACGGTGCTGTTATTGTCACCACCCCACAACAAGTATCTCTAGTTGACGTAAGGAAAGGAATAACCTTTTGCAACAAAGTCGGGCTGCAGGTTCTTGGTGTTGTCGAGAATATGAGCGGTCTTTGCCAACCGTTATCGCAGTTTCAATTCATGAAACCTACCGAGAATGGCGAGCAGATAGAAGTTACAGACTGGGCCATAGCCTATATGAGAGACAAGGCACCGGAGTTGCTAAATTTGTTTGCTTTTAGTCAAGTGTTCGACACAAGTGGCGGAGGGGCGGCTAAAATGTGCAACCAAATGAGTATCCCGTTCCTCGGGGCTGTCCCAATCGACCCTCAGCTCTGTAAAGCAGCGGAAGAAGGGAGGTCTTGCTTTGCAGATAACACGTGCCGGGCAAGCGCCCCTGCACTTAAGATCATTGTGGAGAAGTTGGTACAAAGAACGAAATCAAGAACGGAGGATGGAGCATAGGTTTGTGTCACGGTTTCTCGTCTCTCACTATGTTTTTTGTTGGCATTCTTCTAAGTTACTACTAGTTATCATAGGAACTTATATTAGGAAGTGTAAAAGTTGAGACTACATACAAAACATTATGAAATGTTCACAAGTTACTACTAGTGTTCTGGTTTTTGTGATTGGTTGGAGAAATGATCTCTATCATCTTCTCACAGATTGAGAAAGGATGTTTTCTACGAAGGGGTTTGGATTAAAAGGCTGTACAAATCGGACGGACGGTTTGGATTAAAAGGATTAAAACATTGACGGTTTGGATTAAAAGGATTAAAACATTGAACTTCGGATTACGGACGATTAATTTCGAATTTTGGATTAAATAACTACAAATTTACTAATTAAGTACTAAAAAAGTAAATCAGTTAAGTAAAGCTAAGTAGTAACTACTGACTAGTTAACTACTAAGTAGTAACAAGAGTAAATACTCAAAATGGTCCATCGACTATAGCTAAATTCACAAATTGGTCATCGACTTTCAATTGCAACCAATTAAGTCCTTAACTTTGTAATTTTGACACGATTTGGTCCTCCTTCTATTTGACCATTTGTTGACTGCGATTTTTGAGGATATATATGTAATTTCATGGTCCACCGTTGGTTTTTTAAGGTTCCGGTTGCATTTTCAGACCGCACTATTACATTTGAATCCACTGTCGAAAGCAATCTACCAAATTCGGTTGTCTTTCTTCATCCTCCCTTTGGATTCAATATAATTGAGTTCGTACCAGAGCGAAGAAGACGGCGTGTTTCCGAACCAGTGCAACATCATCCTGGAGGCCTCCACATGCTCCGACGAGAGCTGAAGGTTCTTCTGGAGTTCGTCGATCACGGCCAACAAACGGTCAAATAGATGGAGGACCAAATCATGTCAAATTACAAAGTTAAGGACTTAATTGGTTGAAATTGAAAGTCAAGGACCATTTTGTGAATTTAACTATAATCGAGGGACCATTTTGGGTATTTACTCTAGTAACAACTACCTAGTTAACAACTTACAACTTTAAAATCAAAACTTAAAACTTAAAAGTTAGCCACTTAGCCCTAACAAGTAACAACTTATATAAACTTTACAGGTTTAATGAACATATACATATTACAAAAATTGAATTACATTTTACAAATTCACAAAAAATTAGTTCAGCTGTTAAGGCATCATTCAAAAACTAAGTGACAGCAACAGCCAACAGGTAACAGCAAGCTTCAGCAATCAACAACAACCAATTCAGCATTCCTCATCCTCCTGTTTAAGGTACAAACATAAAAAAGAGTTAAATAACATTAAAAAAAATAAATAAATAAATTGACCGAAAAGAATAACAGATTTTGGTATAATGGATTTTTGAGAAGTTACATCCACATCCAATCTACTAGAAACATGTGAGCGGATTTGATGGATTTGGCGGATCCTAAATAGAGAAAAGTAATTGTAGGAATGAAAAACATTTTCCTAAGGAAATCCAGGATAAATAGGTTGTGTTTGGCAAATAGCTGTTAGACGATAATTGTTAGTGTATTGGGTTATCAGGTTTTATTAGCTGATAAGTGATAACATTAGCTGATTGTAGAAAAATGTTTGGTAAATTAACTGTTAGCTGATAGCTAATTACATGCAAAATAATCTTTTAAGGGTTAATTTATTTTCTCAAAAAGCTGATCGAAAAAGATGCTTTGATTAGCTTTTTGAATTTTTGTGTTTTAGAGCAATAAATTATTATATAAAACTGATTAACCAAACACTCATATTGGCTGTTTAATCAAGTCAAAAAATTAATAGCAGCCAAACATGTTAAAATTGACGGATAAGCTAACTATGTTACGAAAATGTACTTCAATTTTTTTTTTTTTTAAACGGACTGAAGTTTTTTAATCCTAATATGAAAATAAAATATGAGTTGTTATTTAATCCTAATAAAGAAATATTATGAGTCATTTAATCCTAATAATTAAGGAAATGTAATATATTCTCTCCGCCTTACGTTATTTGTCATACTATCTTTTTTAGTTTGTGTCGAAATAATATCTATATTTTTAAACGCTCAATTCTTTACAATTAAGGCAATATATATATTTTATACTTTTTTAATTTTTTTAACCCAAAGAATCGATGTTCCACATGCTTCTATTATCAAGGTTCAATAATGTGACCACCCATTTGGAATAGTAACAAATGTGACATTACACTACATAATAATTTTAAACACCAATAATTTATTATTTTTCACAATTTATTTAAAAAAAAAAAAAACTTTTCTAAGTGATCCAATATAATTCACCTAATTTAGAAAAGCAAATTAGGAAAGAACAACACAGTTTATTTATTTTTGGGAAAATGGCACTTTTTCCCCCTGTGTTATATGCTTATAGCACATTTCCCCCCTGAGTTATTCATGCATTCACATTTGCCACCTCAATTATTATAGAAGTGGCGGTTTTTCCCCTGATAATATTAAATGGACATTTCTACCCTTAAAACAAATATTTTATTTATTTCTCTTCTTCACCAAATTATTGCTTATACGTAGGGATGACCACGGTTCGGTTCGAACTGAACCAAACACTATAGCAATCAAATTAAAAAATTTCGGTTATGATTCATAACATAACCCAATATTTGGGTTTCCGTTTATTAAAATCGTGAACTGGAAAAAAATGGATCCTGAACCGTGAACCGGAGGTTCAAATCGGAACAACTACTAGCAATAGCTTAAATTAGAATTATAATATTTGTAAATAGTGTATGTTTTTTCCGCATTTATATTGAGTCTCACATATAAGTATATATAATCGCGATTTGAGTTTTATTTTGAACCGTCGGTTCACGATTTTGGATCCAATTTGAACGGTTGGTTCAAACTTTCTTTTAAAATTTTATTTTTTATTTTTAAAATATTCTAAATTTAACACTTAATGTATTTTATTTTTTCAAATCGTGGTTATAATTTGTTGGAGAAGAAAAATAAATGAAATATTTATTTTAAGGGTAAATATGTCCATTTAATATATCAGGGGAAAAACTGCCACTTAAATAATTTAGGGGGAAAAAGTGCTATAAGTATATAACAAAGGGGAAAAAAGTACCATTTTCCCTTTATTTTTTGAAAAACCGTGATAAAACAATTATCCCGGTCAAAATAGGATGGAGTCATGGAGAGATTATGGGTCATTTCACATTTGCAACTAATTAACTTATTTTTGTTTATAGCTGGTCCCTCAAATTAAGAATAATATGAAGACATTTTGTGGACTAATAATATTCTTCCAACAAGGCTGAACCCCAACCCTAAGGCCCCAACAAGGCTGGACTAATAATATTGATGGTGTATCAAATATTTTGTTCCCATACTCCTAATAATTACTTTTAGTATCTGTTCATAACTACTTTTTTAATCTACTGAAACATAAAAAGTCAATAACACCTTCACCAACCAAGACTCAAACTTACAATCTCATATAGGAATCCAATCCAAGTGTCATTAGACCACAAGGTCTTGACATTCACCCGAAAAGTTTAATTGGTACTTAAATAATAATTTGGCATAAACATTCAAGATTAAGTTTTGACAGTCAATTCTAAAAAAAAAAAAAAGTCTTGACAGTGACTCCTCCGACACTATAATCTTTTTTTACTGATAAAATTATTCACTTATCATTATTCCTCACCCATGGGCCAGGCTTCAACTCCACTCACCTATAAATAAAGCCACTCACTTTTCTTCTCTACACCTTCCAAAACTCTCTCCAAGCCTCTGTGCTTTTGCACTTCCTTCAATTTGATATTCTGATTTTACATTTGCAACCCAAAGAAAATAAAACAATAAAAATAAATTTACAATATTTCCTTGCACCACAATGTCCACTTCTAAAAAGATGGCAGCTACAATGGCTATTGTGATTTTTTCCATATTCCTCAAGAAAACCTCTGCAGATCCTGACCTGCTTCAAGATGTTTGTGTTGCAGATCTCAACTCAAGTATGTACACTTTTTTTTTCTTTGTTTTTAAATTTTTTTTTTTTTCTGGTTAAGATTAGCATAATGTTTTTTTTTTTTTTTTCTTAATAAACACGAATAATGCCCAGGGGTTTAAATCTTGGAATTACTCCATTTAGAGTAATGTACTAGCCACTTTTAATTACCTATAGTGCGTGAAAGTTTGTGTTGAAATATTTTATTAAAAGTAGCTATTTTGTGGTGGGAAATCTATTTTGATTTGAGTTGAGTCAAAGTATATTCAGATTTTTAAAAATGAAATGAAGGGATTGATATATTATAGGCTCAAAACAGATAACAGGTAGATGGAAAATTGATTATCAACGTAAATCCATTTGAGTTGTAAAATGAGATTGAAGAGGCTTGAAAGAAGCACATGCCCCATATTAAAATGGATGGTGTGTTTGCTCTAGTATATATATAATTTTTTTTTTTTTTTTTATAAAAAGCTTGATTTGTATAGAATAAAAATACTTTCTTGTTACTCTATTTTATTTATCAACTTATTCATCCCTACATTTTGTACTCAGTACTAAAATTAAAAAAAAAATGTTAAAGTTATTTTAAAAAATATGTAAGAATAAAACCAAAAAAAATCATCAACTAGTATGTTATGACACATCTGTTACCTTTTTAAATGAGTGGTCACAGAATAGACCTCTGGTGGTGAGGATATTGATTAAGAAAGTATAAAATATGTACTATTTTGTAATAAATCAAGAGTGTTTATAAATAAATAAATAAAACAAACAAACAAAAAGAACCGATAAAAAAACAAAACAAAAAATAACTGACCTTATTAGTGAGGACGTATAGAAAGAATCAAATTTTATTTATTAATATTAATAGCATATTTTGAAATAATATATGGAAACAGATATGGTAAAAAATAATTTAATATCATTATTATTAACCAATAGCCATTCATTTAATCAGGACACTAATGCTAATATGATATGGAGCATTAATTATATATATTAATTATAGTCATTAACTATATTTATTTTGTGTAACGAAAATTTTAAATTTATTCAAAATTTTATGTACAATAGGATATTCTCGTCTGGTAACAAAAGAAAATGTAACATTTTTAATCCAATGTACAATCTCATAAACATAACAAACAAATTATGTCTCTTACATTTTATTCCATCATGATTCATGTGGTAGGAATTATATTGACTTTTTTATTCATTAAAGGATTTATATTTTTTCGCATAGACATTTTTTTTTTTGTCCTTATAGCATTAATATTAATATAGCCCATCCTTATACCATGGACCAAGGCTCACAATGTATTCTGGACCTTGGTGCATGTGTATGTATTTTATGTTGTAAGTTTTTGTATATTGTGTTATGAAATTTTGTACGAGTATGAATTTTGTACTTAAAATAAATTAATAATTGTGTCTTATGTTATGAATTTATGTATCTTGTGTTGTGAAATTTTGTGCCTATAAACACAAAATATGTACCTAAATCATATTTAAAAAATAAGTAAATATATAAAATGTGTATGTATCTTGTGTTATGAAATTATGTACCTTACAAATATGAATTCTGTACAATATTTGAATTCACGGTACATAATGCTATGTAGACCTTGGTTTATGATATAAATTGCCCATTATAGCTTACTGTGTTTTTGTACTGGATTGCTAATAGTGGGGATTGTTGAGTGATCCCACCAAATTGGTAGCAATTATTTGAGAATTGAACATAAATGAATTAAAGCAATTTGGTCCACCAACCCAAAGTATCCCCCAAATTACTCAATTAATTAGAGAAATCGTTTCATAATAATTACTAGTAGATCGTCCAATTCATTTTATTTGAAGGAATTAGAATACTATTTCATAAGGATGGTAATAGATAAAGAATAAAATATAAATTATATCCTATAGGGTAGGGAATATAAGGAATAGAATATAAATTATATGGGAATGTTATTTTATTTTCGACATATTTTATGAACCAAACATGCTTTTATTTCATATTTTTGTTGTTGTTATGGTTAACTTATAAGTGGATATTTGTTTGAATGCTGTTATCAAATAGCTGAGAAGGTAAATGGATTTCCCTGCAAGAAGAGTTTCACAGAAGCTGATTTCTCCTCATTGGCCCTAGCCAATCCTGGTTCCACCAACACCACAATGGGGTCAGTGGTCACAGCCGCAAACGTTGAAAAAGTCCCGGGACTTAACACACTCGGCATATCTCTGTCTCGTATCGACATTGCTTCGGGCGGAATAAACCCACCCCACACGCACCCACGCGCCACCGAGATGATATACGTGACGGATGGCGAATTGGACGTCGGGTTCATAACCACGGCCAATGTGTTGGTTTCCAAGCACGTAACAAAGGGCGAAGTCTTTGTTTTCCCTAAAGGACTTGTGCATTTTCAAAAGAACAACGGGAAAGTTCCTGCTGCCGTCATCTCCGCCTTCAACAGTCAGTTTCCGGGCACTCAGTCTATTGGGCCAGCCTTGTTTGCCGCCACCCCCGATGTCCCGAATCACGTCTTGACAAAGACATTCCAAATTGGGAGCAAGGCAATTAAGAAGATCAAGTCTAGGCTAGCACCCAAGAAGAAGTAGGCATATACATATTTTTTTTACTTATTGTGACTAGCTAAGTGTGATGCCAATTTTAGCTACCAAGGTCGTAACGTTAAGTCCGGGCAAATTCTATGTGGTGGCGCACTAATCCATAAATGGCGTCAGCTTCACAAGTTTTAAAATTTTTTTACATATGCAATAATAAAATTAGTTAATATTTTATTTTAAAATGTTAATTGTTTTTTGTATAATCCAAGACTCAAACCTCTAACCTTCTAATTAAAAACTATTACCTCTACCAATCATACACAATAAACTTTTTGAATAAATCTCATGTGTGCTTATATACAACGTATGTTTAGATAATTATATTATATTTTAATTTGTAATATAATTATAATTTATTTAAATTATTTTTAAAACTAATATAATTTATATGTAATTTTTTATTTTATAATTATAATTTTTTTATTTTAAGTTATAAATAAATTTATAAAATATACTTTATATAGTTTGTGAAATAAACAAACTTTATATTAACTGATGGATGGTCAATCGTTATGCTATGGACCCGTGTCCAGCATGCATGCTGGACACGGTAACGGTGTCGTTAGTGGCACCATTATCTTTCACTTTTTTTTTTTTTTTTTTAAAATTTCAGACCGCTTCGTTATAACAGTATATGTTCATAATTTTATCACTATATGTTCATAATTGTAAGTTCATAATGTCAGAGCTCTATGTTCATAATTCCATAGCTGTACATTCATACTTCTATAACTGTACATTCATAATTCTGTACTGTACATTCATAATTCAATAACTGTAAATTCATAATTTTCGAAGCTCTATGTTCATAATTTTATCACTATATGTTCATATTATACGTTCATAATGTCAGAGCTCTGTGTTCATAATTTCATAACTGTACATTCATAATGTCCTAACTGTACATTCATAATGTCCTAACTGTACAATTTACATTTGCCATTTAGGATCTATATATATATATATATATATATATATATATATATATATATATTTACAATACTACCCGTTTCACAAAAATAGATCTATGAGATAGTGTTACACAAATTGTTTTGCCATAAAAAAATAAATATATAGTCAAACCACGAATATGTAATATTGTGTAATGCACCATTTAACTCTAAATAAATGCATTTATGTTTTTTTTGGAATTTGAATTAAAATTAATTCTTGTTAGCGAGAGATGCCTACTATAATGCATTTCCTTTCTTTTCGGGATTTGAATTAAATTGCACACGCTAACACGCCCAGTAGCCAGTGGGATTCGAACACACAATCTGATCGAAAACATAAAGACCGAAGCGCCTTATCCATTAAACCATGAGCGCCTATACCTCTTAACATCTGATTGAAAACATAAAGAGTTAACACGCCCAGTTGGACTCAAACGTAAAAAGTTAATACACAAAATGTAACACGCCCAGTGGGACTCGAACCCACAATCGCTTGATTAGAAGTCAAGCGCCTTATCCATTAGGCCATGGGCGCTTGTTGATGTCACAACACTTTACGATATTAATATTTTTGTTTTTTGGAAATAAGAATTTTACCGGCTTCTAATGAAATTTGTCTATTTTGGTGGGGAAGGATAAAGTTCCCTCCCAATTTTAAGAAACTCGTATTCGAATTTTTTTTGGATTAATTCATCAAATTTTAACGAGCTTTAGCTATAGGTGAACTTGTTAATATTGCATCATTTGTATATATATATCAAAATCAAAATAGTTGTGACTCTCATCATTTCATATGAAATATAAAATGAACATTAAGTTCTAACTCTTCCACTAAATGTTGGTGAAATCCTATACAATTATTGAATTACTTTGAAATGTTTTATTTCATATGATTGTGGATTTGATAAATTTAAATTTCATTTTCATTTAAAAATGATTTTGTACTATATATTTGTTATATTGTATACTATTTTTTTTTTAATATAATAAAGATGTAAGTTCCAATTGAATGCTGGAGATAATTTTTTGAATGGAACTAGATAAATAATTTGATATCGAAAAGACGAAAATGGATAGCAATAACTAATTGAACAATGTAGTTTTGATTACTATCAATGTTATTAAAATTCATCTCTCAGCTTGTTTTATGCGTGAGCTAGAGAGGGTGGTATCACTTCTCTAATCTATATGGGAAAGATTGTATAAATCTATTAACATTGCAAGAGGTATATATATAGAATGATGAAAAAACAAGGATAATATTAATTGGACTCTAGGCCTAGAAAATATTAACAATTGGGCTACAAATAAAGAAATAATAAAGCCAACCCAATAGGTGCCGGAGCCCAAATAAAGTTGTTCAAGCCCTGACTCGGGGCCGAAGCCCTTAAGGCACAATTGTTATATCGTGTACCAGGGCGCACAATGCATTGTGTGTCCTGATCCAAAACGACGTCGTCTTTATAAGTTGTGTGGGGAGTTGACGCGATGGACACCGTTCCGTCCATTCAATCTCGTTACAGTTTTGTTTTTGTTTTTGTTTTTGTTTTTTTGTTTTTTTTTGTTTTTTTTTTTTAACACACTATGTTTTATGTGTATTCTGTTAAGAGTTTCTGGTATTATGTTAAACTCCCCTTTTTTTTTTTAACACTTGTATTTTATTTTTTAACACTTGTATTTTATGTGTATTCTGTTAAGAGTTTATGTGTTTTCTGTTAAGAGTTTCTGTGTATTATGTTAAGAGTTTATGTGTATTATACTATACAATTCTATACATCCAAAACATATTTTTTTTTTTAAATTTAAAAATTAATGGCAAAATAGAAAACAACATCGTTTTAATCAGGGTGCACGATATAATTTGCCTTTAAGGCACACCTAGTCTTTGACTCAAATGCTGGTATGTTGACTGGTCAAGTAGAAGAAAAAGTTTTTTGTCTGAATGTGATGAGAATGATATTAGAAGGGGAGGGGGGGAGGCTGGGGGGTTGACGGCAAATTATTGTATGGACCATAACAAAAAATATATTTTTAATATACTAAATGTATATTATTTTTGTACTGAATATACATTATATAATATAATGTACACTCAATACAAAAATAATGTACATTCCCTGAATATAATGTACATTATTTTTGTATTGAATGTACATTATTATTGTACTGAATGCACATTATTTTATAATATACAAAATATGGTCTACACAATTTGTGTGGACCATAATGATTGGGGTCGAGGGGGACAAAGGCATCCTCTTATCGTCAGTGACAAAATTAAATTTAATTAAATTCAAACATATTTTGAATTATGTGAAGAATTCATCATTAGTAGACTTATTCAAAAAGAAAAAAGAGAAAAAGAATAAAAGAAGAATAAAAGAAGAAAAAAAAAGAAAAAAGAAAAAAGAAACCTACCCTGCAGGCCGCAGCTATAAATTAACGCTATAATGTTTATTCATTTATTACTTTTCAAATGCAAGGATTAAAAAAAAAATGTCTCCTATAATTGCTCATCATCATCAAGCTAAGGATCATAACAAATTAAATCAATTTCTCATAGAAAAAAGATCAAATACGAAAAGAATATGAGGTGATCATTCATTCTCTCTAATTTAAATATTGTAACTAGATCTAAAAATAATATCGCACCAAAAGAAATTCAAAAAGATGTTGAATTGTTTTTTTTTTAAAAAAAATAATAAAAGATGTTGAATTTATCAAACAACTTAGGAACTATAGTAAATATACGACCTTTAATTTTTTCGACCTCACTCAAACTCATCCCTTGACTTCTTCTAACTCTTGCAACTTCTCATCATCTCATGTTTGAAATCATTCAACTCTTCATATCTAACCTCGTTTTCATCTCTATAAATATATTTATACATACACAGAGTAAAAATCTAAGTCAATAACTATACATAAGAGATTCAATGGTACGATGTTATATCCATTTAGATCTTGCCCGAATTATGTAAGCTATAGGCCCCCGGCCCTTTTCCGAGAGTGTATCATTGTATTAATTAATACTTTTTTTTTTTTAATTTCTCGACATCTATATATAAAGAGAGAGTAAAAGAAATTAGAGAATGTTAATATTTAGATATTTAAAAGTGCACAACATAAATTAAAGTCTAAAGCAGGGCCGGCCCTGGGGCATGGGCAGGCTGGGCCCCTGCCCAGGGCTCATCCCTAGAGGGGGCCCATAAACTAAGATATAATAATATATTGTATATTGTATATATTACTTAGTATATATTAGAAAAAATTATTTAATTATTTTTGACTTAAAAAATTCTTATGGAAGTCGGATAGATGGAAGATTCAGGAAGAATCGAAGAAAAGAGGTATCAACGCATCGCAAGTCGCAACCATTCAATACCTCTCCGCCACAGCAACCGTTCAATTCCTCTCAAGCTAAATAAGAATGGGCAATTGAGGGGTGTGGAGGGCCCTTAGGGTTGGGGATTCAACCTTTTAGGAGGAGAAGAATGGGCAGTTGAGTGAATCGACAATCTACTTTCATAATCCACAAATAACAAATCTTCTCTGCGGTCAGCCGGTCCTGATTCTGTTCGCCGCGCCTTCACCACTCCGGTCTACAATTGTAATTTGCAAAGGTATTTTTAATTTTTATGATTTGGGATTTTTTTTTTTGAAAGCTTTGATTTAGGAATTATGCCGTATTTGTTAACTGTATTGTTGAAAAGTCTATGATTTGGCCATTTAGAAATTGAGATTTGCATAATTGTAGAATGCACTGCATTAGGAATTTGTAGAATTCTGATTTCTGAAACCTCTATAATTTATTTTAAGAATGATAATTTTTAATTGGGATTTTCATGGCTTAGTTTGCAGATTAAATAATTATCCATTTATCCAGAATTCCAAATTCTTAATTGTTAATTGAAATATTGAATAAGCTGTATTGTTAATTGGATAAGCTGTATTGTTGTATCTATTCCTTCTCAAAGTAAAATGGCATTTGTCAGATGCCAAAGTAATTTTTTGGTTTAATTTACTAATTACTTTGCTGTAGTGATTCATATTGTCTCTTTTTAATCTTTGTGGATTGCTCCTGTTGAATGTTGATGTCCAAATATTAATGGGGATTTATTCGGAATTAATTGGTCTGTTATAATTTTATTTATTTATGCAAAATATTAATCTTTATTTTTGCAGGGATTGAATGACATGAATATTTTTGTATTTAAAAAAATTGTTGAAAATTTTTTAATCTTATTTCATATTATTTGACATCATGATTTTATTAGTGTTTTTAAATTTTAATTTTAATTTTTCATATAGGGGCCCTTTTTTTCAATTTCGCCCCGGGCCTATAAAATGTTTGGACCGGCCCTGGTCTAAAGGTGCATGATTCAAATGTTAAAAGTGCCCACTCACACTAACAAATCTCAAAGACTCGCATTGTTTTTCTACGAGTTAATATCCAATATAGTCTTCGACTATAGTTGTTTGACTCAATTTAGTCCTAAATGGCTTTTGGTGTTCAATTTAGTCATCAACTTTGATGGTATTAGAGCATCTCCAACGTGTAGGCAAAACGCCAATTTCTAACGCCAAATCACCATCGCACCAATTTTGATAGCTCGAACGTGCTGCTCCATCGCGGCAAATCGCCAAATAATTTGGCGTTGATGAACAGTGCTGCGCCATATATGGCGCGACACTGTTCATCCACGCCATTTTCTAAAAATATATTTAATTCCCGTTTTGCCTCAGCTTTAATTTGTTAAATCTTTTTGTATCCTTTATTTTGTTTTTATGTATTTATATATTTTGTTAAATACTTAAATATAAATATTATATTATTATAAATAAATTATATCATTTGAAAGATCTCATCAAGACGATTAAAACAAGACTATTGAATATAATTTAATTAAAAATTAAAATAAACAAAACATAATAACAACATAAAAATGTTTTTACTAAAAATTTATTATTTACATCACAAATTATATTTTGTATTAAACTAATTAAATTTGAATTAATAAAAATTTAAAACTAGGGAAATCATATTATTTTAGTGTTGAATAACATTTGATGTGACATTTGGTGGAAATTTTGGTGTTTTGGTGTAGAGTTTTACTACATGAACTCCCATATTCTACTCCATCATTTGTACTCCCTGATGTGGCAAGCCAGGATTGGTTATTTTCAACATGTGGGTCCAAAGAAAAATGTCTACATCAAAAACATGTGAGATGGAGTACAAGTTGGGAGTATAAAATGGGAGTACACCAAGTATTTTCCTTTGGTGTAATGGGTTGGAGATGAATAAAATTTGATGTAGAGAATATTTTCTTTGATGTGACATTTATGAGAGATTTTTGGTGTTTTAATGTGAAGTTTAGGTTGGAGATGCTCTTACACAATTTAGTCCTTTGTTAAAAATTCTGTTAGTTGACTATTAAAAATAGGGTCCTAATGGTAATTTCTCATCCTTCATCCCATTTTGGATGATTCATTCTTCTTCCCCTTATTAAGATCCACGCAGAAATGCAAATCTTCGTACCCAAATCATCTTCAACCCCTTACAGGGCGTTTGGTTGGAGGGGGGAATTATGTGGGAAATGAATTGTAATTCCATGGGAGTTGAATTACTGGGAATAAAGTGAGAATTTAAATTCCAGTGTTTGGTTGACAGGAATAGAATTACTGGGAATTTCAATTCCAATGTTTGGTATACATGGGAATTGAAAGGGAATAAGTAGTATAAAGTAAAAAAATGTCCATTATTGTTGTTAGACATTAATTTTAGGTTAAAAAAGGAAGGGATAATTTTGACTCATCACTATCTTTTTTTCCCAGGGGGGACATGGGATTTTAATTCCATGAAAATTGGGGAATTGCAATTTCCTCCAACCAAACTACGGAATTTAATAGCCTTTGGAATTAAGTGGGAATTAAGTGGGAAGGGAATTTAAAATCCCTCCAACCAAACGCCCTGTTAAGGAAGGAAGGTTATGCAAATATTTATTTCTGCCTGGGTTGAAGTTGATTTGGGTGTGAAGATTTGCATTTCTGCGTGCATTTTAATAAGGGGAAGAAGAATGAATCATCCCAAATGAGATGAAGAATAAGAAATTACCATTAAGACCTTATTTATAACTGTCAACTAACATAATTTTTAATAAAGGACTAAATTGTGTAAAATCACCATAGTCGAAGACTAAATTGAGGATAAAAAGTCATTTAGAACTAAATTGAGTAAAACTATTATAGTCGAAGACTATATTGGGTATTAACTTGTTTTTCTACACTATAAAAACTCTAAAAAAATGCACAGTAATTTTTTTTTTTTTCAAATAATCTTAACAGAAGAGTAAGTGTTGTGTGAGATTGTCTCACTGTGTAACACTAATATTTTTAAAAAATACTATTTGTACTCCCAACTTTTATTCCCTATCACAAATCTTGGACGTAGACAACTTTTTCTGGACCCAAAAGATAAAAGTGTCCTATCCATACTTGCCACATCAAGAAGTATAATTAGAGTAGAATTTGAGAATCCCCCATAGTAGAATTCAATTTTTAATTAAAATGTAATACTTTTCTATGCACTCATAAAAAAATATTATATTTTAACTAAAAAATTATTATTATCTCACGATGAGACGGTCTCACACAAGTCTTACTCATCTTAACATCATTAATTTTCATTAGTCCACACGTCAATACAAAAAGCGAAGTTCACATATGATCTCACCCTTATATATGTGGGTAAGATCAGAGTACTAAGTATAAATAGTGCATGCTGTAAAAACGGAGAATGAATTGACTTATGTTTTTTATACGGGTAATAAAAGTACATACATGGTAAGTCCATACATTATATTATTTTGTTTAGTTTAACTTTTGTACATTAATTTTGCTAAACTTATTCCTAACTATAAAATAAATTATCATATATATTATAATACCTAACAAAGTAATCCATTTAAAATAGCATTTGAACTTGGTCAATAACAGAGACATAGTCTATCAGCAGATATCAAATCAAGCTTTAATTTGTTCACGAACTACTTATTCCTTAAGGATCAACCAAAATTTGTATTATTAATCATATCATAAAGCTTTCAAATTAATCAATTAATATATTTCTTTTTCTCTCAAAAGATTGAATCTCTAACCCGGGATGTAAATCACGATGGCTCAGCAAATATGATCAAATACTGATACTGATGCGCACAAGAGATCTGTCCATTTTGGACATAATCTGATTTGTGGATGTTCAAACCTTAGTCTCTTTTCTTAAATACTGTCTACTAAACCATTAAATTAAATCCGTACAGACATCAATTAATATATTTATTATTAGTTATAGCTTGTCATGATTAAGCCAAGTTGTAAAGAGCACAACTACCCCTTCATCTTTTAGAACTAGTCCCACACCCCCCCAACCCCAACCTCTACTTTTTCTACCTTCCATTCATCTTCCATCACTTCTCAACAATTTGATGATATATATATACACACATATTTATACACACAGACATATATACACAAATTCTCCTAGGTTTCTCTTACAATGAGGAGAGTATCATCTGGCAAAATGTTGTGTATAGCAGTCCCCAGCAAGAGCAGGAAGAATTCGAGATCAGAGTCAAGAATGGACATCGAGGAGATACTTAAGATGAAGCTGGCGACGATCAAAGAAGAGCCGGTAGAAGACGGCGGCCTAACGGCGGCTCAACGGCGGAGCATCGTCACGGCGGCCAAGATGCTGAAGAAGATGCATCTCAAGGTGAAGATGGAGGGCCTGTTTTCGCAGAATCGTCAGTTTAACTTTAAGGAGTCTTATGTTTTGTTCATGTCTGGGTTGGCCTCCAAAGGTTTGTTGAATGGACTTCCTAGGTATTGATGCATAGATATATAGTTTCTTGTGTATAATGTTTTATCAAGTGGATATAGATGTACCATGCTTTTAAATGTTACATATCACCCCATCTTAGAGTTAGGAAATTAGGTTTGTGATGTTAACATAATAACAAAACTCTAATTAATAATTAACTTGGGTTTTAAACAACGTTAACTCTCTACTTATTTTGGTTGAGATTTGAGAATGTTTACGATGTTGTATGAAATAATGTTGTTCAAAAATGATATATGAACACTATATTTAAATATGTTTGTTGATGGAAGGTAAAAAATGTTTATGTCAATTCTAGGACTAACAAGAAATATTTTCGAAAAAAAAAAAAGTAAAAGTAAAATGTCACCTATAAATTTAAAACTAAAAATGAAAGAGAAAATGGTTAAATAGACCCTCAAACTTTTTCTAAAGAATTAATTAGACCCTCCAACTTTTTAAATGTGCAATTACACCCATGAACAATGCACTTTGATGCAATAAAGCCTAAATACAGGTAAATGACCTGCTATCATAGGTCATTGAAAATTCGGCGTATTTCCGACCTATTTTTCAACAAAAAGCGACCAGCGACCGATCACGAACCTTTTCCGGCGATCGATGGAGAAGGCAACCTAGATTCGGGTTACCTTCTCCGGTTGAGAAGGCCACCACGTCCAGATCTGGGTTGCCTTCTCTGGCGAGAAGGCTACCACAGTGGTGGCCTTCTCGTCTAGAGAAGGTTCGTGACCGGCAACCGGTGATCAGTCGCCAGTCACTTTTTGTCAGAAAATACGTCGGATTTTCAATGACCTATGATAGCAGGTCATTTATATGTATTTGGGCTTCATTACATCAAAATGCATTGTTCATGGGTGTAATTGTACCTTTAAAAAGTTGGAGGTTCTAATTGACTCTTTAGCAAATGTTTGAAGGCCTATTTGACCCTTTTCCCAAAATGAAATTAAATTCAAACTAAAGTTTCATCATCATATATGGCTTATCATTTGTTTTTGGTTAATATACATTTTGATACAATATACTTAAAAATTGATATTCATTATTCAAGGAATTGGCATGTTAGCAATCATGGTCAGATCGAATGGATATGTTAGTAAAATTATTCGCTAAAATCGTCTGTAGTTAACGTATTATGTGCATATAGTTAATATATTATATATTTCTACTTAACATATTATGTGTTTATAATTAATATATTATGTGTCTTTAATTTATTTACAAACACATAATTTATTAATTATGAAACATAATATATTAGTAATAGACATATAATCTAAATATTATTTTAAATTAGAGTTCACTATACAAAATGAACACCAGACATAATTTTTCCACTACAAATGTCATGGCTCGATTCAGAGTCTTTGTCTCTCAATTTACTATAGAAGGCCAATTGAGCAGGACAAGAAAAAAAAAAAAATCGTAGTTGAAGTGCCGACTGGCCGGTTATTGTTATCTACGTAGGTTACCGGAATATGTTACCCGTCTTCCACTATTGTCCAATAGAAATATTTTATCCCATAGTCTAAGCAAAGATGAGCTTTTATAGAACGTGTCAAACTTTAATTGCTTAACAAAAAATTTTAATTAAAAAAAAATTAAAATCAATGTTTTGTTATTATAATTTATAAACATACGTCTTCAAATCTTATAATATCATAAATCTTATATATTTTTATCACCTAATCATTATCTTAATTATATAATATATATCATAAACATTTTTTTTTTGAAGAGATATCATAAACATTTTTTAATTAGTCATTATCTCATATAGGTAAAGGGTCAAATAGTACTTGTGGCAATTCATAGTTAAGTTGATCAAACAATTGATTTGGTAATCATAAGGTTTCAAGTTTTACCCTTTGTATGAGTTGTCTACTGCTTTCTTGAAGGTTGATTTACTTTTTTATAATCCTTTGCAGATTAGAGTTACAAATTGAGTTTACTTGAAAAATAATAATTAGATCCCTAAATATACAAAGTTTCAGTTAGAAACAATTGAACCGATTAACCTCTAAAATCAATGCAATTGAGTCAATTTACAATAATGTTCATTTTTCCAACAAGAACGACTTCTCTGTTCAATTGGATAAAGACGCAAGCGAGCTTCTCCATCCACTAAAGAAAGTGTTTATAACACAAAGAATCTTGAATTATTTTGCAATTTTTTATCCCTTTTATTTGAGGGATTATTTTTTTGAAGAAAAAGTCTTACAGCCCCCACCTTGAGTGTTCGTACAAGAGACCCATCTAACAACATATTTTAAAACCCTTAGAAAGTATAATATATTTTTACTGGTCCAACCCATTAATTATTTTCAATGTAGCAAGATAAGCTAAGGCTCATTCATGAGTATATTTTAGAATCAAAACTTTCATTTTCCTATTATCTTTTTGTTTGAGTATATAATTATATGAAATTCATCTGCCGAGAAAAATTCAAAACTATTTAACTCAATCCAAATTGAAAGTGGACTTAACTCAAAACATTGCCGAAAAATGCTCAAGCTTAGAAAACGTACTAGAAGAAGATTAATATTTTTTTTAGATCTTTGACAATATTAATTGAGAGTACACAAAATAGAGAGAACCTACAAGCATTCAATAAGGTAAACTTAATACTTCTGAGCTAAAATTGAATCATGCATCCAGATTCAAGAAGTGTCCAATATTGTCTAATCGAGGATAAACAACTTTCTATCTTCTTGTTGAAGGTGTAGGAAGGCAAAGTACCTCAATGAGAGTTGGTGATTGATCCTTGGAGTGAAATGTTAGGGCATTGAAGCAAAAAGGGACTTAGTGGATCGGAAGTTCTTCGTTGAGAAAGACTATTGAAGATGTAGAACGGTCGCAATTATCTAGCAGAGTGGTTTTGTGAAAGAGTTACTCATACTTTTGTGAGAAACACAATAAAATTTCTTATTAATATTAATTAAGTAAAAGAGTGAATTAGAGAGATTATACCACTCGATGAACCATTATATAAACACACGCTCTCTCTATACTTTACTCTCTTTTACATTATTTATTTGTTGTGATTCATATCACAAACATGTAAACCCATATTACAAAACAAATTTATTTGATTTAAGATGCAAACTAAATTTAAAAGACTAGTAAAAGACTTTTGTTGTGCACATCTCTTGTGGAAAACTTTTTACCTAAATTTTTTTATAAAAAGTGTATTCAACCAAACCCACCCCTCCGGCCCTCCCCCAACCCCCTTCTTGAGTTTTAACTAAATAACTAGTGAACTTTACCCCTGTAAACACAAAAAATATCGAAATTATATATATTCACAAAATTTGTTTACAGCGTGTGTATAATTTAAGGTGCAGGTACAAGTCTCTGTGTAGTCCTCTGATTCTTCACTATTGTTATCTATTGAAGTGCCTCCGAGATTCAAATAGCGTAGCCTCCAGGATTCAAGTGGCGCGTGCCTCCAGTATCCGGGATTCAAGTGGCGCGTAGCTCCAGGATCCAGAATTCAAGTGGCGCGTAGCTCCAGGATTCAAGTGGCGCGTAGCTCCCGGGATTCAAGTGGCGCGTAGCTCCCGGGATTCAAGTGGCGCGATCCTCAATAGCAAATGTTAAGCTTCGAAGCAATCAACCCTGCAAAACATCAAATTAAAGCGCCTGCAATGGCTTCAAGTTGCCTTAAAGATCCTCAAATGCCTTCAAAAGACTTCAAGATCTTCGAGCCAATCAATTCTGCAAAGCTCCAAAGTACTTGCAATGGATTCAAATTGCCTGCAAAATCAACAAAAATGCCAAGCGTTCTTCAATGCCTTCAAGCTCTTCAAATGCTCTAGTTGTTCTTCAAATGCTCTCAACTCCTCAAGTCTTCAAGTTGTCAAGCGTCGTTCTTCAATGCCTTCAAGCTCTCAAGTCTTCAAATTGTTTTCAATGTATTTGAGGTGTGTTTTAAAGAATGAAATTGAGGCTCTATTTATAGTGAAGTTTGTAACCAAAATCCCTCAACAAACTCCACTAATATTTATTAAATTAAATTAATTAATTATCTACTAAAATGAACCTTGCCAAAATCAAGTCTAGGTTCATTATTCTATCATCTAATTCAAATTCAAATTAAATTATAATTATCTAATTCAAACATAATAAAATCGTATTATATTTAAATTATAATTATAATTATAATTCACTTATGAAATGAGCTTAGACCAATTAATTAATTAATTCAATAGCCCAAATCAAATTTACTTGGACTAATTAAATTAATTTAATTATCATAGCCCAATTAATTAAATCGGACTAATGATCAACCCTGAAATTGGGCTCGATAATGATTTAATCGGTCCACTTGTCAGCTTCAAATTTTCTGTGTCTACAACCCCTTCTTTTATTGTCAACGATTTGTATTTCGATTTAAATTAATGAAAGTTATGTTTTCCTAAAAAAAAAAAAAATAGTTCGTGTCTAGATGTGTTAATTGGGCGAACATGGATGAAAAATTATACCGTGGAACCGTGTCCATTTTGTAAGGTGGACACGGTTTCAAAACTGTTCATAATTATGAATATAGAGTTCAAAAATTATGAACATAGAGTTATGAATACAAGTTCTATAATTATGAACATAGAGTTCTGTAATTGTGAATATAGACTTCAATAATTGTGAATATGAATTTCAAAAATTATGAACATAGAGTTCAGTAATTATGAACATAGAGTTCTGTAATTGTGAATATAGAGTTCAATAATTGTGAATATGAAGTTCAAAAATTATGAACATAGAGCTTTATAATTATGAACATAGAGTACGGTAATTATGAATATAGAACCGTATCCACCTTGCAAGGTGGACACGATTCCACGGTATAACAACTAAGCTCAATCATTATTGTATGGACCATAGTCCACACAAGTTGTATGGACCATATTTTGTATATTGTAAAATAATGTGCATTCAGTATAAAAATAATGTACATTGTATTCAAGAGATGTATATTATTTTTGTACTAAGTGTACAAAAATAATGTACATTTAGTATATTAAAAATGTACTTTTTGTTATGGTCCCATAACATTTTGTGGACCATAATTTGCCCAACTCAGCTGGGATAGGCTTGGCTCGCCATTGGTTTGCTTACTCTTTGGATTGGGCTAGCCTAGTCAAATTAAATTTTGGACTAGCCCCGTCCATAGCCCAAAAATAAAAAACAGTTAAAAAAATATATAAAAAGTTATATATTTCAATATATAATTTATTAATTATGAAGTCACATATTTTAATTATAATTACACTATAATAATTATTATTTTGATTTATTCTAATTACAAGTACATTAGAAAGGTAATCTATTTTTATTAAATTATATTTATTTTTATTATTAAAATTTATAAATATTATTAAAAATTATTTATTGATATCTTTTTATTATAGTTAATTAAATATATAAATAAATAAAATTATAATATAAAAATGTACAAAAAATATTGCAAAAGTTAGAAGTAATAATAAATCTTCATTAAAGATTAAAAGTAATGAATAAATATTTTATTATTTTTAATTTCACTAGCCATCAAGTTGAATTGGGCCTATCAAGTCAATGTGCTATGATGGTCTCGCCGAATCCATAGTATTGACTTAGGGCATCCTCAAGAGACGTTATGCCATGGAATCGTGTTCACCATTCATGGTGAACACGGTTCTAACGGTGTTAGTACACCGTTATTTTTTTTTTTTTTTTTTTTTTTTAAATTAATTGCGTGACTTTTCTTCTTTATTTTCACATTTTGCGGTTTCACTTTAATTTGAGGTGAACAAAGATTTCAGACATTCATAAATTATGAATTCATGCCTGCACATTCACTTTGGAACCATGCCTACACATTCCCGTCCGAAATCACGGACATTCATAAATTATGAATCCATCACATTCACTTTGGAACCATGCCTACACATTCACTTTGGAACCATGAGATTATGAATTTTCTGTTATAAGATTATGAATTTTCTGTTATGAGATTATGAATTTTCAGTTATGAGATTATGAATTTTCTGTTATGCGATTATGAATTTTCTATTATGAGATTATGAATTTTCATTACATTCATAATTTCGGACATTCATAAATTATGAATTCATGCCTGCACATTCACTTTGGAACTATGCCTACATATTCCCGTCCGAAATCACGGACATTCATAAATTATGAATCCATGCCTGCACATTCACTTTGGAACCATGCCTACACATTCACTTTGGAACCATGAGATTATGAATTTTCTGTTATAAGATTATGAATTTTCTGTTATGAGATTATGAATTTTCTGTTGTGAGATTATGAATTTTCTGTTATGCGATTATGAATTTTCATAAAATTCATAATCTCATAACAGAAAATTCATAATTTGATCAAACGCGCGCCGTTAACTCCACATCCGCGAATTTTTTTTTTGGCCTAAAAACGACGTCGTTTTGCCTTGTGTTCACCATTCTCGGTGAACACCACACGATTTCACGGCAAATTGGCATAATTTGCGATCCTCAATAGTTGGGGATTTTATTCCTAATTTTTGTGGGCCCCAACATCCACCTCATCATTCACTATTTCACTCAATCACAAAATCTCTTCTTCCCATTAATTTTAAGTTTTTCACAACTTTTTGTGGACCCACCAACCCACCATTTTATCTCCATATTTATCTACTGAAACACAAAGAACCAATAACGCCTCCATTGAAGCTCAAACTCGTAACCTTCCAAATGGAAGTCCAACCCGGGTACCATTAGACCACATAGTCTTGGTAATTATTTCTTTATTTATTTCATTTATAAATTTATAATTTTAGAGATAAACATAAATGATACGTAAAAATAATATGTAAATTAGCATACGTAAAAATTGTAAATAAAAAGTGTTAAAAATTGTAAAAAATGTGTTATTTATAGCAAATAAAATCATAATTATTAATTACAAAAATCATATGTAAAAATCATGATTATAGCAAAAATCATATTATTAATATATAAAATCATAACAATAAAAATTAAAAAAAAAAAAAATAATTGGCAACGGCCTTCTGGCCGTTGCCAATCCAAAAAGCAATATATATGAATTAATTTCAGAGTGGCCGCCAGTTGGCGGCCACTCTGAAACGCCTTGGCTGGCGCATGTGTGGGTGAGACGCACCTGCGCGTCTCACACTTCTTTTTTTTTTTTTTTTTTTTTTTTAAAGTCTGACAAATTTATTTTTTTTGCAGGAGAAAAATGTGGCTTGTTTCTTTGCTTCCCATTTGTTACAAAATTAAACATGCAGATTTTATTGTTCCAAAATTAGGGAAAGAACCCCTATTGGGGATGCCCTTAGGCAAATAATATCGTGCACCGCGGTGCATAATCAATTATGCATCGTGCATCAAAACGACGTCGTTTTTGTTTAATGAGTAGAAACGCCATCCGTTTCGCGCCGTCTCGCGCCCTACCGCAAAAAGTAACTTTGTTATTCAGTTTCATTTTGTATACATTGCAGTTTCAGTTCAACACAACTATAATTTCATTTCGATATAACTACAATTTCATTCGATATTTATAGATTCAAATATGTGAAAAAGTTATTTACTTTTATTTTATATACACTATAGTTTTATTAAAACACAGGTACATGATCATTTTGATATAATTATAGTTTCATTGTACAATATACACTCAAATATGTGAAATGTTATTCAATTTCATTTTATATACATTGCAGTTTCATTTCACCACAACTACAATATTATTTTGATATAACTTCAGTATCATTTGATAATATAAAAATAATACGTGAGGCAGTGTCGGTTTAGATACATTGTAGTGTCAGTTGGTAATTAACATAAAAAAAAACGCGTGTTCCGTTAACACTAACGGTAAAGAAACGTCGTTTTGACTGCAGTGCACGTGCACGGTGCACGTGCACCGCGGTCCAAAATATAACGACTGATTGACTTATCAAGTTCTAGTGTGAGTCCAATCATTATTGTGTGCACCATGGTCCACACAAGCTGTGTGAACCATATTTTGTATATTATAAAATAATGTACATTTAGTTCAAAAATAATGTACATTTAGTATATTAAAAATGTATTTCATATTTAGACAAAGTACATTTTTTATATAATGTACATTTAGTACAAAAAATAATGTATTTTTAGTATATTAAAAATGTAGATTCTTTTATGATTCATACAACACTATGTGGACCATGGTCCACACAATAGTTTGTCGTGTGAGTCCTATTACAATCAGATCGTGCACTAAATGTTAACTTTATTTCCTTACATTTTCGTGTTTTGATACTAATTGTTAGGATCAAACGCTTATTAGTTATTACTACGTCAAAAATTATAGTTAGTAGATAGCAAATGTGCAGTTATACAAGATTTTTATAGCAGAATGTTGCACTCGGCTCCCAAGCTGCCACCTAATAGATACAAATTGGGTCCATAGCGAGCTTCGAACAAACTCGCTCAGTTGACATCACTACTTGAAACCAGTAGCGGAGCCACAGTCGGGGCAACTGCCCCCACTCACCCACCCCATATATATACATATTAAATATATCAATATATAATTAAAGGTTAGTTTGGTTTAGATGATAAACCCGTTATTGGCTAATATGCAAAGGTTCACAGGTTGAACCCTGCAATTGTAGTTTGATTTTTCGAATATTTAAGTATCAATTTTGTTTTTGGACTTTTTAAATATTAATTTATAGTGAGAATTCTAATTGAATTTTTAATTTGTAACATTGTAATTTTTTTTTTTTAATATTGATAGTTAGATGAATGATTTATAATGTATTTTCCATTCAAACTATTTTATCTAATTAATTATGTTTTATATTTTGTTTTAAATATTTTTTATCTTGATGTGTTTTAAATTTTCATCTCTAGTCAACAATATTTGTGACTCGGTCTTTTAAGTGTTTCATTTTTTAAAAAATATCTCGCTAATTTTAATTTTTCACCCTCACTGAAGAATATTTCTGGATCCGTCACTGCTTGAGACCAATAGAATATGTTATTATAAATAGATCACAACCACTATTTATAAGATAGATGCATCTGTTTTTATTTCACAATAAATTAAAATGGGGCGCAAGAATTATAGTGTTTCGTTAGATTGAGAATCCATTTCCATTGAGAATGGAATACGTAGGGATAGTTATGCTGATCATCCGTATGGTGCATACGGATGTAAAAACGACGTTGTTTTATAAAAAACGCGCGTCTTCCCTTAAAAAAAAAATTCAGGATCGATTCCTAACAACAGCATTATGTTGTTCATTCATTCTAGAATTTTAGTTCATAGATTATGGAATTTTAGTTCATTGATTCTGGAATTATAGTGCATCGATTCTGGAATTATAGTTCATAGATTCTGAAATTTTAGTTCATTCATTCTGGAATTTTTAGTTCATAGATATGATTCTGGAATTTTAGTTCATCGATTATGGAATTATAGTTCATCGATTATGAAATTTTAGTTCATATGTTGTTGCTGAGAATCGAACCTGATTTTTTTTTTTAAGGGGAGACGCGCGTTTTTAATAAAACGACGTCGTTTTTGCATCCGTATGCACCATGCATGATGCATACGGATGCACAGTATAATTTGCCAATACGTAGTGAATTTAATTTCATTGTTTGGTTTGTGAAATGAATAGATTCAAGAATTGTATTACAATGTTTTTTTAGATTAAGAAATAGAAATGCAATAAATATTCAAAGGCAAAATTGTACTCCGTATAAAAATTGAGGGTAAGCATTCTTTCTTCATCTTTCAAAATACATGAATATAGTCCGCAAGAGTTTAGCTTAATGGTTTAGTAGATACTATGTTAGGAATATAGCGGAATAATGCGGAAGCGAAGAATCGAAAATTGAGAATTATAGAAGTTAAATAATAGGGAAAATATATAAATGAAGAAAATTATATAAAATGACAAATAAATAATTAACAAAGGGAAAATATAAATATATATAATTGTTAATCTCTAAAAAGAGAATAATAAAGAAAACAAATATATATATATATATATATATATATATATATATATATATATATATATATATATATATATATATATATATATATATATATATATAAGTATGTCTACGTGAAAGAAGACAAAAGAAAGAAGAAAGAAGAAGAATCAATTCTAATTGATGTCTAAAATGAGTGCATAATTACAAAGAAAGTCTAAGATATTTATACTCAAAATTGAGAGAGAAAAGCGGAGGATTAGTGCATGTAATGGCATGCAAATGGAGAATGCATTGCTAGCTAGCTACGTGGAGAGACATGCGGCAGAGGTGCGGTACGTGTGTCATGGAGAGATGCAGCTGCTGCGTGGAAGACTCATTCTTCATGGATTTTGAGCCATCAAATTATTATTTCCTAACAATCTCCACCTTGGATCAAATCCATTGTGGAATTAACAACTGGAACAGCCCGACTAAACTCAAGCACTACTTGAACTTAGCAACAGGAAGAGCCTCAGAATAGCAAGATGGAACACCATCAACCTCCTGTGTGACTGAAAGAGCATAAGCAACCAAGTTGGTTTCATCATCACTAGCATACCTAGCAGGTTTCTTGATTGTCCTCCTAGGCCGATCCATAGCAATGGAATACTCTCGTAGTGGCTCGACGAGAGGTGTTGTGCTAGTAGATGCATCATCTTTAGTATTACCGTCAGCAGTAGTAACACTATCAATAGGCCTGAATTCAAACTCCACCTTCTCACCAGTACTCTGTGTCTCACCTGTACTGGAAACTTTTCCAGAAGAAAGTAGTGCATTTTCATCAAAAGTGATATCTCGACTCAGAATGATTTTCCGAGAATCAGGAGACCATAGACGATACCCTTTTGACTCAGAAGCATAACCAAGGAAAATGCATTTGACAGCTCGCGGGTTTAATTTACCCGTACTAGAATGAGCATAAGCAGGACATCCAAAAACTCTTAAGATAGAGTAATCAACAGGATTACCTGACCAAACTTCCTCTGGAATTTTGAAATCAAGGGATGAATGTGGAGATCTATTTACCAAATAGCAAGCAGTAGAAACGGCTTCGGCCCAAAAATCACGCCGTTTCCATAACCCAGCATTAGAGAGCATACAACGAGCTCTTTCCAATAGAGTCCTGTTCAAACGTTCGGCAACACCATTTTGCTGGGGTTTACCAGGCAAGGTCTTGTGCCTGGCGATTCCATTTGCCGCACAAAAGTCATTGAAATCTGACTCACAGAATTCCAAGCCATTGTCTGTCCTGAGCTTCTTGACTTTTTTACCTGTCTGAGTCTCAACAAGTATTTTCCACTTCTTGAAAATAGAAAATGCCTGATTTTTATGTTTCAGGAAATAGACCCAGACTTTACGAGAAAAGTCATCAATAATAGACATAAAATATCTACAGCCTCCCATAGACTGGAATTTAGTCGGTCCCCATAAATCGGAATGTATATATTCCAATACATCTTTGGTACGGTGTGTAGCAGTAGAGAAACTAACCCTCTTTTGTTTCCCAAAAACACAATGCTCACAAAATTGTAATTTACCCGTACCTGAATCACCAAGGAGACCTTTCTTGCTCAGGAGATGCATGCATTTCTCACTCATATGTCCCAGACGCATATGCCATAATTGAGTGAGATCCGCATCAGACATCGATGAGGATACCGCTACTGAACCTGTCACAGTACTGCCATGCAACACGTACAAGCTTCCAGAACGAGAAGCTTTCATGAGAACAAGAGAGCCTTTTATGACTTTCAGAACTCCACCTTCAGCTATGTACTTGCACCCCAGAGATTCCAAGGTGCCCAAGGATATCAGATTGCGTTTCAAATCAGGAATATACCGAACATTGGTAAGAGTCCTGACAACATTATCATGAGTTTTAATATGAACACTTCCAATTCCACTAACCTTGCATTGGGTATCATTACCCATCAAGACAACTCCACCATCAACTGGTTCCAGAGAGACGAACCAGTCTTTGTGAGGACACATGTGGAACGTACAACCAGAGTCCAAAATCCACTCAGTCTTGCTCCGTTTGTCACCGGAGCTAACAGATAACATAACATCGCCTTCTGAATCACTTTCAACAACACTAGCTTCAGCAGACTTCTTTTCTCTCTCTTGCTTGTTTTTCAACTTGAAGCATTCAGTCACATCGTGACCCTGCTTCTTGCAGTACTTACAGGATTTGTTGGACTTACGTCCTTTGGACTTGGATCTAGATTTTTTATTGCTACTCTCTGTTTCAAGTGAACGACCCCTTACAGTCAAGCCTTCACCTTTGTCCTCAGACTTAATTTCAGAGTCAAACTTTTCTTTGGACAATAAGTTTGACTTAACATTGTCAAAAGTAAGGGTATCACTACTATTACCATACAACATAATTTCTTTGAAATGCTTGTACGATTTAGGGAGAGAGACAAGCAATAAAACAGCACGATCCTCATCTTCAATTACGACATCAATATTTTCCAAGTCCAATAAAATAGAATTAAATTCATCCAAGTGAGATTTAATCGAAGTACCTTCCGTCATACGGATTGTGTACAGACGCTCCTTCAGGCGTAGCTTGTTCGCCAGAGACTTGGCCATATAAAGCGACTCCAGCTCGGACCATAAATTTGACGTAGTCTTCTCACTTACCACTTCACGTAGAACCTCTTTAGACAGGCACAATTGAATGGTTGAACGTGCCTTGTCATCCAAATCTTCCCAATCTTCATCTGTCATTGTAGCCGGTTTCTTCTTCTTCCCAGCTAGTGCTTTCTTCAAACCGTTCTGGGTTAGAACGGCTTCCATCTGAACCTTCCAGATAGAAAAGCTAATTTTCCCGTCGAACTTCTCGATATCGAACTTAGTAACAGTCGACATCTTTGAAAATAATTCTCAATTAAACCGCTCTGGTACCACTTGTTAGGAATATAGCGGAATAATGCGGAAGCGAAGAATCGAAAATTGAGAATTATAGAAGTTAAATAATAGGGAAAATATATAAATGAAGAAAATTATATAAAATGACAAATAAATAATTAACAAAGGGAAAATATATATATATATATATTTGTTTTCTTTATTATTCTCTTTTTAGAGATTAACAATTATATATATTTATATTTTCCCTTTGTTAATTATTTATTTGTCATTTTATATAATTTTCTTCATTTATATATTTTCCCTATTATTTAACTTCTATAATTCTCAATTTTCGATTCTTCGCTTCCGCATTATTCCGCTATATTCCTAACATACTACTTGAGAGAAGAGAATAAGGTTCGAACCTCGGCGGTGGCTGCATTGTGGGAATTATGTCTAAAGTGGGCATGCAGATTCCTTGTGCACCATGACGCCGTTACTGTTAACGGAGCACACATTTTTTTGTGTGTTAGACATTACAGTGTATCTAAACCGACACGGCCTCATGTATTATTTTTATATTATCAAATGAAACTACAGTTATATCAAAATGATACCGTAATTGTGGTGAAATGAAACTGCAGTGTATATAAAATGAAACTGAATAACATTTCACATATTTGAGTGTGTATTGTGCAATGAAACTGTAGTTATATCGAAATGATCATGTAGTTATGTTTTAGTGAAACTATAGTGTATATAAAATAAAATTAAATAACATTTTCACATATTTGAATGTATAAATATGGAATGAGACTGTAGTTATATCGAAATGAAACTGTAGTTGTGTTGAACTGAAACTGCAGTATATACAAAATGAAACTGAATAACAGAATTACTTTTTGTGGAAAGGCGTGAAACAGGTACCGTTTCTTTTCATTAAACAAAACGACGTCGTTTTAAAGCGTCGGTGCATAATCGATTATGCACCGCGGTACATGATATAATTTGCCCTCTTTCAATTTGGGGTTACAGATTCAACCTTTTGGGAGAAAAAAATACATAAACATAATAAGTTAATTTACACCCAACGCAATGGTGCATGGTGGTTCTTAGTAGACTTGGATATGGAGTGAGACAGGACAGGAAGTCCCCAGTGGCAACACCACAAAATTTGAGGGCAAACACTCTCCTCCATGCCCATTACGTTTACTCTCTTCACCACTTCACCATAAATCTTACCAATTGCCATCGACAACCCTTTACACTCTATCTTCAACTTCAACTTCAACTTCCTACACCGCCAGACCCTCAGCCCTCGTATCATCACCCTTCCGTTGTTTCCTTTCATCCAACGCCATCTCCGCCGCCGCCGTGTGGGCTCCGTCGCCTTCGCCCCCGCCTCATCAAGCTTTTTGTATTTCCCGGCGGTCCAGTTGTGAAACCCCATCATATCCCTAATAAGTAATCTTGAAATATTTGCAATGCAAGCAAGCAGATAGGCGACCCTAACTCGATAGGATATATGGAATAATTAGAAAAGAAGAAGAAGGGATGAAAGCATGCATGTTCATAGTGTAACAATAGTTGAGATATATATAGAGAGAACGATAGATGGGGAAAGGAAATGTATTTAAAAAGCAGAGAATTTTGCAGCGAGCGGCAGTCAATTTAATTGCACATGGATCGGAGAATAATATTGGTGAGGAAATTAAAATTTGACATAATTTTTTATTATACACTTTACGTCAACTAATCCTATATCTCCAGAATTCTACCCAAGAATCAATAAAAGAAGTAAATCACGAGCTACTCTATCCGTCCTCAAGTTCCCAATACCTATACACTCTGTTCACGGGGTATCTATCCATCACCTCTAGTCAAATTTAATCCTTTTGCCTTTAGATACATGGTTAAGGTTGATAGAAAACTTATGGTTGATGCACAAACTGATAATCAGTTAATAAGTTCTCATTATTATTATTTTTTTCACAACCAATCATTTTTTTACTTATCACTTATGGAGGAAATTTTCCTGCTTGCATGCTTAGGAATATTTTTTTTTTCTAGCTACTCATTCTCAAAAGTAGAGAGAGCACATGCCTCCACTACTTTCAACTGGACAGTATTAGTCAACTTCTAGTTTTTGAGGAGCATTTCCATCTACTCTGATCTTCTGTAATTAGGGATCATATATAAATGTCAAATGTTCATTGGCACAGAATGACTAATTTTATTTTCTTTTAATTATTAAGTAAACATTCTCATTACTTAAGTTTTCAACTTCAAGAAAACACATATTGGTACTATACATCCACTTAAAAAAAAAAAAAGTTAAATAACCAGCTTGGTTAGTGTGAGTGGAGTTTAGAAGTTCAAACCCCCACTCATATGAAAAAATCAATCTGACCAGTATTTTGTTCCTTAATTAGGTTGACCCGGTTTTAATTATAAATTAAACAATGTGTATATATATATATATATATGACTTTCATTCCTACAATGTGTATATATGACGTTCATTCCTATTCCTTGTGTCTAACCCCATGAACAAAACACATCGTATCCTAAATAGTTATAATCAATGATTTGGAATTGTAGTATTGATCTAATCATTGAAATTTGTTAGGACCTTGCTTTCAACATTGCTACAAATCCTACAATATGTAAAGGTTGAAAGATAGGGCTAAAATTTGGCCTGCACTTAATTTGGATTCCTCCAAACACATGTGTATATGGTATCAATATCATATTTTAAGCAGTACATTGCACTCATGGAGAAAGAGGGGACTTATGGAGCAGAAAGTTTGAGTTATATCCATGTATGTAGTGCAGTGTTAGTAGTAGTTGATTGGTTATCTTTTGAGATTTGAAGATGCTCTTCTTTCCCTTTGGACACATGGCTAGGAGAGTGTGTGGTGTGGTTCTATAGTCTGAAAAAATATATATAAAGTGATTAGTAGATGATGGTGATAAGAGGAATATTGTTGACATGTGCAATGATAGCTAGATTTGTCAATTAAAAATTGTTTAAGGCCAATGATTTGTTGTATAGGAGGGGATTAATTTGGTTAGTTGTTTATTGTAAGAGGACAAAAGATCTAGTCATACTTCATTGTAGTTTAAACAAAGCTATGAATATGGCTCAAGTACATACGAATTATAATACACATGTGGGTGGATGAGATTATTATATATTATAATTTTTTGAGAAAGTTTTGTTCTCACTTAAATGTACGTGTCCACTTAAAGGAAAATGATAACATGAAAATTTGTTCACTGAAAAATATTAATGTTGAGTTTGTCTCATATATGGATTAGGAATAAGTGTTTGTCTCATACTAGGAGTAGGAGTGAAACGGGTAGACCTATTGTATAAGGATTGGATGCCTATAAATATATTGGTTGTATCCCTAAAGGGTAGTGTCACTACTATCACCATCACTATGAATAAGAGAATTGTTTCGCTCCCGTGGATGTAGGCACTTTGCCGAACCACGTAAATCTTGCCTTCTTTACCCTTTTTGCCATTATTATTTTTCTTGTTCTTGTTAATCTCAACAAATTGGTATCAGAGCATAGTTGAGATGGCTAGTTCAAGTACAAAATTCAAGGTATCAAAGTTTGATGGCATAAGGAATTTTGGGTTATGGCGGTCTAGGATAAAGGATTTGTTGGCATATCAGGGCCTTCTGAAAACCTTGAGGGCGAAAAATTCAGCAAATCTGGAAGAGGCTGATTGGAAGGAGTTGAAGAAGCAGGAAGCTACGGACGTGGTACATGCTGATGACTCTTATTATAGTGAAGGTGATGCTCTAGCGGCAACTAGTAACAAGTTCGAACATTGTTTGGACTTGTTGGGCGTTTCTAGATGCTAGATGAGAAGGTGGTGACGGGCGCTGTGGTATTGGGCAGCGCGGATACCAGGAGGGGTCGCGGACCTGGTATGGGCCAGTATGACACTAGCATGGGTCGGGCTTGACATAAGTCACGGCTGGTATGGGAGGACTTCTCGGGACGACGAAGAAGTTCGTGAACATGCACTGGGAAACGTTTGATGCTGCGTGGTGCGTGTTACTAACCAGTGGCAATTACTGGTTAGTGGAGCATTGGGCAAGGCACACGGGTTTAGTGTGACTTTGCAGGGGCGCTGTTGTGTTGGGACAGCGTGGATACCAGGAGGGGATATGGACCTGGTATGGGCCGGATGTAGGAAGCCAGCTGAACGGGGCAGTTAGTATGAGTCGCAGCGGTATAACAGGTCGACGGCTGAGGGGCGAATGGCTTGGAACAAAGCTGTTCGTGTACTTGCACTGGGTAACGTTTGATGCTGCGTATGCATGTGGTTGGCTAGTTGGGATGAGCATGGTTGTTCCTACCCATGTGTATATGTGAGATAAGTTTTTTTCTCCTAAGGGGCATAATTGTGAAGGTGGAGATGGTGAGATAAGTCTTTTTTCCTAAGGGACATATTTGCTAAGGTGGAGATTTGTTGAGTTATCTTTTTCTCCTAAAGGACATATTTGCGAAGGTGGAGAAGTCTTTTCTCCTAAAGGGCATATATGTGAAGGCGGAGATGGTGAGATAAGTCTTTTCTCCTTAAGAGCATATTCGTCAAGGTGGAGAATTGTTGAGTTATCTTTTCTCCTAAAGAACATATTCGCCAAGGTGGAGATTGTTGAGTTTGTTTCATATATGGATTAGGAATAAGTGTTTGTCTCATACTAGGAGTAGGAGTGAAACGGGTAGACCTATTGTATAGGGATTGGATGCCTATAAATATATTGGTTGTATCCCTAAAGGGTAGTGTCACCACTATCACCATCACAAATAATAAGAGAATACTTTCACTCCCGTGGATGTAGGCACATTGCCGAACCACGTAAATCTTGTCTTCTTTATCCTTTACTGCCATTATTATTTTTCTTGTTCTTATTAATCTCAACAAATAAGAACCAATCTCAACTATTTATCTATATATCTATCTGGATCTAATGGTTCTAGAGCAAGGAGGGAAAAAAATTCATGTGTCATTTTGATAATTATTTCAAACTTTAGAAGTGAAATTTGCAACCCTATATATATGGTGAACTTTGCAACACTATACCTTGCATTTTGGCTAGCTTGAAGTGCAAATTGAGTCAGATGCCAAGGCAGTTATTGAAGCCATTAGGACCAATCTTTGTTGTATTTCTTCTTTTGATATGATCATTGAGGATATTAGAGACCTAGCTAAAAGTTTCTCAAATGTTAGCTTTGTGTTTACTAAATGATCTGCATAGAACCGTCCATATGCTAGATAGCCAGGGAAGCTTTAGATATTTTATTGACCGTAAAGAGTGGTAGGATTCACCTCCTTTGTTCCTTTTGGATGTACTTGTTTCGGATTTGAATTAACGAATTTCTGTTGTTTGCTTTCCAAAAAAAAAATGCAATGCACTTATGGTTCATCTTTTATTTTCAAAAAAAAAAAACAAAAAAAACAAGAGTTCATCTTTTAAAGTTTATGGTTTAGATTTTTGGTTTGGTTTAGTGTATCGTTTTTAAATTTTAGTTTGGGATTCACTTTTCACTACTTAGGGTTTAATATTTACCGTTTAGATTTAGATTTTAGGGTTTAGGTTTTAAATTTAAGTGGTGGTGGTAATAGAGTAATTTTCTTTATTGTTTTCTTGCATGGAGTTTATGAGGCATTATGTCCTTTAATTCTAGGGAGATTTATTTGGTAGGTTTTATCGTTTTTTTTTTTTTTTTTTTTTTTTTTTTCTCCCAAAAGGTTGAATTTTCAACTTCAAGGGTCCATCATACCCCGGTCCGACAGAGTATTTGGGTGGGGATGTAAATTACGGCGACTCAATGGCTCAGCAAACAAGGCTAAATGCAGGATGCGCACAAGGGATTTTTCCACTTTGGGCATCCCACATTGCTGTTGCCGATGTTCGAATATTGATCTCTTCTCTCAAATATTGTCTACTGAACCATTAAGCTAAGCGGCGCCCGTGCGGGCAGGTTTTATCTTTTCTATCCAAAGCTCTCGTCGCCTCTCTTCGATTTCCGATTGGGATTTTCCGTCCTTGGTTGTGAACTTTCGTCATGGATTTAAATTTATTCTTTTCATTTTTTTTTCCCTGCACTTTGTTAGAGTATGCTTTCTATTAGGTTTAATTTATTATATTGATATTGATGAATTTGTGATTCTAGGAGTGTGCAACGTAAGTTGATGAAATATGCATTACTGGGCTTAATACAGTGCATCGTAAGATATTGAACTATGTTTGAATGCACACTCAGAGAGTTATCAATATTACAAACATTTGAATCTTACCAACATGATGAAGTATTGAATTTTACTCTTTGCAATGAGATTGCATAGCATAGCATATCAAATTACTGTCCAATGAAGAGTTTGTAATCCTGACGTGTCAACATTTAGAATCGATAGATACAACGGCCTGTGTACACATTATGAAATGTGAACCCCTCTTATATCTCAGATATATACAGTATATGATTGGAGTTACTGGAAAACAAAACAAAACAGCACTTCATATAAACGTCGTCATGAAGAGCATATAGCTTCAAATAACTTACCGTAGATAGTAAAATCATACTTTGAAGCAAAGCAGCAAAAATGGAGATGCGGGGTATCGATCCCCGTACCTCTCGCATGCTAAGCGAGCGCTCTACCATCTGAGCCACATCCCCTATTGTTTATCCTTACATTGTTTACTTATCTATTACATTAATGATAATTCAACGATAACCTTCCCGTTAACGTTGCAACTGCAGGTTTGCCTAATTTGATAAACTTTGATCTTTCACAAAATTTTTTAACATATATATTTCCTGTTCATATAAGAATCCTCTCCAGGTGAGAATCTGTAGATCAATCTAAACCATCGATATGTAATATCTTATGGATAAGAAATCAAGTAAAAATAAGCAGGTCATTTTCATAAATATTATGAATTTTTAATATTTATGAAAATGACCCCTCCATTTTTATCTTTATTTTCGACTATTAGGTATACTTTTCTTCAAAAAACTATTAGATATACTAAATCAATGGTTTTGATTTGTCAACATGTTTTCACATGGGCATGGTTCTCATGGGAGTCGAACTTTGTATATGATCATGTTCAAATGAGATCAATGTTTTCCATGAGAACTTGCGAACTAATTTGATTCTTTCATATTATATTGAATGATCAATAACTAAATACAAGACATAAGGGAGAGCAAATAAAAATTATGGCACAAAATATTAAATATATACTAATATTGAAGAGCTAACTGCTGATTGCCAAACAAGGACATTGCGAGGTAGTTTCCACTTCAATTTGTTGTGTGATTTGAATATTTTTTTTGTCAATAAATCCCCCAAGCAATTAATATGACTGACTTAATTATATTTTTTTATTTTTTATTTAAAAAAACAATTATTATTATTATTATTATTATTATTATTATTATTAAATATATGTATACCAGTTGGGAAGCAAATAGAGAGAATATGCTCCGCAAAGCTCGCAAGTTCCGGTCGTGATCGCCGCTCTGTTTCTCCGATCGTGGCCCTCTCTCTCGATCGTGGTCCGAGAGAGTGTTTCTCCCTAGGCTTCTAGGGCATATATCTTTGTTTGTTTTTCCCCTTTCACGATGAATATCGCTCGGCTTGTAATCATCACTTTTGCTCTTATCATATATCGGATTCATACTGATTTGATCGCTATGGACATCGGCCCGCTGGAACAACAATGTGCAGCACTATCGCTGGCGGAGGAGGAGGCAGGGGGCATGGAAGTGCCGGAGATGCCGTCTGTACCTGATGAGACGATCCACCATAATCTGGTGGGGCGTTTTCTCACGGATCGGGTGATCAAGGCAGAACACATGCAGCAAGTTTTTGCCTCTGTTTGGCGCCCGGTGATGGGGATGTATGCAGTGACGCTAACTGAGGATCTCTTTTTGTTTCAATTCCCTCATCCAAAAGATTTACAGAGGGTGATCGAGGATGGGCCTTGGTCTTTCGACAATCAACTCCTCATCTGCGATCAGGTTCTATCTGGTACCAGACCGGAAGAAGTGGTGCTGGATTCGGTTCCATTCTGGGTCCAGATTCATGGACTCCCGACGATGTATGCCTCTCCAGCGTTTGTAGCTAAGATCGGGGAATATGTGGGGACGTTCATCGCACCGGATCCTCTCAATTTCGGGGGGGCCTGGAGAAGTTTCTTCAGAATCAGAGTCCGCCTGAATGTTTTATCCCCGCTGAAACGCCGCATGAAGCTGCTCCGTCGCGATGGATCTTCTCAATGGATCACGTTCCGTTACGAAAGATTGGGTACCTTCTGCTACTGTTGCGGCCTCCTAGGGCATTCGGATAAGTTCTGCAAAACGGCCTACGAATTGAACATCCTGCCAGATGCTTTCCCATTTGGCGCATGGATGCGTGCAGGACCACGGCGCCAAGCTAGACCGGTAGGGGCTCGATGGTTGCTATCTTCTGGCGTGTCTATGACACCAGCGTCCTCCACCCCTGAGATCGGGATACCCCCGGCCACTCTGGTGACAATGGAGGAGGATAAGGGTTTGCATGGAGATCTGAAAAGGAGACGGGAGGAGGGTACTAGTTCTGACAGCGTGCATGACGAGGATGTCCGCATGGTGGAATCTTCAAAAAACTCGGAGATGGCGGGTCTGGTAGACCAGGCTCGCCCGGATCAATGAGTCTCCTTAGCTGGAACTGCCGGGGTTTGGGTGGCACCCGGACAGTTCGCGAATTGCTGGGTTTTGTGACCCGGCAGCGACCCGAATTTGTCTTCCTCATGGAGACAAAAGCCAGTGCGAGTCAAGTGGAACGTGTTAGAGTGCGTTTGGGATTTGAAGGGTGTATTAATGTGGACAGAGTAGGGATTGGTGGGGGTTTGGCTTTGATGTGGAAGGTGGCAGACATGGCGTCCCTGTTGGATTATTCGGCGAACCACATAAACGTGAAGGTGACGTTACCAGGCCAACCTGCCTGGCGACTAACATGCTTCTACGGGTTCCCAGAGCGGTCAAGGAGACATGATGCGTGGAATTTGCTGCGAGAATTGAAGGCCCAATCTGACCTACCTTGGGTCGTGATAGGTGACTTCAACGACATTGCAAGTCACGCAGAGAAAAGGGGCGTAAACCCACATCCAGATTCTTTAATCCGGGGCTTTAATGACACACTGCTGGACTGTGGCCTATCGGATTTGGGGATGGTGGGGTACGAGTTTACTTGGGAACGTGGACGGGGAACACATCGGTGGGTTGAAGAGCGGTTAGACAGGGCGGTGGCCTCGGGGGATTGGTGTGAGATGTATACGGGGGTGTCTGTTTATAACTTACCCTCGGTAACATCTGATCACAGTGCTCTGAATCTGGTGATGGAGGGTGGTCGCATTGGGAGGAGAACCAGGGGCTTTCGATTTGAGTCGGCTTGGATGCTGGATGCAAACTGTAAACAGGTCGTGGAGTCCGCCTGGGGCCGTCAACGCGGGGATACCTTCCAGCAGAAGGTGGCAAGGTGCGGAGAAGCGTTACGGAAATGGGGAGGGGATTATGCGCAACGGTTTGGGCGGCGTTTACGGGGACTGCTCATACTGCTTGAGAATCTGAGAGGCAGTTACCGGGAAGCAGATTTGACATGACTACGGGATGTGGAATGTGAAATCCGCAATCTTTATGCGCAGGAAGAGCTGTACTGGAGGCAACGATCCAAGCAATTATGGCTGGAAGCCGGAGATCGTAACACTAAATTTTTCCACGCTACAGCAACGACCAGGAAACGTAACAATGCTCTACGGCGTGTCCGAGACATCACGGGCTCCTGGGCAGAGGGACAGAACATGCATGATGAAATCTTGAGGTACTATGAATTTATTTTTCAAACGCAATCATGTGATATTGCCCTTTTGAATAGGGTGCCGACATGTATTACTGAGGCTATGAATGCTGAACTTCTGCGGCCGATTGAGCCTAATGAAGTGCAGCAAGCGCTCTTTTCCATGTCACCGGATAAATCTCCGGGACCTGACGGGATGACTCCCGCTTTCTACCAATCTTTCTGGTCAATTGTGGGGGAAGATCTCACACGTTTTGTGCGGGATTGCATCACAAATTGTGACTTTCCAATTGGCCTGAATGAAGCAAACATTGTTTTGATTCCAAAGAAGAAAGTCCCCGAAACGGTCTCTGATTTGAGACCGATTGCTTTGTGCAATGTTGCGTACAAAGTGATTGCTAAGGTGGTAGCAAACCGGTTAAAAGCTGTTCTTGATGTTATTATTTCACCGTCACAAAGTGCCTTTGTCCCGAATAGATTAATTACAGACAATATTATTGTGGCCGGGGAAGTAGGGCACTATTTGCGAAGAAAGAATGGGGGTAAAGACGGTTGGGCGGCTTTGAAGCTGGACATGGCCAAGGCTTACGACCGTATGGAATGGGGTTTCTTGCAAGGTATGTTAACAGCACTGGGATTCGCCCGGGAATGGGTGGACTTGGTGTTATTGTGTGTGAGTACAGTCAGATATAATATCCTGGTCAATGGGGAAATTGCCGGTGCAGTGACTCCAACAAGAGGAATTAGACAGGGGGATCCGATTTCGCCGTATCTATTTATTGTTTGTGCCGAATGTCTGTCTCTTATTCTGTACCAACAGGAAGCTGGTGGCAATATCCATGGGATCAAAGTTGCGAGAGGGGCTCCCTCGATCTCGCACCTCTTTTTCGCAGATGACAGCCTTCTGTTCTTCAAGGCGAAAGATTGTGAAGCTCAGGTGGTGAAATCATGTTTAGACCGCTATTGTGCTGCCTCGGGCCAACTCATCAATTTTGACAAATCTAATATTTTATTTAGCAAAAATACTGGGATGGATATGCGTTCCCATGTGGCAGGTGTGTTTGGGGTGCGGCAGACAGAGGATTTTGGCCGTTATTTGGGACTCCCATCGTTCCTTGGGCGAAACAAATCTGAGGTGTTTCGATATATTGAGCAACGGGTTCGGGATAGGATTACTATGTGGCAGGAAAATTTTTTGAGTAGAGCAGGCAAAGAGATTCTTTTAAAAAGCGTAGCTCAAGCCATGCCCATTTTTGCCATGTCTGTTTTCCTTCTTCCATTAGGAGTTTGTGACGCTATTGAAAAGCTAATGAACCGTTTTTGGTGGAACAGTGGCGGGTCGGGCAACAGAGGTATTCATTGGATGAGCTGGACTAGGTTGGCAACCCCAAAATGCAGTGGTGGGATGGGTTTCAAGCGCCTCCACGATTTTAACCTGGCGCTATTGGCAAAGCAAGGATGGCGCCTCTTGATGAATCCCGAGTCTCTGGTGGCTAGACTTCTCAAAGCTCGGTATTTCCCTACGAATTGTTTTCTTGATGCCAAGTTGGGGCACAACCCGAGCTTCCTTTGGCGTAGCATCCTAGCCGGGCAGGATGTGTTGCGACAAGGCGTGTCGCGGAGGGTGGGTGATGGGCGAGACACTCTAATATGGGGCTGGCCATGGCTGATAGACTCAGGGGATCCCACTATTCATACACCACGTATTGAACAACTAAAAGACGCTACTGTAAGTAATCTTCTGACAGCGGATGGCAAATGGGATGAGGAGCTGCTGCGTGATATTTTCATTGAGGAGGATATCCAGAGGATTATGAACACTCCTATTTCTCCTTCATACACGGATACATGGTGCTGGAGGGGGACTCGCGGGGAATCTATTCGGTCAAGCAAGGATATCATCTTCGCACTAGCCAGCTGCTCCATTCTAACTATGATGGCAGATTTGGAGAATGGAAGAAGTTGTGGGCGTTGCCTGTTCCCCCAAAGATCAGAAATTTCCTTTGGCGCTGCGTCTCGAATTTGCTACCGGTCCGTGAAAACCTTCAGGTTCGAGGGGTGTGGATTGGTGGAGGTTGTCCATTATGCATCGCCGACCAGGAATCAATCTCGCATTTATTTTGTGATTGCACAGTGGCCATTCAAGTCTGGAATTCTGTCCAAATTAAAGGTGGTGTCTCTTTTGTTGATATGATGGAGGCTAATCTACGCAGTACGCCTAATTATGCTCTAAATGCAGTTGCAGGCCTTTGGGTTATTTGGCTTGCAAGGAATGAGATGGTTTGGAATGGCAATGCTTGGCCACTTTCGAAACTGCTGAAGGATATTAATGAATTGGTGAAGCTCTGGACAGACACGTATGTGAACTCAGACTCACACAGGAGTCCCCGGCCTTCATGCTCTACCCACATTCTGCACCGACAGCCGAGGTCCATCTTACGTTGCAACGTCGACGCGGCATTGAAGGGGGAGGACGTAGGATACGGAGCAGTTATCTGTGCCCACACCGGTCAATTTGTCGCTGCCCGCAGTGGTAAACTCTCTTGTGCACCAATTCCTTATTTGGCGGAGACGATGGCGGTGAAAGAAGCTCTCTCATGGCTCAAGAGTAGATCCATCCGGGAAGTCATCATCGAAACAGATTGTCAAGCTTTTTGTATTAGTTACAATTCTGGACTTCTAGATTTATCGTATGTTGGTTTAGTTGTAAAGCAATGTCAATCCATTGCTAGGGACGTTGGGAACGTTCAGGTTCGCCATGTCCGTAAGTCAGGGAACCATGTGGCTCACGCGCTGGCGAGGGCGACTGTTTCGTTATCTGTCCTTGGTGTGTGGGATGACCACCCGCCTTCTTGTATCGCGCATTTGATTTAATGAATTGTTTATTTCTTGCTCAAAAAAAAAAAATATATGTATACCCTTATGTCATTTTACATATTAATCTAAACAGTTAATTTTTCAAATATCTTTTTACCAACCGTTGATATAATTCGTTGGTCAAATCCGCTAACCGCTGATTGTCAAACAAGGACATTGTGAGGTAGTTCTCACTTCAATTTGTTGTGTGATTTGAATACTCTCTTCGTCAACAAATCCTTCAAGTAGTTAATATGATTGGCTTGATTAATTATTATTTTTAATTTTTTCATGGTATTAATAAAATAATTAGTAAATAAATATATAGCATTATTTAATTAAAAAATAGTGCACAAAAAAAATAATAAACAATGTAGTGAATATAATCAATTAATGAAATTGAATGTAAAGAATTTTTACATTGGAGAAAAATAAAGACAATATAACTAATAAAATTAATTCTCTTTATTATATTTATTGATAATGAATAATTTATTTTTTTAATAAAGACATTGTAGGGACAATGTAGCGAATATAATCAATTGATGAATTTGAATTTAAAGAATTTTTATATTGGAGAAAAATAAAGACAATATAACTAATGAAATTATTTCTCTTATTTAATTTATTGATAATGAATAATTTTTTTTGAATAAAGACATTGTAAACACATAATTCTAAATTAAAGAAATGCATATATATTAGTTTTTGTTGTAACTACTAAATTATTATTTAATTTAATAAGAGTAAAATAAAGTACTAATTATGCCAACTTTGATTGTATGGGGTTCGAACCTAAGACATTTCTTATTGAAATCAAAGAGTAAGTTAACGGTGAACTAACAGAAATTAACGAAAAAGATAATATTTAACGGAAAAGTTAACGGATAATCATATTCATTAAGGATAAATTAGTAATTTTAAGAAAAAATTAAAATCTAATCAATCTGAGCCATTCATTTGATTAAAAAATTTGACCGCCATTTTTTCTACCCATTATAGGCCTAACTCTCTTGGGCTCTTATTAGTATATATATATATATATATATATATATATATATATATATATATATATATATATATATATATATATATATATATATATATATAGTAGATTACAAAATTAAAAATTTGTAATATTTATAAAAATTGAGCCTTTTTTCTATTATTTATTTATTTATTAAATCAAAGAGTATATATAGTTTGTTCTTGCTATCACAATTGCTATTTGTGTTAGTTTCCTTCTTTTATCAGAAAAAAATAAAAGTAAAAATCTAACGGTTTCCGGTTGTGGCATGGAAATTTTGTTGTTGTTGAATTTGTGGTGATTTTTAGAAGTTTTGGTAGGTTTTCTTTTTGTTAGAATAGGGAAAACAAAAGTTCGTCTAAAGTTTAATTTTTTAATCTAGGGGTGTGCAAATTTCAGATCATTTTTGGTTAACTGACCGAATCGACAAAGTTCGGTTAATCGTTTTCGAACTGAACTTTTTCGGTTCGGTTAATGGTTAAAGGATTTTAAAATTTTGGTTAACGGTTAATTCGGTTCGAAAGGTCGGTTAACCGAAGTTTTTAATATATATATATATATATATATATATATATATATATATATATATATATATATATATATATAAATACTAATTTGAACTTATGGATGTTTGGAGTTTATAATTCATGTTTTTTATATTTTTTATGAATTTATTATGATATGTATTTTATTTTAATTGGATTTATTATTTAAGGTGTTATTTTTAGAATTTTAAATTTTAGTTTTAAAAAGTTCGATTAATCTGTTAACTGAAAAAAATTTCGGTTCGATGAATTCGGTAGAGCAAACTTCGGTTCAGTTAACGATTAAAAAAAAAAACAAAAACTTCGGTTAAAATGGTTCGATTAACCGAACGGTTAACCGATTGAACACCTTCTAAACTTGTGAATCCCTAATTTAAATCCTTCTTAATCTTTTTTTTTTTTGAAAACAAATCCTTCTTAATCTTATTCTACCATATTTCTTATCTTCTAAAATCATTCTTATTCTTTCCAAATCTCAATTCTCTACTTCTATTAATTTCTTGCGTGAGCAAGGAATTGTCAAGTTCTCTCCAATTCACTAAATTCGCCAATTCCGCTTTCAGCTCATCCGATCCACATCCACTTAGAGTGGATGGGAGGCGGATCCATTTAATGAAAATCTGCTACTAGTATATTAGATGCGGATATAACTTCTCAAAATTTACTATATTCAATTCGTCATTTGATAACCGACTGACCGTTTACTCTCCCTAACTGTAGATACGGAATGTGCCAACTACATATAAGAAATTTGAAGATTATATTATTTTTGAACTAGGATCACAATACAAGGTAAATCCTGATAAATGGTATAACTTGCATCAGCTCTCTCTAACATATGATAAAAGGGAGCGTTATGCTGTGCAACTGTGGTGCACACAGTTGCAAAAACGACATCGTTTTGACGTCCAATTTAAAAAAAAAAAAATCATTTCCGATTGCCATTAACGGCGTTATGTTGTGCATAATTTGAACTATACATCCATAACTTCATAATTATACATCTAGAATTGCATAACTATACATCTATAACTTCAAAACTATACATTCAGAATTGCATAACTACACACTCATTAACTTCATAACTCTACATTCAAAATTGCATAACTACACATCCCTAACTTCAAAACTATACATTCATAATTGCATAACTACACATCCATAACTTCATAACTATACATTCAGAATTGCATAACTACACATCCATAACTTCATAACTATACATTCGTATTTGCATAACTACACATCCATAACTTCATAACTATACATTCAGAATTGCATAACTACACATTCATAACTTCATAACTATACATTCGGAATTGCATAACTACACATCCATAACTTCATAACTATACATTCGGAATTGCATAACTACACATCCATAACTTCATAACTATACATTTAGAATTGCATAACTACACATCCATAACTTCATAACTATATATTCCGAATTGCATACATAACTTCACATCCATAACTTCATAACTATATAGAATTGCATGACTACACATCCATAACTTCATAACTATACATTCAGAATTGCATAACTACACATCCATAACTTCATAACTATACATTCAGAATATGAAATTATAATTTCATAACTATACATTTAGAATTGCATGCATAACTACACACCCATAACTTCATAAATCATAACTATACATCAAGAATTGCATAAATATATATTCAGAATGTGAAATTATAAAATTATGAACATATGTTTACGTAACTAATGGCCAAGGTTGCAAAAATCGCGCCTAGGCGCCGATTAATCGGCGCCAAGGCGCTAGGCGGTAGGAGGCCGCCGCGAGGAATGGCCTCGGCGGCCTCCTCCGCGGCCGGCTAGGCGGTCTAGGCGGCCGCCTAACCAGCCGGTTCGGCGGTTCGGCGATTTTTTTTTTTTTTTTTGTAAATGTCAGAAAACTTTCGGAAGACATAACTTTTTTTTCAAATCGCGTATTTTTTCGAGATCTATACACTGCAAACAGCCGTAGGCGATTTGGTCCACTAATTTCTCAAAAAAATGCTTCTTTAGCTCTTAATTTTAGTTTTTTTTTTATGTATTTAGATGGTTTCAACAATCTTTTGAACAATTTTACAACCACTTTTGTAAATAGTTTCTAAGGAATAACTATAGAAATCTTATATTTTAGTACTAAATTTTGAAAATTTTTAATTTTAATTTTTTTAATTAAAAAAAAAAAAATACAAAATCGGCGCCTAGTGGGAATTGGCTTTAGATATTGTTGATCATAAAGAATGGTAGAATTCACCTCCTTCATTCCTTTTGGATATACTTGTTTCGGATTGGATTTGAACTAATGAATTTCTGTTGTTTGCTTTCAAAAAAAAAGAAAAAAAAAGAAAAAAAAAAAGTGCAATGCACTTATGGTTCATCTTTTTTAAAGTTTATGATTTAGATTTTTGGTTTGGTTTAGTGTATCTATCCTAATTTTCAGAGCATGATCAGTCAAGTATGGAACAACAATAACGATATGAATGTTAACAAAAAAGGCTTTAGCTAGTGAGCTGACACAATGGAACAAGGAAACTTTTGGGAACATCTTCCATAGGAAAAAAACACACACTGGCGAGGATAGCAGGGATTCAACGGTGTCTTGCAAACCAACGGAGATCGGAGCTGTTTAAATTGGAAAGGAAATTAAGCAAAGAGTTAGATGAAATCTTATACCAAGAGGAGTAACTCTTTGAATTTTCGTTCCAAAGGGCTACAACTTTCATGAAGACCACAAAGGCTTATTTGGACATCATGTCAGTCATTTCTGGCCATGAACGCGTCAGGTTCCCATTCACACTTACGTCACGCGAGAGACAATGGCGTGAATAGGTTGAACCGGTTCACGCCGGCGTCACGCACGTGACAGGGGCGTGAATTAGAGCCCGAAATAATTTGGTGATGAGATTTGATCACTTGAAATAGAGGCTTGGGATGGATTTTTCAACATATCTTAGAGATCTTAGATCTGAATCATTTTTCTAATTTTCTTAGGTTAGATTTTAGAGAACTTTCTCTCTAGGGTAGGCTTAGATTAGCCACATACACACTCCAATTTCAAGAAGACTTTGCACTTGTGGATTCAATTTTGGTAACTATCTCTCTTCATCTTTTGCTTTCATATATTAATCTCTCCATTCCATCTCTTATAGTTGCTAGATTTGATTTTCCTATAAGTGTGATTTCAAATACATGATGTGTGGCTAGAAAACTTAGGAGTTGGATTTGATGATTTAGATATTATGTGTGCTTATTCTCAATTGTTGTAGAAATTATGTCTTGAATGTTTTTGTTGCGAATAATGTATTCTGTTGATTCTCTCCTCATCTTCAGCCGGGATGAGTGAGGAGTTTAGGAGAGTAGAATTGACAAGAGATTGCAATTCTATGGAGTCCTACATATTGGCATTCCCCGACCGTCAATCCGAGAGGGCAAGGTTCGGGAGGAGGCATAGGCTAGATGTATGATAAAATGTCTTAGTCACACTAAGGTGTGTTCTAAGAGTCTAGGCACGTATCGGACTAGTGTAGGCATAACGACTCCCAAAAGTGAGTCATAATTGCGTTGCATCAAATCCACCGTAGTCCAAAGCATGCATGTATAATGTCTAGTGATTCAATCCACCTCTCCACTTTATTTTCCTAATTTTATTGTTTCCTTTATTATGTGTTTTTTCCCTTACACTGCTTGCGTACAATGTTTTCCCCTAGCTTTCTAGTGCACTTGTGTGCTTGTGCTTGCGCTTGCTAATGCAACGAACATATCCGGCTGTAGATCTAAAAAAAAATATTGTTCTCTTTAATTTTGTCTATTTATATTATTGGATTTTATTTATTTATCTAAAATAGTCCCACGTTTAAATTTTTTATTTCATTATTTAATAAAATGTCTAACATATAATTTGTTCATTCAACATTCTTGCTCTAATATGTAATTTCACTTCCTCTCTTTTAATTTTTTTTTAATTGACTGATGAAAAGGATGTGTTTGGTCACTGTGTTTACATGCACACGGGGAATGAGAATCAAAATCATTGTTAGTATTTAGTTAACAACTTTTTAGAACATAACTATGAGATTCGATTACCCTTTAATTAAAAACCTCATTCTCTTATTAAAAACGGGCATCATTCCATCTTATTGGTAATCTGATTTTTAAGTTTAAATTAGTGCTTTTAGATTCTTGTTTTGATTTTTTTTTGTTCATTAAGGTGCTTTGGGTGTCAGTATATTAGAATCAATAATTGCCTTGATTTTTATTTTTGTATTTTAAAACTTTTATTCTCATTATAAAGTCATACATAACTAAACATCAATATTGGTAATCATTCCAATTCCACCTTACTACCAAACATATAAAATGCTTACATCAAAACCGTTACTATTACCCAGTATTCAGGGGCGGAGCCAGGAATTGTTCCTGCGGGGGGCCAATCACAAGTTGAGAGATAATAATAAAATATATTAATATTTATTTAACATATTTCAAAATACATCATTGTATTACAAATCTACTAAAATTTAGAACGTCTTTCTTGCATGTCACAAAAATCATCTATAATTAAATCTATACTAAATTATTTTGGAATTTATTTTTCAATGTATACTAACAAACAATCATTAAGAAATTCATTTTCCATCTTACTACGAAGCGTAGTCTTTAAACATTGTTACTAATAAACCATTCACCAAAACATTTCTTAAACCCAATCGTTATGCTGTGGAACCGTGTCCACCTTGCAAGGTGGACACGGTTCTATATTCATAATTATAAAGCTATATATTCATAATTTTTGAACTTCATATTCACAATTTTTGAACTCTATATTTACAATTACAGAACTCTATGTTCATAATTACTAAACTATATGTTCATAATTATAAAGCTATATATTCATAATTTTTGAACTTCATATACACAATTATTGAATCTCTATATTCATAATTACAGAACTATATGTTAATAATTATGTTCACAACTCTATGTCCATGATTATAGGACTATATGTTCATAATTTTTGAACTATATATTCATAATTATGAACAGTTTTGAAACCGTGTCCACTTTACAAAATGAACACGATTCCACGACATAATTTGCCCTCAAAATCCTTTAAACAAATTTTAATCGTGTGGAATAATAAGAAAAAAAGTCAGGGAAACAAAAAAGAAGAAGAAATATGTGATTGGAAGGGACAAATGCTTTGATGAGGGGGGCCAAAAAAAACAATATACTATTAATAAGAATTTTTTTTTTTTTAGGACAATATACTATTAATAAAAAAAAAAAAATGAGGGGGGAGGGTGGCCAAGGCCCCCTGCACCTACCATGTACCTCCGCCACCGCCGGTATTTGATTCTCATTCCAATTTCATTTCGATTCGCATGTGCGAACCAAACACACGCTAAGTGTTAGTTACATTTTTTAAACGGTGAAATGACCAAAATTTATAAGTATGACTAATTTTGTAACAAACAAATAAAAGTTAAGAATGAATGTGACAAAATTAAAATAATGTAACAATGTCAAATAATAATCGATAAAAGTTACCTATTTTTCAGAATAAAAAAATAAATAAATTACTAATATTGATAAATGCACTTCCGTTATGGAATAGTAAAAGCAAATGAAAGTTAACTTATTATTAATAATTACACTTCACAGTTCTGTTATGGAATAGTAAAAGCAATTCAATTCATTGTACGTGTGTGTGTATATAGATTATATATATAAAGGTATAAGCAGGTAAAAATAAGGATAAAAGAGAAATAATCGAACAACTATACAATGAGTCATAAGCACATTTTTGTAATATTCTTGTTAGGAACTATTTTAATTTCATTAACCTCTGCAATACGTATAAGCCCATCTCCTGAAGATAATTCTAAAAATGATATTGCTGAACCGTGGAGTGACGACATGATTATGTGCATTTTTTTCGCGAAATGTACATATAAGTCATCGAATTATTTGGGGAATAACATTAAGTCACCGAACTCGAATAAGCTCCAAATTCATCTATAAATCTAGAAAAAAAAAATAATTAGCATTTTTAGTAGGTTAACAACATGTTTGCGCTACTTGACTACATGTAAGCATTTGACCCTTTGAAATAAAAATTTAAAGCCTTAATTTCCTCTCTCCTCTATTTTCTTCCCCGATTCTTCATTCGCGTATGCAACTATTGCTTCTTTATTTTGCGATTTGTAAAAAAGATGCTTGGTAAAATTAGCTGTTTAGATTAGTGGTTAACATGTAAAATGACCTATAAGGACATTAGTGTATTTTTTATTGTTATTGGTAATAATATTATATTAGAGATTAGAGACCTAGCTAAAAGTTTTTTAAATGTTTACTTTGTGTTTACTAAACGGTGTACAAATAGAGCTGTCCATATGTTAGTCAGGAATTGGCTTTAGATATTGTTGATCATAAGGAATGGTGGAATTCACCTCCTTCGTCCCTTTTGCATGTACTTAATTGTTTCATATTTGAATTAATGAATTTCCGTTGTTTTCTTTTCTTTTCTTTTCTTTTTTTTTTTTTTTTAAAAAAGGGCAATGCACTTATGGTTCATCTTTTAAAGTTTCTGATTTAGATTTTTTGTTTGGTTTAGAGTATGTTTTTTAAATTTGGTTCGGGATTCACTTTTCACTAGGGTTTAATATTTACAGTTTAAGTTTAGATTTTAGGGTTTAGAGCCTCTCATGGAGTTTTTGAGGCCTTATCTCCCTTAATTCTAATGAGATTTATTTGGTAGGTTTTATCTTTTCTTTTTCTCCTCTTCTCCCAGATGGTAGAAAGAAGAAGAATGTTTTATCTTTTCTATATTTAGGGCTCTCGTCAACGAATCTTAGGAACATTTGAATCTTACATCCTCCTAGAGAGTTATCAATCTTAAGAACATTTGAATCTTACCAACATGATAGAAGTTTTGAATTTAGAGTTATCAATCTTAAGAACATTTGATTATTTGAATCTTACCAACATGATAAAAGTTTTGAATTTTTAATTTTTTACTAATTGCAATGATCCCTTAATTCTAAGGAGATTTATTTGGTAGGTTTTATCTCTTCTTTTTTCTCCCCGACGTAAACAAAACAATACTTCTTATAAACGTCGTCATGGAGATGCAAGGTAACGATCCCCGTACCTCTCGCATGCTAAGCAAGCACTCTACCATCTGAGCTACATTCCATATTGTTCATTCTTGAATTATTTATTTATATATCACATAAATGAATTAGAAATTCAACGATAACCTTCCCGTTGACGTTGCAACTGCATGTTTGCCTAATTTGATTGACTTTGATCTTTCACAAAAAAAATAATAATAATAATAAAAACAACATATATATTTCCAGTTCATGAGAATTCTTCCCGGTGAAAATTTGTGGACAAATTCAAATCATCGATATACAAGATCTGATGGATAGATAATCAAGTAAAAAAGAAGCGAGTCATTTTCTTAAATATTATAAATTTTTAATATTTATGAAAACGACCCCTTCATTTTTTTTTCTTTACTTTCAACTGTTAGATCTACTAGATCAATTGTTTAGATTTATCCACATATTCTCACATGGGGCATGGTTCATGAGAGCCGAACCCTATATATGATCATGTTCAAATGAGATCGATGCTTTCTCTGAGAACTTGCGGTCTAATTTGATCCATCCATATAGAATGATCAATAACTAAAAATAAAGAAAAAATTAAAAATGAAAGGTCATTTTAATAATTATTACAAAATTTAAAGTTTGTAATATTTATAAAAATTGAGCCTTTTTCTATTATTTATTTATTAAATCAAAGAATACAGTTTGTTCTTGCTATCACAATTGCTATTTGTGTTAGTTTTTGGTGTGGCATGGCAATTTTTTGTTGTTGAATTTGTGGTGATTTTTAGAAGTTTTGGTAGGTTTTCTTATTGTTAGAATTGGTAGTTTTGGTAATTACTTTTAATTTTTTAAAATCATTTTTTCCCTTGTGTGTACTACCAGTATTTGACCCTACCTATTGCACCAGTGAGTCATCGTAATTTACATCTTCCCAAATATTCTGTCGGGTGAAAGTGTGGGGCTATTGAGATTGGAGATTCAACCTTTTAAGAAAATAAAAGAATTAGGAAAACAAAAGTTGGTCTAAAATTTACTTTTCTTAACTTGTGAATCCCTAATTTAAATCCTTCTTAATCTTATTCTACCTATATTTCTTATCTTCTAAATTCATTCTTGTTCTTTCCAAATATCATTCTCTACTTCTATTAATTTTAAGAGTAAGTAAGGATCTCCCAAGTTATCTCCAATCCACTAAATTCGTCAATTCTGCTCCCATCCTATCCACGTCCACTTAGAGTGGATGGGATGGAGATCCATTTAATGAAAATCCGCCACTAATATATTAGATGCGGATGTATAGTAATTTCTCAAAATCCACTATATCAAATTCGCCATTCGATTATTCAATTGATTATGTAACCAGTCGATCGTTTACCCTTCGCTAACTGTAGGTACAAAATGTGTCAACTAGATATACAAAATTTGATGATTATTTTTAAATTAGGATCACAATACAAGATAAACTCTGATAAATGGTATAATTTGCCTCAGCTCTCTCTAACATATGATAAAGGTTAAAGGTGAACAAAGTTTGGGCTGGGTTAGATGGGCTCTCTATAACATATGATAATACGCTGAAACGAAAGGTATTGTATACCCATATATGAGTGAACCCGAGAACCGGCAAATTATGCTGTGCATCCGTATGCACCATGCATGGTGCATACGGATGCAAAAACGACGTCGTTTTAATAAAACGCGCATCTCCCCTTAAAAAAAAAAAAATCTGATTCGATTCCCAGCAACAACATATGAACTAAAATTTCATAATCGATGAACTATAATTCCATAATCTATGAACTATAATTCCATAATCGATGAACTATAATTCCATAATCTATTCTATGAACTAAAAATTCCAGAATGAATGAACTAAAATTCCATAATCTATAAACTAAAATTTCAGAATCGATGAACTACAATTCCATAATCATTGAACTATAATTCCATAATCATTGAACTATAATTCCATAATCTATGAACTAAAATTCCAGAATGAATGAACAATATAATGTTGTTGCTGGGAATCGAACCTGAATTTTTTTCAAAGGGGAGACGCGCGTTTTTTAATAAAACGACGTCGTTTTGGCATCCGTATGCACCATGCACGGTGCATACGGATGCACAGCATAACTATCCCCGAGAACCCAAGAGTAGATTCTGCTCCCGACGACGACATGTAATTGGAACCCAAGGTGCTTTGAGTGTCATTATATTAGAATCAATAATTGTCTTGATTTTTTATTTTTATATTTTGAAAACTTTTATTCCCATTATAAAGTCATAAATAACTAAACATCAATATTAATAATCATTCCAATTTTACATTACTACCAAACATACAAAATGCTTTCTTCAAAACCATTACCATTACCAAGTATTTGATTCGCATTCCGATTCGTATGTACAAACCAAACACACGCTAACAGGGCGTTTGGTTGGAGGGGGGAATTATGTGGGAAAGGAATTGTAATTCCATGGGAGTTGAATTACTGGAAATAAAGTGGGAATTTAAATTCCAGTGTTTGGTTGACAGGAATAGAATTACTGGGAATTTCAATTCCAATGTTTGGTATACATGGGAATTGAAAGGGAATAAGTAGTATAAAGTCAAAAATGTCCATTATTGTTGTTAGACATTAATTTTAAGTTAAAAAAGGAAGGGGTAATTTTGACTCATCACTTTCTTTTTTTCCCAGGAATTAAAATACCAGGGGGGGACATGGGATTTTAATTCCATGAAAATGGGGGAATTGCAATTCCATGGAATTGCAATTCCCTCCAACCAAACTACGGAATTTAATGGCCTTTGGAATTAGGTGGGAATTAAGTGGGAAGGGAATTTAAAATCCCTCCAACCAAATGCCCCGTAAGTGTTAGTTATATATTTTAAACGGTGAAATGACCCAAATTTATAAGTATAAATAATTTTATAACAAACAAATAAAAGTTAAGAATGAATGTGACAAAATTAAAATAATGTAACAATGTCAAATAATAATCGATAAAAGTTACCTATTTTTCAAAATAAATAAATAAATAAATTATTAATATTGATAAATGCACTTCCGTTATGGAATAGTAGAAGGAAATAAAAGTTAAATTATTATTAATAATTACACTTCACAGTTCTGTTATGGAATAGTAAAAGACTAAAAGCAATTCAATTCATTGTACGTGTTATATATATATATATATATATAGAGATCCGGATCAGGTGAGGATCTAATCTTAGGTGAGGATATGAGGACTAATCCAGACCATTAAATCAGAATGATGTATGACTGAGATTAAAAGGAACAAATCACACGGATTAAGGATACAAATCCGTTTAAAATATTAAAATATATAAATTTAGGGTAAATCAGTCTTATTAAAAGATGTGCATTCCTATACAAAATATTGTGCATTCCTATACTAAGTGTTGTGCATCGATAACTTTATTGTTGTGCATTCAAATCCCGCCAAAAAATCCTAGTGGACATCCCAATGTCCTACAATGCACTGAACTATGTGCTATAATGCACAACTCTCTAGCCTATGGTGCACAACTTACAACACTAGGTTGCACAATCAGCACACACGAATGCACAATCGTACTACCCAGGCATTTGTACATATACACGATCATCCAAATATAGACAATATTATACTCAAAAGAACGAGCGAAAAAAAATAAAAAATACTGATTAGTTTGCATGGGCGAACACTCAATCAATTATAAAGAAATCGCGGCTCCAAATTGCAACGGTGATGATGCAAGAAAATATGAAACCAATTTAGCCAAGGATTACACATGCGTTCACACTTTAAAAAAATAGAAAAAGACACTACTACCCTACTTTAACAAAAAAGATGAATTCATGTTATCTCAGGAACTCAAATCTGGGCCATCCAAATAAAAAAAAAAAAAATAAACACACAAGATTAGTCCTCACGTCCTCACCTAAGATTAGGTCCTCACTTGATCCGGATCATATATATATATATATATATAAAGGTATAAGCAGGTAAAAATAAGGATAAAAGAGAAATAATCGAACAACTATACAATGAGTCATAAGCACATTTTTGTAATATTCTTGTTAGGAACTATTTTAATTTCATTAACCTCTGCAATGCGTATAAGCCCATCTCCTGAAGATAATTCTAAATATCAAATTGATGATCCGTGGAGTTACAATCGCTACATGAGTACGTGCGTTTGGGGGTTATCTGGTGGTAATATAAATTATGCAAATGATTATAACGATTTTCAGTCGAAATGTGACCACAAATATATGTGTAAATATTATAAGGATAAGGAAGACTGTGAGCTTGCAAGTAGTAACAGTTAGAATTTCTTGCAATAATTTAAAATTTTAATAAACTTACTGCAATGTGTAAAGAGACTATATGCATGTACACGTGCCATTTGTAGGTATTTTTTTTATATATATATTTTTTGAAAGCAATCATAATGATTATTTTATAGATATGCAGAAATAGGATCTGGGGGGACGATGTCCCAATACATAGTTGTAGTATAATTAAAAGCAGTAGAAGCTAAACTATGTGCTAAAAAATTCTGAGATTTAGACACGAAACTAATAATAGCAATGTCAAAAGTCGATATGTAAGCCTTACAGGCTTGTAAAACGTATCCTACGTATGATCGTGGTATAGGCATAGATGAAGTTAATTGCCGTTGTAATGCATGACAATCTGTATATACTCGTACTCGCTGTTCGCCACGATCTCGAAGCCATGCAAGCGCCTCTTTGCACGCCATTGCTTCAGCCATTAGGGGGGGAGAAGTATGCCGTGAGTGGAGCACAAAAAGCCGAAAGGTAGTCGCCATTGGCCGTGAACAGGTGTTGGGAAAAATCCCACTTCCTGTGACAATGAAAAATCACAGAACCGACAGGAGCACAAACACAAGATGATACACAATATCCAAAAAAAATAACAAAGCAAGGAGCACAAGATTTACGTGGAAACCCCAAAACCACGGGGAAAAACCACGGGACCACCACCACCAACAATTCCACTATAACAAATCTCGGGTACACAGGTTCAGGCTACCACACGATCCATACATCCACAAATCATCAAAGACACCAATTCTAGACGTAAATACATTGTTTAAAATTCACAGGCTAAATGGGAATAATATCTCGTACGTACTCAAAATATTTAACTACCACGAACAAGATAAAATGAATATAAGTAGTACGAGATTACCCAAAAGATACCTGGAATAAATACAAGCTGACCTTCAAAACATTTGATGAAGATTGTACCCAACAAGTTTGGCAAACTCACGGCAAGTTCCTTGCACTGCCAAATGAAAAGAATGAATGGAGAATAGTTTTTCCCTTCTCTTAACCTCACTGCCGAATCAATCTCTCATATGTATATGTGAATGCTTGGAGAAGAATGAAGAAGCTCCTTTTATAACCTCAATACTTGAACATGGAAATAATGAAGATTAAATGGGAATAAATTTATTCAACTCTTCACATGCTTAACTCTTCTACTTCCCCAACTCCTTATATCCCCAACTATTATTATTATTATATAAATAATAATAATAATCATGTCTAAAAAAAATATAGTGGATCAAATTGGCTTGGTCTAAATTAAACATGAGTTATTTACCACATAGGAGGGAAGCTCAACCCAACAACAGGACTGCACCTGCCGCTGCCGTGTTGGTTTGATGCTTGTACCCAGCGTCGATATAGCACAGGACTGGTTGCGATTGCTGGGGATCTTGTGGCGTTCAGGCAGTAGGTAGTGGGTCGTGCGGCGGCAAGATAGGCTGCTGTGGGGAGGCTAGGCCATCGGCGGGAGGTGGATGCTCGGCAATAGGCGGCAGTGTGGTTGGCCGGTGGACACGGGTCTATGCTTTCATGGTGGACGTTGCGATAGCAAGGACTCTCGTGGGTCTTTGGAGACAAGCATCCCAAACCGCTCCGTTTCGTGCTCTACATAGGTGGTAGAGGATGGCAGCTGCGAACATGATCCCATTAGAGTCTAGAACATTTAATAATGCACTAAACCATTCATGAAAAATATATGTTATAATATTGAGGATTGGAAGGCTAGATCGTGCCCATATGGACTTTGCATAGTCACATGATACTAACGAATGCATTATACTTTCATGATCCACCCCACACATAGCACACACCGGCTCAACCTCAACCCTCTTTAAAAGTAGATTATCCGTTGTAGGGAGGATACCACTCAAAGCTCTCCATAAAAATATTTTCCATTTGGGTGGAATTTTCAGACCCCATAGTTTAAGCCATTTATCATAACTTTCATCAGTTAGGGCACCATAATCTTCAACTATCAATTTGTATCGATCCTTTACCGAATAATTCCCATTTGGGTCTCCATGCCAATACCATGTATCCTCATAACCCGGTGAAATTGGTATTTTCAAAATTCTAGGCACATCATCTGGTTCAAAAATGTCGGCTAAAATCTGTTGGCCCTATTGGCCTGTTTCCTAATCAATTAATCCCACCACTCTAAATCCAGCCAACTGTGTAGGCATCTCAGTATGGATCATTAGGTCAGTATCATCCTAAAGCCATGGATGCTCCCATATGAGTGTAGAAGTTCCGGACCTAATACGTCGTCTGACTCCATTACAGACCAGCTATTTGGCTGCCATAACACTCCGCCAACAATAACTGGGGTTCCCTCCTAAATATGCCTAAGAAAAATCACTATTCGGATAGTATCGGGCTTTATATACACGAGCTACTAAAGAGTCAGTGTTGGTAAGGAAGCGCCATGCTTGCTTTCCCAACATTGCCAAGTTAAAAGCTCTCAAATCTTTGAAACCCAAGCCTCCATACTTTTTTGGGATACAGAGCTTACCCCACGCTTTCCAGTGGATTCCCCTATCTCTGCCTGTGCCCCACCAATACCGGTTCATCGTTCGTTCAATAGCCGTGCAGACAGATATGGGTAGCAAGAAAACCCCCATTGAGAAGGTAGACATAGCCTGAGCTACGTACGCTTCTCAAAAGAATCTCCTTTCCTGCCTGTGACAAAAGTTTTTTATTCCATGACCCAATCCTTTGTTTGATTTTATCTTCAATATAAGCAAAAGCAGCTTTTTTATTTCTTCCAACAAAAGCGGGAAGGCCCAAATACTTCCCAAAATTATGAGCCTGAATAACACCCAAAGTCTGCGCTACCTGCCCCCTATCATTGTTAGTAGTATTCTTACTAAAGCAGATGCTTGATTTATGGTAATTAACCACTTGTCCAGATAATGCCTCATAATCTGCCAGGCAAGCCTTAACCTCATTGGCTTCCTGCACATTAGCTCTGAAAAACAATAAACTGTCATTTGCAAAAAATAAATGAGAGATGGGATGGGGGGGGGGGGGGCACCTCTGGCAACCCTGCAGCCATGAATTAAACCCGTATTTTGTGCCTGTTGTAATAACAAAGAGAGAACTTCAGCACCAATAATAAAAAGATACGGGGACAGTGGATCCGCCTGGCGCAATCCGCGAGTAGGTACTACAGATTGACTTTCAGATCCATTAACAAGAAAAGTATAAGATACTGTAGTCACACAAAGCATTATAAGGTCCACCCATCTCACATCAAAACCAAGAGCCAAAAGCATTCCTTTTACAAAAGGCCATTCAATCCTATCATATGCCTTTGCCATATCCAATTTTAGGGCTCCCCAACCCACCGACCCACACTGCTTTCGATTCAAAAAATACCCCACCTCTACGGCTATTAGAATATTATCCGTAATGAGTCTGTCCGGTATAAATGCACTCTGAGAGTCAGATATAATATTACCCATTAACGGCTTCATTCTATTTGTGATCATCTTAGCCATCACTCTGTATACCACATTACTCAGGGCTATTGGCCTGAGATTCGTCATTCGTTCGGGTGTGCTCTTCTTGGGGATTAGGATCACATTAGTTTCATTCAACCTAGAGGGGAATGATCGTGTATTCAAGCATTCCAAAATAAAATCTAATACATCCCTCCCTACAATATCCCAGAAATGTTGATAAAATCCCGGATTCATTCCATTCTGGCCTAGTGCCTTATCAGGAAACATAGCAAATAAAGCAGTTTTAACCTCCTCTCTCTCAAAAGGCCGGAGTAAACACTCATTCTGAGCCGGGGTGACTCTCTCAGTAATATTTGCAAAAAACTCTCTCCCATCAGCAGGATTATCCGAAGTAAAGATTTTATTAAAATAATCTATCACAACTGCATGCATAGCTTCTCCTTCCACCCAATCCCCATTACCATTCTGAATTCTAGACAAAGTATTCTTTTTCTTTCGGTTAGAGGCATACCTGTGATAGAAGTTCGTGTTCGCATCCGCTTCTTTTAGCCAGTGTTGTTTGGCTCTCTATTTCCAGTAGGCATCCTCCTGGTTCTCAATACGGCTCAGGGTTCCTTCAAGGCGCTGGTATTCAGCAAGAGATACTGGATCCATACGACCTCTTAGGCGTAACTGTTCCTTCCGAAGATGTAAGATCTGCTCACCATAATTATGATGCCTTTCACCTCCCCAGCGCGACAGCTGTCGCCCACAATGTTTTATGCAATCCTGCACACCTCCACCCCTCCACTCCCCCCAAGATTCCTCCACCACCTCCCTACACCCCTCATCATGTAGCCAAGACATCTCAAAACGGAACCTTCTCCTCGTCATTCCCTCCCTTCCCCCGGGATCATGGATACTCAAGAAAATGGCCGAATAGTCTGACTTTCTTGTCAAGAGATTAACTACTCATCTCTGAGGCACAATTCCATACCACTCAGCCGTGGCCAACACTTTGTCTAGCCTCTCCTCAATCCAGTCCATAGTACCCTCCTCTTTCACCCATGTAAATTGATATCCCTCCATAGGTAGCTGAGATAAACCACAGTGTGCGATAGTATCACCAAAACCCCTGAGCAAGCTATTTGGGTGCGGGTTTCCGCCTCTTTTCTCATACCGGTATAACAGATCATTAAAGTCACCAATCATCACCCATGGGAGATCAAATTGTGATGCAAACGATTTTATTAGATCCCATGCCTCTCCACGCCTGTGTCGTTGTGGAAAGCCGTAGTAACACGTCATTCTCCACTTCTCAAATCCCGGCATATTAACCTCCACATCAATATGGTTCTTCGAATAGCCTATCAGACTCGCAGTATTGTTCCTCCTCCATAATAAAGCCAAGCCCTCGGCCAGACCAACATTATCCACATAAAACAGACCCTCAAACCCAATCTTGACACGTAAATTTTCTGCATGCACCCGTGCCACCTTAGTTTCCATAAGATACACAAAGTTAGGCTTCTTTTTGGACACCATGTCCGTGATCTCGCGAACTGTCCGTGGATTGCCCAAGCCACGGTAGTTCCAACTCTGCGTACTCATTGGATTGGGCGGGTCTGGGAACCAGAACCCGCCACGAGCAAGTTTTTTGGATCACTTTCGACTGCCATCTCCTCCTCAACCGGCGCCGTCACACGGCCCGCATTCTCAACCCCCGGCCTGCGTTGTTTCGCTAACGCCACTACACCATCCTCTGTCTCTTGTCCCACCGAAGCCATATGCACATCTTCATGGCAACCATTCGACGAAGCCGTCCCTTCCGAAACTGCCGAGCCCGGCCTCCCTACTCTCACCATATCTTCCGGCGGTAATAGCCAGGGTTCACCAATCGGCCTTGGTCCCCTTTTCCGACCTGCCCGCATCCACTCACCAAACGGGAAAAGCTCTCGGGGGATGTCCGAGACCCGAGCCTTCATATAGAATTTGTCCAAGTGCCCTAACATTCCACAGAAAAAACAAAAGTTATGTAAACGCTCATATTTTAGGTTTACCCACCTCCACGATCCATCCCTTCGAATCAGCTTCATACAACGTTTCAAAGGTTTATCGATTGGAACCGCAACCCTGATTCTGTAGAAGGTTTTCCAAGGACCTCCCACTGGTCTGTCATCAGTTCGAATAATCTTTCCCACATAATTGCCAACTTGCTCAAGGATTACATTAGACGTGTAGCCCATGGGCAAATCATATGCTTGAATCCACATGTCCACCGTATCCAGTTTCACCTCCCCGGGTAGAAAACCCTCACATACCTGACGACAAACCAGGGTATGATTCTCAAACGACCAAGGACCGTCCTCCAAAAACCTCTTCATGTCCGTCACATGATAGAAAGAGAACAAGAAGATGTTTTAGTGCAACTCCGTGACCCGCATGCCCATAATTGGTTGCCAAACCGACGCTAGGACTTGCTTCATATACTCCACTTTGATCAGTTTTGTCGTCAAGAACCTTCCAACCACCGAGAATACCGGTGCATCGTCGGCGGCAGTCGGTTCGTAGGGATCAACCGCAGCAACGCCGTCTTCTTCTTCATCGAGCAGAATATCCGCCCATCTATCCGAGATTGTCTCCATATCACGTCGTTGCTATGCTGAGGACGCCATGCCAAAGATTCGTCGTTTGATTGCTGCTTTTGCCGAAGAGATACGGCCGGAAAAACGAAAAAACGGAACCCTAGGTCAGGGAGAGACGAAACGAAACCCTAGCTAGGGAGAGAGAGAACTAGTCAGATTGACTCTATTTTTTTATATATATATTTCTACATTAGTTCAAATCCAATTTAATTTTTGAGTACAAATGACTCTGTTACAATGTAATATCTGTTCATAGCTACTTTTTCAGCTTACTAAGCTCAAAGAGTCAATACCGCTCCCACTAAGGATCAAATCAATGACCTTCCATTTAGGAGAGCCACTTCGTGCTACTAGACCACAAAGTCATTGGCAGTTCAAATCAAATTTAAGACACCCCAAATCACTTTTTTATTACACCAATAAGTTTTTTTACAATTTCCATTGAAATAAATTATAAGGAAAATGTACAAATAGGCCATCAATCTATTTGGGGAATAGCAATTAAGCTATCGAACTCGAATAAGCTCCAAATTCATCTATGAACCTGGAAAGAAAAAGAGCAATTGGCATTTTTAGCAGGCTAACAACAAGTTTGCACTAATTGGGATGTCATGTGTATTTATATATTTTTTCTTATTATCCTACTTGGACTACATGTAAGCATTTGACCCTTTTCTTCCCTGGTTCTTCATTCGCGTATGCAACTATTGTTTCTTTATTTTGCGCTTTTTTTCTCTTTCGCGGTTGTTTGCGGTATTTTTTAATCAGGAAAAGTATTATATGCGTGTAATTTCTTAAACTGAAATTTCTCTTGATCGAAGTTTATACACTAAAAAACTTTCACAGAAAATACATGCATATTACACGCAGAATATAATAATAATTTCAGTTTAAGAAATTACATGCAAAATATAATACAAAGTCTGCTTAAAGGGCCAACCTCGAGTGGCTTATACAAAATAATTGTCCCACGAGCTCATTTTGCGTTCATAAGTGCCCGGGCAACGTCTCAGGTGTGGCATCAGCGGCTGGGTCATCCACATAGTCAAGTCTTACACCACATCCTCAAAAACTGTCCGGTCACGTCAGATAATTCGAGTTCGTCAAAGCTGTGTTCCGCACGTCAACTTGGCAAGTCGGCGCGTTTTCCGTTAGATAGGGTTCCCAATTCCAGTAGACATGTGTTAGATTTATTGTACACAGATATTTGGGGACCATCTCCAATTATTTCTGCTTCAGGTTTTCGCTATTTTGTATTGTTTGTGGACGACTTTTCACGTTTCTGCTGGTTTTATCCCTTACGGTTAAAATCAGACATATATAAAGTGTTTGACTTATTTCGGGTGATGGTAGAACGGCGGTTTTCGCGTTCTATCAAATCCATCCAGTCCGATTTAGGGGTGAGTATAGGCGTCTTCATAAAACTTTTAATTCCTTGGGAATTGTGCACAGGTAATCATGTGCCTACACGCATGAACAGAACAACCGAGTTGAGCGCCGAAATAGACATATTGTCGAAACCGGTTTAGCTCTACTAGCTGAAAGTTCGGTCCCGTTAAAATATTGGGACTACGCCTTTGAAACTGCTACTCACCTAATCAATTATCTCCCGTCGTCTGCAATAAACTTTGAAAGCCCACATTTCCGTATACACCAAACACTACCCACATACACGTTTCTCCAAGTCTTTGATGTCAGTGCTATCCCTATCTTAGGCCCTACAATCGGCATAAGATAGAATTCCGGTCAGCATCGTGTGTGTACTTAGGTTACCCTGTTTCCTTTAGGGGCAATCGTTGCATGGACCTAACAACGGGGAAGATCTTTATCTGCCACCATGTTCGGTTTGATGAGGTTGTCTTCCCCTTCTCTACACAGTTGCCTTTGCAGATTAACACCAAACAAGTGGAGTCACCGACACCGTGGGGGTCCGGGCCCGTTGTGGTTCAAACCCCAGCTATACCTAGGGGATTAATAATGCACTAAACCATTCATGAAAAATATATGTTATAATATTGGGGATTGGAAGGCTAGATCGTGCCCATATGGACTTTGCATAGTCACATGATACTAACAAATGCATTATACTTTCATGATCCACCCCACACATAGCACACACCGGCTCAACCTCAACCCTCTTTAAAAGTAGATTATCCGTTGTAGGGAGGATACCACTCAAAGTTCTCCATAAAAATATTTTCCATTTGGGTGGAATTTTCAGACCCCATAGTTTAAGCCATTTATCATAACTTTCATCAGTTAGGGCACCATAATCTTCAACTATCAATTTGTATCGATCCTTTACCGAATAATTCCCATTTGGGTCTCCATGCCAATACCATGTATCCTCATAACCCGGTGAAATTGGTATTTTCAAAATTCTAGGCACATCATCTGGTTCGAAAATGTCGGCTAAAAATCTGTTGGTCCTATTGGCCAGTTTCCTGATCAATTAATCCCACCACTCTAGATCCAGCCAACTGTGGAGGCATCTCAGTATGGATCATTGGGTCAGTATCATCCTAAAGTCATGGATGCTCCCATATGAGTGTAGAAGTTCCGGACCCAATACGTCGCCTGACTCCATTACAGACCAGCTGTTTAGCTGCCATAACACTCCGCCAACAATAACTGCGGTTCCCTCCTAAATATGCCTAAGAAAAATCACTATTCGGATAGTATCGGGCTTTATATACACGAGCTACTAAAGAGTCAGTGTTGGTAAGGAAGCGTCATGCTTGCTTTCCCAACATTGCCAAGTTAAAAGCTCTCAAATCTTTGAAACCTAGGCCTCCATACTTTTTTGGGATACAGAGCTTATCTCACGCTTTCCAGTGGATTCCCCTATCTCTGCCTGTGCCCCACCAATACCGGTTCATCGTTCGTTCAATAGCCATGCAGACAGATATGGGTAGCAAGAAAACCCCCATTGAGAGTCACCGACACCGTGGGGGTCCGAGCCCGTTGTGGTTCAAACCCCAGCTATACCTGTGGCCCCGGATCTGCCTCTAGCTCAGGAGCCACCGCCTTTAGCCATACAGAGTGTAGCACCCTTGAGGTGTGCCGCTACCCGTTGCACCAGAGGGGTCCAGGCTCGCCCTACACTACAGGTGCATGACATACGCACTCGACGCAAAACTCAGGGTACGGGTGAGGAGTTTTATGCCCTGCATACAACTGTTGATCCCACTTGCTACTCTCAGGCGGTTGGGCAATCACAATGGCGTGATGCCATGGATCAGGAGTTTAATGTTCTTCTGCACAACAACACCTGGCGGCTCATTCCCCCTGAGCCTCATATGAACATTATTGGGTGTAAATGGGTCTATCGCACCAAACGCGGGCCGACGGGTCTGTTGAGCGCTACAAAGCGCGTCTGGTGGCCAAAGGGTTTAACCAGGTAGCTGAAGAGGATTTCTTTGACACCTTTAGTCCCGTAGTCAAGCCAACTACGATACGTATTTTGTTCTCTTTTGCAGTGTCGAATAACTGGACTCTACGACAACTGGATGTCCACAACGCCTTCCTAAATGGGCATTTCTCCGAGATGGTCTACATGAAACAGCCACCTGGCTACGAAGATCCCACACATCCAGACCATGTGTGTCACCTGCAACGGTCCCTTTATGGGCTCAAACAGGCACCTCGAGCGTGGTTTAAACGGTTGCATGAGTATCTTCTTACGGCAGGCTTTGTGGCATCCAAGACGGATGTTTCTCTTTTTCATTACACCTCTGGTGACTCACGGGTGTTTTTGCTGGTCTATGTTGATGACATCATCATGATGGGCAACGACTCGGCTCTTCTAGATACGTTATTACGGCGTCTGTCCACCACCTTCAAGATACGGGACCTGGGAACTCCGAGTTTCTTTCTCGGGATTGAGACTCTGAAGGTTGGGACTGGCATTCTCTTATCTCAGCGTCACTATATGGGCGATATTTTGTCTCGTGCAGGTATGTCTGACTGCAAGCCGCTTGCAACTCCGGCAGCAGTCACATAGTCAGCCGTCCCGTCGATGCAGCCCTTTGATAATCCCACACAGTATCGCCGGATTGTGGGGGCACTACAGTATCTCACCATCACACGGCCGGATCTCTCCTATGCTGTGAACCGTTTGTGCCAGTTCATGCATACACCCACCGACGAGCACTGGAGTCTTCTGAAGTGAGTCCTACGCTATGTCAAAGGCACTCAGGACTATGGGTTATGGTTGACCTCATCTCCTACCTCCGACATACATGTATACTCTGACTCTGACTGGGCTGGGTGTCCGATCGACAGGAAGTCAAACAGTGGTTATGCTGTTTACATCGGGACTAATCTTGTCTCGTGGATCTCTCACAAACAGCGCACGGTGGCCAGGTCCTCAACCAAAGCTGAGTACAAGGGCCTGGTGGATGTATCTGCCGAGGTCACATGGGTAATTTCCTTACTGCGAGAGCTTGGGTTGTACTCTGGTGGGCCAGCCACCCTATGGTGTGACAACCTAGGCGCCACATACTTAGCAGCGAATCCGGTGTTTCATGCCAGGACGAAGCATGTGGAAATTGACTATCACTTCGTCCGGGACAAGGTGGCATCTGGGGATTTCGTTGTTAACATTGTCTCCACGAAGGATCAGCTTGCAGACATATTTGCGAAACCCCTACTTGCTCCGCGGTTTCAGGCCTGCGTGACAAGCTCAATGTTGTCCCTCTCCAACCTTATGCTTGAGGGGGTGTGTTAGTAATATATGTTATACTGTATAGTCAATAATTTAGTGGCTAGAGTTTAGTTGACTTAGCTTAGCTATTCTATAGGAGACTATTATGTGAGTCACTCCTATAGGTTTCTTATTGGTTGTAACTGTTTCTGAATTCAATCGATCCTGAATCAATTACGATCATCTGTATATACACTGAGTAGTTATAGTTATATTGGACACGAGATGCAAAATATAATACAAAGCCCAATTTCTCAAATACTTTGCATAACTTCTCAAAAATTACCATAAAGTATGTAGACATGCTTCTAAATCAAATAGCAATAATCAAAGGCTAGAATCTCAAATGCTTATGAAGTTCATAGACAACAACACAGTGAATTCAATTTCAACATTTCTAACTGTAAATCTTGTTTTCTAACTCCAAATTAAACGAAACTAACTTCTACTAGTGTGTCGTAACGAGCTCGAGTGTCTGAGCCTCAAGGCCCCACGAGTCCCGGTCCGAACGCGTAACTGAGCCACAGAGGGCCCGACCTGAACTATCTTTGCCACGGCAAGCCCTGCCACTTGGCTCCGCCAAGCTACGGTGCAAGGCAATGGATCATGCCTAGATCTGTTGCCTTGGTCCGTCACTCAACGGGGCTGGCCAACGGACCATGCCAGGGTCTGTTGATTAGCTTCGTTGGATGATCTGGTGCACCAGACACCTTCTTCATCACCTGTACACAAAATCAGATGCAATCCAACACTTCCAAACCTCAATAAATCAATCATAGATCATCAACAACACACAAGTAGCTCAACAACAAACATTAAATAACATTTCTAAGCATTTATTCCTCATTCTTAGCATTTAACAGAGTAGAAAATCTAGTTTGGGAGTCCATGGTTTATACCTTAGCTTCATCTTCTTCTTGTGTGGATCCCTTCTTCCTCTCTACTCAACTTCCACCACCTTCACTTCCTAAACTCCCCAAACAAACCACACAAACAACACATAAGAAAGGAACCTCAGAGATTGAAGGCAAGGAACGAAATGGAAACCTTAAGGAAACAAATGGATGGATGAGAATGGAGCTCAGTGTTGCAAAAATCGCGCCTAGGCGCTAGGCGCTAGGAGGCCGCCGCGATGAATGGCCTCGGCGGCCTCCTCCGCGGCCGGCCGGTTCGGCGGTTCGGCGATTTTTTTTTTTTTTTTTTAAATGTCGGAAAAGTTTCGAAAGGCATAACTTTTGACTCGGTTGTCCGATTTGGACAATTTTTTTTTCCAAATCGCGTATTTTTTTTTTCAAATCGCGGTTTGGTCCACTAATTTCTCAAAAAAAATGCTTCTTTTAACTCTTAATTTTAGTTTTTTATATATTTGGATAGTTTAAACAATCTTTTAAACAATTTTACAACCACTTTTGTAAATAGTTTCTAAGAAATAACTATGGAAACGTTATGTTTTAGTACTAAATTTTGAAAATTTTTAATTTTAAAATTTTTTTTAATTTTAAAATTTTTTTTAATTAAAAAAATTAAAATAAAAAATAAAAAATCGGCGCCTAGGCCAAGGTGGCGCCTAACATTTTTTGCAACATTGATGGAGCTAGAAACCTTACTGTGATTTGTATTTCTTCTTCTACAGAGAGCTTGGAGAGGCAAAGAATGGGATCAGGAGAAAACATTGAGTTACTATTCTATTTATATGGGTGCAAAACCTGGGTAAGAAGCAAATGATTGGTTGAGGGTGAAAGTGTAAATTGACTTTTTTCTAGCTAGCAAAGATCAAACAAAGCTTGGTAGAAGGTTCATGGTTCACCTTGCATCATGGACCAAAGTCTAAAAAGTGATTTTGGATAACTTGGGGTCAAAAATAAATTTTCTGAAAATAGTTTCTAGTTAAAACACTTGGTTCATGTTTCCCAGGTTTCTTTCGGATTTCACTCAGATTGACTTGTTGGGTCAGAACTTGGTACATAACTGTACTCGAAACTTAGGATTTTCGAAATAGAATAACTCTTGGTGTTGAATTTATTTAAAACTTGACTTAAAATATTTAATTCAAACACCATTTTTGAAACAAAAATTTTTTGGGAGAGTGAAAATAGCTATTTTGAAATTTTGTAAATTAGAATTTAGAAAACTTATTTTTGGGTTATCACAATACCTGCCCGCTAGATCCGTATCCGTTACCAAGCATTCATCAAATGGTTGACAAGACGGCCGGAGCCGATCTCATGAGCTTCTTGGATGCATTTAAAGGCTATCATCAAATCATGATGGCCGAGGAAGATGAGAGCAAGACCTCCTTCGTCACGCCAAACGGACTATATTGTTATCGAGTTATGCCTTTTGGGTTCAGGAACGCTAGAGCAACCTATCAGAGTATGGTTAACAAGCTATTTGAAGGGTTGCTAGGTCAGACGATTGAAGCGTATGTCGACGATATGCTAGTAAAGAGTCCAAATCGATCGCACCACAGTCAAGATCTCCATGCGTGTTTTGAAATCATGTGTGCGTATCGACTGCGGTTGAACCTGACCAAGTGCACGTTCGTTGTGCAAACCTACAAGTTCCTGGGGTTTATGATGACGAAGCGAGGAATTGAGCCCAACCTTGTTAAGGTGAATGCAATCCTTGACATCCAACCACCAACTATGATCCGTGAAGTACAATAGTTGACCGAGAGGCTTGCGGCCTTGAGTAGGTTCTTGTCAAAGCTAGTCGAACGAGCATTGCCCTTCTTTAAGACCTTGAGTAAAGTAAACAACTTTACATGGAACGATGAGTGCAAGGCGCCCTTCAACGAGTTGAAAGATTATCTAACATCTCTAATAATTCTCTCTAAAACCGAAGGGGGAGGGGGGGGGGGGAGTTGGGTGTGTACTTGGCTGTATCGAACCGAGCCATTAGTGTTGTATTGTGCTGAAAAGACCTTGAAAGAGTTCATAGGCATGTGTATTACGTGAGCCACGCCCTACAAGGACCCGAGCTTCGACACTCTCTTCTTGAGAAAATAGTCTTCACTCTGTATATCGCAGCTAAGAAACTAACCTGGTACTTCCAAAAGCGGATCGTCCGAGTATTGAACAACCAACCGATCGGCGCTGTTCTTCAGATGTCTACATCGTCAGGATGATTGGTTAAATGGGCCATGACGCTAACGCAATTAGCGATCGAATACAAACCTCGGCCGGATATCAAAGCTCAGGCACTGGCTGACTTTGTGGTAGAATGCACGACTCGGGACTCTCCGCGAACCGACCAGGCCAACCTCGAGGTGGACTAGTGAGAGGTCGCCACTGATGGATCTAGTAGCAAAAGAGGGTTAGGAGGAGGAGTTGTAGTGACTAGGCCGGAGGGGTTCAAAGTATACTATGCGTTGATCTACTAATTCTCCCCGATCAACAACAAGGCTGAATATGAAGCCTTCATCATAGGATTGCAGCATGCAAAGGACCTAGGAGCATACTATATAAAATCCAGATTGATTATTCATTGGTTGTCGGACAGGTTTTAGGCGACTACGAGGTGAATAGAGAACGGTTATACCAATATTGAGATTTGGCATTGGAGAAACTAAATGCCTTGCGAGCATACGCCGTGAAACTTGTCTAACAACTTAACAATGTTGATGCAGATATTCTCTCGAAACTCAGCCTGGAGGCCCTAGAACATATCTCGAAGATCGCCAGGGTTTTAGTGATCCCGGTCCCCAATATCGACCATCGGAAGGTCGCTCTAGTACAGCTCAGTGAGGAGAATCGGATAACTGATATCATGAATTACTTGCAAGATGGCCGATTGCCCGAGGATGGGAAGAGAGCTCGGAAGGCTAAACTCCGAGCTCCAAGATTCCAAATCATCGAAGGTCGACTGTATCGACGGTCCTATAGGGGACCACTGATCCGGTGCCTCACTGACTTCGAAGCATATCTTGTTATGACTGAGTTACACTCGGGCCTTTGCTCGTCGCACCAAGGAAGACGAACTCTCGCATGAAGAATAATGTTGATCGAGTATTATTGGCCCTCCATACAGCTCGATTGCAAGAAACTCGCCAAAGAATGTGAGACCTATCAAGTCTTTGGAAAGACACCCGAGAGGCCGGCCACGTTATATCAGCCTGTGACCATGGTGAAACCCTTCGCTCGGTGGGGGGTAGACATCATCTGATCGTTCCCTCAGTTATCCGGACGTTGAAGGTTTATCATTGTCGCCATTGATTATTTCTCAAAATGGATCAAACCCGAGTCTCTGGCCACCGTCACATCCCAGCAGTGCGCTCGTTTCTTTTGGTGCATCGTAGTTTCCCGGTTTGGAGTACCCGTTCAATTGGTGACTGACAACGGGAAGCAGTTCGAGGGACAATATTATGATTATTTTCAGAACTTCTTGGCCACGATATGAACTAAATCAATCTGAGCTTCGATGGGATACCCCCAGGGGAAATACCGGGTTGAAAATGCTAATCGAACCATACTCGACGACCTCAAGAAAAAGTTATACTCATTAGGACGCAGTTGGGCGCGAGAGCTACTGTTCATCCTTTGGACTTACCAGACGATCCCAAGGGACACAACTAGAGAAACGTCGTTTTCCCTCGTGTATGGGGCAAAATCAAGGGTCCCGATCGAGGCCTGGGTCCCGACCTCTTGAGAAAGGGCCTACGAAAGCTAGAGGCCAGCCAACCTCAAGAAGGCGAAAAGCTTGCTCAAAATTGGGAAAGCCCTTACGTAATCTCGACAGTAATCCGTCTCGGGACGTACAGATTGGAGACCAGCATTGGTAGACTGGTTGACCGGATATTGAATTCTAAAAACCTAGTGTTGTTTCATCAGTAAGGTTTTTTGGTCATAGATGAGTTTGTAGCTTCATTTTTTCAGTATCGTAATCGATGACTTGGAGTAGAGATTAGGAAGTATGTACCCGGCCACCGAGCTTGTAATTTCATTCCCCTAAAAATTGTAATCAAGGATCGGGAATAGTGACTAAGCTAATGTACCCGCTTGTTGAATTTGTAATTTTGTTGCTTCGGTTGTAACCCATGATTATAATTTCATGATCGCAGGCTCGCAGCACTTAGGGAAGCACCTAAAATTTTTGTCAAGATTATTATTATTATGTGTGTAAAATATTTAAAATCTTGTAAATCTTATTTCATGTTATTTGACATTAGTATTTTTGTCATATTTAATAAAAATTTTAGTTATAAAAATCTATATTAACTTCATGTGGGTCCAATTTTTCTTGCTTTTCTCAAGCATATTGCTGGAAAATTTAACTTAAAATGACATTAAAGTGTCAATTTTGTGGTATAATTTTTAGTATGGTCCACTTTTAATTTGAATTGGGTCAAACTAAAGTAGATTCGAGTTTTCCTAAGTGAGATATTTAATTTGATATATTATACGCACAAAATGAATAATTGGTGAATAAAAAATCAGTGCTCAAAGTATATCTATTTGAGGTGGAAAAATGGAGTTGGGGGGCTTGTAATAAGGAGCCTAATAAGAAATATTCCTGGGTATACCTCCATCCACATGTCGTATATCTGCTCAGCATTTGATTATGTCACCAAGAGGAATCATTCTCAACATTGACCGACCATTAGCTCGTTATTCCTAACCTAAATATGAAGGACGAGCTAAACCATGGTTGCAGAAGTACTTCATTATCATGGGACCAACCCCGACCTTTTAGGTCGATCAGGACAGTCATCCCGACCAGGTTACTTGTGGATTTGGATTTAGATTATTACCTATAACCCGATCACATCCCTGAGTGGCTAGTCAGGAATATCAATATGCGTGGCAATCATGACATTGTTCCCGAGACTACCGATTGCATGTGCAACACGTGGAAGTCATGCCGGGTGTCCGGCATATGTTCCCCTTCCGCTATAAATACCACATTTAATGCTAAGAGGGGAGACTTTTGACACATTCACCTACCATATTATAGCTCGGGACCCTTTGACCACACACCATATCCCGAGCTTAAGACTTAAACCAACAAGTAGGCCACTAAAGGATCTATTTGCAATCTGGCCTCACATATTGTACGTATTTGTGGACTCAACTGTATTTTATCACATCAGAGCCTTTGTCCCACACTGAAAAATGGATGTGGGTTTACACTAGCTAGTATATATAGACTTCTATTTTTGGAAGAGTTTGAATTGTATAACGTTGAATGAAGTTTTCTCTCACGCACAATTACCAATTTAGTGAGTTACAAATTGAAATTTAATTTTTGAACGGTTGGGAAAAATGATTTTACTAGTGAAAATTTGTTGATTTTACTCTCATTCTAGCTAGCTCTCTCGTAAAATCTCATGTTTGCTGAAACCAATATAATTTGTTGAGTGTATAACTACATTGTTGAAATTTATTTTATTCTAGGAGACTGACACTACAACGCTTCTACACCCTTAGGAGATACTCCGTAACAAATCATATTTAAGAAAAGTGTGTGTGATCCACGACTTGTAGAAAATGTGAACTGAAAAATGAAAAACCCCATTTCAGAAGGCCTTATAGCGGAAAAGCTTTAAAGAAATTGAGATTCATGTAGCAAAAGAGCTTATAAGTAACAAAACATCATAGCTCCAAAATAGAACGTACTTTGCTTTCTTAAAAGGGCCTATTTCTAAAAGTGCTTACATATCAATATAGCTTCAGAAAATGAATAAAACTTATAGCCACTAGAGCTAAAGAAAGATAAATCAACAAAGCTCAGTACATTTGTCAGAAGATATGGATCTTCTGCAACAACTCTAAGGTGACTATAGAAAGAAAAGCTCGATATGATAAACTTAAAACTAAAATTCAACTTATAAAAGTTTCAGATAAGCTAATGGGATACATAAAGGCTCAGAAGTATCAAAGAAGCAACAGAAGATATAATCAAACACTCTCATCAAACAATCTTATTGGGTGAAAAACATAGAGAAAATAAAGTGAGATACATACCATCCAAAATTAATAAATAATATAATCAATGTCCTTGAGGATATAATCAATTTCACTTTTTGGTGTCCATTCACACTTTATATATATAGGTGGTGAAGGGTGGTTGCATGATTGTGACACCTCACCATCTAACATCACAATAACTAACACAAGCTGGTCAGCCAAAACATGATAATTGCCGTCCTAATAATATTGCATCATAGGGGGAGGACAACTCCATGCAGCGTTAGTTTGACAACTGTAATTAACATAATTAACGTACGTAATATGAAAACTAAGTCATGACAATTACATGTTATGTTTTTTACTTTCTTCTGGTACATAAAATGAGCAATATTGTATCTTGTTTAAAGTTATAAACATATATTGCCAAATTACAGAATAATTTTTTTATATAATTACATATTACGATTAATATAATTAAAGTAGTATTCGTAGTTACATATAAAAACTTGAATAATACCTTTTGTTCATGAAATGAAAATAAAGTGAATAAGATTATAATATTTTATTCAATTACTTGTTTAAAATTATAGATATTTAGTAGTATTAAGAATCAAGTTTAATTAGGGATAACACTCAAGTTGATCTAGTAGTTAGATTTGTAATACAAGATTTTATATTTGACTCGTAGGAGTTGTCTATTGGTATTCTCAGTTTGAACTAATTAACTATATATGAACAAAAAAAACTTGCTCAGAAAGCATTTATGGTAATGATTACGGACTTTTCTGTAAATTAAAGAAATTAGTTTAATTTGAATTGAACATATTTACCGTCCTACATTAATAATTTAGTAATCTAAGTCTTTTTTTTTAGTACTACTGACTCTATTACATTGTAATACTTTCTCAATCTATGTAAAAGTCTTTTTTTTAGTAGTATATGTTCATTTATACTTTCTCAACATGTTGAAGCATTGAAGCTCAATCTCATGACCTCCCATATGAAAGAGTCACTACATGCCATTTGAGCACAATGTGCTTGCCTGCTTGGCCTATATAAAAATCATTAAATGGGGGAATAAAAATATTCTCTTCTCCAATATTTCTATCTGAATTATGGATTATCACATTTATGAAATGCATCACATATATTTTTTTAAAGAAAAAAGCTATGTTCAATAATTCAATTTTTTTTTACTCTTTAATTTAGTGCCTATGACATTGTAGTCTAGTGGCACGAAGTGACTCTCTCAAATGAGAGGTCATAGGTTTGAGCCTTAATAGGAGTGATATTGACTCTTTGTGCAGATGGTGTATAAGAGAATTCATATCTAGAGATAAATCGCACTATGAAGACCCTGTGCGATGAACTTACCAAAAGGATGTTGATAAAGAAAATATATATAGATTTATGCGCTTCTTTAGGGTTTGTCTCTCAACACGCCGGGGACCCCATAACAGAAAAAAACTAAAATCATGGATTTGCTATTGGAACTGGGACCACACCCAGATTATTTTTGAATTTAAGATTTATTCTGTGAAGGGCTTTTGTATTGATCAATTCCTTAAAAGGGTTTATAACGAACTTGGCGCTACTATGAATGAATCTGATCGTCACCAGTTCAACTAAAGGAAGTCGCTTAAGCCAGCTCCTGACGCGAGGTGCTATGGGTTCTGCAGAGACCTTGGCTTCGGTAGTATGGAGGTGGGAATGCTTGCTTGATTAATAAAAAGTTCTTCTTTTTCAATATGGATCTCAATCAATAGAAAGTCTAGTATGGCAGAACGATAAGCTTAGTTGTGAAAAGAATTGCCCAAGGTTGGGGAAATAGTATGGAATACCGAATTCTTAGTCTGCTTGAAAGGCAGCTACTCTCTTTCGGTCTTCTGAAATGGGAGCTACTATTGAATCAGCAGAAGAAAGCATCAAAGCGAAGGAATAGCTATTTTTCACAAGCAATTGAGAGTCGATCGGGCATTCCTATGGTGGGTCATTTCTTCATTTAAAAAAAATATTAAAAATAAAACTCTTGTTAACTATATTATAAGTTAGTGTGAAAGTAGTGCAAAAAGATGGGCTATGTCCATATACACACATGCCAAGAACCCAATACAACAACAACAATGTGATATTCACGAAAAATAGATGTAATGTAAAAAAAAAAAAAAAAAAGTAATAAGTCCAAACAGTTGCATCTGAAAGTGTAAAATAGAAGTCACTGCTCACATTTTCCAAGTGACATTTGATTATATGATTGAAACTCCCATGCCTCAATTTGGGAGTTTTTGCGCAAATCCAATGCACTATTTGGGTCCTATCTTCCAAAGAAAGTTCTATTCAATGTTTCTTAACCTCTCCCTTCCAGAAAAGAAGCAAGACTGTCCCCTCAGCCCTTAAATTTAACACACATTGAGTTTGGGTTTTGTGCTTTTTTTTCTTTTTTCTTTTTTTGAAACAGGGTTTTGTGCATATTCATTTGTTTATTAATTTATTTTTTATAAAGACTAAATCATTTATAGAGACACGAATATTGAAGCGGAATGACAATATCATATTAAAGAATTATGAGTCAGACATGTTTTCAAGTAAGATTAATTAAATTATGTGAGTGTAATATAAACTGAGTCTGAATTAGTGTCATAGTGATAAGGATATTAAATGTTGTATACACAAAACTTTGATAATGTATTAGAACAGTTTGTTCGGTTGATACTTTACATTTAAGAAGTTGTAGGTTCTGTTTCGTAAAATAGTTAGTCTATCAGTTAATTTTTGCTTGTTTGTTCACTATTATTAGCTATTTGACTTGGTTAAATAACCAACATGACTGTTTGATTAATTAGTTTTTTGTAACGGCTTATCACGTACTCCAAACACTAAAATTCAAAAAGCTGCTCAAAGCAGCTCTTTCGATCAACTCTTTGAAAAATTCATTTTGTATGTAATTAACTATCAACTAATAGTCATGTTGGTTTTATTTTTTTTAGGCTTTCAAAAAACTAACAGTTAATTTACCAAATATCTTTCTACAACTAGTCAAACTCATTAACCCAATCAGCTAACAGCTATTTACCAAACACTCCGTAGTACTCTTGTCCTTGGTAATTTTGATAAATGTAAGATATAACTTCATTCTTGTGTAAAATATTGTATAATATTATAAAAGTTTCTTAATTTTTATAGTTTATAACTGACCTAAATATTTGTTTAGCATATTGATGACTTCTTCAAAACGAAACCTTCTATGTAGAAACCTCTTAAAAAATTGCATAAACTGTCCTAAATAGTCTTTATATTTTTCTTTAATGAACTTATGAGCATCTTTATCAGTTGAGGTTATTTCTCAGTTATTTGTGGGTCCCAGTCCATCTCATCCTCCATCATCTCATTCAATCACAAAAAACCCTTCTCCACATCAGTTTTTAGTCATTTCTCAGTTTTTTATGGACCTACCATTTAACCCACTATATTTTAATTATTTCTCTTACCTACTGGGCCCACAAATATACCATACTTTGCATGAGAAATATTTTTGAAATAACTCCTCCCCACATCAGCTATTAACTTTGGGTGGAGAGAATTCATGTAGAAATAACTACTAGTGTGGATGCTCTATCGATAATTATAGTACTATTTTCATTTTTAATATTTGATTGTCAATTTGATCAAATTTAATCTTTTGACTTTTAAAATCAATTGATTTTAGGTCAAAATGTTTTAAATACCCTCATTTTTTTAATTTTTTAACTTTACATTACTATATGTGAGGGATTTTGAACACTTCACACTAAATTTTGTTCATTTAAACAATTAAAGCCTCGGTCTAAAAATGAAAATAAAATTAAAATTAAGTAGTAGAGGATGAATCTATGTGATATTAACTATTTTAAAATTTAGCTCAACTCCTACTTTTAGATTATAAGTTTCCAATAAACTAAGTTGTTGGAGATTTTTGTATCCTATTATTAGATTGGATACTTATTAGTTATTACCATATTTGTTTGCTTTCTTTTGCTATTCTACTATTGGAGTATTGGATTCAAATCCTTTAATAATCATATAATTCAATATAATTTGATTGCTTCCATAGTATAGTGGTAGTGCGTTTGCTTCGTAAGCAAAAGGTCATAATTTGGGAGCTATTATACAATGTAACAACTTTGTAATTTAATAAAATAAGAAGTCATACATTCAATACAAAAATTTTATATATACACGCACATGTACATGACATGCATGTCTGTGCATATATATGTTCTATATATTTTATAAATATCTGTTTTTATTTAAATTCTTATTATACTGAAACTTATTACAATATAATTATGAAGTATTAGACTTCAATTACGATTTCAATTTCAATGTTTAAATCAAATGGCGCTAAATAATTAAACAAACACTCTATGTGTTTTTAAAGTTTCTTACAATTTCAATCATAGCATGAAACAAAGAAATCAATGATATCATATAGGATATTTCCCCTCAAAAAAAAAAATATAGGATATTTGGTTCAGATGTCATAATATGAATTGAAATTAAGTTTGTAATACTTGGATTGAATTTTAATAAAACAGACTTGTTTTTATACCAAAAAAGATAGGAATCAAAATAAATTAAGATTTTCGTCGCTAAAGGTGTATTGTAAGCCCCATAAATAAAATAATGGTTTTGTAGTTCCAAAAAAGTTTGGGATATTGAGAGCCCCATTTGGCCATTTGTACTTTGAAATTTTCAATCCTTCGTTAAACAAAGATTTCATGCAATAAATGTTGGGAATTTGAGGAAAAAATGTTGTAGTAGAGAATTACGTTGATTTAGGTTGGCTCAGAAAAAGGAAATTAGAAAAAGAAAATTTGTGTTGTATACGAAACACTACCTTAAAAGTGAATTTTAGAGATTGTGCGGTCTTTAAATTTGGTATGCTTTCGATAGATAACACAAACAAACTGCAATTAATCGGTACAATTAATATACAGTTAGAACCTGACTAACTCTGTGCTCAGACGGGAGAGAAGAGAGTAGGAGAGGAGAAGATAAGTAAGTTGAAGAGAATATGGTCACGAAAAATAATAAGATTAATTTTGCCATGTGAATTATTCTGGACGAAAAACATTCTGCGAAAATAATTATTTTGGATTGGCGAAAATCTCGGAAATAAATAAATGGCAAATAATTATTCTGGATGGGCGAAAATCTTGAAAATAAATAAAGGGTGAATAATTATTTTTAATGGGCGAAATCTCAAAAATAAATAAAGGGCCAATAAAAATGTACCATAGCACACCTCGCACGCGTGCGAACCCAACCAAACCGAGCTGGGCAGGCAGCCGCGTGCGCAGGGACGGAGGTAGCTTATGGGGAAGGGGGGCCCTGGCCCCCCCCCCCCCCCCCCACCCCACCCCTACTTTCACCTTAATTTTTTTATATAAATATATATGTATATATTGATATAGTAGGGATAAAATACACTTTTGGCCCCCCTCTATTTTTTTTTAAAAAATAATCATTTATATTAAATGAACTCAAAATATATATTAAAGTTCAAATTTATTAAATAAAAAGGAATAAATCAAATAACTAAAGTGACCGTACTATTTTTCTTTATTATCTTATTTTTTTTATCAGGATTTTAATAATGAATGGCATCAAGTATACATTTTAATTTAAAAAAATCTCCAAATTTTTCTTTCAAAAAAATCTCCAAATTTGAGATATATGCTTTGATTTTATTAGTTATATATGTTGATGTTGATTAATTAATTAGTGATTTACTGTGCGTTTTAATTATTTATTTACATTTTTAAGATGTACATTTGCTAATTTAAATGATTAGTTTTGAAATTGACAAAAATTAATATTGATTATTTAATTCGCCTTCGTTTTTGTCTTTATCTCTCAAATTTTTAAATATTCAGTTAACGAGTAAAATGAATATAAGTTAATTATGAAAAAATTTGGTGAAAAAAATAATTGACAAAACTTTTTATTTGATGTTAAGTGACAATCTATATTTAAATAAATGTTGTTGTTATTGTTATTAACTTATTATTATATTTTGTGTTATGTGAAAAATTTCTAAAGTAATGATCGACACCTGTGTCGATCGTACTCATATAATTATGTTTTTATACTTTATTACACATAGTATAATTAGAAATCATTATCAATAATAATCACAATAATTTATGGTATATATAAAAATATGGTGCGATTAATTATAATGTCGACTAACATTGTAAATTTTATCTACTACATCGGTCCCCCCAACTTAAGTTTTCTGGCTCCGTCCCTGCGCGTGCGCATGGATTTTCCTCTTACTTTCCCTCCAAAATATTTCAATCTTTCCTAGAAAGGTTATTATTTAAAAAAAAAAAAAAAAAAAAAAAAAAAAAAAAAAAAAGTGAATAAAAGCCTCATTTAAAAGCAACGTGGAACACACGCACACACACACACACACACATAATTCATATATACTTATAATGTACAGAATTTCATAACACAAAGCAAAAAAAAAAAAAAAAATCACAACACAAGACGCATAGCATTATGGACCCAACTGGATTGAAAAGACGCAGTACAGAATTCATACTCGTAAGGTATAAAATTTCACAACACAAGAAACAGAAATTCATAACATAAGACGCAATTACTAATTTGTTCCAGGTACAGAATTCGTACTCTTAAGGTACAGAATTTCATAATGCAAGACACAGAAAATCACAACACAAAACACATACATATGAACTAGGGTCCATAGTACAGTGTGAAACTTGGCCCATGGTATAAGGATTGATAAAAAAAAAATAAAAAAAAAATTAAAAAAAAAAATCCATCTACAACTATTGCTTTAGTTTCAAAATTCATCACGCTGGTTACCCCTTCGTTTAAGACATGCCGAAATATGAAATTATGAAGGGTATTTTTATCTTTTTCAAATTAAGATCCCAATTTTGAACATGAATAAAGAAATTTAAGCTCTAAAATCAATCTCAATTCATAGTTCTCCTCCTCAAATTAAGGTAGAATGAGAAGAATTGTGAATTGAGATCGATCTTAACACTTAAATCTCTTTATTAATTCTCAAATTGGGATCGTAAGGTTAAAAATACGAAAATACCCTTAAAATTTTAGATTTCACCATGTCTTAAACGGAAGAATAGCCAGCGTGATGAGTTTTAGCACTAAAACATAGTTATGAATGAAAATTGATATTAAAATAATAGTCGTGAATGAAAAATGATAAGAATTAAACATATAAATTAAAATTATCATTTTATTAATACTCGTAGAATCAAAATTGATAATTGCTCATAACATATTTACTATTTAAGTATGTTACTAAGACTGACATTGCACAGCCTGCGAGATGTGTTTTGGCCGTTTATTGGCAGCGCTTAGCATGGAATTTAACAGTTGGCATCAAATCTGTTTGTTGATTCCTTTGCTTTAAGTATTATTATTATTATTAATCATAATAATAATAATAATTAATAATAAATAAAGAAGTGAACCTACGTAACGACACTCCATTCACGCTTAAACTAATCAAATGGTATTAGTCAAAGGTAAAAAGTACTAAAATCCAAAGTTTATGTCCTTCAATTACTTTTTTATACCAGTGATTTCCAGAAATCAACTTTAGGGCATTGATAAACAAAATAAACATGTTTATGAAAAATGAAAATGTATTTAATTATATTAATATTTATTTAATAATATAATGTGTCATGTAATATACATTACATTTACTTTTATCTTCACCGGCTACTCATGAACGGATTAAACCATTAAATAATAATTTTTTTCTATAAAAACAAGCAAAGTCCATGGAGTTGTGGTTTTTTGTTAAATTAAATCATAAATATATTTACGAAAAAACTTGTTAACCTTCCTCAATTTTTATGTCAAAATTTATACCGTTCAATATGTATTAAACTTGTATACTCTAATTAATTATTAAAATATGCGCCTACTTTACTCATATTAGAGCATCCTCAATAGTAACAAACTTTTGGTAGTTTTTGTCAAGCCACATGTACAGCCGTGCAAGAACGAAAAACGAGAAGGGGGGAAAAAGAAAAAAATAAAAAATACTGACACTGAACTAGAATGCTTCATTTGGCTTTTGATTAACCTACAAAGATTCTTGATTTACCGAAGAGAACAAATCAATGAAAAATCATACTCTCCATTTGTCAAAACCCAATGCCTGATTTGTCAAACCTACCTGATGTAATAGGACAAGATTGGTCCAAATAGAGAGATCACACATATTTTTCTATTACAAATATATACCCCATATATATATATATATATATATATATATATATATATATATATATATATATATATGTCAAATAATTGAATGGTTACAAATTTGAAGACCTATTTGAGTCAATCACTTATAGGAAACCTTAGTCTTTTATCGGTTAGAAGGACAGGTTTACTCCATATACATCCTTAAAATAGTGGCGGTGGTTTTTTCTTCTCATTCAAAAAAAAAAAAAAAAAAAAAAAAAATTGAATGATTGGACGATATAAAACTTTTTAAATTTCAATTCATATAGCAACAAAGAAATTCATGTGATGCATGCTAACATCTTTGCCATGCTCTTCACTTCTCAATTACTACATAAATTACATAAAAAAGCAAACCAAAAATTCTTTTTCAAAAAAAAAAAAAAAAAAAGTCTACCAGAAACAAGAATCAGCAAAACTAGTGTTGTGTTTGTGAAGGCGGAGAAAAATCCTGTTTCTTCTCCAAGAAAAGAGTCCATGTTTGAGCTTCATCCAAACAATCCTCCTGAGCTTTCTGGCTGATCTGAGCCTGATCCAAATGACCCTTTTGACCCTGAAGAAAGACCCTTTTATCCTCTCTGCCACGCTCCTCTTCCTGCTGAACTGGTAGCTCCTCAAGAACAGCTGCCTCTTCTCTGTCTCTGTGACTCTGAACATCTGCACACATACTTGCTGCCTCAAATCCATGGCTGCGCCTATACATACATCTTTTACTTGTATGTATATGTAGAAAGAGAGAGAGAGAAAAGTGAAGTTGAAGTGGAGATGAATATGGAAGTTTATATAATGGGAGTTGAACCGTTATGGGAAGTGGAGGGGTGGGGTGGGATTATTCATTTATTTGTGTTAATAGAAGTATAAAACACACCGTACAACTGCCTAAATAAAATAAAGAAATAAAATCCGTTACTCTTTGTATTTGAAGATGTGGCTTTTGGTTCATGAAATATGTCATTCTATTTCTTTCTTAGCTTCCCATTTACAAAATTATTTAGTTGTCCTTTACCAAAATTTATAAGAAAATAACTAATGTGTAATATTTCTTTTTTCAAATTTGTCCTTCTAAAAATAGTTGGGTTATTGGGACCTACCTAAATGTAAGGAATAAGGGTCAAATAGGCCATCGAACTGCACCTAATAATACAATTAGGCCATCAAACTTTAAAAAGCAACAATTAGCTCCCTGAACTAACTAATTTTATTCAATTAGTCTAATTTGTAAATTTTGGAGGTTGTTAGCAGGTCACCCCTAATTTATAATATTTTAAAAAAATATTATTTAAAATAATTATTTAAAATTAAAAAAAAAAAAAAAAAAAAAAAAAAAAGAAAGATATCGTCTCTGCCGGAGACGAAGAAACCTTCTTCGTCTCCGGCCATGGAGACGGAGTTAATTTCTTCGTCTCCAGCCAGAGACGAAGAAGGTTTCTCCGTCTCCATGGCCGGAGACGAAGAAACCTTCTTCGTCTCCTGCGTGTCAATCTGTTTTTTTTTTTTAATTATTAATATTAAATAATTATTTTAAATAATAATTAAAAAAAATTTTGAAAATGGGTAACCTGCTAACAACTTGGAAACCTACAAATTAGACTAATTGAATAGAATTCGTTAGTTCAGGGACCCAATTGTAGCTTTTTGAAGTTCGGTGGCCTAATTGCATTATTGAGTGCAGTTCGATGGCCTATTTGACCCTTATTCCTAAATGTAATAAAGGGTAAATATGAACAAAATAAAAACTTACTAATGTTAAAATTAGAAAAGCGATTATTATTTTTGGGCATACTACAAATGAAGGTAAGACAAATAAAGTGAAACGATGGATCGGTATTTTTTTCTTTTTTCTTTTTTCACCTGAGTAATGCTATTTTTCTCTCTTGATTTTACTTCCTAATGCTCACTTTTTAAAATGGTAATAAAACTCTCTTCATTTGTTGGCTACTTGAAGTCATGAATTATTGGTCAATGATCAACCACACTTGACCTCTAAAAAAAAATTACTTATTTATTAAGATGAGAATGTAGCAATACTCTTTATACATATGAAAAAGTTTGAGATTTCTTAGGTAGATATGTTAACATAAGAGTAAGTAATTATATATTTAACATAAGAGTAATTATACATTTAAGAAAATGGTCAAAAAATAAAAATAAAAAAGTGCAATTAAATCAACCAACCATAAAAAATCTAATTAAACCTTGAACTTGAAAATAAAAATGAATTTGAACCATTTTGACATGTTTCTACCGGTAAAGTTCAGTTTAATAATGATTTGATGCCACATCAATGTATTTTGCTTATTTGCATGCCATGTTTGTAGTTCTGTTGATTTGGATGCCTGATTTAATAATAATAATAATAATAATAATAATAATAATAATAATAATAATAATAATAATAATAATAATAATAATAGTAGTAGTAGTAGTAGTAGTAATAATAATAATAATAATAATAATTAAAAAATAATAATATTATTATTATTATTAATTATGATTTATTAAATAAAAAGCTAAAATTTTTAAATAAATAAAACATGATTGACATGGCAGCCTAAAGCATTGGGTGGCAACCTAACGTTTTCAACACTACTGAGGGACGAGGAGGACTTCGATCATCATAAACTTGGTGGAGAAATTAAAAAGCATCCAGATGAGATGTAGGCGAAAATTTCATGTTTGAATGAGAGGGTGTCATCACAGACGACAAGGAGCAATCCACACACGAGGAAGGGCAAGAGATTTATTTTTTTTTTTTAAAAAAAAATTCATTTAGCTTTGGTATTGAATATATATATATATATATATATATATATATATATATATATATATATATATATATGTATGTATGTATAGAATCGTATCCTCAGCAGAAAGTTAAGAACCAATATCCATCTTACATCTGAAAAATCGAACGGATCAAATTAGATTTCTTTAAAAAAAATGTGGTAACATTTTTGTAATTATCATCAACTTTACTATGAAAACTTGAACATTAGAATTTGCATTTCTCAGAACTTTCTAGATTTTCACATTTGGTTGTTACAAAATGCACATTTAGTATTAAAAGATTACACTTACAAAAATAAGAAAGTGCGTTGCACTTAGTATTTAAATTTTGAAATTTATGACTGGGTTTTTTGTTTTATTTAGTTTAGATGTTCACTTTTTTTTAAGTACAACCGACTCTGTTACAATATAGTATCGGTTCATTATTACTTTTCCAACCTACTAAAGTATAAAGAGTCACCAAGGACCTTGTGGTCTAGTGACACCAAGTTGTTTTCCAATATGAGAGGTTGTGTGTTTGAGCCTTAGTAGATGCAGTATTGACTCTATGTGCTTTAGTAAGTTGAAAAAGCTATTTGGGTGAGCCACTTCGTGTCACTAGACCATAAGGTCATTGGCACTTTTTCTTTAAATTTGTATCAAAACCAAATACTCCGTACTATTTATATTTTGTGATGAAGTAAAATTTACATCATGACATGTTATATTTAAAAGTATGCTTAAACAAATGCATAGGTTTACTTAGCGAGATTAATTTTTGTTTGGAAATTACTTAGCGAGATTAATAAGTTTTCGAATTGATTGGATTTTGCTTTAATTTGAAAAAATAATTAATTATAAAATCCTATAACATTTAAAAAAAAAAAAAAAAAAAAAACCACTTTTTTCTATTTATCCTTTTACTTTCTGAATTTAGAAAATGAAAAATTCAATGAAGTTGTTTTGGTGATGAGTCGAGTGACTACCATAAGATTAGAGGGAAATAAAACTTTATAAGATGTTTTTACGCAATTATACTTTCACTTTTACTGGAAAAATCATGTGACATATGACTGAGTTGCAATTTATTAGGACCTCATCCCTACAAAAAGTACACAATTTATAGTCACTTGTAATGTGATTATTTTTTGTGATTAGTTGTTTCTTTCTTTTTTTATTATTTTTAATTTCAATTCATCACCACAAAATGCCACATCAAGGAGTGAGTGTGTGATGAGAGTGATAAATGTAGTGTGTAGCAAAGTCCTATTAAGAAAATAATAATCTTTTTTTTTTTTTTTTTTTTTTTTTTTTTTTTTTTTTTTTACATTTGAAACTAGTAAAGACTTTTGAGTTTTGTCACCAAGAATCTTGAAGATGGGCACGACTGTGTGTAATATAGGGATGACAATGGGTCGGGTATGGATCGGGGTGGGCTACATTCATCACTCGACCCACCTTATATTTTCTCCATACACTCCACCTCCACTGGCTACGGGTACCCACAACTTATCATCTTATTATATTTTTCAAAAAATAATATTTAAATTATTTACACATAATAAAAAATAAAATCCATTAGTGATACTAAAACATAAATAATGAAAATATTTAAATATAATAACTAAATTGTTAATTTTTAAAAATAAACTTAGTAGTTTTGATATAAAAAATAGTAAAAAGATACACGAAGTTATATAAACTTTTATAAATAACTACATACTAGTATTTATTTTACTAGTATATATATATACACACACACACATGGTGGGTCGGGTGGGGTTTTAGGCGGGTCTTGTACATAGAACCCGAATCCAACCCGACCCACCGCGGGTTTGCTTTTTTAAGACCCACCCCCGACCCACCACCCACCATCACCCAAAAAAACCCGATCCATGCGGGGTGGATATCCACGGGTCGGATTGAAATTGCCATCCATAGTGTAATATAATAAGATGGGGATATGGGACCCGGGGGTCCATTTTATTGGCATAGTATTGACCCAAGTGGGGGTGGTGACGATAGGAGATTGGCCCAAGTCCTATTGGGCTAAGAAGACAAGGGGGCGTGGTGGCCCAAAACGGAGGAGAGAGAAGGGATTTCCGGGGTTATACCGCCGGCGATCCACCGGGGTGGTGGCCCGCCGGCGGGGCGTGGCCAGCGGGGGCGGTGCGCCTCTGGTCGGGCCGGCGGCGCCCCACAACCGTGGCCAGCGAAGGCCATGGGGGTAAAAAGCAGTAATCCAAGAGGGCGCTGCTGGGCCAACGATCCACCAGGGTGGTGGCTCGCCGAACTACAGGCGACGGACGGGGCACCCCCGATTGGGCCGACGGCGCCCCACAACCATGGCCAGCGAAGGCCATTGGCCATGGGGGTACTGCCAGTGGGTTTCGAACCCCCGCCTCCCGCTTTACAGCATGAGGCCAAGACCATCAAACCACACCATCACATGAACACTAAGGCGCGACAGCATATATATGACCGATATTTGCGGGCAGGGCAGCCTCCACCACGGGCCATGGCCGGCGGCGGGTCCCGCCGGCCACCTCAGGCCGAGGCGCGGCCAGCGGGGGCAGTGCGCCCCCCAGATTGTCAACGGCACCCCTCCCCCCCTTCCCGAGGGGGTGCTGGGCCGGTGCGCCGAGCATGGTGGACCGGGGTGGTATGCGCGCGAGTTTTGGAAGTATGGCGAACGTGCCCGCTTGCGTAGCGATAAATGGGGAAGTGGGGATGGATTGCATGGAACACGTGGACGCTAGAGGTGAAGAGGGGTATGCTATAAATAGGGGTCCTGGATCCTTAGCAAAGGGGGACTCAGACACGACAAGCACTACGGTCTAGTGGTCTTGATCTATACTTTCAACCCAGCTACCTGGGTTCGATTCCTACCAATAGCATAGTTAGTTATAGCCCACCACGTGGGCCTTATTCTTTGTATTTGGGCCTGTACCTCGGGATTTGTACGTATTGTTTAGGGCCTAGCGCCCCAGGTAATAATGTCAGTACTTTCATACCCCCGTCCTATGTTCCTATACCCGGTTTATGGTGGACCCGATCCCAATAAAACCATCATTGGCACCGTCTGTGGGGCCCGCTACGATTAGCCCGTGTTTGTAGTCTCTACCATCTTAGCAAGGTTCCGAGGTACGCCCGAATGGTTGATTCGCAAGAGGAGCTACCCTATAAGGTAACACACTTAGCACATCGAGACGCTACTTTGGTGAGTACACTTGAACACTTAGTTAGGTAAAGATTGTATTTATTTTTCCGAACTATGTGCTCTGCACGCTTGGCTCACTGCCACCTCAAACATGCGCTCATATGTGGTCTGCATGCTTGGCCCACGGCCACCTCAACTATGTGCTCCTATATGTTCTTACGTGCTATGCATGCTGGCCCTACGGCCATGGCGGATGGGGCATGTGGGTTATCGCAACCCACATGCGCGGACTTGCCCCCGGCAAGTCGCATGGCGTTGGCGGATGGGGCATGTAGGTTATCGCAACCCACATGCGCGGACTTGCCCCCGGCAAGCCGCATGGCGTTGGCGGATGGGGCATGTGGGTTATCGCAACCCACATGCGCGGACTTGCCGCCGGCAAGCCGCATGGCGTTGGCGGATGGGGCATGTGGGTTATCGCAACCCACATGCGCGGACTTGCCGCCGGCAAGCCGCATGGCGTTGGCGGATGGGGCGTGTGGGTTATCGCAACCCACATGCGCGGACTTGCCCCCGGCAAGCCGCATGGCGTTGGCGGATGAGGCGTGTGGGTTATCGCAACCCACATGCGCGGACTTGCCCCCGGCAAGCCGCATGGCGTTGGCAGATGGGGCGTGTGGGTTATCGCAACCCACATGCGCGGACTAGCACCCGACAAGCCGCATGGCGTTGGCGGAGGGGGCGTGTGGGTTATCGCAACCCACACTACCCCATCCTATAATCTTCAGTTACCTTCATCCTTAAAAAAAAAATAATAATAAAAAAATAAAAATAAAAAAAAAATAAAAAAAGGAAGGTTGCATGCAGGTGTAGCATGGAGAAGGAGCAAAGACATCCATTGAATATTTAAAAGAAGCATGCAGGTGCATCATGGAGAAATCGACAAAAGCATACTAAATAAATGCAACAAAAGAGATGTACAGTGCAAGAAGCATCCAAGAAGTGACAATAGAGGAGTCACCTTGACCTCTCGACACTAGGTGATGAAGCGAAGGCCAGGGCAACGTGCGGTGTGTGGCAAAGGTACGGAGTAATGGCGTGACGCACAACAATGGTGATAATGGAAGGTAGCGGCGAGAGGTTGAGAAAGGGAAAGAATGGAGGTGGTGATACCGAATTCTACTTCCTTTAGGCATCAAGATACCTAAAAGAACTGGGGGACCTGTGATGGGGATATGGGACCCGGGGGTCCATTTTATTGGCATAGTATTGACCCAAGTGGGGGTGGTGATGATAGGAGATTGGCCCAAGTACTATTGGGCTAAGAAGACAAGGGGGCGTGGTGGCACAAAACGGAGGAGAGAAAAGGGATTTCCGGGGCTATACCGCCGGCCGGTGGTGGCCCACCGGACTCCCAGCGACGGGGCGTGGCCAGCGGGGGCGGTGCGCCTCCGGTCGGGCAGGCGACGCCCCACAGCCGTGGCCAGCGAAGGCCACTGGCCATGGGTTTCAAACCCCTACCCTCCCGCTTTGCAACATGAGGCCAAGACCATCAGACCACACCATCACATGAGTACCAAAGCGCGACAGCATATATATGATCGATATTTGCGGGCAGGGCAGCCTCCACCACGGGCCATGGCCGTCCATTGGCCGGTCAGCGACTGGCCGGCGGCGGGTCCTGCCGGCCACCTCAGGCCGAGGCGCGGCCAGCGGGGGCAGTGCGCCCCCAAGATTGTCAACGGCACCCCCCCCCCTTCCCGAGGGGGTGCTGGGCGGGTGCGCCGAGCATGGTGGACCGGGGTGGTCTGCGCGGGAGTGTTGGAAGTATGGCGAACGTGCCCGCTTGCGTAGCGATAAATGGGGAAGTGGGGATGGATTGCATGGAACACGTGGACGCTAGAGGAGGAGAGGGGTATGCTATAAATAGGGGTCCTGGATCCTTAGCAAAGGGGGACTCAGACACGACAAGCACTACGGTCTAGTGGTCTTGATCTATACTTTCAACCCAGCTACCTGGGTTCGATTCCTACCAGTAGCATAGTTAGTTATAGCCCACCACGTGGGCGCGCCCCGGGTAATAAAGTCAGTACTTTCATACCCCCGTCCTATGTTCCTATACCCGATTTATGATGGACCCGGTCCCAATAAAACCATCAAGTTGCTTACATAAGCCATAAGGGGCTATTTAATTGAGTTGGTAGAGTCCAAGCTTAATGATCACTTGACAATGGCAAGACTAAAATATTCTATTTGGAAAATAAATTTAAGAAAAAATTGTATTTTTCGTCTATAAGTTATAGGGTAATTGTAGAATTTGTCAATTAGTATTGGTCATGTTCACTTTTTGTCCCTAAGTTATAATTAGCGTTGGAGTTTTTGTCATTTTGTGCTCACTTTAATTTTCATCCCTGAATTATACTAAAATTGTAAATTCCGTCCCTAATGTTTTATTAGTAAAGGGACGAAAACTGCGATGTCAATAATAACTTAGGGACGAAAGTGAGTATTATCAACACTTAAGGACTAATTCTACAATTACACTATAACTTAAAGATGAAAAGTGCAATTTTTCCCAAATTCAAATATATCCCTATTTAAGAAATCCTATATATAATAAAGCCATATGGTCTTGTGAAAATTAAATGGTGATAATCAACATTTAATTTTCACAAGACCATAATAATATTGTTAATTATAATAACAATAACAATAATAATAATAATTGCAATAATAATAATGATAATAATTTCCACTGACAGTTTCTAATTAATATATATATATATATATATATATATATATATATATATATATATATATATATATATATATATATATATTATTTATTTATTTATATATCAATTTCTACTGGCAAATTATTGTGTGAACGATGGTCCACATAATTGTATGGATCATGAATATCAAATACATTTTTAATATATTAAAAATACATTATTTTTATATTGAAAGTACCTTACACACATATATAATGTACTCTTAGTATATTTAAAATATATTTTTTATTGCATGTAACTCCAAAGTTCATAAGTTTGAAATTAATATATGGCATAGCTAGGCGGCCTAATATTTAAGATTGTTGATGTGCATATTGAGGACTACGGAGACAAAGATGCGTTATTCGTGGATTCATTGGATACTATCCAACAACACTCTCCAACTTAATTGACGTGAAGTAGGTTTAGTAACATTAAGATTATATATATATATATATATATATATATATATATATATATATATATATATATATATATATATATATATTTATTTATTTATTTATTTATTTATTTATTTATTTATTTATTTATTTATATATCAATTTCTACTGGCAAATTATTGTGTGAATGATGGTCCACATAATTGTATGGATCATGAGTATCAAATACATTTTTAATATATTAAAAATACATTATTTTTATATTGAAAGTACCTTACATACATATATAATGTACTCTTAGTATATTTAAAATATACTTTTTATTGCATGTAACCCCAAAGTTCATAAGTTTGAAATTAATATATGGCATAGCTAGGCGGCCTAATATTTAAGATTGTTGATGTGCATATTGAGGACTACGGAGACAAAGATGCGTTATTCGTGGATTCATTGGATACTATCCAACAACACTCTCCAACTTAATTGACGTGAAGTAGGCTTAGTAACATTAAGATTATATTCTGGAATTATTAGTTCTCATCTTTTATTGATTACACACTTAATTCGATAGTATTTGGAGGAAAAAATCAATGTTCGAACTAAGATTGTGATTTTGGTCTTTAAAGGTCAATTGTATGTTGCTACATCTATTTATAGTTAGAAATCTCAAAGGTCTAAAAATTTTGATATGTAGTGACTCTAAAATTGTAATTCAATTACTATTGTAGTTTACTAACAGGGCGTTTGGTTGGAGGGATTTTAAATTCCCTTCCCACTTAATTCCCACCTAATTCCAAAGGCCATTAAATTCCGTAGTTTGGTTGGAGAGAATTGCAATTCCCCCATTTTCATGGAATTAAAATCCCATGTCCCCCCCCCCCCCCCCCCCCCCCACCTCCGGTATTTTAATTCCTGGGAAAAAAAGATAGTAATGAGTCAAAATTACCCCTTCCTTTTTTAACCTAAAATTAATGTCTAACAACAATAATGGACATTTTTGACTTTATACTGCTTATTCCCTTTCAATTTCCATGTATACCAAACATTGGAATTAAAATTCCCAGTAATTCTATTCCTGTCAACTGGAATTTAAATTCCCACTTTATTCCCAGTAATTCAGCTCCCATGAAATTACAATTCCTTTCCCACATAATTCTCCCCTCCAACCAAACTACGGACCTTAAATACTATGTACTAAATTTTTAATATAGTTTAAGATTTGTAGTAATCACCCACCTTAAATATTATTTTAATTGTAAATATATTTATGTTCATAATTTTATCATAGGAATTCACACATAATAATTATTAAATAACAAAAATTTTATATATGAATAAACCTCATATAGAGTATATTTTTATAACATATTTTCCGTGCATCGCACGGGACAAATACTAGTAAAATTTAAAAGTAGGAATAAACTCTCCCAACTTGTGTAATCATCAAGCTCAGTAAATTTAGAAGAACAACAAGTGAAAAGACTTCAACATTAAAAGAGATATTTAGAGAGTAAAAAATCAAATCTTAACCATTTTTAGTACATTAGATTTCTAAGAGAATCGTCCTTAATTTGCGAACTGTAAACTTGTGAAGGATTACACCGTAAATACTATATAACTGCACTGCTACAGATCCCAGATATGCTTAGAAGACCTTGTAGTGCAATCATATCCAGGTGCAGTGCAATCATGTAATAAATGCAGTGCAATCCATCCTTCACAAATTCGCAAGTTAAAGTAAGTTCTCACCTGATTATGGACCTAGTAAATTAAACGATTCTAGACAACTCAACTAATATAAATTCATGCAGATCAAGCAAGCAGCACAACGTTTAGCTTTCAAGAATCCAAATCATGTCCAGTCAACACCATCCATCCCAAGTCACTTTCAAATCTACAATTTTCATGTTTCATATATTGGGAAACATGATTCAGGTTCCCTCTATTTAGTATTTACATCACAGACAAAGAATATCGACAACAAAAAGGAGAACAAAGGAATTATGATCGCCTATATGGCTGGCTACATGTACACACTAAGTTAGCCGCTGAACGATAGAACAAATAACACAACTGGCACATTAAATCGAGCTAGTAGACAGGTAATGCAAGTCGTTGTCACCTCACCCCAGTTTCGGTTGCTGAAGGTACCTTTGTTGGGTAGTTAGACAGTTCAATATCGATGTCTGACAGATCATACGGGAGAGAGTTTGTGTTTGATGCATCTATAATGAACGAAGAGTTTATTGTCTCGGTTTTTGCTGTATCCATGGCAGCAGCGTCTGCATTTTGGGGGCTACAGCTGCCAGAAGATGAGACACTCGGCAACTGAACATCTTCCAACTTATTCCCAAACATATGCTGCTGGTTTCTTCTAACCGAGTCCATCTCTATACCTGTCGGGACAAAAGTCCGTGCCCGGTACTTCTTTGATCCTTCTTCGCCCTCGCTATGGTTGTATAGTACATAATCATGATAAGTAGGTGCAAACTACATTGTAAAAGAACAATAAGAATAGTTAGAATATGAAATGTTAAGGCTATGTTTGGCATAACTAGTTTAAAAGCCAGTAGTTACTAGCTTATTTTGAAACACTACTTAAGGTAGTTTATAGTTTATTTGTAGCTTAAAATAAGGTGGCGGTTTCAAAATAAGCTATTATATTATGCTCCCCATGTTTTACCAAACAGAACTTATAACTTATTTATAGCTTAAAATAAGCTATAAGTTCTAAAATAAGTTGTACCAAACAGAGCCTAAAGCTGCACAAAAACAAGAGTAAATGTGTTAATGCACCTGATGCACGGTGTCATGGTAGAAGTCGTTTAGTTTAAGAGCATGAGCAAGGCTTGAGCTAAAGCCACCAGAAGCGCCGATATTTGCTCCCGCATATTCCTTGTATGGAAAAGCATAAAGGTGGCCACAAGCTGCAATAAGCATCTCAACGCAAATTATGAAATCTTGAAACTTTGCAGCTTCTTCTGTATCCTTGATAAATCCAGACTTTGCAGCAAGAAAAACCAGAACACCCTGACGAAAGGAAGTTAACCAGTCAGTGGAGCCGTTAGTTAACACAATTCTAAATAAATAATAATAATAAAATAAAAGCATAAGCAATCAACTGCATGTAGGAATTCGTTGCAAATTTGTCAAAATTCTCACAAGAAAATGCTGCCCGGGCATGAATAAAGGAACTTGTTTTTATACTAAGAAACCAGTAATATCATAGTTAAGTAAAACATCACTCTTAGTATCCTAGTAAAGGGTAGATTATACCTGCCAGTACGTAAGAAAAACTACGGACTTGATCATGACGAACTTCGGAACAGGATTATATGGCTGAAGTAAATCTCTGCATGCTACGTAAAACAATAGCAATGCATATAGAGCCACCGAGTATGAGATGGTATAGATAATGGTGAGATAGAGGTACGACTGCCTTGGATTGAAATTTCCATCCTCGTATTTTCCTTTTGCATATAGTACAAATGTAACCGCAACTAAGATGGGCTTGAGGATTACAAACTGTAAACACCCCTGCTTACACCTCCGTATGAAGCGCCTGCATAACACATGCCATAAGATAGCTAATAACAGAAATTTAAACAACCAATACTATATAGGTAAAACAGAAAATACAAATGATCTTGTATCACACTATATAGTTAGTACCATCCAGACACAAAGTGTTTCCTTGTGTAAGAGACTCACCCATCCAATGGAATTGGAGGAAAGCAACATGTCATGAGACAACAATTAGGCTTTAGAACTCGACCACTCAAATTTAGCACAACAGCTCCTGGACCACCTACCCATGCCAAGCACAGTGATAGGAAATTATATATAACCCAGGCTTCATATCTGAAACAGAAATTAGAAAGTCAAAACATAAATGCATGATGCAATCAAGAATTGTGTCACATAAAATGGCAGAGATTGTTGGCAATGAAGAAAACAAGATGATCATAATATGGTTGAAGCTGAGATGAGGTGCTAAGATGGATATGAGAGAATACAAGGATCTTATTAGATACAGACTAAAACAGGAAAGCATAACGAAAGGGATGGAAACAATCAAGCTGCATGATTGAGTAGCAGAAGCTAGGACTAGCCGACTAGGCGATATAGAGGTAGACTTCCTTTTTTGGACATTATTCACCATGACAGAATGTTCAAGCAGTCACAGCCAAACTTGTGTTGGAAACTGAAAACAGCTAAGTAGAGCAATAGAATCCATATAGCCTACCCATACAAGTTTGGGATTAAGGCTTAGTTTAGTAAAGTTAAGCTAGCTAATTAAAGGGCACATGTGTGTGTGTGTGTGTGTGTGTGTGTGTGGGGGGGGGGGGGGGGGGGGGTGTTCATGGGCGGTTTTTACATATTTTTGTAGCCAACCCATGTTTAGCAATTTAGCAAAAAGTAAAATCCCAACCACCCACGAAGTTGAAAAACAATGCTGGTGCGGTTTTCTTGGGTTAAGACGTAGGAGTTAATATAAACATACACACAGACACAGACACACACACACATACAACCTCCGTCCCACTTAACTTTTACTACTTTCACTTCTGGTCCATCCCAAAATAATGTATGCTTTCCTAATTTAAAATGCCACTAAATTTTACTTTTCCTTATTTACCCTAACTTTTTAGGTGGGTCCCAATTCATCTCTTTTTATAAGGGCAATTTTGGAAAGAATAACATATCTTATATCTGTTTTTATTTTGTTAAAAATTGTGCCAAACTCAAAAAAATCCCCTTACACAATGAGATGGAGGCAATACTAGTTGATTTGGAAGTTTCAATAAGTTTTGGTTTAATAATTTTTATAACCATAAACACCCGGTACATTGTTGTTTATAAAAAATGTAACCAATTGTTATTAGAATTAAACAAAACCACAATTTATTGGGAATCATAATGTTACTTTAGCAATTCTATGGTTTTCTTTTAACTCATTGGGTACGTGTAGGTGAAAACGAATGTAAACATTAACTTGCTTTCAGGGATAATTGACAAACGTTATCAAATCAGCAAATGTCAAACCCAACTTCAAGGAAGAAGCAAGGTAAATGATTTTGGTGGTATAGCATGTCCAAAGCACCTTAATCATTTTCATCTATTCACTTTTATAATAACAACATCAATGATATATTATCCTGACTTGTCATGTGACTCATGTCTCCTATCATTTTTCTTCACATCCATATCCTTGCTTCACAATATGATACTTCATAATTACCATTACAACATAAACTATTTCTAATACCCAATGTTATTACTTCTGTTATTAAAAGAAATCCATTCATGGAATCAGTGGCTAGAAATATAAAACTTGCAATATTTTTCCATCAACTCTAATGAAATGCAGAGACAACATGAATAGATATAGAGGATCACATAGTAAGGTAGAACAGGTACAGCACCGGAGAAATTTATAGCCAAAAAATTTCAATATACTTACATTTCGCGTATGGAATTAAAATATATTGCATTCTTGTCCAGAACAAGTGACAGAAAAGACATCAGCGCATAAACCTATAATGAAGAATGATTTTGGAATGGTTAAAACAATCAATAGAAAATTCAAATCCAACAGTAGTAATAGTTTTCTTATTATGCCATATAGAGTTACAAATTCATAGTGGCCCTTGGATATCAAAGCTCTAGTTGGTATTACTGTCTATTACATTACAAAACTGATAAGATAAATGTAATAAATAATTTAGCTAAAAGCTTATAAAAATACAAAATTTCATATAAATGACAGTTAGGTCATTATCCCTGCCAAATACCAACTTCATAGAAATCCTTGCAGACAAGCGACAACAATCCTAAAGCTACTTTGATCATGCTACTAACAGAGTAACCAGAATAAAGTTGATACCAAGCAATAAAGTCTAGTGTGTCAGCAACCAAATCATCGACAATACTAAGATGACAGCACCGAGTTCTAGAATCTTCGAAGCCATGATTTACAAAGTTCATGCAACATTCTCATTCCCACATAATCTCAACATCCAGTAAAGATGATGCAATTTTTTAAAACCATAATGGTGATGGATGGTTTTAAATTATACAAGATTTGCCTCCACCAATGGCTCAAAGGAGGCAACCAATTGGCATTTCTAATTTCCACTCTATGCCATGTAATACCATGAGTGCTGTTTGCATAAATAAAAATCACTAAAAAATTAATTTTTTTTACCAGTTGAAGCAATCTAAGGTATAACCAGAAATATATTCTGAAGTAGGGCATGATAAAAGAGCTACAATCATATCCCCCAAGCAACCAGTAAGTAGATTAATCTTTTTTTTTTTAGTATTACTGACTCTATTACAATATAGTATCTGTCCATATATATTTTCTCAACCTATTGAAGCACAAAGAGTCGATGGGATTCAAACCTATAACCTCCCATTTGGGAGAGCCACCGTTATACTGCTTGACCACAAGGCCTTTGGCTAGATTAATCTATTATACACATTCATGATTAAACAAAACTGAGACAAAGAATGATTACTCACGGGAACCATAAATATGATCCGCACAATATATCTCTGATACGTAGGTTCAGTGTAATTCAAGAGGTGCCGATATATGTGGAAAATAGCCAGGGCAATGGCACCAACAGTACAAGGTAATGCAACAAGGATGTAGTATATAGGCCCCATTCCTTAAGCAGGCTACCAATCAACAACCACAGCCTTCTAAGGAACCTGAAAACATAATAAAAAAACACCCATTTCTCAACTCACTATGAGAAACAATCAATAATTCAAAAGCAAATCAAAGCACAATCAAGAATTCAAAAGCAAATCAAAGCAAAAAAAGCCTTATAACTTGCTGAATAAACGGCTAAAGCTACGCATTGAAAACCCACAAAACAGGAGACTTTAACTCTATTCCAACACTACAAGTAATAATCAATCGTGTGGCTCCCTAACAACAAGATAAGCAAGGTTCAACAACCCCTAAACGTTGGTAAAAATTTGATGATGGGATTCAATACTAATGTGTGAGTTGTTGAAAATTAGTTCAAAATCAGAGAAAAAACGGATAGAAGTAAAACCAACTTGGTGGACGAAATCGAGTGAAGAAAAGAAGACTGCGGTTCGGTTTGAGATCTGCTCTTCTGCTACTGCTGTTCCAAGAGAAGATTCAAGAAAGCACAGAGAAATTCTTTGGTGAAGTGGAACGCGCAATAATGGCGGCTTGCTTAACTCAGCATGAGCACAATATTGCCGTAATGCGAAGCGACGATTTGGGCGATCCCCAAGGCCGCGTTTCAATACTTTCCAGCGAAGAAGATAGTATAAATCATTTGTTATTTATGGAATATATTATTTTTCAACAAAATCATTTCTTTGTGGAAATAAAATATGAGAAATAAATAATGCTACAATAATTAATTAAGAAAATTAAATATAGCTTTTTGCCTATCTACCTGCCTACCATACTAATTAACAAATTGTTGATGTTATGAATAAACTTTATTTGGTAAATATCTATAAAAGTTTGTGGTTGGTTTGGAAATTTAGACAATATTTTTTGAAAAAAAAAAAAAAAAACTAAAATGACAAATTTTTAAAAGTATTTTATTTTTTTAGTATTGGACTGAAAGTTAGAAAAAAAATGTATCTTTGTTTTGTTTATTTTTCAAAAAATAAACATAAATATATTCTAAAGATATATTATAATAAAAGTAAATTTTTACTCCTAAAAGGTTAAATTCCTAACAATAAAACGAAATTTCTAGTGTATATATTAACTTCTAAAAATAATAAAGTAGTCATTTAATGATTTTTTACGTTGTACATCTTTCAGTCACTTAATTGTTGGTTTAGAGAAGTTTTCAAATTTATTTAAAATTTTAATTTTAAAAAATTAATATTGTTATCCTTTCTTTTTTTGAAAGGACTCTATTACATTAAATGACAAAATAGTGAATATTTAATGTTTAAATAATGTACTTTTAAAAACTGAAGATTTAATGTATTTAAAATGTACATTTAATATATTAAAAGGAATTCTATTATATTGATTCTCAATTTGTATTCCTTAAATTGTACTTCATGTGGCGGACACTAATTTGCTATTTTTTCATGTGGAATCACAATAAAGTGTCATTTTGTATTGAGAATAAAAGTTTGGAGTAAAAAATGAAAGTACATATAATATTTTCCTATTAAAAGTGTATATTATATTAGTGGTCTACCTTTTAATGGTATAATGATTGAGCACTATAAGAACTAACAAGAGATACATCAACTCAACAAAGACATGAGACTTCTATTTAAGTTTCAAACTTGTATGCTTACACTAGCCGCTCAGTTGATTTTTTTGTGATAGATGGTAGATAATGACATATGATCAAACTCCGTCAACGACAATTTGATAATTTAACCTAATGTTGTAAACTTCTAATGGGCATAAGGTACTGATTCTATCACCTAATGGACCACTGAGTCACAATGATTTACTTCTCTACTATTTTGTTGGGACGAATTTGTAAGGGACTTGAAAGCAAGAAAATTTTGTTTTTTTATTTATTTATTTTTTAATTTTTTGTTTTGTTTTGTTTTTGTTTTTTTGTGAATACGTTTCAAACTTGTATCCAATTGAGTAATATTGTGACCAATTAGAAAATAAATTTGAATTAAATTGGTCGTGGTAGTACACACTAATACATAAATATTCAACCAAAATGTGAACATGTTTCAAACTTGTACTCAATCGAACTTGTCCCGATATTCAACTATAATTCAACTCGAGTCTGACCAATATTCAACTAACATTTGAACTTTAGCTTAGCCAAAAAAAGAAAAAAAAAATGTCAACACCCTTATATGTAATCATATACAGTATTTTTTTGTTGATCGCATTCTTAACCTTAATTTTTTTTTTTTTTTTTGGGAAAATGATCAAATAAACCCCTAAACATTATATGAAAAGTTAATTAAGTCCTTAAACTTTAAAAAAAGTACAATTACACTATTTAACATATCATATTGAGGCAATGAGATCTAAGAACAAGTAAATTACCTGTAATTGCAAGTCATTTTTTATTTCGGCGAAAATTCGGCGACGGCTGAACCGTCGCCGGTCGCCATCTGTCAGAGAAGGCGACCAACTGGTAGTTGGCAACAGGCGAGAGTTCGACAGTCGCAAGTCACCGAATTTTTGCCAGAATCAAAATAATTTACTGGTTCTTAAACCTTATTGTCTCAAAATGATATGTTAAAGGGTATAATTGCACTTTTTAAAAATTTAAATGTCTAATTGACTTTTCAGATAGAGTTTAAGGCCTTATTTGATTTTTTTCACTTAAAAAAAAACTATTTTATCAAATTCAATTCTATTTGAGTATTAAATTTAAAATGGGTACTAATAAAAAGGTAAGACTGAATTTAACAAAAGAAATTGAAATACACTTAAAAAAAAAAAAAAAAAAAAAAAAAAAAAAAAAAAAAAGCTCTCAAATTACAAGAAATACTAAAAATATGTTTAAAATTTTCGTAATTGTTTAAGCGGAGTGAATTCATCAGGGCTTTCACTTTCCTGGTAGTAACATAAGAATTTCCATTTTATTTTGAACGATCGAAATAGAATGGCGGAGCAGATGCTGAGCATGGGAATCCTAATCGACATTGTTGATGAGGAATGGATGAGAGACACTCTGCCTAATGATGGTATCCCTAAATTGTTTTGTTAATTTTTACTTTTATTGATTTTAATCAGTTCGAAATGCGAATACAATCTGCTTTCTTCGCTTTGTGTTTGCAGATCTTACGCTCCCGCATGTGCTGCTTCCGCGAACCGATGATACTGAGGATGCAAGTAAGATTTTCAGTTAATTTTTAAGCTTTATTTAGAAATAAATTATGAATTTTCCTTCTTTTTTTTTTGAATAGTTGTTTATGCAACCTAGCCAGTGTGCTGGAGAAATATTTGTGAACTGTTATATACTCAGTATTGGAATGTTCATCTGTCTTTGAATTGGTTGTTCATATCACTCTAACTGAATGTCTATTGGGGCTACATAGTGTGAGCAATATTACTAGTTACTTGTTTCGAACATTTATTAGAATGATAAATATCATGTATAGGTCACTTTGATAAGTTTTTTCTGGTAATGCATACAACATAAATGATGGCCCTTTTCACTGCTCCAATAAAACTTTTTGTACCGTGTTTAAAAATGTTAGTACTTGTTATACACATTGGTGGTTAGTAGTGTTTGGTAAAGCTTATCTAATCAGATTTTTGAGATTATAGAGTAAATTATCTACTTTTACATGTTTGGAGCTAGGATTTAGATTATAGATTGATAGAGTGTAGTATTGTACGAAACTTTTTAATTCATTCAAGCTAGTAAATCCATAAGAGACACTGTTAGCAATTGATTATGGATTTTTCACAATTTATAAGTCATAATACATTATTATAAACTTTACCGGATAGAGCCCTTGTTTGTTAGATGGGGACTGTTACAAAAGCAATGATTTCAGCTTATAGTTCATTTCACACAAGATACAATAAATCTTTATGCTCCTTTGCAATGGTACAGTTGGTGTTTATTTGAGTTGATAATGAGGTGAAGTTGTACATTGCTTGTTAAGATCTTATAGGTCGAGCGGACTTATCCCAAAATTTAAATTTATTCTATTGTTCAAGCACGCTGTAATGTTTTCTTCACACCGTTCAACTTTAGAAAATGTTTTCCTTATTTGCATCTCATCATACTTTCTGGCTTTCTGCCCCTTTATGGCTTTACCATATAACTTGTTTGTGATGTAAAACAAAATTAAGAGTGATTATAAGCGCACATCATTCAACTTTAGTCTTTGGGTATGGATATGTCTCAGTCTCCTCTGAGTTTTTTGAGATTTTGTTCAGAAACTTCACTGTTTTGCTCTTGGAAATTGAAGACTGGGAGCATGTGTTGAACTTTACTTAAATATTTACGGTTCTTTGCTTCAAAATAAATGAAAAAAATACAATATACATCTGCTCCGTTTTCTCAGCAATGCCTATTGTTGAACACTTGAACTTTCAATAGAAAAATATTCAATCAAATGCTACAAACTTTTTCTTTTTTCAGATCAAGAGACTCAACAAGTTGAACGAGATACTTGGCATGATCTTGCATTGGGAAACCAATGAGAAACCAGCGAGTCAAAGTCTCATTGCCTTATTTGACTTATGGTTGAAATCATGTTGCTATGTTTTGTTTAAGAATTCATGTAAAACCGTGAAGTCATGGATGTTCCAATGATACATTGTCAGCCAAACTCTATTTGGCTGCCAATTGTCATTATTGTATGCAGTCTTTGTTCTTAACCATTGTTCGATGATCACTTTATTTTGACCTCCTTTCTTTATTTGATCAGCTGGCTGAGATCTACCTTGTAGGTGAGGTATGAAAAATAAAGACTAATGATTTTGTTGGACTTGTATGGAGTTGCAGGTTATATCAACTAGTCTGCAATTAAGTGGTTTTGTTGGACTTAGTATGGAGTTGCAGTGTAAAATAAGATTACTTTTAAAATTTTGTTCACTTAGCATTTTCTTCATGTTTTCCCAGGTAACCCTTCTACAGTGCTAACATTGAATTTAAATAAAAATAATTTTGTTGACTTGGTTTCATTGTTGACCTTTAAACCCTAGAGAAAACAAATACTCCGTTATCAACACCAACCTGACAGCCATGCTTCTTAATTTTGGTCAAATCCTTGAGAGCTTGAGAAGGATCATGGTTGAGAAGGATCATGGTGAACGCAAGTAGATTCAGGCCGGACAAACATTAACTTCTTCTTCACCTCCTTGCTTGATCTTTGCCTCAACTTCCATGACATATTGTGACCCATTCTATGAAGCTGTAGATTTTGATCTCTTTAAAACCCCTTGTTGCAGATTTCACAAACAAATCTATTGCAGCTAATAAGGTCTTGGGGGTCAAAGTACCTATGAGGTCCCTATACTATAGTATTTTGTTCAATTTGATCTTACCTTAATTTTGTTCAATTTAGTCCATGTACTTTTAAAAGTGAAACACTTAAAGGACAATAGCTCATATTTATGTATTTATTTTGGACATATTAATGTAATATATTGGTGGTAAAAATAATTAATTTTAAATATTTATAAAATAATATATGAGTTGGCATGTAAGTATGATGACGTGACAGATATAATGTCAGCGCTACATCAGCTATTGTCCTTAATTGTTTCACTTTTAAAAGTACTGGGACTAATTAAGCTAGAAGGACTAAATTGAACAAAGCACTATAGTACAAGGACCTAATAGATACTTTAAACGGTCTTGGGTGATAAAGTAATCACCTTTTGCATCAGGATCATGAAAATCCAAAATAAAAAATTCCAGAACTTAAATTTTTTTGATTTTAGTAAATCGAATCGAATACATAGATTTACAGTCAAACGGATTACTTGGCATCTCGGGAAGGTTTCACTTTGTCTTGTTGGTTGCTTTTGGATGAGCTACTTGATTACCATATGAAGAGATGCTAGCTTTGTCGGAATACGGAGGAGTTATCGGAATGACAGTGTAGCTATTGCACTATCCTTTTGAGTCGCTCAGCCACTAGAGTTTCAAGCTGGCCATCCATTGTTTGCGGATGCGTGAAGAAAAACGATGATGCTATAACACTAGAACCGTCCAAGGAGTTTGAGGAAAGAGAATTTGTTTTGTTTTGTTTTGTTTTTTTTGTTTTTGTTTTTTTTTTTGTTTTTTTTTTTTTTTTTCTCTTTCTCTAGGTTTGAATGGGTTTAAAGGTTAAGAAGGTGACAAATTAACAAGTCTACAACATTATTTTTATTTAAATTCCATGTGAGTATTGTGGGAGGGTTACCTGGGAGAAACCTGTTAAGTAAATAAAATTTTAGTTATTTGACTAGTCAAACAATTAATATAAGTGTTTCAAAAAAACAATTTTTTCGCTTAGTTTATTGATGTTAATAATAAGCTGAAAATTATAAGCTTATTTAATTTCATTTTGATTTTAAAATTTTAATTTACCCTTAATTATTGTTGATTATTTATTCAATTGTTCATATATATATATATATATATATATATATATATATATATATTGAAATTTAATAACATAAATTAACATAAATTAATTAATTCAACTATATTATTATATTGTACATTTTAACATGTTTCTATTTCTTTCTAATTTATATTTTAAGTTTATGATAACATAATTTTATTGGTGCATCGCATGGGTAAAATACTAGTGAATATAAATAATGGGTGCTAAATGTTTACATTATAAAGTAATAAAATAAAATCAGCAGTGTTATGCCATGTGTTAGTTTGGGTAGTTGAAATCGACGGGCATTTAAGAATTTAAAATGTACTGACGTGGTGTATCACACAAGTCGTTGTAGTATAGTGGTGAGTATTCCCGCCTGTCACGCGGGTGACCCGGGTTCGATCCCCGGCAACGGCGTCTATGTTTTTTAGTCTTCTTCAAAGGAAAACAAAACATGGAAAGATAAGGAAAACAAAACATAAGTATTTCCGACCTGCCGGATTCGAACCAGCGACCTAAGGATATCAGCTCAGATTATTACTCCAACTACAGTCCTCCGCTCTACCAACTGAGCTAAGGTCGGAATTGTTAATATTTTCCATAGATATTAAATCTATAGAGATCGAAATGAAATGCCTGGAATTGTGATGTTAATTTTAATAGCTATTTCACTTTTCTCTACTTAAGATGTCTAATTAAATTACACTACCAAACTTTGCAATGCTCTATATTACCAAAATGGTCCCTTGATTATAGCAAAATTACCAATTTAGTCATTAACTATTTTTTTTAACCAATTAAGTCCCTCAATTTTAAAATTTTAACCAATTTGGTCCTCCGTTAGTTTGACCGTTAGTCGACCGTTAACTTGAGACCAAATTGGTAATTTTTTGTTATAGTCAAGGGACCATTTTGGTAATTAACTTTAGGGGTGGGCAATTCGGTTTAATTTTCTTGAATCGAACCGTACCAAACTAGTTTGGTTCAGTAATATACCGAACAACCGAACGGTATTAGATTCTTGTATACCGAACGGTTCGATAAAAAATCGATCCGAATTGTTCGGTAAAAATTGAACTAAACCGAATACCGTTTGAATTATTATTATTATTATTATTATTATTATTATTATTATTATATTTTTTTTAAAAAAAAAATCAAACGGTATTCGGTTCAGTTCAATTTTTTACCGAACAATTCAGATCGATTTTTTATCGAACCATTCGGTATACAAGAATCCAATACTGTTCGGTTTTTTGGTATATTACCGAACCAAACTAGTTCGGTTCGGTTTGATTTGATAAAACTAAACCGAATTACCCACTCCTAAAGTTAATTACAAAATGGTCCCTTGACTATAGCGAAATTACCAATTTGATCCCAAGTTAACTGTTGACTAACGGTCAAACAAACGGAGGACCAAATTGGTTAAAATTTTTAAAGTTGAGGGACTTAATTGGTTAAAAAAATAGTCAAGGACCAAATTGGTAATTTCGCTATAGTCAAGGGACCATTTTGGTAATTAACTCAAATAATAATATGTTTGGATGGGTTATTGAAGTACCTGTTGAAGATGATGGAGGACTGAAATTTCCAAAATACCATCAATTTAGACAGACAGTTAATGGCTGATTAAACAGAGGATCAAAGTAGATAAATAATATTTTCATTGTTGAGGATTTAATTAAGAAAAAATAATAATTGCGGATCAAATCGATAATTTTACTATAGTCAAGTGACCATTCCTATTATTATTTATTAACTCTATTGGTCATTATTCATTGGCGGAGATTGAAGATTCACATTACATGATAAATTTTCATTCTCTGCAAAAAAAACATCAAATATGTTGTAAGAATTTAGTAAAACCATGACCCGTTAACAAAATAAAAAACTGACTATTAAACATATATTATAAATATATATACATACATTGTGCCTTGTAGTTGATCTATAAACATGGATTATATATATATATATATATATATATATATATATATATATATATATATATGTATGTATATAATTCCTTAAATAAATGATTACATTTTCCTTTTGAAAAACTATACAAATTTATAATTCTTACATTTTTCATCTATAAAAATACAATAGATTGGTACTAAAGAAATCATAAATGTTCATTTTGCACTGTCTCACTCTTTTTCTCGTTCACTGTGAAATCATAGTGTTGGCGAATCTCTCATTCCTTTCTTCCACCGCCCAATAAGAAATCATAATTTTAATTTGTGAAGCAAAACTTAGAATTACTTCTATGTACTAACTGACTGTTAACTAAGGTATTATAATATTATTATAATTAAAGAATTAATTATATGTACTAATGGGTCAAAATTAATGTACCAAAATAATACTGAGTAATTATTTATTAACATAATAATTGCCTAATATTATTTTCTTACTTTCACTTTCTTTTAAAAAATCATACAAATGTACACTACTCCAAATGAGTTGAAAATCCTTTATATAGTAAAGCTATATGATTTGGAAAATAATTAATGTTACAATTAATGCCACAATATCTTTTATTATTAAAAAAAAAAAGCACAACATTTAAAAAATAAAATAGCTATATATTATATAATCATATAAAAAATATACTTTTGAAAAATAAAATAGCTATATATTATATAATCATATAAAAAATGTGTTCAATTAGAGTTTAAATTTACACATACAAAATTTGAAATTTGCTTTCCAAATGTAATTATCTTAGTTATTATTCGTATTGTGAAAATTATAATATAGATGAAATACAATTAAGAATAAATCAATATAATTATGTAAATTCTCTCTATAAGTTTATTTGAATATGCACATAATTAGAGATTATATTAATCATACAAAATTATAATTTTAATTTTAATTTTAATTGTAATTTTGTATTCTATAAAAATAATAAATACTTGACCAATAGAAGCTCAAAAATATTATTATATTAAATAATTTAAAATATTTTAGTTTTTTTTATTTTTTATTTATATATATAATAACATAATTTTTTTCCGTGCATCACGCGGGTGAATTACTAGTATTAATTTATGACAGTAAAAGCAACAAATCAACTTAAACAGCAAACATTGTATACAATAAAGTTTTTCGAAATAAGTAAAAATCTGACCTTGTTATATTATCATATTTTAATATTATAATTGTTATTAAATTTCTTTTTTTTTTCTTTCTAACACTGCACAAATTTAGAAGAGTTCTAATGAAATTCCTCATGTTTTGATTCTAAGTATTTTTAATTCCAAACTACTTTCTAATTTTTCCTTTTGAAACATTATTGACACTGAAATTTTGATAAATATAAGTATTTATCAATATTAGTATATTTGACTATATTTAAAATATTTTAGACAATATTGATATTATCTAATTTATTAATTAGATAATATCAAAAGAGTTTAAACTTATCAAAACTCTTCTATCCTCCAGCCATAAATAGAAGCTCTTATTTATATGTATTCATCCTAGGAAATAATCATGTAAACATCCCAGGAAGAATATTATTCAGAGATCACAATAAAAATGTGATCTTGAAAGTAAAAGCCTCTCCTCCATGATGATCATATGCTTGTTGATCCAAACCTCCATGGAAGATCAAAGTCATTTGAACCCGGAGGCCCTTCAATGAAGAACAAGCTATATATACAAGCCCTTCTTTGAAGATCAAGCCACTTGAATTCCGGAGGCCCTTCAATGGTGGAGTGTTCAAGGCATCCAATTGAAGAATCAGAGGACCATTCAGAGACTTGACTTGTACCCACACTGCATTGATACTCAATGTAACCGGAATTTTGAATATTACTATATTTTATTCAATTTTCTTTGTTCACAAATTGACACAGCTGGTGGGACAGCTCTGCCAATCATCTCTTCATATGCACATACCACTCAACCGGTATGGGGGCAAACCCTATTTTGAAATGGAGGGGGCTAAATGATACTCCTTGCCACGAGTTAAAACGACCTCATATTCTTTAAGGCTCCTTGGAACGAGTTGAAAATGCCTCATATCCTACAAGACACTCCTTGGCACGAGTTGAAACGACCTTATATCTTAAAGTTGTAGTGTCGAGACTTCTTTGCACTGCATACTTTCGAGTGGTATATGTTCTCAAGTGGCATATAAGCAAATCTCGAGGGGGCATTTGTTGACATTGAAATTTTAATAAATATAATTAGTTTTTAATATTAGTATATTTAAATATTTTGGATAATATTGATATTATCTAATTTGTTAATTAGATAATATCAAAAGAGTTTGAACCTATCAAAACACTTCTATCCTTACCCCAAAAAGCTGAATCCCCAACCCTAAGGGCCCCCCACATTCCAAACTCTTCATCCGATCCTAGGAAATAAAGTAAAAAAAAACCCTCCTCCATAATGATCATGTTGATCCAAACCTCCATTGAAGATCAAGCTATTTGAACCCGGAGGCCCTTCAACGAAGAACAAGCTATATATACAAGCCCTTATTTGAAGATCAAGCCATTTGAATTCCGGAGGCCCTTCAGTGGTGGAGTGTTTAAGGCATCAATTGAAGAATTAGAGGAACATTCAGAGACTTGTACCCACACCGCATTGATACTTGACATGTAACCGGAAATTTGAATTCTGAATATTTTATTCAATTTTCTTTGTTCACAAACATATTTATTTTGCAATAAAAATTACCTAAATCAATATGAAAACAAAATAGTTCTAAATTAGGTTATTTAATCCCATTTTTTTTCATAGCTTAATGCCTTTTTAAAATTATTTTCCCCTTTTTCCCATATTTATTTTAGTAATAACATAATTATCTAAATCATATTACAATATTAGTTTTTCAACATAGTTGCAAACAACCGAGTAATATATTATTCAATTAATTGATGATAATTTTGCATCAATCTTATAATCAAATAAATGTACACTTTCAAATATTAGAATTTTTTATAATTTCATCTTTAATTTTATTATCTAAATATATAATAATTTCTTTTTATATGTGTCGCACGGGTAATTTACTAGCTATTAATAATAAAACAGAAACAATAGTTAAAATATAATTAATATAACACAACGATGCCAATAAAATTTAAAAGTATTATAATATTTAAGTAAATAATACAATATACTTATGACATAATTATTTATTAACAACTTATGTTTATTATATTTTTATTTGAAATTATATTTTTAATATTAAATTATATTTATTGATTCTATGAGACCTTTCTCTAGGAGAAAAAAAATCTAATGGTCATGCTAAGTATATAGTTTTTGGAGCCAGCATTGGTAGCATTGGTTTAACTCACTGGTCCAGTAGTAGATATTATTTGAGAAAAGAGACCTGAGTTTGAACTTCGGCAACAACAGGGTGGGGATTATGCCCAAATTAAAGTAGACAGATTTATTGTGCGCACCGACATTTGACACTGTTTGTTGAACCATTGAGTCACCGTGATTTACATCCTCTTGGGGGACGCTTAGGGTTGGGGATTCAACCGTTACGGGAAAAGTATGTAGATCTTGGAACTGGGCAGAAAGTGCTTCATCTGGAGAGTGGATTCACATAGCCCTTCCTCTAATTTTATTTTATCTTTTGAAACATTCATGATTCTTTACAAGGTAGTATCAGAGATTCCATTACGCTACGTAGTAGTAGGCATTATAACCTCTATTAATTAATTTTAAATTAAATATATAAAATGATTTAATATATAGAGTACAATATTCAGTTTTACTATATATAGAGAAAGATGGAGGTTAGTCTATAGCTCTACGTTCAAAATTGTCAAGCACTTTGTGCTTAGATAGCATGTAGTAACCTTTTCTATGTGGGAGGTCATGAGATCAAGTCTCAGTATAAATGTTGATCTGTGTGCTTCATTACTACAATGTAATAGAGTTAGGATTTTATCAACATTGAACTACATTTTTATGTATTCTTTGGTTTATACTTTATATACATAGGCTGTAATGTTAGTGCTCTAGGAAGGTATTTGTAAAACTAGTAGTACTATCGTGTAAATTTTCTTGAGATGATTCGATGTATGTTATCACTCAGAATAATACATTTTAATCATTTCAATAAAAGAATTTTTGTTTGTGAATGCTTGAACTAGGGGTGTGCAAACTTCGGATAATTTTTGATTAACTGACTGAACCGACAACGTTCGGTTAACCGTTTTCGAACCGAACTTTTTCGGTTCGGTTAATGGTTAAAGGAATTTTAAAACTTCGGTTAACGGTTAATTCAGTTCGAAAGGTCGGTTAACCGAATGGTTAACCGAAGTTTTTAATATATATATAAATATAAATATTAATTTGAAGTTATGGATGTTTGGAGTTTATAATTCATGTTTTTTATATTTTGTTATAAATTTATTATGATATTTATTTTATTTTAATTTAATTTATTATTTTAGGTGTTATTTTTAGAATTTTAAATTTTAGCTTTAAAAGTTCGGTTAATCGGTTAACCGAAAAAAATTTCGATTCGGTGAATTCGGTAGAGCAAACTTCGGTTCGGTTAACGGTTAAAGGAAAAAAAAAACTTCGATTAATTCGGTTCGGTTAACCAAACGGTTAACCGATTGAATACCCCTAGCTTGGATGAGAACTGATTGTATTCTATTTTCTGAACTTGATTACAATGAGATCAGATGATGTGAATATATAGAATAGAGAGTCACAGTGTGACAATGATAAGAAGTAGAGAGTCACAGTGTGACAAGGATAAGAAGTTCTAAACAGACTCATATACATAGAGTCCTAATACTCCTCCTCAAGCACAGTGTATACTAGTAACCTGTAGCTTGTCCCTTAAGGAAGAAAATCTAGGTCCAGGCAGAGCTTTGGTGGAGATATCAGCAAGTTGATCCTTTGTGGAGATGAAGTTGACTTGGGTATCGCCCGAAGCTACTCGATCACGAACAAAATGATAATCAATCTCCACATGCTTTGTGCGCGCATGAAAGATTGGATTGACACTCATATATGTAGCTCCTAGATTATCACACCATAATTTTGGAATGGAAATACCCGGAATCTGTATCTCACGCAATAATGACATAATCCATAGAACCTCAGCACAAACATCTGCAAGAGCTTTGTATTCAGCCTCATTGGATGACCTGGCAACAGTTCTCTGTTTCTTGCAAACCCATGATATAAGATTACCCCCCAACAAAACAGCAAAACCACTCGTGGATTTTCGATCATCAGGACAACCAGCCCAATCAGAATCAGAGAAAGCATGAATGTCTCTAGATGAGCATCGTCGTATGCATAAACCATGATCAACTGTTCCCTTAACATACCTGAGTACCCGTTTGAGCTGCTCCCAGTGTGATATGGTGGGAGCATGCATATGCTGGCATAACTGATTAACTGCAAAGGATAGGTCAGGTCGTGTGACAGTCAGTGAGATATTGCAATGCTCCAGCTAGACTCATGTACTGTGTGGGATCATCATATAGATCTGAATTGAAGGGGACACTTTCCGAGACAGAGATAGGTGTAGAAAGGGGTTTGCATTCAGACATTCCAGCCCGTTTTAAAATATCATTCATATACCGTTGTTGAGATAAAATAATCCCATTGTCACTCTTAATTGTTTCAATACCTAGAAAAAAATTTGGTTCACCAAGATCTCTGATTTTGAATGTAGCAGACAGTTTGGACAAGAGCTGAGACATAATACCCTAATCACTTCCCATTACAAGAATGTCATCCACGTACACCAATAGATAAACCAAAGCAGAGTCTTTAGAGTAATAGAACAGAGAGACATCTGTTTGGATGCTTGAAAGCCAACCGATAGTAAGAACGTATGTAGTCGATTAAACCAAGCTCTGGGAGCTTGTTTTAACCCATACAGAGATCTTTTTAACAAATAAACATGATTCGGGAAGTTAGCGTTAATATAACCAGGGGGTTGCTTCATATAAATTGTTTCAGCCAGATTACCATTCAAAAAAGCATTATGAACATCTAGCTGTTTGATAGACCACCCATATGATAAAGCTAGAGATAGAAGGAGTCTTACAGTCGTAGGCTTTACCACTGGACTAAAAGTGTCGAAGAAGTCCTGACCTGGAACCTGATTAAAACCTTTCGCAACCAGCCTGACTTTATGCCTTTCAATAGCACCATCAGCCTTTCTCTTCGTACGAAACACCCATTTACAACCAATAATATTCATACATGCAGTGGGTGGAACTAGAGACCATGTGTGGTTATGCAGGAGAGCATTGGATTCTTGGTCCATGGCTTCACGCCACTCAGGATATTTGACAGCTTGAGAGTGACATGTGGGTTCCGTGGGATGCACCTGAGCTGCTAGAGCAAAAAGAGGAGCATCTGCGTTGCTGCGAGTGGCCATAGAGTGAGTACGGACATTGGGCCTGATGGACCGCCCACGTGGACGGCCTCGCCGGCGAGCAACAGGCTCCGCAAGATCACCCGACGAGGCAACCTGTCCGGGATCCACGGCTGGTTCGAATGAAGCAGGTAGCGGCGGTTCTGGCAGCTCATCATTAGACACGGCAGGAATAGGTGTGCTGTGACTGAGAACAAATTCCGCCCAAGGTCCATAAAACGGAGTAGATAGATCCTGCAAAGAAGTTTTAGTAGCAAAGGGGAAAACTTCTTCATCAAATCTGACATGCCTGCATGTGTAAATCTTATTAGTATGTAAGTCAATGCATCTGTACCCCCTAAAGGACTCAGGATAACCTAGGAAGACACATGGAGAAGACCTGTATGACATCTTATGATATGGTCGAAGATGAGGGTAGCATAAACACCCAAAGACACGAAGAAAAAGATAGGAAGGTGGGGATTTATGTAACAGGAGATGAGGACTGAAGTTATTTAATACAGAAGATGGCATTTTGTTAATTAAATAGACAGCAGTCTCAAAGGCAAAATCCCAAAATTTCAAAGGAACAGAGGCATGAGCTAGAAGAGCCAGACCAGTTTCAACAATGTGACGATGTTTTCGTTCAACACAACCATTCTGTTCATGTGTATAGGCACAGGATTGTCTATGTTGAATTCCTAATTGAACAAACAAAGAATGCAACTTTTTGTACTCAGCACCTAAATCAGACTGAATGGCTTTTATTTTGCAATTAAAGGACCGTTCAACAAGAGTACGAAATTTATCAAAGATGACATAAAGATCAGACTTTAATTTCATAGGGAAGAACCATGTATAACGGGAATAGTCATCCACAAAGATCACAAAATAACGGAAGCCAGAAGTAGATAAAGTGGGCGCAGGACACCAAATGTCTGTGTAAATAAGATCTAGGACTTGAGAACTAGAGGAAGCAACACGGGGGAGGGGAAAACGGGCAGATTTGCCTAATTGACACGCATTGCATAAAGAATTATGACAACAAATATTATCACGAGACCCACTAACCAAACAAGAACGAAGTATATGGCTAAGAACACGGTTATGAGGATGACCCAGACGATTGTGCCAAGTGGAAGCCGAGGCACGAGCGAAAATAAACGCTGACGGAGACGAACTAGGTAATGAAAGTGTGTATAGTTCCCTCGAACTATTGCCCCGAAGAAGTATTTCCTTGGTATTGATATCTTTCACAACAAAAAAAGGAGGGTTAAAACTCAAAAAAGACTTTATTATCGGATGCAAACTTCTGAACAGATAATACAGAATTAGACAAACGCGGAACGTGAAGTATATCAGACAATGTAAATGATCTAGAAGGGGTATTAAAAGAGGCATGGCCAACATGACTAATAGATAAACCCATACCGTCACCGACACGTAAAGTGTCATTACCAGTGTACTTCTCCGATGTAGAAAGGGCAGCGATGTTTGGAGTTGCATGGTTTGTGGCTCCAGTGTCCGGAACCCAAGTATGAGAATTTGACGAGGTTTTAGCAACTAAACCATTTTGAAACACCAAATTAGCCTGAGAACCCGGAGCCCCTGAATATCACCGAAAACAGTTGACTCCCATGTGACCGAAACTTTTGCAAATTTGACACGGATCATTATAGCGCCAAAAACAATTGGCTCCCGTGTGATCAAAACGTTTACAAATTTGACACGGATCATCATAGCGCCAAAAACAATTGGCTCCCGTGTGACCAAAACGTTTACAAATTTGACACGGATCATCATAGCGCCAAAAACAATTGACTCCTGTGTGGCCGAAACCTTTACAGATTTGACATGGATCATCGAAGCCACGTTGCTGACCTCCACGGTAATTAAGGTTGCCATCGCAGCGCTGCATCTTCTTGATTTTATGAATCACAAAACCCTAGCTAACTGATACCAGATGAGAACTGATTGTATTATATTTTCTGAACTTGATTACAATAAGATCAGATGATGTGAATATATAGAATAGAGAGTCACAGTGTGACAATGATAAGAAGTAGAGAGTCACAGTGTGACAAGGATAAGAAGTTCTAAACAGACTCATATACATAGAGTCCTAATAGCTTGAACTGTACAAGTAGCATCATACATTCATACATTCTAGGACAGTGATAGGAAATTATATATAACCCAGGCTTTTAGGGACGGAGCCAGAATTTCCTTTAAGTGGGAACAAAGAAGCAAAGGTAAACATATAATTTTTCTATAATTGAATCAAAAAAAAAAAAAAAAAAAATCTAAACAAGTAAACGTAGAATTTTCCAGCAAACAAGTAAATTGATAAACATAAGCAAAACTTAGCAAAGCATAATTTCTGGAAATAAAATACTAGACGGTCTCTAATCTTTTAACACTAGTTGACAAAATGATGTATTCTTAATTTAATGAGAAAGCTATATATATTTTTTCACAATCAATTAACAAGCTATACTATCAGCAGTGTTGCAAAAATCTCGCCTAGGCGTCGGCCGGGTGTATCACCATAAACGGTGGGGTAGACGGTTGGCAGGCTAGGCGGCCAACTAGACCGCTTAGGCCTCCTAGGCGCGTGCCGACTAGGCCACTTAGTCGGCAGATTAGTTATTATTATTATTTTTTTTAAATGAATTATTTCACTCACTTAAAACGACATCGTTTTGAGCGAAATAATCCTTAATTGTCAAACTCTAGATGTTTTTAAGTTAATATTTAATATTTTAGTATTAACTATTAAAGTATTAAATAGTTTATAATTATTAATCTTTAAAAAATTAAAAAAAAAAATTTAAACATATCTTTAAAAAATAAAAAAATACATAGGCACCTAGGCGGCGATTAAGCACCTAGTGATTTTTTCAATTATGACTACAAACTATACATTTTTTACACACTCAATTAACAAGCTATGTATTTTTTACACAATCAATTAACCATGCATTTGGGTGCGATTTTCTGGGTCTTGTGGATAACACGTAACAAGAAGGTGTGGAGGGATGTGTTGTGGTCGGTTGATGCAATGTGTAATAAGCAGGTTCTGACGTTGCCAAGCATCACAGATTTGGGAATCATACTACCTTAAATCTAAGCTAACAGTGAATTGAAGACGAAGGCTGCGACCATCATCATTGAAAGTATAATCCTTCTATGAAAATACGAAAGTAAGTTTTCCTAACCTGTTCATTATTTATTTTCTTTAAGACGTAGGACAGTATGTAACTTGTATAACTCTCAATGCATTGATTTTTTTTTTTTTTTGTTGGTTTTTGGTATGCAATAGTTATCTATATGTATGATTTTTTACATAAATCTGTTGAGTCTTAATGATTAATTTTGACTGTTTAAGTTGTAGCGACAGTATATAAGGCACAGTCGGGTTGCTCACGCAGCGGATCTCTCTATCTATAGATAGAGAGAGAGAGAGAGGTGTGAAAGTAATAGCCTAGTTCTCAATGCATGATTAGTTGTACTACACTATTTCTTGTATTAGGCTTAAAAGAGACTTTGATTGTTTGTAATAAAAAACAAAAAAAACTCTTTATTTCTTTAAAATAAAAAAAATTACAGCATGCTAATTACATCAATCAAATCTATTCCTAAATACAACCTAAACTGGATGATATACATCACTATTTAAAAAAAAAAAAAAAAAATTCTATGTCTTGACTTTTGCTTGTCTACTACCTGCCAATTATTTCAAACCAAACAAAATAGAAAAGATAATATATTAAGCAATTCAAGCATCAAATTAATCAGCTAAAAAAATATGAACTTAGAAGATAATATTAAAACAGTCCAAAACATGTAGGTCTTAAAGTAGTCCCAATCAGGTAGTAGCAAATTAATAGTCCCAAACAGTCCAAATCAATGTAGAAGCATTGTCCTTAGAAAACACAATTAATAATGGAGTACGTATATATATTATTATATTGTACATTTTAACATGTTTTTATTTCTTTTTAATTTTTATTTAAATTTATGATAATATAATTTTATTGGTGTATTACATGGGTAAAAATGTAAAATATTAGTGAATATAAATAATGGGTGTTGAATGTTTACATTATAAAGTACTCCGTAATATAATAAAAGAGTTAATACCCAAAATCGTCTTCGACTATAGTGGTTTTTCTCAATTTCGTCCTAAACGACTTTGGTGACCTAATATCGTCCCAGACTTTTGTGTTTCGCTCAATTTAGTCCCAGACTTTTGTGTTTTTGCTCAATTTAGTCCCTCATTTGTTATTCTGTCCATTTGGTGTTAAATAAATAGACAATTCAGTAATTTTAATATTAGCATCTCTTTACTCATAGACATGTGAACTGCGAAATCCTTTTTTTTTTTACGAATTACTCCCAGAATTACTCCTAAAACTGCGAATATAAAATTTGATTTGCAGGTCCGGGAGTAATTCTGGGTGTAATTCGTACAAGAAAGAGGAATTTCGCACTTTACAAGTTGAAAGTAAAGAGAGATCAATATTGACATTACTGAATTGTCCCTTTATTTAACACCAATTTGACGGAATAACAAATTGATGACTAAATTGAGCGAAACACAAAAGTCTGAGACGATATTAGGTCACTAAAGTCGTTTAGGACGAAATTGAGGAAAACCACTATAGTCGAGGACGATTTGGGTATTAACTCTATAATAAAATCAGCATGTTATGACATGTGCAGACATTGAAAGCAATAGGCGTGGACCAAGGTGTAGCGCCCAAGTCGTTGTAGTATAGTGGTGAGTATTCCCGCCTGTCACGCGGGTGACCCGGGTTCGATCCCCGGCAACGGCGTCTTTGTTTTTTAGTCTTCTTCAAAGGAAAACAAAACATGGAAAGATAAGGAAAACAAAACATGGAAAGATAAACAATACATAAGTATTTCCGACCTGCCGGATTCGAACCAGCGACCTAAGGATATCAGCTCAAATTATTACTCCAACTACAATCCTCCGCTCTACCAACTGAGCTAAGGTCAGAATTGCTAATAGGCTTCATAGATATTAAGCCTATAGAGATCCACGAAATGAGATGCCTGGAATTGTGAAATTAATTTTAATAGCTATTTCACTTTTCTCGACTTGGGATGTCTAATTCAACTACCAAACTTTGCAATGCTAAGACCATCTCCAACCCACTTAATACTAAAACACCAAATTTCTCCATTAAATGTCACATCAAAAGAAATATGCTCTGCATATTCTCACACCAAATTTTATTCATCTCCAACCCATTTACACCAAAACATCAAAACACCAAATTTTTATACTAAAATAATTTAATTTCTCAATTTTAATTCAAATTTAATTAGTTTAATATAATTTAGTTTAAACTTAATTAATTTAATATAAAATATAACTTGTGATGTAAATAGTAATTTTTATTAACATTAATTTTTAAAGTGAGAGTGGGTTAGGAAATTATTAATTTTATTTTATTCTCTAATATCAATATTATGTCTATGTATTTTATTTTTTATTTTGTTCTAGTTATGTTTGACGTATTTGGAGTTTTAATTAATATATATTCACTATTAGTCTTGTTTTTATCGTCTCGATGAGATCTTTAAAATGATATAATTTATATTTATTTTACAAACTTTAAATATAAGTATTTAACAAAATAAAAAATTTACATATAAAACAAATAAGGATACATTTGGAATTAGAAAAGGAAATAAGGGTAGGAATGTAATTTAGTAGTCCCTCTCATATTTGCCATGGATGAACAACGCGGTGCTATTCATTAACGCCAAATATTTCGGCATTATGCCATTATGCAGCTTCACGTTGGAGATCACAAATTAGGGGACACGGTGTGATGGCATTAGTTTTTGTCGATATGTCATCCCCTTGGAGTTGCTCTAAATCTATACACCTAAATAAACATTCATATATAATTCATCAACAAACAACCTTTATTATTATTATTATTATTACTAGTATTTGCACATGTGCGATGCACGACCATATGTATAGTATATGGAATATACAGTATAGAATATAGTTCTTGAAAATGTAATAAATTTGAGTTAACACATATTTTGATCCCTCGACTATTAGGTAATGCGCAATTTAATTCCAACCTATTAAAAGTACCCAATTTAGTCCTCTAACTTGTAAAATCACACCCAATTTGGTCTTCCGTTACAATTGTCATCCAACCACCGTTATAGAGAGTGGCAAAAATGTCCTTTTATCATAGTCGAGGGACTAAAATGGATACTAACTATTATTATCTAATTGTCGAGGGACCAAAATGGGTATTAACTACTACTACTACTATTATTATTATTATTATTATTATTATTATTATTACTATTATTATTATTACTATTACTACTATTACTATTACTACTATTATTACTACTACTATTATTACTATTATTATTATTATTATTATTATTATTATTATTAGGACAATGTCTCCTGCCACTATATTACTTGCTATTGTTTTAAAAATTAAAATATACCACAGAAAACCACTATCTCTCAGGAGTTCAAAATGCACACTCTCTCTTCTTCTTCTCTACAATAGTTATGCTGTGGAAAAGTGTTTACCATTCGCATGGTGAACACGGGATAGATCCATAATTTCTAAACTATAGATTCATAATTTCTATATTGTAGATTTATAACATCTATACTGTAGACTCATAATTTCTATACCGTACTGTAGATTCATAATTTCTGTACTGTATATTCATAATATTTGTACTGTGAAGACGAAATAATGCGATTGCGAAGAGAGAACGTCGTTAACAACAAATGAAAAACAAAATTATGAATCTACAGTATAGAAATTATGGATCTACCTCTGCGTTCACCATGCGCATGATGAACACGTTTCCATACCATAATTTGCGTTCTTCTCTATCCTCTAACTCATATTGGATCCCACAAAAAATCACAGATGGGTTGCTCTTAGTTTAGTTTTGTATATCAAGACTAGGGGTGTACAATCGGTTAACCGAACTGTTTTAACCAAAATTTTTAAAACTTTAACCGTTAACCAAACCGAACTTTGTATTATCGAATTAACCGAACTGAATTTTTTTTCTCGATTAATCGGTCGGTTAACCGATCTTTTTTAAGCTAAAGTTTTAAATCCAAAAAATAATACATATAATAATAAATTCATAAGAAATTATGCAAAAACAATATGATAACAACATTACAAATTTATAGGGATTTTACACACACACACACACACACACACACACACACACACACACACACACACACACACACACACACACACACACACATATATATATATATATATATATATATATATATATATATATATTATTTATTTAAAATTTCGATTAACCGATAATTTTGAACCAAATTAACAGTTAACCGAAATTTTTAAAAACCTTTAATCATTAGCTGAATCAAAAGAGTTCGGTTAAAAACGGTTAACAAAACTTTGTCGGTTTGGTCGGTTAACTAAAAATTTCCCGAATTTTGCACACCCCTAATCAAAACAAGCTTGTGAATCTTTTACGTATTTTCACAAGATTTATTTCAAACAATCCAAGTTTGTCCAAGAGCACAATAATTTCACTACAAATCAAATCATTAAAAGACATCATTATGTTACGGAAGGACTAAATAGTGGTCAAGTGAGTTTAGCATTATTTGAAGATCATTATAGAATTCGATTTTTGTCAGCACTTTCTCGATTGTTGTCACCAAAAAAAAAATAAAAATAGAAGACATCTTAATAGTGGATCGATGAGATCAGCCGAAAGAATGTTTTGTGAAAATCGTTTTCTAAGAACAAAGACCACATTAAACAAATTAAAAATGGGAGAAATCTTAGAATACATCATATGATGTTGTAATGGGGCTATGCCAACTCTGGGCAGCAAATACCAATTATAAGGTTAGATTCAAGAGGATAATAATTAGTGCCTCTAATCATATATGTTTATTTAACTAAAAGAAAAGAAATTGAGATTTTATTAGTTTTTTTAGTCAATTAACACACACCACATTTAAGGACCGACAGACTTTAGTAGTTTACATTTTATTTCTTAAAATAATACTGTAGGAAGTAATATGGTGGCGGGGGACATTGTCCCAATATCAAATAATAATAATAATAATAATAATAATAATAATAATAATAATAATAATAATAATAATAATAATAATAATAATAATAATAATAATAATAATAATAATAATAATACACATTTTGGTCCCTCGACTATTAGATAATAATAGTTAGAACCCATTTTAGTCCCTCGACTATGATGCAAGGACATTTTTGTCCCTCTCTATAACGGTGGATAGATGAAAATTGTAACAGAAGACTAAATTGGGTATGACTTTACAAGTTAGATGACTAAATTTGGTACTTTTAATAGATTGGGACTAAATTGCGCATTACCTAATAGTCGAGGGACCAAAATGGGTATTAACTCAATAAATTTCAAATGATAAACTTTGTAATTTTATTACACATTGTTGAAGACTTCTTTGTATACAACATTTTTTGTCGTACTCAGACATGTTACATTTTCGCCACAAATCAGAATTGTTAACTCCCTTGGATTACTAACTCTTAAAATAGCTACGTACATTTGGTCATGGTTAAAGACATGTCTTTTAAAAAATAGTCCACTTTTGAAAGTGTTTGTCCTTGGCATTTGTTTATTGTCATGGCATAGGATAACATCAAAGGAAATTGCTTTCATTGGAATTTGAATGGCAATCTTGGATTTGACGGTGTTAGTGACATTCTTGAAATTAATACTTCGGTTCCTGCATTTGTACTGCACATGATCTGTGCTTCCAACACGTGATCAACTAACGTTGTAACAATGGTCTATGCTTTGAGACTCAGCATTTGTTGATGAAGAATTTTCTACATTATACAAATATGAAAGTCAACAATTGGTAATTGATAGGAAAATTAAACAAATATCAAACTAATTAACAATAAAGTTTATGTATAGCATGCTAACACGAAGGGTGACGTATACATTAATTTTAAAATTTGGTTACATATAAGTGATTAATATATGTTGATATTAATACAAAATATATATAACTAAAATTACAAAATCTTATCTATAATTTAGCATGATCTTATAAAAAACAATCATTCTTACATTAACTAAAAATATATATATTTGTGGACCATTTGTAAAAAATACACTATTAATATACTAAAATTTTTATATACTATACATAAAATAAGTACATTATGGTATATATAATATAAAATAATGTATGTTTAGTAAATTTAAAAATATAATACACATAACATAATTAATTAGACCATTCTACAACCTAAATTTGTAAGTTAAAAAAAAAAAAAAAAGGCCAACTTTATAACCTAGCAATCAGGTCTAGCCTAACCCAAATCCATATTTTAAAACAACAGATTGAAGCCCAAATTTGCGACCCAATATTCTGACCCAAATCCAGAGATGAGACCCGACCCATATGTCTGAGATATAAAAGCCGTTGAATGCGTCATTTGCAGCCCTACGCCGACCGTTCGCCTCTCTCTCGCTTTGTAAGAACGTTGTCGCAAATCTGTCCGATCATGTAAAATCGAAGCTATAATCCATGCTTTCTGACCTATTTTTGGATGTAGACGGCTCAAAATCTGTTTATCGACGACCGTTATCCTTGTTCTCCTTTGTATCGCTCTGTAAACCCTAACTTCGCAGTCTTTGTGCGAAGCTCTATAATTCAACCTTTACTATCAATTTATTTACCCATTTTTATTTCTAGGTACTCCAGAAAATCTGTTTATCGCAGTGTTAGACTATAGTAATTTACTTATCTCAACATCAATCTCCGACTTTCTACCCTAAACTCGCTAATTTCATTCCCCAAAATGAAACCCTAGCTAGTTCTTCGATTCTTCGGCTATGTTGATTTCGTGATGTTGGTCCCCAACCCTAATTCCAAAGAACCCTAAAAGATAAGTACATATGCTATTTTATTTATTTTCGTTTACACTACCTGAAAGTTGAGTTAATCATTTGTCTTCAAATCAGCTACATGACCCCTCAATTTAGCCATGAGTGGTATCAGAGCTTAGATTCGTTTCTGTTTCGGTCCACTTTGTGTTACATAATGATATCAGAACGGTATGAACTTTTAGAAACTTAGCTCTTCACTTATGTTACATAGATGATTGTCTTACCTTTAAAGATTTTGATTTCATTTTGAAGTTCAGTAAACAGTTAACAGTTTGGGTTTCATTAAAAAAAATTCTCAAATTCAAAGGTTAAAAAATAGCATAAAGATGTTACTTTGATAAGATCGAGGAATGAATGAATCAACGAATCATGCTTCCCAACAAAATAATAACAAATTAACAAACAATAGCCTTATGCAGATTGCAGATTTTTGGAAGGTTTGAACAGGGACAGAGCTAGGATTTTATTTTGTGGGGGCGAAAAAGTAAACATAGAGGTAGTTTATTTTAATTTTTAAGTAAACTGAACATAGAACATTTTTGCAAGCTATTACAATGCATCTGTAGTCTATAGAGCATTCAAGCAATTCAATTCAATATATAAAAAAAACAATAATATATAAATATTGAGAATAATTAGGCAAGCTATGAATTAGGCATAAGCAAAACTATTGAGAATAATATATAGAAATCAATTTCATGAACAACGGAACAAGTAATTCCTCTTACGGCCTTACCTCTAGATCTTTAAACTTTAATATTTGAGACAGTGAGAGGACGGTCCGAAGTCCGGACGGAGCCACGGTCCACGGAGGAGAAATGGAGAATAGCTGGTGGAGCAGGAGCTCAGGAGCTGGGGTCTGCGAACTGAGGAGTCGAGGCAGAGAGCCAGAGACGAAGCCGTCGGAGGTGGCGTGGCGATGGCGGTCTGGACTCTGGAGGTGGAGATGGCAGTCTGAAGGTGGTGACTCGCGATGGCGGCAGGAAGCGAAGTCGTGATGGCGGCAGGAAGCGAAGTCGCGACGATGACAAGTCTCTTTGATGTCGCGACTCGCGAGGTGTCTAGGTCTGGCTTTGCGCTTTGGCAGATTATAAATGTTTTAGGAATTTTGAGTTTAAAAGTTGTTGAACGCGTCATTTGCAGCCCTACGCCGACCGTTCGCCTTCTTCGTCTCTCTCTCGCTCTGTAAGAACGTTGTCGCAAATCTGTCCGATCATGTAAAATCGAAGCTATAATCCATGCTTTTCGACCTATTTTTGGATGTAGTAGGCTCAAAATCTGTTTATCGACGACCGTTATCCTTGTTCTCCTTTGTATCGCTCTATAAACCCTAGCTTCGCAGTCTTTGTGCGAAGCTCTATAATTCAACCTTTACTATCAATTTATTTACCCATTTTTATTTCTAGGTACTCCAGAAAATCTGTTTATCGTAGTGTTAGACTATAGTAATTTACTTATCTCAACATCAATCTCCGACTTTCTACCCTAAACTCGCTAATTTCATTCTCCAAAACGGAACCCTAGCTGGTTTCTGATCTTCGATTCTTCGACTATGTTGATTTCGCGATGTTGGTCCCCAACTCTAATTCCAGAAAACCCTAAAAGATAAATACATCTGTTATTTTATTTTATTTATTTTCGTTTATGCTACCTGAAAGTTGAGTTAATCATTTGTCCTCAAATCAGCTACATGTCCCCTCAATTTAGCCATGAGTGGTATCAGAGCTTAGGTTCGTTTCTGTTTCGGTCCACTTTGTGTTACATAATGATATCAGAGCGGTATGAACTTCTGGAAACTTAGATTGTGAAATCTTGGGCATGAGAAATAAAATTGATTAGACCCTGATACATATTAAGTGGTATCAGAGCTTAGGTTGTAAGATCTTGGATAAAGGAAATAGAAGAGTTAAGGTTGTAAATTTTGGGCATAGGAAATAGAATTGATTAGTTTATGATACAAAATGGTAGCAGAGCAGGTTGAATCTTTGGGAGCCTAGATTTATGAGACCTTAGGATATAAGATCTAGGTTTGCGAGATCCTAATTTCTAAGTTTAGGAATAAAATTGGCTAAGAATATTAAATTTTGAAAGTCGCGATGAGGATGTGAGATAACATTGCATATTTATTTGATTATTGGCATATTACTATGGTATTTGTAATTTGGTGGATTATCTGTACTTAAAATGGTGTCCCATAATTTGATAAATTTATTTGGTGTTGGTGAAATTTTGGAATTTGATTGCTTATTTATTTGTCTATGTTTTTGTTGCAATATTTTGCTAATTGATATGACTGGGGTAAGGACTTGCATTAAAGTTATTAGGGCATAACTGTGTTTCTTAAGAAGGTAGATTATAATACTAATGCCTTTCAAGGATATTATCTTTTTTGTTGGGTCTTGTTGTTAAGTCTCTAAGTTGCATATGTATGTTCTTTAAATGGTTTGATAAAATATTTGCACTTGGTTATTTGCTTAATTATTTGGATATGAGCAAAAGCCTTTCCTATTGGTATTCGTTTGAGTTACGGGGACATAACTTTATTTCTTAAAGTGGTAGAGTGTAATACTTCATCTTTGTGGTGTATTATCTTTTTCTTACGGTGTATTAAATTCGAGTTTGAATCTCCTTGTTGCATGTTTCCTTCCCTACCCTTGTTTGTATGCACCTTTTAAATTTCAACAACTACTCACATTAAGCACAAACTCACGCACGTTAAGCACAAAACTCACGCACCTAAGCACAAAACTCACTCACTTAAGTTTTCAACAACAACTCACATTAAGCACAAATCCACGCACATTAAGCACAAGACTCACGCACTTGAAGTACAAAAGTGACGCACGTTAAAACCGCACAACCGCACGAGAAACACTTGAATGCACTTGAACTTAATTATATATATATATATATATATATATATATATATATATATATATATATATATATATATATATATATATATATATATATATAGAGGGATGAGAACTGGTGCGGAAATTTGCTCAGGTGTGTACATGCGGTTTAATCTGAGCCATTGATCAAATCTAGATCAACAAATCAATAAATTAAAAAAAAAAAAACGCGTGTCTAGAAGGAAGAAGCGAGGGCTGAAAATTGTGCACCTTAAGTGTTACAAAGACGTACCTTAAGTAGTAAAACCACGCACATTATGTATAAAATGACGCACCTTAAGCGTAGAACATATGAACCTTAAGTTTATAATTGACGCACTTTAAATGTTAAAATGGCTCACTGCAAGTGTTGAAAGGACGCACCTTAAGCTTTGGAAAGACGCACCTAAATGTTTAGAGAAATGTTTATGGATGAGTTCTGGTGCGGCGGAGATGCTCCTAGGTGAAAAATGGGGTTAGATATGAGTCATTGTTCAAATCTAGATCAACGGCTCAAATCAATAAAAATTTTTAAAAAAAATGGGCGTCTTCTTCATGTTTACTCCAAAAAGATAACAACTCCACTGTTTGTTATTATATTGCTATCATATTTTTTTTTATTTTGAATTAGATCATTTTGAACTTGGGAACCAAAACTAAATAAATCCATTGCATTGTTGAATGAAAAAACACTGTAAAAATGGCGCACCTTAAGAAGGAAAACCACACACCTAAAGCTTTAGACCGACGCATCTTAAGAAGAAAAAACAACGCACCTTAAGAAAGAAATCAACGCTCCTTAAGAAGGAAAACCACGCACTTAAAGCTTTAGACCGACGCACCTTAAGTTTCACCTTAAGCTTTTGTCGTGGAGGATGGTGTTATTTGGTGGTTTTGAACTCTCCAATTGGTTTTGGTTGTTCTTATTATTATGAGAGCAATGAACTCTCTGTTTGGTTTGGTCATCGGTTGGTTTGGTTTGGTTTTGGTGCGGATGTTATTTTGAGAGCTTGAAAATCCTCCATTTGGTATCCATTCCTCTTTGACGCTATATATATAAGTATTGATGACAATATGAGAAATTAATAAATTATTGTAAGACGTACTCTCCTTTTGGCAAGAAATATGAAATGAAAAAATTGGCTTAGGTCTTCCACCAAACACTCATGAATTTTGGGTGCAAGGTGACATGCTGAAACTTATGAGTGATGGCGATGGCGAGACTTCAAGTAACCGTGAGGAGAGAGTGAGAGACGGCAATTGTATTGTCCAACGTAGATGACCCGAGGAGATTAAAAAATGTCTTCCCTAAAATGGAAAATTAAACACTGGAAAATTTTTCAAATTTCTAAGCACGCCCCAAGTAAAAAAAGATTTTTTCAAGTGATTTTGTAATTCTAAATAAGGATCGAGTTTAATCACACTTATTTGTCTCATTTAGTCAGTTAGAGCAAAAAGAGTTTAACACATTAAAAATTGTAATGGATTTAATGTAGTAAAATTTGTAATTGAATTAATGTACTAATAAATTTACAATATGAGCTGAATTTTGTATCTAAGTTTTTATCCTATTCATGTATCATAGATAACAAGGAGATTTTAATTATTTTGATTTTTGGTCCTCTGTAATAAATTAATTCAATTATTATATTATATTGTACATTTTAACATGTTTTTTTTAAATTTTTATTTAAATTTATGATAATATAATTTTATTCGTGCATATAAATAATGGGTGTTGAATGTTTACATTATAAAGTAATATAATAAAATCTGCAGTGTAATGACGTGTTAGTTTGAGTTGAAATCGGCACACTGGATTGTTATACTTGAAATAGAAATTATGACTTCCATAATGTGTTGCACAAGTCGTTGTAGTATAGTGGTGAGTATTTCCGCCTGTCACGCGAGTGACCCAGGTTTGATCCCCGGCAACGGTGTGCCTCTTTTTTTAGCTTTCAAAGTTCAAAGGAAAACAAAGCAAAGCCAAACAAAAACAATCCGACCTGCCGAAAGCAAAGCCAAACAAAAACAATCCGACCTGCCGAATTCAAACCAGCGACCTAAGGATATCAGCTCAGATTATACTCTAACTACAGTCCTCCGCTCTACCAACTAAAGTTATTAAAATCTTTCATAGATATTCTAAGTGTATAGAGATTAAAGCGAAATGAGATACCTGGAATGGTGTAGTTAATTTTAATAGCTCTTTCACTTTTCTTTACTTTCAGGATATCTAATTAAATTAGACTACCAAACTTTGCTAAGAAATATTAATATTATTAAATAATGTGTTTTTAATGAAAGATATGTTGATTTATAAGTTTGATACATATAATGACATTTGATATTTATAAATGAATATACAATTTATAAATTCTCACATTAAAAATTTATTTTGAAATAAGTGAATACAAAAATTTATTCAATTATAGTTATGAGAATGACTTAAAGTGTCCAAAAAATAATAGTATGACGTATTAAATGGTAAAAACGATAGTCTGAAACTAAATTTGAAATTGTCACCAAAGATAAGGTACCTCTAGTGAAATTAACTCTTAATAATAATTCAACATTAAAAATATCAATCCAAATAAAATTAGAGTAAGCATAAATGAACATAATGAAGATACACTAGACTAGGGGAAGACTACATGCAATGCAGTAAGAATTAGTAGAGATTTCTGAAGTAAAGCATTCAAAAGCCACTAAAGGAGCCGGGGTGTTTGGTTCAAGTTATTTAAGATAACTAAGGTTATATTTGCTTGGGAATATAAGATTCCTATGTTTGATTTAGGTTATGTTATTTTTTCAGAGAATGTCGCATAACCTCCGCATTAATTGGCCTTGTCATTGTCAAATTGGGAAAATGTAATTGTTGTTCAAGATGACTTAAACATCTAGTTGGTGTCCCAAACAAAAGAAAGTTTTGGCAGTAGAAGCATTAATATTTCACTAATTCATTTTAAGCTAAAACCCATTCTTTGAAGTACTCTCAAGTTGTAATGTAAAGTCCATTCTCCATGCTCCAAAGTACAACAGAGCCCTGACATCTTTAGGCATACTTGCATAAGATTAGAAAATGAAGGGGTGTTTGGTAAATAGTTGTTAGCGGATAGCTATTAGTGGGTTTGACTAGCTTATAGCATTAGCTGGTTGGAGAAAGGTGTTTGGTGAATTAGTCGTTAGCTAATAGTTGATTACATGCAAAATGATCTTTAAGGATATAATTTATTTTTTCAAAAAGCGAATAGAAAAAGCTGCTTTGAGCAGTTTTTTGAATTTTAGCGTTTTGGAGTAATAAGCTGTTACAAAAATTTGATTAACCAAACACTCATATTGATTGTTTAACCAAGTCAAATAGCTAATAGTTGTCAAACAAGCCAAAATTGACTGATAAGCTAATTATGTTACCAAACATGGCCATAATGGGGTGTTTGGTAAATAGTTGTTAGCTGATTGAGTTAGTGGGTATTAGTTGATTGTAGAAAAGTGTTTGGTTAATTAACTGATAGCTTATAGCTGATTACATGCAAAATGACTTTCTCAAAAAACTGGTCGAAAAAGCTAATTTGAATAGCTTTTTGAATTTTAACATTTTAGAACAATAAGTTGTTACAAAAAGCTAATTAATCAAACATTCATATTGATTGTTTAATCCAGTCAAACAGCTAATAGTGGTCAAATAAGCCAAAATTAACCCATAAGCTAACTATGTTACCAAACGGAGCCAATATGTTACATACCTTATTCAATCCCCAAGAACTAATGCAAATAGAGTCAACATTTCTCTACATCACTAATTAAAAAAGAAAAAGTTGAAACACACTCTTTAAACTATTTGAATCTTACTTGGGTTGCACCCCAGTATACACAAACAGACTTTCATCATTGTAAGGATGTTCAGTAGACCCTTTACTCACTCCTGAATAGGTCTCTGAAGTTGAAGCAGATTCATCAGCATGAGGGTTTATCCCCAACATTTCCATGATGCTCTCAATCTCTTTCACCACTTCCCTCATCGTCGGCCTTTTCAGTGTCTCATCTTCGACGCACCTAAAAGCAAGATCGGCCATCTTCTCTAAACTGGTAGGTGTCACGCTTGAGTGAATGGCCGGGTCAAGAACACCAAGAAGGCCATACATGTCTTTAGTCTTATCCATTGCTTCCTTCACTTCTCGAACAATGTACTTTCCTTTCTCGATAGGAGGCCTTGCAGTTATAATCTCAAGCAACACCACCCCGAAACTATAAACATCGCTCTTCTCTGTCAATTGATTCGTCATGTAATATTCGGGATCCATGTACCCCTAATCAGTCCAGGAAAAAAAAATGTCAATTCCTTAATGACCCTTAGTAGTTCTTCATGTGTCTGGCCATTGGTTGTTAGCTGATAGCTGATTGTGTTAGTTAGTTTGACCAGCTGATAGTATAAGCTGGTTATAGAAAGGTGTTAGGTAAATTAGCTTTAAACGAACAATGTTTTGAATGTTGGATAACAATAGACTTCACTTTCACTTACCATAGTTCCTTTAATTTGAGTGGTAACATGAGTCCTCTCGTGCTCGCTAAGTGACTTGGAGAGACCGAAATCTGCAACTTTAGCATTCAAGCGCTCGTCTAGCAGAATATTATTTGTTTTGATGTCACGGTGGATGATGGGCGGGTTTACAAGGTCGTGCAGATACTGCAGCCCTTTGGCTGCTCCGAGAGCTATCCTAAGTCTCTTCATCCAGTCTAACTTGATTCCAGACTTCCCTGTAAATGTAGTACTTGTGAGATGTGAACTTCACAGACTTGTATGTAACAGTAGGAGTTGGCATACCCGACAGACTTTCTTTCAACGTGCCATTCGGTATGAATTCATAGATCAACATCTGTTCGTCTTCTTCAAAACAAAACCCAACAAGGCCAACGACGTTCTTGTGATGAACCCTCGAGAGAAGCTCAATCTCGGATTTGAACTCGGGGGCGCCTTGCTTAGATCCCTGCTGGGATCTTTTGATGGCAACCAGTTGTCCATTAGAAAGAGTTCCTCTATATACCTGTTAAATCAAAACAGATCAAAAACCATAATCTGAAGTTTAGGCTTTTGTAGTGTTAACTTCCAAAATGGAAGCAGCCAGCTAATCTATCATGAAATATAACCCTTTTGTTTTTGTGACTAGGGAAGCCCACAGCCACTACCCGAGGTTGTGCACTGGGTAAACCCCCCTTGTGACCCTAGCCAGCCAAGGACCACAAGGAGGTAAACCAGTTTAGGTTGCCCATCGGCTCAAACCAAGAGACCAATAGGCTGCTTCTGTTGGCAGTTGAACTTGTAACCTTGTGATTACCAAGTCAACAGCCTGATCAATATGTCTGGGGTTGCACCATAGAATAGTATAATCTAAAGGGAATGAGAAATGAAACCTAACAACCACTACCCTTATGACCCTAGCCAGCAAAGGACCATAAAGAGGTAAACCAGCCTAGATTGTCCATATATAATTGATCGGCTCAAACCAAGAAGGCCAATAGGTTGCATCTATCTGTTGACAGTTGAACTTGTAACTTTGTGATTACCAAGTCAAATCTCTATAAAGTATAATCTAAAGGGGATGAGAAATGAAACCTAACCTTCCCATAACCTCCAGCTCCAATAGTATTGGCTTCTGAGAAGTTATTTGTGCATTTTGCAAGCTCTTCAAATGAGAAACACTTTGCTCCCTGTAGCTGGGGGGCACCAACACTGCTTTTGGATTTATCCCAGGAAACTGCATTTATAAGGAACAATGGTGATAAACTACACAAACACCGCTAACATTAAGCCGTTTCATCATTATTTCCTCATCTTACCGAAAGGATCATTCTTTTTAACCGCTTCTCGAGCTCTTCTCTTTTGGCAGAAAGCATAAACTCCGATTATAAGTGATAATATCACAAGGACTGAACCACCAACTGCTGCTCCAATTATAATTCCCGTACTCAAAGACTTGCTTGATCCCGAGGACTCACTACCTAACAAATAAGACGAATATAATGTGAATGACAATATGATAGAGATATTTAAACTGCATATATCATAAGTAATCCCATTTTGCATACCATCAATCAAATTATAGCTATTAGGAATAAAGTAGTACGGTCCAAACAATTCAGGTGCGATGAAATTCTGATAGCTAAGCACAAATCCAATAGCAGAAACTCCTGTCTGGTTGAAATGATTTTGGCCTTTTGGGAAAACTTGCACGTACAATACGAGATAAAAATTATTCTCGTCTTTTGTTGGATTGCTCAGGGAAACTGAATCCACCGGGAGGTGTTGAGATTTAAACGCATCCATCATAGACTCTTCAAGTGTAAGAAATTTACTCGAGTCTGTCAAGTTGGAGAACTTAGGGGCTCGAAAATACAGAAATCCAGTGTAAGGATAAGCACAAGAACAAGTAGGACTGGATATTTGATCCGAGCTGCACGGGGTAGGCAAGCAATTTGTTGTTCGAGTTGAATAAGTGGAATTAGAATCAGACTTTCGGGGAACGACACAATAACTTCCACTGTTTGATTCGTGACAGATTGGATTGCCTACGAGGCTGCAAAACAGGAAAGGTAATCATAATTCATAACACAATAATACTAGTTTTGTAAAATAAGAATTCATAAAACGAACACCGCCATTTCTACCTGGCTTACCTAATCTGAAATCGATATAGCGGTCCCTGTGAAAACGCATCTATATAATTGTTCTGCAGATCGATTAGTTCCAATTGTCTGCTGTAGTCGGGGCCAATACTCAGTGTGCCATTAAGTCCGTTATTCCTCATATTGCTGTTATTAAAAAACAAAAAACTTTTCTGTCGTTAAATTGTATATAACACGAGACTAAACTTATATGCATTTGCTAAAGAACAAGAGAAAACTCACACGTTCTGCAACTGATCGAGGTTGAAAAGTGATTCTGGAATAAGTCCTTGTAGTCCGGTACGTTCCAATACTCTGCTAGTACAATGTCCATGAATAAGGCTCCGAGAACAAGTAATATAAAAGAAATAAAGAAATCTGCTATCTTTAAAGAAATGGAGATCGAAAGAATACAGTACAATGTTCTAAGATCCTGCAAAGTTGAGAACCATGATGGGAAATCTGTTGGATCAAACGAGTTATTGCTCATATCTCTGCAATATCACCCATTAATTTGCCTGATGTTATTAACAATAACAAAATAATCATGAAATTAATAGTATTCATATTTCCGGGATTGAATGGGCATAGAAGCATACATATAGTGGATGGCATTCAAGCCAGTGAGGTTCGGGAAGGGGCCGCTCAATTTATTGTTTGACAAGTGCCTGCAGACACAAATTTTTCGAAAAAAATAATTTAAAAAAAATCGGTCATAGCATCATTAGTGACTTCTTAGAACAATGATATAGAGTAGATCACAAGTTTACAGGTATCTATATGCTTACAGTTCATCGAGGGATGTGAGATTGTTAAGGTTCGACGGGACAGGTCCACCCAACAAATTCCCGTTAAGGTTGCTATTGCAAACACAAAATTTTCAGTTCAAATTAGGTAACAAATGCATAGTTTACATTCGACAACTTAAGTAGAAGATGGGAATACTTACACGAAAGTCAAAGACTGAACAAGCCCCAATGTTTCCGGGATTCTTCCTGTGAACTGATTTTGCTCAAACAACCTGCTCGAATTGAGTGTGTTGATTAGTATAATCTATGTGAAAACTTAAACGAGATAATGTGAGCTAAGTGGAACTTACAAATGCTTCAATTTCATTCTCGAACTAAAAAGCCGAGCTGGAATCTCGCCCGAGAATTGGTTCCTTCCAAAGTGACTACAAGAGAGTGGATATAATAGCTTCAAGATCAAAGCAAGCAAGACCAATAACCGTAAAATAAAACGGACGAAACATACAAGTGTCCTATTTCGAAAAGCATATCAAGGCCAGGCGTGTTCCCGTTAGAGACAGGAATACTTCCAGTAAGCATATTGTCAGCCAAATCCAGCCAAAAGAGTTCCGACAATTTACCCAAGGAAGGCGGGATTGGCCCAACGAACTTGTTTAAATTCAGTGATCTGCATAAAAAAAGCTTTAGGTAAGAAGGGAACAACTGAAACCGAACACCATATCACATTTCAGCTTTAAATCCTTACAGATATTTCAGCTCGCTCAAAGATCCTATCGTGTCGGGAATTTGTCCAGAAAACGCACAAGCATCAAGGTTTCTGTTAATACGGACACAAACCATTAGTTTACAATAGTATCAACAAAAATCGTATTTACTACAATATTCCAATTTATCTTACAGATTAGACAACTTCTTTAAGTTTCCAATTTCTGGAGGAAGAGGTCCTGTCAAATCTTTGTTGTTTGATAGATCCCTATAAAAAGTAGCCCGAGAATTAAAAACTAACGCACGAATCAAATGTATGGAGAAACGAGGAATCGAGGAATTGTTTACTTACAGATTCTGCAACTCAGATAGCCTTCCAATGTCTCTAGATAGTTGACCACTGAGATTCATGCTTGATAAAGTTCTAAAATCGAAATTTTAACACATCAATCTTAGAAGTATATGGATTTGGAGTAACGAGGAGGAGGCAAAACTGGAGAAAGCTTACAATTGAACCACCTTTGGACCACTGCAAACAATTCCATTCCAGCGATCACCGCAAGGATCTGAGCCTTGCCAATTCGAAGGTAGGTTCCCCCACCCTTCTTGGAGTGACTTTAGAGCAACATCTGCATCAAAGCGAAGTCAGTTTCATGGCCATCACAAATCCATATCTAGGTACATGACAAAATTAGGCAGCTTAATCAGAAAACAACAAAGGCCTTGAAGCACAACTGGAAATGATAGGAATGAAACTCAAATTGCCCGCACAGGCAGCTCGGTTGGTTCCTGGTGGTAGATCGTGAACAATGACACAGATCGAACCCCGACAGCCCCAGTACAGGAGTTACACCCAATGTGGTGGGCACCAGACACTAGTCCTCCTATCTAATGGGCTGCTGAGCCACCATGATTTACCCCCCACTATCTGATCAGATCGGGGTGTGGGGCCCTAGCTAGGGGCGAGCCTCCTACCTAATGGGCTGCTAAGCCACCATGATTTACCCTCCACTATCTGGTCAGACCGGGTGTGGGGCCCTAGCTAGGGGCGAGCTTCCTACCTAATGGGCTGCTAAGCCACCATAATTTACTCTCCACTATCTGGTCAGATCGGGGTGTGGGGCCCTTGGAGTGAGCCTCCTACCTAATGGGCTACTAAGCCACCATGATTTACCCTCCACTATCTGGTCAGACCGGGGTGTGGGGCCCTAGCTAGGGGCGAGCTTCCTACCTAATGGGCTGCTAAGCCACCATAATTTACCCTCCACTATCTGATCAGATCGGAATGTGGGGCCCTTGGGTTGAGCCTCCTACCTAATGGGCTGCTGAGCCATCATGATTTACCCTCCACTATCTAGTCGGACCGGGGTGTAGAGACCTAAGGGCGAGAGAATTTTGTCTTTTGTGCGCAAGGAATGAAACTCATATAGACCAATTATAATGAGATTTCTGAACCTAATATTCTACTAATAACTGAGATTTCTGAACTTTTCAACTAGCCAGAACTAGCTTAGGGAGTATCATGCATGTACCATCTGGTAAGATATATATATATATATATATATATATATATATATATATATATATATAGATGAATTTCAATTCACACCCACACAACTGACACAAGCATTCAAGATCAGATTGTTCAAGAAATTGATTATTCCACTTCTAAATCCACACTAGATAGTATAACTGGCAAGCTGTTTCCTGGGAATGGACATCAGTAAACTAGAAAGAGACATCTTAGTGCCATACTATACATAGAAGCTAGTAGCATAAGCCTAAATTAGAAGAAGCATAATTAAAGAAAGACAGACAAACTGAGAAACAAAGAACTTACAATCATTATTATCTGTAAAAGCAGCTATAACCAAGAACTGGATAAACACAGGCACCAAAAGCAGCTGGATTCTTGGGAACATTGTTGTTTTTATCAAATGCCCATACCACTACTTCAACTCAAACCATAATTTAATTACTTCTCTCAGCATCTATGGTCTTTATGGGGCAAATGAAAGTTGTTTTCTATTCTGTTTTCCCAGTTGACGGATCGGAATATGCTGTCAACTCAGTATTAATGACACAGTTTCTCATTGGACTAAATACATGCACTGATATGATGTAACACATTAAGTTTGGTTAGTTATATCTTTCAATGATTTTAATTAAATATTTAAGTAATTATGGTTTAGTAATTTGCCACGACTCCCTTTAATATTTCTCTTAATAATGGCCAACCATCATTCCACACCTTCACATACTATAGGTATACTTTTAGATAAGCCAAAAATTCAATAAAATTCGTACATTACCCATTAATGTCTTTTATAATTTGTTTGGTAAAGACTTGTCTACTACCTAGCTAGTCAACCATCAGTCAGTCCATCAATTGTCTATAACATGTATTACCTTGGCAAGTTGGCAGCACGCCAGCACTGCCCATACGTACAAATGATAAACCCAAGTTTATAAGATAAAATTATCGATGTTATACCATAGATCAGGGCCCACCTTGTGAGGTAAGGTAGATTATATATTGCACCAGGACGCACAATGCATTGTGCATCGTGACCTAAATTTCGTTTCTGCCGTTAACTTCTAAAAAGAAAAAAAAAATTCTTGTTTCGTATGTACAGAATTGTATAGTAGAATAAATATAAACTCCTAACATAATACACATAATCTAATATAATACATAATACACATAAATTCTTAACATAATACACATAAGCACAAGTATTTAAAAAAAATACTGTAACAGGATTGGACGGACGGAACGGTGTCTGTCGCGTCAACTCCCCACCAACTTTTAGAAACGTCGTCGTTTTGAGTCAGGGCGCACAATTTGTGCACCCTGGTGTACGATATAACAATCGGCAAGGTAGACCCTAGTCCTAAATTGTGTATTTTTAGTATTGAAATTGTGAATATGTAGAATATAAATTGTGTTTCCAAATTTTGAGAATTTGTAAATACAATACAGGGTTATCACAAATTGTAAATTTTTAAAGGTAAATTTTAAACATCTAGTATGTAAATTGTGTATCTTTAAACATATGTCATCTTGCAACCTAGATCTACAGAATATAATTTGCCATTTTCCTGGCGTCACGCACGGTTATTCGCGTTAAAGGGTGACGTATCCGAGTCTCTCCCTCAGTCTCTCAGTCCGGATTAGCGTTGGAGTGACGCATACGGTATAGCCTCGTCTTTTGATTCGTTTCACATTTTAGGGTTACATAATGGTTATTAGTGTCCAAATCGAGAGCATTAATATGGTGATAATACAACAACATCCTCATTATGCCATCTGATATTGATGTAAATCTATCCCTTTGTCTAATTGATGACTTTGAAAAATCAAATTTAAAACGTATATTGGATTACATGCATGTTATTTTCGACAAATCATATCGGACATTTTAAAGTTTATCTTGCAAAATAGACTTTGATATGGGTTTAATTTTAACACAGAGTATATTAAAATTTTTTTAATATACTACATATTCATTTTTATCAGACATGTATCAAGAATTTATCTTTCTAAATAAATATTGGTCTACAATATTAGTATTTGCAATTTTTATTACTAGGGCGTTTTGGTGCAATGAGGGTCTCGGCAAAGTCTACCGTGCATCAGGGCGCATAATGCATTGTGCGCCTTGGCCAAAACGACGTCATTTTGACCATGTCTTTTTTTTTTTTAGAAATCCTGTTTCCCCTTTTTACTATTAAATTCAAAAAAAAAAAAATGGTTTCGAATGTACATAAGCTTATAACAGAAAACACATAAACTCATAACAGAATACATATAATCTAACATAATACATAATAAACATAAACTCATAACAGAATACACATAATCTAACATAAAATCTGAACAATAAAAATGACGTTGTTTTGATCAGGACGTACAATACATTGTGCACCCTGGTGCATGGTATAACGACTGGCAATGAGGTCCTTCAGAAGAAATGAAATGCAATTTCATGAAAATTATTTATATTAAATGTTACCAATAATTTTTATTATTTAAGATTTTTTTCAAAAATTACTATTGTCAAAAACATATATAAATGGCTATGTGATCGATGTGCATGTACTCATTTGTCCATACTTTTCTCTTATCGTTGGAATGATTTTTGGACTTAATGTAATAATGATACATGCAGCGGAAGTCACCATTATACAACAATTTCTATTGTTTTTATTATATTTAAGAAAATATCAAAGAAATTGTCATTTTAGCATGCCTAGCCCTTCAATGAAGTGGCAGAGCGACCCCATAATTGAAGCGATCAACTGCTCGGTCTTTAGTTTGTCTATCGTTCGAGCACACGAGAGAAAATAGATTCTTCAGAGAAAATACTTCTTTATGTTTTTTTAACTCTATAAGAAAAGGTAAATAACAATATGTGTACATGTGTGGATTCAAATAAGAACAACACACCGGAAAAAAATTATCACTGATATGGACCGTCCATTAGGGTTCTTCAACCATTGAATTTAGTAAAAAAAAAAAAATACATGGAATCAATTTTATAATTATTACAAATTTAAAATTTTACAATATTTAATTTATAAAAATAACTACGCCCTTTTTTCCCTTATTTGGATAGATCAAACAAATCCACACTTATATTGGTTATTGGAGACTATTCTCATGTGAACCTTTCAATATAAATATAAATATGTGTATGCATGTATGTATGTATGTATGTATGTAAATATGTATATGTGTGTATGTGTGTGTATATATATATATATATATATATATATATATATATATATATATATATATATATATATATATATATATATATATATATATATATATTAGAGATCAAATGGGAAGGAGGTTTATAGGTAAAATGTGGGATGAAATCTCAGTCATTGATCTAGCTAAAATTAATAGTCCATAATGAAGAAAATTTTTTTAAAATATAGTGACATTATGATAATTTTGTGTAAGTTTAAAGTTTAAGGTGCGTTAGTTTATAGCTTAACGTGTGTAAGTTTATAGCTTAAGATGCGTATGTTTAAACCTTAAGGTGTGTCACATTTTAGTTTAAGGTGCATCAGTTTAACTCTTAAGGTGTGTATATATGTTTAAAGATTAAGGTGTGTCACTTTCTAGTTTAAGGTACATCAGGTTAACTCTTAAGGTACGTATGTTTAAAGCTTAAGGTGCATAAGTTCAAAGCTTAAGGTGTATCAGTTCAAGACACTTGATCATTCGCATCCATGTTGTCAGGAAGTGCGTTATTTTTAAAAATTTCCTTCATTTTGAGTCGTTGATCTAGATTAGATCAACAACTCATATATCACCTCATTCTTCACCTGAAAGACCATTCGCACGTGAACCATCTCATATACATATATATTGAGGATCATATGAGAATCATGTCTTAGCCCTTAGCATGGTTGCAGTAGGCGCTAGGCGCTAGTCGGGTGGCCGGCCAGCCAGCGCCTAGCGCCTAGGCGGTCTAGGCGGCGCCTAGGCGGATTCTAGGCGGCGCTAGGCGGGCACCAAAAAAATTTAAAAAAATAGTAACAGACTTGTAGTTCGACAATTTTAATGAGGTTGTTTTCAACGTTCACTCAAATAACACATATAAATAAATAAAATAATGATAATTTATAAGTCATAATGTCATAATAATATTAAAATCAATAATTAAATCAATAATTAATGAAAGACGACATCGGTCAAAATCGAACAAAATTGGTCAAAATCAGACAAAATCGGTCAAAAATGGTCAAAATCGGACGAAATCGGTCAACTCGGCCGAGTTGGCCGAGTTTGGCCGCCCAGGCCGCCAAGGCGGCCGGCCGAGTTTTGGCCGCCTTTAGGCCAAAACTCCAAGGCTCGGTGCCGCCTAGCGCCTAGGCGGCCGAGTTTTGCAACCTTGGCCCTTAGGTGAGAACGTGAAAACTGCATGAATGCACACACAACTATTTCAAGGTCTCTACCGTAATCCAAGCATGCTTAGGAATAGGTTGTGTGCATTCTTGTACGGAGTATTAGATTGTATGCACTCATATAGTAGTTCGTAGGTTCTCACCTAAGGCATAGTTCTCATATAATCCCTTACATCTGTAAAAATTTAACGGGTTTGATCAGATTTTTTTTTTTAAAATGCGGTGACATTTTCGTAATTATCATCAACTTCACTATGCAAACTTGAACATTTAAATATGCAATCAAATGAGAACATTCCCTAAGTGAGAACTGCAGACAAATCTGATATGTTCATCTAGGATGATCATAGGTTAAAAAGGAAAAAAAAAAAAAACATAGTGACATTTATTTAATTTTCAGTAATTACGATTGTGCATTTGAACATGCTTGACAACGCATTCACGAATGACTGATAGTGCATTTAGAAACGCTTTTGATAAAATGGAGGAAGAAGGTGATGAGAATCATGTAGTGCATTCTGTGCACTATCAAACTTTTCTAAATACACATTTCATAATTACAAAAAAAAAAAAAATGAAGGACATCTCCAATGGGAGGAGAAAGAGAGAGAAAGGGGTAGAAATGTGTAGATAATGACTAGAGAGGAGAGGAGGTACATGTTCTAAAGAGATTGTTCTCTTCGGAGCATGTGCACTGGAGGGCGTGGGCATCACATGCCAATAGGAAGGTGTGTGTTGTCAACGCACCTTTTTCAATCGTAAAGGGTGGGAACAACTCTGTTTTATTAATTTTATTTTATTTTTTTTTTTTTTTAAAAAAAAGGTGTTCTTCATGTTCATTTAAATTTTGGTTGTTGAGGTCACAATATTTTATAATTTTATTTTAATTCTTTTTTAATTTTTTCACAATAAAAGTATTTTATTTTGTTATTTAAATTTATTTTATTAAAATTAAAATTTGAAATTGTAATATAAAATTGAAATTATTAATAGTAGAAAGTGAATAAAATAATAAATGATATGTAAGAGTGTAAAAAAGTAGGACCCACTAAAAGGGAAGAAAAAGAGGGAAGGATTGGAGAGAAAATAAGAGAGGAGATTATATAATGATGTGTTAAAATTGGACTATGCCCTAATTTCAGCATTTTTTTTTTTATTCTTATCTAGAAGGTTGTTGTCATGTGAATCTGATACATACCCTTTCTTTCGAGTCCACAACGAAATAATGACACATCATAAGAAACAAATATAAGCCGTAATTATATAGATGGATATACCATTACGCATTGTATAGGTTGGCATAATTTCAAGGTCCAAGAGAAACTGATCAGAAAGAAAAATAAAATGTCAGAATTTACAGCAATAGAGAAATTATGCTACCTCCCTCCCTTGATGCAAATCCAATCATTTACAACAAAGCATACACTATCTAAGCATTTGCTTCAAACATCGGGCTTGTTTAGCAATCAACGGTTAGCCCATCATGTTGCTACATCCGCAACAAAGACGCTCTGTTGTGCTCTTCCTTTCTACCCACTAGCCTCGAAAAAACAAGAGAATACCACTAATTGTACAAAGGGTGCCCCTTTTCCTAACCTTGAAGAATACAATGTTAATTGCACAATGGGCTGTGGTAAACCCAGAGCAGAGAGCATACTCTTCCAAGTTCAAGAACTGGAAATAACATTTAATATCTATCAGCGATGAGTGGCTGGTCGGGGCTTTGGTGGTAGGTAGAAAGTATCGCCACACTCGATTGGAGTATGCATAAGTGGATTCCATCTGTCAAACACCAGTCGGCCACCCCTGCCAATTCGTCCACGCAAATTCAATGAGCGTCCTAGTATGCCATCGGCCATTGATGAATCTGTTGGTGGCTTAATGCCTGCAGCTGCCAGTTTCTCGGGATCCAGAGGTTTCGTGAACAGCAGAACTGGCTCATTAGGATCCTGCATTTACCATGTTATCAGAAATGGCAGTTCCATAATATGGTTCTCTAACACAATGTCTGAAATGGCGAAACCTTAATTCCATATCCCCTATTCAACATCTAGTTACCTATATGTACATACATACATAATTATGTATATATGCATCCCAGATTCCCTTGCTAAAGTAAAACCAAAAAGGCGAGGGGAAATGGAAAGGAGCGAGTTATAAGAGGAGCAAGCACCAATTTTTGGAGCCATCCATATGGGGTCTGACGTCGTTTGAAGTCCCGTCTTATGCTTCCAGTGGAAACTGCCACCATCTTTGAGTCTGTAAAAGGCATAGAGTGTACCATAGAAGGCCGAGCATATGGACGGCCAACACCAACATCATCCGAGTCAACAAACTCATCCTCACTTGAACCAACCTTGCTTGGAAAGGAATGAAATCCTTGTAGGGCGAAGCTATCTTCAAAAAGCTCAGTTTCATTCTGTATACAACAATCAATTAGTAAACTATTCAAAAGCCAGTTATATCAATGGATCATTTACTTGAAGAAATTCTCACATTGAGACAAATAAAATCTCCAACTAGTGAGACGCAAAGGAATGTGTATTAGTGTACAAATCCAGCATCAGATCATGCCAAAAGTTATAGAATTTTAGATATAGCTATAGTCTATTTTCAAGGTGACAGGAATAGTGATGATACGTTGTGGGCAGAGTTTCCTTCCAACAATATATTTAAATGCACGCATCAAGAAGAAACTAATTGAACTTTCTGATACAAGAAACTTTTCGCTGCCAGCTAAATGCTCTACTTAATGCACTGGAAATGATAGTCAAGCCAAGAAAACAAACCACTTACCCTTAGAAGCATAAAGAATCCACAAATAATAAGCACAGTGCAGTACTAATTGCAGAAATAGCTACTGACTAAATGGGATTGAATTCATTTCTCAAATGATCATATTATACAGTTTACCTTCATTTCATGCTGTAAATGTAAAACAGGAATAATGTAGAAAACCAGATGAAGCCTCCACCATACCTTATGTTTCATTTGAAGTCTCTGAAGGCTAATTTCACTTTCCATAACTTCTCTCTTTTTCTCTTCTCTCTGCACACAAATCACATAAAATGTTTAAGCACAGCTACTGGACGTAGACATATATTTAAGCAAAACTGAGACCTTTTCCCTTTCTTTGGGTTTAAGTTAAATTGGAACACAGTTCATCTGAGATTTCTCTTTCTAACAATTAAGAAAAACTTACCTTGACAAGAGCCTCAAGAATGGTCTTTGCTTGTTCAAGGTTGCGTCTAACCTGAAGATGGAAGTAGTGTATTCATTAATTTCAAATAGTAAATATAACAAATGATGCAAGGTAATAGTTATGCATAACCATGTAAAATATTATAGCTCTATATTAATTGGTGACTATGTCAATACTGTTTGAAAACTTCCATTGAAACCCCCAACCAGCCTACAATACCAAAGAAAATACATGGCGGAAATTTGGTACATGGGAGAATGGCGACTTGCCAAAAGTCTCTAATCTTACACCACCAACCACCAGTTGTTAGCCACCTTAGGAGCACCATCCAAGATCTGAAGCAATACTGACAATTGGCAGGAACACCAAACACCTCAATCTCTTACTCTCACCTTAACGGCTTAACGCAACACAAGTTGTTTTATTTCATCTAAGGATCAAATAGTGGATATACTCACCAAAGCTTGCTGTCTCTCACCTCACGGCTACGTGCCATTTGTGGTGGGAAGTTTTAAGGAATCTATGTAATATACTTAACTATTACTTGTATAACTAATAGTTACTGGTTTGGGTTTTAAGTCATATAGCTTAGTCTCCTGTTTGTATACTACATAAATTGCATACCTATATAAGATTATAAGGCATGTTCCTTATACAATAATACATGCAACTCATATATACAAAGCCAAACTTCTGTCTCTTAGAGTTCTTATTCCACCATACATTATTGGCAAAGCTATAGCAACAAATTCAAAGTTTTCCACCAATAAAATATGTTCAACTAAAATTCCAAAAAGATTTTTTCATCTCCTAATAACACAAACATCCACAAAGAAAGGCATCAACAGTGGAATTGATCATTATAAATGATAACCAGTATCATTAGTTGGGCATAAAACTCGAGGTTGAATTAGATAACATTTGTAGGAGTTGAAATGCAGGCAAGCAACATGACTAGGTGAATGATAATTGGAAGGGTTGTTTGCCTGTGAAGGATATTATCATGCAGAAACAACATAAATGAAGAATGTCTGGAGTTTGACCAAGTGCAGTTTGAGGCATCAAATGAACAATCATGCAGTGAAGGGAAGGGCCACAACAACAGAATAAACATTCTCGGTTTTTATATTGACTAAGAAGTAATATCAAGTGAAAGAAGGGAGACCAAAATCACAAACTGATAGCTTAAATTGTCCATAAGCTCACCTGGCGAAGCTTTTCAAATGATTGAACATTGTTTTCCCTCCTTTGCATCTGGGAAAAGTAAGCAAAATACAAACACCATCAGTCCAACAGTAACGCCTCAGAATTTTAAAATTAAAACAGCAGAAAACTCACAACAAAGAAATAAGACAATGCCATTCCAGTCACATACCCTTCTTGTGTGGAGTCTGTGAGCCTTTTCCCTTGGCCTAAATACATTATATGGGTTGGTATCATTAACAGGTGGAGGTGGCTGCAAAAATAGTAGAGTAGAGTAGTAGACACTCAGATTTGGTTAAAGAAAAAATTCAAGTGAAAAAAGGAAGCCTAATAATATAACTATATGAACTGTAACAACTATTTAATAGCTAATATTGGGTTCATCAATGACCTGTAAGTGCCGAAGAATGGGCTTCTGCCAATGTTCCCGCTGATGAACAACAAAATGGAAAAGCCAAAAAAAGGAGATTAATGCATTAGAATTCATCTTTCAAAATCTTTCAAAATGGATATTAAAAAAGAAAATGGAAACAAATCTTAACACGGATTTTATGAACTCTGAGCAGAAAAATAACTTCCATATCATCTACACACTAAGCGCTAGCCCATATTGAGAATGATGAGAAAACAAATAGATTGTCACAAAATAATGGAAATGAAAAAGAATCGTAACACTGTTTTATGCTCTCTATTAGCAGAAATATAACTTCAATATCTACTTGTCAAGTAAAGGTACATTTTGAGAATGATGAGAAAACAAATAGATCGTCACACAATGACAGAAATTAAAAAGAAAAATGGAAAAGAATACTACTCCGTACAACAATTTTATGAACTCTATGAGCACATACATAACTTCCATTTCATCTACTCATCAAGCACTACTCCATCCCAACATAAACAAATTTTTTACAAGCTTCTAAAGGAACATACTGACCTACTGAAGTGGGTGCACAACCCAATATATACATTCAAAGAAACTGCTCTACAAAACTATATATCATCCCCACCTAATTTTATATCCGAAAAGAAAGACCCTGTCACCCAAACTTGTTCACATGAAAGGATAAAAATAAAATAAATGAGTTAAAGAAAAACAAATGACTTCAAAATAAAAAAGCCCAGACACTTCAAAATCCATGAAGAATTTCAAAGCACTCTACTTGTAAATCAATTCAATACACAGCTGATTTCTTTAAAAAGCTCACTGTGCACCAGCCTGGTGCTTCCTTTTTGTTAAAAAGATAGAAAAATGTTCAATCCTGCATAATCGATAGAAATTTGATGGGGGGTAGGAGATGTTTGCTAGCAGACCTAGCAGTTATGTTTTCAGTGAATTATATAAAAATAATAATGGTAATAAAAAACCTATACAGTATGAAATATAAAATTCATTGGATTATGAAACTCTAATGCCACAGAATTCATACCTTGTCTTTCCAGTAGCTATATATAGACTGAAAAACTCCATATGTTGTGGAAATAGATTGCAAACCCTAGCATTAAAATTAAACAAAGACAAACTATAAGATCAGTTACAAATAAGTTTCCTTTCAGAATCATTAAGGAAAATGAAAATTAATTGGCAAGGGTGAACAGCTAATGCTAAGCAGGTGTCTAGAGACTAAGTGGAAACAGTTAAGCAACAGTCAAGAGCTAATGCTAAAGCAACAGTCTAGAGACTGTACTGAAAAAGGAATGCAAAATAAAATTGACTTTCAGCAAGTATGTCCAGACTACTGTACGAAATAAGTTAACCAATAAACAGGTATTTCTTAAGTATATCAAGTTGCAGATTAGTCTTAAAGCTAATTTAAAAAGAGTGATTTGACATTTACTAGAAACAACTAAACTGGATATCAACAAATAAGATTTTCACCTCAACAGCAGCATCAAAACTGAGAAGCACGGGGATATGTGATACAAGAGTTGGTGTAATTACTCCTGCTCTTTCCCGAGCCTTGTGATCTAAAACTTCCAATTTATACAGGATTATCTCAAGTCTGAATCCAGAAAATAAGTGACATTAGGATAAGTTTTGGAAGAAACTACAGATGCCCAAAGCAACAGTATTCAAATTAAAGGGAATACACATACAGAAACAGGAAAAGAAAATACACAAAACAACCGAATTGTGAATATAAAAACAATAGAATTTATTTGTGGAAAGGCATACAAGGCTGTCAAACACTTTATCAGAAACACATTCCTTATTGGTTTGTGGCAAGATATAGGTCCAGTAAAGAGGAACTACTCACTAAAATCAAAGATGAAATCAAAAGGTCACGTGACAGTTGACTAACAGGATAGTCAAGGCAGTATCCCCTAAGAGTGTTTGGAAACCTGGAAAATGAGTCATTTTCCAGAAAACATTTTAATTTCCAGTGTTTGGTTGCATTCCAGAAAATTGTCTTAGATGTGTTTGGTTCATTTTCCGAAAAATGGGCATAATTGTATAATTAAACATTTTAATTGTTTCGTACTTTAGGTCTTTAGTTTAAAATATAACAACATTTATAAAAATAATGCTAATACAATATTACTAATTAGTATAATCCAATAATAACTAAACTAAGCAGTACAAACCATTTCTAAGTTTCAAACAGTATGTATATGATTGTGTATATGATTTCAATCCTCATTCAATTTCTCTCAGATCTTCTTCTTCAATTTCAATCCTCGTCGTCGACCGGAGTTTAAAGATCAAACCAGTCTTCTTCTTCTTCTCGGCCTGGTTGGATGCAGAGAGACGCATAACTCTTTCGCTGCCGCCTTTCTTTTCCTGCTCGGCAAAGCTTCTAAATATTTGGGTCTCGGCAAATGCAAACTCAGCTGGTTCACGTCCACCTGCCACCCGGCTTCAGGAAGAACTCCTCCGCTCCTTCCTGCAAGCACTGGTCAATTTTGGGCGCACGGTGACAGGCTGAAACTGATGAGTGACGGCAATGGTGAGACTTGAAGTAACTTTGAGGATAGAGTGAGAGATGGCAGGTGTATTGGCGGCATAGATGACTGGAGGAGATTGGAAAATGACTTCCCCCAAAAAAGAGAAGTCATTTTCCAGAAAAACAAGGGTATTTTGCTTTGACCAGGAAGATGTTTTCCTTTCACTCTAATTTTCCATACGTTACCAAACACTGGAAACCCAGAAATCATTTTCCGGGTTTCCAAACACACCCTAATACACAATTCACGGAATTAACCAAAATCCAAAATTAGCAAGGACCCTGCTGCCAGAACATAAGTCAAGTCACTGCATGCACAAGGTCAGCTTAATGGATCCAGCATTTGCTCTGCCCCCATAAAAATGCATGATTGTAACAATGAGGAGCCACATTAAATTGAGTGAGGCCCCTCAACCTTTGAAAAATCTTCAAGACAGCCATAAATTAGATAGGCATTTCCATTTGCACCCCTAACTAAAAGTTATGTTGGCCATTAAAAATAAAGAATGTAGTAATAAAATGTTGGACAGAGAAGTTTAAGATTCTGGTATAACAGTAACCCATAACCATATGTCCTGCCTCTAATCCTCGTCAAATGCTTAATGTTAGTTGGAACAAGGGTCAAGGGGAAGAGCTCCAGCATCTAAAAGTTCAGGCATTCAGAATCCCCTTGATAGAATTATTGCACTGTGATAATATTGACAAGTATGATATTTAAATTCTATACAATGTCTAGGCGGCTCATTTGTTAGGATTGCCACGAGTAGGGTAGTATACAGTTTTTAGGCTCAACATTATATCAGGGTTCTTAATTCTCAAACAAGATAATGTCTCCTATTATCAATATGAATGCCCATAGTATGGGTTCACCAGTTCAAGACAAAATCCAACTATTTATAATTGTACTAGGGATGGTCAGATGGCATACATCTTCCTTTCCCATCCTGCATGATATAGGACACTAGGACCCCATCTTTATGATATGTTTTAGTATCATGTCAGATATTGAGTTAGCCTTTACAAACAGAGGCAAAGGCGCAGTATTAAAGAACAGGTGAAAGCTACAATAGCATTGTGATATGGGATCAAAGAATAACATTATTCACATGTGAACTACAATAGCAACAAGTATAACAGGAGCTCAATAGATGAACATAAGACGTCAAGGAGATTATTACTTTTCAGCAGGAAGGATCTTCCTTTCATTATTGAACTCATGAAGCCAATCTTCATCTTCATTGTCAAGATCATACTCCACAAACTCTCCAATTTCAGCCCGAGCTATAATTATTTTAAAACAATTCATTAAATTGCTAGTAACTGAGAATGCTTATAACTTTCAAAGCTGTATGTACTCTACAAACCTCCCCGTGCATGTATATATGATGTTGGCTGAGTGAAAGTGCGTGAATAGTCTCTTTCATATGTATCCACAATTACAAACTCTGGAGTAGGAATTTCAGAAGCCAATTTCTTGGCAGAAACTTGCTGCACCTAAGGCACAAAAACCATTTCAGCAGTCAGTTCAACCACAGGTAGACACATTTATCTTTGGGCAGTACTTTGTCAATTCTTGTAAATGAAAATGCTAAACAAAAGCAAAACCCATACATATACTACAACATATAACACAAGACAAAATTGGACTTGCAAAACTAATTTTCAGTGAAGGGAATCCACCTCCGGGTCTGGAGCTTCGGCTGCAAGGCGAAGAAATTGGGAGTTGCGGGTATTGGTAGCTGTGTCAATATCATCATCGAAATCCTTTACAGATTTTATAATAGGCAGCTTCTTGTTAAAGTCAAGCGGACGGGGTCTAATTGATAGTCTACTCATTTTAAGCTCACCCTGAGCTCAGCTCAGCTCATCTCCAATACAAATATAAACCTAACTTCCCTTCTCTCTCACTCTCTGCCACTGGCCACTCTTCAGGCTGCAGAAAAAAGCAACTAACACTGAAAGCAGAGGAAAAACAGCAAAGTCCAGATAAAAACGAATGAGAAAATAATTATAAACGAATGTTGAACAGCATAATTCGACTCGAGGGCATAGAACCACGCAAATGCCAAGCCTAGCAAGGACGAGTCGACTCGCCCGAGCCAACCCGGGCTGCTGAAGAACGAAGGGGGTAATATGGGAAGATTGAGGAGGGATTTTGGATGGAGGATAACCTTCGGCCTTAAGGAGCTTCAACAATTTCCGTCCAGTGGTTGGCGTTAGAGCAGAAGAGGTCGGTTTTGGGCGCAGAATGGAAGTTAGGGTTTTCGCCGGAAAGAAGAGAGGGGGAGGTGCCGCCGTGAAAATTTGAGACTTCGGGGAGGAGGGAAGGGCGTGTAACGTAATATTAGGCTTCAACAATTTCCGTATCTAAAATGTTTTTTCTTTCTTATAAATAGAATAAGTAAACTATAATAAATGAACCAATCATTATTATATGGACCATATAGGTCAAAGTACCTATGAAGTCCCTGTACTATAGTGTTTTGTTCAATTTAGTCCTTGTACATTTATTCTGTTCAATTTAGTCTCTCTACTTTAAAAAGTGATAAAACTAAGGACAGTTGTCCAAATCTCATTACGAACATGGTCGTAATTATTTATTTTGGACATACTAATTTAATATATTGGTGATAAAAATAATTTTTTTAAATATTTATAAAATAATATATGAGTAGGAATATAAATATCCTCAGCGTCATGTAACCTAAGTTAACGATAATATTAACATTGTTAACTATTGTCCTTAATTGCACCATTTTTAAAAGTACAAGGACTAAATTGAACAAAATAAAAGTATAAGGATTAAATTGAACAAAATGATATAGTACAGGGATCTCGTAGGTACTTTAACCGACCATATATTATCGAATAGTATACATTTAATGCACAAATTTATATTTATATATATTATAAAGACTCAGTTTAATTTTACCCATGACTTAGGCAAAAAATTTTGTATGTTGAGTTTTGATTATTGTATATCGATAAAATTTAATAAAATTTGTCTTTGCCGATGTACCGTCGGTCGTAGTAAGCGAACTGTTGGACGTTAGAGTTGATAATATTCCGGCCATGTGGGGTCCCGCCTATGCGGTCATTTGCTCAGTTAGACATCACGTATAGCCCATACTCATCGTACTTTGGTGGGCTGATATTTAACAATATTTTGTATTTTTTATTTAGTTACGTGCTTTTTCTGGATTTACATGTCCTTTTTGCGATTTTCCTTAGCTTGCACCTTATTTCTTTTGTACTTGATTTTCGAGATTTTAGCGGAGTTGTTGGCGAAATCTATAAGCGCCAGCGGTCGCTTACTTTTTCATGTTTGCTCTTTATGTTGTATTTCGTCGATATATATATATAGAACAAATTGCACTTTTGGTCCTGTGAGTAGTATGGTACTGGCAATTTGAATACGTGACTTTCAAAACTCCCAATTTAAACCTTTAACTATGCAAAAATTGGCAGATTTGGTCCTCCGGGCCAAATTGCCGGCCAATTTTGGCCGAAAAAACATAAATTGGTTCAAATTTATTTGTGTTGAGGGCAAAATCGTCATTTCACTCCCTTCTTCTTCATTCTCCCTTTCTTCTTCATTCTTCTTCTTCTTTCTTCGCTTCTGATACATCCATCAAAAACAAACATGAGAGTGGATTGATAGCATAGTAATGCAAAATACAAGAATGTTTATAGAGTATCTCACTGATAAATAGCACTTGGCAGAGGGCACCCAAAGATTAGAACTACCAGTGTCAAAAACCACAGTGAACTTTTGAGGTGGTGACCCAACACCAATCTCACCAAAATACTGAGCATTCATGTAGTTCTTCAGAGCAATGATATCTGCACTTGGATCCCCTCGATAGTTTCTTGCATAACGTCCTTCCTTAGAGCCAATGCTTTCAGCGAGGTGGTTGATTCGATCTAATTTCCTCTTCTTAAGTCCAATTCTGATTAATCCATCGAAGCGAAGAAAGAAGAAGAAGAATGAAGAAGAAAGGGAGAATGAAGAAGAAGGGAGTGAAATGATGATTTTGCCCTCAACACAAATAAATTCGAACCAATTTATGTTTTTCCGGCCAAAATTGGTCGGCAATTTGGCCCGGAGGACCAAATCTGCCAATTTTTGCATAGTTAAAGGTTTAAATTGGGAGTTTTGAAAGTCACGTACTCAAATTGCCAGTACCATACTACTCACAGGACTAAAAGTGCAATTTGTTCTATATATATATATATATATATATATATATATATATATATATATATATATATATATATATATATATATATATATATATTATTTTTTAAAAACAATTATTATTATTATTAATCTTTTTTAATTATAATATCATTAGGTCATTTTACATGTTAATCTAAACAACTAATTTTTTCAAATATATTTTTACCAACCGTTGATACAATTCACTGGTCAAATCCGCTAATTAATTGGTTTCATTTACACGGGTACTTATTTCGGCCCGGTGAGGGCACCAAATGATTTGTACATCTTTGATTTGATCTTTGTTTGGTTTGGTAAAAAATACATTGCGATTGTCTACAGATGTCTGCCGAATTAACTTTTTGTTTTTGTTTTTTTTTGTTTTTTTTTTTTTGTTTTTTTTTTGTTTTTTTTGTTTTTGTTTTTGTTTTTGTTTTTTTGTTTTTTTGTTTTTTTTTTTTTGTTTTTGTTTTCGTAGTCTTCTACACAAATCTTTCTTTAGTCTTTACACTGTTCGGGTGTTATTGTACTTACTGTTCAAGAATTTCTCGTGCCCTTACTTGTGTTTACCTCTTATGTTTCTCTCCTTCAGGATGCGGCTCGCTCTCTCTTCATTTTCGGCATGCTTGTGTTGCTTCATTGTCAAACGTTTTTCTCCGCCTTTGTTTTCATTTTGATTTAGTGCTTACTAGGTACATGGTTTCATGTGGCCGGCATACCCGCTTTATGGTCGTATTATTGCGTGTTAATTGCCAACATGCGGTTATAGCAGGTTCCCAGTTTTTATTTATCATTAGTTCTTCTTGCACCGGGCGGTTCGCCATGATCTTTCCGTAGGCTGGTTTTCCTTTGCCGGAATTACCTTTGAGGTATGGATGTATTTTTTTTCCATGTTCGCTGCCGGTTTATGTCGCGCGCTACTTGAGGTCAGGTCCGCCTATCTACCTTTTCCGTTTACGTACGGGCATGTGCCGATTAACTTCTCCCGCTGCATCGCTTGTTAGGAGGCGACACGTTGAAATTGCGGCAGCGTAGGAACCACTTTCAATTACATTTGTGTTAAATATAAAATGCCCATTTACATACGTTCATTGGGATAATCAACAATAAAATAATAGTCCCTGGGTTATGTAGTCGTGTACTGGTGCAAAACAATTGAATACATGAAATTACGAATCAGGTTTTGTTGAATTTACGGGTGGCGAAAACCGTTTCATATGTTCCGGATATTTTCCCTTTTGCGGGTGGCTTATTATTATAATTATAATATATAATATTATATTATAATAATAATATTAATAATAATAATTATTATTATTAACCGATGAGCTTTAATATAGCTAATATCAAGAAAAGAAATGTAATAAAAGCAAACAATGGTATTTAATTCAACTACATAAAATAGAACTTGTGCAAGGGGTATAATAGTCTAGATGTAATAATTCAACTTACAGATCGTATTAGGGAAACATGCCAATTAAACTAGAGAAATTCACATAAAAACTCTAAGCTAATAGCCACTTTCTTTATCACTTATAGAAAAAGTAGGACCTAAAATTGTCTCATTCTCATAACATATCAATAACAAATCTAAGCAAACACACAAAGCATTTAAAGCATCATATTTTCTGCACTTTCATAGTAGAAAATAAGGATTATAAAAGGAGTGCAATGAACCTTAGTTCAATTCTCATTATAACTAAATTAAAAATTCCTCCAAGAAACATGCCAATAAATGCAGTGCTACAAATATCAAAAAGCAAACACACAAATCATTCACAATAACAATAAATCATAGGCAAGCATTCAACTCGATCATTTATAAACATTCAACAAATAAGCGTCTAGAACATTTATGGAGTTCTAACCCAAGACATTAAGCTAATTACTCACAAATCATCACAAGCATATATAATAAGAAATTAGAATAAAAATATGTAAAGAAACATAATAGGAGAAGAAGTGAAGAACTTATCAATTAAGATTTAAGAGTTAACGCCCGTTTTAATCTCTTGATTATGAAATATTACTTGATTTAGTTCTTAACTTTGAAAATTACTCAGTTTTGTCATCTGACTTGCGGATTTGATCAGCGCAAAGCGGCCAAGTTTGGTTTTTCTGATAGAGACTTTCTTAACAAAACAAAAGATGGAGATGATTCGTGTACAACTGGGGTTTGGTAATTTGCTAACGGTGGATGCCCAAGGCCACAGAGGGGGCTTAGCTCTCTTATGGGCAAATCACATTGATGTTGAGGTGACCAATTTTTCGAGAACCACATAGATGCAACTGTGGCTTTAGATGTGGGAAGTCCTGAATGGTGGTTCACAGGCTTCTATGGGTTCCCTGAGCGTCAGCGAAGGCAGGACTCGTGGAATTTGCTACGTACATTAGCTGGGCAGTTATGGGTGACTTCAATGATTTGTTAGATCAGGAGGAAAAGAGATGAGGAAGGCCACATCCCGCATGGCTTATTGCGGGATTTAATGAGGCAGTTGTTGATTCTGGTCTTCATGACTTTCCGTTTGCAGGATATCAGTACACCTGGTATCATTCTCGTGGCACGCCAGCGATGATGGAGGAGAAGCTAGACAGGATCCTGGCTACAGACACATGGTTATCTTTATTTGAAGGGGCAACAGCTAAATCAATAATATGTCCCTACAGCGACCACATGGCAAATCTTCTTAGTCCAGCTGAAGTGGTTCATGCATCGAGAAGGCGCCGCTTTTGTTTTGACAATATGTGGCTGAAGGAGGATATCTGCCGTGAAATTGTGTCTCAGAGCTGGGAGAAAACGATGGCTCGGGACCTTTTTGATAGAATTGTCGTGTGCAGTGCAGATGTAGGGAGGTGGGGGAGAACATATAATAAAGATTTTTCATAAACGTATTGATCAGTGCAAGGCAAGACTTGAAAGCCTTCGGTGCCGGTTAGATCATGGCAACATCTCTGAATATAATCACACTGAGACGGAGCTTCTTCGGCTATTGGAACAACAACATATTTTCTGGAGACAAAGGGCGAAGGAGCACTGGTGGAGGGGCGGAGATCAGAATTCTAAGTTCTTCCATAATTCGGTGAAAACAATGAGGATGAGGAATAAAATTCATAAGCTGCAAAATGATGAAGGAGCGTGGGTTGAGGGTACGGATGAGATTGGCAATGTTATGGTGGACTATTTCACTGGCTTATTCAAGGCAGGGAATGGAAAGATGGATGAAGTGTTGGCCTGTATATCTACACACGTCACTCCCATGGAAAATGAACGTTTGGACCGGTGAGCATTGAGGAGGTACGTACAGCTTTGTTTCAAATGCACCCCGACAAGTCTCCAGGGCCAGATGGTTTTGGCCCAAGGTTTTTCCATCATTACTGGATGTGTTTGGTGGGGACTTGACTCTTTTCTGTAGGGGATTTGTGGAGACTACCAAGTTGTCGATTAAGGCGAATGATACTTTTATTGTCCTTATACCAAAGAAGGCAAGTCCCGTGTCTATGAAGGATCTACGACCAATTTCCCTATCTAACGTAGTCTATAAGGTGGCGGCCAAAGTTTGTGCTAATAGAATGAAGGCGTTGCTAGATGACCTAATCTCTCCTGCGCAGAGTGCTTTTGTTCCGGGGAGATTAATTACTAACAATATAATGCTAGCATATGAAACTCATCACTCTCTTAAGCACAAAACACGGGGTAAAGAGGGTGTTGCGGCTTTGAAGGTGGACATGAGCAAGGCGTATGATCGGGTGGAATAGCAGTTCTTGCGGGGAGTACTTTTGAGAATGGGTTTTGTACAGAAATGGGTAAATATCATTATGGAGACTGTGTGTTCTGTAAATTACCATATACTCCATGAGCAGATACAACTGGGGCCCGTAGTACCCGGGAGGGGGCTTAGGCAGGGAGACCCGCTTTCCCCATATCTATTCTTAGTAGTGGCAGAAGGACTGAGTGCCCTCATTGAAAATAGAGTGAGACGTGGACTCTTGGATGGGGTGAAAGTAGCTCGTGGTGCGCCATCTATAACACATATACTTTTTGCTGATGATTGCTTTCTGTTTTTTCGTGCAAACAGTGTGGAGAGTTCCCAAATGAAGGAAGTGTTGGACAAATATGCATTAGCTTCGGGCCAATGTGTAAACTATGAAAAGTCAACTGTCTGTTTCAGTGCTAATGTGGCACAGACCTGAAGGAGGGAGGTGATCGATATTCTGGGAGTGGAGCAAGGATTGGTTACCGGGAAATATATTGGGTTGCCTTCCTTGGTGGGCCAGAATAAAAAGATGATCTTGGGTTTCTTAAAGGAAAAGATTTTGTGTCGCGTGCGTAGTTGGAACTCTAAATTCCTTTCACGTGCAGGGCGCGAGGTTCTTTTAAAGAATGTGTTGCACGAAATGTCGTGTTATGCCATGATGTTTTCTTGTTGCCAACGGGGTTATGCAATGAAATTGAGTCTATTTTGAACAGATATTGGTGGATTGGCTCGGTTACTGGAGGAAAAGGAATTCATTGGAAGTCTTGGGCTAAGCTGTGCAAACCAAAGGAGAGAGGAGGGTTGGGCTTTAGACGACTGAGGGAGATGAATCTATCTCTCTTGGGTAAACAGGTTTGGAGGCTCCTCACTCGTACTGATTCCCTTGTTGCCAAGGTATATAAATCACGTTATTACCCAACTTGCTCTTTGTTTGAAGCAACTATTGGCAGTAACCCATATTTTTTGTGGCGGGGTATGATGGAAGCTTTGAGCGCAATAAAGGATGACTGTTATAGGAGTATTGGTAACGGAGAAGGCACGCTCACTGGTGATCCGTGGCTCCCTCTCTCGGATAACCCTTATGTCACCACGGAGCTGCATGAGTTTATTACAACAGCGCTAGTCTCCTCATTATTCGCCATGCATGAAGCAAAATGGGACGTTGACTGTGTGAGGGATGTGTTCAATGCTCGGGATGCAGACGCAATTCATAATATCCCGGTAAGTCAACGTCAACCTCTGGACAAATGGGTGTGGGTTGGGGACCCCAAGGGTGCTTACACTGTTAAATCATTCTATAGGAAGTTGGTAGGAGAGTTCCCGGAGGATAATCCTTGGCATCTAATTTGGAATCTGTAGGTTCCACCAAGGGTGATGATTTTTTGTTGGCAACTAGCAACGGCAGTTATACCCACCTGTGACGCACTGTCTATGAAGCACGTTGCATGCAACTTGCTGTGTCATATGTGTGGAGTGGCGAATGAGACAGCACACCACATGTTCATACATTGTCCGAGGATTGCTTCCATTTGTGTGACTTTCGGCTTACCTACTGGAGCATATGGCCAAGGTACTGTGCAAGATTGGTTTTTTTACATTATTGCCTAAGCTGAATGGTGAATTAAGGTGTCTGTTTTTGATGATATGTTGTGGGGTGTGGAATAGCAGAAACAACAATGTGTGGAATGCCAAAGCCTTTGACTCCAAATCTATGGTGGACTCAACGGTTATGTTTTGGAAGAATTGGAGGGCGGCGAATGAATAACCAGAGCTTGGTGGTAGTCACGACGGTTAAGTTGTTGCTCGCTGGAGTGCCCCTTCCGTAGGCCGACTCAAGCTAAATACGGATGCGGCTTTTGGTGCAGATGGCAACTCGATGGGAATGGGTTGGATTTTATGGGATCATGGGGGTCTCTTTTTGGCTGCCAAGGGCCTGACTTTACCAGGGAAGTACACTGTTGAAGTAGCGGAGGCGGTCTGTATCCGTGAAGCTTTAAGCTGGTTAAAGGACACTGGGATGGGAGATGTGGATGTAGAAACAGATTCCCAGTTAGTTTATTATGCATTACGTTCAAACTCGTTTTATTATGCTTTTGGTTTAGTTGTAGATGATATTAAAGAAGTGGCATCCACTATACATGGTGTCAACTTCCGTTTTGTTAAGCGATCTGCGAATCGTGCTGCCCACATTGTTGCTCGGGAAACCGTTTCTGTGTCAGGTTGCAGGGAGTGGTTTGATGGCCCTCCTCCTTATCTGGTTAATTGTATCCTCTCTGATTTAATGCATTAAGTTCTTATTTCCAAAAAAAAAAAAAAAGAAAAAGTCATGACTAAATTGGATAATTTTCAAAGTCAATGACTAAATTAAGTAATACTCTATAGTTGAGGGATCCAAGCGGGTATTAACTCCATATTAAGACAACTATTTATAATTCGACAAAAAAGTTACTTGCATAATTTGGTAGTATAATTCTTCCCATATTTTTATATGAATAAGGTTCAAATTGGCCATTGAACGTAAACTGAAAATGCAATTAGGCCACTGAACGAAAAAAGTGTAATTAGACAACTGAGCACTCCAAATGTATGTAATTTCACCTGATAGCAAGTTACCTGCTTACGTGGTAGTTGAGTTGACATTTTTAATAAATTTTAAATAATTTTAAATAAATTTTAATAATATCTTTTAAAAAAAAAAAAAAAAAAAAAAGAACGGTGGCCACCCCCTCTTCCTTCGTCTTCGGCAGAGACGAAGGAGGGGGGAGGGGGTGGCGACACCGTCGTTTAAAAAAAAAAAAATTCTTTTTCAACTTTTTTAAAAAGAATTATTATTAAAAATTATTTAAAATGCCAACTCAACTGCCACGTAAGTAGATAACCTGCTAAAATTGATGGTAACATGCTATCCGGTGAAATTGCATACATTTGAAGTGTTTAGTGACCTAATTGCACGTTTTTAGAGTGTTCAGTGACTTAATTACATTTTTTTTCATTCAGTGGCCTAATTATATTTTCAAGTTACGCTCAGTGGCCAATTTAAACCTTATTCCTATTTTTATATAATACTCCGTACTATATACTTCTCTTATTATATATAGAGACAACAACATTGATCAAGGGTGTCAAAACTTCTGATTAGTTGTAATTAACACAAAGATATTGTATTTTGTTAATACTACTACTACCTGACCTGAACCGGAAGTGAACCTCCCATTTATTTGTATCACAAAATAGTCACTTAAAATATCATTTTATGATATTTTTCCCACCTAATTATATATATATATATATATATATATATATATAGTAAATACCCAAAATAGTCCCTCGACTATAGCTAAATTCACAAATTGGTCCTTGACTTTCAATTTCAACCAATTAAGTCCTTAACTTTGCAATTTTGACACGATTTAGTCCTCCATCTATTTGACCGTTTGTTGACCGTGATCAACGATCTCCAGAAGAACCTTCAGCTCTCATCGGAGCATGTGGAGACCTCCAGGATGACGTTGCACTGGTTCGGAAACACGTCATCTTCTTCACTCTGGTACGAACTCAACTACATTGAATCCAAAGGGAGGATGAAGAAAGGCGACCGGATTTGATAGATTGCTTTCGGCAGTGGATTCGAATATAACAGTGCGGTCTGGAAATGCAACTAGAACCTTAAAAAATCGACGATGGACCATGAAATTACATATATATCCTCAAAAATCACAGTCAACAAACAGTCAAATAGACAGAGAACCATGAAATTACAAAGTTAAGGACTTAATTGGTTGAAATTGAAAGTTGAGGACCAATTTGTGAATTTAGCTATAGTCGAAGGACCATTTTGGGTATTTACTCACATATATATATATAGCGCTCATATGCAGAGGGACCTTTCCGTGCGACGGTGCGACGGGGTTCCATAATACACCAACAGTGTTAACGCCAAGCACCAATAATGTAAGGGAAACACACCATAATGAAATGCAAAAAATACACAATAAACCCAAAAGAAATACATCATATAACTCACCACCCTTAATGGTGTATTTCCGAACACTATATGATGATTTTACTCACACAGTCACACCTAATGGTGTGTTTTTGGTAATGCATACCTAATTTGTGTGTATTTTTGTAATGCATTAACGTTGATGGTGTATATTAGCTCAACTATTGGTGACGTTGCACTGCCGCACCTGAACTTAACATACTCTCTCGCTCTCTCTCTCTCTCTCTCTCTCTCTATATATATATATATATATATATATATATATATATATATATAATATATATATATATATGTATATATAACGTGAGATGGAAATAGAGTCACAATGAAGTTGAATTTTTGCATAGAATATAAAGATTTTGTGGCGGATATTTGAATCCAACAATGGCATATGTCAACCTTTTGAATGAGGTAATCTTCACCTAACCCGATTCATTATTTTTTTTAAACATAATTTTAATTAATAATTAATGGCGCCAATTATATTGAAATTGTAAGGACTTTGAATTAAATAATCTTTTTTTTTTTTTTTGAATAAAAGCTTAATGCATTATATTAGAACCAAGAATGTTCACAAAAAATTGAGGAGGAGAGTGAAAATATTCATCGCAACCTGACAAAGAAACGACTTCCCTAGTAAGAACATGGGCAACACGATTCGTAGATCGTCTAGCAAAATAGAAAATTACATCGTGTACCTGAGATGCAATATCCTTTACATCATCAATTATTAAGCCAAAAGAAGAATTATAAGAATTAAAAGATAATGCTAATTGCGTTGAATTATAAGAATGAAATAATCTTTTATAACTTAATCTGACTCATTACCATTCTCAAACATATAAAGTTGATGGATGATACTAATTACGTTGAAGTTGTGAAGACAATAATAATAACAGTAGGTGGGTGGTGGTGGTGAGAATTAATTTGGTCATAGATTTATAGGTGAAAGTTTATTTTTAGTTCCTTTTTATTATAACATTCACCTTTGGTTATAGTATATATTATTGTGGCATGATCATTTTTTGTCATATGTTAACAAAATCGTTGAAATGATGTTAAATACAAAAGTATTTTGATAATTTTTTTACATAGTGGATTGACCTGTTATATTTTTATTTTAATTTTTTAAAAATCTCTATTTGAAGACCGAAATGTCATTGTATTTAAGAAAATTTAAACAATTTTGCTAATAAAGGACCAAAAATGATCATGCCATAATAAACTATGACTAAAAGAGAATGCTTTGTAAAAAAAAAAAAAAAAAAAAAAAAAAAAAAAAAAGTGGAATGACACTTATAAATCTAGGACCAAAGATGGAATTAACTCTAATAATAATTAAAAGTTCTTGTAAGTTTAATTTGATAATAAAATTTAAATGCTAACTTGTGATTTTTAGAAAAAAAATAATTGTTTTCTATAATTACAAAAAAAAAAAAAAAAAAAAAAAGATCTCCAATCAATTATTTCTTCCTATTCCCTCAAATAATTTATACATAATCCAAACTAGTACGAAAAGAAAAGAAAGTAATTATCACAAGAAAGCTTACTCCCAATTGAGAGGCTAATGGGTTGGAATAAGTCCAATCTTTGTACATTACTCTAATTGCACCACAAAATGTGTGCCTACTAGTGCGTTACTCACCTTTCCAACTATACAATTTTGGATGTTTTAATGAGCAAGAAAACATTATTATTATTATTATTATTATTATTATTATTATTATTATTATTATTATTATTATTATTATTATTATTAAAAATGCTATTTTACTATATTAAATTTTTTTCTCTAATTTTCTCCGTCGATGTGATTTTCATTCATTATATTGACTGTTCCTGAATTAGTTGACTCACACTAGTTACGAGCAACATCATTTGTTTAGATTTTTAGGGCATTTACATTAGCAGATTTTGCAAAGTTCTTACACGGTTTTTAAGAAATGTAACGTGATGTGGAGGAGTGAGAATGTAGAGAGAGATCTCAACTGGTCATAGAGGTGCAAGTTGAAAAGAATGACCAGGGATCGAGTCTCACCAGCGCTAGTGTGGGAGAAACCTCTCAAAGTGAGGGAGCTCCTTGTGTGCAGTAAGTAAAGGTCTAGCTAGTGTGGGAGAAACCTCTCAAAGTGAGGGGGCTCCTTGTGCGCAGTAAATGACCAAAGTCATGCCCTCATTAAACACGCTAATCAAACTTTTTCAAAAAAAAAAAATGTCAGACACTGTTTTGTGGGTTTTTTTTTGTTTTTTGTTTTTTGTTTTTTGTTTTGTTTTTTTTTTGATTTTTCTCTTTAATCTCATTTTCTCTTTTCTAATCACACTTTCAAAAACTCCTCTAAATTTACAAAAAATCCCACTACTAAGGATGCCGTGAGTTTTTACAATGATGACAAAGAAATTGTGGGGGAAAAATAAAAAGCAAAAAAAAAAATGCTTAACAAATTACGCGCTCAGATGGCGCGTGCATTGCACACACCATCTGAGCGTGGTGTTGTGATGAGCACGCACCACTTGCACATTTTTTCTCTCATATTGCTCAAGCCATGAGGCCCACAAAAAATTAAAATTACAAGAGAAAGAACTTGATAAAAATCCTTCTCTCCATTTGTTTAAAAACCAAAATCAAAATTTTCATATGAAAAAATCACAAAACAACCAACAAATGGGGTTGATCTAATATAAAATTTAGTTGTTTAATCAAACAAAACCACAACCAAGTTTTTCATATGAAAAAATTATAAAAACACCAACAAATGAGATTGCTCTAATATAAAATTTAGTTGTTTAACTAAATAATGATATGTCAAGACTCAAGAGAGAAAGATTAGATCAGAGAAGAAATATATGTATATTGCATACTAATAATAATAATAATAATAATATTATTATTATTATTATTATTATGGAATAAAACTTACTTTATAACTCCAAAACACGGAATCATTATAATTAGTATAACCGACAATCAATTTCACTATGGTCCACTACCTCCCACAGCTAACATATGGGCCCTCTTTTGTTTAAATATTACACTCATGACCCCTGGGATGCTGAAACATCTTAGGAAGCATTTGGTTTGAATATAAGAATCAAAATTTCGATTTAAATTAAAATAAATTATCCAATACTCAAATTAATTTTAATAAAAGCAACATTCTCAATTTTTCACTTATGACAAAAATAAATGAACTTTCAGAACAATGTTCGAGAGGTATTGAAGTGGTTAAAGAATCTTAGATTGGATAGTGTACATGTTGAAAGTGATTGCATGAAGATAGATAGTGGCATCCAAAATCAGTCTTTCATGTCATTTATATTGATCTAATTATTAATGATATTAGGAAAGTACCCAGAGATTTTTTTAATCTATGCTTTTTATTTGTTAAACGATCAGCAAACAGAGTCACCCATTTGTTAGCTCGAAGTGCCTTGCCCTAGCTTGACTGTATGGACTGTTTCTCGATCATTTTCCTTTCTATTGCTTATGTATTGGAGTTAGATGTATCCTAATCTACTATATTCCCTTTGCTTTCAAAAAAAAAAAAAAAAAAGAAGAAGAAATTTCAGAAGAATGTAAAGCACATTGGGGCCAACCTAGAGGGTGTGATTGAGTGTAAGAGACTCATCCATCTTTAACCAAAGGTCAATGGTACACCAAAAAGAGGTGTCTACAATTCAGCGAGTATTCTGGGTATACCAAAAAAACAAAAAGCACATTGGGGCTCTATTAGAAATAGTGTAAATTTGAAGGATCCATGTGAAATTATCCCTAATCATTAATAAATAATTAATTAAATTAATACCCTGAAACGACAATAATGCTGGAAACAATCCAAGTAAATAATTGGCACCGACAGACGTCTCCCCCTGCTACTACTATAGTCCACATCACTCTCCCTTCCCTTCCTGCACATAAAGCTCCCAACTTTAAGCTCCAAGAACCACAGATCAAGCATCCCCAGATCCACATTTATCATCCTCATCTCTCAATCCCACTTTACTCTTCGATTTGAGGAGCTGCGCAATCCGAAATGAGTATGTACGGTAGGGACCCATGGGGCGGGCCGCTGGAGATCCACGCCAACGATTCTGCCACCGACGACGACCGGAGCCGGAACCTGCAGGACCTGGACCGGGCGGCGCTGTCGAGGTCGCTGGACGAGACGCAGCAGAGCTGGCTGCTGGGCCCCACGGAGCAGAAGAAGAAGAGGTATGTTGATCTGGGCTGCATAATTGTGAGCCGGAAGGTGTTCAAGTGGACTGTCGGCAGCGTCCTCGCCGCCGCCGTTTTGGTCGGGTTGATTGTCCTGATTGTCAAGACGGTGCCTCGCCACCACCGCCCCAATCCGCCGCCGGATAATTACACTCTTGCCCTCCACAAGGCCCTCATGTTCTTCAATGCTCAGCGCTGTAAGTGTGCCCTAACTATACTCAATCAATTACATACATAACTAAACAAAAAATATATATTTATATATCTCCGTGTATGTGTGTGTGTATACTTGCCTTTTTGAGTGATTGATTTATTGATACAGTTAGTTGGATGTTAGGGTAAAGTTTTGATTGATCCTTAATAGGAAAATTTCAATTTTGTTTGTTTTATATTCTGCATTCCAAATGAGTGGTCACAGGATCGAAGTTCGGGCCGAAAAAGATTGAGAAAGTACAGAACAGATATTGCTCGTATAGAAATATGAGTGTTTCAGAAAAAAATATTAAAATAAAAACAATTTTTGTATTGTGTTTATTATAATGATATATATGGTAACTTCAATTTGGTAAGCATGATTTGACTAAAAGATTAGTATTTACTTATTTTGTTATGATTATGGTACTCATCTTCATTGCCATTTTCATCTAATAAGATGGTCTTTTTATGTTAATTCAATTTTTGGATTGCTTGTAATTCCTGGAATTGGTGTTTATTACAGCGGGGAAACTACCGAAGCACAATAATGTGTCGTGGAGGGGTAATTCATGTATGCGGGATGGCAAGTCTGACGATGCGACGATATTTAAGGATTTGGTTGGTGGCTATTACGATGCAGGAGACGCGATCAAGTTTAATTTCCCGCAATCTTTTGCTCTTACCATGTTGAGCTGGAGCGTGATTGAATACAGTGCGAAATATGAAGCCGCGGGAGAGCTGAACCATGTAAAGGATATAATTAAGTGGGGGACTGATTACCTCCTCAAGACCTTCAATTCCTCTGCTGATACTATTGATCGGGTTGTTGCCCAGGTAAGTCCATTCGATTTGGCCAATGCATTTATACGGATTATACCAATTGGACCTGAATTACAAAGATCCAAACAGTGCGAAAGTACTAACCAGCTTGGTTGGCATGAGTGACCGTGCACTCTCATCCCTTAAGTGAGGTCGGGAGTTCAAACTTCGAACCCCCTCTCGTATAGAAAAACCAATCTGGCCAGCACTTTGCCCCTTAATTGGGCCGGCCGGTGCGAATGGGGATTAGTCTGAGTATGGTACGGGCTTAAAAGTGTCTCCTACAGTTAGGGCCTGCTCAGGACACCTCATGGCCTGACAAAAAAAAAAAACATTGAGGGCTTGCTCGGGACACCTCATGGGAGGAAGTACTTGAACTGGGCAATCTCATCGAAGGATTTTTGTATGTTTTTATGCTAGGTTGGATCGGGGGATACTGCAGACGGGAGCACAACTCCTAACGATCACTATTGTTGGATGCGTCCCGAGGACATCGACTATGACCGGCCTGTGTTTGAGTGCCACAGTTGCTCCGATCTTGCTGCCGAGATGGCTGCTGCACTCGCATCTGCATCCATCGTGTTTAAGGACAACAAGGCCTATTCACAGAAGCTTGTCCATGGCGCTCGAACTCTCTTTAAGTTTTCTAGGGATCAGCGCGGGAGATACAGTGCCGGTGGAACTGAAGCTGCGGTTTTCTATAATTCCACTAATTATTACGATGAGTTTGTCTGGGGTGCAACCTGGCTGTATTACGCTACCGGAAATTCTTCCTATCTTCAGCTTGCCACAACTCCGGGTATAGCTAAACACGCAGGGGCATTTTGGGGAGGCAAATATTATGGTGTGATGAGCTGGGATAGCAAGCTTGCTGGAGCTCAAGTAAGTCGATAAGTCCCGCCCCGTCCCCTTAGATTTCTGCTTCCATTAAAACGATCTTTAGTGAAGTATGAAATGATTTTAAAGCTATTCCTTATGTGATTGCCATTTTGTTCTTGAATGTGTTCTTAGGTGCTTCTGAGCCGTTTGAGATTATTTTTGAGCCCGGGATATCCTTACGAAGAAATTTTGAGTACATTCCATAACCAGACTAGCATAGTCATGTGCTCCTACTTGCCATTATTCACCTCGTTTAACTTCACAAAAGGTAATTAATGTTACAATTTTTTTTCCTAATGTGTAGATATAACTTTAATCTAAATTTTGGATGCATATAACTTTAAAACTCGAGGGGTGTTGCAGGAGGCTTGATACAGCTGAACTATGGAGCGCCTCAGCCTCTTCAGTATGTAGCCAATGCAGCGTTTTTGGCCGCCTTGTTTAGTGATTATCTAGCAGCCGCCGATGCTCCTGGATGGTATTGTGGACCCAATTTCTACTCGGTTGATATCCTGCGTAATTTTGCTGAATCACAGGTAAAATGTTCCTTCCCAAATTCCGGTCTTTCATCCCAATTGGCAATTGTTATACCATCGACCAAGGCGGGATGTTAGACCATGGACCAGGGTCCACCTTGCATTGTGGACCCTGGTCCAGAACAACATTCAAATTATGTACTTGCAGTTAACATATTATATGTGCATTCAGTTAACATATTGTGTATCTACAGTTAACATATTATATGTCTGCAGTTAAGAAATTATGTACCTGTAGTTAACATTTTATGTACCTTTAAGCTGTTACTCAGAATCACACTTGTTTGACTTCTCAGATCGACTACATCCTTGGCAAAAACCCGAGAAAGATGAGTTATGTTGTGGGCTTTGGCAATCACTATCCGAAACACGTCCACCATCGGGGTGCATCAATCCCTAAAAACAAGGTGAGGTACAACTGTAAAGGAGGATGGAAATGGAGGGATTCCAAGAAGCCAAATCCAAACATCCTTGTCGGAGCCATGGTTGCCGGTCCAGATGCGCACGATGGGTTCCACGATGTCCGCACCAACTACAACTACACGGAGCCGACGCTTGCTGGCAATGCCGGACTGGTGGCTGCCCTTGTTGCTCTATCGGGCGAAAGGAGCACTAGAATTGACAAAAACACAATATTTTCTGCGGTGCCTCCTATGTTCCCCACCCCGCCGCCCCCTCCGGCCCCTTGGAAACCTTGATGGCCGAGGGTTACACTTCCAATTTTTATTTTTTTTTCATGTGTGACTATAGGTTGATTTGATCATGGCCTCGTTGCGACATCACGAAGGTCTTAGGTCTTATAGACTAAGACGATGACACCCGGAGTGGATTCTTGGCTAAACTTCAACTTGAAAGAGGGGAGACTCCAGAAGAAATGCAGAGTGTGTTATTTGTTTGTGTGAATGTGTCATGTCCAGAGTATATATGTAATGTTATAACAAATTTAGTGATGTATTCTTTAAAAATTGAAAACGGAAGTTGAACAACAAAGTTTTGAATTTGTTCTAGAATAAATTCTTACAATTTGCATGTCCACCAAGTTTGTGTTGCAAAATTAAATATACATTTGAGGGTAGGGAGGGCAATTCACATATATTTTAGATTTTACTCGACTCTTTAACATTGAGTTTTCTTGGAGCTACATTTTAGATTTTTTGTTGACTCTATTTGCCATTTGTTATTTGATATTTGGAAAAACTAAAATGGTTGAGAAGTTGTAGATTTCTTGAGTTTGGAAGCTTGAAAAGTGTCTTAGATATAAATATATAATCTTAAACATATAAACTAAATAAAACTTAATTATGAGAAAGTTAACCTCGTAGTAGTGAAAATAGTATTAGATATTGAAATACCTTTGCCATCGTTGATATTATCTTAACTGTATTGTCTCTGAAATGATAAATCTGCATGGAGAAAGTTAGACATTTTGTCTTACATATGACTCAGAACTTTAAAAAGTGAAATACACTTAGACTTAGAACTTGCGTTTGGATGCGGGCCATGCGGCTGGGATGGTGACACGTAGAATGAAATCGTAATTCCCCCTCTTTAAGGGGGCTATGCATAGTGAACCCAAAAAAGATGCCACTTTAAACGTCATTCTAACGAATTTTTTAATAGTAAACATGCACTTATATGGTTTTTGAGTTTTACACACACACATTACTCCATCCGTCCCATTTTATGTGTACAATTCAATTAACGAGACTTGACTGATTTATTTTTAATTTAATTTTTCATAATGTTAACAATTTATTAATAATATATATAATATTTATAAATGGGAAAATGATATCTTTTTCCCCTGAATTATTTAAGTGATAGTTTTTTTCCCTGAAATGTTAAATGGACATATTTACCCATAAAATAAATATTATACTTATTTTTCTTCTCCAACAAATAATGACCACGATTCGGTTCAAACCGAGCAGACACTATAGCAAACCAACCGAAATATTCTTATTACAATTTAGAATCGAAACCCAATATTTAGAATTTATTAAAATCGTGAACCGGAACGGCCGGTTCATGTTCCGAACTGAAAAAGTACATTTATTATTGAATTTATACTATTTTTAAAAATAAAAAATAAAATTTTAAAATAAAGTTTGAACCAACAGTTCAAACTGGATCCGGAATTGTGAACCGACAGTTCAAAATCAAAACCAAATCGCGGTCATATATACTTATATGTGAGAATCCGAATAAATGTAAAAAAAAAAAAACATACACTATTTGTAAATATTATAATTCTAATTTTAAACTAATGCTAGTAGTTGTTCCAATTCGAACTGTCGGTTCACGGTTCCAGATCCAGTTTTTTTGATTTATGATTGGGAAAATGGCGCTTTTTCCCCCTGTGTTGTTTACTAATAGCACATTTCCCCCCTGTGTTGTTCATGTAACCACTTTATCCCCTCAATTGTTTTTGAAGTGGCTATTTTTCCCCCTCTCCGTTAAATAAGTGTTAGGGATGTTAAATATGAGGGTAAAAATGACATTTCACTTATTATTATTATTATTATTATGATGATTATTATTGTTATTATTTGTTAGTCAGTGTTATTATTTATTTATATTATATGGTTATATTGTGTGGCTTAGAATAAGTTGACTTGAGCTTCTCTGTCTGTTAGGAGAACTCTCGTAGCTTATGTTTTATAATCTGATACACAACACAACCTCCGGCCGAAGTGCACGTAGCTACCGCCGGTGAACCACCCGTGATGCCGTCGGCAGCCTCGTCGGATGGCTAGTTTCCCGACACCGGCGCCGCCGCCCACGCCACGCCGGATGCAAGCATGATGACGCGCTCAGATGAATACACCGGCCCCGATGTCCTACGAGTCGGGAACGACGCAGGTTTGACTATCTCTCGTGTCGGGCATGCATCGATCCCATCCGAGTCCAAAACTCTTAGTTTGTCTAATGTGTTACATGTCCACAGTTTATTCGTTCCATTACTGTCAGTTAATAAATTTACACAAGAAAACGGAGTTTACTTTGAATTTCATAACGATTTTTTTGTTGTGAAGGATTCCAAAACCAGGGCCACTCTGCTTAAAGGGCCAACCTCCGGGGGATTGTACAAGCTTCCGCTCTCTCACTCCCAATTTGCCTTCGTCAGTTCCCGGGCCACTCCTGAAATATGGCACCGCAGGCTAGGTCATCCGCATGGTTTCGTCCAAGATCGGATTCTAAAGAATTGTCCAGTTTCAGCCAATAAACAAAAATCCTTGGAGTCAGGCACGTCTTGTCACCTCGGCAAGTCGTGTCGTTTTAAATTAGATAATGTTACAAATACCAGTACAAATGTATTAGATCTAATATTCACCGATGTATAGGGCCCGGCTCCTGTAGTCTCGAGTACTGGTTTCCGTTATTTTTTATTATTTGTAGACGATCATTCCCGTTTCTGCTGGTTTTATCCGTTACGGGTAAAATCAGATGTTTATAAAATTTTTGAACTGTTCCGAGTGTTGGTAGAGCGACAATTTTCGCGCTCTATCAAAAGTATACAGTCTGATCTAGGGGGTGAGTACCAAAAGTTACACACACGTTTCCAAACACTGGGTATTATTCACCGAAAGTCATGTGCCTATACACATGAACAAAACGGACGAGTTGAGCGCCGTAACCGACATATTGTCGAAACGGGCCTTGCTTTACTCGCCGAAGGATCTGTACCAATGGAGTATTGGGACTTTGCGTTTGAAACCGCAACATGTCTAATTAATTACCTCCCAACATCCGTGTTAAACTATGAAAGTCCCTACTCACGTCTACACAAAGTGTCTCCTCCATACACGTTTCTTCGAATTTTTGGGTGCCTGTGTTATCCTTATCTTCGGCCTTACAATCGCCATAAGATAGAATATCGCTCGGCACCCTGTGTCTTCCTTGGATACCCCCCATCCTTTAGGGGATATAGATGCATGGATCGTACAACGGGGAAAGTTTACATCTGTCGTCATGTCCGGTTCGACGAGACGGTGTTCCCTTTTTCCATTGGGACACCCGCCCCGTCTACTACTCCGGAGTCAACACCGTGGGCCTCTGGGCCCATAGTCCCGCGAGTAGCCCCGATGGTCCCACGGCCAAACAACACACCGGAGTCCTCAGAGTCTGAACCCATGCCGTTAGCCTGTGAATCGGGTCCTTTAGCCATCACCAGGCCACCTCGTCGCAGGGCTAAACGACAACGCACTGAGCCTCAGGAACGAGGTCATGTTATGCGTCTTCGGCATTAGACAAGGGGCACGGACGAGCCCTTTCAAGCTCTAAATATAACTACTGATCCTACGTGTTATTTCCAGGTTGTAGGACATCCACAGTGGCGTGACGCCATGGATCAGGAGTTCAACGCTTTGCTTCACAACAGCACTTGGCGTTTGGTCCCACCAGCACCGCACATGAACATCATCGGCTGCAAATGGGTGTTTCGCACCAAACGCAGGGCTGATGGCACTATCGAGCGCTATAAGGCTCGTCTAGTTGCCAAAGGCTTCAACCAGGTGGCTGGCGAGGATTTTTTTTGACACTTATAGTCCGGTGGTAAAGCCGACTACTGTTCGGCTGATATTGTCTCTCGTTATCTCCTCCAGCTGGACAATGCATCAGCTGGATGTCCATAACGCCTTTTTAAATGGGCATCTAGCTGAGACTGTTTACATGAAGCAGCCACCGGGATATGAAGATCCGACACACCCGGATCACGTCTGTCACCTACAGCGCTCTTTATATGGGCTAAAACAGGCCCCGCGGGCCTGGTTTAAGCGGTTACATGACTTCTTGATTCTTGCAGGATTTAAGTCGTCAAAGACTGATGTTTCTTTATTCCACTACACCGCCGATACATCACGGGTATATCTACTTGTTTATGTAGATGATATCATCTTGATGAGAAATGATGCGGCGTTGATAAACACCTTGCTACAGCGACTTGCCTCCACCTTCAAGATCCGTGATCTTGGCAAGCCGGGATTCTTTTTAGGGATTGAAACCATAGCAGTAGATGGAGGCTAGATTCTGTCTCAGAGGAGGTACATGACGGATCTGCTTAATCGTGCCGGGATGCTTAATTGTAAGCCGCTCACCACACCAGCTGTTGTCACAGTGTCTATGTCCTCGGATGCCACTCCTTACGAGAATCCTACTCAATGCAGGCGTATTGTGGGGGCCCTCCAGTATTTAACGATTACAAGGCCAGACTTGTCTTACTCGGTGAATCGTTTATGTCAGTTTATGCACGCACCCTCAGACGATCACTGGAGTTTGGCTAAACGGGTGTTACATTATATAAAGGGCACTATCAACTACGGCTTTCGCATTGCTCCGTCAACATCCACGACTATCCAGGCGTTCTCAGATTCAGACTGGGCAGGTTGTCCGGTTGACCGGAAGAGCACAAGTGGATATGCTGTTTTTCTCGGGACCAACTTAATTTCATGGCTATCCAGAAAGCAGTGTACGGTAGCACGTTCGTCCACCGAAGCAGAATACAAAGCCCTAGCCGATGTTTCCGCAGAAGTCACGTGGGTGGTCTCTTTACTTCGGGAGCTAGGACTGCATTTTTCTCATCCGGCCACCCTGTGGTGTGACAACCTTGGAGCAACTTATCTGTGTGCAAACCCTGTCTTTCATGCACGGACGAAGCATGTCGAGATAGATTATCACTTTGTTCGAGACAAGGTAGCCTCGGGAGACTTCGTTGTCAATTTTGTGTCAACTAAAGATCAGCTCGCAGACATCTTTACCAAACCACTGACAGGGCCGCGGTTCACTCTGCTTCGTGACAAGCTCAACGTTGTAGCGCACCAACCTTGTGCTTGAGGGGGTGTGTTAGTCAGTGTTATTATTTATTTATATTATATGGTTATATTGTGTGGCTTAGAATAAGTTGACTTGAGCTTCTCTGTCTGTTAGGAGAACTCTCGTAGCTTATGTTTTATAATCTGTATTTCCTTTCTGTTACAGTTAATTAATGAAATTCATATTCCAATTTTATTATTATTATTATTATTATTATTATTATTATTATTATTATTATTATTATTATTATTATTATTATTATTATTATGGGAATTCGCGTAGCTTCGTCCGGTCTCGACTAGTCGACTATCGGGCAACACTGCAACAGCTTCGTCAGTTCGTCATCGGCAAAGGTGGAGACCGGAGACAAGGTTCGTCGTTGTCGGCCGGCAGTCTTCCAGTGTCTCCGTATCCCGTCTCTGTGTCGTCGTCGTCGACAATCTTCCAGACTTCAGAGTTAGGGCTTGGGAGGAATGGGGGCGGGAATGCGGGACTGCGAGAGGGGGCTAATATGCTTTAAGTGAATAATTCACGGGGGAAATGTGCTATAAATATATAATTCAGAAGGAAAAAAATGTCATTTTCCCTTTATAAATTTAAAAACTACATTAAAAATACTATTAAATACAAAAAAAAAAAAAATTAAAGAAAATGAGCAAAGAGTACAGAGTTTGTTTGACCAATATAATAATAATAAATAGGACATGTAACATGTGACATATAGAGTACATATCTAGAGCACATGTGGAAAGCATGTATAGTACCCAGGCACCCAGCAAACACGAGCCTTTCGCGCATTTGCTAGATAGGCGTTTTTGAGTGGTTGCCATTTTAGGCTATTTTTTATCCTTGCAATACTTTCTTATTTTAGAAAATTAGTCAACTTCACATCATTAAATTTACAATCCCCTAATTATTTTCTATACATCATTGCAATTTCAATTAATTTTCAAAAGTAAAACTTGCATCCACATCATATTCAATAATAATAAAACTATAACAAAAAATAAAAATAAAAAAGAGTCTGAAAGGCTTGCAAACTTAACATATCTTGATTCTTGCAAGCTTCAAGCCAAGTGTGATAATTTTTTTATTTTTGAAAAAAAAAAAAAAAAAAAAAAACAAGCCACATAAGCTTGCAAGTTGTGAATTACATAAATGAATTTAGCCTCATTTTTGTTTAAAAACTTACAACCACCCAACCTGATATATAGAGACCTACAAAAAAACTTTCAAAAAATTTCAACCACTATATATAGTTGCTCTAAACCCCAAATATGTTCTTTCATGTCTTGAGCAATTGTCAAAGATGGAAGGAGTTAGTGGCAAATCGTCCTGCATGCTCTTCAATGTCTCCAGTAAAGCGTGTCGAAAATTGAAAAAAGTCACCGACTTTGTTGGTTTTTGAATCATTGAACTTAAAAAGTGTGTAATTAAATTATGATTATATTACTTACATAATATATAATGAGAGTTGTTATTTCTTTTGTCATACTAATTGGGAGGAAAGATCAAAATCTTTTCAACTCAAATTGTATTAAAAGAAATCTAAAAAAAAAATGTCTCAATTACAAATATCAAAGTGTACCGTGAATCTTGAATACAAGGCGATACTAATGTTCTACTTGATTTTATATTAAGTTATAATCATGTCCATTAATTTAGTCATTTATCAATAATAAATAACGAATATTAAGTGTAGAAAATAAATCAAGTACACAATAAATTATTACGCAGCTCAGAGCCCTTCCCCTACGTCTGCAGGGTAACCCACATCTGCTCAATCCACTATAGATGTTCACCAAAGAGTTTTACAAGAGGTAAGTACAAATGGCTATCAGCCGTTACTACCCCAACCCTTCCTAACACCTAGGAAGGACTGAACCGTGCATACCTTAACAATCTTCAAGTGAAATTTGTTGGTGATAATGAACCACAATCGATTTAATATCCATAAAATAATATTTATATATATACACACGAAATATATATAAAATATTATTGGATATATGTATCCGAAATATATATATACACACAAATATATATAAGACGGACCCAACGGTTATATATAAATGTATATCTACGAAAAAAGATATACCAATATATATCAACCAAAAAGAGAATATAATCCTTAGATTATAATTCCAAATTAACAAGAAAGAACGGATTTTTGCTTAAAAGCATAATCCAAAACAAGAAAGAAAGAGAAGGAAGAAAGAAATGTACGAGTTAGGCAAAGTGCTTGTCTTTCCTTAAAACCTTATTTGCCACCTCCCAAAAGTGCTAGGAGCGTTGTGACCTAGGTTTCCCAGGATAAAACGTACAACGGTTCGACGTTTGAGCACCCAAACGAACGAACCCGGCGAACTAGAGCACGTGCAGAACACAGCTTCAAGAATGGAGTAGGAGCAGAGATTTTTGGAGCTGGGAAAACGAAGTTTCTGTGTTGTGTGTGTTGTTCTCAATCCGTGTAGAAACACTGCTGCTACCCTCCTTCTTATATAGGGACGTAGGACATCAAATAGCATTTAACTAGGCCATTAACACCAGCCTTGTAACATCTGAAACAGCTGGTCTTTAGTGCAGATTTAATTCAAAAATCAAATACAGAAATTAATTCTGTAACGGATGAATTAAATCTCCAACTGTCCAGAGACGTATCTGGTAGACCGAAGTTTCAACCTCGCGCTGCGCACGAGAGCAACTCTCGAGTTGCTCTCGGCCAGGTGAGCATGAGAGCAACTCTCGCGTTGCTCTCGGCTGGGTGCGCACGAGAGCAAGTCTCGTGTTGCTCTCGGCTGGGCGAGCACGAGAGCAAGTCTCGTGTTGCTCTCGGCCACCTAGCTGTCAAGTGGCTTAAACTGATACCGAAAAGTTGGCAGGGCGAGCACGAGAGCAAGTCTCGTGTTGCTCTCGGCCACCTAGCTGTCAAGTGGCTTAAACTGATACCGAAAAGTTGGCATAACCTTAGCCAAATTGGACGACATTCGTGCCCGCGCACACAAGCTCGAGCTTAATTGGCTTGAATCAAGCCTTTTGATCTCGTTTCTAGTTGGAATTTGATTTGCACCTCTCCCCCCCGCGCAAGAGAGCCTCTATGCTATACAATTCTACAAGCTCTAAAAAAAACTCTTGTATAAAAGGGGGGTCAAATCCTCTTTCCAAACCAATGTGGGACAAAAGCTCACTTTTTCCCTTCATTTTTCCAACTCAATGGGTCTACTTTGAGAATCAATATCTCATTCACCCAATATCCGTTTTGAGCGTACAATATATCAATCTCTTCGTCTCACTACGAAGAATCCGAATCCACTTTGACCCGATCCAAATCGGAAGTGGACCCCACTAATAATTGTACCACAAAATAGCCACTTAACATGTCATTATATGCCATTTTAATGCTATTTTTTCCAACAAAGTTTCAGCTGACCCAGGTACAGACAGTACAACTCAGAATAAAATCCACATAGAACAATGTAATAAAATAAATTAAAATAATAGCACTGTATAGGATTTCCTTTCTCTCAATTTGCTAGTTCTCAATTCGTCAATTTTCATAATGGAATGCCTTCCTTTTATAGTAATAATTACTCCACCAGCTTGATCCATATTAATAGCATCCCATTTGCTTCAAAGAACCACAACCACTCTTTTTTATTTTGAAATCCTCATAATAAGCATCCACCAAATACAAGTTCTGCTGACTTCCCTTTTCATGTAACAAATAATTGATAGTCATTCAAATAAATATCATATGATAGGAAATGGTCCAAAGAGCTTAATCTAGCTTAAATCTATTTAAAATAAAATAAAATAAAATAGCCAACATAGATTTTAATGTGTACTAACTATGTATACTTACAACATATTTTAATAATTTCATTACATACTTTTTAAATTTAATGAACTATTTAACACTTTTTTTCCATCACCTTTTAAAACTTTCATTTCCTTTATTCTTTATTTATTACTAAGAGGACAACAGTCAATGGATGTTGTGTTGTTATTAATCACTGTGCTCTTCAACCGCAAATTGGAATTGGCGTGTCACGTGTTCCGGCCAGAAAATGGGAAATTTTATTTATTTGATATTTTGTTAATTTGTTATAATAATATATATTTTATATTATTTTTAGTTTGGTCCCGGTTTTAATTTGTATAGCAAACGCGTTGACTATTTTATGTATTTTTTTTTGAAAACACTATTTTATGGTTTTAATTCGTCTTAATAAAATTAAATTTATCTCTTAATACTCACATTTTAACGTGAAATTATTTCATTCAATTTTTTATATTTAAGTATAATAAAATGAATTCTTTTTAAATTTATGATAGTCAATTAAATTTTTAAATAATTAATAAATATAATTTACAATACACGAGGGCAATATATAATTACATTTTGATGATTCAAAAGGAATATTTATAACACTTAGAATCAAAGAGTGACATTTATAATTGATATATATCTGCAGAGCATAAATTCTAATTTTCCCTATAAAGAATTTATTAATATGTCAAGATAGGAAGATTAATACTTCTTCTGTCACATTTTATCTGTCTTATTCATTGGTCAAATCAACTATTTTTTTGTTTATTTTTTTTTTAATATTTTTACTTATTTTTAAATTTATTTTTTTGTATTTAATAGTAGTTTTTAAATGTATAAATTTTGTATACTAATACTAAATTTAATATTATAAAAAAATTAAATTAAAATAATTTTAATCAAATTTCGCTAACTGAATCAGATGAAATAGTTAAATTTAATGAGAAAAAAAAAGGCCCAAAATAATCCCCATAAATTTGTCTAGAACAGAGAATATTGTGAAAGTCAAGTCAAGATGGCTGCTGGCGCGTCTTTCAGTTCACGCAAGCTTCCTTAATGTCCGAGTTAATTCATATTTTTAAAAAAATGGAAAAAGCAGAGACCAGAGAGAAAGATTAAATAAATGAAAAATAATATTATAATACCTTTACCAAAGAAATTTCAAAAGAAAATCATAATATTCTCAAGCTAAGAAGCTATAGCGTAGCTCCCTTTATGAATTCTCCCAACTAACGGTTCAATTTTTTACACGAAAGTTGAACAAAGAAACCCAACAAACTCGAACAACTTCTCCCTGCTCTTCACCATACCTTTCACCCTTCTACTGCCCTACGGGTTCTTCAATTTCTCTCTCTATACTGGTGAGTTTACATTCATGGATGTTTTTTTTTTTTTTTTTTTTAATCTTGTTCTTGTGGTAAAGTTTTGTTTGATGGGAATTGGATGCTGTTTCTTGCTTCTGCTTCTTTTTTCTGAGAGATTTTTTTGTGAATTGGAAGTTGAAGAAAACATGATTCTTGAGTTTTTAGATATGGGTTTGGGATTTTTGCGATTTCTCTGGTGTTTTAGTTTGAATTTGAGGTCAAGGTGGAGGTTTTAGGATTGATTAACAGATAGACCTTTAAAATTACATAGCATATCTGAAGTTGGAACATGGGTTTCAGTAATATTAGCTCAGATGTAATCATAAATTTTATGCTCCCCTTAATGATAAGAAATTCAAGACTTTGCAGACCATAGACTTGAGGGTGGGTGGGTGGGGGGGGGGGGGGGGTTCCATTTTGTGTACTTTGAACCTGCAGATATACTATTGTAGGTTGCCCTTAAGGAAAAGTTTCTTCTTGATGTGTCTTTGTAGATGATACTCTGTGAAAAGACTTCTATAATTGCTTGTTTCTTGCAGATATTTGATTGGCTTAGCTTCATATAGAAGTGACTTAGCAAGTTGGTTCAAATTTTAAGTTTTTGAAGGTTCTGATTTTTCTTTATATTCTTTACTTATTAACCCAGTTTTGAGTGGAAGTCATGGAACATATGCATTATCTTTTCTCTTTTCGTTACAAGAAAGTGGCGTTAATGGATTCCATATATATCTGCAGTTTCATTTGCAGGTTTCTGGTGTCAAATAGGAGATGCCAGATTCAGCTGAGGATTTAGAAAGAAAGCACTCGAATAGTGGGAGCCAAGTAAAAGATGACAGTGAATATGTCAGGCTAGTTGTAAATGATGAACCAAGAATTACGGAACCATATATATTGCAATCACCCGTGGAAACGAGAAAAAGAGCGATAAAATGGTGGTCCAAGGCACTAATGTGGTGCTTTATATGTATAGTAGCTCTCTTAATCTTCATAAAGTGGGGAGTTCCTTTTCTATTCGAGAAGGTGTGTCATTTCATTAATTCATTTAATTCGTTCCTGTGTCCTAGTTTAGTTTCGTATCAAATTTTTCGTTATGAAATTAGTTTGGTTTTAGTAATTAGATTACTGCAATGCTACGTTATTGTTGAAGACTTATCTTGATATATTCTTTTACCCGTCATTTTTTTTTCACATAGGTACTGATTCCAATCTTACGATGGGAAGCCACAGCATTTGGTCGTCCAGTGCTAGCACTTATCCTTGTAGCTTCTTTGGCATTATTCCCAGTCTTCCTGATTCCTTCGGGCCCTTCGATGTGGTTAGCGGGAATGATCTTTGGATATGGTCTTGGCTTTATCATAATCATGGTTGGAACGACGATTGGAATGCTCCTTCCTTACATGATTGGCTTGCTCTTCCGAGACAGGATCCATGTAAGACGCCATAAAACCCGCTTAGTTGATATGCTTGCGTGTTTATTTTTGTTTTAACGTTTGATTTATTGGTTCTGTAGCAATGGCTAAAAAAATGGCCTCAGCAAGCCGCTGTTATTAGATTGGCTGGAGAGGGGAGTTCGTGGCACCAATTTCAAGTCGTTACGTTGTTTCGAATTTCGCCTTTTCCATATACCATCTTTAATTATGCTGTAGTGGTAACCAGCATGAGATTCTGGCCATATTTGTGGGGGTCGATTGCAGGAATGATTCCCGAAGCCTTCCTCTACATCTACAGGTACCTCTCCCCTGCATCAGCTTATATTGTTAGGATCAAACGCTTACCATTACGCCAAAAGCTATAGCTAGTAGCTAAGGCTCAACTTTAGTTCTTTATACTGCCACATTTTCGAGAGGCAGGAGGCAGGGTGCTGGATTTGACCCTTCAGGCCTCCGCCCAACAATTTGCCCACGTGGTGCTGGACTTAGCCCTTCAGGCCTCCGCCCAACAATTTGCCCACGTGGTGCTACCACTATGCCAAAAGCTATAGCTAGTAGCGAAGGCTCAACTTTATTTTCTTATACCGCCACATTTTCGAGAGGCAGGAGGTAGGGTGCTGGACTTGACCCTTCAGGCCTCCGCCCAACAATTTGCCCACGTGGTGCTGGATCACCGGTCTTTGCCCAACACATAATTACAAGTCACTTTCCTTACAATGATACTTTACTTGAAAAGAAATGAACATCATTAAAAATTTTGATAAACATGGTATACAATTATGATGAAGATCCTCGTAGTTTAGTACCCCGATTGATAGTTTTCGTCTCAACTTCCTTTGAATTTGTCTGCAGTGGGCGTCTTATAAGGACATTTGCTGATGTCAAATATGGAAACCATCGTCTAACTCCCGTGGAGATCATAGCGAACGTTATCTCCTTCATTGTCGCAATCATCACCACAGTCGTTTTTACAGTATACGCAAAGAGAAAGCTGAACGGGCAGGCAACGATGGGTGCCCAAGGCTCCACCTCCAGCCACGACAAATTCGAGATGCAAAAACTTCCCCCAGAAAAGCCTAAGCATGGTTATATCTCATCCTTGTAGTATAAGGGGCTCTCTTAGACCCTTGATTTTGGTTAGAATAACACTGCTGTATATAATTCTGAGGCTGTTGTAAGAGTATTGAAGCCCTTTTGTGTGTAACTTGAACAATGATAAAGAACAAATGGAAAGTGATTGTGTTTCATAAGATGGGATATCTGTAACTAACAGGTATTGTTTTGTATTGTTTGGTCATGAAATTTAAGTGCAAAATTTGTATATAGTTATGTTTCAAACTTCAAATACTATTGTTTAGAATTATACTCGATGTTTACTAATGTGATAATTGACCATTAATGTTTTTACTTAAGAGAGAATTACAATTATTTTTTCACTTAATTTCAAAAAGTGAAAAACCTCACCGTTCAGTGAGAATGAATTACAAATCTGATATTCCCTTAAGGGCATCTTCAATGGAGGAGATTAAAAAGGGTGAAAAACCTCACCATTTAGTGATAAGAAGACGGGTGTGTGGCACGTGAGCGCCACATAGACACGCAATGGATCATTAATGCTACATTGCTACTATATAAAAAAAATCTAAATTCAACCTCAATGGCTATTTAGCCCAGCAAAGAAGAGATTGTCAAGATAATGTGGCATTTGCTAATAACATTTATATTTTTTTTTATTGCTTAGTTGAATTGTAAATTTGCCATCCGTACAAAAGTTGCCGCAATCGCAGCTGCGGCGGCATTTATACCATTTTTTTTAAAAAAAATTGTTTCTTTATTTATTTTGTTTTCTTTTCTTTTTTATTTTGTTTACTAGTTTCGTTTGTTTATTTTGTGTGCTAAATTTTTAATTTTTTTTTGATTTAATGTCTTCAAATTTGTACTTATTAATTTTAATGATTCTAATTATTTTGAATTTGTAAGATTCATTTGAGATTTAGTTTTACAATTCAAATCGCAATTCGAATTAATAACACGAATTATTTTAGATAAAAATAATTTGTAGTATAATTTGCATTCGGTTATATACATAGTACGAATACTTTTTTAAATTGTTTTTTAAAAATGATGTTTTTAGATTTTCAATATTTCTATTTTTAATATTTAAAAGTACTTTATATAAAAAAAAATTATGTTTTTGGATTATATTTTTAATATTTAAATGTAATTTACATATTGATATAAATTAATAATGTTGATGAGAAAATAATATTTATTGAGAAAAAGATATTAATTTTTTAAAGTGACGTGAAGTTTGAGCCCACTTTTGAATGTTGATTGGATTTGTAGAGTGTAGTGAGTATACTGGATAGTAAATGAATTGCAAATTAGGTGATGTGGAAGTGCAATCGTTATACCGTGCACTACGGCGCACATAGTAATGTGCACTCTGCGCCTCCCAAAATGACGTCGTTTTGTTAAGTTGTGTGGGGAGTTGACGCGACAGAGTGTACGTGTATTCTGTTATATAATTATGTACATTATATTATACAATTATGTACATTATGTTATACAATTATGTACATTATATTATATAATTATGTACATTATATTATACAATTATGTACATTATGTTATACAATTATGTACATTATGTATATTTTTTTATACAATTATGTTATATGTGTACATCCGAAACAATGAATTTTTTTAAGAGTTAAAAGTTTATGTGTATTATTTTAAGAGTTTATGTGTATTGTATATTATGTTATATTATGTGTATTATCTTTTCAAAAAAGAGTATGTGTATTATGTTATACAATTATGTACATTATGTTATATAATTATGTACATTTTCGAAACATGAGAATTTTTTAAAAAGTTAACCGCCGACACAAAAAGCGGAATTTTCAAAAAAAAAAAAAAGTACAAAACGACGTTGTTTTGCACCAGGGCGCACAATGCAATATGCGTCCTGGTGCACGATATAAATTGCTGTAGAAGTGAGACCCATTTTTTGAACTAAGAGAAATTTGCAAGATAAGAATAACCTATTACCTCGGGGTAATCCAAGATTCTGTGAATCAAAAGCCCCCTAAAAGTCATGTTCTTTTTTGTATTAGTGTTATATATTTGCGCAAATTAACAAGCTTGTCTGGGTGGTGTAGTTGGTTATCACGTTAGTCTCACACACTAAAGGTCCCCGGTTCGAACCCGGGCTCAGACAAATTTAATACACGGAGATGTTCGCATTACTATATATGAATGTTGGATTTCTTTTTTTTTTTTTATATTTGATATAATAATAATAGAACAATAGTACTCGATTTAATTCTGAATAATTTAATTAATCTTCAACATTTAGGTCATGTTTAAAAAAAAAAAATTATAAAATCATGAAGGAAGTTAACGATTTTCTCATTTTTCAAGATATGTTGTAAATGTGTTCATTTATTAATTTTGAGTTCATTAAATAAACTGGTTACCACATGCGCATTGCGCAAATAGTCCAATGTTCAATGTGTATTTTTAAATTAGTATTTAAAATTTTATCAAAGTATTATTCAATATCCTGGCGTATATCAATGCGACTATTGAATTTTTCATAAAAGTAAATATTTCAAAAATATATATTGTATATTGACCAAAATTCATGTTAAATTTTATATTGTATTTTTTAATACACTCTGATATTCATAGTATATGTTTAACAATTATGTCAATTTAAATATTTCTTATGAAATTCAATTAGTAAGTTAAAATAATAAATAATTAACGGAATATTTCGTTACTAAGGTAGTAAGGTATACACTAACGGAATGCATGAGTATTTTGAAAAAGTAAATGACATAATAAAGATTAAAGTAAAAAATAAAAAAATAAAAAATATTAAAATCAAAATAATATGAACTATTTACCAGACAATTACATTAATATTTTTTAGTTTGAGTTAGGAGTATAACTTTATTGACTATTATTAAGTTTATAGATGTAGATAGTAAGGACAATATAATTTGAATTTTGAATAACATACCTAGCCTTGGACGTACTCTTTCAATTGCCGCGTGATTAAAATTCCGGAGGTTGGCGGTTGGCCGTTGAAAACATGGGTGGGAAAATGACTAATCAATATTCGTGCTCACAACGTAACGTATTACGTATGTATGTTAAATTCATAATGATTTTTTTATCTATTTATTTAGATTCAACCAAATGGTCTATAGGACTATAGGTGTGAATTGTCATGAGTTTAATTTTAAAATTTTAGCGTTGATTCTATTATTTAAACTTAAAAATCAAAATTTGGAATTGTTTATGCTGTATTTAAATAAAATAGAAAATAAATTATCTTTTAGATAATGTTTAGTAATTGCGGATTCTACCCGGTATGATTCTCATACAAGTCGAATCCTATATATATAATTGCGTTTAAATGATAACTACTCTCCATGTGAAAACGTAAAGTCTAATCTTGTATGATATGGAGTGAATTTTTTTTTTTTTTTATAATGGGGATAGTAATGTCTTTTTCTTTTTGTTTTTTAACTGTTGCATATGTGACGATTTGTTTTCTATTTTTTATTTTTTTTGGATCATCATTGTTGCGAATTAGAGTAGCAATTTTCATCATTGATTGAGTGTTCATCCATGAAAAATGATCAGTATTTATTATTTTTTGGGTTATTGCCTATATTTAGATGTTGGTGTATATGTTCACATTTTGGGGAATACGTGCATTCTTGTGTATTCATTGTGCAATCCGGTATTGTGAGTTGTGCATCGTAGGTTGGTGAGTTGTGCATTTAATGCACTTAGTGTTGTGCATCGTAGGACATTGAGATGTCCATCGTATGATGTTGGACTATGTTTGAATGCACAACCAGACAGTTATCGATAAATGACATTCGGTATCGAAATGCATGGCATTCTGTATAGGAATGCACGATCAAAGCAATATGAATGCACAGTCTAGACCAAGCTAATAATCAAACTAGAGAGTAATCGATGCATGGCGTTTAGTATAGAATGCACGACAGGGGCCAAGCAAATAATCAAATACTACTCAACGGTCATGGGGCATATAAACGGGTTCAAAGACTCGTTGAATAGGCCCATCAGTAAAACGAAACTGCTCAACATGTCTACTGAACCTGTTGGGAAGCTAGTTGACTAACCAAATTGCCCTTTGGAGCAGTTTTCCTTGCCCTTAATTAGCTCTAATTAGTATACTACGATGATTTGATCACAACCGTGAATTGTGTTGATTTCAATGACCCATAGTTGACCACACGTTCTCACCTGGGGAGTGATTCTAATTGGAGTCAGACCATACATACGCACACACACGTAGACTTCTTCAGTAATGCACAATAAGTTCTTCATGAATGCATAATAAATACTTCAGCTTTGTGACTATTACATTAATAATATGTTGAGTTCGCTCACCTCATAGAGGCGATTGTACTCGGGGCGAATGGGAAAATATCACTTTTTGTTGACCACATTGAAGTTGATTGAATTAAGCGTGATTGGTCCGACCTTAAACATCTGAGTAAAGGCTTGTCGAGGTGGCAATCGGGAGCGAAGGTCGAACGTTGCACGAGCGGAATCCCCTTCACCAATGAAAACGGGCTGAGGATGCATGATCGGGGACGTGGGGCCAAACTTGTGGCCAATAGTACTGTTCCCCACAGACTGTGCCAAATTGATGTGGTAAATACTCTTGGGTATATGGATACGAGTAGAGATTATACTATAGTAGCTTGAGTAACTAAGACAGAGGGTTGGATGGTCCCGAGCGTTTAGGTGTTCTAGGAGTAAATGCTCTAAAATTGCCCCTCCACAGGCATTAAGTGTAGTATTTATAGGAGCTTGGAAGAGACACATGCCGGGGATTCGCATGTGTGGGACGTGTTCCTCATGCACTCGACGATCTCGGAAACTTAGGAGGGATGTCCACGTGTGATGAAATATCTGCTTAACCCATATTTGGTGTATCTGGAATGAGCGTTGCTATTTATATTTGTCTTTTAGTACTTGGAACATGGACTCGGGAAACCTTAGCCACGTTGTCGAATCAGGATCGAGGTTTATAATCCATTGTGCAGAAACTGATATATCGAGCTAAGGGGCCTTATTTCAGGTCAGATCAGGTGAATCTTGATAGGGTCGGAGGTGGTCAGTAAATATTTCTCTCTATATTCGAAGTATTTTCTGAGCACGTATGGGTATGTATACTCGGGTATATATCCTATCAATACTTATTCAAGATAATTAAATTGTTTTTATTATTGTTAGGTATTACAATTAGACATAATTATCAAATGATATAAAAATATCAAATTTTAAAATATAACAGTAGGCAATTTTTGACCAACAAACCATATTTTAAAATAAATAAAAATATATATAAGCTGCAAGAAAAACGAGTATTCGTTTACATGTAACCCCACAATCCATCATAACTTGTTCGGTCAACGCCTTCCAGAATCGAAAGAGAAAATAATTAATTACACTGATTTCGGATTTCCTGGCTTAATAATATTCATCGTTATTTTGGCTTTAAAAAAAAATAAAATAGTAAGAGTCAATTCTATATATGGTTCATTGATTATATATTGATATCTATCAATTTTTATCTTCAAATTTTAATTATATCATAAATGATCCCTTAAGTATTCACCTTCCGTTTTTACGTGTAATCTCATATGACATTCTTCCAAAAGGAAGAACCCCAACCCGACAGAGCATTTGAGAGGATGTAAATCATGGTAACTCAACTGAACATCTTCCAAAAGGAAGAATCCCAACCCAACAGAGCATTTGGGAGGATGTAAATCATGGTAACTCAACTGAACATCAACCAAAAGGAAGAACCCCAACCCGACATGAACCACAGAGGTTAGACCGATGCGCAGTGAGGTGCCCACACTGCTTCTGGTGAGACTTGATCCCTAGTCATTCTTCTAAAGTTTCACCTCTGTGACCAGTTGAGCTGCCCATACGAGTTAATCCTGATATGACATTTTAATATATATGACGTCTTTGGTTTTCAAAACTTTATTATGACTGTTTGATATTTGGTAATTGACATTTTTATTGTTATTTAAACTTTGCCCCCCCCCCCCCCCCCCCCCACACACACACAAAAAAAAAAAAAAAACTAATTTTATGGCTCCGTCCTAGTTAAGAGGTGAAAAAAATCATTGGATGATACCTCATTGGGTGTATAAAATAGGAGTAGATGTAGGATTGCTCTTCTTACAATTAACTTTAATAATAATAATAATAATAATAATAATAATAATAATAATAATAATAATAATAATAATAATAATAATAATAATAATAATAATAATGATGATATTATTATTATTATTATTATTACATAATAAACCATGCGGTCCCTTGCCGGGATGACAATTTGTCTTGTCGGCAAATTTTTGAAAAATAAAGACGGGAATATATGTAATTTCTTGTCGGGGATGAGGATGAGAACTGATTGTATTGTATTTTCTGAACATGATTACAATGAGATCAGATGTGAATATATATATACAATAGAGAGTCAAAGTGTGATAAGGATAAGAAGTAGAGAGTCACAGTGTGACAAGGATAAGAAGTTCTAAACAAACTCAGATACATAGAGTCCTAATACTCCCCCTCAAGCACAGTGTATACTAGTAACCTGTAGCTTGTCCCTTAGGGAAGAAAATCTAGGTCCAGGTAGAGCTTTGGTGAAGATATCAGCAAGTTGATCCTTTGTGGAGATGAAGTTGACATGAATATCGCCCGAAGCTACTCGATCACGAACAAAATGATAACCAATCTCCACATGCTTGGTGCGCGCATGAAAGATTGTGTTGGCACTCATATATGTAGCTCCTAGATTATCACACCATAATTTTAGAATGGAAATACCCGGAATCTGTATCTCACGCAGTAATGACATAATCCATAGAACTTCAGCACAAACATCTGCAAGAGCTTTGTATTCAGCCTCAGTGGATGACCTAGCAACAGTTCTCTGTTTCTTGCAAACCCAGGACATAAGATTACTCCCCAAGAAAACAGCAAAACCACTCGTGGATTTTCGATCCTCAGGACAACCAGCCCAATCAGAATTAGAGAAGGCATGAATGTCTCTAGATGAGCACCGTCGTATGCGTAAACCATGATCAACTGTTCCCTTAACATACCTGAGTACCCGTTTGAGCTGCTCCCAGTGTGACATGGTGGGAGCATGCATATGTTGGCATAACTGATTAACTGCAAATGATAGGTCAGGTCGTGTGACAGTGAGATATTGCAGTGCTCCAGCTAGACTCCTGTACTGTGTCGGATCATCATATAGATCTAAATTGAAGGGGACAGTTTTCGAGATAAAGATAGGTGTAGAAAGGGGTTTGCATTCAGACATTCCAGCCCGTTTTAAAATATCATTCATATATCGTTGTTGAGATAAAATAATTCCATTGTCACTCGTAACTGTTTCAATACCAAGAAAGAAATTTGGTTCACCAAGATCTCTGATTTTGAATGTAGCAGACAGTTTGGACAAGAGCTGAGACATAATACCCTGATCACTTTCCATTTCAAGAATGTCATCCACGTACACCAATAGATAAACCAAAGCAGAGTCTTTAGAGTAATAGAACAGAGAGACGTCTGTCTTGGATGCTTGAAAGCCAACTGATAGTAAGAACGTATGTAGTCGATTAAACCAGGCTCTAGGAGCTTGTTTTAACCCATACAGAGATCTTTTTAACAAACAAACATGATTCGGGAAGTTAACATCAATATAACCAGGGGGTTGCTTCATATAAACTGTTTCAGCCAGATTACCATTCAGAAAAGCATTATGAACATCTAGCTGTTTGATAGACCACCCAGATGATAAAGCTAGAGATAGAAGGAGTCTTACAGTCGTAGGCTTTACCACTGGACTAAATGTGTCGAAGAAGTCCTGGCCTGGAACCTGATTAAAACCTTTCGCAACTAGCCTGTCTTTATGCCTTTCAATAGCACCATCGGCCTTTCTCTTCGTACGAAACACCCATTTACAACCAATAATATTCATACCTGCAGTGGGTGGAACTAGAGACCATGTGTGGTTATGCAGGAGAGCATTGAATTCTTGGTCCATGGCTTCACGCCACTTAGGATATTTGACAGCTTGAGAGTGACATGTGGGTTCCGCGGGATGCACCTGAGCTGCTAGAGCAAAAAGAGGAGCATCGGCATTGCTGCGAGTGGCCATAGAGTGAGTACGGACATTGGGCCTGGTGGATCGCCCACGTGGACGGCCTCGCTGGCGAGCAACGGGCTCCATATGATCACTCGACGAGGCATCCTGTCCGGGATCCACGGCTGGTTCGAATGAAGCTGGTAGCGGCGGTTCTGGCGGCTCATTATTGGACACAGCAGGAATAGGTGTGCTGTGACTGAGAACAGATTCTGCCCAAGGTCCAGAAAACGGAGTAGATAGATCCTGCAAAGAAGTTTTAGTAGCAAAGGGAAAAACTTTTTCATCAAATCTGACATGCCTGCATGTGTAAATCTTATTAGTATGTAAGTCCATGCATCTGTACCCCCTAAAGGACTCAGGATAACCTAGGAAGACACATGGAGAAGGCCTGTATGACATCTTATGACGATTATATGGTCGAAGATGAGGGTAGCATAAACACCCAAAGACACGAAGAAAAAGATAGGAAGGAGGGGATTTATGTAACAGGAGATGAGGACTGAAGTTATTTAATACAGAAGATGGCATTCTGTTAATTAAATAGACAGCAGTCTCAAAGGCAAAATCCCAAAATTTCAAAGGAACAGAGGCATGAGCTAGAAGAGCCAGACCAGTTTCAACAATGTGACGATGTTTTCATTCAACACGACCATTCTGTTCATGTGTATAGGCACATGATTGTCTATGTTGAATTCCTAATTGAACAAACGAAGAATGCAACTTTTTGTACTCAGCACCTAAATCAGACTAAATGGCCTTTATTTTGCAATTAAAAGACCGTTCAACAAGAGTGCGAAATTTATCAAAGATGACATAAAGATCAGACTTTAATTTCATAGGGAAGAACCATGTATAACGGGAATAGTCATCCACAAAGATCAGAAAATAACGGAAGCCAGAAGTAGATAAAGTGGGCGCAGGACCCCAAATGTCTGTGTAAATAAGATCTAGTACTTGAGAACTAGAGGAAGCAACACGAGGGAGGGGAAAACGGGCAGATTTGCCTAATTGACACGCATTGCATAAAGCATTATGACAACGAATATTATCACGAGACCCACTAACCAAATAAGATCGAAGTATATGGCTAAGAACACGGTTATGAGGATGACCCAGACGATTGTGCCAAGTGAAAGCCGAGGCACGAGCGGAAAGAAATGCTAACGGAGACGAACTAGGTAATGAAAGTGTGTATAGTCCCCCCGAACTATTGCCCCGAAGAAGTATTTCCTTGGTATTGATATCCTTCACAATAAAAAAGGAGGGGTGAAACTCAAAAAAGACTTTATTATCGGATGCAAACTTCTGAATAGATAATAAAGAATTAGACAAACGTGGAATGTGAAGTATATTAGACAATGTAAATGATCTAGAAGGGGTATTAAAAGAGGCATGACCAACATGACTAATAGATAAACTCATACCGTCACCGACACGTAAAGTGTCATTACTAGTGTACTTCTCCGATGTAGAAAGGGCAGCGATGTTTGGAGTTACATGATTTGTGGCTCCAGTGTCTGGAACCCAAGTATGAGAATTTGACGAGGTTTTAGCACCTAAACCATTCTGAAACACCAAATTAGCCTGAGAACCCGGAGCCCCTGAATAACGCCGAAAACAGTTGACTCCCGTGTGACCAAAACTTTTACAAATTTGACACGGATCATTATAGCGCCAAAAACAATTGGCTCCCGTGTGACCAAAACGTTTACAAATTTGACACGGATCATCATAGCGCCAAAAACAATTGACTCCCGTGTGACCAAAACATTTACAAAATTGACACGGATCATCATAGCGCCAAAACAATTGACTCTGTGTGGCCGAAACCTTTGCAAATTTGACACGGATCATCAAAGCCACGTTGCTGACCTCCACCATAATGAAGGTTGCCACTGCAGCACTGCATCTTCTTTTTTTTTTTTTTTTTTTTTTTTTTTTTTTTTTTTTTTTTTTTTTTTAAGTTACGAAATCACAACTCCCCAGCTTTGATTTCAAAAACAAAGCAAAGCAGAATACCAACTTTGGTGGACCACAAAACAAAGATTAAGCTACTGCTAAATGATAGTATGTTTCTTGAAGGTCAGCAAAGACGTGACACTCACCGGATCTTGATTTTGATTTTTTGATTTTGATTTTATGAATCACAAAATCCTAGCTAACTGATACCAGATGAGAACTTATTGTATTGTATTTTCTGAACATGATTACAATGAGATCAGATGTGAATATATATACAATAGAGAGTCAAAGTGTGATAAGGATAAGAAGTAGAGAGTCACATTCTGACAAGGATAAGAAGTTCTAAACAAACTCAGATACATAGAGTCCTAATAATGAGGACGGAAAGAGGAATTATTCAAAGTGTGATAAGGATAAGAAATAAAGAGTCACATGACAAGGATAAGAAGTTCTACACAAACTCAGATACATACATAGAGTCGAAAACGGAAAGAGGAATTATATATATGGGACTGGGAGTAGTTTTAATTCTCCGCCGAAAATGCCATCTCTAAAACCCCAAGTCCCCAAGCACAGTAACATCTTTACATTTCGTCTCTTTCATTTTCATACTAGAAAGAGGTAGAGGGCGAAGCCGCCAAGTCTCCTCCATCTTCGCCGGCGTCGTAAGCCAACCCTAGCAGCCGGTACTGCCAGTTATGCCGACTTTCACAAGCATCGCGCTAGAGAATCTACTCGAACCGCGCGTTCGAGATTCGTACAAAAAGCCCTTGGATTCCAACCAAATTACGACTACACTTAGCAACCGCGGTGTTGGTAGGAATGGTGCTACTGAAGAGGAGGAGGGGAGGGGAGACGGGGCGGAGAACACAAAGCCTCAAGCTCCGAATCACATATACATATCTCCGGCTCTGTACATAACTCCGGAACCGGCTCCCATTCCCGACACGCTCTCCGCGTCGATTTCGCCCTCGCCGTACGTGGCCAATCGCAAGCGGCGCAGCGGAGGGGGTTTGGCGAGCCGGAAAATCGACGGATTTGAAGTTTCGGGGAGGAAGGGAGGCGAGCAGGGGGAGAAGAAGGGCGACGAAGACGAATACGAAGAGAGTGATTTGACTTTTCAGTGCATTGGTGATGTGGACGGGGAATTGGCGGAGGATGATTGTTTTGGGACTCCGGAAGTGGTTGGAGATAGAATCGAGGGGCTCGAGGAGAGATACGACGAGTTTTTGGATCCGAAGTGTGATTTGTCGATTGTCGGAAGTGCGAGTGAGGCGAGAGGACTTGATTGCCAGAGCTTTGCGTCTGCTCAAGGAGACTTTTTTGATGCAAGTGAAGGTAAACTGTTCTTTTTTCCTAAGAAATTAGAAACTATTAGAAATTTTATGTTTTTATAGTACTGATACTTATTGGCGTGTTTATTTATGCTTTTCTGGGTATTTTCCATATATAGATATCGATCTACCCTTTACATAGCTTCTTTTGTATGCAATTCTATCTAGTTGTTGATAATTATGAACATGTTTGTCCAGTTTTTATGTCAATTGCAGTTTGGTAAAATTGATAAATTGAAACTGTTAGATTGGTTTAAGAATGCAAATTGTTAATTTGTTGCAAAGTCTCAAATGCATCGGTGGTATGCAGTATTGCAAAATTTTCTTCACCTGTGTTATTCTCAGAGAGATTCATGTTTTATCATTGTGCACTTTATGTTTATGTGAATCTTTAAAACATCCAACAAGGTGAATGGAACTTCCAAGATCAGATTATCCAGTGTGTAAAATAATTTGACACTAACAATTTATTGTTAATTGCTTAATTACTTGAGACTTTAGACAAAATTAAACTGGCATGCTTTGAAATAGTTATAAGCCTTTAAGATAAAGTTATTCTAATTATATGTTGTTAATTGTTATTCTCAGAGTTCTCCGATGGGTCTGTTTCAAGTGTACATTCCTTTACCGTTGCTATGGAATCGGAACTGCAAACCACAAAGCTCCAACTCCTCCAGGAAATTGAAAAAAGAAAGGCTGCTGAAGATGATCTTAATATGATGTGCAGCCAGTGGCAGAGAATCAGTAACGTTCTATCTGAGGCAGGCTTAACGCTCCCTTTGCCATCAGCTGTCATTGGTGGTATGCAGATTGAGCCTGCCGCAATTGAGAATCTTTTGCAGGAAGTAATTGTTGCTAGATTTGTTGCTGAAGCAATTGGAAAAGGTCAATCACGTGCTGAAGCTGAACTAGCTACAGAGGCAATCCTTGAATCAAAAAACCAGGAAATCTCTCGGCTGCGAGATAGGTTATTGTATTATGAGACTGCTAATCGGGAAATGTCAGAGAGGAATCAGGAAATCATTGGTATGCTGCTTTGATTCTCCTTGCTTTTACTAGTTGCCTGCTTTGCAATTTCAGATCATGCAATGCTGTATATGCAGGATATATGTGTGTGTATGCATGTATGTCAGTATGTATTTATGTAGGTATCTTACAGAGAGAGCGGAGGGGAGAGGGGTGGGGAAGAGAGGAAGAGCTTTTATGGTTTAGAATGGGGCTTGTTGGTTTTAGACTACAAAATGGACTTACAATGTACTATTTCTTATTTTCTTTTAGTGCCTACTGTCTTGTATTAATGATGGGCAGCCTACTGATATCAATGTGTAGCATTAAATTCTTTGATGGTGTACATACCATCTTTATCATTCTAAGAATATATCACTTACAATAATAATATAGAGATAAGCAGGCTGCCCATCTATTGCTTCCCAACTTTTGGGATTCATGTCTTTTGGCATACAATTTGGTAGTTTGCAGAGAGAAAGTTTTGAATAGAGTCAAATGGGTAAGTAGAAATGTGATATCCGTAAACACAGTTGTAGTATTTCTTTTCAAAGTATTTGTGGTTAAGCAAGAATGTTGTGTTTTGTTGAGAACTGGGGAGATGCAAGTATCAGCACATATGCCAGATTTGAAGGAGAGGGCTGGGTATTGTGGTTGTGTATAATGGAACCGTTTAGCTGAAAGTTGGGATGCTGACTTATCATCATTGATTTTAATGTGTTTCAAAAAAGAATCTTTGATTTTAATGTGATAGCAGATTAGCAGGCTTTAATTTATTATGCCTGTATTGTCCATTGGATATTCAGAATCAATTAATTTCTTTACTGCCGTAAACCATGCAGATGCAGCACGAAAGCAAAGACAACGGAGGAGGACTCAGCATAAGTGGCTATGGAGTTGTGTGGGACTTTCTGCCATCATTGGCATTTCGGTGGCCGCCTACTCTTACCTGCCGCAACCAAGTAACCACCAACTAACATCAAGTGCTGGAGATTCAACAGCAGGTGATACTCACCAAAACTCTTAGGAATTTGGTTTAGGCAATTCCGCCAATCTGCTGCTGCTTTTCTCAAGTGCTGTTCGCAATTGGTGTATATTAGACAGTGAGGCAATATGGCAGTTTGCTCCGCTAATAACTTATACCCATCGGTTTCATTTTTTTCGTTCAATTTGCCGATAACTCACCTATTTTTTTAGCCATTCTAGGCGCCTGACAGGTTTTAGTGAATATTCTGGTATAGCCAAATACTTGGTCTCAGAAATGCACTTGTAGAATGTAGTCAACTTCAGCTTCACTAATTAAGCTCGATCATGACTTGTAGTTGGTTTTTGGTTTCTGCAAATAATTTCTGAAGATGAAAGGTTTATTCAAGTAATTTGATGCCTTGGAGCATCCTTTTTATTTGGATTAAAATTGAGAAAAGGATATTCGATAAAAGAAATGAGTAGGAAATGCATCCAATCGTATTATGAGTATTTGTAGAGTACTAGAGTTGTAAACAAGCATGAGTCTGCAAGAAAATGAGGTTGAAATGTGTTTGCTTGATTAATGATTATGATTTTTTCCCCACCAAAGGTGATTTTTTTTAAAAAAATCTCAATCACTCTGGCCTGATAGGATAGTAAGGGATAAATTATAGTGATTGGTACTCACGTTGTTGTAAAAATCAATTGAGTTGTCTGCGTGAATTATAAACATTCAATTATAATTGGGGATGTCAATTTAGCCTGAACCCGATAAAACCGAAACCGACAGGGCAATGGTCCGAACAGGTTAGCTCGAGAACCCGAACTATTGAAAACTATTTTTTATTATAGAAGTGATGTGAAATTTAAATTATATATATATATATATATATATATATATATATAAGTGCTCAGGAGGGAAATGCGAACGAATCAGCGTGCGACACGTGTCCAGATCTAATAACTTAAAAAAAATGCGGTGGCATTTTCGTAAATAATTGAACATCGAAGTGCAAGTATAAATCACTTACAAGTGCATCTACTTTCACTTATAAGTGCATGTAATTTTGCCTTGTTAGCATTCACTTTCCGCAAACATTCATGCACTTGGTTGTGCTTATAACTCTATGTGCAACTATTTATAACTATAGGTGCAACTACTTATAACTATAGGTGCACATACTTTCACCTATAAGTGCATGTAATTTTGCCTTGTTAACATTCATTGATCTGAGTTCAGCGGGTAGTAATACTCCTGAAAACCACTCGCAAACATTCATACACCTAGATGCAACTACTTATACCTATGTGTGCAACTACTTAGAACTATAGGTGCAACTACTTAGAACTATAAGTGCAACTAAGTATTGATGCTCAGTGTAAATTTTTACTTGCACCTATAATACATTTTACATGCACTTGTAATACATTTTACTTGTACTTCGATGTTCAATTATTTACGAAAATGCCACTGCGTTTTTTTAAAAAATCAGTGTTTCTCATCCATTAGATCTGGACACGTGGACGAACAGAATCCATTCCTATTTCGCGCCTGGGCGAGCCGTTCGCACCCGAGTGCAAGTCTATATATATATATATATATATATAAATATATATATATATATATATATATATATATCATGGTTGCAGTAGGCACTAGTCGGACGCTAGGATAGCGCCTAGCGCTTAGGCGGAATCTAGGCGGGCGCTAAAAAAACAGTGGTAGACTTGCAGTTTGACAGCGCGCGCGCGCGCGCGCACACACACACACACCCACACACATATATATATAATAATAATAATAATAATAATAATAATAAAAATAAGCCGAGCCAATCGGGTTAACTCGACCGAAATCGACGAGTTAACTCAACTAACTTAGACGCTAGGCGGCCAAATCGACCGAGTTAGGCGCTAGGCGGACGCCTAGGGGGGAAATCGCCACGATCTAGAGGCGCCTAGCGCCTAGGTGGGCACCTAGACCGATTTTTACAACCCTGATATATATATATATATATATATATATATATATATATATATATATATAGAAAAACACTCATATGTGGTCATGTCATTAGGTGTGGTCGTATCTGTGTCGTTGAATCAGTTTAATCTAAAGGCTGTGGTAATTCTGAGGATTTTCGCGCGTTTTAGTAAGTAGGGGTGTTATGGTAATTACAGTGACCATTTATAGCGGGCAAGTTCCAGAATACACCTACAGTGTTGACAACATACACCAATAGTGTAATAAAACACACCACAGTGAAACACACCAATGGTGTATTCCCGTGTTATGGTAATTACAGTGGCCATTTATAGCGGTCGAGTTCCAGAATACACCAACAGTGTTGACAACATGCACCAATAGTGTAATAAAACACACAACAATGTGATTTTCCTTATTCCGGTGTTTTATGACAAGTTTACCCTTACAGTTCGCTGGGTAGAAGAATGTGCGCGAAAATACTGAAAAAATCTTGATTAATATGATTCATTAGATCTATCTAATCTAATGGTCTATAATTGACCATATAACCACACCTAACAACATGGCCACATGTGATCACTCCTCTATATATATATATATATATATATATATATATATATATATATATATATATATATATATATATATATATATATATATATATATATATATATATATATATATATATATATATATATATATAATTTAAATTAAAACTTAAGTTTTAGTTTTTTAAAATTTAAAACAACATTAATTTAATATTTTGACTAAAAATTAATGAGGACGGGATTCTTCGTTCCTGCCAAATTTTCCGCAGGAACGTAGATAGGGACTACTTTCAATTTCTCAATTTCTCGTTGAGGATGGAGACGGGGAGTATACTTCCCGCCCTGCTCCGCCCTGCTCCGCCCCGCTCCGCTATTATCCCTACTCTAAATATGAGTACTCACTTTCAGTTTCTAATTTTAGTTCAGATGGTTCAACCCGCCCGATAACCCGAAGTTTAGGGTTAGGGCCAAACCGAACCCGATAATAAAATATTAATTAACTGATTAACCCGACAACCCGACAGGGCTAGCTCGAAACCGAGTGGGCTAGCCCAATTGACATCCCTAGTTATAATATTTTAGGGATTAATTTCCTTTTTGTTATCCATTTGAGTACTTTTGTCACATTTAGTCATTAATTACAAAATTGTCCAAATCCCACCCTCGATTTACCACTTTATCTCCTATGTTGAATTGTGGGAGAAAAATAGAATTGCAGGTACAACTGGTTCTTTATTTGGGTTCTTAGGCTATTCTTATTCCTGCAAGTATATATCACTATATTCTTATCTTGCAATTGTATATATTACTTTTAAAAGTAGGTTTTACATCTACATCATCAAATTTAAAATCACTTCACAATTTTCTTTAAATCCTTACAATACTTTCTTACTTTCTAAAACGATCACAACTTCACATTAGAATTATAAATTCATATATTTTTCATTAAATAAATACATATAATAATAAAATATTAAAAACAACTTTTTAATATAATACATATATTAGCAAGCTTTCAACACACTGTGACAATAGAAACAATAAATAAATAAATAAAATTTGGCCACCTCCCCCTAGAAATGGATAAACTTGCTGGGTTGAAGTTAGCCTTATTATGCATTCAGTTCCAAATTTTATATCATCCTCATCAAATTTAAACAAGAAGAATTGATAGTATTGAGTCACAAATTCTTTAAACATTGAGGGTGTAGAATCAATTTATTTTTCATGATTCACAATTTACTCTAAAAATTTAATTTTCATCTCGTGTTACAACTCAAGCTGTTTGGGATTGCATCACAAGACGATGCTCAACAATTGAGTTGTTGGTTCTCTCTAGTCTCTATGGTTATGTCTGCATATTGACGGGGAGGACAAAAATTGTTGCAAGCACAAGGGAAAAAAGGATTGGAATTTATCTATTGCAAAAACTTGTGTGAGACTGTCTCACGGGTCTCAATCTGTGAGATGGGTCGGATCTTTGATTAATGATGTCAAAGATCTGACCAATTAATTAAATATTTGATTCGTAAGACGGTGCTGCTTTTCTCGCAGTGCAAAGGCGGTGCTGGAGTACGCGATTTGCATAACGGAGTTCGTGGACTGTGGACGGCGAGATGGGGATGGAGCTGGTGAGCTGCAAGCACAAGTTCCTTGCAATTAAGCTGCTTTGTTAATTAATACGGAGTGTAAGTTAAAAAAAAACAAAAAAAAAATGTTAAAAATAAAAGACACATGTCAACATAATAACGCACCAATCTGCTAAACAAGTCATTTAGGATCTTGAACAATTTTACTAATTTAGCGGGTTTGAATGGAGCTTTTTATTTATTTAGGAGACCCAATTGCACTATCCGACTCACTTAGGGTGCCAATTTGACACTTTTTCGTAATACTTATAACACAAGTTCCTAACCTAGGATTTAAGACCACTTTGTAACTCTGCTCTTATATTCTAAAAGTTCGTACTGCTCTGATACTACTTTGCATCATAATAAATTCTAATTCTTATGCCCAAAATGTTGCAACCTAAGCTCTGATGTCAGGTTGTATTCGTTATTGGGAGCATCAATGAGCTGTGACAATTGAAAATATTTAAAAATGCGAACACACAAACAATATATTAAGGGTGTTGCTATTTGCACCCCCCTTTGACTAAAATGGGGTAAAAAGTACATTGAAAATATAAAAAGTTAAAAACTTACAATAAATACATAGGTGGTGCAAATAGCCTAATGGGTGGTCAAAATGCTATTTGCACCACCTTGTCAAACTTGCAATTAATACTTTGATAAGTTAAAATTTAATTAATTAATACATTAACTAATAATAATAATAATAATAATAATAATAATAAAAGAAAAGACTCACCTTCTCCGGTGAGAAGGCAACTGCCTTCTCACTGGAGAAGGCACTGCCTTCTCGCCGGAGAAGGCGACCCAGGCAGATTTCTACCTGGGTTGCCTTCTCCGGTGAGAAGGCAACCCACTGTGAGTTGCCTTCTCCGGTGAGAAGGCACTCCTTCTCACCGGAGAAGGTGACCCGTTAACCTTTTTTTTTTTTTAATAATTTTTTTTTTAAATCACCTCTTTGTCTTCTTTTTTTGCCTCGTTATCTTTCTCCTCTTTATTTTAAATATCTTATTTCAATACATAGATTTTATAAGTTTGTAATTTGAATACATATTTTTTTTAAGTTTATAATTTCAATACATATTTTTTAGTTAATATTGATTTTCATGAGATGAAACCATTGGTAATTTGGACGGCAGGGAATACAGATTGGACTCAAATGACTCTATATATATGTGGGGTGTGTGTGATGTATATGTCTCATACAATCTATAAGCTATGGACGATTGGATTGAAGATTTTTTTAGCTACAATAATCAAAATCAAAGACAATTTCTTAGTTACAATGATCAAAATCAACAACATTATGAGGTAATTTAATTTTTTATTTGAATTGTTAATGAAATGTTACAATTGAACTTACGTATATTTGTTCATTGCTTTTATATATTATTTAGAAATTTAAGTTCATTGCTTTTACATATTATTTAGAAATTTAAGTACGTATATTTAGTTGTTATTAGAAAATTCATTGCTTTAATATATCAAGAGTTGTTATTTGTTTGCCTATTTAGGACGAAAATGCAATCGAACTTTATGATGACAATAGAAATAAAGATGAAGATCAAGTGAACCTAAATCTCGAGGTTGCATGCGAATGGTCTACAGAAACGGTAAAACAAAATTCATACACAAATCATAGTTCTATATTGATTTATATATATGCATAGGATCTTTCTACTATATTCTTTTGTTTTAATATTATTATTAACTTATAAGCAGGTAAGCAACAACATGTTTGTATATATTGTGCTTTAATTAGTATGTATACTTAATTTCTGTGTTTTTTTTTTTTTTTTAAATATGTTGGTATACATGCATGTAGTCATTCACGCCATATTATTATTATTATTATTATTATTATTATTATTATTATTATTATTATTATTATTATTATTATTATTATTATTATTATTATTATTATTATTATTATTATTATTATTGTTATTATTATTATTATTTAGAACCAAACAAGGCAAAAAAAAAGGTATAGTCATATTTTTATTATTGATACAAATATTTTTTTTTATTAGGCATTCATGTCTCGCGAAGATTTAATTGAATGGGTTCAAAGTAGAGGTCGGGATCTCGGATATGTTATTGTGATTAAAAGGTCCCGGAATAAGAATAAGAGTCCTACAGTTATATTTCAGTGTGACCGTGGTGGTGCTTACGTGCCAAAAAAAATCTCATCCAAAAACATGGGTACAAGAAAAATTGATTGTCCATTCCAATTGGAGGGGAAATACATACTTTTTGATGGTTGCTGGAGGGTAAGGGTAATATGTGGAGTACATAATCATGATCCTGCGTTGCACCTTGAAGGTCACCCTTATGCAAGGCGATTATCAGGAAATGAAGTCGAATTGGTGGAAAATTTGTCAGCGATGCATGTGAAGCCACGAGACATTTTAACGTCTGTGAAGAGGCAAAATCCGGAAAATGTTTCCATCACAAAAACCATATACAATGCACGCCAAAAATTTCGGATGATGGAGAAAGCAGGTAAAACTCAAATGCAAGTTGTTATGTTTTTTTTACATAACAATGGTTATTTGCATGAGAGTCGAACTAATATTGCAACAAATGAGTTAGAAGATTTGTTTTTTGTTCATCCTAAATCTTTGGAGAAGTGGCGTGCATTTCCACATGTGTTGTTAATAGATGCGACGTATAAAACAAATAGGTACTCGATGCCCCTCGTCGAAATGGTTGGTGTAACTTCGACCAACATGACATTTTGCGTAGCGTTCACCTTCATGCACAAAGAGAATGAGTCCACTTATACTTGGGCATTAAATTGTCTCAAAAGCTACAATTGAGGGATGCATTACCCCGCGTGTTATCGTCACGGATCGAGAGTTGGCATTGATGAAAACATGTAAAAATGTGTATCCGGATGCTAAAGGATTGCTTTGTAGATGGCATATCTATAGAAGTATTTTGAGAAAGTGCAGACCATCGATACCATCCAACCATCATTGGGATTTATTCTACCAATCATGAAACGCATTAGTTGAGTCTCAGTCTCATGAAGCATATATGTCTCTTTTAGCTCAACTAAAAGCAATTTTGGTTGACTTTCCAGGTATTATTCAATGTATATTTAATATTTTTTAATAAGGCATATTTGTTCAACTAATGCAATTATTACTATTTTCAGGTGTTTATATTGATGATAATTGGCTGCAACCGTATAAAGAAATGTTTGTATCTGTTTGGACTGATCGATATCTCAATTTTAGAAATCACACTACGAACAGAGTTGAGAGTCAACATGCCAAGTTAAAAAATTACTTGGAGTCATCACAGTTAGATTTGGAGACATCATTGGATTATATCGACAGAGTCATTCTGTCACAAGACACAACAATCAAATCAAGTCTTGAACAAAGTAAAATTGTCATTCGACATCGGTTCAACACTTCACACTTTCAAGAATTGCGTGGATTTGTGTCTATTCATGCACTAAATCTTCATTTTTAATGAGTTTGAGAGGTCACAAGTTGGCGGGTTTACTGTTGAAAATTGTGGATGTCGGTTGCGAACAAGTTGTGGGCTTCCATGTGCACACGAGCAGGTAACATATTTTAACTGTGGTAAGTCCATCGCACTTGATTCGATTGATATATTTTGGAGGAAGCTCGACTTATCATCTTCCATCTCTCTAACCAATGAGGATTTTGGTGTTGAGCATGAGCTTCATATGTTTAAGGATCAGTTCAAGAAACAATCAAGAACTGGTAAATTCAGCATATTGAGAAAGTTGAGGGAGTTGATCGCGCCATCTACAACATCAATCCGTGAGCCAGCCGTGCAATTAAATGTTCGTGGGCGTCCCAGTTCAAAAAACAAATCTCTCATAAGAACTCTATCTCTCAGAAAAACTCAAGCCAAACCAAATAATATTCAGTTTCAAGAACCAGCTCGAAATAGTTGTTCAACTGCATCAAATTCAGGTAATAGACATTTTTACCATCCATATATTCTTCAACTCCCGGTTATATTCCATCCTTTCATCATGCAAGTGCAAGATGTGAGATCTGACAGAAACTGTGGATTTCGAGCAGTAGCTCTATGTCTTGGTTTTAAGGAGGACGAATGGTTCAAAATTCGATCCAATTTAATCGAAGAACTAGAGTCTCACAAGATGGAATATACCAATATGTTTGAAACTCAAGGATGGTATAATGTCTATAACATGTTGAATTTTTTTGCACAAGATCGGTGTGCATCAGTTGAGCACTGGATGACTATGCCGGAGATGGGTGTACTAATTGCTTCCGATACAATGTGATACTGCATGTTTTGAGTATGGCCGGCAATACAACATATTTACCACTCCGATCTAACCCACCACCTTGGTACGAGCATTTAGCAATAGCCCTTGGTTATGTTAATAATAATCATTATATTAAGGTAACATTGACAGGAGGGTACCCAATGCCTACTATTGCTCCACAATGGGCTTATTTTAGATATGATTGTGCAAATGCATGGATTACTCCATATATGAATCGGATTGAAAGTTACAATGAGCATGTACGCTCTAATTGTACTCGAAAAAATGTTATATTAGATTGAAATTGAATGAATTTGTTTTTTAGTTTTTATTTTTTATTTTTTTTTATTTTTTATTGTGATGTTAGTGTTTTTTACATTTTTAGCGATTCAAATTTAATATTATTATATATTTATAATAAAGATAAAAAAAATATACAACAAATTTTAATTCTAAAAAATATTAAAATAATAAAATTAATTATTATTTTTTTATTTAAAAATTAAACTATAAACAAAAACAAGTATTGAAAATAGAAAATTTAAAAATATATTGAAGAAAAAGATACATTGAAAATAGAAACAATTTTTTTTTATTGAAAATAAAAACTTAAATTAGACATTAAAAAAAAAAAAGTCGCGTCACCTTCTCCGGTGAGAAGGCAACCCACTGCGACCCAGGTAGAAACTACTTGGGTTGCCTTCTCCGGTGAGAAGGCAACCCACAGTGGGTTGCCTTCTCCGAAGGCAACCCAGGTAGTTTCTACCTGGGTCGCCTTCTCCGGTGAGAAGGCGACTCACTGGGCTGCCTTCTCACCGGAGAAGACAGCCCAGTTGCCTTCTCCGGTGAGAAGGCAACTGCCTTCTCACCGGAAAAGGTGACGCCAAGTTTGGTGGTTTTTTTTTTTTTTTTTTTTTTTTTTTTTTTTTTTTTAAAAATTAATAATTTGATTGTAAATTAAAAAATATATATAAAATAAATATTAGTCTTTTGACCACATTAAATGATGAGGTGTAAATAGCATTTTTTAGTTAGCACCACCTATAAAGTGGTTTGACCTATTATGTAGGTGGTGCAAATAGTAAAAAGGGGGGTGTGAATAAAATTTCCCTATATTAAACATGAAAACATAACAAAAGTAATCATTTATGAACCTAGGCTTTAAATTCCTAGTCAATTTTAATTTTTATAACCAAAGTTCCTAACCTAAGCTTTAAGACCACTTTGTAACTCTGCTCCCTATATCCCAAAGGTTCATACTGCTTTGATACCACTTTATATCAGAGCATAATCAATTCTAATTCATATGTCCAAAATTTTGCAACATAAGCTCTGATACCATCTTGTATCAGAGCCTAATCATATCTATTACTTATATAAAAATTTCTAACTTCAGCGCTGATATCATATTTTGGAAGACATGAGAAAGGATATGGATAAATTGCAAATTGATGCTCTGGAGGCGTTTCGTAAAGTGAACTAAAGTCCATCATGTCAAATGTCAGGACAAAATTCTTAAAACACTACAATGCCTATGAGATCTGGATCCAGCGGATGCTTGATGCCCAATTACCATGGATGCTTGATGCCCAATTATCCTTTAATGTTTTCCTTAGTATTTTCCTTTGACCTTTAGACATGTTTCATTAACATTATTGTTTGATTGCCTTGTAACAGGATCTATCTACTTTAATCAATTGAAGTCTATTGGTCACTTTTTTCATTTAAAATTGTAAATTTTGGTCTGTTCTAAATCTTCTCAGGATAATGATGTCAATGTATGTTAATTTTCTTATGTGTCAATTTAATAAAGTCAAATAACATCATTCTTAGCTTTAATTTAATCAAGTTAACTAATTGTGTTAAATTTATTATGCTTTGAATATAATCTCAAACTTTTTGCTAGCTATAAGTTGGTATTTAGTTATTAATTAGTTGACAATACGGGGCTGAGTCTTTGTTCAAAGTTGATGGCTTTTGTCTTTCTCCTTGGTTATGTATCGATTAATAAAATTTTAATAATGTTTTCGCAATTGCAAAACAGGGGTTGATCTTGTATCAGAGTCTAATTATATATATATATATATATATATATATATATATATATATATATATATATATATATATATATAGACTTAGATTCATATAAGAACTTATCTTTAGGTAAGAACTTAAGAACTAATCTTAGCCTTTTATCTTGATCAATCAATGGTCCATATTTTAAATAGTTTTATTAGGTTATTTTGCGCTAGAGTGATTTAATTAAAGGCAACTAGGGATACTTTAGGAATTTCAACAATAGATCGGTGGGGTCCGTGCGTATTAGTCGGCTTCTTCTCACGGTCAGATGGTAGTTTCAATTTTTGTTGGACTCTTTTGCTTTCCCCACTGCCAGAAGCCATTTGACGTTGTCATCTCTCTTTTTCTCTTCGTTGTTTCTATTCTCAAGTAGATGGCCGGCGTCAATGGTAGGATTCCTAAGTGCTCCTGTCCGGCGACGAGGGCAACTATTCAAGGTAAGTTTTTTTTTTTCAATTTTTTTTACCTTTGCGTTTTCTGCATTGGTTTACGCTATTTGTCATTTTTTTTGTTCTGATTTTCGTATTCGTCTATTCTTGGGTGTGGGTGTGTAGTTTAGGGTTTGGGGTTGTGTTGATCAGCATCGACTTTGGCATTTTTTTCCCTTTTTAAATTTTGTTTGTTTTAGTTTTTTCTCGTGTTTTATTTTGTTGTTGGAGTCGTTTGATGTTGGGGCAATGGCAGCAGTTTAGGTGGTGTATTTGGCCTGTGGTTTTCTTCGTCGCTGGCGGCTATAGCGGTAGTTTAGATTGTGTGTTTTGTTCATGATGATACCTGAACAATCCTTACTTTAAACCCAGTATTAGCAACATAGGAACTGTAAAATTTGTATTCTTCGCTAGTATAACTAAATTCAAGACCCTTGCATGGCCAGTGGGGGTATGGGTGGTAGTTACTGTTGGTGGTTTTGTTCTATTGCTTTGTGTGTTGGTTAAGTTGGCCCCCCTAGGTAGTAATACATAAATATTGCTTTTTTTTTTTTTTTTTTTTTTTTTATCAACTCTTGGCTTGTTTAATTGTGCGGCATTCAGTGTTGGTGTTTTTAGTTGTTTAATTGTACATTGTGAGGACCACATCGTGTGCCTTTTGGGAATTTTTAATGTAGGTTTGTAGGTTTTTTTTTTTTTTTTTTTTTTTTTTTTTTTTTTTTTTTTTTTTTTGGGTTTTTTGCGTGTGCCCTTTAGGTGGGTCAGGTGTGTGCATTCTTGTTGTCTAATGAGTGTTGGAGTGTGTATTTTCTAGTTCTTTTGTGTGTGTTTATTTAGCATTGGGTGTGCACTTGTGTACTATTCTGATACTAGATGAATAAATGTAGTACAACTTCATTTAATAGGACAATGTGTGTATTTGGGTAAACTGTCAGTGGCATAATGTGCAGAATGTGTCTTTTTAATAAACTGAAACAGGTCAGTGTGCACCCTGGTAAATCTATGTGTGCCAGATTGTGCAATAATACTGGCAGGATGGGGCAGGCTTGATGTGAGAGTCTATGGTGTGCACTTAGGTAACACCGTGTGTGCTAGTGTCCACAATCAGTGTGTGTGACCAAATAGCATGGTTACTTGTGTGCCCCTTAGTATTACTGTGTGTGCACTTGTTGTCTATATATTAACCATTCTTTTTTGCTCCTTGTTACGTGTGTATACTTTCTTAGTCGATTGTGCCATCTAGGTTTGAGTGTTGTTAGTTTTTTTAATCCTGTATGTTTCAGTATATTTTTTGTTATATTTTCCTTAGGGCTTGACGTCCTTTGTATGCATCGTGTGCTTTTTCTGTGTTGTTGTTGTAACATATTATTCAGGTGAGCAGCCTCAAATTGAGGTTAGAGGACAGTCTGATTGTTATGGGGTTTTTTTTCTACTGAGGATTGTCTCTAGAATGATGCAGATGCGTTGGCGCGATGCACATATCAAAGTGGATTGCAATGTCTTTGCAATGTAGCACATGGAGACCTTTTTGGTTCAATTAGTGAATGGATGGGATTATGGCTTGCAAAAGAGTGATCTTAGGGGTCTTGCTTTGTTGAGGTCGACTTATATTTGTCAGATTTTGTCGATTGAGATTAACGTACACCATTCCAAAACTGGCTACGTGTGATCATTTGTAGTTGGTTGATAAGTACTTTAGTTTAGTTTCATGTATTATGATTATGATATTTCATAGCTAAACCGTAGTTGCTTTATACTTTTGTTTTTGGCTCGTTTTTCTTTCAGTATGACGTTTTGAACTAATGTTGCACACTGGTTTAACACGTTTCCATTACACCACACATGCTGTCATATCATCCTGGGTTCAGATGCTCTAGTATTACATTATTTTGGCTCATTGAGATGCACATAGTGTGATATGACACAATATTCAACATAAGTGCACATCTTTTTTTTTTTTCCTCTTCTTATCCGTGCAGACATTCTATATAATTTGGCACAAACAGTTTAAGCCATGTCTACACCATACTTCTTACCATGAATATAGTTTTCGAGAATTAATATTTGCACTGTGGCACACACTGTGTAATCCAATGCTTACCAAAACGGATACTATAACACAATATGGCACACAAGATGTGATATAGCACACATAGTACAAACAAATGACACAACTATTCGTTCATTCAAAAGTTATTTCGGGACGTTATCGCACACACAATTTTCCCAAGTGCACACACATTGCAATATGGCACACTCGATCTCTACGTAATGGCTGGCGCACACATTTTAAGGCAAGTGCACATCGAATGTATTACCTGAAATTGATCTCAGTGGATTCAAAGTAGCAGAACTTTAGCACACAATGGCACACACAGATCAACCTACGTGCACACCAGCTCATGGTCACAATATTGGTTGACAATATGGCACACACCAACTTCTTGGGCATTATGGCTCACATGTGAAACCCAAGTTCACACCATAGTGCACCACCTCATCCTAGTTTCTGAGGCTTCAATCGGTCAATACACTTGCACACTTTGGCACACATAACATAACCCAGGTGCACACCAACTTCGGATTCGCCTCTCCAGCTCTCTCAGTCTGAACGTTATGGAACATGAATTTCTCCAAAAGTGCACACCAAAAGGTAGATCATACACATTAATTCACACACAAATCAGCCTAAGGCACGCTTGTTAATGGACACACTAAATCTACACATTATGACACACTCAGTTTAACTTCGAAGCACACTGACCTGTACTATGTCTTTTTTAAACGCACAATTTGTAACATTAATTTCTCAAAATTTAACTCAAATACATATATAAGCCTATTTAATCATGTTGTCCCACATTTATTCATACACAAATAGAATAATAAATAGTGTGTAAAAAACTATAGTGCAACAGCATTCTAACGTACAATGTTGTAAGAATAGCAAAAACTCAGATTCATGTCAGCTTTTGGTGAAACAGATAGTTGGGGATATCATGGTGTCCGTGTTGGTTTCAAGTCTTGTCCCTTTAGTAGCTTGTTCTGATATAATCTCTTTCGATGATTTCATGTGCTTTCTTGACCCTTTGTTATTTGAAATGGCAGGGGTGAACTTCAATTTTGGGTGATGATGTAAACCCGCAGAAGCTACATATGATACCGCTCTTCCATGCTCTATTTTCCTCTTGGGGCATGCTTTCCAACTGACTTATCCCTGTATGCTTTCAATTGTCGTTGCGTATGTTGTGTAGAATTCAATTCCTATTTTCAAACTTGAGAACCGCTGTCCAACCAAAGGCTTCATTGACTCATCACACTCTGGAGTTCAGTACTTCGTTGATCCCAGGGAAATATTCTTCAAACATCTTGTTGAACTCACTGATGAACCGTCATGACCTGTGAACCGTTGTACTCATTATTTACTCGGTTTATGATTACGCTGTGTGGCACAAACATGTCCACCAACATGCACTCGCTCAAGGTTTTTGTTACCTGTGCGGCTCATTCATTACCCCATAAGTGCACACACAGGAATCACGACTACAGAGAATGGGATGTGTGCAAGGGGACATCCATTATCCGTACTCGTGTTTCTCGTGTTTGCACTTACCTTCAGTGGTGTGTGCATACAACCCTGGTGGATGTGACAAGCGGAGTTGTGCACATGGGCAACGCAGTGTGTGCCAAAATAAACACAATTAGTGTATGTGTGTGCCATCACATATTGGACAGTGTGCATAAATATCAGTAACCTAGCATTACGGTTTGTCAATGTCAATCCATGGTAGTTCATCATTCCCTAGCAACTTAGAGAAGACACACAAAATAACAGGCTTCTTCATGCAATCGTTTGTGCATACACATCATTACGAGAGCATCATATCTCATTTAATTCTGTGCTTCCAAGAAAGTTAACCCATGGATGTATTGAATCTTAACCCAATTTGAAAATCGCAAAGGTCTATGGGGACAAATACTATTCTTACCTGCGTTGTCGCAACTTGGCATCCTTCAGCAGCAGCAGTCGCCAATGATCGGATGTTTTCGTCTATCTCTAAAAGCTCACGCACGATGGAGGGATGTCCTTCTTCCCTACGGCAAATCAGCCGAAAAAAAGAATCACAGACCAATTGGACTCCTTCCTTATCTTGTTATCCTAAAATCTTGTAAAGAATCTAAATATAATATTAGTTTATAATTGGTAAGTGGACAAAATTACAGTAATATCCTTTCTAATTAATTATGCTTAAGATCCACATAAAAAAGTTTAATTATCTAGACCATTGATTGATTAAATTTGGATGGCTTGGATTAGTTCTTACGTTCCTACCTAAAGGGTTCTTACTTGAAGGCTCCCCTATATATATATATATATATATATATATATATATATATATATATATATATATATATATATACCAAATTTTTGAATCTAAGCTCTAATACCACACACACACACATATATATATATGGACGAAGGATGATCTATGATTCTTTGAGTACAGGAGTTAGAAGCAGATGTGACTAACAAGTTGGAAGCATTTAAAAGTGCAAAGAAGTCCAAGGTATCAAAGATTAGGGGTAAGTTGTTTGAAATTTTTAAAGATCTAAAAGGTTTCGAAGATAATCCCGAAGATACCAATGATTCAGATCCCGAAGATCATGCCTTATGCGCTTTTCTTTTCATTACTTAATCATGCTTTTTTTTTCAATGATTATTACAATTGTACCAATCAATTGCCTTGCTTCTAACTAATGAAATGAGATACAATAGTGATACTGGATTTGTGTAGCAATCTGTCATGTTATTTGATTGTAACAATATAACAAACATCTAGGCTGCTCTAATTAATGAAATAAACTAGGATTTTGCTATTTGAATAATGTTAGCCCTAACAAGCATTCAATTGAAATATGATCATAACAAGCATCTGACATATAAAATATAATTGATTATGCTCTGATACAAAGTGGTATCAGAGCTTAAGTTACGAAATATTGCGCATATGAAATAGAATTGATTAGACTCTGATACAAACTAAGTCTAGACTAGAATAGTGAAGAAAATGAAAAAAAGTTTAAAACCTCCATATCTTGATAAAATAGGGGAAGCGAGTAGACAAAAGAAGCATAAAGCATAGATCGACCAATTCATATTTTTCAGCATCAATTGCTTCAACTCACTGATTCTTTCCTTATATTTGACCGCTCTGATACTACTTTTTATCAAAGCATAATCAATTCTAATTTTTATGTTTAAGATTTTGCAACCTAAGCTCTGAAACTATTTTGTATCATAATATAATGAATTCCATTTATTATGCTAAGCTTTCGCAATCTGAGCTCTGATACCATCTTGTATCAAAACCTAATCATATCTATTACCTATGGCCAAATTTCCAATCTAAGCTCTGATACCATATTTCTAATTTCTATGTACAAGATTTTGCAACTAAGCTCTGATACAATATTTCTTACAATTGTGGATGTAGAGCTAAATACATGTGAAGTCATTCTTATGTTCAAATTTCAATAAGCATGTGTTTGATTTTGTAATGTTATGTATTCCTTGTATGTCAACGGGAATACTGAAGAAAATTAAATGAAACAAGTTTAAAAACACCATAAAGCATAGATCGAACATAGATCTACCAGTTCATTCTTTCGATCAATTCATTTTTTCAACAATTGCTCCAACCCTGACTCCTTGATTCTTTCCTTTATAAATTCTAACGACTTGAGCTCCTTTTCAGCCTTTCTTTTACATCAGCCTCCAAAGCATCAAACTTCTTACCCATCTCATCGAGTTCTTTTCCTATCTGAACACTTTCCTCTATTTCGATTTTCAGATTTATCAGGGATCCTCATTGGGCGTAGTCATGACTGAGTATTGAATGGACACACCAAAAACATAATAACAAAAACACTCATTTCTAAAATCAATATAAAAAAGCAAGAAACAATCAAGAATTCATAAACAAATCAAAGAAAAAAGCCTTGTTTTACAAATAATTTATATTTCAAAATACACACAATATAAAAAAATGGATAATAAACAACAATTACATAGTTCACATATTTTCAACTGAGACCATTCAATTATACACCACAGCAAGCACGAGATGACATACACATAGATTGTCATGTGGATCAAGCATGTAGTGAACACAAATTACAGCACACAATAAGAAATGGATACATAAACAACAATTATATTGCACTAAACCTTAAGACTATTGGATTATACACAACAAGCAAGAAATAAGTATGTATGTACAAAATACTGAATAAAGACAATATACATACAAATAACAAATCCACACACAAATGCATATACGACCATTTAACAAGTTCGAATTAATTTTTTCAAAATTTTCTGTAATTTTGTATATGAAAAAAAAAATACAATTCGATTAATAAATCCAAAAAAAATGTCTAAAAATTAACACACGGGGAATAAAGAGAGAAAAAGAAAAATAGAGATTACCTGGTAAGCAGACGGAGATGCTGAGGGCGTGGAGCCAGCGAAGCTTCGCGGAGAGGTAGCGCGACACAGAGAGACGATCAGAGATGGTTAGTGTGTATATATTGCAGTGTTGTAAAACTCGGCCTCCTCGGCGCCTAGGTAGCGCCATGCCGTGCCGCTTTTGATTATAGTCGGCCATTACTCGGCCTGTTCCTATTAACGAAGACGAGTTGAAAATATAGATGATGAAATTGCCTTGACAAAAGATGAATTCAAGGGCCATTATACCATGTTCGATTTTATCCATGTCGTTGTAAAAAAACAGGATGAATTGATAGATTATGAACGAAGGATTATCTATGCTTCTTTGAAGAATCGAGTACCGGAGTTGGAAGTAGATGTGACTAACAAATTGGAAGCATTTAAAAGTGCAAAGAAGTCCAAACTATCAAAGATTAGTGGTAAGTTGTTGTATGTAATAGAGCAAGTAGCTTTCAAAAAAAAAGGGGTAAGTTGTTTGAAGTTCTCGAAGATCTAAAAGGTCTCGAAGATAATCCCGAAGATACCAATGAATCAGATCCCGAAGATCATGCCTGATGCGCTTTTCTTTTCATTATTTACTCATTCTCTCTTTTTTTTTTTTTTCCTTTCTTTTCAATGATTATTACAATTGTACCAATCAATTGCCTTGCTTCTAACTAATGAAATGAGATACAATAGTGATACTGGCTTTTTGTAGCACTCTATCATGTTATTTGATTGTAACATCATAACAAACATCTAGGTTGCTCTAATTAATGAAATAAACTAAGATTTTGCTATTGGAATAATGTTAGCCCTAACAAACATTCAATTGAAATATGATCATAACAAGCATCTAACATATAAAATATAATTGATCATGCTCTGATACAAAGTGGTATCAGAGCTTAAGTTACGAAATATTGCGCATATGAAATAGAATTGATTAGGCTCTGATACAAACTAGTCTAGACTAGAATAGTGAAGAAAATGAATAAAGCTTAAAACCTCCATCTCTTGATGAAATAGGGGAAGCGAGTAGACAAAAGAAGCATAAAGCATAGATCGACCAATTCATATTTTTCAGCATCGATTGCTTCAACTTACTGATTCTTTCGTTTAAAAATGCATGCGTCTTGTGATGCTCTTCAAGCATTCTATCTTGTTCTTTTATTCGAACTTGCAAAGCATCAAACTTCTCATGCATAGTTTTGACTTCGCAGTCTAGCTTGACAGTTTTCTGCTCCTTGATTTTTAACATTCTTTCGAAATCCTCATTTGGCATAGCGATGACTTGAGTATTGAATGCACACATATAGACCTAAAAGCAATCCAAAAACATAATGAGGGTATTTGATAAATAGTTGTTAGGTATGTTATTCGTGAAAACTAAACTTTCTTATCCAAATTAATCATAGTAATTAAATACTCAAAACAAACTGCACAAGCAAGCAAAGAAGAGTTGCATATTGGGCTAATATGTAAATAGAATGACAATAATAGAATAATCATTCAAATGTGGTTTCATAAAAAGCAAAGATACACAAATAACAACAAGCAAGCATATACTCCCATACATCAATCTCAGCTATTTTAGCAATAATTATGAAACAAAGCAATGTCTAAATGAAAACCAAAATTTTTTTTTTACATTCGACCCACACTTACAAATCAAACTATCTAGTTACTGGAGTTAAATTCCAACAAAAAATACACGAAAATCATAAGTATAAGTGAGATAAAACAAAGACTCTAAACTCTAATAATAAACTTTCAAACAAAGACTCTAGACTTCCTTCTTGCAAATGTAAAGGTACCGTGCCCGCAATTTAAACTTTACTTGCAGAAATTGACATACAAGAAACACATAACATTACAAAATCAAATACAAGCTTATAGATATATTTGTTTATAAGAGGAATGACTTCACATCACAATTGTATGAAATTCAGAGAATTGCATCAATGCCATATTAAACACATATAATGTGGGAGGTCATGAGATCGAGCCTCAATGGAGACGTTGTTGACTCTGTGTGCTTCATTAGGTTGAGAAAGTATATTTGAACAGATACTACGATGTAATAAAGTCAGTAGCATTAAAAAAAAAACAACATATAATGTATGCAATCACTTTTAATTTTAATCTCAATGTTAATCCAATGCACAACAAATCGAATGAAGCCTGGCGAATCTCTTACTCTATCCAGTGCGGGGTAAGTATCTCCCGTGCGGGTGATTAATGTGCGTGCGTTTTGTACTTAAGGTGCGTGAGTCTTGTGTTTAAGGTGCGTGAGGTTTGTGCTTAATGTGCGTGAGTGTGTACTGAGTTTTGTGCTTAATGTGCGTGAGTTTTGTATTTAAGGTGCGTGAGTCTTGTGCTTAAGGTGCGTGAGTTTTGTGCTTAATGTGCGTAAGTATGTACTTAATGTGAGTTGTTGTTGAAACTTAGTGCATGAGTTTTGAGCTTAATGTGCGTGAATTTTGTGTTTAATGTGCGTGAGTTTTGTACTTAATGTGCGTAAGTGTGTACTTAATGTGAATTGTTGAAACTTAAGGTGCGTGTGTTTTTGTGCTTAAGGTGCGTGAGTTTTGTGCTTAATGTGCGTAAGTATGTACTTAATGTGAGTTGTTGTTGAAACTTGGTGCATGAGTTTTGAGCTTAATGTGCGTGAATTTTGTGTTTAATGTGCGTGAATTTTGTACTTAATGTGCGTAAGTGTGTACTTAATGTGAATTGTTGAAACTTAAGGTGCGTGTGTTTTTGTGCTTAAGGTGTGTGAATTTTGTGCTTAAGGTGTGCGTGTTTGTGTTCTTAAGGTGTTTTGTTTGTGTGCTTAATATGTGTGTGTTGTGTACTTAACGTGCGTCAATTTAATGCTTAATGTGCGTCCATCTGCACGGGAATCACTACCCGCACCTGATACCTTCCCCTCTCTCTCTCTCTCTCTCTCTCTCTCTCTCTCTCTCTCTATATATATATATATATATATATATATATATATATATATATGTCTTTGTATAAAATGCTGATGATGAATAAGAAGATCTATCCTCCTTCCCTCTATATTCTCTGTATTTTCTTATTCTTGTTTGTTTACAATTTCCCTCATTTTATAACATGTTAAAGTGCTCTTCCCTAGACTATCGTTGCCGGTGAAAAATCTGACTTGCCTCTGTCGATTTTTCCTCGTATAAACGCCATGACTACCAGAACCAAGCTCCTCCCCTCTCGATCCCAACGGTAGCGGCAACAGTAATACAGATATGGTGGCTGCAGCTTCTTCCGGCGAGCTTGGTTAACAGCGGCCAATCTGCCTCTCTCTTCTCCTTCCTCATACCTGCCTATCTCGATCATTTTGGACCTTGTGGCAACAGCAAATTCTGGAAAATAACTTCCATGATGGGAAAATCATTTCCCGTGCTTAACGGGAGTAACTATGAGATATGGAGCAAAGCGGTGGTCTTGTTGGTGTATATCAGGCTGGTTAGCTACCGGTTCAACAATTAACCCATGTTTTGGTTTATGGGTTTAAACATAAGAATGCTCGATTCCACCGAGGCTTCGATCCCACAACCTCCCATATAAAGGAGCAACTTGGTGTTACTGGACCACAAAGTCCTTGTCAATTGACAACTATTTAAAACACAACTATGAGATTTGATTACCCATTCAATTAAAAATCTCATTCTTTAATTTAAAAAGTTATCATTTCATCTTATTCGTAATATGATTTTTAAGTTTCGATTAGTGCTTTTAGATTTGTATTTTGATTTTTTTTTGTTCATATGGGTGCTTTGAATGTCATTATATTAGGATCAATTGTTTTGATTTTTGTTTGTGTATTTTAAAAACCTTTATTCCTATTATAAGGTTATACATAACCAAACATCAATATTCTTAGTCATTCCAATTCCATTTTACTACTAGACATGTAAAATATTTTTACCAAAACCAAAATATTGAATTTTCATTTCAATTTTGATTCCCATGTGCGAACCAAACACTTAAGCATGGCCGGTTGCTTAGGATTGTAGGAATAAATTATAGTATCTGTGCCCACACATTATAGTAAAAATTACATTCCGACTTGATAAGATAATAAGGATAAATCATAGTAGTGTCTGGTGTCCACATAAGCAACTGAGTTGTCTGTGCATATTACAAACATTCAATTGTAATATTTTAGGGACTGATTTCCTTTTTGTTATCCATTTTTAGCACTTTTGTCACATTTAGCCATTAATTATAAAATTGACAATTTTTAGTTGTCAATTATTATATTTGTCACATCTAAAGATTTTGTCAAGTCTCAGTTAAGTCCAAATCCACCCTCAATTTACCAGTTTGTCTCCTATGTTGAATTGTGGGAGAAAATAGAATTGCAGGTACAACTAATTATATTCTTTATTTAAGTACCAAGTGGTTTGTGGTCCATTGGTATTTGGTTGCTCTCCTAAGTGAGAGGTGATAAGTTTAAACCTCAGTTGAGGTAAATAGTGTGTATATGTAGGGTATTCTCTTCTTTATAAAAAATCCTAGACATATTAAGGCATTGACAATTTTCATCCTCCATAATAAAAATTGCCATTTAGTAGCCACCGTTATTGGTCGTTGGATACTTTTCATCCTCCATCACTTAATCTGTCTCTTGGCCGTCTAATTGAAGGGAAAACATGTCTTTTTATCTGGAATTGTTGTCTCCGTACCTCTCGAAGCTTCTCAGTGTTGTTATCCACCGCCTCCGCGACCACGACTCCATCGTCCGCTCCGCCTGCGTCACCGCCTCCGCCTCAATCTCCTCGCACTTAACCAAGTCGCCGTTCTCCTTCATCATGAAGCCGTTCCTCGAGGCGCTGTTCACGGAACATGAAATGAACTCTCAAATCGGCGCCGCGCTGTGCTTGGTGGCGGCGATCGAGGCCGTGCCCGATCCGGATGTGGTGAGCTTGCGGAAATAGATTCTGAGGTTCGAGAAGCTGTTTAAATCCAAGAGCTTCAAGGCTAAGGCGGTGCTGCTTACGTTGATTGGCAGCGCAATCGCTGTTGGAGTCGCATCGAATCAGCAAGTTGTGAGAAATTTAGTGCCGCGTTTGGTTGAATTTGTGAGCAGTAAGGATTGGGCAGCCAGGAAGGCTAGTGCTGAGGCTCTGTTAAGGCTTGGAGTTGCAGAAAGAGAAACACTGTCGGAGTTTAAGGCCTCTTGCTTAAAGACCTTTGAGGTCAAACGATTTGATAAGGTTTTGCATTCATTAATTCAGTTTTTTATATTTTATGAATGATTTTCTTGCGCTTGATGAAATGTCTGATTGATTCTGCAGGTGAAGACTGTGAGGGAAACAATGAGCCAAATGCTGGAAACGTGGAAGTAGATTCCTGATTTATCAGATGATGCATGTCTTAAAGAAGAAGATCGGATAAAAAGACATGTTTGCCCTTCAATTAGACGGCCAAGAGACGATTGGGTGACGGAGGATGAATAGTGTCTAACAACCAATAATGGTGGCTACTAAATGGCAATTTTTATTATGGAGGATGAAAAGTGTCCATGCCCTAATAAGTCTAGTATAAAAAATGGCATTAACTCTAAAAAAAAAAAAAAAAAATTCTTTATTTGGGTTCTTATTATGCATTGGGTCCCAAATTTTATATAATCCTTGATTGTAGAAAAGTGTTTGGTAATTAGCTGTTAGTTGATTAAATACAAAATGACTTTTTTTAAAAAAATTGATCGAAAAAGTTACTTTGAGAAGCTTTTTAAATTTTAACATTTCAAAGCAATAAATTATTACAAAAAACTAACTAATCAAACACTTCATATTAACTATTTAACAAAGTCAAATAGCTAAGAATGGTTAAATAGATGAAACCAAACCCAATGGTTGGATTGAAAGTGCAAACCACAGTGTCGCTAGTTGTAGTATTTTGTCATGTAACACTGAGCAAGCTAAGACGAAAAAATTTCCGTATTTTGGCTAAAACTTCATCTCGAGTCTTCAAAAAAAAAAATAAATAAATAAATTAATGGCTTCATTATTAAAAATTGATCAGCTCTATATTCTATAAACCAAATAGTTTCAGTTCAGTTCTATTAAAAACTAAACTAAACACCAAGACTATATGGTTTAATGGTATCCTGTTTGGACTTCTATTTGGAAGGTTGTGTGTTTAAGTCTTAGTGGAGGCGTTATTGGATACTACATTGTAATAGAGCCTGTAGCATTCAAAAAACTAAATTGAACAAAAAGAATTGAATGATTTTTAATATATATTTTATTTATACGAACTTGTTTTTATATTTACAAATTTAAATAAATATATATACTAAATCTTCAATTCTCTAATTCAAATTTTCACAATTGTTTTTTTGTACCTATTTTTCTCTGTGAGTCTATGACGTTGCTATCCGACTGCAGACGCATGTGAAAAGGTCAATTAGGTTTGGACTTATTAGACTAATAAAATTAAAACATGCATTGTGAACTTTATTTTTTTAGATTTTTAAATTTAAATTATTAGTAAAAATAAATAAATAAATAAATATGTAGTTAAGATAACTAGGGAATGTTTGTGGTCTCAAATAGAATTGAAATTCAAACCGTACTAAATTCAAGCTGAAACCAAACTATTTCAAACCAAAAAAAAAAAAAAAAAAAATGGAAAAGTGTCAAATTGACCCCCTAAGTCAAGTGGATAGTGCAATTGGATCCCCTAAGTGAAAAAAAAGCTTCATTCAAGTCCTCTAAACCGGTAAAATTGTTCAATTAAGTCCAATTATATTACAATATATATGCATTTGTGTGCATTTGTTATTTGTATTTGTATGTATATTCAGTATTTTGTATATACATATATAATTGTTTCTTGCTTGCTGTGTATAATCGATCAGTATTTTGTATATACATATATAATTGTTTCTTGCTTGCTGTGTATAATCGATTGGTCTCAACTTAAAAGTTTAGTGTGATATAATTGTTGTTTATGTATTCATCTTCTTATTGTGTGCTGTTTAATTTGTGTTCACTGCATGCTTGATCCATATAACAATCCATGTGTATAATTGAATGGTCTCAGCTGAAAAGATGTGTACAATGTATTTGTTGTTTATTATCTATTTTTGATACTGTGTGTATTTTGAAATATAAATTATTAGTTATAAGGCTTTTTTGCTTTGATTTGTTATGAATTCTTGATTGTTTCTCCCTTTTTTATATTGATTTTAGAAATGGGTGTTTTTGTTATTATGATTTTGGGTGTGTGTGCATTCAATACTCAAGTCATGGCTATGTCCGATGAGGATAGCTAGAGAAATCTAAAAATCGAGGTAGAGAAAACTCGTAAGATAGGAATCGAACTCAAGACTATAGGTGAGAAGATTGATGCTTTGGAGGCTCATGTAAAAGAAAGGTTGAAAAAGGATTGCAAGTTGCAAGAATTTTTAAAGGAAAAAATCAAGAAGTTGGGGTTGGAGCAATTGTTGAAAAATGAATTGGTTGATCGATATTGAAAGAATGAATCCATCGATCTATGCTTTATGGTTTGTTTGAACATCGATCGATCTATGCTTTATGGTTTGTTTGAACTTTTGAACTTGTTTCATTATAATCGTAGTATTTTCATATTTTAATGCACTACAAATGTAAATCCCACAATGCATTATATTCGTAGTATCGTTACACTTTTTGAAATGCAATATTAAACAGTCGCACCATTATTACGAATTACTTGCACTTACATGCATAATGCTATTTAATGTGATTGGTGCACTGTTATCAAGTGTTTAACATAATGCATTAAGGTTAGACTTTCAATGAGAATTTTAAGATTATGGTTTAATGTTTGGGATTTATTGTGAAGAGTTACACAATTGCAACCGTTCGTTAGTACGTATTAGGTGTACCAAAATAAAAATTACTTGGATATTTGCAAAAACGTTTTACTTTTTGTTTTTGCACATTCTTTTATATTCATTGCACACTAGTAAACCGCATAATTATTAATCTCAAATAACTATTCAAACAAACTATTTCTGAAGAAGTCTCAAATTGGGATATAAGTATTTCTTGGCTCCATATCTAGTGATGCATTTAAGAATTAATTTGACACATTGTCAACTCATATGCTTAAAAAGTTAAAATACACATGCACTTAGTAACAATTCAGATTGCACACAATATATTATTTAAGTTAGTAATGCATAAAATGAAGTGGAACCCATTTGATGACGTCTAAAACATTACACTTTTACCTTTCTTCTTGGAATTTCCCTTGGGTTTTATTAGAGTGATGGACTTTGTGCTCCATGATGTGTTTAGTTTGTCTCTTTTGGTAATTGTAAATTTGTAATTAATTAAGTAATGTATTTTTTTTTTTTGCATATTTTATTTTTTTAGATTGGTTTTGAAATTTTGGGTTTATTTATTGTTCTTCATATTTTATTTTTAATTGGTTTTAAAATTTTGGCTTTGCTTTCAGAAATTTGTTTGCTTAAGACTTAAAATTTCAAAAATTTTAAAGTTTTTGGAACAATTTTAAAATTCAGGTTTGTTCAACCCGACCCGAGCTAAACCCTACCCAAAACACTCGAACCCGAAAAATACCCGAAGATTTTCAGTTCAGTTTCGGTCTTTAAAATTAAATACCCGAAGTATCTCGGGTGACTATTATTGGCACGGGTTGAACCCGAACCCGACCCGTGCCCAACCCTAGCACAACACACTTAATATTTTTTAGTTCCCATTAAGACTTAACATTATTAACTCTTATTAAATTTATAAATGTAGATATAAATTAACTTTGTAGAAAATATATTTATATTATAATCCATACAATACTGTGTAAACCATAATCCACACAATAATTTACCACATTACATACAAATCGGCACATCTCTTGATCTCTGTGAAACAAATTCCATTGCAGCTATCTAGACATCTAGGAGATTTTTCTTACCAGGTAATCTCTATTTTTCTTTTCTCTCTTTATTCCCCTGTGTTTATTTTTAGACATTTTTTTGGATTTATTAATCGAATTGTATTTTTTTCATATACAAAATTACAGAAAATTTTGAAAAAATTAATTCGAACATTTGTTAAGTGGCAGTATATGCATTTGTTATTTGTATGTATATTGTCTTTATTCAGTATTCTGTACATACATACTTATTTCTTGTTTGCTGTGTATAATCCAATAGTCTTAAAGTTTAGTACAATATAATTGTTGTTTATGTATCCATTTCTTATTGTGTGCTGTTTAATTTGTGTTCACTGCATGCTTGATCCACATGACAATCTATGTGTATGTCATCTCGTGCTTGCTATAGTGTATAATTGAATGATCTCGGTTGAAAAGATGTGTACTATGTAATTGTTGTTTATTACCCATTTTTGATATTGTGTATATTTTGAAATATAAATTATTTGTTGTTATTAGGCTTTTTTCTTTGATTTGTTTATGAATTCTTGATTGTTTCTTCCTTTTTTATATTGATTTTAGAAATGAGTGTTTTTGTTATTATGTTTTTGGTGTGTCCATTCAATACTCAGTCATGACTACGCCCAATAAGGATCCCCCGATAAATCTGAAACTCGAGATAGAGGAAAGTATTAAGATAGGCAAAGAACTCGATGAGATGGGTAAGAAGTTTGATGCTTTCGAGGCTGATGTAACAGGAAAGCTGGAAAAGGAGCTCAAGTCGCAAGAAATTATGAAGAAAAGAATGCAGGAGTTGGGGTTGGAGCACTTCTTGAAAAAAGAATGAAGGAGTCGGGGTTGGAGCACTTGTTGAAAATGAATTGGTAGATCTATGTTAGATCTATGCTTTATGGTGTTTTAAAACTTATTTCATTTCATTTTCTTCAGTATTCCTGTTGAACCATTTTCTAGTACTTGAATAAAGACAGACTCTACATTGATGTATGTCACGAACCAATATGTTTCCTTTCCGTTTTTCTTTTTTAGCACTTCTTTTACTCTTCTACGTGCTTTCACATTGTTTTTGTTTTTGCTACAACAATCAAGATACAATGTTGTGCAAAAATGGATCCACATTTATATGAGAATAATGCATTGGAAATTGAGTATCAATACACTATGATTGCACTCATGCCCACTTAAATGTGAATGCAATGCACTATAATCATAATATATCGTTGCACTTTTTGGAATGTAATGTTAAACCGCACCATTATTACAAATTATTTTCACTTTCATGCATAATGCTATTTAATATGATTGGTGCACTGCTATTAAGTGTTAAGTGCATTAAGGTTAGGCTTCTAATGAGAATTTTAAAATTATGGTTCAATGTTTGGGGTTTATTGTGAAGAGTCACACAATTGCACCATTAGTACGAATTAGGTGTATTAAGACTAGTATTGTGACTCTTTGTATTTGAGTCACTTTATGAGTCTCAATTCCTCTTGCCTGTATAATTGTTAAGATAGATTAATTAACGTTAAGTAGTTTCCTCATCTTACCAAAAGGATCAATCTTTTTAACAGCTTCTTGAGCTCTAAGTAGTTTCCTCATCTTACCAAAAGGATCAATCTTTTTAACAGCTTCTTGAGCTCTTCTCTTTTGGTAGAAAGCATAAACCCCGATTATAAGTGATAATATCACGAGGACTGAACCACCAACCGTTGCTCCAATTATAACTCCGCTACTCAATGACTTGCTCGATCCTATAGAGACACAAACAGATGAAGATAAATGTGAATGACAATACGATCCGAGCTTGAAATATTTAAACTATAAATATATATATCACAAGTAATCCTGTTACCATATATTAAGGAAGTTATAGTTATCAGCAATAAAGATGAAGGGTCCAAATGATTCAGGTGGCTTGAAATTCTGATAGCTAAGCAGGAATCCTAATGCAGACACTCCAGTCTGGTTGAAATGATTTTGGCCATTTGGCCATTTTGAAACTCCAGAGATAATGGCAGTTAAGGGGAACTTACAAATGCTTCAATTTCATATTTGAGCTGAAAAGCCAAGCTGGAATCTCACCGGAGAAGTTGTTCCTTCCAAAATGACTACAAGAGAATGGATATATATATATATATATATATATATATATATATATATATATATAGTGTTATATTCCAAGATTTTGGTTTGTTCAAGGTCACTCAACTGGACAATAATGCATATAGGACTGAATCCAATCAATTAGTCTTATAAACCAATATGTTCTTTCTTATATTTTCAATGTCGGACTCTTAACATATAGTTTGAAGATCCACGCAAACAAGCTAAGACTAATAAGGATTAAATTAAATAATAAAATGGACGAAACATACAAGTGCTTTGTTTCCTTATATACTGCCACATTTTCGGGAGGCAGGGTGTTGGACTTGGCCTAGCTACCTGGTGCTGGACTTGACCCTTCACCGGGCGGATGAAACTCAAGTAGGCCAATTATCTTCTCTAATAACCAAGATGATTGAACTTTTGAACTAACTAGAACTAGGGAGTATCATGCCAAACTAGGAAGATAGATGAATTTCACATGCATAATAGCATTTAAGATCAGATTGTTCAAGAAAATGATTCAGAAGGGGCATTGCTTCTCAACTCCACTAGACAGTAAAACAAGCAAGCTATTTGGCATCACTGAATTAACTAGAAAGACATATCTTTATGCCATACTAAAATGCTCAATTTTCTGACTATAAGCATAAGGTTACATTAGAAGAAGCATCATTAAAGACAAAAACTAGGTAGCAAATAACTTACAGTCATCTTTGTCTGTCAAAGCCACTATAACAAAAAGTTGGATAAACACAGGCACCAAAAGTAGCTGGATTCTTGGGACCATTGATTATCAATGGCCATACACCTTCAACAATCCAAATAAACAATTTCTTGATGAACAGAAGCTAGACGAGAAGTTGAACCTTGATCACTCTTTAGGGGCAAAACTGTTCTCTCTTTTATTTTCCCAACTAACCGACAAATGCCCTATGCTATGTCAACTCAGTATTAATGAAAAGGAAAATGATAGAATTGGTAAGAACATTACGATTAATTAATTATTAATTACTAAATGAATGTTTTTTTATCGTCTTATTTTATCTATTTGATTGAGTTGATAAGTTTGATTAAAATTATCCCTTTGGACCAGCTTATGTGTCTCTCGAAGCGAATCGGGTGGACCTAGACCGTTAAACAGACAGAGAAAGACCCGGATCACAGTGTGATTTACACCAAAAAAAATTATTTACAATTCAATATTTCATAATATTAAATTTATTATTCATATATAAATTTATATCAAGAGTATTATTAAAAAAATTAACTTTAATAAAAATAAAACAATATTAAAGAAAATAAGTAAATATAATATTTAATTTGACCGGTGAGGCGGTGAATAACAAATAAGATAGGTAAAATAGCAATTGTTGGGTGCATTTGCCAACTATGCAGGATTTATGCGGTGGATACAAAAAGAATCATAAACAGTAATGGTGCGATTCGAAAAGATGGATACCAGATTAATATTAACTGTTTAATCTTGAACTTCAAGGTGTATGCAGCTTGAAAACTATAGAAAGTTTAGGCGGCGTTTAGGAAATTCTCAGAAATTTCCTGTTAGTAAACGCCCCCTTAGAGTTTGGATGTAGCAAATAATTTGTGCTTATCGAGACTGATTTGGTGTCTTCTTTGAGCCGGGGGTACTTGGATCCGGAATACTACATGACAAATCAACTGACAGAGAAGAGGGATGTTTATAGCTTCGGGGTGGTGCTGCTGGAGATTATAACGGCAAGACGTCCTATTGAGAAAGGAAAGTAATAGATTATGAACTTGACTGATATTATTGATGTAAAACAATAAGCTTTAAATAGCTTACAAGGGAGAGAAGATAGTGAGTAGTTAGCAGGTTGTTGTAACAACCAGTCTAACAATGCTACATAAAAGGAATGTAACTAGATTTAATCATATACAAAATATGTCAGCCACAGATATCCTTAACACGCCCCCGCAAGATGGAGGAGCCATCGGAAACTCCAATCTTGGAACGGAACCGAAAAAACAGCGAACGGCCCAACAACTTTGTAAGAAAATCAGCAAGCTGAGCCGACGAAGAAATATGCCGAACCACCAACGAACCATTAGCAACCAAGTCCCGAACAAAGAAATAGTCGAGCGCGAGGTGCTTCATGCGTGAATGGAACACTGGGTTCTTACACACATACGTAGCCCTGAGGTTGTCACATAGTAGAACCGGAGGCCCCAACAGCTGCAGTCGAAGCTCATGCAACAGATTCTTAACCCACAAAACTTCTGCAGCAGCATTCGCCAAGACTCGATATTTGGCTTCTGTAGACGAGCGCGAAACTGATTTTTGACGAGTGGATTTCCAAGAGACGAAACTGGTCCCAAGATACATTAGATAAGCGGTAGTGGACCGCCCACGGGCAGTGCAGCCACCCCAATCAGCATTCGTATACACACTTAGTGAGAGAGGCTGCCCGGCACGGAGGTACAACCCATGGTACACCGTACACTTCAGGTAGCGTAACAACCGTTTCGCAGCTTGCCAGTGCACCTCCGTAGGCATATGCATGAACTGTGAGAGACGGTTAACTGCATAGGACACATTAGGTCTAGTGATGACCAGGTACTGCAACAAGCTAAGAAGACGCCGATACTGAGTTACATCCACCGTAGCAGTACCGGATTGCGCAGGGAGTAACTTGTCTGATGTTGCAAGTGGTGTTGAAACAGCTTTTGCACCATCCATCTCAAAACGAACCAGTATGTCTGTGATATATTGACTCTGAGACAGGAACATGCCAGTGGATGTTGAAACAACCTCAACACCTAGAAAGTGATGCAAGGGACCAAGGTCCTTAAGGGCAAAGCGAGCCGCCAGAGTTTCAACAAATTGATCAAGCCATGCAACATTGTTTCCTGTTAGTATAATATCATCGACATACACCAGGAAATAAACAATAATATCATTAGCAGAATAAACAAACAAAGACGCATCTGCCTATGACTTCAAAAACCCACAACGCAACAAGAACTGGGAAAGTTCCAAGTACCAAGCCCTGGGAGCCTGTTTAAGACCATATAAGGCTTTGGTCAGTTTGCATACATGAGCTAGAAAGGACGGATCAACAAACCCGGGAGGCTGCTAAATGAGCCGGGTTGACAAAAGTTTGAGCAGGATCAGTGAATTTGGCTAGTTCCTTGGTTGTACCATCAACATAGCCAAAGAGATTAAATCCAACAAGTGTGACATGGATTTGACGCCGCCACACCGGGAAATTCACGGTTGTGAGTTTAATTGGGAAGTGTGTTGGGGCATTTAATTGGATTATTGTGGTTGTAGTAGCGGAAGCCATTTGGAAGGGGAAGGAGAAAAAAAAACTTCGTAGGAGAAATTAGGCTCTTGATACCATAATAGATTATGAACTTGACTGATATTATTGAGGTAAAACAATCAGCTTTAAATAGCATACAAGGGAGAGAAGATAATGAGTAGTTAGCAGGTTATTGTAACAACCAGTCTAACAATGTTACATAAAAGGAATACAACTAGATTTAATCATATACAAAATATGTCAGCCAGATATCCTTTACAGAAAGTACATTGTTCGGGAACTGAAGGAAGCGATGGATAAGACTAAAGACATGTACGGCCTTCATGGTTTTCTCGATTCAGCCATTCACTGAGCGTGACGCCTCCAAGTTTAGAGAAGTTCGTCGATGTAGCTTTGCGGTGTGTTGACACCACGCTGAAAAGGCCAACAATGGGGGAGGTGGTGAAAGAGATAGAGAGCATCATGGAAATGGTGGGGCTAAACCACAATGCTGATGAATCTGCTTCAACTTCAGATGCCTATTCAGGAGTGAGCAAAAGCTCTGGACATCTTTACAGTGAACAGAAAAAAAAAATAGATTCTAAAAAGCAGGAGTTTTCTTGTTCAGTTTGAAAACGGGTTCCAAGCCTTGACTATGAAAGTTTGTTTGATTAGTTTGAGTATTTGAAGTTTTTGTTTTAGAGTTGCTAGGATCAAGTGCTATAGTTAGTAGCGAAAGTACAACTTTATTTTCTTATAGATCAGACCGTCATCATATTTCGAGGTAGGATGCTAGACTTGACTCTACCTTCACTGACCTCGGCCCAACAATTCCCTAGCCACTAATTATTGGACTTGGCCCTTTATCGGCCTCTGCCCGACAAAAGTGTTAGATTAGAGAGGTAGAAAGTGAGCCTGAAAATTGTAGACTTTGTTCGCATGTTAATTCTTGCTGAATGGTGATTGAACCAAGTGTTAGCATATTATATTCAGTGCAATATAACAGCTAGTGGAAACTGCAAATTATGGTTATTAGTGCTTTGGAGAAATTAATATGTAAGAGAAGAGTAAATTAGAGGATTACACCATTTGTTGAACCACTCTAAATAATATGTCCATTTTATTTTATTAGAATAATTAACAAGTACTATGGTAACAAGTACTCCGTACTATAACGAATAACTGAAAATTGAGAATTATAAATAAGTTAAAATAATATAAGAAAAATAAAATAATATGGAAAAATATAAGTCATAGAAGTTTTGTGGTAAGAGTAAAAAATATTAATTTCATAATAGAGAAATTAAACAAATGAAGAAAAAAAAAAACAAAAAAAAAAAACAAAACAAGTGAGGATATAGGTATGCAATAAATTCAACTGAGGTAATGAATTGTTGATGATACAAACCATTACAAATGTCCTATTTATACTACAAGCAAGACGAAAAATACGACAATGAGTGGTTAATACAAAAAGAAAAATGATATTTTTTCCTCTAAAATTTTTCTAATAATATTTCTCCCGTAGCTTAAAATCTCGTGCGTCGTACTACCAGGGAAGCTGGCGACGGCATTTGAGAAGTCTTAGAATGGACCGTGGCTACTGGAAAACCACGGCCGTCATTTTAGCCTGTTGTGGATGTCGTCGGGCTGTACTTGAATAAAAACAACCATGGATATCTAAAACGGTCGTGGCTGTCTTTTAGAACAGTTGTGGCTGTCGTCGGATAGCCACAGACTGTATGAAAAAAAAATTAAAAAGGCAAAAGTAAAAAAAAATAAAAATATATATAAATTAAAAAAATGAGACATGTGTCAGCATTAGAAAACACCAACCTGCTAAATATATAATTTTAGATTTAATTGAACATTTTAACATGTTTAGATGATTTAAATGAAGTTTTTTTTCTACTTAAGAGACTCAATTTCATTATTCATTTGACTTAGACGATCAATTTGACCCATTTTCCTATTTACGGAGTATTATTTATGCTTTTTGATTTCGACACTAATGACCAACTGGTTAGTAATTTTCTTTGGTCCTGTTTGGTAAATGACTGTTAGCTGATAGCTATTAGCTGTTAGTTGATTGGGTTAATTAGATGGTATAACTAGTTGATAACATTAGCTGATTGTAGAAAAGTGTTTGGTAAATTATCTGCGCTGTTAGCTGTTTGATATAATTTTTTTTGTCAAAAAGCTAATTGAAAAGGTTGCTTTGAACAACTTTTTAAATTTTAGCATTTTAGAGTTACAAAAAGCTAATTAACCAAACACTTATATTGATTTTTAAACCAAGTCAAACAATTAATAGTGGTCAAATAAGTCAAAAATTGGCTGATAAGCTAATTATTTTACCAAACAAGGTTTAATATATTGAGTTTTTAATCAAGTCAAACAATTAATAGTGATTAATTGAGCTAAAATTAACTGATAAGCTAATTATTTTACCAAACGGGATTTTATTATTATTTTATTTTTTCCACCCCAAAATCTCTCTTTGAGGGCGCTGGTGCCAACATCTTGCTGCTGCTACGACAAGATTCAGCTGATTGTTACCGAGTTTCAATTCAAGAATTTTTGCTTTGGAATAATTTCATTTTTTATTAAAGCTTGAGAAAGGGAGAGATTACATACAGAATTTAGAATTATCGAATTTGATGATTTACATTTAAAAATAAAAAATAAAAAATAAAAAATAAAAATCGCTGTACCGTATGCGTCACTCCAACGCTGAGCTGACTCATTGACTTGCTGGGTAGTGAAAGAGAGAGACTACGTAGTCTACATGTCACACGAATAAAAAGCTTTACGTGAATATAAGAAAAGAAATAAGTTATAGCGAATGAATATCATGAATGCCTATAGTAATAATACTGAAAATGATAGTAATAATAATGAAAAAAATAATAAAATTTATAATGGTAGGAATATTTTTTTAATTGAAAAATATAATAGTACAATATATTAAAAAATAAAGAGTATCAGCCTTCATTTATTTTAATTAGACTTGTATTATTTAGATTTAGATCTTTATACAAGTAACAATTGCAACGTACATTTTGTTTGTGTGTGTTTTTTTTTTAAAGTAATTAACATGCATTTAGATGGAGAATTGTAACACAAACAATAAATTAAGAATTTTTTGAGTACTACTGATTTTGTTACAATGCAGTATCTGTTCATAATTACTTTCTCAACTACTGAAGCGCAAAGAGGAGTAACTTGATATCACTAGACCACAAGGTACTTGGCAACAATAAATTAAGAATTGATTGTCTTTAACCTCTAAATTTACCCTTTCACTTGTATAAGGAATTTGTGATGGTGATTGATTCTAGAGTAAATACTTAAAATGGTCCCTCGACTATAGCTAAATTCATAAATTGGTCATCGACTTTTAATTTCAACCAATTAAGTCCTTAACTTTGTAATTTTGACACGATTTGGTCCTCTATCTATTTGACCATTTGTTGACCGTGATCGACGATCTCCAGAAGAACCTTCAGCTCTCGTCGGAGCACGTGGAGGCCTCCAGGATGACGTTGCACCGGTTCGGAAACACGTCATCTTCTTCGCTCTGGTACGAACTCAACTACATTGAATCCAAAGGGAGGATGAAGAAAGGCGACCGAATTTGGTAGATTACTTTCGGCAGTGGATTCAAATGTAACAGTGCGGTCTGGAAATACAACCGGAACCTTAAAAACCCGACGATGGACCATGAAATTACATATATATCCTCAAAAATCACAGTCAACAAACGGTCAAATAGACAGAGGACCAAATTGTGTTAAAATTGTAAAGTTAAGGACTTAATTGGTTGAAATTGAAAGTTGAGGACCAATTTGTGAATTTAGCTATAGTCGAGGGACCATTTTGGGTATTTACTCTTGATTCTATTTATCCATTTGACACAGTATTAACAAACTTGGGGAGAAATTAGAAAAAAAAAAAAAACTAAAAAATATGGGTAAAATATAAAAAATATTACAATTATTCAACAAATACAGAACGTATAGCTGATCATATCAAACAATTACATAAACACATTTTTATTTCAGTTATAACGTTAACACTATTAACTTTTATATTATTTATTGGATGGTAGATAATTCATTAGCATATAGTTGATGTAAAATTCTTGTACATTTCATAAATAATTATACAAAAAAAAAAAAAAAATCAGGTTGATTGGCGTGAGTGGCCTTGCACTCTCATCTCTTAAGAAAGGTTGGGAGTTCGAACTCCCTCTCGTAGTCTCGTATGAAAAAAACACCCTTAATTAAGCCGGATTGGTGTGAATGAGATTATTTTGAATATGATACGTGTTGACTAAAAATAGCATATCCCTTCAATTAAATTTAATATAGATAATGATACAAAATTTAATGGGTTCTTAATTCCCTCACCAATCATATCTTACATGGTAGCAAGATTCTACTTTGTATACTTTCATTTACTTCTTAATTTTGAATGGAGTTAATTTCAATAATGATCCCTTGACTATTATCATTTATTAATTTTTATCATTGAATTTCAATTGAATTATAAATAGTCCATTAATTATTGACATTTACCAATTGAAAATCGATAATGAAAATTGATAAATATCAATAGCTAAGAAATCATTTATGGTCCAATTAAAAGTCATTAATAAAAGGGAAAATTGCACTTTTTCCCCTTGAGTTATATACTTATAGCACTTTTTCTCCCTAAATTATTCAAGTGGCTGTTTCCCCCCTGAAATGTTAAATAGACATATTTACCCTTAAAATAAATATTTCGTTTATATTTCTTCTCCAACAAATTATGACCACAATTTGGTTCAAATCAAACAGACACTATAACAACCAAACCGAAAGATTCTAATTACAATTTAGAATCGAAACTCGATATTTAGAGTTTATTAAAATCACGAACCGTGACGCCCGGCTCATGTTCCGAACTGAAAAAAAAATACATTTATTGTTGAATTTAGACTATTTTAAAATAAAAAATAAAAAATAAAATTTTAAAATAAAGACGATTCAAAATCGCGAACCGGATCCAAAACCGCCGGTTCACGGTTCATGATCCAATTTTTTTGATTCATAATTTTAATAAACTGAAATTCAAATATTGGATTCTGGATCTGAATCATAACCGGAAACTTTTAATTCGATTGTTATAGTGTCCGGTTCAATTCGAATCGAACCGTGGTTATCACTACGTATACGCAATAATTTGTTGGAGAATAAAAATAAATAAAATGTTTATTTTAAGAGTAGAAATGTCAATTTAATATATTAGGTGGGGAAATTGTCACTTTTAAAATAATTGAAGGGGCTATTGTGCTTACATGAATAATTCAGGGGAAAAAAGTGTTATAAGTATATAATTCAAGGAAAAAAGTATCATTTCCCTTAATAAAAATTAGTAAACATCAATAAATAAGGAATCATTCATAGAATTAACTTTTTTGAATGTGCCAGCAAATTATTAATTAATTACGATTTTTTTTAGTACTACTAGAAGAATCACTTCGTGTCACTAAATTACAAGGTCATTGACAATTAATTACAATTTATTTTTTCTATATAGTTACAGATTATTACATAAGAGTGAGCTTTTCGATTAAAAAAAAATTCATTAGTTAATGAATAATGACAGCAGAAGACTCAATTTTATTTTATTTTTTAGACTTGTAGCTACAAAACTTATATATTGAGAGAAAAGACAGGATTTACATCCTCTCAAATGTTTTGTAAAGACAGGAAGTAATTCTTCCAGTAGTTACAAAGCTTGTGGGCAATAAACAAAGATCTAAACTCTATAGTTAAGTTAAATTATCATGAGTTATATCTTTTAGATACTTTGAGTGTGGAACCCTTTGAGTTGGGGATAAGTGGATAACCAACCTTTTGAGAAGAAAGAGAAAAGGCAGGAAAGTAGAGGCGGATGCAATAGAAGTCAAGAAATCAACGATGATGAAAGAGAGTAGCCAAAGTCAAAAAAAGCCATCTCCTAACTCACAAAACCAAAAGAATCTGGAATTACTCAATGTATGCACACCTCCCAACTCGATTCTTACTCCATTGCCATGGAACTTGAATAACCATATTATATTCCACAAAGTGTTAGGTACTAGATTTATGAGTTATGACCCATTTGCATCTTCTTTTTTATTGCTTGGTTGTGAAATGGTCCCCTAATAAAGACGCCATTAATGCTGATTTCTTGATACATACTGGATCACAAGGCCACTTCGTCTGGATTTTAAATTTACAATTCCTTAAATTCATAGAATAGTAACCTGTCCCGCATGGGTAGCTCAGTTGCTCACAGAGATAGTTTGGGAACAATGATCCAGAATCGAGTTTCATCAGCCATAGTGTGAAAGCAATCTCTCAAAATGAGAAATGAGAAGAGCTTCTTGTGCGCAGTAAGCAAAAGTCTGTCTGGCCAGGACGTGGGGGCGAGAGACACGGTCCTGGACTTGTTCTTCACTTCTACGTCCAACATTTTTCTAACTATCTGGTGCTGGATTTGACCCTTCACAGGGCTCCGCCAAATGTTAACCAAACTTGGATTATAGACTTGTTTACTTTAAATAAAAAAAAAGGGCAATATCATTAGTTTTCATATTCTCTGTCAATAAGTCTTTTGAACATTTTTATCTAACAACTTGGGTTTGTCATTTGTGTTGGAAGAGCTTCCAGGTAACTGTACAGTGTCACTGACACTAGGAGACACTTGTTCAATTTAATGGTTGACTAGCTAGTAGATAAGTCTTCCAACAACAAGACAAGGGTAACTTTTCTAATAATATATTTTTCTTTAAGGAGAAAAATTGGAAATGAGAGTCCTGTCGCTGTGTTGTGAATGGGCAGAAAAGTACTTGGTCTGTGGACGTGTGGGATGATGGTTGGGCATCATTAATACAGAGTTGACAGCAAAGGGTACTCTGTCAACTGGGAAAACAAAAGAGAGAACCTCAAAAACACAGTGCTAAGAACTTGGAGGAGTGATTAAGGTTTGAGGTTCTTGTTCAAGAAGTTGTTTGTTTTGATTGTTGGAGTGGTATGGTCATTTGATAAACAATGATCCCAAGAATCCAGCTGCTTTTGGTGCCTTTGTTTATCCAATTTTTGGGTATAGTGGCTTTTACAGATAACAATGATTGTAAGTTTATTTGTTGAAAACCTAGTTTTTGTTTCTTTAATTATGCTTCTTCCAATTTAGGCTTATGCTTAACTATCATGAGAATAGCTATCATTCTGTTGATCAGATTTCAAATAGCTTGCCTGTTATACTGTCTAATGGAGTTGGTTATTAGACTATTAGTAGAATATTAGGTGCCACCTTTCATTATTCAAAGAAGATATATACTTGAGTTTCATTCCTATATGTTAGGATCAAGCGCTTACTACTACGCCAAAAATTATAATTTTTCCTGGCTCTGATATTATTTGTTAGGATCAAGTGCTTATCACTGCGCCAAAAGCTATAGCTAGAAGCAAAGGCTAAACTTTATTCCTTATGGACCGCCATCACATTTTCGAGAGACAGGATGCTGGACTTGGCCCGGCTTCTGCCCAACAATCCCCTAGCCATCAATTTTGATGGACTTGGCCCTTTTCCGGCCTCCGCCCAACACTATCTATTCCGATTACCTTGATATGGATTTGAAGCTGTACTGTCTGCTGTTCAATTTGTGGTGGCAAAGAAACTGACTTCTCTTTGATGCAGATGTCGCTATAAAGGCCCTCCGAGATGGTTGGAAGAATGTGCCTCCCAGTTGGGCGGAAGGGTCTGATCCTTGTGGTGATCACTGGGAAGGAGTTGGTTGCAACGGTTCAAGAGTGGTTTCATTGTACGCTTTCCCCAATATGATTTTGCCCCCTACGCATTACTTCGCTCCATATACTTTCAAGGTTTATGTGTTAACTTTTCAATTTTAGAACTTTATCAAGCATGGATCTGACTGGTGAGCTCTCTGGAGACATCGAGGAGCTATCTGAGTTGCAGATTCTGTAAGTCTTAGAGATTTCTCATTTTCTCCATGCATACAAACTTGTCAATCTACATTTCATTTGTTATTGGCTACTTTTTGTAGGGATCTATCATACAACAAAGATTTGACAGGATCTCTTCCTCGGGAAATTGGAAACTTAAAGAAGTTGTATAATCTGTAAGAGAAATCTGAATATTGTAGTAAATACAATTTTAGTTGACGCTATTCTAAACTAATGGTTCATGCCCATATTAACAGAATCCTTGTTGGGTGTGGGTTTTTTGGACTAATTCCAGACTCGATAGGATCTTTGAGCAAGCTGAAATATCTGTAAGGATTTTTACTTTGGTATTTGAATGAGAACGAAGCTAATATAGAAATATTCTTTTGAGGATACTTTGCTGGCGTAGCTTAGTTGATTTTTCACTTGTTACTTTTTATGCAGATCACTGAATTTAAACAAGTTCATTGGGCCAATACCGCCTTCCTTGGGTCAATTGTCGGAACTCTATTGGCTCGATTTGGCTGACAATCAGCTTACTGGAAGTATTCCCGTCTCTGACGGGAACACACCTGGTCTTGATATGCTTGTCGGAACCAAACACTTGTATGTTTCGTCCATTTTATCTAATGTTTGTTAGTCTCGCTTGCTTTGATCTTCAAGCTATATCCACTCTTTTGTAGTCACTTTGGAGGGAACAAATTCTCGGGCGAGATTCCAGCTCAGCTTTTCAGCTCGAATATGAAATTGAAGCATTTGTGAGTTCCACTTAACTAGCATTATCCCTTTAAATTCTTGCACGGATTATGCTAAAAGAATTATGTTTTATATTAATTCTCAACTCAATCTACTGTTAGCTAGTCTGACTCATGGCCTTATAAACCAATATATTTCTCTCTTATTTTTCAATGTAGAACGAACTCTTAACAGATATAGTTAACAGTAAAGTGGACTTGCAAAACTTTTAGCTTGACACTTATGAATGGGCAATTGTTTCTTTATTTATTCAATTCGAGCAGGTTGCTCGAGCGTAATCAGCTTACAGGAAGCATCCCGGAAACATTGGGATTAGTTCAGTCTTTGGAGGTTGTGTAAGTATTTCCATCTTCTATTTAAGTTATCAAACGCTAATGGTTTACTGCTGACTATGCATTCGTTACCTAATTTGAACCGAAATATTTGTTCTTGCAATAGCCGTCTTGACAGGAATTTGTTGAGTGGATCTGTTCCATCGAACCTTAACAATCTCACATCCGTTAGTGAACTGTAAGCACACGGATATGTCTATATTATTGTTCTGCGAAGTCATGCTAATCGAGCTGTGACTGAATTATTTGTTTTGTTTTTTTTTTCTAACTATGCATCTGCAGGTTCTTGTCAAACAATAATTTGAAAGGCCCCTTCCCAAACCTCACTGACATGAGTCTTCTCAACTCTGTGTATGCTCCGACATTATTACCCGGGATTTCATGATTATTCTTTGTCCAAAACAATTTTGTTATTGTTAATAACAGCAGCAGCTGTGTTAGTAATACGAATTAACGGGTGATATTGCAGAGATATGAGCAATAACACTTTCGATCCAACAGATTTCCCGTCATGGTTCTCGACTTTGGAGTCTCTTACAACATTGTACTGCTTTCTTTTCTCTTTCTCTCTCTGTATATGTGTGTTTGTCTCCATTTCTTCAAAGAGAGTGAATTTCTTTGTATCTTTTATATTACTTGTTTTCTGAACCTTATTCATGGACATTGTACTTGCAGAGTATTGGATAATACAGGACTAGAAGGACCTATTCCACCATCACTTTTCAGTCTTGTTCAGTTGCAGAATGTGTGAGTTTGCTCTTACTTTTATGTTCAGCATATATAATATATAAACATAAATGTGCAATCCAACTATAAGCTTAGACTTTTAGTTGAGATGCCCGCACGGGATTAGCTCACTAGTTCAGTAGGCAGTATTTGGAAGAAGAGACCTCCCTTGTGTGTACTGGCATTTAGCCTTGTCTGCTGAGCCACTGAGTTACAGTGATTACATCCTCCCAAATGCTCTGTCGGGCTGGGGTGTGGGCGTTGAGATGGGCACATGCTTTAATTTGGTACGTGACCATGGTCCACGTGTTGCTTTGAGCCCGTCAACAGGTCACACACGTGAGATGGAGCACATGTTTCAACCAGTTGCACTCGATGTGCCCAAATTCGTTGAATCATACATGAAAGATCATACAAGTTTTGTCTCCTGTGATATTAGCTCTATACTCCAATATGCAATATAATGACAGAATATGTATACATTTTTTTTTTTTATTTAAATTACAGCATCATGAAGAATAACAAACTTAATGGCACACTGAATGTTGGCCCCAACTACAGCAGCCAGTTGCAACTAATCGATCTGCGGAATAATCTTATAGAGTCATTTACACAGAGACAAGGATATCACTTTCAGATTAGGTAAGCTGAAGCCCTTTCGAAACTAAGGGATTCTTTATTTACAAGACTAGTATTATGCTATGATCACACGGTTTTACTTTTCCTGTTTTGCAGTCTCGTAAGCAATCCATTTTGTCTCGAAGTAAGCAGTGGAAGTTATTGCGCCGTTCCCCAACTGTCTAGTTCCTCTTATTCAACTCCAACAAATAATTGCTTACGTACTCAGTGTAGCTCTGATCAAATATCCAGTCCTAATTGTGCATGTGCTTATCCCTATACCGGGAATCTAGTTTTTAGATCCCCTTCCTTCTCCAACTTGGAAAACTCGAGCATATTCGATTCCCTTCAAGTGTCTATGATGCGTTCATTCAAATCTCAACAGCTCCCGGTGGATTCAGTTTCCCTGAGCAACCCGACAAAGAACCCGGATGATTATCTTGTAGTGCACCTGCAAGTTTTCCCATATGGCATGGACCATTTCAATCGGACTGGAGTTTCTGCAATCGGATTTGGACTTAGCAATCAGACTTTCAAGCCCCCTCCATCGTTTGGACCGTTTTACTTTGATCCCGATGTTAACTATAAATTCTTTGATGGTAATAGGATTACTTGTGATATACGTAGTTTATCATATTGTCATTCACATTCATCTTTATCTCTTTGTGTCGATATGGTATCCATTACCAGGTGAGTCCACAGGATCGGGCAAGTCATTGAGTATAGGAGTTATAATTGGAGCAGCCGTTGGTGGTTCAGTCCTTGTGATATTAGTACTCATAATCGGAGTTTATGCATTCTGCCAAAAGAGAAAAGCTCAAGATGCAGCTAAAAAGAATGATCCTTTCGGTAAGATGAGGAAACTACTTAATGTTACTCGTGTGATATGACCATAGTTTTCACCGTTTTTCCCTATATATAAATATACAGCATCCTGGGATCGATCCAAAAGCAGTGGCGCTGTCCCCCAACTACAGGGAGCAAAGTTTTTCTCGTTTGAAGAGCTCGCGAAATGCACAAATAACTTCTCAGAAGCCAATACTGTTGGATCTGGAGGTTATGGGAAGGTTAGATTCCATTTCTCCTCTTCATTTGTCATCCCCTTTAGATTATACTCGATATAGGTTATATTGCATTATGCGTTTTCCTTTTTCTTTCTCCTTTTGATTACTCTTGTTGAGCGTATAACCATTAATGTGCAATCTAACTATTAGCTTACGCTTTTAGTTGGTCATATTTCATGATCTGGTTGCTTCCATTTTGGAAGGTGTTAAGAGTCATGTCCCATGAGTTTATATGGCTATGGATTAGACTAGCTAATTGGTTGGATTCAGTCTTTTAGACCCATGTGCATTACAACCTAGTTGAGTGACCTTAAGCTTGTTTAGGGTGCTCTCCAACCGGTTAGATTGGATTTGGCCCGATCTTAGGATTAGAACAAGGTAAACAACTATAATTCAAAGTATGTTTTTAATGTTTCAGGTATACAGAGGAATTCTTCCTCATGGACAACTAATTGCCATCAAAAGATCTCAGCAAGGATCTATGCAGGGCGCTCCCGAGTTCAAATCTGAGATTGAGCTTCTCTCGAGGGTTCACCACAAGAACGTCGTTGACCTTGTTGGGTTTTGTTTTGATCAAGGCGAACAGATACTAATCTATGAATTTATACCAAATGGTACACTGAAAGAAAGTCTGACAGGGAAATCTGGAATCAAGTTAGATTGGATGAGGAGACTTAGGATTGCTCTTGGAGCGGCCAAAGGGCTGCAGTATCTTCATGACCTTGTAAACCCGCCCATCATCCACCGCGACATCAAAACAAATAATATTCTGCTGGATGAACGCTTGAATGCTAAAGTTGCAGATTTCGGTCTCTCCAAGTCTCTAGGCGAACAAGAGAAGGCTCATGTCACCACTCAAGTTAAAGGAACTATGGTGAGTGAAGCCTATTGTTATCCGATATTTAACACGTTGTTCCTTTACGTGACGAACGATTATTGAATTGGTCTTGTTTGAATAGGGGTACTTGGATCCCGAATATTACATGACGAACCAGTTGACAGAGAAGAGCGATGTTTACAGCTTCGGGGTGGTGCTTCTGGAGATTATAACCGCAAGGCCGCCTATCGAGAAAGGAAAGTACATTGTTCGGGAAGTGAAGCAAGCAATGGACAAGACTAAAGACATGTACGACCTTCAAAGCATTCTCGACCCGTCCATTGCCTCGAGCGTGACGCCTAGAAGTCTAGAGAAGTTCGTCGATGTAGCCTTGAGGTGTCTCGAAGACGTGGCGGCCCAACGCCCAACAATGCGAGAAGTGGTGAAAGAGATCGAGAGCATCATGGAAATGGTGGGGCTAAACCCTCACGCCGACTCGGCTTCGACTTCAGAGAGCTATTCGGGAGTGAGCAAAGGCTCCGAACATCCTTACAGCGACGAAAGCCTCTCGGTCTACACTGGGGTGCTTCCCAAGTGAAGATAAAAACAGTTTTTCGAGTGTTTGAACAACTTTTTGTTCTATTGTGACATTTCTATATGTTTGCATTATTTCTTGGAGAATGGAGATGGATCAAGTGTATAGTAGCATATATATTATTGAATGGCAAATCTGAATTGACTGAAAGTATAGAGTTTTGGCTATCCTAAGGTTTGGATAGATTACAGCAATACAACATGGTATTCACTATTCATAGGACTACAAGATAACCTTAATCAGGTCATTGGTTTTTCCAGGAGAGCAGAGAAGTACCATTCATTCTTGTCCTTGCCTTTATCAAGCTTCATCCCAGCATGCCACCTGAGTTTCTTGAACCCGACCCGGTCAATCATGGGAGCATAAGTGCCGTTGAGCTGAGACGCAATGCAGAAGAAATGGTCGAGCCAGAGCAGCCCGCCAGGCCTCAGCACCCGGTATATGTCGAAGAGTGTGAACTCGAGCATATTATGGGGGATCCAGTTGTTCAAAACATGCATCGAGTGGACGATGTCCAGTGTGTTTTCGAAGAACGGGAGCCTCTGGGAGACGCTGAGGTGCATCGAGAGCAACCCCCTCGAGGCGATGAAGCTGTTGAAAGGGCCATCGAAGTTCATCGAGGTAGTGATGATGGTGATGTCCCTCTCCTTCATCCTGGCTGCAAATGTGCCTGCACCTCCCCCGATGTCCAGGCCTATCCGGATCGTGCCATTTGGCTTCGTAGCGAGAACTTCATCAATCCCGAAATCCAGGCCTCCATTGTCAGTCAACCACCTATGCTTCTCCCTGCCTTGTAAGTAAAAACAGTCCTTACAGTCATAGAACCCTGGATTGAGCCTTCTTTCTATGAGGCACTTATAGCTCTTGCAGGGATATGGATCCCATATAATGCTCGTGTCGGGGGGCGTAGACCAGAGGCTATCGGGCAATGGCGTTGGCTCGGTATAGCCAACGGGCGATTTTGGGTGGCACCGTCTTCTGGGAAGCGGCTCGCAGCCCCTCAGAAGCATCTTTTGGGCGAAAACATCATCCACCGGGCACTCCTCGCCCACAATATAACTCATATACTGTGCCAGCTCTTCTCTATACCTCATACACGCCCCTCCAACCGAGGGATAAACTTCATCTGACCCCATTCGAGGCGCATACCCCAAGGGAAGCTTGTGAGAACCCATCGAAAGCCTAGCTTCATCTGACAAGCCAGCAAGAAGATCATCGTAACTCAACACAACATTCGAATCCGGGGTTTGGTTAATGGCCCGGTTGAGCACGTTTAGCTGAGATAGGAGTGCCTCAACAAGACGGTCACTCGACCTGAGCTTCTCGAGCAAATCCGTGACATCTAACCGGCTCGCTTTGAGTTCCCTTTGGGTGGAATTAAGCTCTTGGAAGAGGGAGTTATAGCCCAAGAAAGGAAGGTTGTGAGCATAGTTAGAAGTAGTTGTGGTCAAGTTAATAGGGCCAGTGAAGATGTATAGAGTGAGAAGATTGGTTAGCACAATGAGAACAAGAATCTTGAGCTTAAACTTGATTTGGGTTTTGGCATGTTGTGGGTGCTTTCTGGGCAGATAATCTTCATTCCCACCTCTCATTTCTCTCCACTTTGAATTGCCTCTCTCTCAAAACTCTCTGGGAAATATATGTTGATGAGACTTGGGGATTGGAATTTTTACTAATTTAGAAGCCATTAGTGGTCTTGGTAATTGGTTTACTCAAAGATGTCATATAATATTATGCTACTACTAGTTGCTTTAAAATATATAAACTTGCTTTGACGATCTGCACAGTTTCCCCTCCAACACGGAATTTATGAAGAAAGAGAGAGGGTTTAGAATTAAGTATATATAAAGAATTCATATATAGGGATCCAATGCAGCTATAAAACGAGTTGTTATACTATAAACCAGGGTTTACTTTAGTCCTAAATGACATATAAATTGTGTATTTTTAGTATTGGAATTGTGAACTTCTAGAATATAAATTGTGTTTATGAATCAAAATACAAGGAATTTGTGAATATTATACGGCTGCAGTATTTGAATGGAACTTGTGAATACAAAACAAGGTAATTAATTACATATATGTTAGCATTGTGTGTTCGTACTATACAAATTGTGAACTTTTAAAAGGTAAATTGTAATCCTTTAAACCCGGGTTCACAAAATAATTTGCGCTATAAAACTTATATAAGATCCATTAGATGGGTCAAGTCAAAATGAAAATGTTATATTTATGGAAAGTGTATTACTTTTTTTTTTTTAAATACTATTGACTCTATTACAAGGTAATATACTTCTATACTTTCTCTAATTAATGCAGCTCAAAGAGTCAACACCCCACCACCACCAGGGTTCAATCCTGTGACCTTCCCTCAAAGTGAGCCACAGAAGTGTCATCTGAGCACAATGTGTTTGGCGAAAGTGTAATACTAATCATGAACCGTACCCTTAAGTGTTTGTAACATTAACAGCATGTTTGGTTCACAGAATAAATTTTGAGCTAATAGGAATGCTATTCCATAAGGAATGGAATATGCAAGGAATAGAATATGAATTGTATTATATTGTTTGGTTCGCGGAAGGAATAGACTTTAGGAATTATATTATAGTGTTTGGTTGATTTAAGGAATAGAATGAAATATGTTTCAAAAGACATAAATACCCTTATCAAAATAGGTGGTGGTGGCGGTGGCGGTGGTGGTAGCAGTGGCGGCGGCGGTAGCGGTGGTAGCAGTGGCGATGGTGGTAGCAGTGACGGCGATGGTTGTGGTGGCAGTGGTGGCGGTGGTAGCAGTGGTGGCGGTGGAGGTGGTGGGTTGGTGGTGGTGGCGGTGGTGGGTTGGTGGTAGTGGAGACGGCGTCAGTGGTGACGGTGGTAGGGTATTTTCGGTATTATAGTACTAAACCTATTCTCAAATACTTGGGAATAGCTAATACCAGGGGGTCCCCTAGGAATGGCTATTCCCCTGCAAAGGGAATAGCTCATTCCCAGGAACGTTATTCCCTTGAATAAAATGACAAAACAAACAATATAATAGATCTATTTTTGGTAATGGTATTCCATTCCCGACCTATTTCATGAACCAAACACGCCATAAAAATATTACATTTTCTCTTATGGAGTAACAAACACCTTATTTCTAATTAGTATTACATTTTTTAATATAAATATTACATTTCTATCTTGATTGAATTCGTTTCACGAATAAAGATCCATAAGATAATCTCATACAAGATTATCGTTAGATGAAAAGTTTGCGGAGAGTTTTGTGGCGTAATCCGAGCATTCTCAAGCCACTTTTCGTCACTTATACTGAGGCTGCCCCACTTGTGCAGTCAGACTCCATTTAGTATTCCCTTGCCAATCACAAGATTGTGATAGTGTATGTTTTAGTGTATCTATAAATGCATAGTAAATTGACATGTTTTTGTCTACATTTTAGCATACAAGAAAGTAACCTAAAATATTGTATTCTATTTAGTTTTGGAGTGATGCCACGTAATGGGCAACCAATTTATGAACCATCAATAAATATAGAGGTTTTTTAGATACATCTCGTATATATTAATTAAGATACATTATTTCAACTGAGTGCTGACTTTAAGAATAACAATAGAAGAGGAAAAGAAAACATATTAAGGAGACATACATCAAAATATTGATTTCTTGTGTGCTGACATTTTGATCTTATCTGTTGAGCCATTAAGTCATCATAATTTACATCCTTCTAAATACTTTATCGGATCGGAGTGTGGGAACTCTTAGAATTGGAAATTCAACCTTTTAGGAGAAGATTAAAGAGATAGGGAGAGAATAAAGAAAAATTAAGGAGACAGAACAAAAAGATTAAAAAGACAGAAAGAATATAATCTCCAAAGGAAGAATAGTTTCAATATAGTTTCCATTTACAATATAGGAGCTTCATAAATAAATAAATAAATATTCTTAATGTTAATTTATGAATAATATTAACTATCTCACTAATTATATTGTATTATCCTAATTCTCCTACTAATTCCTCTCACTAATTGAGATGCAGAGTTTATCCCTTTGAGTAATATGTAATCAAGGGTGTATCACTCTCCACCTTTTAAAAAAATATCTTGTTCATATGAACATAGTCATGTCTTGCTGATTTCGATACTGTTTGATTAGATTGTTGTTTGTGGACATAGATAAATTGCTCACAAGATCGACCTGCAATAATATAATAGAGCACCAATAGCCTCACTAGATTGACCTGCAATAGAGCACCAATAGCCCTCGTTTTGTATATATATATATATATATATATATATATATATATATATATATATCTACTATCTACTATACTAATAAGAGTCCAAGAGAGTTAAGCCTATAATGAGTATAAAATTGTACCATTACAAAAAAAAAAAAAAAAATACAAAAAATATTAATACCATAATGGCCTAAATCATTCCAATAATGTAAAAGCATAATTGAAATATTAAGTTTTGTTCTAAATAATCAAAAAAGATTAATTAAACGTTAAAAAAAAAAAAAAAAAACTTAACCTAATTTTTTTTAATTCAAGAAAATCAAATAATTTTTAAAGTTCCGGATTTATAATCTTTGATGTTCAACTTTGAATGCTATGTATTTAATTGGGCTAATTATTTTACCAAAGTTTATGTTAAATTTTATATTATATATTTTTTTAATACATTTTAACATATTCATAATATATGTTTAACAATTACGCCAACTCTAATTGGGTCGGGGTTCGAACCTAAGACCTTTATTATATAAATTAATAAGTATGTTAAGAATAATAAATAGTTAACAGAATATTTCGTTACTAAAGTTTATATACTAACAGAATTTAGGGTTATTTAAGTAAAGAAAATAATATAATAGAGGGTAAATAAGGAAAATTATTAAAGAGTACTAAAATCAAAATAATATGAACCATTCATTTTAAGAAACGACTATTACCGATAATTTTTTATTCCAGTTAAGGGCCTAACATTATTGACTCTTATTAGATTTAAAACTTTTTAGATTTAAAACTTTTTAGATTTGACGAGTCCCCACCAAAACCCGCGGGTCTAAGGCGAACGGCCTATTTTAGGCCCGTAATTTAGCGTGTTTTTTAGTCCGCTAGCCATATGGCGGGTTTATCCTGCCGGCTCGTTTTGACAACTCTACTAATTCTCTCACTAAATCACTAATTTTAAGAATACAATTAACTGCCACTAATTAAGATGCACGATTTATTCATATGATTAATATGCAATCAGGCGTATCATTTTTTTTTTTTTTTTTGTGAGATGCAAACATTAAAAGCTAAATTTAAAGGAAAAACAATATTTTCTTTTAGCAATTTCTTATATCTTATATCAAATATGATGTAAAGAAAAATATTTAAAATTACCAAAAATATAATTTGGATCTTGGGGTTGAACATAAAGTGAACCACGTGATTTGATTAGGCCGGTGATCCTAAGGTCCGAACAAATTACACACACATCTCTTAGTCAAAGTCAGAACCAAATGCAACGTTAACAAGCAACAAAATAGGAAACTCAACCTTAGCAAGTAAGAAAAAAGGAATAATAATCTCAGTGATTGAGTGTACCTGAAGTATAATTTCTTATTAAAAGGTTATAAGTTTGAATCTCGTCAATACTCTTTTAGGTCTTTCTTTATGATTTGTCGACTATTATATAAGAGTAACATCAATCAAGTGTATACCATTGATTACAGATTTTATGATTATTAAATAAAAAATAAAAAAAAATAACAAACTTAAATGTCAATTCCAATTAAAAATAGCATTAGAAGCAATAATCAAAATCTAAAGGAATAGCTGAAGTGACAAAAGAGCTTTTTTTGTACGGGGACGATCATAGGGATAACCTAGATTCGATTCTGCTCCCATACCTCTCGGAACGAACAGGGATTAGTCCGATCCGATCCGATCCAATCCAATCTTCTCCCTCATACGGTGTAACCTACCCTAGAACAAACCATTACACCTTTCTTGCTGAACAATTCAAGCTTGTCCTCAAAGGACTGGAAGTGATCCAAGAGCTCACATATATGTATATATGTAGCATCCTGAATTTGAGGCAACTTGATATATATATAATGGGTTGGTATTTGATTGCATTGTTAATTTGACCCATTGTTTTAGTAAAATTTTTACCAAAGATAAAAGAATGTACCTCCGTAATTCCGTATTATTTAGTTCATATATTTGTAGTGTCAAAACATTATTCTATTTTGAGTACCCTACAGTACACTTGAACTAGTTAAGTTGTGAAGACTAGTCTCAAAGCACTTTGGGAAAGTTGTAGATGTAGGACAAGAACTCAATAAGAGCCTTTGCGATTTGATTCAATTTTTTAAGAAAAAAAAAATGACAAATTCACTTCCTAACTCAAACAAATAATGTATTTAGATACTTAATTGAATAAGAAAAAAAGTGTTAAATAAATCACTAAATTTATTATTTTTGTATAATTGAATTACTGAATTTGTAAAGTGTGCAATTAAATCATTAAAATAGTATAATATGTGCAATTATAATATTTTTAAAAAATTTCTCAATATAATCCAATCATATTAATTATATGGGACGTACTAATAATCATCATTTTCTTTATAATAATATTAGTTGAGATGAAAGATTGAAATGTTTCAAACTTATGTTACATCCCAATTGTACATACGAAGTATATATTTTTGCTTGTTTGATAGTTCAATTGTACACTTTTTATGTTCAGTAACTCAATTGTACAAAAACAATAAGTTCACTAATCTATTTGACACGAAAAAAGTTAACAATTTGTCTCATTCCTAGCTAACAGACTAAAATGCCAAGTAATGTCTCGACCGTACATAACCTCAAAAGATTCTAAATTTACAAAATTTATTTGCTAAAACTAAGTTATAATTAATATTAAAAAAAAAAAAACAAATTGATAACTGGAGTGGATGTGTACAAATATGAAACACACACATGGTAATGGTGGTTCTCATATGAAAAGATGAAAAATCACAATGACTGCAATATGGTGTTCTCAGGCTGGGACTCAAGTAAGAACTGCCTCCCCCAACTCTTGCTTTCCAAGTAGCCTAGAAGAGGGTGAAAATTTCATGTCACACAAAAGCTCAGCTTCTTCCACCTCCATTGATCTCACACAAAAATGACAGTTCACTGCATCGATCGTCCGGTTGATGAATTGTGACCTGGATAAGTAGTCCTTCATGCGGCATATGAACTCCGAATGGTCTCTTGCCTGAATATACAAAGGGAACGATAGAGAGAATGAGAGATCTCGATTGCAAATTTAGGCACGTACATGTTAGGATCAAGCGTGGTTATAGCTAGTAACGAAGGCCCAACTTTATTTCCTTATAGACCAGTATCACATTTTTGAGAGCCAGGGTGCTGGTCTGCTAGACCTGACTCTGATACCACTTGTTAAGATCAGGCGTTTACCACTACGCCAAAAGCTATAGCTAGTAACGAATGTACAACTTTATTTTCTTATAAACCGCTATCACATTTTTGAGAGCCAGGGTGCTAGACTTGCCCTTACTGGCCTCCGCCCAACAATACACAAAGTGGAATGATAGAATACAGATGCACTTTTGGCATAAACAGGAGAATGAGGAGGGGTTGTGTTCAGTGTGTGTCTAATGAGTCATCAAAATGAAAATTTGAGTTCAAAACTATGCAGCAATAACACTGAAATGGCAAATGCAAATTATGCAGGCAAAGAAATATACAATGTTACTTGGAAACCGAGGTTCCCTTTACATTTTCCTCTGTAACATACATAACATACACTTTTATGTATGTTACGTTTAGCTAACATTCCCCAAGTCTTAACTGCATTACAAGACTGGTTCATTTAGATCAGAGAAAGAAAATTGCAACTGCTACCATCATTAGGCCGAGTTATAAAGCACGTGATAAAAATCAGGGGCGACATGAAATGGTTCTAGTGAAATTGAAGTCTCAGATATAATAGCAAACCTGTCTATAATCAGGGGCCTTCTTTGGAAGACTCAGATATGCCATGTTTGAGATCTCGTAGTCCCATAGAAAAGAGGTATGATGGATCCACCGGTTCTTTGTTATAGACTGAGCATTTCCACCGAACTTGTGGTTGCCAAATACATAATCTGAAAGAATTTACATAAATACATGACATGATTGTGGCCACCTTGTACAACACAACTACTTAGGTTGCATTAAAGTAGATGAAGGCATGAGAAAAAATTCACCCCCCCCCCCCCCCCCTAACTAAAGAGAGGAAAAGAAATTTGATACCCAAGAGAAATTGAGCATGACAATGAAGGTTGAATCATGAATTAATTCCATTTTTTGTCCTAGATTTATAGCCAACCAACGAACAAAAGCTAGCTAGGGAGGTTCTAATCTAGACCAAACATTTGAGAAACAAGTGAAATTTATGATAAGGAATTACGATCTTAAAACGAAAGGAACTTAGAATGAACTTACCATTTTCACGAAGGTAGAAATCCCCAACTCCTTGGAATACCTTACTGTATAATAAGCTGCTCCATGACATGATAGGTCGGGGATACGGTTGTACACTGGGAACATCATCCTTATTGCATATAAAAGTTGCAAATATTGTCCCATGATCAACTATTACAGTACCTCCACCAGTAAACCTTTTGATAACTGGTATCTTGTCTCGTAAAACATAATTGATTTCAAGAAGTTCAGTGGGATTGCTATAAAAAAAAATAAAAAACATAGAAAAAGCTTACAAAAAGAAATCTTTGATGAAAACATACAGAAAACACTAAGGCCCTGTTTGGTAAAAAAATTAGCCTATAGGCCAATTTTGGCTTTTTTGATCACTATTAATTGTTTGATTTAGTTAAAATATCAATATAAGTGTTTGATTAATTAGCTTTTTGCAACTCCAAAATGCTAAAATTCAAAAAGCTTCTCCAAACAACTTTTTCAATTAGCTTTTTTAGAAAAGAAATTATATCAAACAGCTAATGTTATCAACTAGTTATACCCTCTAATTAACACAATTAGCTAACATCTAGCAGCTATCAGCTAACAACTAATTTATCAAACACTTTTATACAACAGCTAATGTTATCAACTAGTTGTACCCTCTAATTAACACAATCAGCTAACATCTAACAGCTATCAGCTAACAACTAATTTATCAAACACTTTTCTACAACAGCTAATGTTATCAACTAGTTATACCCTCTAATTAACACAATCAGCTAACATCTAACAGCTATCAGCTAACCGTCATTTACCAAACAGGGCCTAAATGAAAAGCAATCAAACTTCAAACTAACTGCAATGCCAAAAGTAATTAGCTATAAAGGTAAGAGCTTTGGAACTCTATCATCCTTCATGTAGAGAGAGACAGATCCATGACATATTGGCATCAAAATTATCAAATATTCAAGCCAGATGATATACATAACAGCAACCATTCATCCTCATAAATTTAGCAAGCCCAAGATTGTATCCACTTAAAAATTTTTCTTTTGGCAATTAATCAATAACTTCAGCTAAGATTTTGTAGCTCAAATCATTCATTCACATTCATACACATAACCTTATCATGTTCAACATGATCAATTGTTAGCATTAAGTAATCAGCTTCATTTTCGAATGCAATAGAAATCTCGATGAGTAAAGCTTACCCAGAGATACCCATAACAATGGTGGGTGTGTTCGTTCCATCATTAATGATGCACCAATTATCGGATGAAGTTCGTAGCAGCCGTTCCTCAAGATGCAGTTGCTGCAAAATGGGCACTCCTTTTAGCTTCACAAGATTCAGTAGCGGAAGCCCAGCATTTCTAGATTGACCCAAACTCATCGAAATGGTGTGGTCGGTAAATCGGCATAAAAATGAATTCGAACAGAACAAGGTTGAATCGGGCTGCTCTTGGTTAAATTCTTGGGCTCTATTACTCCCAGTCGCAGCTCTATATCTGCCTATTGAGGAAGCGAAGTAGGCCCTATTGCTCAAGGCCATTATAGGCTTTGGCTCAGGTATTTGTAAAAAAATAAAACAACAAACCTAATACAATAATAAAAAACTATTCATCAACTAAAGATAACTTGAAGTAAATAGGCGAGTAAAAAGATTGTCCAAGACAATATATTTTCAATATATATATATATATATATATATATATATATATATATATATACTTTTTTATTTATTTAATACTCATCGCCTAGGTGCCTAGTCGACTAGGCAGTCGATGGCATCTCGCCCAAAAAGTCCGCATTGATAACCATGTACTAGAGTTCATCTTGCATTGTGAACGTTGGTCCAAAATTTATGTGTTTGCAATTAACATATTATGTGCATGTAGTTAACAGATTATGTGCATTTAGTTAACAGATTATGTGTATTCAAGACTCGAGCGTTAGTGCGACCAGGGGTGGCATATTGTAGTTAGCCAGCGCTGACTATTGGCGGATGTGCGTAAGTGAGAGGTACCATACGGCCTCGCGCCCACCAGGTGAATGGTCCCTTTATGGTAGGCTTGTGCACAACTCCACCCGCCCATTTTAACCACGCGACCTGACTCCGATACCTTGCATAATATGGATATCTGAACTTGATGTTGAGATATTCGACCCAATCCAATAATATTCAGTTAACAAATTATGCGCATTCAAGACTTGGGTGTCAGTGTGACCATGGGTGGCATACTGTAGTTAGCCAGTACCGACTATTGATGGATGTGCGTAAGGGGGAGGTACCATACGGTCTCGCCCCACTTGGTGGATGGTCCACTATGGTAGGTTTGTGGTCAACCCGATCCACCAATTTTAATCGCACGACCTAAATCCGATACCTTGCATCATCTGGATATTTGAACACTCATATTCAATATAATTAGTTAGACTTTTTATTATTATTATACTGACTCTATTACAATGCAATATTTGTTCATAACTACTTTCTCAACCTCTTCCTGAATTTTTATAAAAAAAACTTAACTGTTTTCTCTCCCTTTTTCGTCTGTAAAGACCCTGCGACTGCATCCTCCCGTTGCCGGCTGTCGCTCTATTGGAGGGTTGAGCCGGCGGCGCCATTATTAGACTCCATCCTCTGGCTGTTTTAGGAATAAGCGTTAGATCTTAGATTATCTCCGATCGTTTTTTCAGAGAAGGCGTCAGAGACTCTCCAGATTTGACAGATTTTCTATCATCTTTTGCATTTATTTTGTTTTCTATTGGTTCTACGTTATCCCTTTGTTCTTTTGACTAGTTTGTTTTCTCTTGTCTCTCTGGCGAGTGTTTCCCTCTCGTTTCTTTGACGAGTTTTTCTCTCGTTTCTTTGACGAGTTTTTCTCTCATTTCTTTGGCGAGTTCTCATCATAAGTGTGGAATGATAAAATGGTCACATCAGAGTCAAACTTGGCTATGTTTGACCATATTTGTGAAGAAGCACCGAGTTCATCCAATAACTTCGGCTTCAAATTTATAAAACAGTCTACGATCCAAGTTTTCTATAACATTGCTATGAAATTTGTTTCTATGTATGACGGTAAATAATGAGCTATCATTCTAACGATCTATATTGTAAATATTTTTGTTTATGATTAATGAATTAGTCTTTTATTTAAAAAAAATATTACTTTCTCAATCTATTGAAGTACAAATAGTAAATATCATCTCTATTGAGACTAGAACCAATAACCTCCCATATGAAATAGCAAATTACTATTAGTGCCATTAAATCACAACCTCATTGACAACCTAATTAGACTTGGGTAAACTAATTTAATCCGTTCTATAAGATGATTAACTACTAGAAAATAATCAGAAAAGGAAAATTTAGCAAGAGTAATATGACCAGAACAGTAATTTATTTTCATGAACACCTTCGCTCTAATTGCTTTCCTCTTCCGAGTAGAGCTAAGTACAAACGAGTGGTCTAGGGCGACGGGTACTGTTTCTCTGCTATTTCGCCATGGAAATTGCTCAAAATACAAAGTGAAGGCAGACACATAAAATCGTATCTATATCATATTTCGTTGGTAATTTAAGAGGGCACAAAAGATTAACCTTTCTTTAGTATAAAATTTCGAGAAGTTGAAGGATAGTGAAATGTGGACAATCCCATGAAAGGCATATCATCCTTAGCTGCATTATCAGCGTCGCTCTCTTCTTTGAGATTTATTCGGTCTTCTGATGGTTGTGGCCGCGACTATACCTCTTCAAAAATCGTGGCAAAGAAGAGCAATAACAAATCCAAGCAGCCACCTTCTCCTAAGGTGCACTTCTATCTCTCATTTTGATAAATTCTCAGATTCCTTGTTTGTATTCTTTGTCACAACGTGAATTAATTATGGTTTCAGTGTTCGAGTCAACTTGAAATTGGAAACTTTGAGTGCGAGTGAGTTTGAATTCAAAAGGTTAAGATATGAATTCACCTACTATGTGTAATTGGAGTTATTGTTTGAAAATACTGAATGAATTTGTATGCTCTAAAACAGGAAACTGTTTGTTATGTATTTTTAAATACTAAAATGTGTTCACACTCACTATTCAATGGCTGAAAAATGTTCTGTAATCATTCCTAAAATGCAAATGAAATGGTTCTAGTGATTGAATGACCAAGGAAAGCTTTGTGAAAGATCAATGGGGCAGTGTGTCAATGGTGCAGCAGGTGTTTTAATCCAAGATGAAGGCTTGCAATTAAGTAATTGGGGGTGGGGGGGGGGGGGTGGGGGAGGGGGCGGGGATTATTTGAGGACTGGTTTCTTGTAACCAATGTCTTAGTAGCTTGCATCAAGCCAAACTGTCCTGTGATTCTGTGAGATCGCATAAGCAGAAGATAGTATTGTTTGGTTGTATTTATTTCGGTTGCAGCAATTAGGAAAAGTGGCACCATATCTGAGTCTTTAAGGAAATAGAATTTTGTAAACTTATGTAGAATGTTCATCAAACTAAAGTAGACATTAGTATATGAGTATATTGTTATTGAGAAAACACAAACAAAGAATGAGATTGGATAGTTGAAGATAGTATTGTTTGGCTGTATTTATTTTGATTGCAGCAATTACAAACAGTAGCTATTTGTGGAGTGTTTATCAAACTAATATAGATATGTTAGAAATTTGTTATGAAAAAATACAGACTGAGAATGAGGGAAAATGGCTTAAATATTGAAAGATGATTGTAATCCATCAGATATTGGTTCAGAATTATCCTATTATGCTTGTATTAAATGTATATTATAGACTTGCTTTGGTGCATTAAGTAAATTGGTATATTTGATTATTATGTTAAAATCCATGAAGTAATATATTGCGGAATATTAACAATATTAGTTCATTTATTTATTTATTTTCACATTATAGATGAGTAGGTCTTGTGTGAGACTATCTGACATAGGACGTGTAATACTTTTTACTTAAAATGAAATATTTTTCTATGGACTCATTATAAGTATTACTCCGTACATTTTAGCTAAAAAGTATTACACGTCTCACGTGACATGGTCTCACAAAAGACTTATTTAATTATTATTGAGAAGGTAGAAAGTGATACAGCTGGAAGCTGGAGCAAGTACAGATTTGAAGTACTTGAGTTCAAATTGAAAAGCGGAATTGACAAATGAAATGAGTCTGCATAAATCAATTGAAATGGAAAGGAATGCTTCTATTATTCCAAGTCTAGAACATTTATACTAATTATAAGACAATGCCTTCCTAACCTAGAGAATAACAATTACAAATTGCAAAAGAGTCCACCGCTAGCTGCTTTTACAATTTGTAAACAACTAAAACTAATAAATTAAGAATCCTTCTTCTGAAAAGACTTCCCAACTCCAACATCCAGTGATGACCAAGGAGTCTTCATCCCTGCAATTTCCCTGCATGAGAAAGCAATCCTCCGTGCCTAATATGAGATGAGTAATACATTGTTTGTATAGTTGCCTAGAGTGCAAACAAAAGTTCTGAAAATTTATAGGGGTACAAATTTTTGCATCATGTTTCGGTGGTTGTAATTTGTAAAGACTGTATGCTAAGAATGATTGAGGATGGTATATATGATTCTTCTGTGAAATAATTATGCACATGTACTGAAAGTTTTTAATGTGATCTTTTGGTATAGGGTTCAGAGCCTCCGAGGATTACGTCAAATTTGAAACAAAATTTGCAATTCATAAAATTAGGGAAGGTTGGTGAATCCAGTAATAAGCTATACTTGATTATTTCTACTGGCTCAAAAGGTGCTTATTGTGTTGTAGGAGATCGAAAAGAAAAGACATATAGTAAATAAGGCTGCCACTCGTTATCGTAAAAAAAAGGCAGAGAAGGAAGAACTTCCTGAAGATACAGAGCTCTACAGTGAAGAACCAGCTCTCACACCTTACTATAATGCTTTTCCTAGGTCTTTTCATGATTCAAATTCCTTGCCCTTTACTTCTAGTTTGAGCAAGTTATTAATGGTTGTTTCTTTTGGAATTTTTCAATAGCATAAATGAGGTTATAAACACTGCTGCAATTCCTGTCTTGCTTGTTGATGGCTATAATGTGTGTGGCTTTTGGGCTAAGTTGAAGAAGCATTTCTTGAATGGAAAACTAGACATTGCTCGCCAAAAACTAATTGATGAACTGGTCACATTCAGCACAGTTAGAGGTTTGCTTTGCTTCTCCAGTTCTCCTTATGTACAAGTCTTGTTATTTTACTAAATATTAATACCAAGACCAAATCCTTGGTCTGGAATCTGCTGAAAAGATGATTCTTTAACTGACAAATATCCTCTTGATTGCAACTAGTAGTCACAATGTCATCCACATAAACCACAAGATAAATGCATTTTCCATTTGTTGAGTGTTGATAGAACACAAAATAGTCAATCTCACTATGGACCATGCCGAATTCACAAATCAGATAATTGAATCGTCTAATCCAAGCTCATGGAGATTGCTTCAAACCATATAGATAGGGAATAAGTAGGATTTCAGAGATGGTAAAATGATCTGGTGGTGGAGACTGGAGACCGGAAATAATGGGATGACTCATGAATGTAACATTAGGAGAGATAAATTGACGCTTGTGTTTCGGAGAATAACACAGGTAGCCATTTTGAAGGGCTGAGCAGCTCGTTTGGAACACCTAGGAGTTATGCCCAGCCGCCCAGGACAAAAAAAACACACCCAAATGGCTAGAGAAAAATATACCAAAATGATTGCCGGAGGAAAAGAAACACGTTTGTAGGTGGTTTGGTCAGAAGATTGCTAGAGACGGAGAGATCTGAGAAAAACTTACCAGAGTTCTGGTAGCTTAGGTGATGTGGTGATGACGTTCCTGGCATAGAGTTGCAATGAGATTCTATGTGTGATGGTACTGTAGGTTTTAGCAAATAGCCACTGGAGATGCATTGGAAAAGAAAAGGCAGCTGCAAAATCACTGTTCATGCCTAAAGAAGCTCATTTTCTTATCGGAAAGCACTTATATCTTTTTACTTGGAAATTTTTTGAAACAAAGATTTTTTAGGGTTTGGGCTCTGATACCATGTTAAAGTAGAACTGGTGTATTGTATTTTTATATTTAAAAAACTATTCAAGAGATCTATTTATACACATAAGACTTAATCAAGTTGGGCTAAGTCCACTACTACAGTCTAGAGTTAATATTCAATAGTTTTAAAGGTTAAAAATACACGTTTAAAGGTTAAAATACATGTAGGATGCCGTGTAGGATCCCATGTCAACAACAAAGGGTGATCTGTCTTCTACATCAGTTTGATTTGGCACTAATTAGCTTCATATTTACTTGTAGCTGTTAGTAAACAGGGATCAATTTCATTAAAAAAAAAACAAGCTCCAGTGTTTATTTGAAGCTCTTCTGAGTTCAAGAATTTAATTGCATTATTCTAAAAAGTTGACGGCTTATTTGGTCCTTATCCCTAATAATTATACTAGTGTTGAAGTATTTTCTTGAATAAAATTACTTAAGATTACTGCAGATATAAGTTGGCAGATAATCCCCACAAAAGGTTGTCTCATTACTAGGCTTCCAATCACATATCTGTCTTAATGATTGCTTCTTTTGACTGTATTTAAACAATTGCAGAGCTAAAAGTGGTTGTTGTTTTTGATGCCATGATGTCTGGGCTGCCTTTTCACAAGGAAACATTTGCTGGGTATTCATTTTTGGAACCTTGACCTTGACTGATTCTCATTAATTGTATGTATATATTATTTCTGCCAGATTTCAAATGTGATCATTATATTCTGGAAACACTGTAAATTCTCCGTGACCCATGTTTCTACTTTTGCTAATGGTTGAAATCTCTAAACAATCGTTGTTAAGATGATGAAAATAGATTAAATTCAGTTCTTGAAATCTTTTTCTATTGTTGGAACTTTTTTTTTTCTTTCTTTTGCATTATGGATTTTAATAAAATTATGTGACTATCAATTATGCTTTGTAGTGTTGATGTGGTGTACTCAACTGAAACATGTGCCGATGCATGGATTGAGAAAGAGGTAAGAATAGGCTCAATAATTTGGTGCAATTTTGCATTCTGATATTTGATGTACAGTTGTACACTTGATATTTTAGTTATTGCTACTTATGCTATCCTCATGGTTGCTGGTTTACTATATTTAAAAAGGCTGCAGATTTGAGGAGGGATGGCTATCCAGAAGTCTGGGTTGTAACGTCTGACCTAAATCAACAAATTGCAGCCTATGGAGCAGTATGTACTCTCCTTGGAAAGTGATTAGTCAAGTTCCTTGTTTCTCTAATTTTGTCTATTCCTAGTCTTGTCCAGAAAGCTCATCTAAAGTCTTACGGAATATTATATTACTTTGGCTGTATAATTGAACTATGGCGCATTAACTATTATTATTATTGCAAACAAAAGGAGTAAAGGTCTAATCACATGAAACATGTTTCTATTAGTTCTTGTGGGGTAGAAGCAGGTTTTCCTTTTATCTGTATTATGTGATTGTTGGATAATTGGTTGCATTGCTATGAGCCCTTGTTGTCATTTTTCCAGATTGAAGCAGAACTTTTCACATTTCTAGCTTGCCGGTCTTCATGCCATTAGCTCATCCTGTCTGATTAACTCTAGCAAAATTTCAAGTTTGGTCCCAGAAGTTCTAGCTTAGTTTCAATTTTGTCCTAAAAGCTTCAATGCTTCCAATTTAGGCATTAAGAATTAGTTCTGGTTTCAACTTGGTCTACCTCTCTGGCGGTCCTGCTAAATTGAAATAATTTTGGCGAACACATGAATCACATGTGGCATAGTAAGGCTATTTTGGAATAGTTTCTCGCAGGGAAACAAATGGTGCTAGGGTCCTGGCACAGTAGTATACTGAACTCCTCATTCCTCACACAAGAAATTATAGTAAGCCACACCCACATTATTTTAGTCTTCACTCACCATTATCCCCCCTCATTCCTCACACATGAAATCATAGTATACTGCACTCCTCTATGAAGGCTTCAATAGCTATAACTGTTAGTAAGGGTGGACATTGCCAACTGGAGAAGAACCAAATTGTAGGTATATATTTATATATTACATCTCCCCATAGCCTTGGGTTGTCTAGTTTCACATTTTGACTCATCTAGAAAGGGTTTTAGGACCAAATTGTCTCAGATGGGATTCCTGTGTTTTCTCAAACTAGTGCAACTTGGCTGTAAAGAGGTGTATTTGAATGCAAGCTTTGTAATGTCAGCTGATGCACTATACAGAAATATCAGTTTGTGACTGTGTGTTAATGTTCTGAAAACACACCATCAACTTGTCTTGGTCCTCAGAACCTTAAGTTTTGATGCATTCAAATGGGATTTGTTAAACATGTGTAGTAAATCTGTGAGCTAAAAGGCCATTTGTCTGTTCTTTTCTATAAAGTATGGTAAATAGCTATGGCAAATCTTAGTAGACTGCTGTTCTGTATTTGGAAGTTGATTTTTATATTGTTCCACCTTAAATATTTTTATCAGGGAGCTTTTGTTTGGAGTTGCAAAACATTGGTATCTGAGGTAATGTGGTGCTTTTTGCTTATTATTTATACATACCAGCTTGTTGGGATTCCCATAATTGCTTTATGCTCTATTAAAATGTCTTGGGATACTATAATGATCTTTACTGCCAAATCTTTTTTTAGAAACTACTCATGGATATCTTAGAATAAGGGGTGTTTGGCAAATAGCTGTAGCAGATTGGTTAACGGGTTTGACTAGCTGATAGCGTTAGCTGGTTGTAGAAAGATGTTTGGTAAATTAGCTGTTAGCTGATAGTTGATTTCATGCAAAATGACCTTTAAGGGTATAATTTATTTTCTCAAAAAGTTGATCGAAAAAAATGCTTTGAGCAGCTTTTTGAATTTTAGTGTTTTAGAGCAATAAGCTGTTACAAAAAGTTGATTAACCAAACACTCATATTGGCTGTTTAACTAAGTCAAACAGCTAATAGTAGTCAAATAAGCCAAAATTAGCTGATAAGCTAACTATGTTACCAAATAGGGCCTAAGAGTTAATACCAGCCTGAGATTCCTCGACTATTTCGATTTACTTAAAAAGGCCCTGTGTTTAATTTTTTGCTCAATTTAGTTCTATAACTATTAAAACGTTACCTTGTTAGGTCCTCTGTTAGATTGACCATTAGTTGACCGTTAGACCCAGGGACAAAGTCGTCTTTTTAAGTTAAATAGAGGACCTTTTTAAGTAAATCGCAATAGTTGAGGGACCCAGTTGGTATTAACTCCTTAGAATAATATAAACGATCATTAAAATTCATATTGTTTCTTAGATGACAGGGTCTCTGTTATTTTTTCTTTAAGGAGTTTCTCCATTTCCTAGTTGCACAATCAATTTGGCATATCGAGGGAGGGGAAGGGGAGAGGTTGTGCTTTACTTAGATATTCTTCATTTTGCATGAGAAGAGCCCTGTAAAATTTTCTTTTCAAGACTTATTTATTCCTCTGCCTCTTGTATGATGTTTGGAGCAATGCAGATCAAAACTGCAGAGAAGGAGCTTGAGAGGATGTTGCGAGAACAAAGGTATACTCAATCTCTCCAACAAATTTGCTATTGAACAAAGATCGTACTTTTGTCAATGATTTTGGTAAATTGGGATGCTCGTTGGACTTGAAGTGAAGTTTTACTCAATCGATGAATCTTGCTCCTTCCAGATCTACATCCATGCAAGGCAAATTGCTGAAACACAATCTTGATCCGGATGTCGTGACTGCTCTCAAGGATCTTAGGGACAAGCTTTCTGAAAGTGAATCGCGTAAGTGATATTGTGTTAATTCTTTGTATGATCTCACAAACTTCCCCAACTCAATACAGACAAATCTTTTGATTCTGAATTAAGCTTAGTAGGAAGTTGACCCTTTTTCCAATGCAATAGACTATTGAGCTTGAATCTTACTGAACCACCGCCCAGGTAAAAATTGTGGACTGATCTCAACCGTTGATAACGGCTGTAAAGCTAGGGAATATGGAACAAAGAAGTGACATTTTGGTAATTTCAAACTTTGAAGTGCATTGGTCAACACTACAAAGTGCAATAATCATTAAACAAAGTGCACCTAGTGATATATGAAGTGTATTCTTTGAGAGCATATTTACATATCATCGGATACACTTTGTAGTTGTGCACGATGCACTTTTAAACTTTGAAATATTTACAAAAATGTCCTCACGTTTTTTCTAGATTTTTTTGTTTTACAATCATTGATCCTCTCCAGATCAATGGTCGAGATCAGTTTGCAATTTTTACCAGGGTGGGTGTTCTCCCAAATACAAAATTTTTATATTAATCTGTGACCACAAAATGTTTATTGTTTCATTAATAAAAAGTTGTACTTGAATAATTTATTGTTTCATCTTCATGCTACATTGAATGAACTGTAATAATGTTCGGTATTATTAAAATAACATTTTTTCTAGACATTAGTAGTAGATTAAGGTAAAAATGTAAACTGTATTCATTATGGAGTATAAATTTAGATTCGGCATTGTTATTGACAATGAAAACCTTGTACAGATAATATTATATTTTTTGAAACATTGTACAGATAATATCTAATCTGCATCTATATTAAACTTTTAGTTATATTCAACTAGGTAAATCTACTTGATCCAAATTATTTGTATCAAATTGTATTTCAAATGATATACCTTTTGTTGGAACTTTTAGTTAAAATGGTAATTTTAAGTGGTTATTTTGTGGTACAAATAATGTGGGGTCTACTTTTGATTTGGTCCGGGTCAAAGTGAATTTGTGTTATTCGTGGTGAAACGGAGAAATCGATATATTTTAAGCTCAAAATGGATAATTAGTGAATGAGAAATTGATTTTAAAATAGACTCATGTGAGTTGGAAAATAGAGTTGGGAAGATTTGGAAGTAGTCTTTTGTCCTACATTGGAAAGAGAAGTGGGTTTGCACCATTATATATACAATACATTTTCGAGGGAGTTTGAATTGTTTAGTTTAGAGGCGCTCTCTTTCATGTGTACATGTCATACTTCTGGGAATATTATTTTCATTGTTTGGTTGAATTCGGAATTGTAAGTAATAATAAGTATAAAGACAATTATATTCTTACACAATAATGATAACGGTAGATATATTAAATATAATATATCTATATTAAATATAATATATCTATAAGATATATTAAATATTTAATATCTATTTATATATGAGAGAAAGAGAGAGAGAAATGAATTTAATTGATGAATAAAAAGCTTGATAACAAAACTATTTATAGTGAAGGATAAACTAGTAAAGCTAGAAAATAGGGAAAATAATGCTCCATGCATTGCAACCATGATCCACGCACTGCTGCCTGCAATCCCATGTTCTAAGCAACTAGCTCCACATATTATTTTAACTTCTAAAAACTAATTACTAGCTACTTGGTTTAACATTAATAATAATAATAATAATAATAATAATAATAATAATAATAATAATAATAATATTATTATTATTATTATTATTATTATTATTATTATAACAATAACAACAATAATAATGGTAATTAATAAAAGTTGGTGAGGGCATAATTGTCTTATTTGTTTTCTATGAAAAACAAAACACCAAGGGAGGTTATGAAAAATGTTTTCCTCATTCTTGAGGAAAATATTTTCTAATTAAAAATAGTTTTCATGAACTAAACAAAGAAAAAGTCAATTTTCTTTAAATTCACAGAAAATATTTTTTAGCGAACCAAACATGCCCTTAGTGTTTTAGAACTTAGATCGATTCTCAAATAGTGTGTAAATCCTAGAGATACTATGGCTTGTCATCTTTTAAGTTTTAATTGTTATATTGTGGATCAGGATCTACAGTGCATTGTTGACCCCGGTCTAATACACAGAATTCATGTTTATAATACACATACACATAAACACGATATAATAAACATGAATTCTGTGCATTATGAACATGAATTCTGTGTATTATATAACTGAGGACACATAAACACTTAACATAATACACAAAATTCATGTTCATTATATCGTGTTTATGTGTATGTGTATTATGAACATGAATTATGTACTTTATGAAGTCAAATTTTGTGTATTGGATCAGGGTCCACAGTGCACTTTGGTCCACGCTATAAATTGCCTTTAAGTTGGAGCATTATGTTGTGCAATCGTGTGCACCATGCAAGGTGCAAATGGAATTGGATCCATAATTTCTATACTATAGATCGATAATTTCTATACTATAAATTCATAATTTTTATACTGTAGATTCATAATTTCTAAACTGTAGATTCATAATTTCTATACTATAGATTCATAATTTCTATAGATTCATAATCTCTAAAATGTATAATTATTAAATTATGAACATATTGTTCAGTGATTTGTGAATACAGAGTTCAACCATTTGGAATATGAACATTGAAAATTATGAACATAGAGTTTTGTAATTGTAAATATAGAGTTCAATAATTATGAATTTATAGTATAAAAATTATGGATCTATAGTATATAAATTATGGATCTATAGTATAGAAATTATGGGTCAAATTTTGTATGCACCATGCATGGTGCACGCGGTTGGAGCATAATTTGCCCTCTAAGTTGGCAAATTATGCTGTGGAATCGTGTCCGCCTTTCAAGGTGGTCCAGGTGGACACGGTTCCAAAACTGTTCATAATTATGAATATATAGTTCAAAAATTATGAATATAAAGTTCTTTAATTATGAACATAGAGTTGTGAACATAATTATAAACATATAGTTCTGTAATTATGGACATAGAGATTCAATAATTGTGAATATGAAGTTCAAAAATTATGAATATATAGCTTTATAATTATGAACATATAGTTCAGTGATTATGAACATAGAGTTCTGTAATTGTGAATAGAGTTTAATAATTATGAATATATAACTTTATAATTATGAACATATAATTCAGTAATTATGAACATAGAATTGTGTCTACCTTGCAAGGTATACACGGTTCCCAGCATAACGATTGCTTTAAGTTTGTTTGGGCTTTTATATAGTCGTAAGTTAGTTGTAATGGATCTGCTCCAATGAAGAAGGATATATAGTATGTAGTACGAAGTGTAATTATGGGCTATAAGATAGGAAATGAGCAAGAAGAAGGATATATAGTATGTAGTACGAAGTGTAATTATGGGCTATAAGATATGAAATGAGCAAAAAAGTATCAATTTAGACATTATGTTACATCTTTTTAATCAAATTTGTACTATGTTAAATTTTTTCGTCATAATTTAAATAACTTGGTTTAGTTTAGTTTAATTTAGCTCTTTCATTAACAAATTGTTAGGTATATATAATTTTTTGTTTGGTAGTTGGATTGTATATTTATTTACATATTACATGTCATCTCAATGTGCGGACCAAGACTTTTCGATGGGTTACATGCAATCCATCAATCATTATATAGTGGACCATGATCCACACAACTATATGAACCATGGTCTAAAACGTCAGCATTTCTTTTATTGAAAAGAAACTACAATCATTACGTTCTATGGCGCACGCAATTTTTTTTTAATATAATAATGCTATAATGAAACTATAGTGTGCATAAAATAAAATTAAATAACATGTCTCACATATTGAGTGTATATTGTCAAACGAAATTCTAGTTGAATTAGAATGATATTTTAGTGATGTTGTAATAAAACTACAGTATGTATAATTTAATAAAACCGAATAGCAAGTTTCACATATTGGGTGTGTATTATCGAATGAAACTATATAGTTGAATTAGAATGATGCTTTAGTAGTGTTGTAATGAAACTATCGTGATATATAAAATTAAACTGAATAATGAGAGAGTTTGTTACATTGACCATATCGGAATTTGTCGTCTACCATTATTAATGGAAAAAAAAATCAAATGATGTCGTTTTTCTACATGGTTCACGTTGCTACGTGGGCTACGGCCCAGTAAAATTTGCTCGCAACCTATAGATCTAATCATTATATATACTATGGACCTTGGTCCATCTTAAAAGATGAACCATTGACATAAGGATCATTATTAGTAAAGTGAATATTTATTTTTAGTACATTAAATGCTCATTTTTTAAAGGCTCATTTTTTGTGCACTAAAGTTTATTTTTAGTTATACTACCAAAAAATGAATTTTCAGTACATTAAAAATGAATGTTTATTAGTGTTCTACATTGTAGTCCATAGGAATATAGTATAATTTGTTTCGTAGGTTTGATCCCTCTTTTTAAATCAAATATTTTTGCATGGGTTCGATTTTGATATCAAATTGTATATTTTTCTGGCTCACCTTAAATTCTAAATTGATAATTCGATTGTAAATTTATTATCTATATATTATATTCACTAAAATTTTTAATACTATATAGTATATACAAGTGATGACTAGGCAATAATTGGTTTGTTTGGGTTAGGTAAAAAAAAGATATATAAGTTATGATTTTTAATGAAAAGACCAAGTTCAATCGTTGTCAAACATCAAATTTTGAATTCTAAGTTTTGGTTTAATCAATAAATTTACTTTTTTTTTTTTAATTTTTTTTTTATTTTTACAGGAAGATCATGTTCTTATTTGAACTCCTCTCTATCTCTCTATGTAAGGAAGTGTTCAGGTGAGAACAGACTCTCAAGTAAAAAATGATGACTGATTTGATTCATCAATTTGGTTAGATCAACGGTTGATGATTGCTAAAAAAATAAAGGGAAAAGAGGTGTTGTTAATTTAATAAATATTGCAAACTCAAAAATTTATAATAATTATAAAATTAACATGTGTTTTATTTTACTAAACTCCGATGAATCATAATCAACAGCTGAATTAATCATCACTTATCACTTTTTCAATTCCTTTCAATCAATCTATCACCTAATTATAACTATATTGAAATAGTGACAAATGTGGTTGATGACAATAGCCAATATTGATACAGAAGAAATAATGAAGAATTGTGGGCACTTCATCTCTCTATATATATATATGTCAATTTGTCGGTCAGGTGGTAAAAGGAATCACGAGATATCTGCCTTGGACACCTATTATGTTGTGCATAACCTGGCCTCTATATTACAATTCAAGTTTGTAGCTCATAAATCATCTCCTTGACTATTGATTTTGGACTAAATTCAGTCATTTAATCATCAATTTGGTACATCCATTTGGTGCGCATGCGCTCATTTGGTTTGATTTGACTAGTAAAATTAGCAAAACGAAAAAAAAAAAAAGTAATGGCATCTTCATAATTATTACTTTGTTCAAGTTTAAAAGTGTATTGTACAAATCTTGATTTAAATAGATTTAGTATTTTAATTGTGGGTTATACTTTCAGTCTCTGATCTTGTATGATTATCAAACTCAGTTATCAAACTCTTTTTTTTTTTTATGATGTTATTTTTGTTAATTATAATGAATATCCATAGTTAATATTTTACTCTTTCTTTATGAACGTCAATTTTAATTGTGAATATTGATTTTAAATGATAAAAATTAACCTTATATATTAATGAAATTTGATAATTATGTAATACTAAAAACTAAAAGTACAACATTATGAATAATTAAGTGGCTAAATTTATTTAAATTAACTTACCAAAAGGTGATACAATTTTGGGTTTGATGTTCATTAATTTGTGGCATTTAATCATATAAAGAATTTTGGGTTGGGTTGGTGGGATGATTGGGGCACACCAATGATAAGAAAATAAAAATGGATTCCGGCCTTAAATTTTATACGTGGTGTGTAATTGTAGGCAAATTATTGTGTGGACCATATATAACCATAAAAAAAAATACATTTTTAATATATTAAAAGTACACTACTGAATGTATATTATATAAAATAATATACTTTCATTATTCAAATAATATATTTTTCTTGAATACAATATATATTTTTAATATATTAAAAAAAATATTATTTATATATTGAATGTACATTATTTGATAATATAATTCATACCATCATTAAATTGTTGATATGGCTGGAATATAACAGTCAAAGGAAGGTACAGTCAGTCAGATAGTCAAATTGCTGACTGCATTTATTAGGATCGGCAAAGCAAATGAATTAATGAATGAATGTGTGGTAGTGGTACGAACAAAATCAATTAAATCCATCGGTGGTTTTGGTCACCCAACCTTATTAATGTCATTTGGTCCACTCATATTTTTCTATTTCACTTCTAATTTATGTACTATTTTCCTCATCTCATCACAAATTTTGCAATATTAGCATACTTTCATCTTGTTTAGACATATGTGTCTCTCGTTGTACCATAAGAACATCCTATCATCAATTGAAATTTTTTGAAGATTTTTGTCATGACATATAGTTATGGTGCGTGAGATAGAGGTATTGCAAGTGTTTTGTAATGGCTCAATCGTGACATTTGTTACGTAGTAAACATGCATCGTTACTATACCATAGATGATGCTTTGTATGCAACGAGAAAAGAGAACCCTACGTCTTGATCCTTCTTTGAAAGTGTGGATTCGAAGATGAATCCTTTTCAAGAAGAGGTGGATGATATTGACCCGTTCGCACATGACCCATTGAGAATTCGTTTGGACTCATCAAAAGTTTCCAAAAATAAACTCTTACAGAAATTATACATTGTGCTCGTGCAACATTGGTGGAAGAAGATTCATGAAAATTTGAAAAGGAGTCCAATAGTATAGATGATGGTGAATACTTAGAGTATTTTATTTGCATTCAAGATTTGGAAGAGTCCTAAATCACAACACTTTCATCCTTTCTTGGCATCAAATTCAAGATTTTTTTCTAGGAAATTTGTAAATACATTACAGGGTCATGAGAACCTAATATATTAATATTGTGTAACTGTAGTATTTGAAATGAACTTGTAAATACAAAATAAGGTAATCAATTACATATATGTTAACATTGTTATCTTTATTGCTTTCTAGTTAGATTTTAAAGAAGGGTTGTTGATTAGATCAACTATTAGAAAGATTCTCTATATAGGGTAATTAACACGCCACTTTCACCTATACAAAGGGGTGCATGCATTTTGATTTTAGTAAAACCAAGTTATTAATAAAAATTCCTTAAGTTTTCTTTACACACTTGTGTAAGAATTCTTCATGCTATTTGTGGACCTATCGAATAGTTTTCTTGATTTTGTGGCCCTATCGAAATCAAACTCCCCATAGATTTTAGTATTGGAATTGAGGGACTTAATAGCGAACCACTCTAGTTATTCAAATATTGCATTTTTGAGGAATTTAAGGTGTGCCAAGGGTTAATTTTGATCATTCTTGGAATCAGGGTTCAAGGGTGATCTCTATGTGCCCTAAAGATAACCCTTTCTCATTGAATTTGAGAATATCTTGGACAATAACTCCTTGAACGGATTCTCCTTAATTATGAGGTTCGTATCAATTTGATATCAATCGAGGCTCAAGGATGATCTCGTATGTAATTGTTAGGTATTTAATTGAATTATATAATTTCAAATATATCCTGATGAAAATATGTCAAATACTCTTAACAATGCGAAGCATTATTATATGAAGTCATTTACTAAACATGGAAAACAGAGAGAAAATACAAAAAATGGCAACCCAACCAATTTGGTCGGACAATTGGCTTAGTAACTTCAATGTTTCAAGTTTGATTCCTTGTTCGAGCTGTTTATTGACCTTTTTGGTTTGAGTCGGTCAACTATTGACAACTTAAACTGATTTAATTAGCTTTTGTCATTTGTTGATTAGGATCACAAGACGGGTTTCATCAAGACTGTGCTTTAGAATAATGACTATGAAGGTTTTTTATAAATGAAAGGATGAAAATACAAAAGTTGGGAAATGCTTCAAGCATGATAATGATATCTGTCATTGGAATAGATGCATAAAAACCTAAGAAAATAAAGTCATATAAAACGACAAAAGGAAGAAATATACGTTTGGCGAAGGCTATTTGCCATTGATGACAAATTAAAGTGCATGTATCTGTGACCTAATTCGACATCAAATTTGCTTTTAATACCATATTATAATATACTATTAATATGAACATAACAATATAATTCTTTGTGGGCACCGTTTAAAAATTTAGGAAAAATAATATTTTTGGACTCCAAATTGTCTGTGATTTGTCATTTTGATATGATTTTCAATTACTAAAAGTTGTAAAATGTGTTCTAAACTTTGCATGATATACAATAGCAGTTTTGATCCTTTATTTGGCAAATGAAAATGTACGGCAATAAGATTTATATAATTTTATAAACTTTTTAGAACTTTAAGGGGATGTTTGGTTAGATGGAAATATTTTTCATGGAAAATGTTTTCCTAAAAGTAAAGGAAAATGATGTTTTATGTTGTTTGGTTGGATGGAAAACATTTTTCATTGGAAAAAGTTTTCCTTGAGAATGAGGAAAACAAATTCCTAGCTCATCCTAGGTATTTTGTTTTCCCTGGAAAAGGTTTTTCATAGAAAATTAATATGACAATTTTACCCTCACCATTCTTTATTAATTACTCTTATTATTATATTATTATTGTTGTGTAGGGTTATATTTGTCATTATACACATTATTCCTTATAATTTCAAACTCAACCAAACAATAGAATTCATATTCCCAGTAATTTCTTTTCCACCAACCAAACAATGGAATCTATTTTCTTGAAATTTATTTTCCATTGAATTTCAATTTCATTTCCCTTCAAATATTTTCCAGCAAACCAAACGAGCTGTAAGTGTTCTATTGTGAGTGAAATGACAATGTTGAAAATAAATACTTTTTATTTTCATTATTCAAAAGATCAAAAAACCGCCATAATTTTACAAAGTTATTTTGAAGTTACTCTCGTATTCAAGGCGGGTGGCGGCTAGTGAAGGGCAAGTCCTACATTAGGTGGCTAGGGGACTGTTGGACGGTGGTATGAAAGGCTAAGTTCATAATTCTGTCTTTAACAAATGTAACGGTATAAGAAAATAAAGTTCTTCTTCAACTACGAGTTACAATTTTTAGCGCATTAGGGAGCGCGACGCTTGATAATAACAACTATACATGTAGATGTGTGTGCATTGTACAAAAAGAAAACTGGTATACACGGCATTAACATGGGTAATTGATAATCTTTGTTCTTATCCAAATGCATACATGAAAAAGAGGACGAATTGAACTTTGACTGTTATAACTAAGAAATGCAACGTAACCCTAGTCCAGAGGGAGCTATCAGCACATGTATTTTATTGTATGGAAAACAATATGTCACCAGCATGTTATTAATGCATGAATTCTACAATTAAAAACACCGAAGAGAAAATTCAATGTTATATATACATACATACAAGTGAGAACCTACCTTATTATAATATATATATATATATATATATATATATATATATATATATATATATATATATATATATCTTTAAACATTAAAACTACGCACTTTAAACACACAAACAAATTAAAGCACCTTAAGAACACAAACTACGCACATAAAATTTTAAAATGACGCACCTTAAGTATACACAAACCACATACACACCTTAAGCACACAAACAAAACACCTCAAGAACACAAACCACGCACCTAAAATTTTAAAATGACTCGCCTTAACTTTCAACAACTGACGCCCCTTAATCATTCAAATCACGCACCTTAAGAAGGAAAATAACGTATCTTAAGAAAAAGGAAAATCACGCACCTAAAGCTTTAGGCCGGCGCACCTTAAATTTCAACAATTGACGCACATTAAGCACACACACCACGCACCTAAACCTTTAGATCGACGCATTTAAGTTTTCAACATCTGACACACCTTAAGCCACACAGTACAAAAACTATTCACTCAAGCACAAAAACCAAGCACCTTAAGAAGGAAAACTATGTACGCACCCTAAATTTGAACTAGACGCATTTAAGTTTTCAACATCTGACACACCTTAAGCCACACAGTACAAAAACTATTCACTCAAGCACAAAAACCAAGCACCTTAAGAAGGAAAACTATGTACGCACCCTAAATTTGAACTAGATGCAAAAAGACCAAATTGCCACCATGTTTTTTTTTAATCACTGTTAATCCCGGACATTAGTTTAGGCAAGATTAATGGTTCATATTTGACCGCACAACCGCACCTGACACGATCTGACGCCCCAACCGCACGGGAACACACACACACACACACACACACACGCATATATATATATATATATATATATATATATATATATATATATATATATATATATATGCGTGTGTGTGTGTGTGTGTGTGTGTGTGTGTGTGTGTGTGTGTGTGTGTGTATGTGTGTGTGTGTGTGTATTCATTTTGAATGTATTTTTTGTATATATTACTTTGTTGATGCCATGATTCGGTTAATAAAGTTCGATAAGGTGGTGACTTTTACATTTTCATATTAAGTGAATGCAAATTAAGGATTGAAAATTGTAAAGTCACGCATATATGAATCAAGTGGGAGATTGTTAGAAATAATTTATTCCTAACGTTGATTCATATAATTAAGGTGTCATGCTCATATGAATCAGTGGGAGACTGTTAGAAATAATTATTTCCTAACAATGATTTATATAATAAAGGTTGTAATTCCATAAGGTACTCACGTTGATGATTAGTGATGTGTAAAGGCGGAATTACTGGGTGAAATTCTCTCCCTCTCATTCTGTTAAAATTTAAGTTTATAAGGGTTAAAAGATGTATAATGGATAAGGTTATGAGTTTCACAATCCTAAAGGGATTTCTATAGGTCACATCCCTAAAGAGATTTCTATTCCTAAAAGAGGTTCCCATTCCTCTTGAAAGAGGGTTTCTCATCACATCTATAAATACCCAGGAAAATTTTAAGATCTTAACGGTTTCAAATCTCTAAGTTTTCGTGCCAACGGTTGGTCTAAAATTCTGACCGACGGATGGAATGAAAATCATATCGCAACTTACAGGAGTGGAATTTTGGGTCAGCAGGTTGTCGGAAATTTTTACCTTAGTAGGCCATAAAGCCACATTACCGGGACGATATACATTCTGGCTAATGTTGGCCGGAATTTCTGATGTCATGGACGGAAATAAGCAAATACCAAAATGGTGGGTGATATGTCCAAATTTTCAGTCCAAAAATGAGGTGTTGGATCCTATTTTCGTCCAATTATCATGCTTTTTTGACAAATCTAATTGAAGATTTTCCATATCATAGTTTTGATCAATTTGTTGGCTAGAAGATTGATTTTTATCTCAAAAAGGCCTTTACCGTCTAACATGGCAAATTATGCTATGGACCTGTGTCCACCATGTGTATGGTGGACACGCTGTACATTCATAATTTCTGTACTGTAGATTCATAATTTCTATACTGTAGATTCATAATTTTTACACTGTAGATTCATAAAATTTATAATGTACATTCATAATTTCTATACAGCACATTCATAATTTCTATACTGTAGATTCATAATTTCTGTAATGTAGATTCATAATTTCTAAACTGTATAGTTATCAAATTATGAACACATAGTTATCAAATTATGAATCTACAGTACAGAAATTATGAATGTGCAGTATAGAAATTATGAATCTACATTATAAATTTTATGAATCTAGAGTATAAAAATTATGAATCTACAGTACAGAAATTATGAATGTGCTGTATAGAAATTATGAATCTACAGTACAGAAATTATGAATGTGCAGTACAAGAATTATGAATCTACATTATAAATTTTATGAATCTACAGTATAAAAATTATGAATCTACAATATAGAAATTATGAATGTACAGCGTGTCCACCATGTACATGGTGGATACGGGTCCAGGGCATAACACTCCGTCTAACATCCATTGGACGATAAGTGCATGATTTCTAGTAGTGACATTTGGTATACTAAATATATGCATCAAATAGTTTCATATTGAGCATTTGGAATGAAGTGTTAAGAATGCTAAAGACAAACTTTAATATATTAAAGAGTTAATTACCGAAATGGTCCCTTGACTATAGCGAAATTATCAATTTGGTCTTTGACTATTTTTTTTTGATCAATTAAGTCCCTCAACTTTAAAAATTTTAACCAATTTGGTCCTCCGTTTGTTTGACTGTTAGTCAACCGTTAACTTGGGACCAAATTGGTAATTCGCTATAGTCAAGGAACCATTTTGGTAATTAACTTTAAGGGTAGGCAATTCAGCACAGTTTTCTCGAACCGAACCGAACCGTACCAAACAAGTTAGATTCGGTAATATACCGAACAACCGAACGGTAATAGATTCTTGTATACCGAACGGTTCGGTAAAAACTCGAACCGAACTGAATTGTTCGGTAAAAACCGAACTGAACCGAATACCGTTTTAACTTTGGATTGCTATTTTGTTATATATTAGACTTTGGATATGGACTATGTAAACACCATAGCACATAATATAGAACTTTTGATAACAAACCATAAAGAAATCAAATAAAACATTTTCAAGAGATACCTGTGAGAATATGAACTGAACGGCAAAGCAAGCAACAAGGGACTTGGATTTACTTTTTATTTATTATTATTATTATTATTATTATTATTATTATTATTATTATTATTATTATATTTTTAAAAAATCAAACGGTATTCTTCGGTTCAGTTCGATTTTTACCGAACAATTCGGATCGGTTTTTTATTGAACCGTTCGGTATACAAGAATCCAATACCGTTCGGTTGTTCGGTATATTATCAAACCAAACTAGTTCGGTTCGGTTCGATTCGAGAAAATTAAATCGAATTGCCTACCCCTAAAGTTAATTACCAAAATGGTCCCTTGACTATAGTAAAATTACCAATTTGGTCCCAAGTTAACGGTTGACTAACGGTCAAACCAACGGAGGACCAAATTGGTTAAAAATTTCAAAGTTGAGGGACTTAATTGGTTAAAAAAAATAGTCAAGGACCAAATTGATAATTTCACTATAATCAAGGGACCATTTTAGTAATTAACTCTATATTAAAACTGTAGCTTAAGACAACTTTTGCTAGCTAATAGTGGATATATATGATATGATCACGGTAGAAGTAGAAATTGATCTAACTAACATGTTTGAATGGTTGTCTAAAATTATAGATATATTTTAAATTAAGTTTAGCTTGAGTATATGTTAAACTTCTAGCTACTCTAACCGTTTAGATAACACTATTTTTATATCCTTTGTAAAAAATGAAGTTGTATATATATTTTTTTCATACTACAAAGATACAACTCATTTAGTCATTTATGCAAACTACATAATAAATGTACTGTTCACTATCTTAATTGCAACAATTATAGTAATATCCATTGAATTCAAGGAGCAAATTCTTTCTTTCTAAAAAGGATATAGTATCAAATTACCCCATAAATCAAGTGAATAGTGTAATTGAGTTCTTGAACATAAAAAAATTGTCTCACCTATTCAGAAAGCTACCGTTGATGTGACACTGATTAGGTTTTTACACGAACTTATTTCATATGTGCTAATGGCCTGATTTGGCTTGAAGGATTCAAACTGAGACAAAGGCCATGGGCACCTTCTACCAGTTGTTGTTCATCTTAGAAAATAGCTGCGGAGCATAAGACATAGTTGGTGGCTAGTTTTTGTTTTTGTTTTTTAAAAAAAAAAAAAATTTAAAAACATAAGACAGAGTTGGTGAGCTATTATTTTTTAGGGTATCTTATTTAAATTTTTATTTAGTTATAGAACTGAATTTCACTATTCGTTAGCTAGGTTTAGGGTGCCAATATAATCAATTAAAACTTTTTTCTTTTTAATAATAAACCTAATACATTATGTCAATAAGATTTGAACCAACTTAAGAAGCCAAATGCACTTAACTAGTCCTGAAATCAAATTGCAAGTTGTGCATTGAGTTACTACAGTGCACGCGTAAAGAGTCATAGTTGCACATCATTCTCAAATATTTATATTGAAAGTGATATCTAAACAAAAGACCAACACATGAAATCCACTTGATCGAGGATTGCCCGAAGACATAGTGCTAGTGTCCTACCAAAAAATCAACAAAAGCCGATGTTGATACATGGAGAAAAAAAGTTGTCTTTTGTTTTGTCTGCTCAGATAAAAACACATGTCAAGAACTAATTGAAAACTAATTGATTATGTGTACAAAATCAAGATCGAGTTTTCACCTTCAAAACGCAATTTCAAGCCGGCCTCTAGCAATTGAAAACTGACATTTCTTATACGTTGAACATGGTAATAATTAAGTAACAGCTCACCAAATGCACATTGCATAAAAATAAATACCCAATATATTTGCTCAACATTAAAATAATAATTATATTAAAAAATTAAAAACATTACAAGAAATTAATAAGTATAAAAGGAATAAAGATGGTTGGGCGTTAGCCGTGTTGACCGAGTTCAATCCTTGCTCAATTCGACACATGATGTCGTGGTTTAGCATGGAGGGATGTGGTTAAATGGTTAATATTCATCTATTTATTACCAATTGATTTTAAGTAGGATATGACAACTAGATAAGCCAAAGAACTCTGTGGTTAAGTATGCTTGACTTACCGCAGTCACAAGATTGGTGACCCATTGGGAAGTAAGCATAGTACAGCGCTCAAATTCAACAATTGATATCAGAGCCGAGGACACAAGTTCGAACCGATGGCTTAATGTCCACAAACTTATCATCAATTGGTTTACTCTGTGGTTGAAGTAAGCATAGTGCAATGCTGAGTGTTTATATATCTACAATAAGGATTATGTTTGTGGTCATATAGAATAAATATTATAAACATAATATAAGATGAATGTTATTAAAGATGATGCGCGCGCACATATGTGTGGTGTGTGTGTGTGTATGATTTATGTACATTAAACTTTGTTTCTATCGGCAAATATAATGAATTTTATGAACCTACAAAGAAAGGAAATAGATAAGATCAAAATACATTCCTACAAAGTTATTTTTATCAAATACATTCTTTGAAAATACTTTTTCAGAATTTTTAATTGATGAAAAAGTACCAATTCAAACGCCTTCTTAGGGTGTTTGATTTAAGAGATATTTTAAGATAGTGTACATTTTTAGGAATCTCGCTAGAATGTGGGGGTATGCGGTTTCTAATGAATGTTACCAAAAATAATTAAAAAAACAAATTTTAAGGGGTCACACTTGTGTGAGACCGTCTCACGCAGGGCCAGATTTTGGGCTGTGCAAGCAGCTCAACAGAACAGGGCCCCAAATTTTAGAGGGCTCAATATTTAATTTTTACTTAGCTAGTTAAGATATTAAAAGACATAAAAATTACAATTAATTTTAAAAGATTACATGGAGGAATGGTAAAAACATGTGACTATTGTGTTTCCTTTGGGATGTCAAAGGTTCAATTCTAGCTTGTGAAATCTTTCATTTTTTCAAAAAATCCTTTTATTATTATTAGAAAAAAAAATTAGGCTTTTGATAGGGCCTCATTTATTTTAAGAACGGGGCCACACAAAACTAAAAACCGGCCTTGGTCTCACGGGTCATTTTTCGTGAGACGCGTCGAGTCGGGATGAATCATTATGCAAATGTCATACTTATATGCGCAAATGTCATATTTGTATGTTCAAATGTAATACTAATCAGGAATAAATTTTTATTACTTATAAGGAAAAATGTAAGATTTTTGAGAGAAAATGTAATACTTTTACATCATTTTTCACCAAAAGTATTACATTTTCCATAATAAGTAATGTTGGTAAGTGCCCATTACTTATAAGAAAAAATATAATATTTTTTATGGAAAATGTAATATTTTTAAATCGAAATGTAAAAGTATTACCATTTATACTGTAACAATTTTTTTTTCCTGATTAGTATTACATTTGAGCATATAAGTATTACATTAGTTTGTATCTTAATCCAACCCGACCCGACATATCTCACGGTGATCAGACAGTCTCACATAAATTTTTGTCATTTTAAGAATTTTACATTCTCTATAATAATCTCACATTTTCTGAACTAAACTAGGAAATTTAGTATTACCATGTTTAGAGGTTAAATTCTGTAGTACTTGATCTTGTTATTAATTGGTTTCTTGCATTAAAACAATCATTTATCCTTTTAAGTCAATAATATTGTGTTCTTTATTATGGTTGAGCGGCATAGCTGTTGCCCCTTAGATGAGAAGTCTCGGGTTTAAATTTCAGTGTGTGGACATTGACTACATTGTAATAAAGTCAATAGTACTAAAAAAAGAGTTAATTAACGAAATGGTCCTTTGACTATAGCGAAATTACCAATTTGGTCCTTGACTATTTTTTTGACCAATTAAGTCCCTCAACTTTAAAAATCTTAACCAATTTGGTCCTCCGTTTGTTTGACCGTTAGTCAACTGTTAACTTGGGACCAAATTGGTAATTCGCTATAGTCAAGGGACCATTTTGGTAATTAACTTTAAGGGTGGGCAATTCGATTAAGTTTTCTTGAACCGAGCCGTACCAAACTAGTTAGATTTGGTAATATACCGAACAACCGAACGGTAATAGATTCTTGTATACTGAACGGTTCGGTAAAAACTTGAACCGAACTGAATTGTTCGGTAAAAACCGAACCGAACCGAATACCTTTTGAACTTTGGATTGCTATTTTGTTATATACTCTGTATTAGACTTTGACATGGACTATGTAAACACCATAACACATAATATAGAACTTTTGATAACAAACCATAAAGAAATCAAATAAAACATTTACGAGAGATACCCGTGAGAATATGAGTTGAACAGCAGAGCAAGCAGGAAGGGACTTGGATTTACTTTTTATTTATTTATTTATTTATTATTATTATTATTTAAAAAAAAATCAACCGGTATTCAGTTCAGTTCAATTTTTTACCGAACAATTCGGATCGGATCGGTTTTTTATCGAACCGTTCGGTACACAAGAATCCAATACTTTTCGATTGTTCGGTATATTACCGTACCAAACTACTTTGGTTCGGTTCGGTGCGGTTCGATTCGAGAAAACTAAACCGAATTGTCCACCCCTAACGTTAATTACCAAAATGGTCCCTTGACTATAGCGAAATTACCAATTTGGTCACAAGTTAACGGTTGACTAACAGTCAAACAAACGGAGGACCAAATTTGTTAAAAATTTTAAAGTTGAGGGACTTAATTGGTTAAAAAAATAGTCAAAGATTAAATTGGTAATTTCGCTATAGTAAAGGGACCATTTTAGTAATTAACTCCTAAAAGAAAATATTATTCTTTAATTAATAACTTTTGAGTTTTATATAAATTCATGTTTGATGCATATATTTTGTAATAGAAATATACTTTGTACGTATAGTAATGACATCAATCATTTGTATTTGAATCAAATTATTGAATAGAACTTAAAAATCTTTAATACAATTTTTGAAAATTTTAATTTAGAAGAGATTTTGTTAAATCAATCGAGTTAAGTAGGCCATCAACTTCCTCCATTTCATCTTAGTGTCTTGTCATCTTCTTATCTTTCCTATCTTCCTACTTGCCTTCATTTTGTTCTGATCTATACTATAATTCACTACTAGTCTAATCATCATATTGCTTTCACTTTCCTGCAAGGCTGCAAGCTCTAATATTCTTGATGTACTTAGAGCATCTGCATCAGTTGGGGAGAATGGGGAATAATGTAAAAGTGATTAGGAAAGAGAATGTGGGAAAGGAGAGAAAAAAAGAAAAAAAAAGGAGAAAACTATTTTAAAAAAAAATAATTAAGGAAAGAGAATGTGGGAAAGGAGAGAAAAAAAGAAAAAAAAAGGAGAAAACTATTTTAAAAAAAAATAATTAATTAAAAGACTTGTCAAGCGCGCTGACAGCGCGCCTGACGCGCCATATGGGCGCGTTTAGTGCACGCACCCGTGTGGCACTTGGCTGTGCGAAAACGCGCACAGCATCTGGTTGTTTATTTCTTTTTTTTTTTTTTTTTTCTTTTTTCTGACATTATTTTGTGTTTTGCAAGACAAATATCTCCACAAATAACCCCACCCCACCCCACCCAACATAATTGTTCTGACATTAACCCCAAATAAACCACAGATGTGGATGCTCTTATTAGTTGAGAATATTAAGGGGAGAATGTAAGAGTGATTAGGAAAGAGAATGTGGGAGGGAAGAAAAAATCAAAACTGATTTTTTTTTAAAAAAAAAAAAATCAAAATTGATTTTAAAAAAAAATAAAATAAAAAAAGGCGCGCCTGCAGTGCACGCGCCAGGCGTGGCAGTTGCTGTCCGCGAAACGCGCACAACAACTGCTCTATCTTCATTAATTCCTCTTTCTTGGGCAGAGTAATACCCCAACCATAGCAGATACTCCCCACACCTTCTCTCTCTTAGTTCTCTCTGTCACCATGGCGTTTTGGCCTCATAAGAAGTGAATTCTCCCCCATTTCTACTCTGATGTAGATGCTCTTAGAGCATTCATAATATTTGAGATATTTTGAGGAGTTTTTGTAAGTGTGATTAGGAAAGAGAAGATGGAAAGAGAAAAAGAAAAAAATAGGAATAATAATAATAATAATAACAACTGATCTGATAGTTTTTTTTTTTTTTTTTTTTTTTTTTTTTTTTTTTTACGCACCCTGCTTTTGTTGTTGTTGTGCGCGAAATGCGCAGAAATCCACTTCTTCATCTAACCAAAGCACTGTTCCAATAACCTTACTTTGCAGACCAACCTTTTTCTTCTCTCTCTCCATTTCTCTCTCCACCACGTACGTCAATTTCTACTGTTCTAAAAATCACCAATTATTCACTGCTAGGGATGCTCTTATTACTATAGAGCTAGCTTTAATTTGCTATCTTTGAGTACTCCGTTGTTAAGCGTCCCCCTCAAAGTTGTTAGAATTTGAGTGCTTGTCTTTAGGAATTATCTTTTTATTTTATTGCTACGCCTTAACATAAACACATTAAATTTTATTTGTGAATTCTAATTTCTTATAATTTTACATATGACATCATCATCAAATTCTAATGACACTTTATTTTTTACATAATCTATCATTAGAACAACTCGTCTATTTGTCCATTAACTCTACTACTATAGCTAGCTAAGCTTCTACCGATTGAAGAAGTATGTCAACTATATTTATGAAGCCTATCGCAGACATCAACATATATTTATCGTGGCATAACTTCTTCCATAGATTTGTCTTTATCAATTGTTTAATTTTAACTATTATGAAAATGTGCCTTTACTGATTAATTGATCTTTTTCAAGTAGGGGTGTAAACGAGTCGAGCCGAGCTCGAGCATGGGTTGGCTTGAGCTTGAGCTCGATAAGCATGGTTCGGCTCGAGCTCGATTGAGCTCAAAAAATGATGCTCGAGCTCGGCTCGACAATTTTGCGAGCCGCTCGAGCTCAGCTCGACTGTTCGAGCTCGGGCTCGAGTTTGACCTATTTAAATTCATATTTCAATTAATAATAAACATTGTTTTATCCATACATAAATAATGAAAACTTTAAAAAATTTAAAAGTCCAAACTTCAATGTTTAAAGACTCAAAACACTCAAAATAAGTTTACAACTCCACTTTAATTACAAGTCAATACTAGACATTGATCCTTTCCATATATACAATATTTATCTATTTATTTAATTATGCCTCGCGAGCGGCTCGACGAGCCACGAGCCTAGAATATTTAAGCTCGAGCTCGTCTCATTTAATAAACGAGCCGCTCGAGTTCGACTCGAGCTCGATTTTGACCGAGCTCGAGCCGAGCTTTGACCGAGCGGCTAGCCAACTGCTCGCGAGCCGCTCGGCTCATTTACACCCCTACTTTGAAGTAAGATATCTTATGTTGTCTATAATATATACTACTCTATCTTAATTAGTAAATATTCTATTTTTTGAAAAAAATAGAACTAAAAGTACTAATATGATTTATTATATATATTAAGAAAAAAAATACATATATATATTTTTTTAATCCTGATTTTTTAATACATGATTATGTATTAAAAAACATCATCAAAATCTATCATCACCTCATAGTATTCTAAACAATAATGAAACTAATACCAAACAATAGAAAATAGTCAATGATTTCTTTCTTGTCCAATAATTCACCGGCACTGAAATCAACTCCATATATAACATACCAATTGATTTTAAAAGAACCTATTAGAATCTTCAATTTAATTTTATAAAATTTGGTTGGTCGTATATGATATCATAACGTTGAATAGAATAAAACAATATTTAAATCATCAAGGTAATGTTACCCTATATGGTATTCAAACCAAATCAAGTATTCAAAATAAGCAAATGAGAGTCCACCGACTCTAGAATCGAAGACAATCTTCAAATCATCATGGTCTTGTCACACCAAACGGATATTAAACAAATAAAGTTATTATTACATCACATGTTATTGTTAAATTGATTTTTTAAATTTAATTATTAAATATGATTTTTATTATGGAGTCAATCGATTCACAAAAAATTAATGAAAATAAAAAGTTTTTCTTAATTTTAATTGATAAAGAAAGTATATTAAATAGATACTGCCTCGTAATAGAATTCATTGTATTAAAAAAAATAATGTACATGTTACATTATTAAGTAATGAATAAATACAATGTTGAGATTTTAATAAAGGAAATTATCATTTTTTCACCAAATAATGTGGAAAATCAGTAAGGAAATAATAGTCTATCAAATTCCTATTTGGAGAAATTACCATTTTGGTCTCTTAATTGTTTCCTAATTGTTAATGTAGTCTTTAATTTTCAATTTCAACGAACTGGATCATCGAATTGTTTAAAATTTCGTCAATTAAACTTTTTAGAACCAAAGTGACGAAATTTTTAAAAATGTGCAAATCACCATTTTGGGCCCTAAAAGGGTTTAATTGACAAAATTTTAAACAATTCGAGGATCAAATTGGTCGAAATTAAAAACTAAGAACTACATTAACAGTTAGAAAATAATTGAGGGGCCAGAATAGTGATTAACTCTTCCTATTTATAAAAACAAAATAGGATCAAGTAGTGAAGCAAGCCGTTCTCGGTGGGAGTCAAAGTTGTAACCTTGTACATACATACCAAGTCAAGAGGCTGATCGACCAACTTATCTAGAGTTGCCTCCTATTTCAACATTTAAGCTCACTTTTTAGTGAACTCAGCTCCAATGTGTAAGCTAATACACTTTTGAGCAATACCTCATAATTCTTTATAAAGTAGTATATGTTCTATACTTTCTCAAACATTTTGAGCGTAAAGAATCTAAACTCCCACCACCAGGGTTCGAACACATGTCCACTCATTTGGGATGATAACCGGGATGCCATCACATTACATTGTAGTTGGCTAATAGTTATGTTGATTAACCCCAATTTATCTAAAAATTAATTTTGTAATCTCAAGTTTTATTTCCAAATCAAATACTAAATAAGAGGGTTAAATTACAATTTGAATATAGATTTCGAATTAATGTCATGTTGAATGTAAACTTATGCTAAGTTCCTTATTTATATTCCGGGTTGTTCTCTACCAAAAAAAAAAAAAAAATTATATTCCTGGTTGTTGGCCAATTTTTTTGACATTAAAAAAAAAAAAAATCTCTTTTTTCTTCTCACGAAATATATATTAACTTTCAAATATGTTATGCTAACAACTCTTCCCAGAAACCTTGTTCTCGTTTGTTCAATTTCGCCAAATAATTAATATTTGTGGTAAACATTAATCTCTATATCTTTACAAAAAAACATTTAAATGCTCCTAACATTCTTGAAGAAAGCAAATTTAACATGTTCTAAAATATTATATATTTAGACAAGTTTCTATTTTCTTATTGTATACATCAATGTTTCAGAGTTGTTATACCAAGGAACAGGGTCAACTTTGCTAAACGAGGTATAAATTGTATATTTTTAATATTGGAATTATGAACTTTTAGAATATAAAGTGTGTTTCTAAGTCAAAACACATAACATCGTCATCAAATCCTAATATGATAATATTGTATGATTGCAGTATTTGAAAAGAACTTGTAGATATAAAACAATGTAATCAATTACATATATGTTAACATTGTGTGTTCGTAATATACAAATTGTGAATTTGTAAAAAATAAATTATGAACATTTAGTATGTAAATTGTCAACATTTAAACTCGGGTTCACCTTGCAAAGTGGACCCGAGTCCACAAAATAATTTGTTAATGTTTTGTGATATGCATAAATTAAAATCTTTTCCAACAAACACTTCTATTATTACCCATGGAGTTACTTTATTATTAATCTTTGAAGTAATCAACTAACTATAATATTTCTTGTTGGAATTGTGTAAGATTCACTTAACAATAATTACATCTTAACCATTGACTATTAATGTCCCAAACGTTGTACAAGAGCTCCTAGAAAGTGCTCCCTTGCTATAATGATTGAATACTGTCTTTAGGAAACTAAAATTTTAGTGATGCAATTTTTTGAATTAAATATTATATTTATTTGCGAAAATATTTAGGCCTAATTGGTAACATAGTTAGCTTATTAGTTACTTTTGATTTATTTGATCATTATTAGTTGTTTGACTTGGTTAAACAATCAATATGAGTTTTGATTAATTAGGTTTTTGTAACAGCTTATTGCTCCAAAATGTTAAAATTTACAAATGTGCTCAAATCAACTTTTTTCGATCAGTTTTTTGAGGAAGTCATTTTGCATGTAATCAACTATTGGCTAACGGCTAACAACTAATTTACCAAACACTTTTCTACAATCAACTAGTCAAACCCACTAACTTAATTAACTAATAACTATTTACCAAGCACCCCTTAAACTTGTGTACTTTACGATAAGTTTGATCAAATCTTTTTAATTTAACAATTTTTTTATTTAAATTGAAATTTTGAACAAATTTCGATTAAAAGAAATTTAATTTTGACATACCAAATTCGAAATTTTGGTACATTTTTTTTGTTAATTTTACTACCTAGCCAAAATGAAAATAAAAAATAAAAAATTAAACTTCCAGCTTTAACCATACTAACATATCAATTTCAGAAGTGTATTTTGAAATTTGTATTGAATGTAGTAGGAATTCTTACTTCATTATTTATTTAGTTACTCCATAATTTTCACCTTTAAAACTATCATGTAAAATTATTTATGTCCGCTACGCTTATTTTTAATTCAATTTCATTCACTCGTTCATATATATATATATTGTATCTCATATATAAAATTTAGAGTTAATTCCACTAGACATCCCTTGTCTTTGGTGGCAATTCAAAATTTAGTCCCAGACTATCATTTTTACCATTTAACATCCCAAACTATTGTTTTTTGGACACTTTTAGTCCTGCTCATGACTTTTTCTATTTTTAATAAGGGCATTTTTGTCTCTTCATATTTTTCTTTTGTTATTTTTCTAGTTTCAACCGGTTTAATTGGTTTAGGTAACCTCCGATTTTTAGTAACCATATTTTTCAACCGATTTTTAGTAAAGTCCTAAACCAATTAAACCGGTTGAAACTGGAAAAATAACAAAAGAAAAATATGAAGAGATAAAAGTGCCCTTAATAAAAATAGGAAAAGTCATAAGAAGGACTAAAAGTGTCCAAAAAACAATAGTCTGGGATGTTAAATAATGGCAAAAACGATAGTCTGGGACTAAATTTGGAATTGCCACCAAAGACAAGGGATCTCTAGTGGAATTAACTCTAAAATTTATGTTGGACTATTTTAAGGTGGTTTTTTGTTGGAGACTTTTGAACCGTATTATGAATTTGATACATATTTGTTTGCCTACTTTTGTTAGGCTACTGTTGAAATCAAATCATTTAGTAATTACAAAACTCATTACACTTTACTCATATACTTTTGAGTTTTGAACAAATGGATTCTAAAATAAGGAAGAAATAAAATAAAAAGTTCATTGTCTATGTATTAAATATGGAATTTTAATATATATATATATATATATATATATATATATATATATACACACACATACACGTATATGTATGCGTATATATCTGTATTATATATTTTTATATATTTATTTATTTTTATTTTAATTAACTAATTATTATTTTTTTTGATTCCAATTCCTATATATTACCAAATAAAGTGACTCCTTCTACTTAAACTTATTACCATTACCAAGAATTTGATTTTCATTACTATTCTAATTCTAATGTTTGAACAAAACACACCCTAAGATTGTATTCCCCGGAGATTGTAGGTCATTATGTATCTCAACCAATCACATTTTAGCATTACATTAATTAATATTATATTTTTTTTGGGGAAAATTGTAATTTTTGCCCCTCCATAATATGCCAATTATCAATGTCACCCTTGAATTATTAGTGGTGTAAATGTTACCCCTCAATTTTCAAAATGATATATATAGTGCCCTCCGGTAGTATAAATATTGCCCCTCATTTTTTAAAACAGTACATATATTTCCCCCTCCCCCCCCCCCCCCCCCCCCCCCCGCATACGGTACGGGAGGGACAATATATCTACTATTTTGAAAATTGAGGGACAATATTTACACCTCTAATAACTCAGGGGTGACATTAATAACTGACATATTATGGAGGGGCATAAATTACAATTTTCTCTTTTTTCTCTCACTCCACACTTAATACTCAATTCAGGCAAATTATTTTGTGGACCCAGGTCCATTAACAATTTACCTTTTACAAAATTGTGAACATTCAGTATGTAAATTGTGAACTTTTAGTATGTAAATTGTGTATTTTGAACTTGAGTTAACCTTATAAGGTGGACCCTGATCCATGGTATAACAACTGCTCAATTCAACCAATAAAATTGTTCTTTGTTTGAAAGTCATCATTGAAATGTGATTGGTTAGATATCAAGCGACGTGATATCTTAGAGATATACAATCTTATCTTAATTGTTGAATTACATGAAATTTCTATTTACAAATGCCTACACCTAAAAAAAATATTAAAAAAGAAAAAAACAATTAAACTAATTAATGAGGATTTGACGTACAATTAGCTATTACATGATAGCTATTCACCAAAAAAAAAAAAGCTATTACATGATAGCTAATATATATAGCTGATAGCAGCTAATTATGTTAGCAAATAATTGATAGTTGATTCTATTAGCTATTATGACCAGGCCAGCGGATAATAATATTATTCATAGCAAAGTGTTTGATAAATTTGTTGTTTACTATCAACGAGTAACACGTAAAGAATACAAATATATTATTTAATTTACTGAATTATCCTTTAATTAATTTTAATTTTAGGTATAAATTTTTAAAATAGGTTTACTTTTTAAAAGTATTATTATGGTTGTTGTTGTTGTTATTTATTATTTTAGCTATTGCCTTTTGTTTTTATTAAATAAAAATAATTTTAAGTAAACTACAATGTGGTCCGAATCTTTCTCTGTCCGTTTAACGGTCCAGGTTCACCCGGTTCGTTCGCTCCAAGAGGCACAAAAGCTGGCCCAAAGAGAATCGTCACTTATGGGAATCGAACCCGATTATCCCAAAATTCTCCCCCACAAAGAGAGCTCATTTGCCACTTGAACTACCCTATTGAAATTTTAAATAAAAATTCAATAATTTAATTTTAACAATATAAATTTGTATAAAAACTTAAAGAAATATAAACATAACAATATAATAATCAACAACTATTAAAAAAAATTGTACTTTTAAAAAGAAAATATAGTCAGCTGATACAAAATGTTACTCCAAGTAGCTTTTGCAGTTTTAATTGTTAACTTTAATGAGCTAATTTAAAAAGCTTTTTACCAAGCATTCATTTCAACTTTTTAGTTAATTCAAACAACTAAAATTACGTAGTAATTAAATTTTTTTAAAAAAAAATCTGATAAGCTGTTGTCCAAACATATATCAAAACAATAGAACAGACAAATGTTACGTTGAAGAATAGGAAAGACATTAAAGTCAACGGTTTTGCATTTGGAAGGTACTTTCACATGAAGTAGAAGAGGGTCTACACGTTTCTAGTAAGGGAGACTGGTGTGGTCAATGGAAGAATATTTCTTTCAGAGATTTGAGCTAAGTTAGGATGCCAAAACTGGGCGGTCCAACCAATTTGTCCATTGAAAATGACTTGTGGAGGGCACCAATGTTAAAAAAAAAATCTAAATTTCTATCATTTATTCAAATTTACAGTTTCCATTGCAAAACCATTATTTCTACTTATATGATATTTGACTTTGATATTCTTCTTCTAATTTTTAATACTTGAGTTTTAAAAGTGTTTTTTACTTTTAGATTAATAAAAATGTCTAAAATATTCTCACTTGCATGGAGTAAATTCTATTGAAAGATCAATGATATTTTTTCCTTCCGTATTATTGTCGGTCCTTGTTTGGTAAAATAGTTAGCAATGTTGAAAAAATTGTTAGGTGTCTGGGAACCGCCTAGCCGGGCGCCTAGAGCACCTAGGGTGCCTAGGATGCCAACCGCCTAGCGCCTAGGCGCGATTTTTGCAACACTGATAGTTAGTCTATCAGTTGATTTTGCCTTATTTGACCACTATTAGTTGTTTGACTTGATTAAACAATCTATGAGTGTTTGGTTAATTATAAAAAAATTATTACTCCAAAAGACTAAAATTTAAAAAGCTACTCAAAGTAACTTTTTCAATTAGTTTTTTTTTTTTTAGAAAGTCATTTTGTATGTAATCTGCTAACAACTAATTTACCAAACACTTTTATATAATAAGTTAATTCTAATCAACTAGTTAAACTCACTAACTCAATCAGCTAACAATCATTTACCAAACACCCATGTTATCTCTTGATGTTTACTTTCTAATCTGACAATAATATAATATAAATCTTTGGCTAAAAAATATAGCCACGGGATGACCACTTGGATTGAATGAGAGCATCTTCTAAGCAACATTCATGACGGGAGTCCTAGATAATAAGGTTGGGATGCCATGTATCCAAAAAATCATCTTAGGGTGTCATGTAGGACACGGGCTTAGCCCTCCGTTAAATATAAAAATAAAAATAATAATAAAAATCTTTTTTATTTATTAGCTTCCATGAATTGAATTAGTGTTGAAGGATGAGAAGATAGTGCTAGAAGATGCATGAGATTGACCTAAATTAGAACAGTCATTAGTCGTCACAGTTTGTCGCTCCAACTAGAAGCACAAAAAGGATCAGATTTGATTTTGTAAGTCTGACCATTATTAGCCAATTAGGTAGCTAATAGGAGACCAAATTAACCCTTCTTATAAAAATTCAGTGTTAGGCTAATTGTTTTCAACCACTTCATAATACACAACAACAACACCACACTACTACAGAACATAGCTATTAAGGCGATTTTTGAAATGCCATGTAAGTGATTGACATTGTAAATAAATATTTTTTACGGCGATTTTTTGAACCGTCGTGTATGTTACCTATATACAGTAATTTTTTAATCGCCGTATGATCTAAACATACATGCGGTGTTAATGATTTTTTTTTTTAAATGCATACTTTCTAAGGTGGTTCTGCGAAATAACCGTCGTCTAAAGTGTACTTTATATGGCAGTTCTACCCGGAACTACCGTCTAAAGAATAAAAATACATGTATACATCCATCTTGGAATCGCCATATATACTTGTACTTTTATTTGTAAAAAATACTTTTTACGGCAGTTCTACGTCGTATAAAGTATTTTTAAAGAATAAAAATGCAGGTATAAAGTATTTTTAAGATGATTCAGGTGTGAAACACATGCCTAGGAGAGGAATGAGAACTTATCGCAGCCGTCCATTTACATATATAATCTCTACATATATTATTATTAATTTACAATTGAAGAATATTACAAAAAAAATATGATGGATGTATGTGTATGGTAATAATAATGGAAGTGGATAATGGAAGTTATAATAGTAGGAGTATTTTTATTCAAAAAATTGTATAATACAACTTTTTAATTTATAGCATAACGTATGAAAAATAGTAACAAAAAAACAAACATAAATGAACGGTATCAACATTCATTCGCTCTTATTAGTTTTTATTATTAGATTAGATAATGTGTGTATTATTTAAATATATGCATATGTATATAATCATGTACAATTCTTTAGGTAATTAATTCTATAACTCAAGTAAACAATGAAGAATATAGCATTCACATTTTATTTCTTTTGTAATCTTATTCCTAATTCCTCAATATTTATTATAGGAACCAAACTTCATGTAAAAGTAAATATGCATCAAAAGTAGAATAAACTATACATATTTATATGTGTATAGTGTTGGTTAATTATATTAGGGAAAATTGAAATTTAAGCCCCTCCATAATATGTCAATTATCAATATTACCCCTAAATTATTAGTGGTGTAAATGTTGCCCATCAATTTTCAAAACGGTACATATATAGTGCCCTCCCGTAGTGTAAATGTTGCCCTTCATTTTTTAAAATGGTACATATATTGCCCCTCCCGTACGGTATGGGAGGGACAATATATCTATCGTTTTGAAAATTGAGAAGCAACATTTACACCACTAATAATTCAAGGGTGATATTAATAATTGGCATATTATGGAGGGGCATAAATTATAATTTTTTCATTATATTATTTGTTGAATCTATTAGCTCTATTCCAACTGTTATTTGACTAAAATTTCCTATGTCAATTGCTTTCTAATTAATTGTTGACGACTATTAATGTCAAATGTGTTGTTCGTTATGCATAGATTAGAAACTTGGCTAGGTGTGAAAATTTATTCTTACAAGGCATTATACACACTTTAGACATAGAGGATGCATGATTACTAGGGGAGGTTTAAAGGATCAAACATAACTATCATATTATCGAATATATTGTTAAGTGTTATATAAATATAAGAAAATAATTTTTTTCTTTTTTTTTTGTTTTTTTTTTTGTTTTTTTGTATTAGTTATACTTCTTAACTAGTATGATAGGATGGTAAACACTTCATCGATTAGAGAATGTTATATGTATTAATATGAAGAGTTAAGTCTAATATTCTTTTTATTCTAACAATGATATCCACATACTTTTTCTTTTAAATAAAGGGAGAGGGATACCCATGGTCAATGTTATAAGGAATGATGTTTGTGAAGACATGTAATATGATTAAAAAAAAATTAAGAGTTTGATTGAAATAACAGTGAGAATCAACATTTTTCTTTGGGTATAGAAAGGTAGTTTGTCTACATACCCATGAATATGTTGGTAATTACAAATGATAGTCACTAATTTTAATGTTTGAACTAAATACTAATATTCTTAATATTTGTTATTGGTCAAAAGTAATATTTCCTCTTTCTCATTATTTTATATTTCTTGTTTACTACTCCGTATTTATCAAACAAACTATATCATTTTTGCTTATTTTCTTTAAGATTTTTAAAAATTATTTTTGAATTTAACTTTTTTTTTGTGTTTAATAGTATTTTAATGTAGTTTATTTATTACTATATATATTTTATATACTAATATTAAATATAATATTATGAAAAATTATATTAAAAATAACTTTAGTCAAGTCTCGTTAACCGAATTGAACCAGACACATAAAATAGACGGGGAATACTAAATACTAGATTTGGTTGGGAACTTTTGACACCTATCTATTATCAGATTTAATACCTATTATCATGTTCGTTTAATTTGCCTATTTTTGTTATTTTTTCTATTAGATTCAAATTTTTAAGTAATTATAAAACTCATCACCTTTCTCATACCATACTTTTAAACAATGGAATAAAAAATGAGGAAAAAAAAATTATAAAAAAAATTAGAGTGTATTTAGTTCAAACATTGAAATCAAAATGATAATAAAAATTAAATATTTAATAATGGCCAAGCACTTTGTGCTTAGATGACATGTAGTGACCTCTTCTATGTGGGAGATTATGAGATCGAGTCTCAGTAGAGGTGTTGTTGACTCTTTGTGTTTCATTAGGTTGAGAAAATATGTTTGAACAGATACTACAATGTAATAGAGTCAGTAGCATTAAAAAAATATATATATTTGATAATGGTGATTGATTTTAACCAAACGCCCCATATATTCTACATTTCTACAATCGAATTGATGATTGTAAATATGTATTCAACATCCCTACCCCCCCCCCTCCCCCGCCCCCTCCCCCACCATATTAATAAACAATATTGTTCATGATGAGACTCCAATCCCTCTAACTTTTTCAACTTGAGGTTGCTAGGTGCATATATTTATTATATATTTAATTATAAGACAAGAGTCAAATACGACCTTCAATTATATATTAAAGAGCAATTAGATTCTCAAATTAAAAAAAAAAAAGAATCTAATTAAATCTTTAAATTTATTAAAATTGTGTAATTAACTTATTTAACTGGATACTAAAAGATAATCGTATTAGTAAACTTGTTAAAATTATGAAATTAACTTATTCAGCTATTTCGCACGCAAATATTTTATTCACTACTTGTCTGAAAATGATATTACTAATGGTAAACGACTAAACGTTAGCGCATTAATTATCAAAGACCATGTAGTCAAGCGACATATAAGTGTGACTCTCTCAGAAGAGAGGTCACAAGTTCAAACTCCCGTAGAGAAAATTAACTCTACTACATTATAACAGAGTCGGTAGTACTTAAAAACAACGTTAGAGCATTAACTACTCGTAAGATGAAACATGTGAAACTACCTTATTATACTTGAAACATGAGTTGGTTTCAAAAATTAAAATTAAACAATTCAAGTCAACATATACGCGAAAAAAAAAACCCACACACACAAAAGTACGCATGTGCGATTAGGAGAGAGTGGTCACGGGCATCACGTACTTGACTATGTCAGTTTTGATCTTTTCATACCACCCACCACAACGTAGAATCCAGCACCATATTTCTAACTAGAGTATTCCAACACATTTTTTATATAATTTTTTTTTTTATCTATAAGAAAGTAAGAATTAAACGTGAAATTCTTAAGAGAAGTTTAATTTACAAAATATTCTATCATTATGTCAAAAGTTATAATTAACAGCATATTTATATTTTTAATTTATATTTTCTTATACTAGTGTAGTGGTTCCGAACAAATAAAAATATTGAAAAGAAAAAGCTGCTTGAATAGATTTTTTAAAGGTGCTAAATTATGAAGCATCGATTTTTCAAAATATAATGTATTACAATAAATGCATTTAAGCACTCGATTCAAATATATCGCTTTCAACAAACTTGAGCATATAAACAATAAGTAGTCATTTTTATAGGAAGTATTGGCTCGCAGAAATTGTTGGAGAAGTAGAAACAGTTTGTAGGAAGAAAAATTAGAATTTTGATGTGTCAAAATTCTTAAACAACATTCTTCCCAACATAAGGAGATATAAACAGTGAAGGATTGAGAATAATAAGGTAGTAGCCAAATGTGTTGGGTTGTCATATTATATTCTCCGGACTTTAAAAAACGAATTTTTTTCTCTCTAGGGTTTGCTAGAGTTTTCTCCTCCCCTAGGGTTTGCTAGGTTTCCGACGGTTTCCTACGTTTTTTCCGGTGATCATCACTGTTTGGCGACGCTAATGAGTACGCTGAGTTGGAACTGCCGTGGCTTGGGTAATCCACGGACAGTTCGAGAGGTGGTGGACATGGTGTCCAAAAAGCAACCCGACTTTGTATTTCTAATAGAAACTAAGGTAGCGCGAGATCATGCTGAGCGTCTTCGTGTTACGATCGGTTTCGAAGGCTTATTTTATGTTGACAATGATGGTTTGAGTGGTGGATTAGCGTTATTGTGGAAGAAGAATAATACGGCGAGACTCCTTAGTTACTCAAGGAACTACGTTGATATTGAGGTAACTATGACAGGTAATCCGGCCTGGAGAATGACGTGTTACTATGGTTATTCGGACCGTAATAGGCGTGCTGAATCATGGGATTTGTTGAGAATGTTGGCGGCAAAATCGAATCTCCCGTGGGTGGTGGTGGGGGATTTTAATGATTTGCTATACCAGTATGAGAAGAGAGGGGGAAATCCACATCCGAATAGCCTTCTTCGAGGTTTTGGGGAGACGATTGAGGATTGTGGATTGGCCCAGTTGCCAATGATTGGATACCCATATACCTGGGAGAAGGGGAAAGGGACTGCAAACTGGATTGAGGAGAGACTTGATAAGGTCCTAGTAACGAACGAGTGGCGCAATATAATTCCCCATGTAAAGGTTATGAATTTGAGAACCAGGAAGTCAGATCATTCAGCCATTTTTTTCACAGTTCAGGAGGAGGTAGGGAGGGATGGGGTTAGAAGAAGGGGTTTTAGGTTTGAGATGGCATGGTTATATGATGAGGGATGTAGGGGTGTGGTGGAGCAGGCGTGGCAGGAAGGGAGAGGGCAGGGTTTACAGGGTTGTGTTCAATACTGTGGAAACCGGTTAACACGATGGGGTGGGGATCGGTTCCATAAGTATGGGAAACAGATTGTGCAGCTGAAACGGGATCAACAACGTTTGAGAGGATGCACTGACTCGGCCTCTCTTGTCGAGTTTTAGCGAATAGAGCAACTTCTGAGTCGCACTGAGGCCCAGGAGGATGCATACTAGAGGCAGAGAGCCAAGCAGCACTGGCTCAAGGAAGCTGACGCCAATACCAAATTCTTTCACAGGTATGCCTCTCACCGAAAGAAAAAGAATACTTTACTTAGATTAATGAATGACAATGGGGATTGGTTGGAGGGGGATCCCATGAGAGATATCATTCTGGACTATTTTAAGAATATTTTCAGCTCTGGGGGTCCGGGAACTGGAGATGATTTTTTTGGGGGATAGAACCCAGGGTATCACAGGCGCAGAATGACTCACTATTACGGCCATTTAATCTGGAGGAAGTAAAGGATGCATTGTTTGCAATGTATCCGGATAAAGCACCAGGACCGGATGGAATGAATCCGGGTTTTTATCAGCATTTCTGGGATGTGGTAGGAGGGGATGTTGCGAGTTTTGTGCTAAACTGTCTTGAATCAGGTGACCTCCCGTCTGGCTTGAATGAGACAGATATTGTGTTGATCCCTAAAAAGAGTAATCCAGAGTTAGTAACTGATTTGCGCCCTATAGCACTTAGCAATGTCATTTACAGAATAATAGCTAAAATGATGGCTAATAGAATGAAGCCTTTGATGTAAGGAATAATATCTGAGACACAGAGTGCTTTTATCCCAGATAGATTGATAACAGATAATATTCTATTAGCTGCAGAAGTCGGGCACTTTCTGAATCGAAAACAGTGTGTATTGAGGGGCTGGGGTGCACTTAAGCTGGATATAGCTAAGGCGTATGATCGAATGGAGTGGCCTTTTCTCCGTAATATGATGATGGCATTGGGTTTCCATGATAGATGGGTTGATTTGATTATGAAATGTGTGACCACAGTCTCCTATAGTATTCTGATAAATGGCTCAAGGAGTGACCCAATAATACCCACGCGTGGTTTGAGACAGGGAGACCCGCTATCCCCATATTTGTTTATTATCTGTGCAGAGGGACTCTCGTTGTTACTACAACAGGCTAACAGAGCGGGATTAATTCATGGATGTAGGGTAGCAAGAGGTGCCCCTCAGATTTCTCATTTGTTTTTTGCGGACGATAGCCTTTTATTCTTTAAGGCTAATGTGGAAGAGGCTAATGAGATAAAGAAATGCCTGACTGTATATGAGGATCTATCGGGACAGGTGGTTAACTCCCACAAGTCGAGTATTTGTTATAGCAGGAATACGAGTAATGTGGATAGGGAAAGTGTGGCCCAAGTTTTGGGGGTGGAGCAGGCACCAAACTTTGGCAAGTACTTGGGTCTACCTTCGTTTGTGGGTAGGAATAAAAAGGCAGCTTTTGCATATATTGAGGATAAAATACGCCAAAGAATTGGGTCGTGGAATAAAAAGGCTATTGTCTCAGGCAGGGAAAGAAATACTGTTGAAAAGTGTGGCACAATCTATGCCTACCTTTTCAATGAGTGTTTTTTTGCTACCTATATCAGTATGCACGGCTATAGAAAGAACGATGAATAGATATTGGTGGGGTTCTGGGACGGACAACCGAGTTCACTGGAAGGCTTGGGACAAGCTATGTGTTCCTAAGAAGTATGGTGGATTGGGTTTTAAGGACCTACGTGCATTTAATCTAGCTATGTTGGGGAAACAGGCATGGCGAATGCTCACTAAGCCTGATTCCTTAGTAACTCGTGTTTACAAAAGCCGATATTTTCCCAGGGATACTTTCTTTGATGCGCAGGTAGGAAATAATCCCAGTTTTTGTTGGCGGAGTATAATGGCATCAAAGAGCATATTTGTAGTGGGGTCAGACGAAGAATTGGGAATGGGGAAACTACATCTATATGGACCCATCCATGGTTACTGGATGACCAGGACCCTATGATACAAACAGAGATGCCTATACAGTTACGAGAGGCCAGAGTAGTGGGGCTAATAGATCAACAAACTGGTACATGGGATAATGAAATTTTATCAGATTTATTTCAACCTACGGATGTCGAGAGAATTATGAGAGTACCTGTATCCCGGGATTATAATGATGCATGGTATTGGTACGGGGACCCGAGAGGATTATATTCTGTGAAAAGCGGGTACAGACGATTGGTGGGAGATTATGAGAATAATCAAGGCCCCTTTACTAATTGGTTAGCTTTATGGAGACTAAAAATTCCACCAAAGTGGAAAATGTTCCTCTGGAGAGCTATTTATGATATTTTGCCTACAACTACGAACTTGCTTTTAAAGAGGGTGGAGGTGAACCCATATTGTGCTATGTGTGGGATATCACATGAGAATACAATGCATGCATTAGTCTTGTGTGATTTTGCAAGAAACATTTGGGATCAATCCAACCTTACAATCCCCAATATTGTCACGGATATTTTTCATGTTTGGTTTGGGGAACTTCTAAATATTTTAGATTCTGATGGAATGTTATATGCAGCATCAATTCTATACAATATTTGGAAAGCTCGAAATGGTGCAGTTTGGGAGGCGTTTTTACCACGCCCGGGGTCCCTACTCAGAGCCGCAGCGGCAGCCAAGACCGCATGGACTCAGTCCCGCCCAGCCGTGGCTGCCACTGCCACTGCTACGCTGCCGACAGAAAACCGCCACGCTGCCCAGGCGAGTCCCACCGCCGGCCGCGGTGCTGCCGACGCCGCCGGATCCTCTGTGCCGCCAGTGAGAAGATGCAGGGTCGATGCGGGATATTTACACGAGACAGGGAATGCAACTGTAGGGGCCGTTTTATTAGATGGAGATGGAGCCTATATCTCGGCACTAACCGCGCCGCTACCGGCCTGTACGTCACCACTTATGGCTGAGGCTTTGGCGTGTAAGGAAGTTTTATCATGGCTAAAGGATCGAGGTGAACAGAATATTGAGATCTACACGGATTGTTTGACACTACAACGCTACCTTACATCATCAACCACTGCGTTTCGCTCTTACGTTGGCTATGCCATTGATAGCTGCAGGCAAATTGCCGTTTATTTTCACTCATGTTCTTTTAATTATATTTCTAGATCGGACAATTATTTAGCTCATGCTTTAGCCACTACGGCTTATCAGCAACCTGATACTATGTACTGGGATACTCACCCACCAGACATTATTTCAGCATTTTTCTAATGAAGCACCGCAGAAAATTTTCAAAAAAAAAAGTGTTGGGTTGTCGGTGCATACGAATTCAAGCTTTTTGAGCTCATTTTTAGAATTTAATTTGTTCTTTTCTACACGTGTGAGTGAGTCTTTATGCTACACAATTTCAATCAACTCTTTGTACTTGTGTAATCTAACATCCTTAACAATATATATGAGACAAATGTTACTAAAAAGTCTTCTAAACTTTATTTTTCCTAATTCAATGATTACAATATTAGAATCAATTTTTCATTCAACAATTATCCATTTTGATCATATAATATATTATATTCATTTTCTCAACTAAGAGAATTTGAATCCACTTTGAACTGATCCAAATTGAGAGTGAAACATACTTAAAATTGCCGCTTTAAATGCCAACTTTATCTAACTTTTCCAACAACTCTCCACTACTTGAATGAAAACTGATTTTCCAGGATTAGAAAATTGACACATAGTGTGTAGGAGACAATCCCTGCATAGGAATGATAGGATAGGTCGGTGTTACTCTGATCTTTGCACCTCCCCTTTGAAGATTTATTTACTTTATTGGTTGTCTAGTATAATGCGATGTTTTTGAACTTTACCACCTCTTGTGAAAACGCATAAACGATGATATATCTTACACAAGAGACCTCCAATCCTTTGTTCAATTCTCATAGGTGTGCTCGTTTTGGTCATGAAACATCTTGCCTAGTTTTGCGAGATCTTCTAAAGAATTGAACTTTGTACAATTATTATCCTATGAAGTAGTTCGACTTCTATCTCACATGGGCGATTATTTTCCCGAGTATCCTACATACTCCACTCATGTCAACTAACATTTAGAATGAATAAATTAGTCATATATGCTAACCTAGCCTCATGTGGAAGTCACTATTTCAAATGAAGAGTGGATAGGACTTCAAGACCTCATAGTGGCGACACTTCATTTTATAATTTAGTTGTCTCTTTTGAACCTAGGTGCTAACTAGATTGGATATCCAATAGAAAAATTTATTACACAAGCTCTAGTCTCACATAATTCTCTACTAACTTTATATTTAACCCTTTGGATAGCGGATCTACTATGTTATCTTTTGACTTCAACCAGTGGAACAGCGGGGTTTGGTGAGCCAATGGGTGCCTTTTAAAGGGAGGGAAGTGTGTCTATTTGTATTATTGAATGATTCACTGGTGGTTGACAAATGGACGGCATCGGGTAACATTCATTCTTAGACACACATATGTCACCCCACTAATTTGCTTCCAGCGCACTCCCATGCATAAGTGGAGCTTCCTGACCTTTAACATATAAGATCTTGAGTGGCTTGTTGGTTTGGAACTTGTGTTGTTTGATTGCAGTATAATTTCTCAAACAAATAATACCCGGAGTATCGGGTTATCCATCCACAAGGAAGTGGGGCGTATTAAACACTAGCTACTAACCTATTCTTATGAAGCTAATCCTAATGATTATCTTGGATGGTTGCATAAAATAAATAAAACAAAGTAAAATATCAGGATTTTGTAAACAATAGATGGATAATGAGATTCCTGGGATTCAAGTACGTGTTTAATCCCCTAGTGCCTAACTTAAGTGCAATATTAAATCTGAGTTTAAACAAGTGTAAGAATGCAAAGATGGCATAGAGTTACTCCCGTAATCTCTAACCCTAGTGAATATTCATTCCCGTGATATAAACACCCAATAATATCAGGACAAGCATTCAACTACTACCATTTCCCGATGCGCAATAATCAAGAATTAAACTCCCTAACACATATGTCATCTCCCAAGGTGCAACAGTTAAGTGCAATTGTGTGTACTCTCAATTATGCCTAACTCTCGTTATGACATAAACAAAGCTATGAAACAAGTAATTCGGGCCCTGAACTACTAGCAACAATAATATAATCACAATTGCAACACAAGTTGAAAACCCAAATAATAATATATTAAAAAATTTGAGAGCACAAACACAGGTTCATAAACACTTTTGCCAAGAATCTCTAATGGAATTTAACCAAACATGGCTAAATTATACATAGAAATTATAATAAAGAGTTTTACAAGTAATCAAAGAGAGTACAAGAATGAACCAAGTGATTCTCCCAAATCTCCCTAGCTTTCTTCTTGCTTCAAAAGACAACTTGTTGCTCTCGTTTCTCCTTCTTCTTGCCTCCAAAGAATTCTGAATCTTACTTAGGGGTTGAGGAAGATGAGATTTTATAGTTAGAACCAAACCCGAAGAGAATAGAAAATTTCCACGCAAAATGGGCCAAAACCGCGCTTGGGCCTCTCGTTCGCTTGACGCATCGAGACCAGGCTCGACGTCTTCAATTAGGCGGATAGCAACTGGAAAAGTTTGACGTGTCGAATGAGACGTCGTTTTCTTCGTGCTGCTGTCGTGACCACTCGACGCGTCGAATCCCTTGTTCAATTTCTGGACTCGGTTCTGGAAATTTTGGAGGCTCGACGCGTCGAACTTGCTGTGTACGCGTCTTTCGATCCACTTTGACTCCAAATTTGTCCTAAAACTTCCCATGTCTTTGCTCTTGACCTACAATGGTTCCAAAACACTAATAAACACCGTAAAACATTCAAAACAAGTGAAGACCATACCTAAATGATAAAACAAGGGATTATGCAATTAAATTACTAAATTCATGAACTTAAGCCTAACAAATATGAAATATATAATCAAACTAAACTAGAAATATGCACAATTAAGCTCACATCATTGTTATGCTTGATCTGAGGTTGTGTGTTCGATACCCTTTAGTAACAATTCCTTTAATATTTTGCTCCAAGCTTCATTCTTTCCTTAGCCCAATAGATTTCCATTAATATTCTTATTCGTCCAACACCTCACCCATAAAGATGGACACCCCGGTTTGGGCCAAACTTTCCCAATAAAAGGGCCCTCGGGGTCCCATGTCCCCATCAAGAGAATAGATTTATAGGTTCAGGAACTCCCTACTCCACTGTTATCTTTTAACACTAAATACAAGTGAAATGAAGCCTTTCACACTAGTTGCAGACAAAGGCAACTACGTTAATTACATGTTATTTCCTTCACAGTTTTTGGAACATCTTTTTTCACAAAGTTGCATGTTGTTCACTACCCAATTGTTCATCTTCAAGGGCTTTTCACAAAGTTACCTTGAGTGAAGATCACCAACCTTCTAACACAGAGAGGAAGGTGGTTTTTTTTTTTTTTTTCAAAGACACGGTTGGATAGAATTTAGATGATTTTTTGAAGGTTAGGATGTTTATAAAGCATTTTTCTTGCATGCATACTTTTAACTCTCAATACTTGTCTATTGTCTAAGGTTCAGGAGGGCCTCTATTTTATAGAGTGAGTGCCAAAAAATTGAAATCTACTTTGAAACTATCCATTGGCTCTATCGTGGATGATATGTAGATGTCCAAAGGCTATCATATCCTCCTTTTATGCAACACAATATTAACTCTTAGATATATTATCCAACACAAAAATAGGTTTGCAACTTTTCAAAACGTATATTCATGTAAGGATTCTTGAGAAATGTGTTGAATAGTTCTTTATTCATAAAGATATTCTTTATTCCTCCTATAGACTTCTTCCATAGTACTAGAAGTTGGTAAACCTTTGACCTGCTATATTGAAAAGATTTATCTGATATGACTTAGACAATTCTATTGATTATATTCCCTTGTTGTTGGATGATAAAATATTTACTAGAAGACCTCAACGCTTAAATTAAAACTATGTCATTGGCTAGTACTATTGTTAACCCAAGTTGGTAGATATACTACTGAAAAGTCTACTTGGATATGCTAATTGATATATCAAGATTTGTTGGAATCAATACTACGATGTAAGTAGCAGAGTTGTAAAAATCGGTCTAGGCGCCCGCCTAGGCGCTAGGCGCCTCTAGACCGTGGTGATTTCCCCCCTAGGCGCCCGCCTAGGTTACCGGCCACCTAGGCGTCCGCCTAGCGCCTAACTCGGCCGATTTGGCCGCCTAGCGTCTAAGTTAGTCGAGTTAACTCAACTATTTCGGTCGAGTTAACCCGATCAGCTCGGCCTATTTTTTATTATATATGTGTGTGTGTACGCGCGCGCGCATACATATATATAATATGACATATATACACTCGTAGACTAGTTTGATACCTTGAATCTTTGGATGATTGAAGTATTTGAGTATTTCATATTTGAGTATTTTTAATTTTTAATATTGTTTTAATGTTTTTTTTTTTTTTTTGAAAACCATTGTTTTGATGTTATGAATTATGGATTATCATTAATTCATTTATTTGGATGTATTGTTTGATTAAATGTTGAAAACAACCTCATTAAAATTGTCAAACTGCAAGTCTACCACTGTTTTTTTTGGCGCCGGCCTAGCGCCGCCTAGACCGCCTAGGTGCTAGGCGCTGTCCGGACGCCTACTGCAACCATGGTAAGTAGTATGAATTGATTTGCTGATTATATGATCACTTGGACAAGATTTGTTGAATGAACAATGAAAGAATGAATAAACTAAGTCCTATTTTATCCTTTACAATTGTCTTGATGTAATACTTGCAACATAAAACTGTGGGTTCTAAATTGCTTAGCTTTACACAATATCTACATCCATATCATCATCACAATCTAAATAACTTTATTCCTAATATTTAGTAGGAGATTTGATTCACAAACATTCTCTTAGAGAAGAAGTAATGTATCTTCATTGCTAAAAGTAGATGTTGGTACGAATACCAAGGATGATACTTTCCAAAACAAGTAAAGCTGCATTCGAAAGAGCAAAAGTTGGATTTTCTAAACAAGTTGCACACATCAACTAGGCAAAAGGCTACACTTGTCAAATCCTAACATATTATTTAATTGGCAAGTTTGTGATTCAAATTTGGTCCCTTCCTACGAATGAATTGATTGAATTCAAAATCAAGCAATAAATATGAAGAAAGCTCAAGAGAAAAACATGAAATACATAAGAAATCATATCAAGCATATTGTCAAGCATTCTAAGTTCTTCACACGCTTACATCTTATAATCCAAGATACTTTAAGAGCTTCAAATGTATCTAGATCCTCACAAAATTCTAATTTAGTTGTAGAATATTCAGCCTAGGGTTGAGATGTTGTATATCTCTACACCAATTGTAGACATAGGTAGAGTTGCAAACTTTGAAGACCTGAGAAAACAGTGGTAGCGTGGTGATCAAAACAGTTGTTTGAATTTCATTCATAAATTGTTAGGTGAACAAGTTTATTAATGAATTAACTCTTCGATGATGGGAGAAGAGTAGAGTAGAGGAAACTCACTATAAAATTTTGGTAATGGAACAAATAGGCCCCCAAACTTTACTCAAAAATCAATTAGGCCCTTAAATTTTCAAAAGTTGTAATTATACCCATAAACATGTTATTCTTGTGCATTGAATACCGGCCAGAAACCGGTTGGTGACCTGTGATAGCATGTCATTAAGATTCCGGCGAGCCTCCAACGAATTTTCAGCAAAAAAACACCAGTGATTAGATCAAATGAGAATTACTCCCATGAGAATGTGATAAATAATCACAGCCGTCCATCTAAGATGATCAATGGCTGAAATTTTAAAAAAATACGGTGACATTTTCGTAATTACAATTGTGCATTTTGAATACCAGATTATGCATTTGAAAAATAATTGACAATGAATTTAGAAATAATTAAGTTTGAAAATTCACAATCAGTTATCTGCAAATGTACAATCAAGCATTAAAAGATGCATAATTGTAATTACATAAATGCCACCATGTTTCTTTTTTAAATACTCGACATGACGTTTGGAGAATGTTTTGAGATGCACAATTAGTTATTCGTGAATGCACAATTAGGCATAACAAGATGCACAATCATAATTACAGAAATATCACTTTAATTTTTCAAAATTTTCAACTCCTGCTCATTTTTTATGGACGGATGAGATTTATTTGCAGCTCTCACATGCAGGGTGTTTTCACGGGATCCTACCCCTATATTTCTAGAATACAAGGGACAAAATATTGGGTTCTTTTTTTCATAAATATTGAAAACTTGAAAGTTCCAATAATTACAAAATTGACAATGTACTTTTTTTTATTATTATTAAAACCCTCAGCTATTGATGTGCCCTGATAGATGGTTGAGATAAGTCCTCACTTTTTATAGAAGGACCACTTTAACAAGGTCTTTCTATAAAAAGTAAGGACCGATCACAGCTACAATCAGGGTTCATCAATGGTTGAGGTTTTTAGTTAAATAAAATATGGGGTCAATTTTATAATTATTTTAATTTTTTATGTTAGTTTATAAAACTGAAACGCCTCTTTTCCTCTTATTTTTCAACAACCCTCAACAATTATTGATATACCAAAATAAATGAATAAGATCAATCCTCACTTTTTATGTAGGATCCTGTTCTTACATAAATGATCATATATATATATATATATATATATATATATATATATATATATATATATATATATATATATAAGACAACGGTTAAAAACCGTTGTCTATGCGCATGACTTTTAACAACACCGGTATCAACAATATTTGAATAAACAACGGTTAAAGAGCGTGACTTTAAAAAACACTTGTTTCAACAACGCTTAAAAATCGTTGTCTTTAAGCGTAACTTTTAACAAGATTTGAATATCAAAAATACTTGAATAAACAACGGTTAAGGAGCGTGACTTTAAAAAACACTTGTTTCAACAACGCTTAAAAATCATTGTCTTTAAGCGAGTAACTTTTAACAAGATTTGAATAGACAACAATATTGTTGTTTTTTTTTGTTTGTCTTTTATTATTATTTTTACAATTTACACTTACACCAAGGCTTGAACCCTAAACCTCCCACATAAGGGAGCAACCAGATACCAATGGACCACAAGGGTCCTTAGTATTTAATTATTGTCTTTGACCGTGACTTTTAACAATACTGATTTCAACAACAAAATTTTTACTTAATAGACAATGGTTAAAAATCATTATTTATAAATATTTTTCTTGTAGTGGTGAAAGCATTTCCTATATATTTTGTGTATGTGGACGATAAGAAGGCTTAATGTATTTACTATATAGACTAGTTCCTCCAAGTTTGTAGGATTAGAATAAGTCCACTAACTATTCCTAGAGTTTGGTGGTTTTAGTTGTATGCATGGCTATATAAGCCTTCTGTAACTTTTGATCAATTGCACTCTCATTCTAACCTTACATGGTATCCAGAGCCAGACTCTAGCGAGACAATTTTATTTTTATTATTTTTTCGTGTAGCCCTTTCGGCCATCATGCCTTCTTCCTCAGACACCCATGTCATTCAAATCAATGCTCCTACTAATTTGCCCATCAAATTAACATCTTCCAACTTCCAAGTTTGGAGGAGGCAAGTTCAGGCATCTCTCATTGGCTTGGGTTTGCTTGGGTATTTTGATGGCACAACCCAAGCTCCACCACAGTTCTCTGACACTGCTCGAAAGGAAATCAACGCAGCTTACACCACATGGTTTAGACAAGATCAAACCATCCTAAATGCTATTTTAGGGAGCTGCTCCGACACAATCCAGCCGTTGATCTCATCGGCGCTATCCTCAGCAACTGCATGGGACCGGTTAACAACCACTTATGCCAGTTCATCACCATCTCGTATTGTGTCTCTCAAAACTAAATTGGCCTCCAATCCCCAAAATGGTCGCCCGGTCGAAGAATATCTAGATGAAATGTTTACTATTGCTGAATCACTTGCACTTGCTCAGCATCCAATTAGTGAGCAAGACCTGGTTGTTCATATCCTCACTCAGTTAAATGAGGAGTATGATCACGTTGTTCCTGCTTTGCGTGTACGTCCGGAACCCATCACCTTCTCAGAACTGAAGGACGTGCTCATTGAATTTGAACGACAACAACGTAAGAAGGAAGCTGCGAAACAATCCATGGTCGCTACCGTGAATGTAATGCAAAAGCAACATGGATTTTCAAGTTCTGGCCGAAACGGTTTTAAATCAAATCGAGGCAGTAATGGTCAGAATCCTCAATCACGAAATTTCAATCAACAACGGCGGAATATAATATGTAAGTTTTGTAATCTCGTTGGTCATGAGACACAAGAGTGTCGCAAGCTACAACGTTTTCTGCGGGATAATAATGTATCACTAGAAGCAAGGTTTGGCACCAAACCAGTTGTGAACACCACCACGGCTACTGCTGCCTCCCATCATGTTGCTCCTCATTAACAACCTTGGTTGTTTGATTCGGGTGCTTCTCACCATACTACTTCAGACCCGTCGTTACTACACTCTGTTAGTGAATATGGTGGGCCAGACGAGATTCACCTGGGTGATGGTACGTCTCTGTCAATATCTCATACTGGTCAAACCATTTTCCCTACTCCTAATCGTGGTTTATCCCTGTCTAATGTTCTTTGTGTTCCCCAATTACAGAGAAATCTTGTCTCTATTTCTAAACTCTATAAGTCTAACAATGTATCCGTTGAATTTTTTGATAAATATTTTGTTGTGAAGGATCGAACCACGGGGGCACTACTTTTGCGAGGGAGGAACGTGTATGATGTGTACAGTGCTCCATTTTCACTACCACCACAAATAAATTCGACTATCAACTCTGCTCTTACAAGCTGGCATCAGACTCTAGGTCACCCATCAAATAAAACCCTTGCTAAAGTGCTCAAAAGTGTCAATGTTTCTCTCCGACCTACTTATGATTTTCATTGTAAGTCTTGTCTAAGTAACAAAAGTCACAAGTTACCGTTCTATAATAATTCTATGTCCAGTACAAGACCACTTGAATTATTATATTCTGATGTTTGGTGTACGAATCAGAAATCTGTCGACGGTTTTCATTATTATGTGATTTTTGTGGACCATTTCACCAAATATATTTGGTTGTTTCCCCTAGTCAAAAAATCTGATGTATACTCAGTGTTTTCCCACTTTAAAAATCTAGTTGAGAACAAATTCAAACAAAAAATTGTTACTCTATTTTCAGACAATGGGGGCGAGTTTCAAAAATTAAAATCATTGTTAAACTCGTGTGGCATATCTCATTTTACTAGTCCCCCGTATACTCCTGAACACAATGGAGTATCTGAACGTCGTCATAGACACATTGTCGACATGGGATTAGCTTTATTACATCATGCATATATGCCTTTAGAGTTTTGGTCACATGCCTTTCAAACTGCAGTCTATCTTATTAATCGCCTACCTATTCCTATACTCAATGGCTCAACCCCTTTGAATGCGTTGTTTGGCACACCACCAAAATACTATAAACTAAAGCCATTTGGGTGTTTATGCTTCCCATGGTTACGGCCTTATACTAGTTCAAAAATACAGCATCGGTCTAAACTGTGTGTATTTCTAGGCTACTCCACCACTCAGTCTGCGTTCAAATGTTTAGATCATGTTACAGGTCGTGTGTACTTGTCGCGTCATGTTCGTTTTGTACCCAATGAGTTTCCATTTCAGGCATTGATGCAAGCACGTAACTCTCCAGCAGAAGTAGTTGCAACCCAAAATAAAAAGGTAATTCCTCACCTCATTTTTGCTCCTTTACCGTATGCACCTACTGCTCCATTCCAAGCCACTTCATTATCCCAATCTGAACCCTCTATAAGCTCTGCCAATTATAATGTGCCACCCAACATCTAACCAAATGCTTCTCACTCTCAAACAGCCACCATCCCACTCCCAAATGCTGCCACGCAGCAACATATTCAAACACCAACAAATTCAACTCCACAAGCCACTGCCTACTCCAATTCATGTTCATTTCCTAATGCCGCCACGCAGCAAACATCTCAGTCACAAGTTACTGTTTCAACGCCACAAACCAGCTCACATTCATCTTCATTTTCGACGCCTCAACCGCCTAAAATAGTGACGCCACAGCTCAGTTCAGAAGGTCTATCAGTATCGTCACCGACATCTGAATCTGCTGGGTCTGTTTCTCAGCCGCCCACTGCAGTTTTGGAACCGTCTGAATCTGCCGGGTCAGATGAGGCTGCGCCACTTCAGGCAAATAGACGGTCACAACGGATTAAAAGGCCGAATCTTAAATATTATAATTCTATGTTTGTTAATCTTACTTCTGCACATTCCTTACCTCCTATGCTGGAGCCAACCACTGTGAGTCAAGCGCAGAAGTCGCCTTATTGGCGTAATGCAATGACTGAAGAGATTCAGGCATTACTCAAGAATGATACGTGGGAGCTTGTTCCTCAGGCATCACAACCTTCAATTGGGTGTAAATGGGTGTTTCGTATTAAACGAAAGCCGGATGGATCTATTGATCGTTATAAAGCTAGATTAGTAGCGAAAGGGTATTTACAGGAACATGGCAAGGATTATTTTGATACTTTTAGTCCAGTTGCGAAACCTGCAACGATAAGGATTGTGTTGTCTATTGCATTGGCACATAATTGGTCGTTACGACAACTGGATGTGAATAATGCGTTCTTGCATGGAGCGCTTACAGAAGAGGTTTATATGAAACAGCCTCCGGGATATTGTGATCCACTGCGACCGAAACATGTGTGTCGATTGAAAAAGGTCATTTATGGTTTTAAACAGGCTCCCCGCGCCTAGTATATGGAATTATCGTCATTCCTAATTTCATTTGATTTCAAAAAGTCGCGTGTAGATTACTCTCTCTTTATTTATCAATCTGATGATATTGTGGCATATTTTATGGTCTACGTGGATGATGTGATTTTAACAAGGAGTTCTCCTACATTCTTGAGTCAATTTTTTAACTCCTTGTCAGCTCGGTTCTCTCTCAAAGATCTTGGCCCATTACATCACTTTTTGGGTGTTGAGCTAGTTCCCACTCCTACGGGAATTTTTCTATCTCAGGCTCAGTATATTACAGATATTCTCACCGAGTTTCACATGCAGGATGCGAAGTCAATTTCCACTCCGGGGTCTGCTACTAAGCTACATAGTGATGATGGCTCGGCTTTGACAGATGGTGCCATGTACCGGCGTGCTGTTGGTCTTTTACAATATCTATCCATCACTAGGCCTGATGTTAGCTTCATTGTCAACCGTCTGTCACAATTTTTGAATGCTCCAACCTTAACACATTGGCAAGGAGTGCAACGGGTGCTACGCTATCTTAAGGGCACAGTGTGCCATGGTTTGTTTTTGCGTCGTGGGTCAAGCCTGACTCTCACGGCCTTTTCAGATGCAAGCTGGGGTGGTATCCATGATGGAGGTCGGTCAACGACTGGGTATGTTGTGTATTTGGGTTCCAACATTATTTCATGGCGTTCGGCTCGTCAGAAAGCGGTTGCATGGTCGTCAACCGAAGCTAAACACCGGGCTCTTGCAAATGTGGCGGCTGAGGTAGTTTGGTTGCGGAACTTGTTACTCGATCTGGGTATACAGCTTCCTACTTCGCTAGTCTTATATTGTGATAACGTTGGGGCTACTTATGTGTGCAAAAATCCCGTATATCATTCTCGGATGAAGCACCTTGCGCTGGATTTTTTCTTTGTCCGTGATCTTGTTGATAATGGGGCCCTACGTGTTCAATACATTCGATCGCAGGATCAAGTGGCCAATATGCTTACAAAGTCTTTGCCACGCCGGTCTTATGAAGGTTTTCGCTCCAAGCTGGGTGTCTCTGATGGATCCACCATCTTGCAGGGGCGTAAGAAGGCTTAATGTATTTACTATATAGACTAGTTCCTCCAAGTTTGTAGGATTAGAATAAGTCCACTAACTATTCCTAGAGTTTGGTGGTTTTAGTTGTATGCATGGCTATATAAGCCTTCTGTAACTTTTGATCAATTGCACTCTCATTCTAACCTTACAGACGAGAGAGTGAGAGTAGAAAACTCTATTTCAACCAATGTATGAATTGAGAACGGTATATTCCACAACCAAGAGCCTGTCAAATATTACCCCAAGGCTCAAGTCAATAATTTGAAAATCTAGAAAAATGACTTCTGTCAACCATAATTTGGAATGCACAGAATTCTAATTTGTTCTGTGGTTCGGTGGTTCGGATCTCTCTGAGAGACATAGGAGCTGGCCCAAAGGGAATTGTCACTTGTGGGAATCGAATCCGAATTATTCTAAAATTTTCTTCCATAAAGAGAGTTCATTTGCCACTTGAGCTACCTTGTTGTTAAAATTCGCGCAAGAAGCCAATTGTCAAAATTAAACCCATTTTAATTTTTAAACAGTTATTTTATACCTGAAATTGGTGCAAGAGGCCAAAGAAACAAATAATTGAGAATGGTACGTATTTGACAAATATTTACATTCTAATTATTACATAAATACAAGTTAATGGCATTTTTATTTATTATGCAAATAAAAATTAATTGTATAAATTAGTAGACAAACTAATTTTATAAACTAAATAATTGCAATGTTAACATAAAATGTCTTTAATTTTGACATTTTAACCACAATTTGTTAAAACAATTTCAGCATGTTTGGTTCACGGAATGAATTTTGAGGTAATAGGAATGCTATTTCATAAGGAATGGAATAGGCAAGGAATAGAATAGGAATTGTATTCTATTGTTTGGTTCGGGGAAGGAATAGACTTTAGGAATTATATTACAGTGTTTGGTTGATTTAAGGAATAGAAATGAAATATGTTTTAAAAGACATAAATACCCTTATAAAAATATGTGGTGGTGGTGGTGGTAGTGGTGGCAGTGGTGGTGGTGATGGTGGCGATGGTGGTGGCGGTGGTGGTGGTGGTGCTGGGGTGGTAGTGGTGGTGGTGGCGGTGGCAGTGGTGGGGGCAACGGTGGTGACGGTTGACGGTGACGGTTGTGGCAGTGGTGGTGGGGGGCGGCGACGGTTGTGGCAGTGGCGGTGGTGGTGGTGGCGGTGGTGCTGCTGGGTGGTGGTTCTGGTGGTGGCGGCGGCGGTGGTGGCGATGGTGGTGGTGGCGGTGGTGGTGCTGGGGTGGTGGTGGTGGCGGTGGTGGTGCTGGGGTGGTGGTGGTGAGAAAATAGATTCTAAAATCTATTCCTGAGCGTTCAGTAATATGCTAATACCAGGGGGGCCCTAGTAATAGCTATTACTTTATTTGAGGTAATAGGCTATTACCAGGAATATTATTCCTGGTAATAGAAATGGTTACCAAACAAATGAATAGGCCTATTACTAGGAATGTTATGCCATTCCCGGCCTATTCCGTGAACCAAACGGGTTATTGTTGTTTACTAAACACTAATGTAGCTAAAGAATGTAATTAAGTCATGTTTGGTAACAAAGTTCGCTTATTAGTCAATTTTGACTTGGTTAAACAACCAATATGAGTGTTTGATTAAATAGCTTTTTGTAACAGCTTATTGCTCTAAAGATCTAAAATTTAAAAAACTACTCAAAGTAGCTTTGTCGATAATCTTTTTTAGAAAGTCATTTTGCATTAAATCAGCTTTCAGTTAACAACTAATTTACCTAACAATCATCTAATGTTATTGATGGATTATATGAGCCCCGGGGTCCGGATATACAACCCAAATATATGATCGAATATAATAAGTAAATAATGAAATGACAATAGGGGTATGAATAATGATACGAACGTAGTCACGAGGACTGATATTGCATTAATTGTGTGTACTAAGCTATTACAGAGGTTCAAGACGTGTAATAACAAGACAACTATAGTAAGAAGGTAGAAGATAATAGGTTGCAGGTGTCTGATTAGGACACCAAGGTGTGCTTTTATACTCCAATCCGCCATAACAACCCCGGAGGACACGGTGGGAGCTGCCTGGACCGCAACCGTCGCCGTGAGACTCAGTCAATACGAGGACCCTGTCCCTTGGCCGAGCCCGGAGCTCGGCCAAGTGAGGACTCTGAGGTGGCCAACCTCACGCTAGCCGACCCCGAGGTGGCCGAGGATCCCGTGGTAGTAGTCGAGGATCCCGTGATAGTAGTCGAGGACCCCGTGGTAGTAGCCGAGGACCCCGTGATAGTAGTCAAAGACCCCGTGGTAGTAGTCGAGGACCCTGTGATAGTAGCCGAGGACCCCGTGAGAGTAGCCGAGGACCCCGTGGTAGTAACCGAGGACCCCGGGACGCAGACCCCTCCATGGTCTGTCCGGCCGCGTGCATAGTCAAGTCGGGTCCCGGGTCTGATTCGCTTCATATTACGTCGCCCAGATCCGCTCCGTAATTATTCCATCATCAGTCCCCCACTCTCGGTGCTGCGAGAAGTCGTCAGCACAAGAGAGTACTACATCCAACCAATAATTACGAACCAAAATTCGCGCCAGAACTCGCAATCCGTGTTCGGATGGAACTCCTCTCGAGGTATGAGCCAGATGTTGTGTAAAATTCGAACTCAACTTCCCCTTATCGTTTTAGGAGTCCCAATTCCATCACAACTCTTCCAACTAGCAAACCGTTGCTCGGGTTGCCGACATGAGAGATGCCTTGGGGTCCCCCCCGAACCCAACTGGAGATCAAGACGAGAGCCCTCCAGGACGCAGAGTCTAAGCTGAAGGAGCTCTAGGTGGTGTGCTAGAACTGGGAGGAGAAGCATGCCCATTTAGTTGTTTCGCGTGCTCGGGAGCGTAAGGTGCATGAGGAGGCTCTTGCCGCAGCGCTATCGAGCTTCGAGCACCTTATGAGCATCACCGCCTGTAGGGAGCGTATAGCTGAGCAGGGGTTGGCGATGTATGACATGGCGGAGTATGTGATGCAGCGCAAGATTTACCCCATCCTTCGCGAGAGAGACGAGACCTTCGACCCTGATGCATGGGGTCTCCCCGCCGAGCTCGAGAACCCTGATACTCTAGCCGACCCCCGAGGTGGCCGAGGTGGATGGTCGCCCGACTTCCGCCCGGAGCTCGACCACCTGTGTCCCCTCTAATGCAGACTTGATTGCAGACCTCCCGTACGTTGCTTGCGAGGACGATACATTGGAGCAGATCCCTATTGAGCCCTTTGGCGATGATGAGCTCCCCCCGGTGGCTGAGGAGGAGAGGGTTGTGGGCTTCCCATGCAAGACTTAGCAGCTTTGGACTTAGCTCTTTTGGATTCGTGATACTTGCTTTTGCTTATTATGTTGCCCAAACTCGTGTTCCCCCAAGGCGTGTTATACCTGGGGCTTTGCTAAGGCTTCGAGTTCCCACACTTGGGATTTTAAAAAAAGCCCTAAGTGCTGTAGAGGGTCCCGGGTTGCGACCCAAAGGTCCGGCCAAGCGCTGGCCGACCTCGGAGGTCGGCTAAGGGGGTCGGCCGGATCCTACCCCGTGCTCGTGTGCTCACGAGTTGTTTTTTTTTTTTTTTTTCTTATTTTCGAGTGTGCTCAGCCATAGGTCGAAGTATCTACGCCTTGGACCCGCGGCTCATCCGTTCGATAATAGCCGAGGTCGGACCTCGTATCACTCCTAGGGCATAGCGATTTCAAGTCAAAGTCCTTTGACTTGGACCCAAAAGTTCTTCCGTTCGGCAATAGGCGAGGTCGGACCTCGTACCACCCCTAGGACGTCTTAGCGATTCTTGGGTTGGAGTCTTCTGACTCGCATCCGGAATCCTTCCGTCCGTGGTAGGCGAGGCCGGACCTTGTACCGCCCCTAGGATATCAAGATTGCGTTACGCTCGTTCGGCGATAGGCGAGGTCGGACCTCGTACCGCCCTTAGGACGTTTTAGCGATTCTTGGGTTGGATTCTTTTGACTCGCATCTCGAATCCTTCCGTTCGGCGGTAGGCAAGGTCGAACCTCGTTCCGCCCCTAGGGGGTGTGGTGATTATGGGTTGGAGTCCCCCGACTCACGCCCATAAGCTCCTCCGTTCGGCGATGCGCGAGGTCGGACCTCGTATCGCCCCTAGGTGTGACAAGTCTAAGCTGGCTATCGCGGTTGCCCGCGAACATGGCCGACTTCCCGGGGCGGCTGACCCCGTGGAGGCCGACCCCGTGGTGGCCGACCTTGGGTTGGCTGTGGTGTACTCTCGCCCGCGGGGTCGGACTTGACAGGTTGATTGCGCCCGTACTCTTTCTCAATTCGGGGTAAGATAATTGCACAACGAAATTCGCTATTCCATTACAATAAAAAAAGAAACCAACATTATTGAGGGGTCGGCCGCCTTACAAATGTGCTTCTACTGATAAAATTCTCGCAAGTGCTCCGAGTTCCATACCCTGTCTACCGTCTTGCCCGATGGGGTCCTCAATTTGTAATTGCCCGGGCGTATTATGGCTTCGATCACGTATGACCCTTCCCACTTCTTGGCGAACTTGCCCCCGTCTTAGGGTCGGCTTGCCTCTCTCCTCCGGAGGACGTAATCGCCGATGGTACGCCTTTGCTTGGCGCTGGTAATTTTCCGCGCGAACCATGGCGTCCTCCCTTCTGTTGTCGATGAGGTGGAGGTCGACGGCGTGGTGTTCCTCATTAAGGTTGGGGTCGTACACCTCGACCCGATAGGATGGTAGTAGCCGAGGACCCCGTGATAGTAGCCGAGGACCCCACGGTAGTAGTCGAGGAACCCGTGATAGTAGCCGAGGACCCCGTGAGAGTAGCCGAGGACACCGTGGTAGTAGCCGAGGACCCCGGGACGCAGACCCCTCCATGGTCTGTCCGGCCGCGTGCGTAGTCAAGTCGGGTCCCGGGTCTGATTCGCTTCATATTACGTCGCCCGGATCCGCTCCGTAATTATTCCATTAGTTATCAACTAATCAAACACACTAACCCAATCAGCTATCAGATAATAGTTATTTACCAAACACACCTAAATCAATTTATGACACATTGCATGTAAAAATAAAATTATTTTTTTAACAAAAATAAAGTTAAGAAAAAAGAAAATAAAGAATTGAAGTTCCACCACCTCCAGAAGTGCAAATGATCGACGATGAGGGTAATTATTAATGGTAGACATTACGAAACCTCCAAACTCACCGCTAAAACCATGTCCTTTCTTTATTACGTCCCTTTCTCCTCTTAAATACCTTAATGCAACTCCCCCCGCCCCCGATGTGGGCCCGAAAGCTATGTAGATCTTTCTATTAACTCCTCTCATATTTGGCCCCAATAAATAATTTTTTTTTGTTTTCATACTAAACTAATATATCCAGTAAGATCCTACACAGTCGTGCTCTGCAAGACCTTAAGATGATCAAGATAGAGGTTCAAATGTGAGACTTGTTTTTTTAATGACGAGCAAAATTTGTAATCATTATCTGTGAGTAGACAAACTTGAACCAAAACAAATTCAGTTATTTATTATTGACCAATTCAAATCAGAACCAGAGACGAAGCCAAAGGGGGCAGGAGGGCAGCTGGCCCCCTTTCCCCTCACCTCACCCTCACTCCATATATAATATTTGTATGTATATATGTATATATAGTATAGGTTTTAGTATTAGTATAAAAAAACTATTAAATGTTAACAAGGAATGAGTTAGATTAAATGGTAAAGTACATGTTTGGTAATAATGAAAGTCAAGGGTTCTAATCCTTTGCCATTAATACACACACACTCACAAATTTTTAACAATATTTACAACTATATTTCTTAGGTAATTTTTTTTTTTAATTATCTCTTTTGTTTTAATGTTTCGCTTTTATTGAAAAAAATTTCTGAATCTGTCCCTACTACTTCGCGCCCCTCAACCGAATTTCTGACTCCGTCCCTGATCAGAACGAAAATAAGTTTCTCCCATTAGGAGTCGAAATATGAATTTTGTGGTTACTCAGCTAGTAATCTGACCAACAAGATTAGAGTTGCATGTAAAACCTTTTAAACTAAAAGAGACATGCATGCCAATAATTTTGTGGTATTGTACAAAGTGATTCTCCTAGACATGAAATCATGGGTTCGATACCCAGAAGTATGATTATTCTATTTTCATTTTTAATGCTTCCAAATAATATCATTACTTTTTTTTTTCCCTAAAAGATCAATTTTGTAAAAAATTAGAGTTAATTCCACCAGAGGTCCCTTGTCTTTGGTGGCAATTTCAAATTTAGTCCCAGACTATTGTTTTTGTCATTTAACATCCCAGATTATTATTTTTTGGACACTTTTAGTCCTTCTCATGACTTTTCCTATTTTCGTTTTTAAACTTTAAGTAAGCTCCGATTTTTAGTAATCATATTTTTCAACCAGTTTTTAGTGAAGTTCTAAACCTATTAAACCGATTGAAATCAACAAAAATAACAAAAACAAAATATGAAGAGATAAAAATGCCCTTAGTAAAAATAGGAAAAGTCATGAGAATGACTAAAAGTGTCTAAAAATAATAGTCTGGGATATTAAATGACAAAAACAATAGTTTGGGACTAAATTTGAAATTGCCACCAAAGACAAGGGACATTTGGTGGAATTAGCCCTAAAAAATTATGTTAAACAAGTATGGGATGGAGTAATGTGAATAAAAAAAAAAAAAAAAGAAATAAAATAAAATAAAGCCTTGGTCAAATTTCTTCTTGCCATTGCAACTTGCATCATCATATCCAATAATCCGTCTCTTCTCTCACTGTCGCACAATAACTCCATGTAATATAAAAAGGGGAGAGAAAGAAAGAAAGCCCTAAAAGCTATGCCCTTCATTGCAAGTCACTAAAAGTTAGACCACCCAGACCCTCACGCTGCTGTTTATCGTTTTCTAGTATATTTGTATGGCAATTGTGCCCTCAAGAATGAGCCAACAAGATGAGAGCAGCAACACCACCACCACCAACAACAATAATCATCATCGTCGTCACGAGGAAGACGACGAGGAAACCGACGACCATGAACACGACGTTGTCATGCCCGGATTCCGCTTCCACCCCACGGAGGAAGAACTTGTCGAGTTCTACCTTCGCCGTAAGGTGGAGGGCAAGCCTTTCAACGTTGAGCTCATCACCTTTCTTGATCTTTATCGCTACGACCCATGGGAACTTCCTGGTATAACTCCTTCCAATTCCTATATCTATCCATCTTTATCTCTAGCTATGAACCAAATCTCTACTCGATCAACTTTCTATGGTTGATTAGAGACCCTTTAATTTGATGAAGGCCGGGTTCGGGGGCTCCTTTCTGTTGGGCAGAGGTTGTTAAAGGGTCAAGTCCAGCACCACTACATTTTCAAGAGACAAGATGCTGAACTTGGCCTTTCACGGGCCTCCAACCAACAATCCCTTAGCCACCACTAGCTTGCTGGTCTTGGCCCTTTAACAACCTCCGTCCAACCCATACAATAAAAGATGAGAGACACCAAACTCTTCATCAAATTGGTGACCAGGGGATTATATTGTTGGGTGGAGGTTGGTGAACGGTCAAGTCCAGTATGCTATCTCTAAATCAGTATATAAGGAAATAAATAAAGTTGTAACTTTTGAGGTAGTGGTAAGAGTTTGATCTAAGTGTATATAATGGTTGTTAATGTGTATGTTTTTTGTTAATTGGTAGCATTGGCGGCTATAGGGGAGAAGGAGTGGTACTTCTATGTGCCGAGAGACCGGAAATATAGGAACGGGGACAGACCGAACAGGGTGACAACGTCGGGGTACTGGAAGGCCACCGGCGCCGACAGGGTGATCCGGAGTGAGAATTTCCGGTCGATTGGGCTGAAGAAGACGCTGGTTTTCTACACCGGCAAAGCCCCCAAAGGGATCCGGACTAGCTGGATTATGAACGAGTACCGCTTGCCTCACCACGACACTGAACGCTTACAAAAGGTACTACGTTAATTAGTTGGGTGCTTCTATTTTCCCTCACCTCAAAAAAACCCAATCATCTCCTTAGCCTAGATTCATATGCAACCACAAAAGATCCGGTTTTTTAAATCTCCAGTCTAACTATCATACCCATTAGAAGTGTCTATAAATCAGCAAAATGATTAGTTACTGTACATGTTCTAAGTCTCATAGTGTAAAGTCTGGGTATACTCAAAAAAGAAGAGTCATTTTAGGGTCCGGTATAGTTTGATATATAGTAAGTTATATATACTTTTTCTAGATATTTAGATTTTAGTTTGAATTTTTTCATGCTCATATTGTTATTCGATTTCTTTAAGAAAAGAAAATATGCAACAAGCTAAGAAAAATGAAATTTGAAAGAATAAATAATATGTATTTACACATGACCAAAACCCTTTCTTGCTAGCTTTATGTATGTATGTATTCATGAATTTACCTTTTGTGATGCCTAAATTGTTGAAGTACAATGTTATTAACAAAGAAAAAAACTCTAAGTCTCATACAAAAAAGTCAGAGGGGAGAAAGGTAAGATCCTGTAATCCAAGTGATGTTGACTATGTTATTAGCTAGGTTTGATTCTTGAGTCTAAGAACAAAAAGTATAAAATGAAAATTTTAGAGTAAAATATTAGGTTTTTTTGCCTATATGCATGCACTTTTGATCGTTGATTTTGTTAATATTAATTCTCTTATATATTCTCAGGCTGAAATTTCTCTTTGCCGAGTCTACAAACGAGCCGGAGTGGAAGACCACCTGCCGCTGCCGCGCAGCCTTCCCACGGCGAGAGCCACCGCGTCCACATGCCGACCTCCGCCGCACGCGGCCAAGAAGCCGCCGCACCACCACTCCCTACCGCCCTTTGAGTTTCCCAGAACCACCGCCAACATGGAAGCCGCCGCCACGTCTCTCGTCCTCTCCCAACCCACAAATTCAATGAACTCATACACCCCCGCCCCGCCGCCACCTTTGGCGGTGGCGGCTTCCGAAGAAGAAAAACTGCTCCTAACTTCTCCCGCCGTCGTCTTCCCCGGCGGCTCTTCCTCTCCGGCGCCCTTCGCCGCCGTGGATGACCTCCATAGGCTAGTGAACTTACACCAAGCCGCCGCCGCACCCCAACATTTTCTCACGCCCCAATTCCCTCCTTTGCATTTGCAGCCGCCGTTAAGTTTCCCCGATAGGCTGTGGGATTGGAGCTCACTGGCGGCGGAGCAAAACAAGGACTATGGAGCCGCCAACCCATTCAAGTAATTTAATTAATATATATATAATATCAAATAATGCATTGCACATATATTATTGCTTACCTTATTTCTATATATATAAATATGTACATTTATGGATATGCTTTTATCTCTACTAATTTGTTTTTTAATGTGACATGTTAAAGAAAACTTTTCTATGGTGTCATACTTTCTCGAAATGAAAAATTTATTACTTGAAGATTGTTAAATCTCTAGAGATATAACAAGTTCAAGTAATTTATTTTCATTTTCAAGTATGAACAACATTATATTGTAGAAATTTTGTTGTTTTTGGTTGTTTCTAATGTATTATTGGTGCTAATATGTTCATTAGGTAGGGTTTTTGGTTTAGTTTTGGGACTGTTTGAACAAGCCATTTGTAATACTATAATCCGTTTTATATAGCTCTTACTATTATCTATTATTTGTGCTTGAAAGATTAGTTATGATTAATTCTATTGTTAGCTTGATTAATTAGGGTTTGAAGTTACTGAAAGTTTAGCCTACATTTCATTATCATTATATTAAGATGCGCGGGACGTTCCATTTTTCCTTTTGAAGTAATTTCTAATTTCCTTCTCCTCACAAATAGTGCTTATTGAACCAGTAAGTTAAGCCCATGCTGACAAATTTCTAATTTACTATCACGCGCTTAGGAGGTGACAATGACCCTGTTTGGTAAATGGTTGTTAGCTAATTGGGTTTGGGGATATGATTAGTTGATAACATTAGCTTATTGTAGAAATGCGTTTGGTAAATTGGATGTTAGCTGATAGCTATTTGATATAATTTATTTTCTCAAAAAGTTAATTGAAAAAGTTGTTTTGAGCAGCTTTTTGAATTTTAATATTTTGGAGTTACAAAAAGTTGATTAATCAAACACTTATATTGATTTTTTTATCAAGTCAAACAGTTAATAGTAATCAAATAAGAAAAAATTGACTGATAAGCTAACTATTTTATCAAATAGGAATAGGGCCAATGAATTGATAAACTATTAATATATTGATGAACGCATATTATCGCAAGTATAATGAATTAATGATAATAAGTATTTTAATTTAAATGTTTCAACTAGCAGAGAGTGAGATGGGGCTAATATATATAGTATAATGCGTGGTGATGGGAGTACGTGTAGCCCTAATTGCCTTGACTTTCTATACAGTACATGCATGCATGCACAACAGCTATAAATGTGTGTACATATGTAATTATGTATGATATATAAGGTTAAAGGAGTTAGGGATATATATATGTGTGTCAATTCAGTTAATTCAATAACTTTTAATTGTTACAAATGGTAGATAATATTGGCGTGATTTTGTCAACTTGTCATGATTTATGTAATTTCTTCTGCATGCATGTGTTCTTCATTGTATGGAACAAATTTAATTTTTGGAGTTGTTTATCAATCACAATATAGAACACGTATGTTCAACTTGATATGATACAAATTTGAGACTTTTGTGCCATTATGTTGTGATCTTCTAAGGTAAATAAGCATCATCCATACTAGGAACCCACACTATCTTGTTTTTTTTTTTTTTCATAAAATAAATTATTGTTGAACTATAAAATCTATATATAGTTGTTCTATATGGCAAACAAAAGTCTAGAAGGGAAGATGGTTGAATAGAATTTTACAAACGATATTTAATTTTAAGAAATCACATACAAGAATCTATAACAGAAGTCTTGCTTAGCTTGTGTTTTAATAAATTAAAGTTAATCATAGTTTGTTTGAATGGTTTGAATCATTCGTCGAATACTTGTGTGGACTCCTTATTGAGCTTTATGACTCTTCCACCAATGTTGCATAAACTCGATTCATATATGACTACCTAAAAAACTTTAGTCTTAGATCTTACATGTGATCGGGACCAATAAAAACACATGAATTCTCTCTTAAAAATTCACTTCTACTTTTTTTTTTTTTTTTTTTTTTAATGTGAAGTAGTTCCTTTTATACTACATAATAATATGAATTTCATCTTTTGAATTATTCAAAAACAATTTATATATTTTTGTTGGAGCTCCTTTGTAGGTGAATAGTTGTGCCCATTGCTGATTCAATCCCATGATTTATGTTGCACAATTTGCATGACCAACTTTTTCCCATACCCCATTTGCATAAGTTTTAACTTTTTCTAAAGAGTTAATTCCATTTTGGTCCTAGATTTAAAGGTGACAGTTAATTTTTAATTTTTTTTATCAAAACATTCATATTTGGTCATAGTTTTATTGTGGCATGACTATTTTTGGTCTTACCATACATCAACAAAGTCGTTGAAATGTCGTTAAATACAAAGACATTTCAATCATTTTTATACAAAGTGAGTTTAACCCTGCTATATTTTTATGTTTAAAAAAAATCATAATTTAATATCAAAATGTCTTTGTATTTAACAGCATTAAAACTATTTTGTTAATAGAAGTCTAAAAATGATCATGCCACAATAATACTAGGACCAAATGAGGATGTTCTAATTAATAAAAAAAAAGGACTAAAAATAGATCGAAACCTATAAATTTAATAAAAAATGGAATTTACCCATTCCTAAAAATTCCAACTACCCATGTTTACTTTTCCTATAAATTTGAGCTAGTCCTCTGGATGAGACTAGTGTATCTGATGTATTGATTAACTTAACAACTGAAACGAGAGGACAAGAGTAATATAGAGAACACTAGACTAGAGTTCTAGTGAAACACTAATATATGAGTCCAAACACTCCAACCTCCATTTTAGCATATCCAACCTTATATCTCCATACATTGCTTCTTCCCCCCCCCCCCCCCCTAAACATTAGCATTTCTTCATTATGACTCCTAAACCTTTCTTGAACCAATCTCTCCCACTAATTGAGTAATCTTTAAAAAAAAACTTAGCATATTATGACTTTATTATAATCCTAGTTGTAAGACGACAATAAAACTTGTAGTACTGGGATGATTGTGCATATCCAACAAATTAAAGAAACTATTATTAGTCCTTAGATCCAACAAGTTAATAATGATTTTTTAAACACTTATAATTCTTTACAAGGTAAAAAAAAAAAAAAGCAATACTTTCTTAATCATTTTACATCAGGTTCAATTTTGTGACCACCCATTTAAAATGGTAATAAAGAAGATATCACACCATATAATATAGTTGGCAGTTAACAATGAATATTTAATTGTTTAAAAAGTATAATATTCAAGTTAGTTTTATCAAATGAGTTTTGATTGGTTGAGAGGCTTTTAATTTATTTAGAATTTTAATTTTAATAAATTAATAATTTTTTCCTTTAACTTCCTTAGCTTTTTACCTTAAAAAAAAAAAAAATCCTTAACTTTTTAACTTAAGTTCACTTTTCTCTTTTTCATTTTGGACAAATAAAATTAAAGCATAATAATTATATCACTTAAAAATTTTAATCAAACCTTTTAAATGACATACATATTGATATATATATATATATATATATATATATATATATATATATATATATATATATATATTTTAAATAATGAAACTATAATTACATTAAGTTACTACTACAATTACATGTTCATTACTTTCTAAACTCTTCTGGCGTGTTAGCTTTTATACTCCTCCCCTCTAGCCTACACTCATTTGCATTACAAGGAGAGTAGTATGCCAAAGGAGTAAGAGTGAGCCTCAGTCGTATTTTAGTTAATAATCAAAATTTTAATCAAACCTTCATAACCAACCAAAATCGATCGACCGATCAATATATAATAATCGCTATAACTAAAGCCATCGGTTAAATAACCAAACTTTCTTTGTAAAAATGACTAAATTTATTTTATTCATTTGAATAGTACTAAAGTCCTAAATTGTTAAAGCAAACAAACAATATCTTAGTATTTATACTACATTAAGATTATTGTCTTCAAGTACATCGTAACTTAGTGAAATGTTAATGGACTATATTTATATATTATATGGTAAATAAATACAGTGCAATCCAATAGTCCTAGTCCATTAACATTAATGTGATAGGCTAAATTATATCGTGCATCACTGTGCATAATCGATTATGCACCACGCATTAAAATGACGTCGTTTCATTTAATAAAAAGAAACGGAATTCGTTTCGCGCTGTTCCGCAAAAAATAACTCTATTCTTCAGTTTCATTTTGTATACACTGCCGTTTCAGTTCAACACAACTACAATTTCATTTCGATATAACTACAGTTTCATTCAATATTTATACACTCAAATATGTGAAAATGTTATTTAAATTTATTTTATATACACTATAGTTTCATTAAAACACAACTACATGATCATTTCGATATAATTACAGCGTCATTGTACAATATACACTCAAATATGTGAAATATTATTCAGTTTCATTTTATATATACTGCAGTTTCGTTTCACCACAAGTACAATATCATTTTGATATAACTGCAATTTCATTTGATAATATAAAAATAATACGTGAGGCAGTGTCGATTTAAATACACTGTAGTGTCATCCGTTAACACTAACAGCGCGTCGTTTCTTTACTTAAAGAAACGACGCCGTTTTGATGCACAGTGCATAATCAATTATGACCGCGGTCCACGATATAACGACTGTAGGCTAAGGTAATGGGTCGCGGAGGAGCTAGTGTTACATTCTCCACTCCTTTAAAATCCTTTGACTTAAACTCATATGTTACATTCTTCACGTACTTCTCTATACTCTTCAGGGGTATAGTCATTGTAATGCAAATGAGTAATTGTAGAGGGTTTATTATTACTTTATTGAATTTTAGGGTAATTGAAAAAAATATTAAAATATCAATGTTGATGTTATTTAAAATTTTAAACTTTCTCATTTAATTTTTTTAATTATATATTTTTATACGTTAATTTAAGAAAAAAGAAAAGTAAATTTAATTAAAGAACGGAGTTAGAGGAAAAATTATTAATTTATTAAATTTAAATTTTTAAATAAATTCAAAACTTATCAACAAATTAAGAGCTATTATTGAAACTAATTATTATTTAATGTGATTATACCTCTATTACCATTACAAATGAGTAATCATAGAATCGAACCTTTATGAAAAATATAAAATAGATATTATTTTATAAAAAAATCATGAGTGTTTCAAAAAAATAATGAAGCATTATTAAATAGAATTTTATCATTAAAATCAACATAACAACTCAGTAAATAATTACCCTATTAATTTGGGAATGGAGCAGCCTTAAATCTCCAGGCCAATTGTCTCATCTAAAAGAGGTGCCTATAATTTAGCAAAAAAATTAGTCACTATATTCGACGGTGAAAACTCTGTGTATACCCAAAAAATTATCCTATTAATTTTAGAAATCAACACCTAACAAATGATGAACACGGGAGAAGCTCCCTTATTTTATATATAGGCCATTAAATGGCATGTGAGGTTGCACTTATTTATGATTGTTTCCAGGCCAAATGGCCAATTCATATTTATTAGTATTGACCATTGACTTCTCATTAATTTACTTTTTTTTTTTTTTTAAATGAAAGGACTCATTAATTTACGTTAAACTAGTTTGAATTTAGTATCTCTCACTACCGAACAAAATGAAGGCATACAATTCGACGCGTTGGTATTTAATTATTTTGCTAATTTATTAACTTTAAAATTATTTTTACAATTTTTATTTATTCATTTATAAATGATTATTATTCTTATAAATTATTATTATTATTCTTCTCTCATAGATTATTATCATTTATAAATTATTATTATTATTATTATTATTATTATTATTATTATTATTATTATTAGGTGGTCCATGTAATATTTTCGGTCGACTTTTGAGATGACGCCGACCATATTGCTGTTAAAAACATTGACAAAACGGTGGACGTTATAGTATGGTTGCCTTCTCTGGTGGAGGAGAAGGCAACCCGTTCGGTCACCTTCTTCAGCACTAGTCACTTTCTCCAGTCGCCGGAAAAGGTGACCAAACTGGTTGCCTTCTCTTACAAAGAAGAAGCGCCACCGGTCGCCTTCTTCTAGTCGCCTTCTCCCGTCGTCAGAAAAGGCTCTCTTGCAAATGAAAGTTTTTGTCAGAAAAAAAAAAAACTAACAAACTGCATATATTAAATCATAACGGTTGTACAAACCATAGTCAAAATACAACGAGGAATAAAATCAAACGACTCATACAACTCAGTGTCCAGATTACATAGAGATTTCTTGGCCATAACATGAGCCTGCTGGACATTGCTGGCTGCTCGAGTCTCTGCACTTTACCAGTGGGATTAAAGACAATGGAATCGCTAAGAGTGCTTCGGGCAGATGGAATCTGGATGGACAATGTAGCAGAACCTTGGAGCACAAACATTACTAGGTTGTCCTGGCTTTGGAAGGCCAAGAAATGTCCTAGGATCTCTCCCGCGTTCACTGGTAACCTTAAGTCTATTCAACTGCAGTTTATCAGACGCTGCATTTCCTCGGGAGTTTGGCGATCTTTCTTCGCTGGAGTCTCAGCAGGCTTAGAATGCTTGAAGTGGAGTTTTGCAGAAGGCTTACATATGCTGTTTCATTGATTGAAGACTAAAATGCAAGTTTTCAGGGTGCACAATACTTAAGAGTGCTCATATCAAGGTTTTGCTGCCTTGTAGTTTTGGACATATACAAAATGAGAAATTGGTATGAATGTTGTTAATTAGATTTTGATGATGTTAAATCTTCTAAGTTAAGAAATTTAGAGCCCCCAAATCTTAATGTAATCATCATTTTAGGACTCTTGTAAAAGCCAAAATAGAACAAAGTGTATTTATTCATTTTCTAGCAATAGATATTGACTAGAAGATCCCCTAGTCAGTGGATCTTTTTGCAATAGTTCTTTTCTTGGGCAAAGAACATTCGACAGATCTTATAGTGAATGACGTACTCCAACATATCTTGATAGATTATCTCACATATCCTTTCAGCAGACATGATCAGCATATTGTAGTAGCTTGCCAAGCATCATATCTATCAAGGCTGAACTATTATGCCATCCAATGGCAAGCGTTGAAATTAATGTGTTGAGGTATGTCTTATCAATTATATGGACTAGAATCAACAAAATTGTTTCAATCTAGGTATGAAGTATGATAGAACCTCTCATGATAGTAGATCCGAGGTCTACTATTAAATGTACTATGGACAATGTCAATACGATGAATAATGTTTTCCCTTTGTGAAAAAGATCGATTGGACGACACACTTTTCAAAGGTTTCTAACTTCAAGATCAATATGTTTAAAAAAAAAAAAAATGCAAAGCTACTTTTAGTGACAAATGATCGCTTTCACCTAAAAGGTATAAGGTGAAGTTCAAATGTAAGGAAAAAAACACGCAACTTTTTAGACACCTACCATCTAAAAGAGGATCGGACCAATGGGCAAATTAAAAAGTCGTTTGAATTTTGGCTCCTCAGCTCCATAAATAGAGCCTTTCCTAAAGCATAGAAGAGTAGCAGTACGAGAGTCGTTACGTTGTTGACTAAGTGAAGGCCATTCAAAGCAATCTAAACTTCAAAAATAATCATCAAGATTCTTTTAATTAAGTAGTTTTTCAAAAACACAACTTTCCTTTCGTTATGAAAGGTAGTTGTCTATCTTTTCTCAATGTGACTTTATGGATAATCCTTTGAATTAAAGATCAAATAGTGACGAATGTGCAGCTTGGTGAAGAAAATCATTTAAGAGACTATCAAAGGAGAACAACTAGTAACTTAGTTGGCTTGGTGTGAATGACTAACTTTTCACTTGTTTAAGTATAAATACTAATGAAAACCTCTTTATGTCAAGGAGAAGAGTAGAATAGGAAATTTCTGAATTGCTATAAAAACGTTGTCTCAATCTCTTTACCTCATTACTCTTTATTTTATTGCATATTCAAACTCATACACACATGCACCACTTCTTATTTTGCAAAACGTTCAAAATAAGCTATAAACAAATTTGGCAAGTATATGCCTTCTGCTACTAACTCTGAGATCATTTTTAATTATTCAAAAAGTTTTAAAAGTCTACTAAGTACTAAACCATCCCCACCTCCTCAAGGCTTTTACTTGTTTGGGACTAACATGGACCATATTTTTATAGTGATTTGGGAATTCCCTATTCTCCTTAACACAATGCAAGCAACTTTTTACTTGTATTGATACAAATACAAGGGAAGAGAAGCCTTTTAGACTAGTTGCAGAACAAGATAATAAGGTTACTTGTTCTCATTTGATAGTTCCTATAACAAATTTTTTTACCAAGTTGCACGTTCTTCATTGTCTGACATTCAACTCTAAGGGTCGTCTACCAAGCCGTTTGGAGAGAAGATCACCAACTTCTTAGTCATAGAGAATGAGGCTTTGTCGTTTCAAAAAACATGGGATAAAATCTAGATGATTATTTAAAACTCAGATTGCTTAAAATACTTTAATGGCTTTCATACTCCTTATGTCTCAACATTGCTAACTCGTCAACCACAACTCTCTTTAAGCTTCATGAGGAGCATTACTTCTAGAGATTATAAGCCAAAAATTCAAATGGTATTGAATCTATTCATTGGTGCCCTCTTACTCATGCATAATGCAAGTCTTTTGGTCTGTGGTTCGAATGGTTGTTGGGTTCAAAAAGGTGAACAAGGGTGATATCAAGAAAAAGAAGAGTTTTGTGAGGTTTAATTTACTCCACCCCCCCCCCCCCCCCCCACACACCTCGCCCCATTCTCATGAAAAAAAGCAATTGAGGGATAGAAAGAGCTAAGTGAATAAATTTCCGGACTAAAAAGTCCTTGATCGAAATCCCCTTTTGTTCTTGAGATTAACTTCGTAGGAGCAGAGTTCTGAACCACTTCCAAATCATTAATTAATATACTTGATGGGGTGATTTGGTTCTCTAAGGTGAAGCTCTAGGAGTTAAGAGAGGGTGAGATAAACTTCCTAGGAGTAGAGCGTTGAATTACTTCCAAATCATTAACTCTATCTTTGATGGGGTAATTCAACTCTCTTAGGTGTGCTTGCTTGAATCATAGGATTTTTACCTTTGGTCTATGTTAATCAAAAGTGGGAGAAGCTAGATTGCATTCAGGGAGAGTATTGTATTGTGCTGAAATTTGTTTTTTTTTTTTTTTTTTTTTTTTTTTTTTTTTTTTTTCTTTTTTTTTGCAAAACGTGGCTTGACTAGGGGGTGGGGATTTATTTTTGTTGGTGTTTGATCAACATATTGTTGGCTTATGTATTGTGTAATTGGAGAATTAGTTCAAAATGTACTTCTTAACTTTTCGTAGAGAGTTACCTTACAAGCTTAGTGTTTAAATAGGTGGTTGACCTAGTTTAATTTTATGTAATTATTGAACCTTGACTGAAAAAATTATAGGCCTAGCTCCACATATCAGGAGGTGTTCTCCAACTATAATACAAATATCTTGTGTATTTTTCTTCAGCCTAGTTTATGGAAAGTATTTAACAACGTAACGATCTTGTTGAAACCCAATATGTTTAAAGTGTTAGTGTTCTTGTCTTATAAACTTACAATATTATTTATTCATATTAAAACATCTACTATATACACACACATATAATTAGGGTGAGCTTGGGGAGGGGAGCCCTTGGATCGGCTCCAGACTAAATATAAGGAAATTATTTTGGGACCAAAAGGTATTTATTTATTAATTTATTATATTTATATTTATATTACAGGGACTAATTATTATTATTATTATGCCATACTGATCATTAATCTTACATGCATGGATTACAGCCATATTACATTACATCCATATTTATTTATAATACAATTATTACCATGCATGCATGGGTACATGCAGACACCATATTTATATATAGGGAAAATTGTAAAAAATACTCCTCTATAATATGTCAATTATCAATGTCACTCCTGAATTATGAGTGGTGTAAATGTTGCCCCTCAATTATCAAAACGGTGCACATATAGCCCCTCCTGTAACGAAAATATGGTTCCTCATTAGTGTACAACACCGTTAAGTTGGAGTAAATATGTAATTTAGTTGTTTTTTCCTTCCCTCGATTCGAAGTACTAGCAATGGACATCGGTGGGGAACCACAGGTCCGTTACGGGAGGGGCTATACATGTACCATTTTGATAATTAAGGGGCAACAGTTACGCCATTTCGTTGGCAAGGTTCATTTTAGTAGATAATTAATTAATTTAATTAAATAAATATTAGTGGAGTTTGTTGAGGGGTTTTAGTTACAAACTTCACTATAAATAGAGCCTCAATTCCATTCTTCAAATGACACCTTAAATACATTGAGAACAACTTGAAGACTTGAGAGCTTAACGGCATTGAAGAACGCTTGAAGACTTGAACGCATTTTTGTTGATTTTGCAGGCAATTTGAATCCATTGCAGGGCTGATTACTTCTAAATTCTTGACGCTCGTTGTTGGAAGTCACGCCACTTAGATCCCGGAAGCTACGCCACTTAAATCCCGGAGGCACGCGCCACTTAAATCCCGGAGGCTACGCTATTTGAATCCCGGAGGCACTTCCATAGATAACGTCAGTGAAGAATCAGAGGACTAGACAGAGATTTTGTACCTGCATTGAATTATACACACGTTGTACATTGTGAATATATACAAAGTTTACTTTTTTGTGTTTATAGATTTTGGCACGCCCAGTGGGACCGCTCTGCCTCTCATCTCTTCACTATCGATCTACATCAGCAAACAACTTTACTAGCAACCGGAATGGCGTCAAGAAGCTCAATGTTCAAGAAGTCTTATGCTCAAGCCGCTAGTTCCAAGTCTTCATCAACAACTGGTTCTGAAGCTAACCGAGAGGCAGAAACACCATTAACCAGGAGCCGTGCAAGGAGCTTAGGAATGCGACCGCCGGAGCCTGAGTCAATTGTTCGACGTATGATTCAAAGACTCGAAACGGCCCCTACCGTCCCGAGGAAGTCTATTTATGTTGCAGGTCCACCATCTTCGAAAGGAGCAACCGATAGCGGGAGGCTGGCTTCTTCGAAGGGAGCAGCTGGCAGCGGGATGCTGACATCTTCGATAGAAGCGGCGAATAGCGAGAAGTCATCTACCTCAGAAGGAGCAGCTAATAGCGAGAAGTCGATTACCCCAAAAGGAGCAGATGATAGTAGGAGTCCAACATCCCCAAAAGGAAACGCTAACACTGGAGGCTCGTCATCGACATCGCCGTCGTCCAGCATGTGGAAGGTCGCTCCAGAATGGTCACGTATCTATACAGGCATGCCGGCTATGACAACAAGCGCGACAACTATAAAAGACCAGCTTGCGAGCATCACTAAGGCGCTTGAAGGGATTACCACCCTCCTTCAAAAGCAAGAAAAGAGAATCAACGACTTAGCTGAAAAGGTCGAGAGCACAATGAATGACGAAACTAGCCGGGCTCCTGGGAAACAACCTGAGGTTCAAGGAGAAGATGCCTCACACTCACCAACTTGCATTGGGCGAACTACAGTGCACGAGGAATCAACTTCGCACATACCAAGTTTGGACAGGAGCATTCCAGTCACAGGGGGCATGATACCTGTAGATCGGCTTAATGAGTTCATCATGGGAGCTATCAACGGAAAGCTCGAGGGGGAAAAACCTTCATACACTTACACCAAGCCTTACACCCAAAGGATAGAGGATTTGAAGATGCCCATTGGATATCAACCTCCAGTATTTCAACAATTCGATGGGAAAGGCAATCCAAGACAACACATCGCCCACTTCGTGGAAACATGCAACGACGCTGGGACATATGGAGATCTTCTTGTCAAGCAGTTCGTCCGCTCTTTGAAGGGTACTGCCTTCAATTGGTACACTGACTTGGAGCCTAGCTGCATTGATAGCTGGCATGACATGGAGCGCGAGTTCTTGACCCGCTTCTACAGCACAAGAAGAACCGTCAGTTTCTTAGAACTCACCACCACTCGCCAAAGGAATGGTGAAAGCTCAGCCACTTACATTGAAAGATGGAGGGAGTTATGCTTGAATTGCAAGGAAAAGATATCACAGAGCTCTGCGATTGAAATGTGCATCCAAGGCATGCACTTCGAGCTCTCCTACATCCTCCAAGGGCTCAAGCCTAAGACTTTTGAGGAATTATCTAGTCGCGCCCACGATATGGAGTTAAGCATAACAGCTAATGGTGGACAAAACATACCCATTCAAAGCTTCTACAATAGGGGCAAGAGTCATGATGACGTTGAAAATGGCGGCAATGCCTTTAAAAAATATGAAAGCATGGATGCTATGCATGTGAATATTCAACCAGCTAGGATATTCACTGAAGCTACTGGTGAGTCTAAGGATACTTCTAGATCATTGCAAGGTAGTAGAAGGCTTTCTTTCAGGGAAAGACAAAACAAGAAGTATCCATTCTTGGATGCTGATGTCCCACATATGTTTGATGAGCTACTAAAGCACAATCTCGTTGATTTGCCAGAAATGAGGCGACCACACGAGGCATCAATGGTGGATGATTCGAGTTATTGCAAGTATCACAGACTTGTCGGACATCCAATTGAAAATTGCTTTGTCTTTAAGGATAAAGTAATGGAGTTAGCTCGAGATGTGAGAATTGAACTTGCAGATGCCACAGCAAGCGCTAATCAAGTTTCCATCTCATGCGGTAAATCTACTTCGCTACTCATTGAGAGGAACAATGTGAAGGGAAATAGAAAAGGACACAAGTGTTTATTCCCTCTTGACATCAAGTCTTATGATACTAAACCCGAGTATGATACTTGGCATGGTATTAAGCATGCTAAACAACACCACGTTGATGATGCGACACGACCATCTAAGCAAGTTATGAAAAGGTGGGTCAAGAAAAGAATGTTAAAGGGCTCTATTGATGGGAGGACTTGCGGCCACCATATAAAAGCACGAGTTCCAGTCACATTGGCGGATTACGTGCCAAAGCGGTTCCATATTACTCCAACTAACCAAGGAATGAAGATGAAAATTCCTCTAATTAACCCGTATGCTAGAGAAGAATGTGCCTCAACACATTATACCACAATATGTGATGGAGGAAATATTCTTCAAGCTTCCTCAATGTGAATTGAAAACTGCATCATATTCCTTAAAGACTCCCCGGCACGAGTCAAAACTGCCTCATATAATTTCAAGACTCCTCGGAATGAGTCAAAACTGCCTCATATTACTTCAAGGCTCCCCGGCATGAGTCGAAACTGCCTCATATCCCACAAGGCTCCTTGGCACGAGTTGAAATGGCCTTATAGTTTCGAGACTTCCATGCACTACATACTTTCAAGCAGTGTATGCTCTCAAGTGGCATGTCCAAGAAAGTCTCGAGGGGGCAATTTGTAGACACAGAAAATTTGAAACCGACAAGTGGACCGATTAAATCATTATCAAGCCCAATTTCAGGGTTAATCATTAGTCCAATTTAATTATTAATTGGGCTATGATAATTAAATTAATTTAATTAATCCAAGTAAATTTGATTTGGGCTATTGAATTAATTAATTAATTGGTCCAAGCCCATTTCATAATTGAATTATAATTATAATTATAATTATAATTTAAATATAATATAATTTTATTATATTTGAATTAGATAATTATAATTTAATTTGAATTTGAATTAGATGATAAAATAATGAACCTAGATTTGATTTTGGCAAGGTTCATTTTAGTAGATAATTAATTAATTTAATTAAATAAATATTAGTGGAGTTTGTTGAGGGGTTTTAGTTACAAACTTCACTATAAATAGAGCCTCAATTCCATTCTTCAAATGACACCTTAAATACATTGAGAACAACTTGAAGACTTGAGAGCTTAACGGCATTGAAGAACGCTTGAAGACTTGAACGCATTTTTGTTGATTTTGCAGGCAATTTGAATCCATTGCAGGGCTGATTACTTCTAAATTCTTGACGCTCGTTGTTGGAAGTCACGCCACTTAGATCCCGGAAGCTACGCCACTTAAATCCCGGAGGCACGCGCCACTTAAATCCCGGAGGCTACGCTATTTGAATCCCGGAGGCACTTCCATAGATAACGTCAGTGAAGAATCAGAGGACTAGACAGAGATTTTGTACCTGCATTGAATTATACACACGATGTACACGGAATTTTGTGAATATATACAAAGTTTACTTTTTTGTGTTTACAGATTTTTTTGTAGACACTTAAATTTTGATAAATATTGATTATTTATCAATATTAGTATATTTGAATATATTTGAAATATTTTGGATAATATTGATATTATCTAATTTGTTAATTAGATAATATCAAAAGAGTTTGAGCTTATCAAAACTCTCTATCCTACAGCTATAAATAGGAGCTCTCATTTCTATGTAATCACACACATCCTAGGAAAAGTGATGTAAACATCTAGAAAAATATTATTCAGGATCACAATAAAAATGTGATACTGAAAGTAGAAGTCTCTCCTCCATAATGATCATGCCTATGCCTATTGATCCAAACCTCCATTGAAGATCAAGCCATTTGAACCCGGAGGCCCTTCAAGAAGAACAAGCTATATATACGAGCCCTTCTTTGAAGATCAAGCCACTTGAAACCCGGAGGCCCTTCAATGGTGGAGTGTTCAAGGCACCAATTGAAGAATCAGAGGATATCCAGAGACATGTACTCACACCGCATTGATACTTGATATGTAAACCAGAACTTTGAATTTCTAAATATATATTCAATTTTCTTTGTTTACTAGCAATCGAAATGGCGTGTAAATGTTGGTTTGAAGGAAGCAACGAGGTCCAAACTCGCAAAGCCGCATCTTACACTACAGAGATAATTTTCAAAGATGAAGATCTATTGCTTGGTGGTGCACCACATAATCGTCCATTGTTTGTTGAAGGTCATGCCCGCGAGCAAAAGATTAAAAGGATTTTGATTGATCAAGGGTCGGCTGTGAACATTCTGTCACTCCGGGCTATGAAGGAACTTGGCATCTCCACCGATGAACTCTCTCAAAGCCGCTTAATGATTCAAGGATTTAATCAAGGCGGACAAAGAGCACTGGGTACCATCAGACTCGACCTCAGGATCGGAACACTAAACTCAAGTACACTATGCTATGTGATAGATGCAAGGACGTCCTACAATTTGTTGCTAGGCCGACCTTGGATACATGAGAATGGAGTAGTCCCCTCATCCTGACACCAATGCCTCATGTTTGAAAAAGGCGGTGTGATAGAGAAGGTAGTCGCCGATGAAACTCCCTTCATCAAAGCAGGGTCGTACTTTGCAGACGCAAAATTTTACTTGAAGAAACAAGTTGTAGAGGAGGCTGATCAAAGCGATGTTGACACACCTCCCGATCCAAAGTGGAAAGGCAAACAAGTCGTAGACCAACCTCATTGCCATAAGGAACTTGTTTTCCCGCTTACAAGAATTGAACCATTGAAAGCTCCCCCAGCCAAACCGCTTGGAGAAGAAACCAAAGATAACGATGTTCGGGATGGAATAGATGAAATGTTGCCTGTTAAGCGCACTAATGGCTTCGACCCCAATGCTTATAAACTTCTAGCTAAAGCTGGCTACAATCCCAATGAGCCGCAGAAGTTGGGGAAACTTATCCCAGAAGCCAGCGGTAAAGGCAAGTCAAATCAGCAGGGACCGCATGAACGTAAAGGATTAGGCTATGGGCTCCCTAAACCAGTGCGAATCTTCATAAACAGAGTCGCAAGTAATTGCATCACGTCTACCGATGAGGAGGAACAACACAAGAGGCAATCAGTCTTTGATAGGATTGGTGAGGTAGAACCACGACGGTCAGCCTTTTATAGGCTTGGGTCAAATCCAAAACCTGCCAAGAGGAAGTCAATACATGACAGACTTGGAGCTGCTCGAGTTTTAAAAGAACAGACCAGCACTTCTATTGAAATAGAGTCTTCAAAAAGACTTAGAAGTATAGTTCCCTCTCGTATGAGACGAGAAGTTGATGTCCATGTTTCATGCAGCGAAGTTTTGAAGGTCCAGCCAAAGACCATTATATACACCCGTGTGCAAGAAGGAAAAGAAGAAGACCTTGATTCCGGTTATGGAGCGACACTAACTCAAGATGAGGTGCCGTCTTCATTCCACATTAATTGACATGATGAGATCCCGATTGCAGGGGGCATGTACAACTTTGATGAAAATGATGCGCAAGTCGGCCCTATTAATTAAGTAAACAAGACTACTTGATGAATGATGTCCACCAAAAATGCAGCACGTGGTTAAACTGCTAACGCATCTCGCTTGTCTATGGGTGGGCCCAAATCATAGACGCTCCTGGCCCGCATGAGCTTAAACTGTGAACGGCTTTACTTTTAAAAAAAAAAAAAAATTTGAACTACGTTTGACTTGATCTCCTTCGTGGGAGTACGTAGGCAGCTTAGAAATTTTATTGTCTAAGTTCAGTCATAACAAAAATTTTATATTTTCGTCCAAGATAGTGATTCTATGGAAAGGAGGAGAACAAGTCTAGTCTAGGAAGCATTGCAAGTCTCGGAATGTAAAATAATTGTCAAAGCATGCATTCCCGCAGCAATCGGTCACTGTTCGGTACTTTGGTCATATCTCGGTCTATAATAGTCCGATTGAGGTGATCTGGGTATCGTTGGAAAGCTAACTTACAGAGCTACGATTTTCATGAAGACATCTAAACTTGAATATGAAATTTGAAGGACCAAAATTCGAGGGGAAATGAAGTCACGAATCTGTCCAGAATTTCCTACGTTCATATCTCATTTAAATCTTTCAATGAGAAGGTTTATGAGTATTTTTCATGGTTCCTTTTAATGTTCAGGGATATTAAAATGCAAGAGAAGTATGCTTTAACATTCCAATAAAGGAACAGGTTAAAGTGAAGCGATAATACAAATTCAAAACTACAATGGAAGAACGACAGCTTGTGTGGCATCGAGTTATTGTTGAGCATGGGTAAAAAGAGCTTCAATTGTTGGTCATGAATTTCTTCGAACTTCTCTTTCGTACTCAGGGGTCCAATTGTTAAGGATGATAAAGTGATAATATTATAATATATCATATACATGTATATACAATACTATTATTATTATTATTATTATTATTATTATTATTATTATTATTATTATTATTATTATTATTATTATTGTAAACAAAGAAAATTGAATAAAATTTGGTAATATAATATGGAGTATTCTATGATCTGAGTTAACACGGAGGACTCGTTGACAATTTACTTGATCGGAAATAAAGCCACTACCATTGCTGCGAGTTGTGCTGCAAAGCTTTCAATCTCTCATAGCTAATCATCACTCATTACAGATTTACAGAGAGACTGATAACAGTGAGAGATGGCTTCCGTCGTATTAGCTTCTCTCAAGGCAACAATGGAGTTTGAAATTCAGCAGCCCAGCCCCCGGGTGCTTCCTGATGACCTAAAACAGATGAGATCTCTCATTCAACATCTTTCTACCATGCAAGCCTTCATGAAGAAATTCCACATCAAAGCTGTTGACTCAAATTATTTTGTCAAAGTTATGTGCAAAAAGAATTTAAGTTCTATAAAGGAATATCAGTACTAAGAGGAATAGTTGTAAACACAAAAAGTAAACCTTGTATATATTCACAAAATTCCGTGTACAGCGTGTGTATAATTCAATGTAGGTACAAAATCTCTGTCTAGTCCTCTGATTCTTCACTGACGTTATCTATGGAAGTGCCTCCGGGATTCAAGTAGCGTAGCCTCCGGGATTTAAGTGGCGCGTGCCTCTGGGATTTAATTGGCGTAGCTTTCGGGATTTAATTGGCGTGACTCCCAACAACGAGCGTCAAAGATTTAGAAGTAATCAATCCTGCAAAATTTCAAAAACACATGCAATGGATTCAAGCCGCCTTAAGGTCCTCAAATGCCTTCAAAAGACTTCAAGATCTTCGAGACAATCAATTCTGCAAAGCTCCAAAGTACCTGCAATGGATTCAAATTGCCTGCAAAATATTCAAAAGATGCCTCCAAGCCTTCAAGCGTTCTTCAAATGCTCTCAACTCCTTAAGTCTTCAAGTTGTTCAATGCCTTCAAGCTCTAAGCATTCAAGTTCTTCAAACTTTTCAAGTGTCTTTTGGAATGAAATGAAGGCTCTATTTATACCAAAAGCTTAACCAAAATTCCTCAACCAACTCCCCTTTTTAGTTAACTAATTAATTAATTAACTAATTAAGAAAATGAACCTTGCCCAAGATCAAGTCCAGATTCATTATTGTATAATCTAATTCAAATTCAAATTAAATTATAATTATCTAATTCAAATATAATAAAATTAATATTATATTTAAATTATAATTATAATTTATAATTCAAATTCAAATATAAAATGGGCCTGGACCAGTTAATTAATTAATTCAATGGCCCAAATCAAATCTAATTGGGCTAATTAAATTAAATTAATTTATATGATCCAATTAATTAAATTGGCCCAATAATCAATCCCGATGTCGGTCCAGTAACCATTTATCAGTCCATTTGTTGGGTTCAAATTTTCTGTGTCTACAAATTGCCCCCTCGAGACTTGCCGGGGCATGTCGCTTAATGTGCTTGGAGCGAGGAAATCTTGAAACTTAACAAAACGGTTCTTTAAATTCATCGTGGTGCATCTATCTCCACGGGCCCAAATGTATGTGCGGATATTTCGCGAATACAAATCAAAAGATTAAATTGCCACAAAATGAGCCCGACTATAAACTTGAATATTCTATGAGCCAAAATAGTGCATTACATGGGCCCGAACATATTCATTGAGCCCAAAATTATTTTAGGATGAAGTTGGTGTAGCAACACTCCATGATCCCAAAGGTAAGAAGCTATACAACGTCCATTGACCAATTTAAAATTCTAAGCCCATCAACAAACTCAAGTCAAGTTCAAAGTCACGGTGTGCACGTGAATTCTAACTCAAGCCAAGCTAACACCATGATTTCAGCAGTATAACTGAGTAACTGACTCCTATTGTTGGAAAATTGTATCTGATTGTAGAATCCAACTCCAATCACAACTCCCTTACGATGAACTATAAATAAGAGCCTCGTCACACTTATAAACTCACACCAACATCACAAACAGAGAAGCGAGGAGGAGCAATCCAAGGTCCGACTATCTAATCGGGTAAAACCTTATATTTCATCTTCCCTATATGCATTTTTTATTTACAGGAACAAGAAGAGGGGAATGCCAGAAACAACCGTGCACCATGAAAGGATAGTTCCCATGCATTTTTTATTTACAGGAACAAGAAGAGGGGAATGCCAGAAACAACCGTGCACCATGAAAGGATAGTTGCCCATCTCGTAGGACAGCCGCCGTTGAACCGCCTCAAGGAAACTTGTCAATCTCATGGAACAACAGGCATCGTGAAATCTTTCGCCGGATTTTTTTTTTTTTTTTTTTTTTTTTTTTTTTGCAGAAGTCACCGGAGATCACCAGGTTGTTGAGATTGCCGGAGGTAGATGGGAGCCGGAATCCATTCTTCGTCATTAAAGCCATCGAAACCGCTCAAGGATGACACCGCTCAGCCTTTCACCGGAGAACGACGTTGTTGGAGGATTCATCGCTGGGCTCTGTTTCTGTTTGTTGCAGGTCGCCGGAGATCGCCGCGGCTGGAGGGTTATCGCAGAGCTCTGTTTTTGTCTTTTGCAGGTCGCCGGAGATCGCCGCTGCTGGAGGGTCGCCGGAATTGCCCGCCGGAGATTTTTTTGTTTTTGCAGAAGTTGCCGCTCACCCACCAACGCTGCTGCCGGAGGATCGCAAAAGTCACAACTCACCAGAGACTACCGGAGCTGCTACGTCTACTGGAAGTTAACCGGAGCCGGCTGATGGGTGTAGCTGGAGATTAGCGTTGCCGGAAGTGGATCGTCGCACCACCGTCGTTGCAGCTTACCGGAGTTCCTTCCTGTTTGTCGAGTTTTTTTTCTTTGCTGTCAACAGTACTTACTGGAGCTTGGAGGTGTGCCTACACGATTTAATACTGGGTCTGCTGGAATTTCTCGCCATCCGTCGCTGGGATTGCCGGTATCCGTTGCTGAAGCTTTTTCCTATCGCAATGGACCGCTGGGCGTGAAGAGAGTGGGAAACTATGTATACATGGGAATCGCTGCTTTCATTCTTGTGAAGAGAGCTCTTTTATTTCATTCTTTTTAGAGAAGGACATGTGGCACACTACACTCCGCACACGTCCTTTTCCCTTGAAGCATTAAGCAAATAACATCATATACATGAAATACATACTTTAAACAAAACTTATTTCCCTTTTCCTATTCGTTTTTTTTTTTTTTTTTTGTTTTCCTTCTGCTTCGTTTTTTTCATTTTGCTCTTTTCTTTTGTTTTCTTCTTTTCATCTTTTTTTTTTTTTTTTTTTTTTTTTTTTTTTTTTTTTTTTTAGAAATCGCCGCTCAACCGCCGGAGCCGCTGGAAATTATTGCCCTAGCCTGTACTTCCCGTCAAGGCTGTCATCGGAGCCATTGGAGCCTGCTACCAGGTTGTCATAGCCAACTAAGGAGAAGCCGAGCTCTGAATATTTAAGATGACTTCTTGGTTGTATGGGAGAGGATTTGATTTTAGCCTCTGTTTCACGTGATAGCGCAGGACGCCAGGACTGCTGCAACATTTATTGGGAAAACAAAGTAGACATTGCTTCAAGGGGATCCGCCTGTCACTTGTCAAAACAACGCCACCATTCAACATATGTTCTATATATTCTAGCTTTGGCTTTGTTTTTTTTTTCCGTTCAATCTTTTGCTTTTCGTTTTTTTTTTTTTTTTTCGCCTTTTTCTTCTTTTTATTTTGTTTTTCGTTTGGTTTTTTTTCCTGTTTTACTTTGTTTCGTTTTTTTGTTTTGTTTTGTTTTTTTTTTTATATATTTTTTTCCTTTTTTTTGTTTTGCAATATCTTAATAGTATAATAATAATAATAATAATAATAATAATTGTAAACAAAGAAAATTGAATAAAATTTGGTAATATTCAAAATTCTTTGTTTACAAATTGGCACGCCCAATCGGACAGCTCTGCCTCTCATCTCTTCATAGGCACTTTCAACCGGTATGGGGGCAAACCCCATATGAAATTTGAAATGGAGGAGGCTAAATGATACTCCTTGGCACGAGTTAAAACGGCCTCATATCATTCAAGGCTCCTTGGCACGAGTTGAAACGGCCTTATATCTTTAAGTTGTAGTGTCGAGACTTTCTTGCACTACATACTTTCAAGTTTTATATGCTCTCAAGTGGTGTACAAGCAAGTCTCGAGGGGGCATTTGTAGACACTTAAATTTTGATAAATATTGATTATTTATCAATATTAGTATATTTGAATATATTTGAAATATTTGAAATATTTTGGATAATATTGATATTATCTAATTTGTTAATTAGATAATATCAAAAGAGTTTGAGCTTATCAAAACTCTCTATCCTACGGCTATAAATAGGAGCTCTCATTTCTATGTAATCACACACATCCTAGGAAAAGTGATGTAAACATCTAGAAAAATATTATTCAGGATCACAATAAAAATGTGATACTGAAAGTAGAAGTCTCTCCTCCATAATGATCATGCCTATGCCTATTGATCCAAACCTCCATTGAAGATCAAGCCATTTGAACCCGGAGGCCCTTCAAGAAGAACAAGCTATATATTCAAGCCCTTCTTTGAAGATCAAGCCACTTGAAACCCGGAGGCCCTTCAATGGTGGAGTGTTCAAGGCACCAATTGAAGAATCAGAGGATATCCAGAGACATGTACCCACACCGCATTGATATTTGACATGTAATTCAGGATTCTGAATTTCTAAATATATATTCAATTTTCTTTGTTTACAGTGACATTGATAATTATCATATTATAGAGGGACAGTTTTTACAATTTTCTCTTATATATAACATTCCATAGATCGAATACTTTTGGTTGCCCATAGATTTTAATCACTTGGTGGAGAATAGGAAGCCAAATGGAATATCAGCGATTCCCAATCGGTTAAGGTCGTCGACGATGCCAATCCCGGTGAAGATATAAGTGTTAGCTGCTGAGTCGCTAACCTTGATACTAAACGTAGATGGTTCAAAGCCGGCCACTATGATGTCTTGGTCTAGCTTCCACTTGGTCGGGCAGGGGTCGACCGGGTTAGTCTCGTAAAACTCTATGTTTATTGGGTCAGATTCATAGACGACCCCTGTAGGGTCATCGAGTGGGTGAAAAATTATGGGGCGGAGTATGGCTGGCGGCTGTGGCGGGTATGTGATTATGCTCAAATTTAGGTATACGTCGGTTGGGCAAGAGCCAACATTTTTGAAATTGGTTACGCTTATGCCGCTTTCCGAACCTAATTTACTCTCGCGAGCATAGTATATGGTCCCGCCAACAACGGGGTTGCCTTCGGTGTCTATCACCGGAGAGGCTGCCTTAGTTGGGAGGCGGATGAACGGAGGTGAAGTTGAGATGGTGAGTGGGAGGACACAAATTGAGAGCAAGAGAAAGAAAACGGTCTTCATTTTGAGGGAGCTTATATTAGGGCACAATACAATACAATAGACAATAAGATTTTTGGATTTGCTTTAGTTTGGTGTTTCAATTCGGAAGGGACACACAAATTTATAGACTGAGCAGACCAATCAAATTCATTCATGCATAATAGTATAATATATAGTAATGCCTGCACGCACCTAAAACGTGCATGCAAATATCATTTAAATAATAGTTAAACCATGACAGAAATTAATATTATTTGATTAACACATTATCCTCTGCCGCCCATGCGAAAAATATAATTCATCTGTACTTTAAAAGTTAAAACTTATAATGAAGTTATTATTATATTGGTCATTTTGTAATATAAATTTGAATGTGTTCACTTTCAATTTGATTTTAATTTAGTCAAAGTGAATTTGAATTTTTCTAACTTAGAAGTTGAATTTGATATCTTATACGTTAAAAAATAGTGAATAAGAAGATATTGATTCTCAAAGTTTACCTATTGTATTCGAAAAATTGGAGTTATTTGTGAAGGCTTTTAAATAGTCTTTAATTTGTTCCACATTAGAAAACCATTTGGGTTTGCACTACTATAAATATTGATGGGCCTTAAGGGTACGTCTATAAGTGTAGTATAAAAGGCGGGGAGTGTCTCTTTTAGACCATCATCATCCGTTCTTCTTCACTCTTAATTAACCTCTCCCTTAATCAACAATGCAGTACGTTAGTTGTTTTTGTGCATGGTCCGCTAATTTAAGACTATATATATATATATATATATATATATATATATATATATATATATATATATATATATAATCCAGTTCCCGTGCGGTTGGACGTCTCTTGTGCGGTTAAATCTGAGTTAATATTACTTAAATCAACGTCCATGATTAATAATTTTTTTTAAAAAAAATACAGTGACAATTTTGTAATTTTTGCATCTAGGTCAAATTTGAGGTGTGATTTTCCTTCCTAAGATGCGTGGTTTTTGTGCTTAAGGTGCGTGGGTTGTGTACTTAATGTATTGTGAGTAGTTGTTGAAACTTAAGGTGCATGGATTGTGTGCTTAATGTGAGTAGTTCTTGAAACTTAAGGTGCGTGGATTGTGTGATTAATGTGAGTAGTTGTTGAAACTTAAGGTGCGTGGATTGTGTGATTAATGTGCGTAGTTGTTGAAACTTAAGGTGCGTGGGTTTTGTGCTTAAGGTGCGTGGATTAATATGTGTTTAATATGTGTTTAATATGAGTAGTTGTTGAAATTAAGGTGCGTGATTTTTGTACTTAAGGTGCGTGCAGTGCATGTGTTGTACGTGTACTTAATGTGAGTAATTGTTGAAACTTAAGGTGCGTGGATTTTGTGATAAAGAAATGTAACAATATATATATATATATATATATATATATATATATATATATATATACACACACACACACTCACACACAAATGAAGATTACCTTTAGATAACCTATTTCAAGTTCGCATAATTTTGGGCATGCTCGCAGCAGATGTATGAATGTAGAATTATTTATATCATTTGGTATATGTAACTTGAGGATTTCAATGTTTAGTGCAGGGGCATGTCCCACTGTAGTAGAAAGTACTTTAATAAAGACCATAAAAATCAAGAGAAACATAATACATATTATAAAAATATTCCTAAAAAACATTTTATAAAAAACAGTAGTAAGTTCCTAAAAAACATTTTATAAAAATATAATTAAACACAAAACACATTTTATAAAAAAGCAAATATAATTAAACAAAAAAAGAGTCAAATTTACCTCAAAACAACAATCAAAGCACATAAAATAAGACATGATATAGATCTCAAGTCCAAGTTAGTCGTCGGCAGAACATCAAATTCTTCACTACAATTACAAGATGGGATGGTCTTCAAACTACCAAGTTTTGGTGCAAGAATGTGAAAATCAAATATGTTTCCAGAATAACAAAATGAGAGATCCTCTAGCATGGGAAGATAAATAACATAATCCGAATAATCTCCACACAAAAAGTCAACATATTCAAGATAAAGTGATGTCAGATTTGGAAGTTCATAGACATCTACTTGTTCAACACGGACCTCAGAAAGTTTCAATCTCTTCAATGTTGGGCAAGAAAATATGCAATTCGACACCAAGTATCCTGAATTTTCGGGACAAGAAATGTCAATTTCGTTAACACCATTCTGGGTGAGAAGAAGAAGCCACTGATTCAAGTTGTTTTTCAACAAATTCGCTATATCATCATTTCAGAAATCCAATATATCTCCATAGAAATTGAAGATAACATTGTGAATACGTCCATTGTGCCGCATGAAAATATTGTTGACTACTCCAGAAATAGGAAATTCCAAAGCCTCATCGGAATATTTAAGACATAAGTAATCAAAGAAATCACTGTCAAAACTCAAAACAAAGTTTTGTCAGACTAAACCAGATATCCTTCTAGATGGAAGATAAAATTGCAACTCTGGCAGCATCTCGAATGGGCAAAAATCCCATAATATTGTCAAGTATACCGGCGGGGAGTTCACTAATTCTATCATTTTCTGCCATAATTACAATGACTCACAAGCAAAAACTGGAAAAATAAAAATCAGAATATAGCTCTATAAAATCTTGAAAAAAAAAAAGAAATCAGAGAATAATATGAATATTCGAAACAAACCTTTCAAGAAGGAGATGAGAGGATTATCGCACCAATTCTGCTTAAAAAAAAAACGCACGAATCTGCGGCATTTAAAGAAATCCCAAGGGGGTTATCAAACAAAAAATTCAAGGAACGTGACTTTTAGAATCCCAAGGGATGTACCTTTTAGGTTCCTTGCACATCTCAAAAACAAGTCACAGTGCTCTGCAATGTCGAAGCCATCGTCGCTGCAGGACAGAGGAGGAGAGGGGTAGACCACCGTCGAAGCCATCGCCGCTGCTTTGCCCTGCTCGCCAGAAAAACAAGGGTCGCCAGAGAGGGTCGTCGCTGCTGCTCGTCGCCACTGCTCAACCGTAGCCGCAGCAACAGTTCGCCGGAGAGGCGAACCTCTCTCGCGACCTTTCCAGGGTCTCGTCCGGCCTATACAACGTGATTGCCGTCCTCAATTTGGTGATCGAACGTCAGCAGAGGCTTCTCGCAATCGGACCCAAATTTCATCGCTCAAAACTTCCCCGATGGAGTTGTTGCATGGAAGATCAGATGGTGTGGATGGTGTCGGATATGTCCAAAGAACGTTCGCCGCTGGTCAGATCATCGATCGGCGGTCTCTGGATCTTCCGGAGGTCGTTGCGCAGTGGGCCAATTTCTAGCAAACAGAGGTTGCTGACAAAGAAGGGGCTCATGCTTAGCTTCCTGGCGTTTTAGGTTGTTCTGTCGCAGTCCGTGGATGCCGTTGGTAGCCGAGGCTCATGCTTGGCTTTGCAAATGGAGACTACGGTCTCAGCCGTTGCTCAAACTGGTGTTGGCCATCCAGACGGAGGATCTTCGCAACTTTCTGATTGCCTAGGGTGTTCGATTGCCCAATGGCGGCGGCGGGTAGCTTTAGATATAGGAATTGTATTTTGAGTACCGATCTGAAAACTCTAGGAGTTCTCGTTTCCTGACGATTTCGCTTTAAAATTGAAATTATAAATTTTAATTTATGTTATAGATATGGATATAGATTATACTTTTTAGAATAATAAATAAATAAATAAATAATTTTTTTGGATCAACCATATTGTTAGCTTGATGAAAACTAGAGTTCCACAGTTCACACAAGCCAGCCAATTTGAAATTTCATTCGGGCCAGATGCTCCATTCCATATCACAGTTACACACATTTTTGATTAGCCCCCAAAAAATGCCACATCACGGTTGCATTACACCCTAAAAAAATTTAACAGTTCAACAATAAAGAACGGGGTGTTCTAATAAATATCAGCATCAAACTCGTCAAATTCATGGACGCAGTGTGTAGCGAATAATGGAAAACTTGGTAAGCCGAAGAAGTCGAAGTCGAAGTCAAAGTCAAAGTCAAAGTCAAAGTCAAAGTTTTCGAAATCAAGATTATCTAACGCAAAGAATTCGTTGACGGCGGCAGCTTCGTTTGGGATGAAGTCACTCTGCACAGGGCTATCGAACGGAGTGAAATCGTCGTAACGGAGGACGGAGGCGGGGGACAGAGCCGCGTTCCTTGAGGTGAGCGAGGTATCGACGGCCGTCTCGGTTACCGTTTTTTTCGGGAAGTTGGTGACGGCGTTAGGGCCTTTTAGTCTCACGGAGGCGTTGTCGTACAGAGTGGCGGCTTCTTTCCGGCTGTCATAGGTGCCGAGCCAGAGGCGTTTCCCCCGTGCGGGGACGCGAATCTCCACCACCCAACGCCCCCTCGGCCGTTTACGCACTCCTTTGAACTTCCGGCTGCAGGCGTCAAACGGCGGCGTCGGCACAAACTTGATCCCCCACATGTGCCTCTTCACCCTCCTCCACATCCCCACCGCCCTCTCCCCTTCATCGTCGGAGGAGTCCGTGGCGTTGCCCTCAGTGACCACGATCCGTAGAACTCTGTTCCAAAGCATCCCCTATCCCGAACTACCCTCACGAATCGACGGAAACAATACTACTGACGATGAGTTGACATGAAGGATGAGATAATATACATCTCTCTAGAACTGTACATAGAAAAAAAAAAACAAATCTATGGTGTAGGCCGTAGGGTGAGTAAAACTGAGAAGTGCTAGTTTCAAAAAAAAAAAAAAAAAAAAAAAAAAAAAAAAGCGAACTGAGATGTAGGTATTGTTATAGGGAAGAGAAAAAGGGTAAGTGCAAGAGTTTTACTTTTTTGCTGTTTTAGGGGGAAAACATAACATTATGAATTATGATACCAAGTAGAATTAATTTTATTAAAAATTAAAAATGTGAATATTATAATATTTTATATTATTTAAAATTTATTTATGTTATTATTAGGGCAACCCCAATAGGGGTTTATTCCTAATTTTAGAACACTACAGTTACAAGATGTGATGATCTTCAAACTACCAAGTTTTGGTGCAACAATGTGAAAATAAAATATGTTTTCAGAATAACAAAATGAGGGATCCTCTAGCATGGGAAGACAAATAACATAATCCGAATAATCTCCAGACAAAAAGTCAACATATTCAAGATAAAGTGATGTCAGATTTGGAAGTTCATAGACATCTACTAGTTCAACACGGACTTCATAAATTTTCAATCTCTTCAATGTTGGGCAAGAAAATATGCAATTCGACACCAGGTATCCCGAATTTTCGAGACAAGAAATGTCAATTTCTTCAACACCATTCTGGGTGAGAAGAAGAAACCACTGATTCAAGTTATTTTTCAACAAATTAGCTATATCATCATTTGAAAAATCCAATATATCTCCACAGAAATTGAAGATAACTTTGTGAATACGTCCATTGTGCCGCAAGAAAATGTTGTTGACTACTCCAGAAATAGGAAATTCCAATGCCTCATCGGAATATTTAAGACATAAGTAATCAAAGAAATCACTGTCAAAACAAGGTTTTGTCAGACTAAACCAGATATCCTTCCAAATGGAAGATAAAATTGCAACTCTGGCAGCATCTCAAATGGGCAAAAATCCCATAATATTGTCAAGTATACCAGCAGGGTGTTCACTAATTCTATCTTTTTCTGCCATAATTCCAATGACTCACAAGCAAAAACTGAAAAAAAATCAGAATATTGCTCAATAAAATCTTGAAAAAAAATACAAAATCAGAGAATAATATGAATATTCGAAACAAACATTTCAAGAAGGAGATGAGAGGATTAACGCACCAATTCTGCTATAAAAAATGCACCAATTTTGTGGCATTTAAAGAAATCCCAAGGGGGTTATCAAAAAAAAATCAAAGGGGCGTGACTTTTAGAATCCGAAGTGATGTAAATTTTATGTTCCTTGCACCCATCTCAAAAACAAGTCACAATGCTCTACAATGTCACAGTGCTCTGCAATGTCGAAGCCATCGCCGCTACCGGACAGAGGAGGAGAGGGGTAGACCACCGTCGAAGCCATCGTCGTTGCTCTACCCTGCTCGCCGGAAAAACAAGGGTCGCCAGAGAAGGTCGTCGCTGCTGCTTGTCGCCAATGCTCAGCCGCGGCCGCCGCAACAGTTCGCCGGAGAGGCGAACCTCTCTCGCGACCTTTCCAGGGTCTCGTCCGGCCTATACAACGTGATCGTCGTCCTCAATTTGGTGATCGAACGTCAGCAGAGGCTTCTCGCAATAGGATTCAAATTTCATCGCTCAAAGCTTCCCCGATGGAGTCGTTGCATGGAGGATCAGATATTGTGGATGGTGTCGGATATGTCCAAAGAACGTTCGCCGCTGGTCAGATCGTCGATCGGCGGTCACTGGATCTTCCGGAGGTCGTTGCGCAGTGGGCCAATTTCCAGCAAACAGAGGTCGCTGACAAAGAAGGGGCTCATGCTTGGCTTCCTGGCGTTTTAGATTGTTCCGTCGCAATTCATGGATGCCGTTGGTAGCCGAGGCTCATGCTTAGCTTCACAAATGGAGACTACGGTCTCAGCCGCTGCACAGACTGGTGTTGGCCACCCAGACGGAGGATCTTCGCAACTTTCTGATTGCCTAGGGAGTTCGATTGCCCAGTGGTGGCGGCTGGTAGCTTTAGATATAGGAATTGGATTTTGAGTACCGATCTGGAAACTCTAGGAGTTCTCGTTTCCTGACGATTTCACTTTGAAATTGAATTATAAATTTTAATTTATGTTATAAACACGGATATAGACTATACTTTTTAGAATAATAAATAAATAAATTAATAATTTTTTTGAATCAACCATACTGTTAGCTTGGTGAAAACTAGAGTTCCACAATTCACACAAGCCAGCCAATTTGAAATTTCATTCGGATCAGATGTTCTATTCCATATCACAGATACACACATATCATGATTAGTCCCCAAAAAGTGCCACATCACTGTTGCATTACACCCTAAAAAAATTCAACAGTTCAACAATAAAGAACGGGGTGTTCTAATAAATTTCAGCATCAAACTCGTCAAATTCATGGACGCAGTGTGTTGTGAATAATAGAAAACTTGGTAAGCCGAAGAAGTCGAAGTCAAAGTCAAAGTTTCCGATATCCAGATTATCTAACGCCATGAATTCGTTGACGGCGGCAGCTTCGTTTGGGATGAAGTCACTATGCACAGGGCTATCGAACGGAGTGAAGTCGTCGTAACAGAGGACGGTGGTGGGGGACAGAGCCGCGTTGCTTGAGGTGAGCGAGGTATCGACGGTCGTCTCGGTTACCGTTTTTTTCGGGAAGTTGGTGACGGCGTCAGGGCCTTTTAGTCACACGGAGGCGTTGTCGTACACGGCAGCGGCTTCTTCCAGGCTGTCATAGTTGCCGAGCCAGAGGCGTTTCCCCCGGGTGGGGTCGCGAATCTCCATCGCCCAACGCCCCCTCGGCCGCTTAAGCACTCCTCTGAACTTTCGGCAGCAGGCGTTAAACGGCAGCGTCGACACAAACTTGATCCCCCACATGTGCCACTTCACCCTCCTCCACATCCTCACCGCCCTCTCCCCTTCATCATCGGAGGAGTCCGTGGCGTCGCAGTCAGTGACCACGATCAGTAGAACTCTGTTCCAGAGCATCCACTATCTCGAACTACCCTCAAGAGTTGACTTGAAGGATGACATAATATACATCCCTCTAGAACTGTACATAGAAAAAAAAAAAAACAAAATCTATGGCATAGGCCGTAGTGTGAGTAGAACTGAGAAGTGCTGGCTTCAAAAAAAAAAAAAAAAAAAAAAGCGAACTGAGATGTAGGTATTGTTATAGGGAAGAGAAAAAGGGTAAGTGCAAGAGTTTTACTTTATTTGCTGTTTTGGGGGGAAAACATAACATTATGAATTATGATACCAAGTAGAATTAATTTTATTAAAATTTAAAAATGTGAGTATTATACGTAGTAATATTTAATATTTTTTAAAATTTAATTATGTTATTATTATGGCAACCCCAATAGGGGGTTTATTCTTAATTTTAGAACACTACAATTACAAGATGGGATGATCTTCAAACTACCAAATTTTTGTGTAACAATGTGAAAAATCAAATATGTTTTCAGAATAACAAAATGAGAGATCCTCTAGCATGGGAAGATAAACAACATAATCCGAAATATCTCCAGACAAAAAGTCAACAAATTCAAGATAAAGTGATGTCAGATTTGGAAGTTCATAGACATCTACTAGTTCAACATGGACTTCAGAAAGTTTCAATCTCTTCAATGTTGGGCAAGAAAATATGCAATTCGACACCAGATATCCCGAATTTTCGGGACAAGAAATGTCAATTTCTTCAACACCATTCTGGGTGAGAAGAAGAAACCACTGATTCAAGTTGTTTTTCAACAAATTATCTATATCATAATTTGAGAAATCCAATATATCTCCATAGAAATTAAAGATAACTTTGTGAATACGTCTATTGTGCCACATGAAAATGTTGTTGACTACTCCAAAAATATGAAATTCCAAAGCCTCATCGGAATATTTAAGACATAAGTAATTAAAGAAATCACTGTCAAAATAAAGTTTTGTCAGACTAAACTAGATTTCCTTCTAGTTGGAAGATAAAATTGCAACTCTGACAGCATCTCGAATGGGCAAAAATCCCATAATATTGTCAAGTATACCGGCAGGGAGTTCACTAATTCTACCTTTTTCTTCCATAATTCCAATGACTCACAAGCAAAAACTGAAAAAAAAAATCAGAATATAGCTCCATAATTCCAATTACTCACAATCGAACCCAGATTTCATCGCTCAAAGCTTCCCCGATGGAGTCGTTGCATGGAGGATCAGATGGTGTGAATGGTGTCGGATATGTCCAAAGAACGTTCGCCGATGGTCAGATCGTCGATCGGCGGTCGCCGAATCTTCCAGAGGTGGTTTCGCAGTGGGCAAATTTCCAGCAATCAGATTTCGCTGACAAAGAAGGGGTTCATGCTTGGCTTCCTGGCGTTTTATGTTGTTCCGTCGCAGTCCATGGATGCCGTTGGTAGCCAAGGCTTATGCTTGGCTTCGCAAATGGAGACTACGGACTCAGCCGCTGCTCAGACTGGTATTGGCCACCCAGACGGAGGATCATCGCAACTTTCTAATTTCCTAGGGAGTTCGATTGCCCAGTGGCGGCGGCGGGTAGCTTTAGATATAGGAATTGTATTTTGAGTACCGATCTGGAAACTCTAGTAGTTCTCATTTCCTGACGATTTCGTTTTAAAATTAAAATTATAAATTTTAATTTATGTTATAGATATGGATATAGATTATACTTTTTAGAATAATAAATAATTAATTAATTAATTTTTTTGGATCAACCATGTTGTTAGCTTGATGAAAACTAGAGTTCCACAGTTCACACAAGCCAGCCAATTTGAAATTTCATTCGGACCAGATGCTCCATTCCATATCACAGTTAGAGACATTTCTTGATTAGCCCCCAAAAAATGCTACATCACGGTTGCATTACTCCCTAAAAAAATTTAACAGTTCAACAATAAAGAACGGGGTGTTCTAATAAATTTCAGCATCAAACTCGTCAAATTCATGGACGCAGTGTGTTGAGAATAATGGAAAACTTGGTAAGTCGAAGTCGAAGTCAAAGTCAAAGTTTCCGAAATCCATATTATCTAACGCCATGAATTCGTAGACGGCGGCAGCTTCGTTTGGGATGAAGTCACTCTGCACAGGGCTATCGAACGTAGTGAAGTCTTCGTAACGGAGGACGGAGGTGTGGGACAGAGCCGCGTTGCTTGAGGTGAGCGAGGTATTGACGGTCGTCTCGGTTACCATTTTTTTCCAAAAGTTGGTGACGGCGTCAGGGCCTTTTAGTCTCACGGAGGCGTTGTCGTACACGGCGGTGGCTTCTTCCGGGCTGTCATAGGTGCCGAGCCAGAGGCGTTTCCCCCAGGTGGGGTCGCAAATATCCACCGCCCAACGCCCCCTCGGCCGCTTACGCCCTACTTTGAACTTCCGACTGCAGGCATCAAACGGCAGCATCGGCACAAACTTGATCCCCCACATGTGCCTCTTCACCCTCCTCCACATCCCCACCGCCCTCTCCCCTTCATCGTCGGAGGAGTCCATGGCGTCGCCGTCAGTGACCACGATCCATAGAACTCTGTTCCGGAGCATCCCCTATCCTGAACTACCCTCAAGAATCGATTAAAACAATACTACTGACGATGAGTTGACTTGAAGGATGAGATAATATACATCCCTCTAGAACTGTACATTGAAAAAAAAAAATCTATGGCGTAGGCCGTATGGTGAGTAGAACTGAGAAGTGCTGGTTTCAAAAAAAAAAGAAAAAAAAAAAAAAAAAAAAAAACAAACTGAGAGGTAGGTATTGCTATAGGGAAGAGAAAAAGGGTAAGTGCAAGAGTTTTACTTTTTTTGCTGTTTTGGGGGGAAAACATAACATTATGAATTATGATATCAAGTAGAATTAATTTTATTAAAAATTAAAAATGTGAGTATTATAATATTTAATATTTTTTAAAACTTAATTATGTTATTATTATGGCAACCCCAGTAGGGGGTTTAATCCTAATTTTAGAACACTACAATTACAAGATGGGATGGTCTTCGAACTACCAAGTTTTGGTGCAACAATGTGAAAATCAAATATGTTTCCAGAATAACAAAATGAGAGATCCTCTGGCATGCGAAGATAAACAACATAATCCGAATAATCTCCACACAAAAAGTCAACATATTCAAGATAAAGTGATATCACATTTGGAAGTTCATAGACATCTACTAGTTCAACACGGACTTTAGAAAGTTTCAATATCTTCAATGTTGGGCAAGAAAAAAAAGCAATTTGACACCAGGTATCCCGAATTTTCGGGACAAGAAATGTCAATTACTTCAACACCATTCTGGGTGAGAAGAAGAAGCCACTGATTCAAGTTGTTTTCCAACAAATTAGCTATATCATCATTTGCGAAATCCAATATATCTCCACAGAAATTGAAGATAACTTTGTGAATACGTCCATTGTGCCGCAAGAAAATGTTATTGACTACTCCAGAAATAAGAAATTCCAAACCCTCATCGGAATATTTAAGACATAAGTAATCAAAGAAATCACTGTCAAAACAAAGTTTTGTCAGACCAAACCAGATATCCTTCCAGATGGAAGATAAAATTGCAACTCTGACAGCATCTCGAATGGGAAAAAAATCCCATAATATTGCCAAGTATACCGGCAGGGAGTTCACTAATTCTATCTTATTCGACCATAATTCCGATGACTCACAAGCAAAAACTGAAAAAAAAAATCAGAATATAGCTCTATAATATTATGAAAAAAAAAAGAAATCATAGAATAATATAAATATTCGAAACAAACCTTTCAGGAAGGAGATAAGAGGATTAACGCACCAATTCTGCTTTAAAAAAAACGCACCAATTCTGTGGCATTTAAAGAAATCCCAAGGGGGTTATCAAAAAAAAATCCAAGGGACGTGACTTTTAGAATCCCAAGGGATGTAACTTTTAGGTTTCTTGCACATCTCAAAAACAAGTCACAGTGCTCTACAATGTCGAAGCCATCGCCACTGCCGGACAGAGGAGGAGAGGGGTAGACCACCGTCGAAGCCATCGCCGCTGCTCAGCCCTGCTCGCCGGAAAAACATGGGTCGCCAGAGACGGTCGTCGCTGCTGCTCGTCGCAACTGTTCAGCCGCGGACGCCGAAACAGTTCGCCGGAGAGGCGAACCTCTCTCGCGACCTTTCCAGGGTCTCGTCCGCCCTATACAACGTGATTGCCGTCCTCAATTTGGTGATCGAACGTCAGCAGAGGCATCTCGCAATCGGACCAAGATTTCATCGCTCAAAGCTTCCCCGATGGAATCGTTCCATGGAGGATTAGATGATGTGGATGGTGTTGGATATGTCCAAAGAACGTTCGCCGCTGGTCAGATCGTCGATCGGCGGTCGACGGATCTTCTACAGGTCACTAACAAAGATGGGGCTCATGCCTGGCTTCCTGACGTTTTGGGTTGTTCCGTCGTAGTCCGTGGATGCCGTTGGTAGCCGAGAATCATGCTTGGCTTCGCAAATGGAGACTTCGGTCTAAACCGCTGGTCAAACTGGTGTTGGCCACCCAGACGGAGGATCTTCGCAACTTTCTGATTGCCTAGGGCGTTCGATTTCCCAGAGGTGGCGGCGGGTAGCTTTAGATATAGGAATTGTATTTTGAGTACCGATCTGAAAACTCTAGTAGCTCTCGTTTCCTGACGATTTTGCTTAAAAATTGAAATTATAAATTTTAATTTATGTTATAGATATGGATATAGATTATAATTTTTAGAATAATAATTAAATAAATAAATATTTTTTTTGGATCAACCATACTGTTAGCTTGATGAAAACTAGAGTTCCACAGTTCACACAAGCCAGCCAATTTGAAATTTCATTCGGACCAGATGCTCCATTCCATATCACAGTTACACACATTTCTTGATTAGCCCCCAAAAAATGCCACATCACGGTTGCATTACACCCTAAAAAAATTTAACAGTTCAACAATAAAGAACGGGGTGTTCTAATAAATTTCAGCCTCAAACTCGTCAAATTCATGGACGCAGTGTGTTGCGAATAATGGAAAACTTGGTAAGCCGAAGAAGTCGAAGTCGAAGTCAAAGTCAAAGTTTCCGAAATCCATATTTTCTAACGCAATGAATTCGTAGACGGCGGCAGCTTCGTTTGGGATGAAGTCACTCTGCACAGGGCTATCGAACGGAGTGAAGTCTTTGTAACGGAGGACGGAGGTGTGGGACAGAGCCGCGTTGCTTTAGGTGAGCGAGGTATTGACGGTCGTCTCGGTTACCATTTTTTTCCTGAAGTTGGTGACGGCGTCAGGGCCTTTTAGTCTCACGGAGGCGTTGTCGTACACGGCGGTGGCTTCTTCCGGTCTGTCATAGGTGCCGAGCCAGAGGCGTTTCCCCCGGGTGGGGACGTGAATCTCCACCGCCCAACGCCCCCTCGGCCGCTTACGCCCTACTTTGAACTTCCGACTGCAGGCATCAAACGGCGACGTCGGCACAAACTTGATCCCCCATATGTGCCTCTTCACCCTCCTTCACATCCCCACTGCCCTCTCCCCTTCATCGTCGGAGGAGTCCGTGGCGTCGCCGTCAGTGACCACGATCCATAGAACTCTGTTCCCGAGGATCCCCTATCCCGAACTACCTTCATGAATCGACTGAAACAGTACTACTGACAATGATTTGACTTGAAGGATGAGATAATATACATCCCTCTAGAACTGTACATTGAAAAAAAACAAATCAATGGCGTAGGCCGTAGGGTGACTAGAACAGAGAAGTGCTGGTGTCAAAAAAAAAAAAAAAAAAAAAAAGCAAACTGAGAGATAGGTATTGTTATAGGGAAAAGAAAAATGATAAGTGCAAGAGTTTTACTTTTTTGCTGTTTTGGGGAGAAAAAACATAACATTATGAATTATAATACCAAGTAGAATTAATTTTATTAAAAATTAAAAATGTGAGTATTATAATATTTAATATTTTTTAAAATTTAATTATGCTATTATTATGGCAACCCCAATAGGGGGTTTATTCCTAATTTTAGAACACTACAATTACAAGATGGGATGGTCTTCAAACTACAAAGTTTTGCTGCAACAATGTGAAAATCAAATATGTTTCCAGAATAACAAAATGAGAGATCCTCTAGCATGGGAAGATAAACAACATAATCCGAATAATCTCCAGACAAAAAGTCAACATATTCAAGATAAAGTGATGTCAGATTTGGAAGTTCATAGACATCTAATAGTTCAACACGGATTTCAGAAATTTTCAATCTCTTCAATGTTGGGCAAGAAAATATGCAATTCGACACCAGGTATCCCGAATTTTCGGGACAAGAAATGTCAATTACTTCAACACCATTCTGGGTGAGAAGAAGAAACCACTTATTCAAGTTATTTTTCAACAAATTAGCTATATCATCATTTGCGAAATCCAATATATCTCCACAGAAATTGAAGTTAACTTTGTGAATAAGTCCATTGTGCTGCAAGAAAATGTTGTTGACTACACCAGAAATAGGAAATTCCAAAGTCTCATCGGAATATTTAAGACATAAGTAATCAAAGAAATCACTGTCAAAACAAAGTTTTGTCAAACTAAACCAGATATCCTTCTAGATGGAAGATAAAATTCCAATGACTCACAAGCAAAAACTGAAGAAAAAAAATCAGAATATAGCTCTATAAAATCTTGAAAATAAAATCAACGCATAATGTGAATATTTGAAACAAACCTTTCAGGAAGGAGATGAGAGGATTAATGCACCAATTCTGCTTTTAAAAAAAAAACTCACCAATTCTGCGGCGTTTAAAGAAATCCCAGGGGGGTTATCAAAAAAAAATCCAAGGGACGTGACTTTTAGAATCCCAAGGGATGTAACTTTTAGGTTCCTTGCACCAATCTAAAAAACAAGTCACAATGCTCGACAATGTCACAGTGCTCTGCAATTTCGAAGCCATCGCCGCTGCCGGACAGAGGAGGAGAGCTGGAAAAACAAGGTTCGCTAGAGAGGGTCGTCGTTGCTTCTCGTCGCCATTGCTCAACCGCGGCCGCTGCAACAGTTCGCCGGAGAGGCGAACCTCTCTCGCGACCTTTCCAGGGTCTCGTCCGAACTATACAACGTGATCGCCGTCCTCAATTTGGTGATCGAACGTCAGCAGAGGCTTCTCGCAATCGGACCCAGATTTCATCGCCCAAAGCTTCCCCGATGGAGTCGTTGCATGGAGGATCAGATGGTGTCGGATATGTCCTAAGAACGTTCGCCGCTGGTCAGATCGTCGATCGGCGGTCGCTGGATCTTACGGAGATCGTTGCACAGTGGGCCAATTTCCAGCAAACAGAGGTCGCTGCCAAAGAAGGGGCTCATGCTTGGCTTCCTGGCGTTTTAGGTTGTTCCGTCGCAGTCCGTGGATGCCGTTGGTAGCCGAGGTTCATGCTTGGCTTCGCAAATGGAGACAACGGTCTCAGCCGCTGCTCATACTGGTGTTGGCCACCCAGACGGAGGATCTTCGCAACTTTCTGATTGCCTAGGGAGTTCGATTGCCCAGTGGTCGAGGCGGGTAGCTTTAGATATAGGAAATTGTATTTTGAGTACCGTTCTGGTAACTCTAGGAGTTCTCTTTTCTTGACGATTTCGCTTTAAAATTGAAATTATAAATTTTAATTTATGTTATAGATTATACTTTTTAGAATAAGAAATAAATAAATAAATAGTTTTTTTGGATCAACCATACTGTTAGCTTGATGAAAACTAGAGTTCCACAGTTCACACAAACCAGCCAATTTGAAATTTCATTCGGACCAGATGCTCCATTCCATATCACAGTTACACACATTTCTTGATAGCCCCCAAAAAATGCCACATCACGGTTGCATTACACCCTAAAAAAATTTAACAGTTCAACAATAAAGAACGGGGTGTTCTAATAAATTTCAGCTTCAAACTCGTCAAATTCATGGACGCAGTGTGTTGCGAATAATGGAAAACTTGGTAAGCCGAAGAAGTCGAAGTCGAAGTCAAAGTCAAAGTTTCCGAAATCCATATTTTCTAAAGCTATGAATTCGTTGACGGTGACAGCTTCGTTTGGGATGAAGTCACTATGCACAGGGCTATCAAACAGAGTGAAGTCGTCGTAACGGAGGACGGAGGCGGGGGACAGAGCTGCGTGGCTTGAGGTAAGCGAGGTATCGACGGTCGTCTCAGTTACCGTTTTTTTTGGGAAGTTGGTGACGGCGTCAGGGCCTTTTAGTCTCACGGAGGTGTTGTTGTACACGGCAACAGCTTCTTCCGGGCTGTCATAGGTGCTGAGCCAGAGGTGTTTCCCACGGGTGGGGTCGCGAATCTCCACCGCCCAACGCCCCTTCGGCCGCTTACACACTCTTCTGAACTTCCGGCTGCAGGCGTCAAACGACGGCGTCGGCACAAACTTGATCCCCCACATGTGCTTCTTCACCCTCCTCCAAATCCCCACCGCCCTCTCCCCTTCATCATCGGAGGAGTCCGTGGCGTCACTGTCAGTGACCACAATCCGTAGAACTTTGTTCCGGAGCATCCCCTATCCCGAACTACCCTCAAGAATCGACTGAAACAAGACTACTGACGATGAGTAGACTTGAAGGATGAGATAATATACATCTCTCTAGAACTGTACATTTAAAAAAAAAAACAACAAATCTATGGCGTATGCCGTAGGGTGAGTAGAACTGAGAAGTGCTGGTTTCAAAAAAATAAATAAATAAATAAATAAACAAAAAAATAAAAGCGAACTGAGATGTAGGTATTGTTATAGGGAAGAGAAAAAGGGTACGTGCAAGAGTTTTACTTTTTTGCTGTTTTGGGGGGAAAACATAACATTATGAATTATTATACCAAGTAGAATTAATTTTATTAAAAATTAAAAATGTGTGTATTATAATATCTAATATTTTTTAAAATTTAATTATGTTATTATTAGGGCAACCCCAATAGGGGGTTTATTCCTAATTTTAAAACACTACAATTACAAGATGGGATGATCTTCAAACTACCAAGTCGAAACCACTGATTCAAGTTGTTTTTCAAAAATTAGCTATATCATCATTTGCGAAATCCAATATATCTCCACAGAAATTGAAGATAACTTTATGAATACATCCATTGTGCCGCATGAAAATGTTGTTGACTACTCCAGAAATATGAAATTCCAAAGCCTCATCGGAATATTTAAGACATAAGTAATCAAAGAAATCACTGTCAAAACAAAGTTTTGTCAAACTAAACCAGATATCCTTCCAGATGGAAGATAAAATTTCAACTATGGCAGCATCTAGAATTGGCATAAATCTCATAATATTGTCAAGTATACCGGCAGGGAGTTCACTAATTCTATCTTTTTCTTCCATAATTCCAATGACTCACAAGTAAAAACTGAAAAAAAAAATCATAATATAGCTCTATAAAATCTTGAAAAAAAAAAGAAATAAGAGAATAATATGAATATTCGAAACAAACCTTTCAAGTAGGAGATGGGAGGAGATGAGAGGATTAACGCACCAATTCTGCTTTAAAAAAACGCACCAATTCTGCGGCATTTAAAGAAATCCCAAGGGATGTAACTTTTAGGTTTCTTGCACATCTCAAAAACAAGTCACAGTGCTTTACAATGTCGAAGCCATCGCCACTGCCGGACAGAGGAGGAGAGGGGTAGACCACCGTCGAAGCCATCGCTGCTGCTCAGCCCTGCTCGCCGAAAAAACAAGGGTCGCCAGAGAGGCTCGTCGCTGCTGCTCGTCGCAACTGCTCAGCCGCGGCAGCCGAAACAGTTCGCCGGAGAGGCGAACCTCTCTCGCGATCTTTCCATGGTCTCGTCCGCCCTATACAACGTGATCGCCATCCTCAATTTGGTGATCGAACGTCAGCAGAGGCTTCTCGCAATCGGACCCAGATTTCATCGCTCAAAGCTTCCCCGATGGAGTCGTTCCATGGAGGATTAGATGATGTGGATGGTGTCGGATATGTCCAAAGAACGTTCGCCGCTGGTCAGATCGTCGATCGGCGGTCACTGGATCTTCTAGAGGTGGTTTCGCAGTGGGCCAATTTCCAGCAAACACAGGCCGCTGACAAAGAAGGGGCTCATGCTTGGCTTCCTGGCGTTTTAGGTTGTTCCGTCACAGTCCTTGGATGCCGTTGGTAGCCGAGGCTCATGCTTGGCTTCGCATGAAAATGTTGTTGACTACTCCAGAAATATGAAATTCCAAAGCCTCATCGGAATATTTAAGACATAAGTAATCAAAGAAATCACTGTCAAAACAAAGTTCTGTCAAACTAAACCAGATATCCTTCCAGATGGAAGATAAAATTTCAACTATGGCAGCATCTAGAATTGGCATAAATCTCATAATATTGTCAAGTATACCGGCAGGGAGTTCACTAATTCTATCTTTTTCTTCCATAATTCCAATGACTCACAAGTAAAAACTGAAGATAAAAAATAAAAAATCATAATATAGCTCTATAAAATCTGGAAAAAAAAATAGAAATAAGAGAATAATATGAATATTCGAAACAAACCTTTCAAGAAGGAGATGGGAGGAGATGAGAGGATTAACGCACCAATTCTGCTTAAAAAAAAAAAAACAAAAAAAAAAACGCACCAATTCTGCGGCATTTAAAGAAATCCCAAGGGGGTTATCAAAAAAAAAAATCCAAGGGACGTGACTTTTAGAATCCCAAGGGATGTAACTTTAGGTTCCTTGAACAACTCAAAAATAAGTCACAATGTTCGACAATGTCACAGTGCTCTGAAATGTCGAAGTCATCGCCGCTGCCGGACATAGGAGGAGAGGGGTAGACCACCGTCGAAGCCATCGCCGCTGCTCTGCCGTGCTCGCCGGAAAAACAAGGTTCGCCAGAGAGGGTCGTCACCACTGCTCAGACGCGGCCGCCACAACAGTTCACCGGAGAGGCGAACCTCTCTCACGACCTTTCCAGGGTCTTGTCCGGCCTATACAACGTGATCGCCGTCCTCAATTTGGTGAGAAGTCAGCAAAGGCTTCTCGAAATCGAACCCAGATTTCATCGCTCAAAGCTTCCCCGATGGAGTCGTTGCATGGAGGATCAGATGGTGTGGATGGTGTCGGATATGTCCAAAGAACGTTCGCTGCAGGTCAGATCGTCGATCGGCGGATCTTCCGGAGGTCGTTGCGCAGTGGGCCAATTTCCAGCAAACAGAGGTCGCTGACAAAAAAGGGACTCATGCTTGGCTTCCTGGCATTTTAGGTTGTTTCGTCGCAGTTCGTGGATGTCGTTGGTAGCCGAGGCTCATGCTTGGCATTGCAAATGGAGACTACAGTCTCAGACGCTGTTCAGACTGGTGTTGGCCACCCAGACGGAGGATCTTCGCAACTTTCTATTTGCCTAGGGAGTTCGATTGCCCAGTGGTGGCAGCGGGTAGCTTTAGATATAGGAATTGTATTTTGAGTACCGATCTGGAAACTCTAGGAGTTCTCGTTTCCTGACGATTTCGCTTTAAAATTGAAATTATAAATTTTAATTTATGTTATAGATATGCATATAGATTATAATTTTTAGAATAATAAATAAATAATTTTTTTGGATCAACCATGCTGTCAGCTTGATGAAAATTAGAGTTCCACAGTTCACACAAGCCAGCCAATTTGAATTTCATTCGGACCAGATGCTCCATTCCATATCACAGTTACCCACATTTCTTGATTTGCCCCCAAAAAATGCCACATCACGGTTGCATTACACCCTAAAAAAAATTAAACAGTACAACATAAAAGAACGGGGTGTCCTAATAATTTTCAGCATCAAACTCGTCAAATTCATGGACGCAGTGTGTTGGGAATAATGGAAAAATTGTTAAGCCGAAGAAGTAAAAGTCAAAGTCAAAGTTTTCGAAATCCAGATTATCTAACGCCTTGAATTCGTTGACAGCGGCAGCTTCGTTTGGGATGAAGGTACTCTGCACAGGTCTATCGAACGGAGTGAAGTCGTCGTAACAGAGGACGGAGGCGGGGGATAGAGCCGTGTTGCTTGAGGTGAGCGAGGTATCAACGGCCGTCTCGGTTACCGTATTTTTCAAGAAGTTGGTGACGGCGTCAAGGCCTTTTAGTCTCACGGAGGCGTTGTCGTACACGACGACAGTTTCTTCCGGGCTGTCATAGGTGTCGAGCCAGAGGCGTTTCCCCCGGGTGGGGTCGCAAATCTCCAACGCCCAACGCCCCCTTGGCCACTTACGCACTCCTCTGAACTTTTGGCTGCAGGCATCAAACGGCGGCATCGGCACAAACTTGATCCCCCACATGTGCCTCTTCACCCTCCTCCACATCCCCACCGCCCTCTCCCCTTCATCATCGGAGTAGTCTGTGGCGGCACTGTCAGTGACCACGATCCATAGAACTCTGTTCCGTAGCATCCCCTATCTTGAACTACCCTCAAGAATCGACTAAAACAATACTACTGACGATGAGTTGACTTGAAGGATGAGATAATATACATCCCTCTAGAACTATACATAGAAAAAAAAAAATCTCTGGCGTAGGCCGTATGGTGAGTAGAACTGAGAAGTGCTGGTTTCAAAAAAAAAAAAAAAAACAAACTGAGAGGTAGGTATTGCTATAGGGAAGAGAAAAAGGGCAAGTTCAAGAGTTTTACTTTTTTTGCTGTTTTGGGGGGAAAACATAACATTATGAATTATGATACCAAGTAGAATTAATTTTATTAAAAATTAAAAATGTGAGTATTATAATATTTAATATTTTTTTAAAATTAATTATGTTAATATTATGGCAACCCCAATAGGGGGTTTATTCCTAATTTTAGAACACTACAACTACAAGATGGGATGGTCTTCAAACTACCAAGTTTTGGTGCAAGAATGTGAAAATCAAATATGTTTCTAGAATAACAAAATGAGAGATCCTCTAGCATGGGAAGATAAACAACATAATCCGAATAATCTCCACACAAAAAGTCAACATATTCAAGATAAAGTGATATCACATTTGGAAGTTCATAGACATCTACTAGTTCAACACGGACTTCAGAAAGTTTCAATCTCTTCAATGTTGGGCAAGAAAAAAAGCAATTTGACACCAGGTATCCCGAATTTTCGGGACAAGAAATGTCCATTTCGTTAACACCATTCTGGGTGAGAAGAAGAAGCCACTGATTCAAGTTGTTTTTCAACAAATTAGCTATATCATCATTTGCGAAATCCAATATATCTCCACAGAAATTGAAAATAACTTTGTGAATACGTCCATTGTGCCGCATGAAAATGTTGTTGACTACTCCAGAAATATGAAATTCCAAAGCCTCATCGGAATATTTAAGACATAAGTAATCAAAGAAATCACTGTCAAAACAAAGTTTTGTCAAACTAAACCAGATATCCTTCCAGATGGAAGATAAAATTTCAACTATGGCAGCATCTAGAATTGGCATAAATCTCATAATATTGTCAAGTATACCGGCAGGGAGTTCACTAATTCTATCTTTTTCTTCCATAATTCCAATGACTCACAAGCAAAAACATAAAAAAAAAAATCATAATATAGCTCTATAAAATCTTGAAAAAAAAAAAGAAATAAGAGAATAATATGAATATTCGAAACAAACCTTTCAAGAAGGAGATGGGAGGAGATGAGAGGATTAACGCACCAATTCTGCTTAAAAAAAAAAAAAAAAAAAAAAAAAAAAACGCACCAATTCTGCGGCATTTAAAGAAATCCCATGGGGGTTATCAAAAAAAAATCCAAGGGACGTGACTTTTAGAATCCCAAGGGATGTAACTTTTAGGTTCCTTGAACAACTCAAAAACAAGTCACAATGCTCGACAATGTCACAGTGCTCTGAAATGTCGAAGTCATCGCCGCTGCCGGACAGAGGAGGAGAGGGGTAGACCACCGTCGAAGCCATCGCTGCTGCTCTGCCGTGCTCGCCGGAAAAACAAGGTTCGCCAGAGAGGGTCGTCGCCACTGCTCAGATGCGGCCGCCGCAACAGTTCACCGGAGAGGCGAACCTCTCTCACGACCTTTCCAGGGTCTTGTCCGGCCTATACAACGTGATCGCCGTCCTCAATTTGGTGAGAAGTCAGCAAAGGCTTCTCGAAATCGAACCCAGATTTCATCGCTCAAAGCTTCCCCGATGGAGTCGTTGCATGGAGGATCAGATGGTGTGGATGGTGTCGGATATGTCCAAAGAACGTTCGCCGCAGGTCAGATCGTCGATCGGCGGATCTTCCGGAGGTCGTTGCGCAGTGGGCCAATTTCCAGCAAACAGAGGTCGCTGACAAAAAAGGGACTCATGCTTGGCTTCCTGGCATTTTAGGTTGTTTCGTCGCAGTTCGTGGATGTCGTTGGTAGCCGAGGCTCATGCTTGGCATTGCAAATGGAGACTACAGTCTCAGACGCTGTTCAGACTGGTGTTGGCCACCCAGACGGAGGATCTTCGCAACTTTCTATTTGCCTAGGGAGTTCGATTGCCCAGTGGTGGCAGCGGGTAACTTTAGATATAGGAATTGTATTTTGAGTACCGATCTGGAAACTCTAGGAGTTCTCGTTTCCTGACGATTTCGCTTTAAAATTGAAATTATAAATTTTAATTTATGTTATAGATATGCATATAGATTATAATTTTTAGAATAATAAATAAATAAATAAATAATTTTTTTGGATCAACCATGCTGTCAGCTTGATGAAAATTAGAGTTCCACAGTTCATACAAGCCAGCCAATTTGAATTTCATTCGGACCAGATGCTCCATTCCATATCACAGTTACCCACATTTCTTGATTTGCCCCCAAAAAATGCCACATCACGGTTGCATTACACCCTAAAAAAAATTAAACAGTACAACATAAAAGAACGGGGTGTCCTAATAATTTTCAGCATCAAACTCGTCAAATTCATGGACGCAGTGTGTTGGGAATAATGGAAAAATTGTTAAGCCGAAGAAGTAAAAGTCAAAGTCAAAGTTTTCGAAATCCAGATTATCTAACGCCTTGAATTCGTTGACGGCGGTAGCTTCGTTTGGGATGAAGTCACTCTGCACAGGTCTATCGAACGGAGTGAAGTCGTCGTAACAGAGGACGGAGGCGGGGGATAGAGCCGTGTTGCTTGAGGTGAGCGAGGTATCAACGGCCGTCTCGGTTACCGTATTTTTCAAGAAGTTGGTAACGGCGTCAGGGCCTTTTAGTCTCACGGAGGCGTTGTCGTACACGACGACAGTTTCTTCCGGGCTGTCATAGGTGTCGAGCCAGAGGCGTTTCCCCCGGGTGGGGTCGCAAATCTCCAACGCCCAACGCCCCCTCGGCCACTTACGCACTCCAATGAACTTTTGGCTGCAGGCATCAAATGGCGGCATCGGCACAAACTTGATCCCCCACATGTGCCTCTTCACCCTCATCCACATCCCCACCGCCCTCTCCCCTTCATCGTCGGAGTAGTCTGTGGCGGCACTGTCAGTGACCACGATCCATAGAACTCTGTTCCGTAGCATCCCCTATCCTGAACTACCCTCAAGAATCGACTAAAACAATACTACTGACGATGAGTTGACTTGAAGGACGAGATAATATACATCCCTCTAGAACTGTACATAGAAAAAAAAAATCTCTGGCGTAGGCCGTATGGTGAGTAGAACTGAGAAGTGCTGGTTTCAAAAAAAAAAAAAAAACAAACAAACTGAGAGGTAGGTATTGCTATAGGGAAGAGAAAAAGGGCAAGTGCAAGAGTTTTACTTTTTTTGCTGTTTTGGGGGGAAAACATAACATTATGAATTATGATACCAAGTACAATTAATTTTATTAAAAATTAAAAATGTGAGTATTATAATATTTAATATTTTTTAAAAATTAATTATGTTAATATTATGGCAACCCCAATAGGGGGTTTGTTCCTAATTTTAGAACACTACAACTACAAGATGGGATGGTCTTCAAACTACCAAGTTTTGGTGCAAGAATGTGAAAATCAAATATGTTTCTAGAATAACAAAATGAGAGATCCTCTAGCATGGGAAGATAAACAACATAATCCGAATAATCTCCACACAAAAAGTCAACATATTCAAGATAAAGTGATATCACATTTGGAAGTTCATAGACATCTACTAGTTCAACACGGACTTCAGAAAGTTTCAATCTCTTCAATGTTGGGCAAGAAAAAAAGCAATTTGACACCAGGTATCCCGAATTTTCGGGACAAGAAATGTCCATTTCGTTAACACCATTCTGGGTGAGAAGAAGAAGCCACTAATTCAAGTTGTTTTTCAACAAATTAGCTATATCATCATTTGCGAAATCCAATATATCTCCACAGAAATTGAAAATAACTTTGTGAATACGTCCATTGTGCCGCATGAAAATGTTGTTGACTACTCCAGAAATATGAAATTCCAAAGCCTCATCGGAATATTTAAGACATAAGTAATCAAAGAAATCACTGTCAAAACAAAGTTTTGTCAAACTAAACCAGATATCCTTCCAGATGGAAGATAAAATTTCAACTATGGCAGCATCTAGAATTGGCATAAATCTCATAATATTGTCAAGTATACCGGCAGGGAGTTCACTAATTCTATCTTTTTCTTCCATAATTCCAATGACTCACAAGCAAAAACATAAAAAAAAAAAAATCATAATATAGCTCTATAAAATCTTGAAAAAAAAAAAGAAATAAGAGAATAATATGAATATTCGAAACAAACCTTTCAAGAAGGAGATGGGAGGAGATGAGAGGATTAACGCACCAATTCTGCTTAAAAAAAAAAAAAAAAAAAAAAAAAAAAAACGCACCAATTCTGCGGCATTTAAAGAAATCCCATGGGGGTTATCAAAAAAAAATCCAAGGGACGTGACTTTTAGAATCCCAAGGGATGTAACTTTTAGGTTCCTTGAACAACTCAAAAACAAGTCACAATGCTCGACAATGTCACAGTGCTCTGAAATGTCGAAGTCATCGCCGCTGCCGGACAGAGGAGGAGAGGGGTAGACCACCGTCGAAGCCATCGCTGCTGCTCTGCCGTGCTCGCCGGAAAAACAAGGTTCGCCAGAGAGGGTCGTCGCCACTGCTCAGATGCGGCCGCCGCAACAGTTCACCGGAGAGGCGAACCTCTCTCACGACCTTTCCAGGGTCTTGTCCGGCCTATACAACGTGATCGCCGTCCTCAATTTGGTGAGAAGTCAGCAAAGGCTTCTCGAAATCGAACCCAGATTTCATCGCTCAAAGCTTCCCCGATGGAGTCGTTGCATGGAGGATCAGATGGTGTGGATGGTGTCGGATATGTCCAAAGAACGTTCGCCGCAGGTCAGATCGTCGATCGGCGGATCTTCCGGAGGTCGTTGCGCAGTGGGCCAATTTCCAGCAAACAGAGGTCGCTGACAAAAAAGGGACTCATGCTTGGCTTCCTGGCATTTAAGGTTGTTTCGTCGCAGTTCGTGGATGTCGTTGGTAGCCGAGGCTCATGCTTGGCATTGCAAATGGAGACTACAGTCTCAGACGCTGTTCAGACTGGTGTTGGCCACCCAGACGGAGGATCTTCGCAACTTTCTATTTGCCTAGGGAGTTCGATTGCCCAGTGGTGGCAGCGGGTAACTTTAGATATAGGAATTGTATTTTGAGTACCGATCTGGAAACTCTAGGAGGCGTTGTGCCGCATGAAAATGTTGTTGACTACTCCAGAAATATGAAATTCCAAAGCCTCATCGGAATATTTAAGACATAAGTAATCAAAGAAATCACTGCCAAAACAAAGTTTTGTCAAACTAAACCAGATATCCTTCCATATGGAAGATAAAATTTCAACTATGGCAGCATCTAGAATTGGCATAAATCTCATAATATTGTCAAGTATACCGGCAGGGAGTTCACTAATTCTATCTTTTTCTTCCATAATTCCAATGACTCACAAGCAAAAACTGAAAAAAAAAAAAATCATAATATAGCTCTATAAAATCTTGAAAAAAAAAAGAAATAAGAGAATAATATGAATATTCGAAACAAACCTTTCAAGAAGGAGATGGGAGGAGATGTGAGGATTAACGCACCAATTCTGCTTTAAAAAAACGCACCAATTCTGCGGCATTTAAAGAAATCCCAGGGGGGTATCAAAAAAAAAATCCAAGGGACGTGACTTTTAGAATCCCAAGGGATGTAACTTTTAGGTTTCTTGCACATCTCAAAAACAAGTCACAGTGCTCTACAATGTCGAAGCCATCGCCACTGCCGGACAGAGGAGGAGAGGGGTAGACCACCGTCGAAGCCATCGCTGCTGCTCAGCCCTGCTCGCCGAAAAAACAAGGGTCGCCAGAGAGGGTCGTCGCTGCTGCTCGTCGCAACTGCTCAGCCGCGGCAGCCGAAACAGTTCGCCGGAGAGGCGAACCTCTCTCGCGATCTTTCCAGGGTCTCGTCCGCCCTATACAACGTGATCGCCATCCTCAATTTGGTGATCGAACGTCAGCAGAGGCTTCTTGCAATCGGACCCAGATTTCATCGCTCAAAGCTTCCTCGATGGAGTCGTTCCATGGAGGATTAGATGATGTGGATGGTGTCGGATATGTCCAAAGAACGTTCGCCGCTGGTCAGATCGTCGATCGGCGGTCACCGGATCTTCTAGAGGTGGTTTCGCAGTGGGCCAATTTCCAGCAAACACAGGCCGCTGACAAAGAAGGGGCTCATGCTTGGCTTCTTGGCGTTTTAGGTTGTTCCGTCGCAATCCGTGGATGCCGTTGGTAGCCGAGGCTCATGCTTGGCTTCGCAAATGGAGACAACGGTCTCAACCGCTGCTCAGACTGGTGTTGGCCACCCAGACAGAGGATCTTCGCAACTTTCTGATTGCCTAGGGAGTTCGATTGCCCAGTGGTCGAGGCGGGTAGCTTTAGATATAGGAATTGTATTTTGAGTACCGTTCTGGTAACTCTAGGAGTTCTCTCTTCTTGACTATTTCGCTTTAAAATTGAAATTATAAATTTTAATTTATGTTATAGATACGGATATAGATTATACTTTTTAGAATAAGAAATAAATAAATAAATAATTTTTTTGGATAAACCATACTGTTAGCTTGATGAAAACTAGAGCTCCATAGTTCACACAAGCCAGCCAATTTGAAATTTCATTCGGACCAGATGCTCCATTCTATATCACAGTTACACACATTTCTTGATTAGCTCCCAAAAAATGCCACATCACGGTTGCATTACACCCTAAAAAAATTTAACAGTTCAACAATAAAGAACGGGGTGTTCTAATAAATATCAGCTTCAAACTCGTCAAATTCATGGACGCAGTGTGTTGCGAATAATGGAAAACTTGGTAAGCCGAAGAAGTAGAAGTCGAAGTCAAAGTCAAAGTTTCTGAAATCCAGATTTTCTAACGCCATGAATTCGTAGACAGCGGCAGCTTCGTTTGAGATGAAGTCACTCTGCACAGGGCTATCGAACGGAGTGAAGACTTCGTAACGGAGGACGGAGGTGTGGGACAGAGCCGCGTTGCTTGAGGTGAGCGAGGTATTGACGGTCGTCTTGATTACCGCTTTTTCGGGAAGTTGGTGACAGCGTCAGGGCCTTTTAGTCTCACGGAGGCGTTGTCGTACACGGCGGTGGCTTCTTCCGGGTTGTCATAGGTGCCGAGCCAGAGGCGTTTCCCCAGGGTGGGGACGTGAATCTCCACCGCCCAACGCCCCCTCGGCCGCTTACGCCCTCCTTTGAACTTCCGACTGCAGGCATCAAACGGCGACGTCGGCACAAACTTGATCCCCCATATATGCCTCTTCACCCTCCTTCACATCCCCACTGCCCTCTCCCCTTCATTGTCGGAGTAGTCTGTGGCGTCGCCGTCAGTGACCACGATCCGTAGAACTCTGTTCCGGAGCATCCCCTATCCCAAACTACCTTCATGAATCGACTGAAACAGTACTACTGACAATGAGTTGACTTGAAGGATGAGATAATATACATCCCTCTAGAACTGTACATAGAAAAAAACAAATCTATGTCGTAGGCCGTAGGGTGACTAGAACAGAGAAGTGCTGGTGTCAAAAAAAAAAAAAAAAAAGCAAACTGAGAGGTAGGTATTGTTATAGGGAAAAGAAAAAGGATAAGTGCAAGAGTTTTACTTTTTTTGCTGTTTTGGGGAGAAAAAACATAACATTATGAATTATAATACCAAGTAGAATTAATTTTATTAAAAATTAAAAATGTGAGTATTATAATATTTAATATTTTCTAAAATTTAATTATGCTATTATTATGGCAACCCCAATAGGGGGTTTATTCCTAATTTTAGAACACTACAATTACAAGATGGGATGGTCTTCAAACTACCAAGTTTTGGTGCAACAATGTGCAAATCAAATATGTTTCCAGAATAACAAAATGAGAGATCCTCTAGCATGGGAAGATAAACAACATAATCCGAATAATCTCCAGACAAAAAGTCAACATATTCAAGATAAAGTGATGTCAGATTTGGAAGTTCATAGACATCTACTAGTTCAACACGGATTTCAGAAATTTTCAATCTCTTCAATGTTGGGCAAGAAAATATGCAATTCGACACCAGGTATCCCGAATTTTCGGGACAAGAAATGTCAATTACTTCAACACCATTCTGGGCGAGAAGAAGAAACCACTTATTCAAGTTATTTTTCAACAAATTAGCTATATCATCATTTGCGAAATCCAATATATCTCCACAGAAATTGAAGATAACTTTGTGAATACGTCCATTGTGCCGCAAGAAAATATTGTTGACTACTCCAGAAATAGAAAATTTCAAAGCCTCATCGGAATATTTAAGACATAAGTAATCAAAGAAATCACTGTCAAACCAAAGTTTTGTCAAACTAAATCAGATATCCTTCCAGATGGAAGATAAAATTTCAACTCTGGCAGCATCTAGAATGGGCAAAAATCCCATAATATTGTCAAGTATACCGGCACGGAGTTCACTAATTCTATCTTTTTCTTCCATAATTCCAATGACTCACAAGCAAAAACTGAAAAAAAAAAATCAGAATATAGCTCTATAAAATCTTGAAAAAAAAATCAAAGCATAATATGAATATTTGAAACAAACCTTTCAGGAAGGAGATGAGAGGATTAATGCACCAATTCTGCTTTAAAAAAGAAAAAAAAAAACGCACCAATTCTGCGGCGTTTAAAGAAATTACAGGGGGGTTATCAAAAAAAAATCCAAGGGACGTGACTTTTAGAATCCCAAGGGATGTAACTTTTAGTTTCCTTGCACCAATCTAAAAAACAAGTCACAATGCTCGACAATGTCACAGTGCTCTGCAATGTCGAAGCCATCGCCGCTGCCGGACAGAGGAGGAGAGGGGTAGACCACCGTCGAAGCCATCGCCGTTACTCTGCCCTGCTCGCTGGAAAAACAAGGGTCGCCAGAGAGGGTCGTCGTTACTTCTCGTCGCCATTGCTCAGTCGCGGCCGCTGCAACAGTTCGCCGGAGAGGCGAACCTCTCTTGCGACCTTTCCAGGGTCTCGTCCGACCTATACAACGTGATCGCCGTCCTCAATTTGGTGATCGAACGTCAGCAGAGGCTTCTCGCAATCGGACCCAGATTTCATCGCTCAAAGCTTCCCCGATGGAGTCGTTGCATGGAGGATCAGATGGTGTGGATGGTGTCGGATATGTCCTAAGAACGTTCGCCACTGGTCAGATCGTCGATCGGCGGTCGCTGGATCTTCCGGAGGTCATTGCGCAGTGGGCCAATTTCCAGCAAACAGAGGTCGCGGACAAAGAAGGGGGTCATGCTTGGCTTCCTGGCATTTTAGGTTGTTCCGTCGTAGTCCGTGGATGCCGTTGGTAGCCGAGGCTCATGCTTGGCTTCGCAAATTGAGACAACGGTCTCAGCCGCTGCTCAGACTGGTGTTGGCCACCCAGACGGAGGATCTTCGCAACTTTCTGATTGCCTAGGGAGTTCGATTGCCCTGTGATCGAGGCGGGTAGCATTAGATATAGGAATTGTATTTTGAGTACCGTTCTGTAACTCTAGGAGTTCTCTTTTCTTGACGATTTCGCTTTAAAATTGAAATTATATATTATAATTTATGTTATAGATACGGATATAGATTATACTTTTTAGAATAAGAAATAAATAAATAAATAATTTTTTTGGATCAACCATACTGTTAGCTTGATGAAAACTAGAGTTCCACAGTTCACACAAGCCAGCCAATTTGAAATTTCATTCGGACCAGATGCTCCATTCCATATCACAGTTACACACATTTCTTGATTAGCCCCCAAAAAATGCCACATCACGGTTGCATTACACCCTAAAAAAATTTAACAGTTTAATAATAAAGAACGGGGTGTTCTAATAAATTTCAGCTTCAAACTCGACAAATTCATGGACACAGTGTGTTGCGGGAATAATGGAAAACTTGGTAAGCCGAAGAAGTCGAAGTCGAAGTCAAAGTCAAAGTCAAAGTTTCCGAAATCCAGATTATCTAACGCCATGAATTCGTTGACGGTGACAGCTTCGTTTGGGATGAAGTCACTATGCACAGGGCTATCAAACGGAGTGAAGTCGTCGTAACGGAGGACGGAGGCGGGGGACAGAGCTGCGTGGCTTGAGGTAAGCGAGGTATCAACGGTCGTCTCGGTTACCGTTTTTTTTGGGAAGTTGGTGACGGCGTCAGGGCCTTTTAGTCTCACGGAGGTGTTGTTGTACACGGCAACAGCTTCTTCCGGGCTATCATAGGTGCTGAGCCAGAGGTGTTTCCCACGGGTGGGGTCGCGAATCTCCACCGCCCAACGCCCCCTCGGCCGCTTACACACTCTTCTGAACTTCCGGCTGCAGGCGTCAAACGACGGCGTCGGCACAAACTTGATCCCCCATATGTGCCTCTTCACCCTCCTCCACATCCCCACCGCCATCTCCCCTTCATCATCGGAGGAGTCCGTGGCGTCACTGTCAGTGACCACAATCCGTAGAACTTTGTTCCGGAGCATCCCCTATCCCGAACTACCCTCAAGAATCGACTGAAACAAGACTACTGACGATGAGTTGACTTGAAGGATGAGATAATATACATCTCTCTAGAACTGTACATTGAAAAAAAAAAAAAACAAATCTATGGCGTAGGCCGTAGGGTGAGTAGAACTGAGAAGTGCTGGTTTCAAAAAAATAAATAAATAAATAAACAAAAAAATAAAAGCGAACTGAGATGTAGGTATTGTTATAGGGAAGAGAAAAAGGGTACGTGCAAGAGTTTTACTTTTTTGCTGTTTTGGGGGGAAAACATAACATTATGAATTATGATACCAAGTAGAATTAATTTTATTAAAAATTAAAAATGTGTGTATTATAATATTTAATATTTTTTAAAATTTAATTATGTTATTATTAGGGCAACCCCAATAGGGGGTTTATTCTTAATTTTAGAACACTACAATTACAAGATGGGATGATCTTCAAACTACCAAGTCGAAACCACTGATTCAAGTTGTTTTTAAGCAAATTAGCTATATCATCATTTTAGAAATCCAATATATCTCCACAGAAATTGAAGATAACTTTATGAATACATCCATTGTGCCGCATGAAAATGTTGTTGACTAATCCAGAAATATGAAATTCCAAAGCCCCATCTGAATATTTAAGACATAAGTAATCAAAGAAATCACTGTCAAAACAAAGTTTTGTCAAACTAAACCAGATATCCTTCCAGATGGAAGATAAAATTTCAACTCTGGCAGCATCTAGAATTGGCATAAATCTCATAATATTGTCAAGTATACCGACAGGGAGTTCACTAATTCTATCTTTTTCTTCCATAATTTCAATGACTCACAAGCAAAAACTGAAAAAAAAAAAATCATAATATAGCTCTATAAAATCTTGAAAAAAAAAGAAATAAGAGAATAATATGAATATTCGAAACAAACCTTTCAAGAAGGAGATGGGAGGAGATGAGAGGATTAACGCACCAATTCTGCGGCATTTAAAGAAATCCCAAGGGGGTTATCAAAAAACAAATCCAAGGGACGTGACTTTTAGAATCCCAAGGGATGTAACTTTTAGGTTCCTTGCACAACTCAAAAATAAGTCACAATGCTCGACTACGTCACAGTGCTCTGAAATGTCGAAGCCATCGCCGCTGCCGGACAGAGGAGGAAAGGGGTAGACCACCGTCGAAACCATCGCCGCTGCTCTGCCGTGCTCGCTGGAAAAACAAGGTTCGCCAGAGAGGTTCGTCGCCACTGCTCAGACGCGGCCGCCGCAACAGTTCGCCGAAGAGGCGAACCTCTCTCACGACCTTTCCAGGGTTTCGTCCGGCCTATACAACGTGATCGCCGTCCTCAATTTGGTGATCGAAGTCAGCAAAGGCTTCTCGAAATCGGACCCAGATTTCATCGCTCAAAGCTTCCCCGATGGAGTCGTTGCATGGAGGATCAGATGGTGTGGATGGTGTCGGATATGTCCAAAGAACGTTCGCCGCTGGTCAGATCGTCGATCGGCGGATCTTCCGGAGGTCGTTGCGCAGTGGGCCAATTTCCAGCAAACAGAGGTCGCTGACAAAGAAGGGACTCATGCTTGGCTTCCTGGCATTTTAGGTTGTTCCGTCGCAATTCGTGGATGTCGTTGGTAGCCGAGGCTCATGCTTGGAATTGCAAATGGAGACTACAGTCTCAGACGCTGTTCAGACTGGTGTTGGCCACCCAGACGGAGGATCTTCGCAACTTTCTATTTGCCTAGGGAGTTCGATTGCCCAGTGGTGGCAGCGGGTAGCTTTAGATATAGGAATTGTATTTTGAGTACCGATCTGGAAACTCTAGGAGTTCTCGTTTCCTGACGATTTCGCTTTAAAATTGAAATTATAAATTTTAATTTATGTTATAGATATGCATATAGATTATAATTTTTAGAATAATAAATAAATAATTAATTAATTTTTTTGGATCAACCATACTGTCAGCTTGATGAAAATTAGAGTTCCACAGTTCACACAAGCCAGCCAATTTGAATTTCATTTGGACCAGATGCTCCATTCCATATCACAGTTACCCACATTTCTTGATTTGCCCCCAAAAAATGCCACATCACGGTTGCATTACACCCTAAAAAAAAATTTAACAGTACAACATAAAACAACGGGGTGTCCTAATAAATTTCAGCATCAAACTCGTCAAATTCATGGACGCAATGTGTTGCGAATAATGGAAAAATTGTTAAGCCGAAGAAGTCAAAGTCGAAGTCGAAGTCGAAGTCAAAGTCAAAGTTTTCGAAATCCAGATTATCTAACGCCTTGAATTCGTTGACGACGGCAGCTTCGTTTGGGATGAAGTCACTCTGCACAGGGCTATCGAACGGAGTAAAGTCGTCGTAACGGGGGACGGAGGCGGGGGACAGAGTCGCGTTGCTTGGGGTGAGCGAGGTATTGACGGCCGTCTCGGTTACCATTTTTGTCGGGAAGTTGGTGACGGCGTCAGGGCCTTTTGGTCTCACGGAGGCGTTGTCGTACACGACGGCGGCTTCTTCCTGGCTGTCATAGGTGCCGAGCCAGAGGCGTTTCCCCCGGGTGGGGTCGCGAATCTCCACCGCCCAACGCCCCCTCGGCCGCTTACGCACTCCTCTGAATTTCCGGCTGCAGGCGTCAAACGACGGCATCGGCACAAACTTGATCTCCCACATGTGCCTCTTATTATTATGTTGATTTTAAAATTTATTGCTACTTGTATTATTATTTGAATTTGAAATAACTAATTTAACTATATAACTAACGATTTAAATAAAATTTATAAATAAATTAATAGGCAATTTTTGTTATCGAAAATCTCTACAAAAAACTTATTCATTTAAAAAAGATATTGTATGTAAGAACTCTTTTTATTTGATATCTAAAAACTATGAAAATTTAATTATAATAATAACAAATCTACCATCTACATCTACATCTACAATTCTAATAAGTGCCAAAAAAAAATATTTCTTAAAATGAATGGTTCAAATTGTTTTGATTTTAGTATTTTAAATGATTTTCTTTATTTACCCTTTATTATATTATTTTCTTCCCTTAAATAACCTTAAATTCCGTTAGTATAAACTTTATTAACAGAATATTCTGTTAACTATTTATTATTCTTAACTTACTCATTAATTTTATAAGAAATGTCTTAGGTTCGAATGTCATCCTAATTAGAGTTTGCATAATTGTTAAACATATACTACGAATATGTTAAAATGTATTAAAAATATAATATAAAATTTAACATAAACTTTAGTCAAATAATTAACCCGACTAAATACCTAGCATTCAATGATTATACATCAGGAACTTTGAAATGATTTGATTTTCTTTCATTAAAAAATAAATTTAAGTTCATTTTTTTGGTTTAATTAATCTTCTTTGATTATTGAGAACAAAACTTAATATTTCAATTATGCTTTTATCAATGCATGAAAACTTCTAGAGAAATTTGTAAGTTAATTTTTACTACATTATTATAACAATATCTATTGTAACTTTATATTTTGAATTATTTATTATCATCATCTATTGACAGCAATTGTCATTGACAAGCTCTCAAAACGATTTGTCTCAACAACGAATGGAAATTAAAAAAATTGAAAAATTGAAAAGTATGTACGCCACTTTATTCAATCGTTGTGTTGTGGAACTGTGTCCACCTTGCAAGGTTGACACAGTTCTATATTCATAATTATTGAACTATATGTTCATAATTATAAACCTATATATTCATAATTTTTTAACTTCATATTCATAATTATTGAACTCTATATTCACAACTACAGAACTCTATGGTCATAATTACTGAATTATATATTCATAATTTTTGAACTCCATATTCACAATTATTGAATCTATATATTCATAATTACAGAACTATATGTTCATAATTATGTTCGCAAATGTATGTTCATAATTATAGAAATATATATTCATAATTTTAGAACTACATAATCATAATTATGAACAATTTTGGAACTGTGTCCACCTTGCAAGGTGGACACGGTTCCACAGCATAATTCGCCCAGATTATTGCTCTTATTAATTAAATTAAAAAAGAAATTAGTAGCTACAACAAAAAATAATATCAACATGTGCTTGTAAGATAAATAGTTCATAACACAATTAAGATCTCAGTTATATATACACAAAAAGACGACGGTGAATTAGACTAATGTTGTAGTTATAATTCTATATTAGACTTTAATATTAGAATTAGACTAACGGTGAATTAACAGTACTTAATGAGAAAGTTAACGGATCAAATAATCATATAATTAAGGATAAATTAAGAAATCTCAAGGAAAAATAAAAATCTGAACTATTCATTTGATTTAATAATTTGACTGTCATTTTTTCTACCCAATGTTTATAATTAAATAAATGCTTGAAAGTCTAGGATGGTACGGTTCGATTCGAGAAAATTTAATCGAATTGTTCACTCTTAAAGTTAATTACCAAAATGATCCTTAACTATAACGAATTACGAATTTGGTCTCAAATTAACAGTTGACTAACGATCAAATAAACGAAGGACCAAATTAGTTAAGACTTTTAAAATTGAGAGACTTAATTGGTCAAAAAAATAATCAATGACCAAATTAATAATTTCGCTATAGTCAAAAGACCATTTCGGTATTTAACTAAATGAAAAACTTTATTTTACTTATGAATACTAAACAGAACCGACAAAAATGAAATAGGGAATAAAACATTTCAATCTTATAATGCAGCAGAAGTTGATTTTTAGTAATATAATAAAAAGTTTTGGACGTATAGTAGCTTTGATATCAGTCTTGATTACTCTGAATATCGTTGTTTATTTTTGAGATGATAATAATTGAGTTGATACTCCGAGTTTTGTTATCCTGCGTTTTGAACCGTCATTAACCATCTTAGCAAAAATAAGCTAATCCCCTGGAAAAGAAACCAACTTGCATGTGAAATTTATCATATATAAGAGACTGCATATGGAATCTCATAAAAAATAGTGAAATAATGTGAGAGTAAGAAGATTTTTTTTTATCGTCCACAAACTATCAGGCTAAAATGTAGACGTTATCACCCAAAAATAAAATAAAATAAAATAATACGGTTTTTTTTTTCTTTTAATTCATTGTAATTTATTATAAATTCATCAGAAAAGATAGATTTACATGGATTAATGTCTCAGCCACTCATCTCACGTTTCAAACACAAGAGAACACAACCATATGGTTCACAGAACACTAAAAAAAGAAAGTAGCCATCAACACATATATATAAATGCTCATCATCACATGTCAGCCTTGGTGGCCTTAATGTCCTCTCCGGCGGCGGCGCCGCCATCCCCGGCGATGTTGATCACCTTAGTATGCTTCTTTCTCTCCTCCGCCACTTTGGGAACAGTAACCCTCAACACCCCATCCTCCAAACGCGCCTTTATCTGTTCCAAGTCGGCGTTTCCGGGCAGGCGGAACTGGCGCCAGAACTTCCCGGAGGTCCGCTCCGCCCGGTGCCACTTCTCGCCGTCGACCTCCTCCTCGGGCTTCCGCTCGCCGCTTATCCGCAGCACCCGGTTCTCCTCCACCTCTATCTTCACGTCCTCCTTCTTCATCCCGGGCACGTCGAGGGCGATCACGTGCTCCCTGGAGGTCTCCTTCCAGTCGGCACGTGCAAGGGCGAGAGATTCCGCCGACTTGGGGATCGTCAGCGGCGACTGCTCCAGGATCCTGAAGGGATCTTCCGGCGGGAACATCAAATCCAGGAACGGCGAGCGCGTGTACGGCATGAGCGCTTCGGTTGGCGTAGGGAGGAGAGTCAAGGCGGCGGTTATCGCTAAAGCGAGACAGATAGCGTTGCTAATGAGCTTTGATTTCGCCATTTTCAGAAAGCTTATGATAGTATACGATGATGGATAGATCTTTTTGTTTTGCAATCTGCGGTGGTTATGTTGGCGGGTTTCGATTCTTGATTTGTTTGTGGGAAGGTGGCGAAGGGGTTTTATAGGTGGGGTTACAGACTTAAAGTGGTGGTTCCAGAGGGTTCGATTCGGTGTACAAGTTTCTGGACGCATGCATCTCGATGCGGTCTGGAATGTTCATGATGTCTCTCGGGTTAGGGACGATAGACGCAAAGTGAGAGTTTTTTTTTTTTGTTTTTTTTTTAAGTATAATATTTTAAAATTAAAATATAAATGTATTATATTTTTCTTCAAAAATATTACACTTACTTTTAGATTTAGTTTCATTTTTTATCCTAAATTTATGGGTGACAATATATTTTTAGTCTTTTTTCAGAACATTCATCTTTGATTATATACTAGTATTATTATGACATGATCAATTTTGATCTTCCATCAACAAAATCGTTGAAATATCGTTAAATACAAGATCATTGCGATCTGGTTTATACAAAGTGGATTGACTCATTACATTTTTATTTTTATTTTTATTTTAAATTCATAATTGAAGACCTAAATGTTCTTGTATTTTACGAAATTTAATCAGTTTTATTAATGGAGGTGTCATGCCACAATAATACTAGGATCAAAGAATGATTATTTGAAAAAGTAAACTAAAAATGTAATATCAACTATAAACTTAGGATAAAAAATGAAATTAACTACCTTCTTTTATAAGGATATCTCTAACCAAGAAGAAAGAGGGGGAGAAAGGAAGAGAAAGGGGGATAAAACTTTGGAGAGAAGAGATTATTCTCTAAAGAGAAATTTCTCTCCAGAAAAACATTAAACGTGCGAACACGGTGTGGACAACACGCGCTAATCAAATAGCGCGTGCTGATCACGCACCATTTCATGCACATTATACGTGTAAATTTCTATATTAAAATTTATTTTAAAAATTTTTAATTTTATCAACTTTTGGTATATGTAGATTTAAAAATTGAATCCAAATTTTATTAATTGTTGATATCTATAGTATTTTAACAAGTGGATAAAATAATAAATGATATGTAAGAATTTAAATGAATAAGACCTATAAAAATAGAAAGTTTGGGAACAACAATAAAAATAGAAAGTGAATAAAATAATACAAAATAGATGATATGTAGGAGTTTGAATGAGTAAGGTGGCCGGAGTTAACATTTTTGGGGGTTGTCACCGGGGATCTTTGCTGTACACCTCACCGATATCTTTGGTTTTGGAGATGCACGAGGCACCCAAGGATATATGGGCTATGGGCTATAGGGTGCATGTGAAAGATTATGATTTTTAATGTCCTAATATTCGCTCACATTAAACAAAGAACACACATATTCATTGATTCATTTCTCTTCTTATAATCGTGTTACTATGTGAAATGAAATTTAAAGGTTTCACAGTTTACAAAGTAATTTGAAATGTTTAAATGTATGAAAGCAGATATTAATGGTACTCAGGTGTTTTAAATTTCTGGGCACAAATGATCTTTTGTGGACTTACTTCCATTTCATTTAAAATCTGGTTGTTGTGTGTCCATGCTATATATAGAAACCCATTAATAAGTTATAACTCTTTACTAGTTCATTTATCCATAAAATAATTTGATTTCATTGTGCATCTATTTGTATAAAAGTTTGCAATAGTTATACACTTATAGTGGACATGCCAATACACATTCGATCTCCAAAAGTGCATTATATTGTGTTTTAACATTGGTATGTCATCTGAATTACCTAGCAATCTAAAACTTAATGATGTAACAGTAGATTTCAAAGGTTTATGTAATTGGTGAGGAAGCTAAGGCGTATTGGAGGTCGGAGCTTGAGCTTACTGGCTTTACAGGGCTCGGTAGTCTGGTTGGTTTCCTTCTTTTACATGGACGTATTTATATTTCACCCATCAATTATCACAATAGTGACATTGTTGGTCCCTAACACTAAGTATCCTTCTATAACTAACCTGGTAGGGAATACCCCGACCGACATGCCTTTGTCTTTTATTCTTGTTTATGCAGGTTACAGGTCGGACTTTCTTAGAAGAAGGAACCGACCGGATTGATGCCCGACCGAGGTCTTCATTACCCGAGCGAGAGCCCTTAGGCGAGAGAACCAGGAGGAAGCACGTGGCAGCGTTAGGCGTTGACAGGCAGGGCTAACGGGGAGAAGACACGTCATTGCTACGTGGGTGACATGCCGGACTTGTGTCTCCGGCCCAACGGCTATAAATACCCGCGGTGGCAACAGTGTGGGGGACTTTTGGACGATCGATAGGTTGTTATCAGAGAATCCCGACCGCAGTTAGTCGGTACTCGGAACAGCCACTTAGATTGTACTTAGGGCCTTCACCTTGATCAATAAAAGACATTTAATTGCTTTAATTGGTCTTCTTATAGTTTATTTACCGCTTACGTGGCAATTAACATTATTATTTTGGCGCCGTCTGTGGGGACCCGTGCACGAAAGTTACGTCTTGATGAGCACCCGTCCTTCTTATCACAATGTATCCATACGCATACGACCTGTTCCGTGACGATTAAGCGGATGCGGCGAGCTCATCCGATCACCAGCCGACCCAGTATCAAGGTCAGACAGTCGACCTTAATCTCAACCTCTCACCACCCCATCCAGCATCTTAGTATCCGACCCCCCAACAGCCGGTTAATTACATCCAGCCGGGATATCCAACACCCGGTCCGCAGCCCCAGTTCCCCAGGCAGTATCCTTACCCGGTCCCGCCTCCTCCATACGGATACTGGCCCGCTCAGCCGATGTTCTATACACCACCAGTCGGCTAACCCCCCTACACGCCTGCGTACACGGCTCCAGCCGCCGCCCCTCCAATTTACCCGACTGCTCAAGTAGAGCCACAACATCAGCCCACTTCCCGGGCTTGACGCTCGGCTCGTTCGCGGTTGGGGTCGGGGGGTGCTGATGCGATGGAGGTACCACGGCAGGCCCCAGAAGCACAACTGGAGGTTCCGGCCCTAGCGGAGGACCCCGAAGAAATCAACCGGGCGGTAGCCTTCGACCGTCTCCGACCGGCGATGCGACAACGTTTGGGACCACAGGGCCCGAGCCGGCAAACGACAGATGTACAGATGCAGGAGGCTAGCCAGGAGGCTTCATTCAGGCATAGCGGGTCGAGATCTCACCGTCGATGACGCGCTCGGGAGTCAACCCAAGCCCAGACGGCTGAGCTCAACGAGACTCGAGGATTGCTCTACAACCTCCGGGCGGAGTTTGCTCAATTCCGGAACGAGCATTCGGTGAGACCCCCGATCGACCAGTCGTCCTTATTGAGGACACCCTTTACAGCGGAGATAATGGCCCAGCCATACCCGCTCGACCTGAAAGTTTCGGGGGAGAAGAGTTACGATGGTCGTACGGACCCTGAGGTCCACGTCAATGATTACTACGGCAATATGATGATGAAGGGCGTGACAGACTCCGTGATGTGCAGGGTTTTTTACTACACCCTCACCGGTCGGGCGACGGAGTGGTTCCGAACGCTGCAGCCAGGGTCTATTGCCGATTTCAATACCCTGGCGATCAAGTTCGTGAGAAAGTTCATCACCTCCAAGGTGGTGAGGAAGCCCTATATGTATCTGGAAAAGGCCAAGCAGCTCGAAGGGGAGAGCTTGACCGATTTCCTTATCAAGTGGAAGGCTGCAGTCGGGGAAGTCGAGCCAATGGACGATGCGACCGCCACCCACATGCTCCACATTTCTCTCCGGGCAGGTTATCTCTATCAGGATTTCATCCTCCACCCCCCGGTTACGTATGAAGAGGCCCTCCGAAGGGTCACAGATTATGCCAACGCCGGCGAGGCGAACGCCGTGAAACGTTCGCAGGAGGTCGGGTCGTCGTCCCGTAAACCGGCCGGCCGGGCGGAACATCGATCGGGTGACGACCATCCCCGATCCCGCACCAGGCCTGGTGAGTTTACGGCCCTAAACCGATCCACGGCGGAGGCTATGCAGTACGCACAGTCCTGCAATCTCATCAAACTCCCCCATCCCGACCAAGACGGCCCAGACAAGAGTAAGCATTGTGCTTACCATCGATGTGCTGGGCATGACACTGAGGAGTGTACCCACTTACGCCAACTCTTGGAAGATCTTCTCAACCGTGGAAAGTTGGACAAGTGCGTGGGGAAGAGAGAGGAAACAAAGAAGAATACCGATCGGAGGGACAACAGGCGTTCTCATCATTGTTCCGATCATTTTGATCGTGATGGACGCTCTGATCGGTCGGGTCAGGACCGAAGAGATGACCGTCGAGATGACCGACGGGACCCAGACCCCCCATCTAGCAGCCGACCGGCAGGAAAGCCGACCATCCACGTAATCTTTGGTGGATTGGATGACGCTTCCCGACCGAGGGAGAACTGCCCGGTCGCTATCGTGGATTCCCGAGACACCGGGAAGAGACAGAAAATGGAACCCATAACCTTCTCCCTCGAAGATCAACCTAGCAGCGGTGACCACGGCATGGAGGCTCTCGTGGTCACTATTGACGTGAAAGGGACGGACGTCCAGAGGGTTATGGTAGACACCGGGAGCAGTGTCAACGTCCTTTATTTGGACGTGTTCGAAAAGCTCAACCTTGACAAGCACGAACTTACTCCGGTCGGTGTACCCTTGTCGGGATTTACCGGGGCTCTCATCTACCCCGATGGAAAAATTACGCTCATAGTTGAGATCGGCACCCCGCCGAAGTCGATCAAGACCGAGATGGAATTCGTTGTGGTGAACTTGCACTGTGTCCACAACATCATCTTGGCCCGGCCCGCAATCATGAAGATCGGTGGGATAATTTCGATGCCCCACCTGTGCATGAAATTCCCCACCCCTAATGGGGTCGGTGTGGTCCGTGGCGATGTCCAATCCGCCCGGAAGTGTTACAGCCGAGCGGTCAATAGGCGTGATGCTGGTACGTCTTCCCGGGTGAACACGATCGCCAAGGAGGTCTCCAACGACCGGAAGGAGCAACCTGAGCCCTCCGAGGAAATAGAAGAAGTTCCCCTGTCCGAAGACCGACCGGACAGGAAGATCAAGATTGGCCGGGCCCTCACCCCGAGCAGAAATTTTAGCAATCCTTCGGGAATATGCTGATATCTTTGCATGGGGGCCCGAAGACATGCCCGGGATCGACCGAACAGTAATTTGTCACAAGCTAGCCGTCGATCCCACAGCTAAGCCGGTTGTCCAGAAGACCCGACACCTTTCATCCGATCACCGCGAGTTCGTCAGAGAGGAAGTCAAGAAAATGGCGGCGATCGAGCACATCCGACCGGTGATCTATCCCGAGTGGGTGGCCAATATTGTTCTTGTTCCTAAGCCTCCAGCTTGGAGGATGTGCATTGATTTCACCGACCTCAACAAGGCCTGTCCGCTCGACCCATATCCATTACCGAGCATCCACCAGATGGTCGACGAGACGGCCGGGGCCGAGTTGATGAGCTTCATGGATGCATTCAAGGGATACCATCAAATAATGATGCACCATGAAGATGAAAGCAAAACAGCCTTTGTGACTCCAAACGGGCTGTATTGCTACCGAGTGATGTCGTTCGGCCTCCGCAATGTGGGAGCGACCTATCAGAGGATGGTCAATATGCTCTTCGCCGATCTGCTAGGCCGAACGATGGAGGCGTATATTGACGATATGCTGGTCAAGAGTCGGGACCGATCCGACCACACTCGGGACCTCCGGGAATGCTTTCATATCATGAGGAGGTACCAATTGAGGCTGAACCCAACTAAGTGCACATTTGCGGTTCAGACCGGGAAATTCCTCGGCTACATGATGACCAGGAGGGGAATCGAGCCCAACCCGGCCAAAGTTAAGGCAATTCTGGACATGTAACCACCTTCAACCGTTCGGGAGGTCCAGCAATTGACCGGTCGGTTAGCTGCGCTCAGCCGGTTCCTCTCCAAATTAGCCGAGCGTGCTTCACCTTTCTTCAAGGTATTGCGTAAAGTCAATGGGTTCGTCTGGGATGACGAGTGCCGAGCGGCTTTCGACGAGCTGAAAGAGTATCTCATGTCACCAATCGTGCTGTCGAAGCCTGAGCTCAGGGAAGAGCTAGACGTGTACCTCGCCGTGTCCGATCGAGCAGTAAGTGCAGTATTGTGCCGAACCGATCCGGAAGGGGTCCAGCGACCGGTGTACTATGTAAGCCACGCGCTACATGGTCCCGAGCTCCGGTATTCCCGGCTCGAGAAGGTCGTCTATGCCTTGTATATTGCCGCGAAGAAGTTGGCTCCCTACTTCCAGGGTCGAGCAATTCGCGTGTTAACCAATCAGCCGATCGGGCCAGTCCTCCGAACTGCTTCATCATCCGGTCGCCTAGTCAAGTGGGTGTTAATGTTGACCCAGTACGCGATTGAATACCGACCAAGACCAGCCATCAAAGGTCAAGCCCTTGCAGATTTCTTGGTCGAATGCACCGCTCGGGATACCCGACCTCCCGAGGTCGCGGACCCTGAGGCCGAGTGGTGGTCGCTTGCTACCGACGGGTCAAGCAGCAAGAAAGGGGCAGGAGGAGGGGTGGTAGTCACGAGCCCGGAGAGATTCAAGGTCTACTTCGCCCTTATGTATCAATTCCATCCGACCAACAATGAAGCCGAGTACGAAACCTTTGTCAACGGCTTGCAGTGTGCTCGAGACTTGGGGGCTGAATATATTCGGGCCCAAACAGATTCCGCGCTCGTGGTCGGGGCAGGTTCTCGGTGATTACGAAGTGAATGGAGAACGACTGCAGCTATACCGAGACCTGGCAATGGAGAAACTTGCTTTGTTTCGGGGGTACACCGTTCGGCACATACCCCGATTGGATAATGCCGATGCGGACATCTTGTCTAAATTGGCTCAAGACGCCCCGGAACACATGTCAAAGATCGCTCGGATTTTGGTGATTCCAAGACACAGTATCCACCGATTGCCGGTCAATCCGATCCAACCGGCAGAAGACGACTGGATCACCGATCTGAAGGAATTCCTTGAGCACGGTCGGCTCCCAGACGACCCCCAGCGTGCACGGAAGGCCAAGCTTAGAGCCTCGAGGTTCCAAGTCTTGGATGCCCTCTTATGCGTTGCCTAACCGCATTTGAGGCCGATCTTGTTATGAAGGAATTGCACTCGGGCATTTGCTCGTCGCATCAAGGAGGCCGATCGTTAGCTCGTCGAATCATGTTGATCGGATACTATTGGCCGTCCCTCCAGCTGGAATGTGAGAAGCTCGCTCGGGAATGTGAGACGTGCTAGTTATTTGCCCGGATGCCCGGACGACCGGCCACCTTCTACCAGCCGGTCACGACTGCAATTCCCTTCGCAAGGTGGGGGGTGGACATTTTGGGACCGTTCCCTCAGCTTGCCGGTCGGAGAAAGTTTGTCATTGTCGCCATCGATTACATTTCCAAGTGGATCGAGGCCGAGCCGTTAGCCACGATCACATCTCAACAATGTGCTCGATTCTTATGGCGCAATGTGATTTCGCGCTTTGGTGTGCCCGTGCATCTCATCAGCGATAACGGCCGCCAGTTCGTAAGCCAGTATTTTCAGAATTTCTTGGCCAAGATCGGAACGACCCACGTCCGGTCGTCGGTGGCTTACCCGCAGGGAAATGGACAAGTGGAAAACGCTAATCGGACAATATTGGAAGGTCTAAAAAAGAAGCTACACTCGGCTGGTCGTAGTTGGGCCGATGAGTTGCCCTATGTTTTGTGGACTTATCAGACGACCCCGAGAGAAGCGACTTTGGAGACGCCGTTCGCCCTTGTCTACGGAGCCGAAGCCCGACTCCCGATCGAGGCATGGATCCCGACCGCTCGAGAACGAACTTACAATGCGGAGGAGAATGAACACTCGATGGTCGTGGATCTCGATGGAGTCGAGGAAAAGCGAGAGCTAGCTGCTCGGCGTATGGCCGAGTATCAAAAGAGAGTCAAGAGTTCAAAGGATGTTCGGGTCAACCATCGATATTTTCAGGTGGGAGATTACGTCCTACGCCGACGGGAAGCCAGTCAACCTTTGGAAGGCGGGAAGCTAGCTCAAAATTGGGAAGGGTCGTACGTCATCAGCGCTGTAGTGCGGCCGGGAACATACCGACTGGAGACGACAACCGGTCGAGCGATCGAGGGGACTTGAAATTCCGAGCACCTCGTTATGTTTAGGCATTAGCTTATTTTTTGTAATTTTGGGCGAAGTGGGGGCTCGGTCTGCGAGTCGGCCTTCGTTCATCATTTGTTTGTAAATTATAAATATTACCTAAACCACCTACGAGCAGGAAAATTCAATGTATATACGATCGGTGATTGCTCAACCGTTTGCACACGGTGGCCCGGTCGGTTTTTTCATTACCTTGATTAAGAGTAGGGTAACCCTAACCTCGCTCGTAACCTTCCCGATCGAGGCTCAACATTGACATAGAAGAGGGGCTCTACGCTCCACGAACACCTCTCCCTCGGTTCTTATCGATAGGGGTGTGCAATCAGGCTCTAATAGCCGTCAATATTTTGGCTCTAATAGCCGATCTTAACTTAATCGGGCGAATACATCGACCGGTTAAATGCGCTCCTCTTCGGCAGACATCAGGGTCACGTCACCGATTGGGAAAGCCAGAGCTACAGCAGAATTTCCCGATCCGTCCAACTTCTTTCCACTATTGCACCCACTCGTGCCTCGAGCACACAATAGTGTGGGGGCTAGGATGAAGGAAGTGAGTTCTAGGCCCAGTGATCGGGAGCATCCCGAGCAAAGAGGCCAGACATTTTTCGAATTTTCGACAAGGCCTAAAGGTTGGGAAATACCCCGAGTGAGCAGGCCGTTAAGAGTCGAGATCTTGGTGGGCCAGTAGGCCATCTCGGTCGGAATATGCACGATCAGGCCATAAGGCCGCGGGGTCGGGCATTAGATGATCGACATACACGCAAATGAAAATAATATAACTACGAGCAAGACAAGATTAACAAAAAGACAACTTTATTAAAATAAGTCAAAGTACCCGGTACAGCTCGGGACCGGGCTCCCGATCAGTTTTACTTTGAAACAAAAAACAAAGAAAGCCTTGCTACTTAGTTGCGGCGGCGTCGCTCGGCTCGGCCACACCCTCCTTGGGGTCCTCTTTGGGGTTGAACGGCAGCGGGCCGGGGTCGGCAATTTCGTTTGGAAGGGTTGATAAGACCAGCTCGAGATCTTCGCCCTCGAGGGCCTCTCTCAGATAGGTCTCCGTCTTTTCGCGCATTTTTCGCTGGCCGGACTTAAACCCCCAGCGGCCGAACGCCCAGATTAATTCTTCCCCGACCGTGGTCCTCTAGACCTCCCGGAGGAACTTCGTCCCGGACGCATCATCCCGAAAGAGGAACTTTGCCAGGTCTCCAAGGTTGGCCAATCGGGCCTTCAGCGTCTTGGTCTCCCCAAGAGCCTCCTTGGCTGCCTTCTCGGCCACCTCCTGAGCTCCCTTCGCAGCTCGGGCCGCTTTCTCGGCCGTATCTCGCTCCCCCTTGACCTTCTTTAGCTCGGTCCGGAGGTTGGCGTTCTCTTTTTGCCGCTGCTCGGCGACCTTTTTCAAGGTGTCAGCCTCGTTGGCTAGCAACGCTTGCCGTTGAAGAAGCTGGGTCTCCCGGGAGATCTGCAAGATAAAGAAGACGCTCGGGGTTAGCCTGAGCGGAGGAACTTGCATAAATTTAAGAAGACAAAATATTTACCTCAGCCATGTCTAGGCCAATCCATTCAGCCACCTGGGTCGGGGAGAGCTTGCTCAGATCTTCCTTGATCGGCGCAACATTGCCGATCCGCGTAAGAGCGGAGGATTCGCTCTTGATAGCCCCGGCCGGCGGGCTCGAGCTTCGTTGCTCCCTCCGGTGCTTCAGCGCGCCGCTATCCTCTGACCCCTTCTCCGTCATCTTGCCCTTGCCCTTGGGGGCAGTCACCCGGCTGATAAGGACCTCGGAGGCGTCCACCACGTAGCCCTCGGGGGTGGTGACGGTCGTTGATGCGCCGAGTGGCTTAGCGGTCTGGATTTGTTTATCCCCGACCGGGTTGCCTTTGATCTTCTTCTTCCCAAGCACGATCTTAGGCTTGGGAGCTCGGGGTGCCTCATCTTCTTCAAAACCTGCCATATCTGCAAACAAAGATAAATTGGTTAGGTCGAAGTCGTAAAGGGGTCGGGGACGATCGGTTAGTGTTAGACCTTCGTTCCCTGCTTCCGCCTGTGTAGCCGCCATCGCTATTGTCACGCCCGGGATATGAACATATTTTTCCTCCAAGTCATATCTTGGGGATGGCAGTCGGGCTTCGTCATAGCTTTCCTTTGAGCGGAAAATCTTGTACTCGTAAACTTCGCTCGAGATTTTTGTGGCGACGTCTATGAGAGCTTTGGTCTCGACTGGCACCACTTGCTTCCTGTAGTGGCTGCTCCATGTCCTCTCGACCAGGAGGATCCACGGGTCTTACTCGATCGAGAAAAGCCGGTTTTTCCATCCCTTGTTGTTCCCAAGGAGGCTCTCGATCGCACACATATCGGCCCGGGATTGTATCATCAGGAACCCGCCCCCGTATTTGGCCGGCAGGGTCTTCACCTGGTAGATGAAGTTGAAAACTTCCACCGTGCACGCTACCTCGTGCCGAGCGCATATCTGCGGGAAACACGCTAAGATCCTATGCGCGTTCGGGCAAATCTGGGCCGGGACTACTCGGTAATAGCCCAGGAAGGCGGTCAGGAGGGCGGAGAAGGGTATTTGGATCGGGGCCAGGAGCGAGTCGTAATGCATCCCGATCCATTTGCCTTCGTGCCTGTCTATGATGTTCCCTAAGCTACGGCTAACGTCGAATCGAACTCGGCCGGTGAGTAGAGCAGAGATCCTTGTGGCTTCCGCTTTTGTCAGCAAGCTATATTGCTGCTCGACGCTGTCTCGGTTCAGGAAGACGAACTCTTCGTTGGTCGGGGCGGGCGGCGCGGCCGGGTCTTCCTCGACCGGCTCCTGTGTAGCCTCCCGATCGCTAGCCTGAGGAGCGGGCTCAGGGTAATCCCCAATTACCCGGGTCGGCGTTTCCCGAACGCCACCCGTCGGGGAGCTTCGTCCGCTCGTTGATGTACGACCGCTCCTGCTGCTCGAGCTACCTAATCCGCTCGAGCTTGACGTCCCTTCGGAGCTGGATGACCTTCGTTTTTCGGGCGTCGCTCATGGTCGTTGGGCGGCCTCTGGCGAGTAGGACATGATGTCCACTTCCTCGCTGATTTCTTTGACTGCGTCGTCGTAGTCCGCGATCGATACGTTCTGACTATCCGTATCCGACATGGTGACTACCTAGAGGGTGGTCGGGACGTTGTTAGGGTCGGGTACGACCCGGTTATGGATGGTTAAGGCCTAAAGGTGGCTATGAAAGGAAATGTAAAGCAGGAGTTTAAAAAGCTAAAAGAGCCAGGGACTTACCGATTGGTTGCTGTTCGCGGAGAATCTGGAAATCGTAGCTAGTCCGACCGAAATTCTGATTGGCTCGCTCGGGATGCACCGATCGATTCGAGAAGGTTGGTAAAAGTTCAAATGAACTCCATGAAGGCCTATTTATAGGAGAGCATCTGGGCGGGAAACGATCCACTTGCCCGATGTGACCAATCCAGACTCCGAGGCGACTGTTGCGGTCGCAGAGGCGTGCAGAGCTCGACACGTGGCGCGGGGGAATGACAGCTGTCCGGTCGGTTTTGGCAGCGGACGTTTGGGCTTCTTCACCCCGTCCCGTTTTTTCCCGGGCGGTCAAAAAGGCCCGGGCTGGGGGGGCTCTTGGTAGGGAATACCCCGACCGACATGCCTTTGTCTTTTATTCTTGTTTATGCAGGTTACAGGTCGGACTTTCTTAGAAGAATCCGGTCGGAACCGACCGGATTGATGCCTGACCAAGGTCTTCATTACCCGAGCGAGAGCCCTTAGGCGAGAGAACCAGGAGGAAGCACGTGGCAGCGTTAGGCGTTGACAGGCAGGGCTAACGGGGAGAAGACACGTCATTGCTAAGTGGGTGACATGCCGGACGGCCGGACTTGTGTCTCCGGCCCAGCGGCTATAAATACCCGCGGTGGCAACAGTGTGGGGGGCTTTTGGACGATCGATAGGTTGTTATTAGAGAATTCCGACCGCAGTCAGTCGGTACTCGGAACAGCCACTTAGATTGTACTTAGGGCCTTCACCTTGATCAATAAAAGACATTTAATTGCTTTAATTGGTCTACTTATAGTTTATTTACCGCTTACGTGGCAATTAACACTATCATAACCAAAATATGAGATAATTATTAATATTGCTAGGGCGCGGCAAAGTAAGAAATTAACAATATTATCTTTTCCTTAAATTTGTAGCTCTTCTCTAATGTCATTTGCCAAACATTCTTCGCCAAGTTACTACCCTAAAAACATGGATTTGTTGTCTCAATAACTTCATCATGGTTTTCTCTACCACTTCGGTGCAACAAAGCATTTGAAAGGATACAGTGGCCGATATAATCTTATTTAAAAGAAAAAAGTCTCCTGTCAGTAAAGAACAATATTGACGACACTTTTAGTAATGTGCATCAATATTGAGCAGTTTTTTTTTTTTTTTTGGGGGGGGGGGGGGGGGGGGGGGGGAGGGGGAGGGTAATGTTTTGCATGGCTGGACTAACATATGAGTTTTTTAAATCTTTGACAAAAATGTTTGGTATCCTTATATTTGCCATTTACAAACTTGTAACTTCATGGTTTTTATTTTTGAAAGGTTCATGGTTTTTATTTTTGAAAGGTTCATGGTTTTTATTGTTAAGATATTAAATAAAAAAGAAAAAATAAAAAAGAACAATCTAATTAAAACTTCCCAAATAAAATACACCAATTTCTAGAGATATGATATTTTAGGACCTATTTTCCATTTTACTCATAAATTGCAAGATATATATTTTCAAACCATATTTTTCAAAAAGGATATATAATATTCGTATTTAATTTTTACTTCTTCATCATAAAGTTGGATGAGTTTCCCTATTAATCTTTTGTAGGCCACCAGTGCCATTTACCCAAGGATACATCTAGATTGGTAACTCTGTTCATGTATAATAATTTATAAATTATATAACCTCAATCAGTTTTTTTAAAAAATAAATATAACCTCAATAAAAAAAATGTGTTTATAATAATTAACTCGTGAGCTTTTGATAAGTGACTTATGTTTCACTCACTCGTTCACTTCTTTTTTAACTAATATTAAATTTTGAAAAATATTTAGCGTCTTAACATCTAGTCATCTACCACTTCCTCTCACAATATGTCAAGTTTTAATATGTTTTTTTTTAAGAAAAAAAATTAAATCTTAACTAATGGATCTCAATCTTGTAAGTGTTGTAAATCAAATAGTGGTTGTCACATCTCTCTAGTGAATCATATTAACTATTTAATCACATTCCTTTATGATAAGCCACATTAACCATTTAACAATATCACTCCATTTGTAAGCCACGTTGCTATAATTGAGTCGTTTAACCACATCTTTTCATAGTAAGTCACGACTTCAATTGAGTCGGAACTGAACTTGGCCTACTAAGCCAACGCTAACATTAACCTATTAAAATTTATAACGTCAAAAATGTTAAATTTGTGAGTGGTATATATAATATAACTTATTCAATATTTCAATTCCCTTTAATTTTTGGAGCATCCACGACAGTGACTTTCGCAAGTCACAGTCAACCAAAGCATAAATAAATTCAACAAGGACGCCAAAAAACAAGATTGATTCGAAGTTCGAAATTCTCATTTCTCTAATTTTCTTCTTTTCTCTGCGTTTACACAAATTGATTCGAAGAATCATTTGAAACGAGGACAGTATCAGGATGAATGAAGTATTATCTTCTCTGTCCTTCAACGCCACCTTCTCTATCCAAATTCCCGCATACCAGTTTTCCCGCGCAATTTTCTCAGTATTTGCCGCCGTACCGCAGAATTACTCACTCGCCGAGCTTTTGCAGCAATGGCGTCGTGCTCCTCCCAAGTTCCGTCGCACAAGGTGAGTTTTCTCGGTTTGGTGTCATCACCGAGAACTCAGATTATTGAAGAGCTGCACGGCTCTCAAAAGAAGCATGCTTCTGAAATCCTGTTGCGTTCACGTTTCGATGTTTAAATTCGGTAGAGCGTATGCGTGCGGATATACATTACGTTATTCTGGTGCCAACTTGTGCAGGTTTACTGATGATTTCATTTCTGATGAGTTTGATTGAATCAATGCTTACTTATCGGGCGAAAATTGAAGAGGGCTTTGGGCCGAACAACCTTGGAATTCTGTCAATTTCAGATGTTTTAGGGTAAATGATACTTACACAGTACATCTGTTAATCTTTTAGATAGAAAGTTTTAATTGTAATTTGGCTGTCAGATTATTGAAGCTGCATTATCAGTATGCTGTCAGCTTGTTATATGTGTTTTGCTTTCTCATCCTTTTTGTTTTTGTAGGTTCCTGAGTATACTTTGTTGCGTCCAAACCTACTTCTTCTTTCACCTAGGTAAGAATATATTCTTGACCTGCAGTTCTGCACCATAGATATATGTGATGTTTTATTTGGATATAACATTATAAATAATTTTTTCTTATCAGATTAGCCAACCTGCCAAAAAGTGTGAAACAGGAGCTGGAAGATCCTCATAGTAGGTAACTTAACTTATCCCATGATCAATCCTTAAATCATAGTGTTTTTTTTTTTTTTTTTTTTTTTCATTGTTCTATGAATGAATGCATTGCTATTCTCTAATATTTGGTTGTTTGTTCGGTTGTTCCATCTCTAATAGCTGCCATCCTCATGCTGTCTGAAGTGTACTCCATATGCAAGTTTGTGCTTGGGGATTTTATTTTCCTTTATTCACCATTTAATCTTAGATTTGATATGGCCTTGGGACTTAATGCCAGGTATAACTTTGGATGGAGTCGTGGAAAAGAGAAGCTTGAATCTGGAAAGCCAGGTAGAATTGACTGTTCTTGTAATGGTTGAGAAAGAGGACATCATAGAATTCACTTGAGAAGTTTTACATGTCAAAGTTATTATGTGATCATTACAATTTACAACACGTTGGTGACTAACAAATGAAATAAAAGAACCTCCAATAGAGGGCATTTCATCCCTTTTATCTTATAATGAAATATTAAGTTGAATGGATTGTGATAAATTTTTCGGCTTGTGGCAATATTGCTACTTTTTTTAATATATAAAAAAGGGGCTTTGAAGCAGTAATTATTTTACTTTTACTTATAATCTTCATTAGTGTGTGATACACACATGGCATGCATATGCACCATCTAATTATCTATGGATGTTTTCTATAAATTTATATGCATCACATATTATGTTTAACACTTTAACCTGCTCTCTGCTGTTTTTTGAAACTTTACATATATTTCATGTTTCCTTGGACTTTCTCACTGCTACTTGATGTTTATTACACAGATACACTGAAAGGATCCTCCTATGCAAATCCAGTATTTGATGTGCCTACAACTGAGAAATCCCTTATTGAACGGTTAGATTTCTTCTTTAATATCCATCATACCTCTGATTAATTTCCATGTATCAAAGCTGTAAAAGTTTTGCATGTCACCTTTGAGTTTCTGCAGTTATATATTTCATATTGCTTAAAGATTATGTTCTTTTCTATCCTTGTGAAGATTATGTCTTCTCTGTCCTTCTAGATATTCATCATATTGCGGACGAAATATATGGCCCCATAGAGCTCTGCGAGAACTTGAGATGGGTATATTTTATCTATTCATCTATCTATAAAGTCAACATTTACTTATTTGCATTGCACTTTTTTGGTCTATTTCAAATACAAATTTGCTTGATACTTGATTACAGATGGTATCTCTACCCCATTCAATGTTGTTGATAGAACAACAACACCTAAATAGTCTATATTTTCATAGGCATCATATGATCCTGTTTTAATCAATCCTTGTACTGTAGAGGTTAATTTGACATCAATGTTTAGCATAGTTATCATGGCGTCGCCTAGGCGTCCTGTCGGTGGAGACAGGACGCCTGGAGGCTTCGCCTCGCCTGAAAATGGTGAGGTGAGCTCCGGCGTCGCCTAGGCATCCCAGACGGCGCCAAGGACGCCGATTCGGCGTCCAAACCCATAAACCCTACCCATTTTTAACTTTATTTTTTTAAAAAAAAAAATGGTATCACTGCGTCGGCGACTTCCCTCGAACTGACAGAGAAGAAGAAAGCCAATCCAGTGACCCATAGCCACCGCCGTCGCCCTCCCACCGCCGTGGGTCGTCATCGGTGCTTCTTTCTTCGTCTTTTCTCTTCTACTTTCTTCTCCCACTGCCGTCGTCGACTGCCATTCTTGCTTTTTTTTTTCTTCCTTTTCCTTCTTTCTTTCTTCTTGGCTTCATCGTTCAGACTTATTTACTTTATTACTCCTAGAAAGTTGTAGCCTTGAGAAAAGGAAGAGTTTTCTGCTTCTGTTTGTAAATGAAAGCTACTGCAGCTACAACTTCCTAGAGTATATAATAAATAAGGCTGCCTATTTCCAACAAAATATATATATAATATATATATAATGTGCTGGCAGTGCACTGTGCTGCACTGCTGCCACATATATTATATATAATTAATTCTTCCCAATATATATTCTCATAATAATAATAATATTATTATTATTATTAGTATTATTATTATATATATTACTCATCGCCTAGGCGTCGCCTAGGCGACAAGGCGGTCTGCGAGCGCCGCGACTTAAAAGGGCGCTGTGATAACTATGATGTTTAGCCAATTGTTGGTTCTGCAATTAGGTTTTTTTGTCCATGAATCTTAAACAGTTTTGATAATACTAAATATCTAAATTTAAGGAAAATTTATTCTTTCTTCATTCTTTTATTTGGAAAGTTATTTGGGTAAAGCTCGTGATTAGTTGACACATATGAAGACATGAAGTATTTGTTAGTTTTGTATTTGCCAGTATGTTTCACTTTCTGTACAATGATAAGTAAATTAACTTAGGCATGGTGACATATTAATGCAGGAGGGCATTGAGTTAAAATTTTATTTCTTCTAACACAGATTTTTGAATTCCATTTACTTAATTGGTGCAGGATGAGAACAAATGAAACTGATGGCCTTGAACAGATGCTTTACTATTTCCCTGCCCAGCAAAGGTAATCTTATATTAAATTTTGTAATCTCTTCTGTACTAGTTATGCTGTTATGTTTTCAGTTTATGTTAAATGGCACTTGGCAGAAGACTAAACACAAAGTCAGAACAATGACCAAAGCTATTTAACAACTTAATTGGGCTTTTCTATTTTCCCAAAATGGTTAATTCAGTTGACTGTTGGCTTGAAGCTTTTATTGAAAACACTTTTTTTCCACCAGTTTCTTTTGTTTCGATTAATTTGTATTCACAATTCAGTGCTAGTTATCAACTACTATAAAATACACATATAAGACAAACTCTTTGTCCAAAATTTTTAAAGTCGTCATCTTTTTTCTTTATCGTATCGTCACCCGTTTGTGAATATTATAAAACGTCATATCTCAATATGGAATTTAGTCATTCACTAGAATTTTTTGGATGTTGAGATAATGGCCTTTGAAAATATTTGTGACTGTATGATTGATTTGTGATTTTATATTGTTTTTGTAACATTTATGAATTCTATTAGATTTCCTTTTTTGTTGGTCCTCTAAATCTCTTCAAAATATAATTTTAGTTTTGTATTTTCACCGTTTTAGAAGGAAGAACATGGATATGAGATCTCTATATTTATAATTTAATTAATTAATTATTTATTTATTTTAATTGTTATGGATTATTATTATTATTAATTTATTATTATTTTGCTGTAGCAACTAGCCGGCTACCAAGCTGATGAATCCATGTCATCATGGTGTGGTTGCATACTGATCATGGTTCACTGACAGGTAATCTAACTTCTAGAATTCCTCAGCTCCATTCTTTGCACTTATAAATTGATGGTTTTAATGGGATCGGGTCCATCATAAACTGGATGTATAATCATGTAACGAGATAAAATGGCGTACTATCACTGAGGGCGTGAAGCCCACAAGAGCATACACAGGCCCAACGGTAGGCCTAGAGTAACACGGTAAAGAAAACGAGCAATAAGGAAATGAATCGAATAATAACAAGGCACAAATTAAACTAACGATACCCGAAGTTGATCTCGTGACCAACCGCCAAAGAGAGAGAGATTCGAACCACCAGGCCAATCAGTATTGTCCTTCCTTTCTTCTGCCCCCAAAACGAATCGCGACCCCCCCTTTATATACTACAAGAGCACCCCTCCGGACCGGCCACGTGTGTGGTACTCGCGTCTCCCCTTCTATGCCATACACGTGCCACCCTCTCGCACGTCTCTACCGTATCCTGCGCGCCCACCTTCTCCCTCCACATACTTCGTGCCAACTGCGCCGCCCCATGCACCAATGAGCACGACCACCTCGTGCACGCCTGTGCATGTCCTGTAGTCTCCGCACGCAGTGTCCGCTGCCACCCGCACACGCGCAAGAAGCTGCCCCCTTGCATGCACCCATGCATGTAGGTAACCGCCGCCACTCCACGCACACCTATGTGGTGCAGCCCCCATGAGTGCATGGACCAAGCCCAATCCGATATATTCCATCATAAATATTTGTCACTTTTTACTGTACATTTCACATACCACTTAAAGGAGAAGACTGGATTAGAGGTGTTACATCACTTTTGAACCATTATAAAACTCTCTTTATCTATCTATTATATTATATATTTAATTTAAATTTTATGCTTACCAGACTTATTTTGATACAAATTGTTACTAAAATCAAAACTTGAAGTGTATATCATTCTTATACAAAAAATTAAAGAACGTATTTAAGATTTTTTTTAGAGTTATAAATTCAATTAATTTTATAGACTAAATAACAAGTTTTTAACATCACATTCAATGCATTCGGTTAACAAGTGAGTTCACATCGTCGTACTTATTTAGAAATTTCTATGCTATTTTCTTTTATTTGAAAGCCTTTTAAAATCTTCTCTTACCTCTTTTCTTTTATTTGAAAGCCAGACCAACCCTCTCCTAGTTTCCTAATCTTACTCTCCTAGTTTCCTAATTCGCCTAGTTTCCTAATCTTACTTTCCAAGTTTCCTAATTTTACTTTCCAAATCTAATCTGTCTTACCTATATAATACTTACTTCCCTAGGATAGGAGGACCATCTCAGCAATTAGCACTTTCGTAAAACACTCTTTTCATCACATCGCACTCTGTTTAATATGGCTTGTCAAAAATTTCAAACTCTTGGCTCAGGATCCTACGGCACTGTGTTTCTTGGCCGACTGCTTTCTTCATCTTCATCAACTGATTCGCCCCTGTTCGCCGTCAAGTCTTCAAAGCTAGAGTCTTCAAGCTCACTTAGGGTTGAAGGGCGACTCTTGAATGCACTCCGAGGATGCCCCTATATCGTCCAGTGTTTCGGAGAAGACACAAGCGTAGAACACGGAAGGGCTGTCTACAACCTTTTACTGGAGTATGCTCCGGGTGGGTCACTGGAGAACCTGATCAAGTCTCGCACTGGAAGACTCTTAGAATTCGAGGTATCTTTCTATGCTTATCAGCTTTTGAAGGGGATTCTGGACGTTCATAGGCGAGGGTTGGTTCACTGTGATTTGAAACCTGCGAATGTCCTTGTCTTTCCGTGTGGGTTTGGGATGAATCGTCTGAAGATCGCAGATTTTGGACTGAGTAAGGTGGCTGGAGTTAACATTTTTGGAGGTTGTCACCGCGGGTCATTGCTGTATACCTCGCCGGAGTCATTGGTTTCGGGGATGCACGAGGCGCCCAAGGATATATGGGCTATAGGTTGCATGGTGGTGGAGATGATTACCGGAAACCCAGTCTGGAGGTTCCGGGACAGCAAGGATGCGTTTCTAAACATATCATTCAAGAAACCCGAAATCCCAGAGGGCATATCGAATAGCTGCAAGGATTTTCTTGAGAGGTGCTTTGAAAGAAATCCCACTACGCGATCAACTGCAGCTGTTTTACTTAATCATCCATTTGTTGCGAACGAATTCAATCGACTGTTGGGGCAAAAGTTGGAGAAGGATCATCAAGTAATTGGAGGATGGAGTTCCAATGTTGGGCTGTTTTCGACTAAGGTTCCTACTTCTTGTTCCAGTTCCAGACAGCTTCTCTTTTCGAGGACGGAAAGAGATGTTGCTACTGTCGGACATTGATGATGTGTTCTGTTTCATGGTAAAAGTTTTAGGGGAAAGAAATAGGCTTATTTGTATAGAAACCTCATGAATCTTACTTGTACAAGGGCTTATTTGACCCTTGAATTCAATTTTGATTGTGTTAATAAATATTTTTTTTTTAGTTTCTGTTTTTCTGTTTTGCTCCTTTCCAGAACATAAGTTATTTAATTTTTGCAATATTCTCCTTTCCAGATACTATATGGATATATTCCCCCCTATGTTGTCACTTGAAGGATCACCTGTGGGGGTGACAAAAGATTGGACAGCAGTATTGGCTATCCTCAAGGATAATCTGCTGCATACAATTGTTAGATCCCCTTAGCTATTAAAGTATATTTTAGAGTTGTTTTTTTTTATCATTCTATTTATGGATTCTCCAACTTGATCATATTATATGTGAAAGATTATGATTTTTAATGTCCTAATATTCACTCACATTAAACAAAGAACACACATATTCATTGATCCATTTCTCTTCTTATAATCCTATTATTATGTGAAATGAAATTTAAATGAAGGTTTCACAGTTAATGTTTGAATATATGAAAGCAGATATCAATGTTACTGAAGTGTTTTAAATTTCTTGGCACAAATGATCTTTGTGGATTTACATTTACTTCCATTTCACTTTAAATCTGGTTGTTGTGTGCCCATGCTATATATAGAAAGCCATGAATAAGTTATAACTCTTTACTAGTTCATTTATCCATAAACTAATTTGATTTGATTGTGCATCTATTTCTATAAAAGTTTGCAATAGTTATACACTACTTATGCTGGACATGCCAATACACATTCGATCTCCAAAAGTGATATTGTGTTTTAACTTCAGCTAGACAATTCATCATCTAACAGACATTATATTGCTTCCCTAATTATTGTCTCTTTGGCTGATTTTGGCATTGAGTTTTTGAAGTTACGTTCTTAACTCGATCTGCTATCATTATATATATATATATATATATATATATATATATATATATATATATATATTGTTTTGCAGATCCACTATTACTACCTCCAGAATGTGTATGGTTGGTGACAGATTGGACTCCCAGAATGGGCCTATCCTTTCACACCTTTTCTTTGATTATTTGCAGATCAGAGGCTTCTATTGATCAAATTGGTGTGATTAAGGGGACGCTTGAGGATCTCAACAGGCGCTTAGGTCAACGCATTAATCTTCATAAGTCACAGTAATTCTGTTCTGTCTCTGCCAATTTTCATCAGAAAGTGTTGCACAACTATCAGGGATCCCTTTGACTTATGACTTAGGCCGGTATTTAGGTGTCCCATCGTCCTTGCACAGTAGAGTGATGAAGGGTACATACTCGACGATTCTTGACATGAATATGGTGGTGATTTAGGCCTTGCAAATAAAACATGTCGTATGTGCATCTTTTAAAAAGCGGTACGGTGATTTAGGCATGTGTAGGATGCAGCAGGACATGAATTTGGCATTTGTCATTAAGCTGGGATGGGTTGTTTACTTTGAGAAAGTGTTTCTAGACAACAGTTGTTCATAGTAAATACATGAATCATGGTACTGGAGTAGATGACATATATGGTCCGGTCCCTAAGAAGGGGGCCTCCGGCCAACGTTTGGCAAGGCTGGAACTAGCTAGCTAGGATGAATTGAAGTTACTACCAAAATGCATGTGTCCTTTGACAACTTGAATTGGGTCCATATGTTTTAACAGATGCTAGCTGTTGAAGAAGATTTTGAAATTGGATTCATACCTAGCTTTCTTTGGTTGGTTAAAGCATGAAATTAAAGACTGATTTCTAATTAATGTGGAAAGATAGATATATGGTGACACGGTTTTACTGCAACTACTGAAAGGTGTGTATCTATCTGCTATGGTGTTCTAGAGGAGGTTGATCATGTCCAAGCTGAGAGGGCATGAATTATATATGGAAGCTCAATGTTCCCAAGGCTGGGGAATGGATGGACTGATTGCCAAGCTAAGCTGTGTTTCCACATTGGTTAAACTCAAACATCTTGGGCAATTATGTCTGGGGATCGGAATAGGCTGCAGTGCTTGTAGTGATTGGTGGCGAAACTGATCGTAACTTAGAAGGTGTGATTGATTGAAAAATATTCATCCATTCTTAACAAAACATCAAGGGATTCATTCTTGACTTTGGGTATGAACTAGTCTGGTTAAAAAAAAAAGGTGTCTTTATGCACATTGAGAGGGAGTTGCATTACCAAATCCAATGGATTAAATTGCAATGCAACGAGATTCCGGAAGCTTTTGAAATGGGAGAAGCTGGTCAAATTATTTTATTGGCCGTAAATAAATATTCGTTTTTAATATATTAAAAAGTACTCGTATATTATTTGTGTACTTTTAAAAATTGAATATTCACTATATAAAAATGTACTTTATATCAAAGTTCACATTACAAGATGGATCATGGTCCATAGTATAATGATTCGAGAAGTCTCAGGTCAATTGTTATGCTGTGAGCACGTGCTCACCTTTATATCCATAATTTTTATACTGTATATCCATAATTTCTAGACTCTTGGTGAGCTAAAAATTATACTTTAAATTCATAATTTTAGCTCACCGAGAGAATAGAAATTATGAATATATAATATGGAAATTATTGATATAAATTCGTGAGCACGTGCTCACATCATAATTTGCCGTCTCAGGTGAGTTGGGCTAAACTCAATACAATTTGCTGCCATAAACTCGTGAATGGTCGAGTGGATTGGGAGGCATCCTAATTGAAAAATATAATATTTTTAGATTTAGTTATATCCTCTAATTAACTCAATCAGCTAACAACCATCTACCAAATAAGGCCATAGTGTCATCTACATGTATCTTAAATTCAAATAAATTCTTTCAAATAAATTGCATGATTGAACCATCTGAGATTTAAGTTAAGGTTGACCCAAAAAAAATATCAATTCGAAATGATCAAATGTGGAAAAACTTATAATCATACATCAAATATGAAAACCTGATAGTTAAAGCCCAAACGTGCATGATCTACAATACTCAAGTGAAATCATTATTGTGTGGAGCATAAATAAAAACTACATTATTTGAAAGTATATTATTTTGTATACTATCAAATAATGTATATTTAGTACACAAATAATATATATTTAGTAGATTTAAAATATATATCGCAATTAAATAAAGTACATTATTTGAGACTAAAAGTACATTATTTTATCATGTATATTCACTACACAAATAATGTATTTTTAGTATATTAAAAATGTACTTTTTTATAGACCACATAACACTATAATTCACATAATAATTTGCCACTCAAGTGACAAAAAATTTACAAAAAGATTAAAAAAAAAAAAAAAACCCTCCTATATTACAACAAATATTTATGCTAAGTTTCCCAATTCTGCTGAGCTGCAAGTCTGCAACATTCAGCTAGTAACTCCCCAAATTTCGTTATTATTGATTTATAGTAACATCTAAATCTAAAAACATTATATTTTTCAATATAATCTAGATTATGCTCATGATTTTTCAATACATGCTATTGTAATCTAGGGATATAAAGAAGACGAAATTGTCCAACTCTGTCAAAATTATTTTCATCAAAGTAATTAAATTTTACGATCATCAGCAAATGTCTTTTTTCTATATTAATATAGTTTAGAAGTTGTTTCTTTTGAATTTTTTATGAAAGAAGTCTTCTTTTTAGTATTTGTTTTTGTTGATAACTAGGTAAGTCAGATATGATAAGAGTAAGAATTTCAGAATCAACAATATGAATTAAGTGGCTAGAACAGATACTACATTGTAACAAATTCATTAGTACTCAAAAAAAAAATGAATTTCTTGTGGGTGTTTTAATAATTAAGGAAGAAATTAAAGATACAAATTCATCATGCAATGTCAATAATAGATATAAAAAAAATTATATGTATATTGTTTTACTGTGTCTCAATTGCATCATAATAATAACTATCATAAGAGTTATCAGAGTCATAATTTGAAATAGGATAAGTAGGGTTTAAGGCCGTAGATAATTCTCCTATCTTATAATAGATATGCGCATATTGTTGGTAAAATTTTACTTCAACATTTTTAATGTCTTGCCTTGGTAACTAGTTCCATAATTTCATCAATTAAAATTTCTAATTCATTTTTTTCAGTATCCTTTTCAATTGGTTCTTTTAATTTATCAAGTATTAATTGTTTTTTAGAGAATTTTAGATTTTGAACGTACTTTAAATTATGCATTGTTTGGTTGTTTAGATTTTGAACGTACTTTAAATTATTAGTGCAAATAAATAAATAATTATGTATGTTAGAGAATTAGAAAGTGTTCAAGTTTTCAAACCGAAATGAATCAAATCCGAACCGGAACTAAACTCTTTCAAACTAATTACAGCTATGTGATTATGAATGTGCAGTTATAGAATTATGAATGTAAGTTATAAAATTATGAACACATAGCTCTGACATTATGAACATATAGTGATAAAATTATGAACATAGAGCTCTAAAATTGTAAACATCGAGCTTTGAAAATTATGATTTTACAGTTATTACATTATGAATGTACAGTTACGGAATTATGAATGTATAGTTATGCAATTATAAATGTACAGTTATGCAATTATGAATGTACGGTTATGAAATTATGAACACAGAGCTCTGACATTATGAACTTACAATCTTATCTTACATATAATAAAGCTATATGGTTGGGAAATAATTAATGGTATAATTAATTACCAACATTATTATTATTATTACTAGCTATAATAAATATAAAATAGCCACAACATCTTTTACTAAAAAAAAACACAACATTTGAAAAATAAAATAGCTATTTTTTTTTCTCGCCCATAACAAATGATTACATTTATGAATTAATGGAGTTATTAAATGTTATGATATTAGGATTAAGGATTCCGATTTCCGATTAATAGAAAATATGAAACAATGCAATATTAGTTAAATCTCTGGCTTTACAATGAAAGTCTATTTGATATGCTTTTGTTATTTATGGTGGTTCTTGGGATTACAATATTAATTAAATTTTCAATGAAAGCTTATTCAATATTTGAAACAGTGCAATTAATGCAAGCCTCTACATATAATTTTTCTCCATCTCAAATGCTTCAAAGAAATGGCAGAAGCGAGAAGGGATGAAGAAAGCAAATGTTGCGGGCCGTGGGTTAATTATTGGACTTCAGAATTAAAAAAAAAAAATAAATCATTTAAGCCATAAATAAAAATTTAAATATATATATAAATGTATATATCGTATGGGTCTTTAATGTTTTTTGGGATGTATAAACTTAGGACTTTTAAAAGAAAAAAAAAATACATTTGGATTATCTCCACAAAAAGTGTTCTTGGACTTATAAAATGACATTTTAGTTTATGGAATGCCATGTGCATAAAGAATATATTATATAATCATATAAAAAAATATGTTCAATTATAGTATAAATTTACTCATACAAAATTTGAAATTTACTTTCTAAATGTAATTATCTTAATTATTATTCGTATTGTGAAAATTATAATATAAATGAAATACAATTAAGAATAAATCAATGTAATTATGTAAATTCTCTCTATAAGTTTATTTGAATATGTACATAATTAGAGATTATATTAACCATACAAAATTTTAATTATAATTTTGTATTCTATAAAAATAATAAATACTTGACCAATGGAAGCTCAAAAATATCATTATATTAAACAATTTAAAATATTTTTATTTTTTCTATTCTTTATTTATATTTATAATAACATAATTTTTTCCCGTGCATCGCATAGGTGAATTACTAGTATGAACATATAGTGATAAAATTATGAACATAGAGCTCTAAAATTATGAAGTTACAGTTATTGAATTATGAATGTACAGTTACGGAATTATGAATGTACAATTATGGAATTATGAACATAGAACTCTGACATTATGAACTTACAATTATGAACATATAGTAATAAAATTATGAACATATACTCCTATAACGAAGCGGTCTGAAATTTAAAAAAAAAAAAAAAAAAAAAAAAAAAAAAAAAAAGATAACAGTGCCTAACGGCACTGTTACCCGTGTCCGGCATGCTTGCTGGACACGGGTCCATAGAATAACGATTGTTGATTACAATGACAATATTAACATATTAGGATTTGATGATCATGTATTGTATTCACAAATTTCCTTTTACAATTGTTATGTGTTTTTACTTAGAAACTCAATTTATATTTTAGTCACAATTTCAATACTAAAAATATACAATTTATACGTCATTTAAGACCAGGGCTCACCTTAAAATGTGGACCTTGGTCCATAGTATAACAAATCGGAAAAAAAAAAAAAAAACAAAACAAAAAAAAAAACAAAAAAAAAACAAAAAAAAAACAAAAACAAAAACAAAACTACATCTCCCTACCCTGGATGTTTCTAAATCTCCCTAACCTAAACCTATTAATTTTATAAATTATATTTATATATTATAAATGGTGGTATTCAAATTAATTAAAATTGCCAACACAATAGAAGCTTCCTTTTAGAGGCAGTCCAATAAGGGGTTGCTTAGTGATATTGCAAAAATCAACAGCCTTAATAAATTGCCAACACCCGTAACCCACTCAAATCATTCACAAAAAATCTCCAAAAACAACTGGCCACTGCTGGAAATCACCGTTTTTCCGACCTCATTTCCGATCACCTAAAAATTTGGTCGGAAAAAGTAAATTTTTTTCATTTTTGCGACGGATGGTTAGAGTGGTCGGAAAGTGGTCGGAAATTCCGACCACATTCACTAAGTGGTCGGTAGTTCCGACCACCTTATAGAGTGGGTCGGAAATATTTTCCGGCAATTTAATCTTTTGTAAACTAATCCTATTTCCGACCACTTTGTGGTCGGAAATATTTATTTATTTATTTATTTTTTTTTTTGTCGTTGTTGTTGTTGTGGTTCAATGGTATGAATGCTACATGATTTATCTTTTTATCATTGATTATTTCACTCATATTTTTTTTTCAATTTCAAATGACCACGAAGCAGAGAGTTTACTAATAGATACCATTTCACCATTCTTACTATGAAAAATAAGATCGTGCCCTTTCCATGTAGATACAAGAAATCATTTTCTTACTTCAACTCTTTAAATCATTTATTCTTGTTAGGACTCGACAATCCTAGTTTTGTTAAGTTTCAACATTTTATATAATGTATTGTATAACATCGTGTATTGTACTACGTATTATTTTTATCACAGAATGCAAACATTCATATGCTATTATTAGTCTAGGTTTTCTCATGACATCCATTCCTGATGACTTTGCCACTATTTCTTATGAGCAAACCATGTCTGACCCTGCTACGGTGTCTCCTATAGTGGTGGTCATGGATGCTCTTTCAACGGCACAATACTTTATTTCTATCAAACTGACGTAATGGATTGTATATCATCGTGTATTATATTGTGTATTATTTTCATCACATAATACAAATATTCATCATTATAACTTGCCAAAAGTTCATACTATATCACCCATAATTTATTGAATATGCTAGAAAGAGTTAATTCCAGCAATAGTCCTCCGACTATTGTGATTTTTCAAATTTGGTCATCGTCTTTTAATTTAGACAAAATAAATCATTGACTATCAGAATTGTTCCATCATTGGTCCTTCCGTTAACCAACCGTTAAATAGATGTTAGTGAAGGGCTAAAAAGGAAATTCTTCTCTCTAGACCATTGTTGGAATTAACTCTGCTAGAAAAATGTATTATTCCTGTAAACTTAGTTTTTCTCTAACACATTTAATAAATAGTGGGGGTGCAGGGACGTAGCCAAAGAGGGGGGCTGCTGCCCCCCTTCACCCCACCCCCACCCCATATATATTTGTGTATATATGTATGTATATATAGTACATGTGTTAGTATTAGTAAAATAAAATTACTAAATATCAATAAGAGTTGATTTAGATGAGTTGGTTGAGCACATGTTGAATTATGATAAAGGATATGTGTTTGAATCTTGACAATAACATATTTTTATAATTCGTTTCAATATTTTTTTTTTCTCCTTCCCTATGGTTTTGACACAGTCACGTTTTTAATATTTAATACACACACACACACACACACACACACACACACACACATATATATAACATTATTTTATATTAATAATGAGATGTGTTTTTTTTTTAATTATCTCTTTTGTTTTAAGGTTTCGCCTTTACTGAAAAAAATTTTTGAATTCGTCTCTCCTTCTTCGCCCCCATCAACCGAATTTCTGGCTCCGTCCCCGTGGGGGTGATATTATAAATTGTAAGTCATATAGTATAAATTTTTGTAAAAAATCACGAAACCATTATATATATATACTAGTAATTGACCCGTGGGATACACGTGATATATTATCTATTCATAAATGTAAATTTGCTTGAGAAATAGATTTAGCATTTGTCCCTAACAATTTCATAACGATTTCACAATTAATAGAATATCAATGTGGTAAAGATATTTTTCAAAGATTGTACATATGTCAAAATAATAACTTGACTCAACAATCCCATCATATTTTCTATTGTCTTAAACAATTCTAACAAATAGCAAGCGCCACGATAACTTTTGTATTGAGCATCAAGCATATAAATGCAGTGTTGCATCATCTCTATGACTTTTGGTTGTAGGACCTACATTGAAAATATAAATGAAATGATACATTTTACTATACCCATGAAATGCATATTATTCCATAATAATGCAAAACAATTAATTGTTATTATATTTTATTATAATTAGTCAAAGTTTGTAATTTGTCAAATGCATAATATTGCATAATGTTTATACAAAATTTTAATGCGAAAAAAAAAATCTGCCAAATTTTCACTCCAAATTGGCGCCATTCTCAATTTAACCCCAAAATTTCGCTTATCTTCATTTCCTCAGGTTCTCCCTCCACTCCTTCACACTACTCCCTCCTTCAATCCACGCCATTCTCAGATTTTCACCCCAAAAATCTGCCAAATTTTGCCACTCTTTCACTCCTCCACTTCTCCCTCCTTCACGCTCAGATTATTTTGCCCCAATCTTTTGCCTTCCTCCTTCAATCTCCCATCCGGCCTTCCTCCTTCCTTCACGCCTCCGGCACTGGCAGCAACTCAGGACCCATCAACGGCAGCAACCCACCGGCACCATCGTCTTCATTAGCAACCCACCGGCACCATTGTCTTTCTCATAAGCAATGTTGGGTTGTTTTAATCTGTTGACCTAATCTAGATTTTTAATCGGTTAGGTATATTCATATGTATGTAGAAGATCTTTTTGTGCAGGATGTTGTATATATGAAATAGTGGAAGATCTTTTTGACCTAACTGAAGCCTGCATAACAATAAGGCATTTGTAAGTTTATTTATACTGCTTATCTTTTTTCTTGTCTTCTGTCAAGCATTCTATTGGTAGTCATTACTATTATATATATGCATTGTTGACGATTCTGGCATCTTGCATTGAATGGGTTTATGTTTTATGCTTTCAATTTTGTTATTCTCTATTTGATCCAGTTTACAAGTGAGTCATATTTGGCTTTGTTACTGCTAATATTGACTTAAAAAAAGAACCTTCAAAGTTTTATCCTATTTACTGCTTTTTGTTGTTTCATTTTTCAATAGTTTTCTTGTTTTTCTTCTATTTTTTAATTAGAAAAATGATAGAATACAGAAATGTGTTTATTTGTATCTATTTTTCAACTGAGAAAAATACCAAGTAATATTAAACTCAATTATTTTTCTTGTGAATGACTTTTAATGTTTTGTGTTGAGCAGTTGAAGTATGTAATTTGTTTTACATGTTTATGTCTTAAAATGTTCTGTGCTCACGGGTCTGAACAGCCTTTATGGCATTGGGTTGCAGGTACTTTCACCATGTTTGTTGGGCTATTGTGAGGTGTTGAGGAATACAACTTTACTTTGATAAAGGTTCATATCTGAGATAGAGGCAGTTTGCAGGCAATGGTTAGCAGATGGCTCTAGAAATTTATTGGTATGATTGTTATATTTAAAGACTTGTTAATTTAATGTTTTTGACCTTTCTACATGGCCTGCTTAAGTGCTTATTAATTTAATGGTTAGTAGTTTGTTTTTCTTTTTGCTCCTGTTTATTAACTGACAGTGATGCAGTTTAGTTGATATGGCACCATATCTAAAGATGCAATTTTAGTAGTTGTTTGAAGTGTGTTGAACAGTGTTTATGTAGTATGTATTGTAGATGAAGTTTTAGGGAAAACATTTTAGTGTGCTAATAGTTCATATGTTAGAGGACATGACAACTTATAAGTATAACTGAGTTGATGCAACTGAAAAAAGGGCTATATGTAGTTTGTTTGGTTAGTGTTGCACATTATACTCATTTGGTATCTGTGAGATATTGATCAAATCTTCAATTGAATGTCAACTTATAACTGAGTTGATGCAACTGAAAAAAATGCTATATGTAGTTTATGTCTGGTTAGTGTTGCACATTACCCATTTGGTATCTGTGCATTTTTGAAATCTTCACTCTAATGTCTGCAGTTGGTGTTGACTCTGATGCCGATAGAATTGACCTACTCTTGTCCCAAGTGGAGGGAAAAGACATTTTGCAGTCCATTTGTGTTCATTACAATTAAGAAATTTAACTTAATCTATATTTGTTGTATTTATTTATGTTTATCGGGTGAATCTTTTACTTAATCTACATCTACCTATACATCATATGAAAGTGTCTTATCTTTTGTTCCATGCTCTTTTATTAAGATGGTATACTCTTTCTTTTGCTTGCTTGACATTCAATTACTTTATGCATTTTATAGGATACTATGAAAGTTCTGGTGCAAAGGTATTAGAGGATGACATGATTGAGATCTATGACAATGCTGTGAGGCCTTAAATGTAGTTCAGGTTTCGAAACATTTCTTTTCTCTATTTTCTTTCCTTCATCATCTCTGTATCAGATAGTCAATAGGGTTCTGTGACTCTATAAGAACATTGGATCGATCATCATATATATAGCTTTAATTTTTTATTTGCCCTGTAAAAAAGAAATTCAGGCTGCATATGTTCATCACTGGTTCATCTGTGTAATGTCTTTGTAGCTTTAGTTTGAGGAGGTTTTGATGTGTCATCAATCTTCACTGCATGCATATGGAGTTTTACTTGATTGAGAATGTTTCCTTGATACATCATCTCATGCATTTGAACTAGGGGACTTGCTTTCTCTGATCTCTCTCAAACTCTTTCTCAGTTCTTGTTTCTTCAGCCCAATCTCGTTTCTGATGAAGTGATTGCACTATTACCAGATTCTGAAAGTTCCTTCACTCCTTAATCCTTATAGCTATAAGGTAATTAACTCTATTCTACTATTATTTTTGTTGTTATTGTGTGTGTGTTTTTTTACTTTCTATTGTGTATATGTTTCTTTATTCTTAAATATCAGTGGAAAAATGACATCTAGAAAGCCGACAGCAAAATTTAAAAACAAGGGCTTACACTATGATTAGTGTGTTGCATCTTTAGAAATCTCAAAAACATCTCATAAAAAGAGATGCACTTAGAATATATGTAAAAGCAGTATGTAAAATTTTGCCTAGGCAGAAACGAAAAAGTTTCCACTTTAAGTTGCTTGCTAGTCCAAATAGGTTGTTTCATTTTCCTTATTCTTCTATTACTTTCTATGTGATTGCTACATGCTAACCATAGTACTTATGGTGCTGGCTCTCTCAAACTCTCAATCTATCTACTCTACTTTTTTCTTTTGCAGTGCCAAGGTCAAAGTATGATGCTTGTGAGTTGTGACTGATTAAGCACTAGTGCCACAGATTGCATGTGAATTGTATTAAATGTATGGTTCGGTGTTGTTTATTCTTATTAGTATCATAAACTTGTATTGGTATGAAACTACTATTGGTGTTACAATTGCTATTTGCAAGTGGATAATTTGTATTTTAAATTAAATTTACAAAGCAGTGAATTTTTTTTTTTATTTTCACTTAATTATTTTCCGACCACCAAATGTGCTCGGAACTGCCAATATCACAGATATACAGAGGGTTGGAATTTCCGACGACCTGTGGTCGAAATTTTGGTCGGAAAATCTGAAATTCGCCAATTCTGTTGTGGTCGATTTTTTCCGACAACTTTACAAAAGTGGACGCTAGTTCCGACCACTTCATGTGGTGGTCGGAATTACCGACGGGGGTTTTTCCGAACCCCTCAAATGGTTGGAAAAGTGGTCGGAACAGGGTGTTCCGACCGAATTTTGGCCATTTCCGACCACTTTTTGGTGGTCGGAAAATTGGCGATTTCCAGCCGTGGGCTCACGTTTATACACTTGCCCAGCTTCTATCATTGTCTACTTATCCTCTACTTTTGGTATTCTAAGATGACAAGTGTACTTTTAAAAAAAAATAAAAATAAAAATAAAAAAAAGGATGCCAAGTGTACTTAAAAAAAAATAAAAATAAAACTTTTTATCACATATATGAATTTTCTTAGAAGAAAAAAATTATGATTTATTTATTTATTAATAAATTAACACATGCGATACTAACAGAGTGAGTATATTGTCAACTACTATGCATGTAGTGTAATAGCACTGCACCTTTGTTACCATTTCAAATGGGTGGTCATAGGGTCGAACTTCGGTGGTGTAAAAGTATAAAATAGATACTTTTACCTTGTAAAGAATCATGATAATATTTTTCTATCCTTTTATTTATTTATTTTATAATCTCAGTTTTGTCGGGCTAATCCTAAACTCATAAGACCCTATACTAGAGTTACTGCAGAATTAAATCACAAGTCATTCAATCAATTCACTGATAATGCTGCCTTCCATCGTGCCATCAAGTTAAGCAACAAACCGCTACGCTAAGCCCCAAAACTCTACTTTTCTATCTTGAATTTACTACTAATGTTCACATCTTCAATTATAAAATTTCTTGTATTTATTAATTACTCATAAATTTTAAATATTAATTTAATAATCAATGGCTACCTTTTATATATAGATATAGATTTAAGTATTTGGGAACATTTTTAAAGAGGGAGTTCTCGTCATCATTTTGACTGTGCAAATAAAGATAATATTATATAATAGTAGATGCATGTCATATTCACCTCTTCTTAGTCAAATATTCTCAACGGGGAATATAATATATATTTGAATTTATTCAAAACTTTTAAGGTAGCCTTTTGACATCGCGATTTTGTCACGTACCACTTTTACTTATTAAATTGGTGTTCATGTCAACCATCTCAAATCTTTTAGCTGGATTCACCTATAAACAAGATGTTTTGGTGTCAAATAGTTTGTAACTCAATGGTGGATTTGTGACTTTTCTAAATAGAAAGTCATAGTGGGACGTTGACTATAGACAGATGTATTATATTGTAACAGAATCAGTAAAATCAATTATATTGTGATTACTTTCTTAACTTGTACACTTTTATATTACTCCGTATTTATTATTTTAATTTTTTTAAATGTTATTTAATAAAGTTAGGACTATAATGAGAACTAAAAAAATGTTAGTTCGATTGTTTGTTGAAATGAATGGTTCATATTATTTTGATTTTTCTATTTTTTTAATTATTTTTTGTACTTTACCTTATATTATATTATTTACTTTTTCTAAATATCTCCGCGTTCTATCAGTGTATACTTTAGTAACAAGATATTTCGTTAACTATTTATTATTCTTAACTTACTCATTGATTTCAATAAGGAATGTCTTAGGTTCGAACCACATTCCAATCAGATTTGGCATAATTGTTGAACAAACTTTTCTTTTATTATTATTATCTTTTTTTTATTTTTTTTTAAGTTCAGTTTGCCATATAGTAAAAGTAAGAGTCGCAAAGCATCGGGTGATGGCATGCGTTCAACCGGCAAATTATTATGTGGACCATAAAAAAAGTACATTTTAAATATACTAGATCTATATTATTTGTATGTTAAATGTACATTATACAAAATAATGTACTTTTAGTATTCAAATAATGTAATTTCCCTGAATATAAGGTACATTTTTAATATACTAAAAGTACATTATTTTTGTAATGAATATACATTATTTGATAGTATACAAAATAATGTAATTTTAGTACTCAAACAATTTACTTTCAAATGATGTACTTTGTATTTATGATATACACAACTGTGTGGAACATGGTCCACACAATAATAATTAATTAGTTTAACCTAGCATTTGTTGTATCAATTTATTTATTCATTTTATATTCTTAAAGAAAATTATGGCTTTTTCAAAAAAAAAAAAAAAAAAATTGGCAAAATAAAATTCTTGATTTATTTTGTGGTTATTGTTCAAATATGTTGCCGGCAACTGCTCAGGGAAGAGATCTAGGAAACATGTTTATCAATACCATAAATGTTTCGTATAATAAAAATGTCTCCCTTCTTAATTCCCTTTCCAATTTTGTGGTCTTTAATTTACAAGGCCATAGTGTATGTCAACTTCATATCTCGAGGCTGTTTAATGTTAAGAAAAACGAAATCAATAAATCAAAAACAAAAAATAAAAATGAAGAAGAGTTTACATGGTTTAGCTAAGCACCTATTTTTATGGAAAGATTACAATTAGGCTTACCAGCATAATATTTATAGACAACACTAACAATATACATTTACATAAAAGTTCATTATCAAAATGATCCATTAATTATAGTGAAATTACCAATTTGATCATCGACAATTTTTTTGACAAAATCAACAACCAATACATACATACATACATACATACATACATACATACATACATACATATATATATATATATATATATATATATATATATATATATATATATATATATATATATATATATTCATTGGCTCAAAAATGATAATTTTATTATTATATTCGATATTTATTTATTTATTGTTCCAAACGAAACAAATGCATGTATCTAGTATATTTTGAAAGAAAACAGTGTGATTGAAATCATTAATTGTCTAAATCATACAAATAGCACCGAACCAAAACAGACATATATGCCACAATTTTAATGTCAAACATAACTTTTTAAATAATTAAATGATACTTATCAACATAATCAACTCAACACCCACCATATGATGGCTTATCAACTTGCAAGGGACTGCTGGCATGAAAGTGAAACCTATTTTGTCTCTATCAAAATATATATATATATATATATATATATATATATATATATATATATATATATATATATATATATATATATGAGGATGGAAAATCCTAAATATTCTTATATGAAATAATAGTCGTTCACGTGTTCTTCATTGGATGAATATAAAATATATATTTATTAAAAAAAATTAAAGAGAAAGAAAAGAGAAAAGTAATTTTAAAAATTTTTCAATTGTTTTCTTTTAGTCAGTTCAATTCCTAACTTTTTGTTATTGCAATATACTTATAATTTTTAAGTAAGTTATAATTTTAGTTTCTAAAGCAACATAATTGTTAAACTTTGTAGGATTTTACTTGGTAAATGCTTATTTTAGTAATATCATATGTTTATTCTTTATAACTCTTATCCCTTTCGTTTTAGTATTTTATTTATAAAATAGTAGACTTGATTGTAATAAGTTTGTGTAACAAGAAAATATGAAAACGTACTGAAATTGAAGAGGGAAATATTAAGGAAGGAGAATATTTTAATCTTATTTCTCTTATTATGATCTTCATTGAAAGGGAAAGAAAACTTAGCTAGTTTTTCTATTCTCGCAACTTTGACCCGTGTGTAGTATTTTGGGCACAATTCTTTTTACACATATCTGATATAGTTGATTAAGATAACATTGGAAAGGTAACTCATGTGGCTACATCTTAGAAGAAACAATTCTAAAATTCGAATAGTAAAATACTCAAAAATTCTGTTGAAGCCAGACTAGATAATATGTCAAGTTTAAGTTCCTTATATTTTTCCTTTTATACTTGGGAAGTTTTAATATTCAATTATACAAGGATATAGTTATAGTTGGGGTTCATATGGTTACTATAGATTTCTAGAGATGCTTTGAGAACTATAGGGGGCAAAATTATATTATTCTGGCAAGGGATTAAATAGTAGATTACTCAAAGGCTTTTTTTAGGTACTATACAACGGAGGCTACAATATGACATCGAGGAAATTGGTATCCAATCTTTATGAACTAGAGTAGTCTAACTTTGCAATGCGAGTTGCATATGAAAGCAAGAGGGATCTTGCAGTACAAAGGAGTTGTAATCTCAATTCCTAGGATATTACGTAAAGAGATGCAACAAGTGTTCATACTTCATGCTTGTTTGTATAAGTTTCCATGTATTATGTAATTAAAATGGATAGTGAATTGAACTTTATTTTAGGCTAGGCCCTCATAGATTCAACCACATTAAATTCTTGGTGTCTTAATTTTATTTATGCATTTTCGTTTTATTTATATGTTTGTTTGCACCTCATGATTAATTATAATTATCCTAATTGAATATATATATATATATATATATATATATATATATATATAGGAATATTGATAATAATTATGAGAATAATCATACACCATGTTGTAATTTAACTTGATTGTTTTTCATACAATATTTAATGACACAATTACACAAATAGATTGCACATACACATACTGTAGTGCTCACTATAGCTCACAAAATTGATCTGAGGCTAAAAATTATTAACATATTTATATCAAAGACAGAGTTTATTTCAGAGGGTGTAAAGAGAAAAATAAAAAGTTACTAAAATACCCAAGTACTAAATAAAATTCTAATATAGTTTAATGGTCCTATTGTTCCAAGAATTAAAACTACAACTTATTTGAAATAATCTCTTCTCTTTTTTTTTTTTTTTTTTTTTTTTTTTTTCACTTTTGGTCTCGATCTCAACTATTATACACATTCCACATTTTATCATTAGCTATCAGTTTGTTTTTTCACATTTGATCGAAACTACCAAATTTCTCATGATAAATTTCAATTCAAGAAATTGATAAAAAGACCAAATGTGAAAGAAATTTGATAGTATGTATCAAATGTGAATAAATTGATAATAATTAAAGACCAAATGTTGGAGATGTACAACGCTCAAGAAATTAAAAGTAAAAAAAAAAAAAATTATATTTCAAAAGTTAGAAGTATATTACAATAACAAAAGACAAAAAGAATAATTGAGACAATAAAAATATAAATATAAATATATATATATATATATATATATATATATATATATATATATATATATATATATATATTAGCGCTCAAATGTGGTAGTGGCTTTAGGTGCGGCAGTGCGGTCATATCAGCATCGTCCACTCTGTTTAATACTTTAATCTAACGGCAGCGGCTAATTTTTGAAGATTTAAAGATTTAAGCGCGTCCTGGTAAGTGGGGGTGTTATGGTAATTATAATGGTCATTTATATCGGTCGCTTGTCAGAATACACCAACAGTGTTAACAAAAGACACCAACAGTGTTAGGAAAAAGCACCACAATGAAATGCACAAATACACCAAAAAATACATAGCACACCCAAAAAATACACCATATAACTCACCACCCCAATGATGTATTTCTGAGCACTATGTGATGCTTTTATTCATACCTAATTGTGCGTTCTGGTGATGCGTATCTAATTTGTGCATGTTTTTTTGGTGTGCATTTTCTAACATGGATGGTGTATATTTGTATAACTATTAGTGCGCCCACACTGATCGCATGAGAAGGCGCGGGCGCACCTGAACTTGGCACCAACACGAATCCGCAAATACACCACAGTAAGGTTAATAATGCACCAATAACGAACATAAAACACACAACACTATGATTTGATCTATTCTGGTGCCCAATGACGACTTTAACCTTGCAGTTCGCGTAGTGTGAGAACGTGCGCGAAAATATCGAAAAAGTCTTGATGAATGTAATTCGTTGAATTTATATAATCTAATGGCCTACAATTAACCGCACCGCTACACCTAAGTGCACTGCCGCACTTAAATCTTCCTCTCTCTCTCTCTATATATATATATATATATATATATATATATATATATATATATATATTTATTGCAACCAATGTTATGTAGTAGGACTCTCTAAGTACATTTAAAAAAAAAATAATGTAGCACATCAGTGGCATATATTAAATTATTAATAATTAATTCATTAAAATGTAATTTTTAAGCAAGATAATATTATAACTAATCAAGTAATGACATGTCACCATCATGTGAAACCAACCGTGTAGGACAAGAACACTATTTTTTATTTTCTACCCAGCAGCAGTATGTAAGAAAAAGGGACAAACATATAATCTTTTTTTTTTTTGTTAATAACATTTTTTTTAAAAAAAATTAATAACATGATAAAACAGCTAAGCAATGCTGATTAAAATAAGAACAAAAGGGAATAAAAAATTGCGCCGTTGATTCTAAGAATTGCCATTTTGTTCTGGCTTCAACATTATACGTTATGTAAGCAATGAATTTTCTTTATACATACATAACATACATACATACATAAATACATACATATATATATATATATATATATATATATATATATATATATATATATATATATATATATATATATATATATATATATATATATATATATATATATATATATATATATACAAGTGTAATTGATTACATGCAAAATGGCTTTCTCAAAAACTAACGGAAAAATATATTTTGAACAACTTTTTGAATTTTTGTATTTTGAAGCAATAAGTTGTTACGAAAACTAATTAATCAAACACTTATATTGAATGTTTAACTAAGTCAAACAACTAATAGTATTCAAATAAGTCAAAATTGACTAATATGCTAACTATGTTACCAAACAGGACCAGTGTCGATCATATGCAATATATAATTCAATTTAACAATCTTTAATAATGCATAAAAATTTGTGTGGGATTGTCATAAAATGCATAAAAATTTTTTTGAGAAAATGTAATATATAATTACGAGACATAAAACTAATTAATGGATAATTAGCGCTTGGGTCAAGACTTTGAACCTCTCATGTCAACACTGATAATGCAAGATTATACTTCAGTTGTCCAAAATTTATTTAAAAGAGTTTAGAAACAATTAACCAAATTGTTATATCAATATATTGATTTGATTAAAATTTTATTTTTAAATAATTAAAAATTTTAGTCTTGTAAAATTATATCTTTGATGTTGAATTGTTGAGCTTTTGATCTCACTATCGACTTATCACATTGTGTGTGTATTGCCGAATGCTCACCTATTGAGGGGTCTTATCTAGACAGTAATCTTTCTGACTCTGTTACAATGCAGTATCTGTTTATAACTATTTTTTCAATTTACTAAAACACAAAGAGTCAATATTAACTCCACTAAAACTCGAATCTACAACTTTTCATATTGCAGAGCAACTTGGTACCACTAGACCACAAGATCTTTGGGAGTTAAGCATATATTTGATTGAACACATAGCTAAAGACTTTGTTTGGCATACATAACTGAAAAGTTAGTTGAAAGTTGAAAGCAGAAAAGCTTGTATAGTTAATAAGATAACTAATTGAAATTAAAGTGTTTAGTAAAATTAATTGTTGAAGTAGCTGATAAGTGTAAACAGACATAAAATGATAAACTAAGAAATTAGAATTTTGATTAATGAAGGTAGATGATATTATTTTTGTAAATTAATAAAGATAAAAAAGTAAAAAGTTTTTTTTTTTTTTTTAAATCGTGAGCTTATTTTGAAACGCTACTTTGAAATAACATTTCAAAATAAGCTATTATTTTAAACTCCACAAGTTTTACCAAACAGAGCTAGCTTATAGCTTTTTTGTAGCTTAAAATAAACTATAAGCTTTAAAATAAGCTCTACCAAACGAAACCAAAGAGGAGTTAGTTTTGTATTAAAAAGTATAAAAATTGGAATCAATAAAAGAGATTGTTTTTTAAAAAGAGGTATTTTGTTCAAATAATTATATGATGATTTAATTAATGGGTATCTAGTTTAATTTTATATTAAAGGGCTATTGCACTTTTGCTTATTTAATGTGTAATTTATTATAGTCGCAATCATGATAATCATGGCTTGAGGATGAGGACCATGTACAATATTATAATGGCTTACTTCTTTAATTATATGGGATTAGGTTAAGTATATTAATTTGTCTGATTTGCTTATCTTTAGTGACGTTTTTATCTTGCGTCATTGGCGATTGATCTTTGACTGGCCAATTCACAATAGAGTTTATTATGAAAAATTATAAAAATATTGAATATTACAAATAGAAAGTAATATATATTCAATTACATAATTTATAACAATTTAAAATATATTTAAAATGTCAATCCCAAAATCTGAACTTCATCTTTTGGTTTAATTGTTAAGTGTATAAAATGATCCAAAATAATTTCACATACGTTGAGATTTGAAAGTAATTAACTTTTTATATATTTTCTAAATTTTAAATTGCAAAATAAAACCAAAAAATGGAAAAATAAAATAAAATATTTTTGTTGACTATAAATAAATTTTAAAAAAAAGTCCTTCAAAAGCTGCCGGATCTTTATAGGACAGTCAATCAGAAGATTTATCCACCAACAAGTCAACAACCCCTTTGCTTAGAACCACTCGTTTACCCACCTCCACTCTCAATTATTCATGTGTTTTTCAATATATCAAATAAAAATTAAATGTGATTTATGACATTTCAAAATATTAATTTTAGTTTTATTCTATTGATTATTACATTTTTCTTTTTATTCTTGAGTTAAAAATGGACAAGGTTTAGCACTTTAGTTTCCGCTGTTCAATATAAAAAGTTGTGACTAAAAATGACACTTTTTTTTAGTTGAGAAATAAATATGATTAAGTTGGTTGTGTTGTTAGCTTGGTAATCACAAGATTTCAAGTTTGATCCTTAGTGGGAGGGCCTGTTAATCTTTTGGGTTTAGTCGGTCAACTACGATCAACCTAGACTGGTTTATTTTCTTGTGATCATTTGCCACTTAAGGCCACAAGATGAGATTTACGTACTCAACACACATCATTAGATAGTGGTTGCGGATTTCTCTAGTCACCCAAAAAGATAAATAAATAAATATGATCAATTTTGAACTTAAAAGACAAAAAAAAAAAAAAAAAAAAAAAAAAAACAAAACAAAACAAAACAAAACAAAAGATCATTAGTTAAAAGACAAACTAAAATTATGTCCATTTAAAATAATTGAAACTTATTTGTCGGTGCCTAAGAGGTTCACACACACACACACACACACACACACACACACACATATATATATATATATATGTTGGAGAAGTAAAATAAATAAAATGTTTACTTTAAGGGTAGAAATGTCAATTTAATATATTAGGGGGAAAAATCACCACTTTTAAAATAATTGAGGGGGCTAATGTGCTTACATAAATAATTTAGAGGGAAAAAGTGCTATAAGTATATAACTTAGGGGGAAAAAGTGTCATTTTCCCTTTTTTTTTTGAAAACCAATTTTAATACTTTTAAAAATGACAAATAGAGATTCCTAATAATCTTGCAAGTGTTTTCCAAGCATAAGCAAACATTATAAACGGGGTAAATTAAGCACAATTTTTTTTTTTTTTTCCTTTTTTGTAGGTAACCACAACTAATATGCTAAGCAAACCAAATAATAATTTGAACTGAACTAATGAAATAACAATAAATGCCAAGCACTTTTGTGGCTCCCCTTGAGGGAAGGTCACATGATCGAACTCCGGTGGTGGAGAATTGACTCAATATAGAACAGATACTACATTGTAATAAAGTCAATAATACTGTTCAAAAAAAATTGAAATAAGAATCTATATTGGATTTTAATCAAAACAAATACATGCATATAAATAACTAGAATGATGAAAATCAAAATACAAACCCGAGTTTCAAGTAGATGATACCTTAAAAGAACCCATTCCCCCCTTGCTTCTAGTTATATTATGGCCGCCTTCAAGATGGAAGAGAACAAGAAATTTTAATGGAAAAGGAAAGAAAATTTCGTGAGTCGAGAGGTGTAGAAAGATCACCCTTCAAGTCTTGAGAATGCCCTTATTATAGGTTCTAAAATGCAAAAATTTTAAGAGATTTATAAGATATGGTCCAAATATTGAGATTCTTTTAAGAATATTGCCTCTAATGCATATGAAAGCTAGGTTCCATGATCTTGAAATCTTTATTCTAAATGGAGATATGGAGATATGGAGAATATTTGACCATGAGATTGTTGTTAATTTTTCCCAAATAAATTTTGTGCACATCATTTAATATAGGAGTAGTGTAACTCCGCCAATTTTAATGCTTGCTTCAACCACTTTAATGCTAGAATTAGACTATGTGGTCTTCTTGAAAGTTATATATCTTCAAGTTTGGTTTTAAATGTTCTTGAAATCACTTCATTATATTCCGACATTTTTATAGTTACATATGAATATATGATTGAAAAATTTATCAAAAGTAGTTGGACGGAAAATTTACAACTTCATTTCACTCTTTTACTTCACTTTTCCATTGGTGCACCTATATATAAAATCAAAGCCAACATAAGTATCATGTTTCAAACCAAATTAGTGTAGAAATATAACCATTAAAGATTAAATTTTAACTATAAACATACTGGAAAATTAAATGTTACACTATGAAAGAATATGACATTTCTACCGCTAATTTCTTAAGTAATTAAGGTACAATGTCATACAGTTTGCATGATGTGCTGACACAAACCTATAACGATAGTTAGACGAAGAGATGATAACTTCATAATTAATTAAGGTGCTAGCTTAGCCAAGGTTTATTTTATTTTAATTTTCTTTTTCTTTTCTGACTTGATAAACTCGCAAGCAATGGCTTTTCGTGTTGGCCAATTGAACCATACCCATCATATATTTAGGACTTAATTAATGAATGTCACAGTGATTCAATTGGATCTCTCACATCGTTCAGATAGCTTAATGCCAGCTTAGGCACTAGTTGGGGTAATTGCTATTAGTGTGACGTTACAAATAGCGTGCTCAATGTCCATCCATCGTGAATAGATGAGAATATTTTCTAAACATACCTTATTATTGTTGTTACCTCCTAATTCAAGAATATCTAGCTTGACTTCAGCGTTAGATATAGGTTGAAATGATGTAAAGATTCATAAAGATTGGTTAGATTTTTTAAACATAAGAAATTGAATTACATACATTACCAATGTAAATAATGCATAAAGTAGATTCCAATGCCATAAAAATTATCTATAGACTAAATTCTTATGCATAATGGGTTCATCCAAACTTTATGAGAGAAATTAGGGATGGCAACAGAGGCCGAGGAGTAATCGTTATACCGTGGACCAGGATCCACAGTGCATTATGGGCCTTGGTCCTAAACGACGTAGTTTTGAATTTTAATTTTGACGGCGATCATTTGTTGTTCAATTCATGTTACAATTTTTTTTATTACTGTAAAACATGTGTATGTGTCTTGTATTATTGGTTTCCGTGTCTCATGTTATGCAATTCTGCACCTTAAGCGTATGAATTTTGTACCTGAAATAGAGTAAATATAACATGCATTTTTGTGTCTTGTGTTATGTGTTTTTGTGTTTTATGTTATACAGTTCTATACCTTAAGAATATTGATTTTGTACATTAACTAAAGTAAATATAAAACATGTGTATGTGTCTTGTATAATGCGTTTCGGTGTCTCATTTTATACAATTTTGTACCATAAGCGTATGGCCGGATTCTGTTCCTGAAATAGATTAGTAGTTGTGTAACACACAACATATTGTGTGTCTTAGTTTACAAATTTATGTCTTATATTATGAAGTTATGTGCCTATAGGACATATATTATTTACATAAATCAAATTTGAGAATAAGTAAATATATAACATGTGTATGTTTCTTGTGTTGTGAGTTTTTCTGTCTCGTGTTATGAAATTCTGTACCTCAAGAGTATTGATTTTGTACCTAGAATAAATTAAAATTTGTGTTGAAACATGAGAAACGAGAAACCATAGAATTTGTTTGTTGAATTTGAAAGATCCAAATGCTTGGTGGATGGAAAATAACAATCACCCGCCAGTTAGGCGAAAGCAATATAATGATGAAGAATCAATGAATGAGAAAATATATATTGTACGAAAGTGAATAGAAGGTCTATAAATTTATGTTAGAAAAGGAAATACACAACCCTATAAATACATGCCAATAGTTATGCTGTGGAACCGTGTTGACCATGCGCATGGTGAACACGGGATATATTCATAATTTCTATACTGTAGATTCATAATTTCTATACTGTAGATTCATAATTTCTGTACTGTAGATTCATATATAATATCTATACTACGAAGACGAAATAATGCGATTTGCGAAGAGAGAAACGCCGTTAACAACAAATAAAAAAACAAAATTATGAATCTACAGCATAGAAATTATGAATATTCCCCTGTGTTCACCATGCACATGGTAAACATGTTTCCACATCATAATTTGCGAATACATGCTAGAAGACTTCTAAATTCTAATAAGGAAATAAGTTTCATTATGACTAACTACTCAAAACCCTAAAATTCCAAGCTGCCTAATATATATAGATTCCATATTACTTATATATTTAAAGCTTAAATATCAAAACAACGTCGTTTTCATCTAAGATCCATAATGCTATGTAAATCTTAGTCCACGATATAAATTGTTGTTGGCAAGAGAAGTATATGTCCCTGAAACCACACCTCGATCCCCATCCCTACCACCATCCCCGTCAAGGATAAGAAATCTTTCTCCATCCCTATTACCAATTATGATTTAGTCAAAAAAAAAAAATAATAAATTGAAGTAATAGTCGGACTAGTACAATTCATAATATTTAATTTAAAATTTTAAAATATTAAAATTTTAATGTTTTTTTTTTTGAAAGTTACTGGCTCTATTACATTGTAGTATCTGTTCATATACTTTCTCAACCTACTGAAACACAATGAACCAATAACGCCTCCACTGAAACTTGAACTCATAATCTTCCAAATGAAAGTCCAACCCGGGTACCATTAGACCACATAGTCCTGGTTAAAATTTTAATGTTAAAATACTTAAATCTTCGTCAATCTCAATAACAACAGAAATGTCAAATATAATATTAAAATAAATTTCATACAAATAAGTAAATACACATTTACAAAATGTCAATACATCCAATATCCAAATACAATACAAATTATCTACATCATTCATAATAATAATAATAATAATAATAATAATAATAATAATAAACCCACATGTGCAGCTCAACTGATCACAGGTGAAACTTTGGAGGAATGACCAGGGATTGAGTCTCACCGGCGGCAGTGTCGGAGAGCCTCTGTGGTTCATGTTCAGTTGAGTTACCATGATTTACATCCTCCCAAATGCTCTGTCGGGTCGGGGTGTGGGGCGCCCTTAGGGTTGGGGTTCGGCCTTTCGGAAAAATAATAATAATAATAATAATAATAATAATAATAATAATAATAATAATAATAATAATAATAATAATTATTATTATTATTATTATTATTATTATTATTATTATTATTATTATTATTATTATTATAATATACTCCACGTGTGTATAGTAATTTTTTCTTTTGAATGATTATTACCTTTTTATACTTTAATTTAAAAAAAATACTAAAATATAATTCTTGAAGTCTTTTTTTTTTTTTTTCTTTTTTATGATCAAGTGAAACAACTAAAATGAGTGTTTGGTAAACATGGTTTGGATTGAAAATGAAAAATTATTTTGAGTATCTTAGTGATATGAGCTTATTGCATTTGCATTTAAAACTCTAATTTACTCCTAATCATTATTGGTTATTGTAGCAGTTATATTTATGCAATTTTACATTTTTAATATCATTAGAACTCTCCTAAGAGTCTGACATCTTAATTAACTCTTGTGTTAGGATATTTTTTAATATATAATTGTGTTGACCTTTATGCTGAATTATTAAATTATTAATAACTTATGTTTACTTTATTTTTATTTGAATTTATATTTTAATATTTAATTTTTATTTGAATTTATATTTTAATATTTAATTATTATTCACTATGGAGTATTTGTTAATAATTATAACATTATTAATAAAAAAAATAAAAAGTTATAGTTAATAATTAATAATAACAACAACAACAATAATAAATTATAAAATTAATTTAAAAGTTAAATAACATGATATTATATACTTATAATTCATTCAATTCAAAGTAAACATCTAATTTTTATAACTAGTTAATACTATCTGTGATCAAAATAATTAATACAATCATGTATCAACTAATTGTAAAACATCTCAAATTATAAATATATATGTGTACAGGCAATCATTAGCTTTTTTTTTTTAGAAGAGAGGAGCACATCATTTAATTTGATTCTAATTTTTACAAGTTGAGAAATTGTAATTCAATGGATTGCTATTTCTTTAAAACGGTCACTTTTTAGTTTTTAGTTAGAATTATAAGTGGGATGGTTTAATTGTATAAATTTTTTATTCAATGATCCTATTATACAAAGTAGGAAAGTTTGATAAATTATTTTACTTTTTTTTTTCTAATTATTAATTAATAACTAAAACTAAAAGTGTAAAAGAATTGATTGAAAATTAACTCGATTGTTTTTACTTTTAAATTTTTAGGAGAAATCAACATTTTGGTCCCTCAAATATTTTCCAACTGTCAACGTAGTTTGTAGTTTTCAATTTTAACCAATTTGATCCTTGAATTGTTTAAAACCCTTTCATGGACTAAATTAACAAAATTTTAAAAATATGAAAATTATCATTTTAGTCACTGAAAGGTTTAATTGACAAAATTTTAACCAATTTGATAATTAAATTGGTTAAAATTGAAACTTGGAGGGGTGGTTGAGTGGAAAGGATTTATTCATCCTTAACCAAAGGTCAAGGGTTCGATCTTTGGCTTTGGGAATGGAGCAGTTGTACCATAGATCATTTTAATTACGCTTCATTTTTATTTGACAATATTGCTATGTTTTTTAGTTTCATTTTCCCTCCACACTAATTTTATTTCATTATAGTAATACTAAAGTATTATTTTAATTTTATTATAGTTTCATTTGATAATACACATTATTACTTGAACTTTATTTTTTTTTTTTGTTTCCTTTTTTTCACACACTAGTTTAAGTTTAATTATAGTAACATTAAAATATTATTTTAATTGCACTCCAATCTAACAATATATGTTATTGTATGACTTTAGATTTTAGTTTCATTTTCCATTCACACTAGTTACATTATAGTTTCATATTATAGTAACACTAAAATATCATTTTAATTGTATTTTTTTTGCGTACTACTGACTCTATTACATTGTAGTATCTGTTTATACATGTGAACATACTTTGAACATACTTTTTCAACTTGTTAAAGCACAAAAAATTAATACCACCTTCACTGAGACTCAATCTTATGACCTCCCATATAAATATAAGAGAATCACTAAATGGCGTTTTAATAGTATTATAGTTTCATTCGACGATAATGATCCACACAGCAGCGATATGTGTGGAGCATGGTCCACGGTATAACAGCTGACAATAGGCGAGTGACATTATTATGTTTAGAGCTACTAAACAGATAATAAAATCCGCGCAGTTAACACGCCTTCTTCTTCGACTTCCACACCACAAACCCAGCCAATTTTGTCCTCTCTCTGATCTTCTTCTTCTCAACTCCTCATAAAACCTCACCATGAAATTCCCTTAAAGCCCACAAATCCTGGCTATGGTCATGCAAACCCCACTTTCATCGACGCTGAGTGCCCAAAACCACCCATTTTTGCATTCAAGATCAAGAATTTCGCTTCCCCATTTTGTATAATTTTAATCTTGGAGTGTTTGTTTGAGCTGGAAATCAAACAAAAAAGTTGAAGCCTTTGGGTGAGTTGTTGTTATCATGGTTTCTCTGGAAGATTCTCGGTCTCTCTCGAATTCTAGCTCCAACAGGTTCAGCCAAACGCGGCCTTGTTACTACTACACTCCGCCGCCGCCGTCGTCCATCAAAATCCACTGGTCTATGGGCCGCTCCATGCGCACTTTCCGGTCTAATCTTTATCAAGCCGGCGGGGATGGTTCTGAGAACTCCGGCGATTTATCCGAGAATCTGAGCGATTCGGTTGTCGATGTCCGTCTCGGCGAGCTCGCTAGTAAGCCGGCATTCAATGAAAGCTCCGGTTCAGAAGATAATTACCTCGAGATATCGCAAGCTTTAAGCGATTTTTCCGCGTGCAGCAGCGACATTTCCGGGGAGTTACAACGGTTAGCGACACTTCCGGCTTCCGATCCGGTCGAGAACCGGGACCCGAACACGGAGCCGGAGCCTTGCGACGGGTTTCTGGAGAGAGAGACGTTCTCGACGGAGATTATCGAGAGCATAACGCCGGAGGATCTCCAGCCGACGGTGAAGCTCTGCGTCGACGCGTTATGCTCGTCCTCGGTGGCCGTGAAGCGATCGGCGGCGGCGAAGTTGAGGCTTTTAGCGAAGAACCGAGCCGACAATCGGGCTTTGATCGGAGAGTCCGGTGCGATACAGAAGCTCGTGCCGCTGCTCCGCTGCTCCGATCCCTTGACTCAAGAGCACGCCGTCACGGCGCTCTTAAACCTCTCTCTTCACGAGCCTAACAAGGCCATTATCACCAACGCCGGCGCGATTAAATCCCTGATTTACGTGCTAAAAACCGGCACGGAGACGTCGAAACAAAACGCCGCGTGTGCTCTCCTGAGCTTAGCTTTGTTAGACGAGAATAAGCTCTCAATCGGCGCCTGCGGGGCTATTCCGCCATTGGTGGCTCTGCTCGTAAGCGGGTCGAATCGGGGAAAGAAAGACGCTTTAACCACGCTGTATAAGCTCTGTTCGGTGAAACTGAATAAGGGGAGGGCGGTAACCGCCGGCGCTGTGAAGCCGCTTGTGGGGCTGGTGGGAGAGCAGGGGACTGGGCTGGCAGAGAAGGCTATGGTGGTGCTTAGCAGCTTGGCTGGGATCCAAAGTGGCCAAGATGCTATTGTGGAAGGGGGAGGAATTGAAGCCCTAGTGGAGGCCATTGAGGATGGCTCTGATAAGGGAAAGGAATTTGCAGTCTTGACGCTTTCCCAGTTGTGTTCGGATAGTGTTAGGAACAGGGCAATGCTTGTCAGGGAAGGTGGGATTCCTCCCCTTGTTGCCTTGTCTCAGACTGGAACTGCTAAAGCTAAGCACAAGGTGAGCTTAGTTTGCTGCCATTGATGTTCTTGGATGAAATCTTCTTTTTGGGTGAGGAGGAAACCCGCAGCCACTAGTCGAGGGTGTGTTGGGTTAACCCGCCTTATAATCTTAGTCGGTAAACCAGCTTAGGTTGCCCTTAAACCAAGAGGGCTGGGATTCGAATTTGTGACCTTGTGGTTACAAGTTTGTATGCTTAGCCATGTTGGCTAGGGTTACCCCTTCTTGGATGAAATCTTGATTAGCTACAGACATGATTTACCATAAACAATTCATTTTAAGGATTTTGGCTCAATCCATTCCTCAATTCTTAAAATGCTATTAGCATATAATTAGGTTTGCACTATCAGATTGAAAAAAAAAGGGTAGATCTTTGGATTTGTGTTTGTGTGGATGGCAAAGTATGAACTTTATTTGTATTGATGTCTAGATTGAAAAGAAAAGGATTTAGAAGATTTTGAAAGAAGAGCTGTCCTATTTGTTTGACATATATTAGTGGGAACTTTTTTTTTTTCCTCGATTTGGACAATATGGGAGTTGATCTATGCAACCTGTGTATTATATAATAAACACTCTCAATGCCTGGTGCTTTTTTGTATGAACTAAAGCTATAGATTTTCGACCATGCCACGGTGGTGTTATGATTGAAACATTTGAGTTCTTAACCATAATGTGTTTTAACTTTTATGTTACTTTTTGGCAGGCTGAAACACTTCTCCAACGCTTGAGAGAGCCAAGGCAGGAATCTTCTACATCGACTCCTTAAAGAGGTAGTTTAGATGGTCGTCTAATGTATTTTAAAGTGGTTTGTTGTACATAGGATGTGTTTGTTGAGTTTGTATAGAGTGGTTGAGAAAATTGGATGACAGTACAGAGGTGTGGAAATAAAGAGAATAGATAGGATGTAGTGATGAAAGAAAGCTGACTTTATAGGTGTATTATTATTGGATTAGGTTTTTAGAGGGGGTTTCGTTTCTCCCTTTTAACCGATATATCGGACTAGAGCTTGTTTTTCCTGGATTTGTTTTTGGGTTTCGGTGAGAGCATTTGGATATATATATGTGGGAGGGCAACATTCGGGATTGCTAGTTATATATGTCTGATTTTAGCGTGTAAAGAAACTAGCTTGGTGGGTTATTCTTGTGTTTGAGTTATGAATAATGTATGGAATATGTTGATATATTTTATATAAGTAAAGAAGTAGTATACATATTTCCTTAAATTCTATTCTGCAAAACTCACTTGTTCTTCTTCTTCCAAATACTGCCTACTGAACCAGTGCGGGCAAAACTCACCTGTTCTGTCTAGCTATTTTTGGGCTGACATAGCTTGATATGCAGTGATTATGTTAGATATATTTTATTCAGCTAGGGAGTTGTGGTCAAATTTGATGATCTTCATTTGAGCATGCCAGCCAATTCTTTGACCTTCCAAGATTTGACCCTTGATGGTAATTCTATTTAATTCATTTTGTAATTCTATTATTATTCTCTAATTGTCATTCTGTGAAGCAAATGGATGGCAAGTGAAAAAGGGTCACACAATCTTATTTGAATTCTAACTATCAATTGAATCAAACTTAGATTGGCCTATCAAGGATACTGCCAATGGCATGTTTAAAGTTTAAACTACTAGAGAATGCTCAAAGTAGTTTTTTAAATTAATTTTTTGAGAAAATCATTTTACATGTAATCAGTTATCACCTAATAACTAATTTATCAAACATCTTTTTACAATCAGCTAATACTATCAACTAGTCAAACTCTATCAGCTAACAAGTATTTACCAAACATCCCCATAATCTTATCTATACTCAATCATAATTGAAACAGTTACATGATCTTATTTAAATACTAGACTTCTTGCAGGGAATTGAATAAATTAAAGTTATGTTGGCCTAATTTTACTTTGATGACTCTTGGTAAAAAAAAAAAAGGTTGAATTTTGCCAACTCTAAACATGGCATTGCACGCCACCTGAATTCGGAAGCAATTGAGAGTGAAAGCTAGCTCGTTCTCACGAGATTCGAACTCTCGGTGATTCACGGTGACAATATTACACTAAATATATTGAACTAGTGATCTAAAATCGTGTGAAAATATTAATTCTTGAATTCGTTGGTATAGTAAGGGCTTTCCAAGCTGTTCTGCAGCAGACACATAATTATTATTATATATACCGTACCAAAGAACTTGATTACTTGCATAGTTGCATGGCTTTCCACTGTACGAATCATTAGACCGTTTGGAAAAATTCGTGTGAAACGATTGTTGCTATTATTACTTTATTAATGGATTAGCTGGCAATATAATGTTTTATGTTATTTGGATATGTCCTTTCCGAGGTAGCCTTCATCTTTACTTATCTTGGAATGGAATATGCTATTTGTACTTTTTTTTAAAAAATATTTTTAATTTTGTTTATTATAATTGTATAAAGGGAAAATGACAATATTTCCCTCTGTGTTATATACTTGCACTTTTTCCTTTTAAATTATTTAAGTGGCAGTTTCTTCCCCTGATATGTTAAATGGACTTATTTACCCTTAAAATAAATATTTCATTTATTTTTCTTCTCCAACAAATTATAATCATAATTTCGTGTTCAAATCGAACAGACACTATAACAATCAAATAGAAACGTTATGATGACAATTTAGAATCGGAACCAGATATTTAGAGTTTATTAAAATCGCGAACCGAAACTGCTCGTTCATGTTCTGAATTGACAAAATAAAATACATTAATTGTTGAATTTAGAATAATTTAAAAATAAGAAAACAATAAAATTTCAAAAGAAAGTTTGAACCAGCAATTCAAATTGGATCTGGAACCGTGAACTGACAGTTCAAAATCAAAACCAAATCGCGGTTATATATTCTTATATGTGAGAATCAAAATAAATGCGAAAAAGAACATACGTTATTTGTAATATTATAATTCTAATTTTAAGCTAATGCTAGTAGTTGTTCCGATTTGAACCTCCGGTTCACGGTTCAGGATCCATTTTTTTTTCAGTTCACGATTTTAATAAACGAAAACCCAAATATTGGGTTCTGGTTCTGAATCATAACCTAAAAAAATTTGATTTAATTGCTATAGTGACCAGTTCAGGTTGAACCGAACCGTGGTCATCCCTACGTATAAGCAACAATTTGTTGAAGAAGATAAATAAATAAATTTATTTTAACCATAGAAATGTCCATTTAATATATCAGGGGGAAAATCGTCACTTTTATAATAATGGAGGGGACAAATGTGGATGCATGAATAACTCAGGAAGAAAAAGTGCTATAAGCATATAACTCAGGAGAAAAAGTGTCATTTTTCCTTGTATAAATATCATGTTTGATTCACAAAATGAGTAGGAAATAGAATAATATTATCAGAAATAGGTATATTATGTTGTTTGATAAATTATTTTATTTATGAAAATAGTATTCATGTGAATGTAACTATTCCAAATTAAAGGGCGCAGGTTAATTCGAATTTTCTAAATTTTTTTTTTTTTTTTTGGTAAAGTAATATTTTTAGTTTATTCTTACCTATTTTAATTATGTATTATATATATTATAAATATATTCTACTACTACAACAATAAGAAGTGAAAATTACTTTTTTTTTTTGTCATTCAATTATACTTATGTTATAGACATAGTCCCTGAATTATATGTGTAATCATTTTTTTTTTTTTTAACTTTTAAGTTATACGCGAAGTGTTGATTTTGGTTCCTCAAAAACTATTAATGCTATCAATATATATGTCACTTAATAAAGTAGCCAATTTAGTCCTTTAGGAATTAAGTCTTTACCTCTGGAGGATAAAAAATGCAAATGTTCTTAATAATAAAAGTAGCCGCAGCAGCAACACAAAATTCAAACTTCTTGTGTCATAATTCTTTATGAAAAAAAAAAAAAAAAGAAGGCATTTTTAGTTATTTAGTTGCAACCGATGTATATATTTAGTCCTTCAATCATTTGAAATGTAGATTTAATCTATTAATTATTACCATAGTGGCAAATTTTATTCCTAAGAACTAAACCTACTACCAATATACCAATTAATAAAGTTGATGATTTATCCCTAAATGACTAAATTTGCCACTTTGATAAGTAATTTTTCATAACAAATAATTGATGAACTAAGTATACACAATAATCATGACTGAGAAATTAAAATGGTCATTTCTTCTTCTTCTTACATTATTATTAAGAGTTAATTCCATTTTTTGTTTAGATTTATAGGTGACAATCCACTTTTAGTCATTTTTTTTTTTAATTTAGAGCATCCATTTGGTCCTAGTATTATTGTGTCATGAACATTTTTAGTCTCTCATCAACAAAATCGTTGAAATTTCTTTAAATACAATGACATTTCAATCTTTGTTATACAAAGTGGATTGAGTCACTACTCACTATACATATATATATGAAAAAATATCATAATTAAAGACCTAAATGTCATTGTATTTTACAGAATTCAAACTGTTTTGTTTATGGAGAACCAAAAATGGTCATGCTACCATAATACTAGGACCAAATGAGGATGCTTTGAAAAAAAAAAAGAACTAAAAATGAATTATCACTTATAAATCTAGGACAAAAAATATAATTGTTATTCATAAATTTACCGACTCACGGACTCAGTATGAATTTAATAAATAAGATTATAAATTATCAATAAAATTAGCATAAACTTTTGAGGAGGTCCTGACTTTGCATGATAGATATATGTAATTCTATTTTGGTGTATGGGATGTTAAATTTGTTAAGATCATTGCATTTATAATGTTGTTTGTTTGTTTTTTTTTTTTTTTTTAAGCGTTATTCTTGAAAACGTTAACTTTCGAAAGTTATGTGAACATTTTTAGAATAGTTATATTTTTTTTTTGAAAATTTTCTGCGGTGCTTCATTAGAAAAATGCTGAAATAATGTCTGGTGGGTGAGTATCCCAGTACATAGTATCAGGTTGCTGATAAGCCGTAGTGGCTAAAGCATGAGCTAAATAATTGTCCGATCTAGAAATATAATTAAAAGAACATGAGTGAAAATAAACGGCAATTTGCTTGCAGCTATCAATGGCATAGCCAACGTAAGAGCGAAACGCAGTGGTTGATGATGTAAGGTAGCGTTGTAGTGTCAAACAATCCGTGTAGATCTCAATATTCTGTTCACCTCGATCCTTTAGCCATGATAAAACTTCCTTACACGCCAAAGCCTCAGCCATAAGTGGTGACGTACAGGCCGGTAGCGGCGCGGTTAGTGCCGAGATATAGGCTCCATCTCCATCTAATAAAACGGCCCCTACAGTTGCATTCCCTGTCTCGTGTAGATATCCCGCATCGACCCTGCATCTTCTCACTGGCGGCACAGAGGATCCGGCGGCGTCGGCAGCACCGCGGCCGGCGGTGGGACTCGCCTGGGCAGCGTGGCGGTTTTCTATCGGCAGCGTAGCAGTGGCAGTGGCAGCCACGGCTGGGCGGGACTGAGTCCAATGTTATTATATTATTATTACTAAGAATCTTATACTCTTTAAATTTAAGTGATGTGATATTTTTAATAATGAGTTAATACCCAAAATCGTCCTCGACTATAGTGGTTTTTCTCAATTTCGTCCTAAACGACTTTGGTGACCTAATATTGTCCCAGACTTTTGTGTTTCGCTCAATTTAGTCCTCCATTTGTTATTCCGTCAAATTAGTGTTAAATAAAGGGACAATTCAGTAATGTCAATATTGATCTCTCTTTACTTTCAACTTGTGAAGTGCGAAATTCCTCTTTCTTGTACGAATTACACCCAGAATTACTCCCGGACCTGCGAATCAAATTTTATATTCGCAGTTTTAGGAGTAATTCTGGGAGTAATTCGTAAAAAAAAAAAGGATTTCGCAGTTCACATGTCTATGGGTAAAGAGATGCCAATATTAAAATTATTGAATTGTCTATTTATTTAACACCAAATGGACAAAATAACAAATGATGGACTAAATTGAGCAAAAACATAAAAGTCTGGAACTAAATTGAGCGAAACACAAAAGTGTGGGACGATATTAGGTCACCAAAGTCATTTAGGACGAAATTGAGAAAAACCACAATAATCGAGGACGATTTTAGGTATTAACTCTTTTAATAATGTACGTGATAACTCAAATCAAACACGCTTTGAAAAAAAGAAGAATAATACTGCTGCATGCATGTACCAAATTCAATGTTTTTTTTTTTTTTTTTTTTTTCTTAAGAATCTTCCCTTTTAAAAGTTGACAGACGTGCTTTAATTTGCAATCTGCCTGCTGTTCACTTTATATTTCTTTCCAAGATTTTATGTTTAGTTTGGGAAGCGTTCATATTTCTGGCCTTTTCACTGTTCAGAAGAGATGATGGCTTCCACTATTGAAAAATATTCATAATTGAAGACTTAAATACTCAATCACGGTTCAAAAATTTCAGTTCGGACAGAGTTCCAATAATTAACATCGCGATATTATCATGGTCATTTTAAAATATGTTGAGTCAAGACGTGCTCGTCCTATCATTTTATAGGTCTGGAGTAAAGTAAAACAACATTAATATATGAAGAAATTAACGTATATGAAATGCAAATGAATCATTGAGGGAGTTGCTTGGAGTTAACCTGCACACATAAGGAAACATGTTGAGCATAGATTAGAATAAATATACATAAATGTGTAGTCGTTTTTTCCTCCAAATTAAAACATGAAACAAGCATCCGTTATCTATATATTTCCAAAGATGCATTCAACTTGTATTTGGGCATATTTCACCACCATCGTATTCTGGGTATATTTACCCCCTTTTGGATATAAAACTAATTTTATATGAAATTCTTATTCCATTGATTTATATAGAGCCCACAACCGCTATTAATCTAGGTTGTCACTTTTAGCATTGAGTCATCAGCAATGGTCCAGTAGTTTCATGCTTGCCCTTGCCCATGGTCGGACATATATGTTGAGGGTGCTATGCAACATTAGCTTTTAATATTTTAAATATTTATTAAAAAAATAAACATATTGACAAGTATTTAATGATTCTTTAAACAATAAAATTTTCTCTCAAGTTTACAACTTTTTAAATTAAATGAACTAAGTTGGTCAAAATTGAAATAGAATGACTAATTAAACTGACCAAAATGATATAATATAATAATGTTTACCACAAAAAATGATATTTTTCAATTTCTTTCATACATATTCGTATACAAAATTATTCACCAAAATTTTGATATTAATTTCTTTCAAAAGTTTATTATCAATGGCAATTAAAACTAATACATAAACTTTAAAAACATAATTACCAAGTATAAAAATAATAGATTTATATTTTACGAGTGTATATAAGTCTTGATCTCATCATCTATCTACTATATATTTTGCAATGGATGAATAAGATTATTCTAAGTTTTTAAAGAATCAATTATTTTTACACAAACATTCAAGTATATATAAGATTTTAAAATTTGATATCTATACGGAATGAAATTTTTTTTGTTTTTTTTAGCAAATTTTAGCAACAAAAAATGGGAAAAGATACACATATTTTTGTTTTATAATTTCTAGAAAAATAAAAACATGTTTTAGCTAATAAACCAACTTTAAATATTTATTATTTGCTATATGCCAATGCACAATATAAAAACATCACTGAAGTGTCTTGCATGAGTGCATTCATACAGCTTAATAGTTACAGCGCTTTTAGCAATTTTGGTAGTGTCAAAAAATTGGAGAATACAAAATGTCAAAAATGGGATTCAAACCTATGCTCTTTCAAACCAGTACCTGAAACTGGCGCCTTAGACCAACTTGGCCATCTTGACTTTGGGTATAATGATTTACATTCCTCTTTAAATAGATAACAATTTTGAGAGTCTTTTTTGAAACCTTGACAACTAATTCTATTATGGCGATTTCAGTAGTTATTCGATTACTTTTTAGTTAGGGAAAACGGCACTTTTGGCCCCTTAATTGTTTTACTTTTGGAAATTTAGTCCCTATCAATTGATTTGAATAAACCTAACACTTTAATTGTTTATAATGTAGCACATTTGGTCCCTCATGTTATATAATTAGAATTGTTTTTAATAATTTATATAATTTATTTATTCAAAATCAATTTTTTAATTATAAATAAATACATAAATTTAAAAAAAAATTTAAAAAAAAAAGAAAAGGAAGAAGAACCGCCACCGGCTGTCCACACCGAACAGCCGGTTGCTGTCCGGCAAGACGGCCATGACCATAGCCCTTGTTCCAGATCTAGAAGACGGCTATGACCGTCTTCCTTCGTCGAACATGGCCGTCTCCGTGAAGAAGATAGCCAAAGGTTGTCCGTCCCGTCTCCGTGAAGAAGACTGCCACCGGCTGTCCGGTGGCGGTTCTTTTTTTTTAGATTTTTTTTTTTAAATTTTATGTATTTATTGTTGGAAAAATTAGCTTAAAATGGCATAAAATGGCATATTAAGTGGCTATTTTGTGGTACAATTATCAGTGGGGTCCACTACCGATTTGGGTCGGGTCAAAGTGGATTCAGATTCTTCGTAGTAAGACGAAGAGATTGATATATTGTACGCTCAAAACGGATAATGGGTGAATGAGATATTGATTCTCAAAGTAGACCCATTTAAGTTGGGAAATGAAGGGAAAATGTAGGACTTTGTCCCACATTGGTTTGGAAACAAGATTTGCCCCCCTTATATACATGAGCTCTTTTCAAGCTTGTAGAATTGTATAGCATAGAGGTTCTCTCGCGTGGGGGGGCGGTGCAAATCAAAATCCAACTAGAGGACATCAAAAAGGCTTGAAATCAAGTCCGAGGCACGAATGTCGTCCGGAAATGGGCTGGCCTTGCGGGCTAAGTTATGCCTAACTTCGGTATCATTTTCCATCTGGTATAGTCACTTGGTTCGGCCAGAACCAAACCGAGAACACCTACTCTCGTGCATCTGTGACCACGAGAGTAGTGCACACGAGAGATGTACTCTCGTGTTGCCTGGTCCGTGTGCACCCGAAAGTTCAGCCTGTTGTACAGATTAAACTCATCTGTTACGGAATTAATACTGTTTTAATTCCAATTTTAAATTCTGAGTTTAATCCTACTTAGTGGGTGACCGTTACAGGTGTTATACAATTGGTTTAATACCAATTAAAGGCCATGTTGAATGCTATCCCTTCCAACATCCCTATATAAAGAGAGGTAGAAGCAGTAGCATTTTTACACAGTGAAAAACAAAAGGAATTCCAGTAGCTTTTCATCTCAAAACTCTGCCTCTACTCTCTTCTTTTAGCCAACTAGTGTTCCAGCTTTGCTTTGTTTGCCGGGTTCCTTGTTTAGGTGCTTAAACAAGGAATCGCAGCACGTTTTATCCTGGAAAACCTAGGCTACAACGCTCCTAGCACTTGTGGGAGGTATCAAATAAGGTTTTAAGGAAAAGAACTTTGTGTTCGAACTCGTGCTAAACCTTTACCCAAACACTCAACCTTTTCCTTCCCAATTTTCTGTTTTCCCATATAATATTAATCTTTCCGTAGGATTATTATTATTTTTTGGGAATTTTCAACCATATTACCCAACAATCTTAAAACCTTATTTCCGTTTCCCGTTGGTTGTTTATCTCTAATTTCCTAGAAGAAATGGAGAATCCAGTTTTGCTAGCTCTCGGGGAGGAGAATGTTGTTGAGAACAACAGTGGTGGGAATGGCAATAATGTTGCTAATTCCCAGGCTACACCAGTGAACGTTGGTTCACAAGATGGTGGGAGCACCGAGGGATATATTCCCATGACTCGGGTACCTACGGTACCGAGTGGTTCGGCCGAAAGACCGGAGAAATTCACCGGTATTGGATCGAATTTCAAAAGGTGGCAACAAAAGATGTTGTTCTACCTGGCAACTCTCGGCTTGGCGAGATTTTTGACCGAGAAGGTTCCCGAATTAAGGGAACAGGATGCCCAATCCATGATGGCAGTTGGCTATTGGAAGGATTCGGACTTCCTATGCTGAAACTACATCCTAAATGGATTGTGTGATGCGTTATACGATGTATATCGCAAGATTGGCACAGCGAAAGCGTTGTGGGAAGCTTTGGATCATAAATACCGAAGTGAGGATGCCGGCGCAAAGAAATTTGTGGTTGGCCGATTCCTTGACTTCAAAATGGTTGATTCCAAAACCGTGCTAAGTCAGGTTGAAGATTTACAACTAATCTTTGATGAAATCCGTGACGAAGGCATGACGTTGAGTGAAGCCTTCCTAGTGGGATCTGTTATCCACTTGCTGCCTCCAGGGTGGAAGGACTTCAAGAATTACCTTAAGCATAAGCGAAAGGAAATGAACCTGGAGGACCTGATCCAGCGACTCCGAATTGAGGAGGGGAACAGGACGAATGATGGTAGAAGTTCTGTCACTGTTGGCGCTAAAGCCAATGTTGTGGAGCATGCTAAAAACTCCAAGAAGAACAAGAAGGACAAGCAAAAGCTAGGTCCGAAAGGAGGCATTACCAAGAAGAAATTTCATGGAAAATGCTTCAATTGTGGCAAGACTGGCCACAAGTCCTCTGAGTGCAAAGTTCCAAAGAAGAAGAACAAGAGTTCTGAAGCCAACATGGTTGAAGAAAGCAATCAGAAGGAGGTCGAGATTAGCCTTTCGGCTATGGTGACCGAGGTGAACCTCGTGGACTCGAACCCACGAGAGTGGTTCATCGATACTGGTGCAACAAGGCATTTGTGTTGCAACAGAGAGATGTTCAATACCTTTGAGACCGTTAAGGGCGAGAAGGTTTGGATGGGAAACTCTGCTCAGTCTGCTGTGGAAGGCGTGGGCAAGGTGGTTCTGAAGATGACTTCCGGGAAGGAACTGACGTTGAATAACGTGTTGTATGTTCCAGAGCTGAGGAAGAATCTGGTGTCTGGCTCACTGTTGAACAAGCATGGCTTTCGCATGGTGTTCGAGTCAGACAAGGTTGTTTTGTCTAAGTTAGGAATGTTTGTAGGCAAAGGTTATGTAACTGATGAGCTTTTTAAGCTCAATGTAATGCCTATTATCATGAATAAGAGCAAAGTTAATTCCGTGTACTTGCTTGAGTCTTCCAATTTGTGGCATGGTAGACTAGGTCACGTTAATTATAATTCTATACGTAGATTAATTAACATGGACCATATTCCTAATTTTCAAATTAACACAAATAACAAATGTGAAATTTGTGTTGAGGCAAAATTAACAAAAGTACCTTTCAAATCGGTTGAAAGGGAAACTGAACCACTAGAATTAATCCATAGTGATTTGTGTGATTTTAGATCGATACAAACGAGAGGTGGTAATAAATATTTTATCACGTTTATCGATGATAGCACACGTTATTGCTATGTGTATTTGCTTAAAAGCAAAGACGAAGCCTTGGAAAAATTCATTCTTTATAAGAATGAAGTTGAAAACCAACTTAATCGTAAGATTAAGAAAGTTAGAAGCGATCGAGGTGGTGAGTACGAAGCACCTATTGGTGACTTCTGTGCGAGTGTAGGTATAATACACGAGCGTACTGCACCTTACTCACCTCAATCGAACGGTGTTGCCGAACGAAAGAATCGTACATTGAAAGATATGATGAATGCGGTGCTTATAAGTTCGGGCCTACCTCAAGACGCGTGGGGTGAAGCTATTTTGACAAGTAATTACCTTTTAAATAAGGTAGCCCACAAGAAGCTTGATAAGACTCCTTATGAGCTGTGGAACGGTAGGAAACCTTCCTACCAGTACCTGAAAGTGTGGGGGTGTCTTGCCAAAGTTTTGGTGCCAACACCTAAGAAAGTAAAGATAGGTCCTAAGACGGTGGACTGTATCTTTATTGGCTATGCACATAATAGTAGTGCTTATCGGTTCTTAGTACACGAGTCCCATAATCCGGACGTACACGAGAACACGATAATAGAATCAAGGAATGCATCTTTTTTTGAAAATGTATTTCCTTGTAGGTCCAATGAGGGACCGAGTTCGTCAAAACGAACGTTTGACGAAGCTATGGATAATGATAGTGGGGAATCCGAGAGAGAACCCGAGCTCGAGCCAAGACGCAGTAAGCGGGCGAGAGTTGGAAAATCATTCGGTCCTGATTTCCTAACTTACTTGTTGGAGTATGATTCGAGTACTCTAACTTGTTTATTAGAAAATGAACCCGATTTTCTATCTTGTTTGATAGAAAACGAGCCTCGAACGTACGGAGAAGCCGTGACTTCTACAGAAGGACCAATGTGGAAAGAGGCTATTAAAAGTGAAGTGGATTCTATTTTACAGAATCACACTTGGGAACTTGTTGATCTTCCTCCGGGTAGTAAACCCTTAGGATCCAAGTGGGTCTTTAAAAGGAAGATGAAACCCGATGGTTCCATCGAGAAGTATAAGGCTAGGCTTGTAATCAAGGGTTACAGGCAACGCGAGGGCCTTGATTACTTCGACACGTATTCTCCCGTGACGAGAATAAATTCCATTAGAATGATACTTGCTATAGCCGCGTTGCGGAATTTGGAAGTTCATCAAATGGACGTTAAAACCGCTTTCCTAAATGGCGAACTAGATGAGGAAATCTATATGGAACAACCCGAAGGGTTCGTGGTTCCGGACCAAGAAAGGAAAGTGTGTAAGTTGGTTAAATCGCTATATGGTTTAAAACAAGCGCCTAAGCAATGGCACGAGAAGTTTGACCATGCGATGTTGACTAATGGATTTAAAATAAACGAAAGTGACAAATGTGTCTACGTTAAAGAAACGATAGACGGTTATGTCATTCTTTGTTTATACGTAGATGACATGCTCATCGTTGGTAGTAACGATCGAATGATCAAGTCTACCAAAAACATGTTAAATGCGAGATTTGACATGAAGGATATGAGTTTGGCTGATTTAATCCTCGGGATTAGAATCATTAGAAGACCTGATGGTCTGGTGTTAAGCCAATCACATTATATTGATAAAATCCTTGAAAAATTTAACAAGGATAATCATCAAGGGACTAGGACGCCATTAGATCGAAGCGTTCATCTAACCAAGAACCACGGGGAGTGTATTTCTCAAGTAGAATATGCTCGGGTTATTGGTAGTTTGATGTATCTAATGAGCTGCACTAGGCCGGATATTGCCTTTGCGGTTAGTAAACTCAGTAGATATACGAGTAACCCCGGTGCCATGCACTGGACGGCAATAGTGAAGGTTCTGAGATACTTAAGGTATACTCGAGACCTTGGACTGCACTATGGGAGATATCCTGCTGTACTTGAAGGGTATAGCGACGCTAGCTGGATATCCGATATTAAGGACTCCAAATCCACGAGTGGCTACGTGTTTACACTAGCCGGTGCAGCCGTTGCATGGAAATCCTCTAAACAGACCGTGATAGCTAGATCCACGATGGAATCTGAGCTGATAGCCTTGGACAAATGTTGTGAAGAGGCTGAATGGCTACGCCATTTTTTAGAGGATATTTCAAATTGGGAAAGACCTGTACCTCCAATATGTGTGCATTGCGATAGTCAAGCTGCAATTGGACGAGTACAGAATCATATGTATAATGGTAAGTCTAGACATGTGCGTCGTAGACATAATACCATTAGACAACTTCTCACAACTGGTGTTGTCTCGATTGACTACGTAAAGTCAGAAGACAATATAGCGGATCCGCTAACCAAAGGGTTATGTAGAGTAGCTGTGGAAAAGTTGAGACGAGGAGTGGTATAAAGTTCTATAGTGGACACCCAACCTAGCTGGCACCTAGGTTCAATGGGACAACTAAATTATGGAACGAAGCGTGTCACTGTGGGGGTCTCGGATTCCCTACCACTCCTCGTTAGAAACAGTGGCTCCCGCACAAGGTTAGCTTGTTAAATGCTTTAGTGATTCGAATGTCGGTTGACATATGTGAGTATGCGGGATACTCGGGAAAGAATCACCTATGTGAGAGAGAAGTGAGGGTCGCTTCAAAGGAGAATTGATGGGCATAATTCTTCACAAACTCTTGCAGAACCAGGAATGGTGACCCACTACCAAAATTGGCACAATCATGAGAACAAAGCATGGTTGGGAGGTTCCTGTGTGAGATATGTCATCGTCTACACAAACGGCAGTCGGTTCAAAGACATCACGTTCTACCGTACAGTCAGTAGAGTAAATGTATCTTCACGAGGGAAGGTTCAAAGGGTGTGACCCTACCTATCCTATGCAGGGATCGACCATTGAACACAGTTGTTTCCGTTTTAAAATTACCCCGAAAATCAATTTTCATTCATGTGGGGGATTGTTGGAAAAATTAGCTTAAAATGGCATAAAATGGCATATTAAGTGGCTATTTTGTGGTACAATTATCAGTGGGGTCCACTACCGATTTGGGTCGGGTCAAAGTGGATTCGGATTCTTCGTAGTAAGACGAAGAGATTGATATATTGTACGCTCAAAACGGATAATGGGTGAATGAGATATTGATTCTCAAAGTAGACCCATTTAAGTTGGGAAATGAAGGGAAAATGTAGGACTTTGTCCCACATTGGTTTGGAAACAAGATTTGCCCCCCTTATATACATGAGCTCTTTTCAAGCTTGTAGAATTGTATAGCATAGAGGTTCTCTCGCGTGGGGGGGCGGTGCAAATCAAAATCCAACTAGAGGACATCAAAAAGGCTTGAAATCAAGTCCGAGCTCGCGTGCGCCGGCACCTGCGGGCACGAATGTCGTCCAGAAATGGGCTGGCCTTGCGGGCTAAGTTATGCCTAACTTCGGTATCATTTTCCATCTGGTATAGTCACTTGGTTCGGCCAGAACCAAACCGAGAACACCTACTCTCGTGTGTAGCACGAGAGGTTGTGGTGCACCGAGAGCATAACTCTCGTGCATCTGTGACCACGAGAGTAGTGCACTCTCGGGTTGCACCACAGTGCACACGAGAGATGTACTCTCGTGTTGCCTGGTCCGTGTGCTCTCGTGTGAACCTGCACCCCAACGGTCTGAAACCCGAAAGTTCAGCCTGTTGTACAAATTAAACTCATCTGTTACGGAATTAATACTGTTTTAATTCCAATTTTAAATTCTGAGTTTAATCCTACTTAGTGGGTGACCGTTACAGGTGTTATACAATTGGTTTAATACCAATTAAAGGCCATGTTGAATGCTATCCCTTCCAACATCCCTATATAAAGAGAGGTAGAAGCAGTAGCATTTTTACACAGTGAAAAACAAAAGGAATTCCAGTAGCTTTTCATCTCAAAACTCTGCCTCTACTCTCTTCTTTTAGCCAACCAGTGTTCCAGCTTTGCTTTGTTTGCCGGGTTCCTTGTTTAGGTGCTTAAACAAGGAATCGTAGCACGTTTTATCCTGGGAAACCTAGGCTACAACGCTCCTAGCACTTGTGGGAGGTAGCAAATAAGGTTTTAAGGAAAAGAACTCCGTGTTCGAACTCGTGCTAAACCTTTACCCAAACACTCAACCTTTTCCTTCCCAATTTTCTGTTTTCCCATATAATATTAATCTTTCCGTAGGATTATTATTATTTTTTTGGAATTTTCAACCATATTACCCAACATTTATTTATAATTAAAAAATATTTTTAATTTTGAATAAATAAATTATATAAATTATTAAAAACAATTCTAATTATATAACATGAGGGACCAAATGTGCTACATTATGAACAATTAAAGGGTTAGATTTGTTCAAATCAATTGATAGGGGCTAAATTTTTAAAAGTAAAACAATTGAGGGGCTAAAAGAGTCGTTTTCCCTTTTAGTTATGACTTGTTAATTCATCGTCTCGACCTAAATTAATTATCTCAATTATTTTGGGAAATAAGAAAAATTCACCGTCACTATATGAGGGTGTGTAATCTAGGTTGTTCATAGCTGACCTGTTTAAACCAAGAAGGTTGTTGAGATATTCAAAGATATTAACCATCTATATTAATCATATTCTTTTGAGAGTAGAACTTAGAATCTTGTGATTACCAAAATCAACCGTTCAACCAACTTGGTTGGAATTATCCACAATCATCTCAATGATTAAATGTTTGGATGGACACTTAAATTGTGATAAATTAATTACTCTGATCCATATTGTATGCTTTGATTGGAATATAAAAACAAAATACAGATATCTTTTATTTAATTTCTATCATAATTAATAATTAAAATCTGTCTACATCTTACTCTAGTAAGTACGAATTGTGATCATATGAGAACTAACCCTCCTATGAGTCTATGAGAAGTACGGGTTGTGTGCATATTTAGTATGTAGGTTATTCTGTGTGCAGATAATGGTTAATCGTACTCATAAATCGTAGGTCACTAGGTTGCATATGCACAACAAACATTCTTCATCCTAATTCAAGCTTAATAGTTATTTAGCAATTATTAAGTAATTTTTCACGATGAAGAAGATCATATGCTATGAATGCCAGATAACATTTAAACTTATGAATTGATAGAAGCTACAACACCGCAGCTGCAATCATCTTTCTGTTTTGGTTATGCGAAATTATGAAGAAAATGTCAAGAATGGAATTTGAACCAGTACTTGAAACTAGCACCTTAGACCAACTCAACCATCTTGATCATGGCCAAAGTTTAATTATTTATCACTATTTATTCTATTACGTTTTAGTTATGACTTGCTATTAGTTGTTAATTCATTGTCTTGACATAAATTAATTATCTTTACCCACATGGGGTGCTCAGTTGGTCACAAGGGTGAAGCTTGGGAACAATTACCCGAGGTCGAATCTCACCAGCAATAGTCTAAGGTAGAGCAACCTTTCAAAGTGAGAGGGGCTCCTTGTGCGCAGTATGCAAAAAAAGTCTAGCCAATGTGCTTAGTTGAGTTTGGCTTTGTTGAGGCAGGGGGTTGGTGATTTCAACCTTTTGGGAAGATGGACACTTAAATTGGGCATAGCATTATTGATGATGTGTTTTTGCACTAATCACGTATGTAAGTTAATTGGATTTTTTAACGTTATTTTCTTTGTTGGTGGTGGTGTTGCATGATGTGAATGTGTCCATTTCAATGTGAACGTGAGTATTTTAACTCAAGTATATATATTGAATACTTTCAATAATATTATCAAAATGATTATATATGCTCATTCAATTAGTTTGGAAATTTGGTGGACACGACCTTGTTATCCATACCCGACCAAAAACATGAAGTAACCAAAATTTTATTATAAATATAATAATATAAACTATATATTTAGTTTTAAATATATTTCATAATTAATAATATATTAATTTTCAAAAATCTCTTAATTAATTATTAGTTTTTCGTCTTATTTTTAATTTGATATATATGAAAAAATATATATACAAAATAATAAAATCATTAAAAAACTCAATTGATAAAAATAATTTTTTGGGTATATCCAAACTAACCCAAAATAAATTCGAAATATTTTCACCCGAACTGAACATATCCAAATTAAATTTAGTCCGGTTATCGGTTGTCAAAAATATTACTCAAAATTTTTAAACATTCGATATAAAATTTGAGTATCACTCGAATCGAATCGACGCCCACCCTTACTTCCAAGTCATTTTCCAGATTTTCAAGTTGCACTTTGATGAATCCAAACCCATTAATAGTTGATCTATGTATAAAGCAACATGATTATGTGACAAAGAGTTGAGGTCATTCACAATATTTTAGCTCATACCATCATAGGGCACATGCCCTGGTCACATAACTATTGTCAATCAGATGGGAGTTTTTTTTTTTTTTTTTTTTTTCAAGGACTTAGGTGCACAACTTGTTTAAGTAAGAAGTGTCATGGTGCTATTAGATTAAACATGGCTCTGGTAGCTAGCTAGCTCGGGTTCAAAGTATTTCAGGAAGGATAGCAAGCTAAAAAGGCCCAAGACCAAGCTAAGGAGAAGAAGCTCCTAGACCATTGATGCCATCACAACAATCTGCCTAACCAAGGGAGTAGGTAATAAGATAACTCCAGGGACCAAACCTAGCAAATAATACGATAATTGACATCGAATTCATATGTCCAGGGACCATCATCAATAATACAATTGACATCAAATTCGTGGAAGAATCTGAATAAATAGAGGTGAGGTTGTAATTCCTTAGCATTCATCCCAAGCGCTGGTCTTCCAACAAAGGCCATAGTATCTCAAAAATAGAGAAAGCGAATTGGCAAGGCCAGCGTTCAACCACCAAAAACTCTGGCGTAGTAACAACTTGGTTCTGAGGTACTATACAGATACTACATGCTGTAAGCCCTCTGAATCATCCAAGTCAACAAGCGTAAAATTGGCAAAATCTTGGGCAACTATGTTGGTATCCATGCAGAACATGTAAGAAACAGGCGAAGAAATCCTAGCAAACAACCACTGCAGAAGACGCGGAGGGAGAAAGCTCGATCGTGAAGGAAGGCGAGAGAAAAACCTAAACCAAACCTAGTCTGAAATGATTAGATAAGATATGGGCAATTCCAATGCACAATACCAAAACATGAGATATTTAACAAAGTATTAGTAAAGTGACTTGCATATATAAGTGCATTATATTCATACATTCTTCAAATCATGCCTTCACCCTAATTCAAGCTTAATTAATTAATACTCCGTAGTTATTTAGCAATTATGGGGGTGTTCTATCACAAAAAGGGCAAAGGCAGCTTTTTTCAAGCTTAATTAATTAATACTCCCACAAAAAGGGCAAAGGCAGCTTTGGAAAACAGAAGAGAATGTCAAAAATGGATTTAAATCCATGTCCTTTCGGACCAGTACATGAAACTAGCACTTTAGACCAACTCGGCCATCTTGACTTTGTTCACAACAATTTACATTATCTTATAGATACATATATGCACTTTGAGAGTATTATTTTGAAGACCTACCCAACTAATTCTATAATTGGCGATAATATATAATCGCTGTAATACTAATATATAATCGCATTTACTCAAAAAAAAATCTCATATATCATTATCAAGATATAAACTATATTGAAATACTTTGCATAAGATAAGTTTATCATCAATGTAAGATATGTGAGAACAATTTACATCATATTTGCACAAAGAATAGGCTCAAGCATCATTAGGTAAAGTTTAAACTCCAACTAAACACCATACTAATAAGATATAATTGTTTTTATTCATTCACAAGAAAGTTGTCGAGATTTTGAACTATAGCTGTAAACAACTATTGAGTTAGTATTTTATTTTAAGATGATTTAGTCAATATATTTTATTTTAATATATTGGAGATATCTAAGACTGTAGTCAAGTCTTTTATTCATCAATCTTAAAAGAAACAAAACAAAATAACCAACGCCAATTATTAAAAGACTAAAGATCTTTTTTTTTTTTTTTTTTTTTTTGGTCCTAGAAATTAAGGTATGGAGGTCGTAAGAAATTATATTGATGATGTCGAGAAATTGAAAATACGTGAGGAAGAAGACAAATGACGGTACTCGGACAGACTATAATATAGTAGTAGTCTTTTTATTTATAGATAGATCGATAGATGTCTTATATGTTACGGAGCACAAAACATAAAGCGAAACCTCAAAGAATTGACCTCTTCGCTAGCCAGAAAAGTAGCTAATACACGCAAAGAAAATCTTGAGCACACTCTGCGAACTCTTACTCTTTCTCGGATGTCTGAGCAACCGCAAGAAACCCCACCCGCAAGGCTTGACCTTGAAGACCGAGCTCAAAACGAGCCATTCACCTGCGAAATCTGCATCGAGCCCATGCTCTCGCCAAGAAAATTCAAGAACAGGGGCATCTGCTCTCACCCATTCTGCTCCGACTGTATCAGGGCCGATTTTTAGATTTTTGTGGCCTTGTTCGAGTAAATAAATGAGGCCTTACCAAAATCAAAATCTTATCTATACTATTCTAATCAGATATCAACCAAGGAAAAACATATTCGGGGAGACCGTCACTGCTGGAAATTCGCGTTTTTCTGACTTCAGTTCCGACCACCCAAAAATTTGGTCGTAAAAGGTGGTTTTTTTCATTTTTTCAACGAAATGTTATGGTGGTCGGAATTTCCGACCACTATTAACAAGTGGTCGGTATTTCCGACCACCATTTACATTGTGGTCGGAAACATTTTGCCAAATTTAATTTTTAAAATTAGTGTATGCGACCACATAAGTGGTGTGAAATTCCCCATTAAGTAAAGGTGGTCGGATTTTTTTTTTTTTTTTAAAATTTTTATTGTTTGTGGTTCAATGGTATGAAAATCGCATGATTTCTTTTATCATTGATTATTTCACTCATGCTCTTTGTTTTGTTTGTTTTTTTTTTTTTTTTCAATTTTAACCGACCATGACGTAGAGAGTTTACTAGTAGATACCATTTCACAATTCTTGCTATGTAAAATAAGACCATGCTCCCCTTCCCATGTAGATACATATATGAAATCATTTCTAATTTCAACTCTTTAAAACCTTTATTCTTGTTAAGACTCTACAATCATAGTTTTATCAGTTCCATATTCCTACATAATGTATTGTATATTGTGACAACTCAAAAATAATTTTTCTAAATTCTGTTTTACAAAATTCTAAAATATCTATTTTCACTCTTGCAAAATTTTTATTTCGAGAATGGTGTTTAAATTAAATATTTTAAATCAAATTTTTAAATAAACGGTGTTGTTGATGATCTATGATTGATTTATTGAGGTTTGAAAGTGTTTTTGTTGATCTGAGAATGCTACAGGTGAAGAAAAAGGGGTCTAGTACACACAGATGGTGCACCAGTAAACCAAACGGACCTAGTCGGATCTAGGCATGATCCGTTGGCTATCTCCGTAGTGAGGCGGACCAAGGCAACGGATCACAGCTAGATCCGTTGCCAAGGACCGTTGACCAAGCTCCGCCAGGCCAAAGATAGTTCTAGTCGGGCCCTCTGTGGCTCAGCTACATGTCGTTCGGACCGGGACTCGTGGGTCCTTGAGGCTTGTTATTTATCTTATTTTAAGTTAAATTTGAGTTTTAGATTTAAGAAAAGTGGGGTGTTACATATATCATCGTGTATTGTACTGCATATTATTTTTATCTCATAATACAAACATTCATATGATATCAGTAGTCTAGGTTTCTCATGACGTCCATTCCTGATGGCTATGCCGCTGTTTCGTTTGAAGGAACCATCTTTAGCGCGGCTACGGTGTCTCCTACATCAATGGTCATGATTGCCCTTTCAATGGCACATCAATATGTTTCTATCAAACTGCCGTAATGAATTGTATATCATTGTATATTGTACTGTGTATTATTTTTATTTCATAATATAAACATTCATCATTATAACTTAACAAAAGTTCATACTATATCACCCATAATTTATTAAATATGCTAGAGAAATATATTATTATTGTAAACCTTTTCTCTAGCATATTTAATATATTGTGGGTAATATTATAAATTGTGAGTGATATAGTATGATTTTTTGTTAATTTAGAATAAAATTTTTAAGGAATTGAAATTATAATATTTTTATAGCAATTATAAATTATGAAAAAAATATTATAATTATAATATTGTAAATGATACATTTCACTACATCACGAAATGCATATTATTATTCCATAATAATGAAAAAGAATTAATCATTATTATATTGTATTATAATTAGTTAAAGTTTTTAATTTGCATAATTTGCACTTATATAAAATATATTATGCATAGATAACTATATAAACAATTATATTCTACTCTATTTTAGACAAAAGAAAAAAAAAAAAAAACACGAAAATAAAGGCGGTATTCCCAAATTTTCGCCCAAAATTTCACGCTTTCTCCCTTAATCCCTCCTCCCTCCGTACTCACACAATGAGAATTCAAATTCCAATTCAATCAGAAAAGATAGGATTACAGGAGAGTATATCTGAAACAATCTCTAACTGATCCTATCTAACAGGTTATTAACAGAAGACTTATTCTAACCACATATAATAACTATAGGTTATAAACATAAACAAAATAACACTAATATTACTCACACACCCCCTCAAGCGGACGGTGATAAGGACACAACGTTCAGCTTGTCTCGAAGAGTAATAAACCTGGGCCCTGCAAGTGGTTTGGTGAAGATGTCTGCAAGCTGATCCTTCGTCGATACAAAATTAACCACAAAGTCACCACTGGCTACCTTGTCTCGAACAAAATGGTAGTCTATCTCAACATGTTTCGTCCTGGCGTGAAAGACTGGATTTGCACAAAGATATGTTGCGCCCAAATTGTCACACCACAACGTCGAGGACTGCCCAGAGTGCAATCCTAACTCCCGAAGAAGAGAAACGACCCAAGTGACCTCAGCTGCCACATCAGCTAAGGCCTTATACTCTGCTTCGGTCGAGGAGTGCGCAACTGTCCGCTGTTTCTGTGAAAGCCACGACACAAGGTTTGTGCCCAAAAAAACTGCATACCCACTGGTGCTCTTCCGATCGATGGGACAACCAGCCCAGTCGGAGTCAGAATAAGCGTGAATGGAAGTAGTCGGTGAGGAAAACAGTCTCAATCCATAGTCTAACGTGCCCTTGACGTACCGTAAGACACGCTTAACCATGCCCCAATGGTCTTCTGTCGGAGTGTGCATAAAATGACATAACCGGTTGACGGCATAAGACAAATCCGGCCGAGTGATCGTGAGATACTGTAAGGCCCCAACTATCCGGCGATATTGCGTGGGATTATCAAAAGGTTCATTTGACGGAGTAACCGGCTGAGTCGTCGAGGAAGGAGTGGATAAGGGTTTGCAGTCTACCATACCAGCCCGGTTCAGAATATCATTCATGTAACGCCGCTGAGACAGAATAACCCCCGCTGAAGTGTCAACTGTTTCAATCCCCAAGAAAAAAACTGGGTTTCCCGAGATCCCGGATCTTAAAAGCTGTCGCAAGACGGGACAACAGCGTGTTAATAAGTGTGGCACTGCTCCCAAGCATAATAATATCGTCTACGTATACTAGTAAAAACACTTGGCACCCATCTAGACTGTAGTAGAAAAGAGATACATCCGTCTTCGATGCGCTAAAGCCAGCAGTAAGGAGAAAGTCATGCAAGCGCTTAAACCACGCCCGTGGTGCTTGTTTAAGCCCATAGAGAGACCTCTGTAAGTGGCAGACATGGTCTGGATGAACCGGATCTTCATACCCTGGAGGCTGTTTCATATATACAGTCTCAGCTAGATGCCCATTCAGAAAGGCATTGTGCACATCCAACTGTCAGAGTGTCCACTTGTTGGTTATAGCCAAAGAAAGAAGAAGATGAACAGTTGTCGGCTTAACAACTGGACTGAACGTGTCGAAAAAATCTTCGCCGGCTACCTGATTGTAACCCTTAGCCACAAGCCGCGCTTTATACCGTTCGACTGACCCATCAGCAGCCTGTTTGGTGCGGAATACCCATTTGCATCCAATAATATTCATCGTGGGACTAGGCGGGACTAGACTCTAGGTATTGTTATGTAAAAGGGCATTAAACTCTTGATCCATAGCATCCCGCCACTGTGGATGTCCAACAGCTTGGGAATAACAAGTCGGATCAGCTGAAACGGCTGTGAGGGCCTGAAAGTCTTCAGCAGTACCCTGAGTCTGACCACGGAGACGCATGATATGAGCTCGTTCTTGTGGTTGAGCCCGACCCCGCCCCCGAGTAGCTGGAACAGCGGGTTCAATTGCTAAAGGTGGCTCTTCTTGAGCAATAGGACGGGCGTCAGAGTCTCGTGATACTGTGACATTGGGTTGCACCATAGGCTGAGTATGAGCGGGCACAATAGGTCCAGATGCCCACGGTACAGGGTGGACCTCAGCTACACGTGGAGTTATACCTGTAACAAAAGGGAAAATGGTTTCATCAAACCGTACATGGCGGCAGACATAAATTTTCCCACTGGTTAGGTCCATGCATCTGTAACCTCGGAAAGATAGAGGGTACCCCAGGAAGACACAGGGAGTGGACCGAAACTCTATCTTATGCCGATTATAAGGCCTAAGATAGGGAAAACACAAACATCCGAAGACGCGTAGGAACTGATAGGGTGGTATTTCTGATGTAGACGGAAATAAGGACTTTCAAATTTTAGGACCGAGGTGGGGAGATAATTGATGAGACATGTTGCTGTCTCGAAGGCAAAATCCCAGTATTTTTGTGGGACCGACCCTTGAGCTAAAAGGGCTAAGCCCGTTTTGACAATATGTCGATTGCGGCGCTCAACTCTCCCGTTTTGCTCATGCGTGTATGCACACGACTGACGATGATTAATCCCAAGGGTTTGAAAGGTGGCGTGTAGTTTGCGGTATTCACCCCCTAAATCAGATTGTATGGACTTGATAGAGCGCGAGAATTGCTGCTCTACCAGAACACGAAAAACATCAAAGGTTTTATAGATGTCTGATTTTACCCTTAATGGATAAAACCAGCAATAGCGTGAAAAGTCATCTACAAAGAGAAGAAAATAGCGGAAGCCACTAGACGAGATAACTGGTGCAGGCCCCCAGATATCCGTGTACAATAAATCAAGAACATTATTGCTAGAAGTATTGAGTCTATCTAATGGAAAACGACAAGACTTGCCGAGATGGCAAGCCGTACATGACCCGAAACTAACACTATTTGGTGTAACTGAACAATGTTGCAGAATTTTATTCTGGACCAATTTGTGAGGGTGACCAAGCCTGCGATGCCATATCGTGGATGTTGCCCGGGAACTGACGAACGCGAAAGGACTCCGGGAAATTGGTAACTTGTAAAGACCTCCAGAAGTCGGGCCTTTAAGAAGCACCGCCTTGGTTTTGGAATCCTTCACAACGAAACAACTGTCATGAAATTCAAAAAACACAGAATTGTCTTTAGCAAATTTTTGTACAGATAAAAGGGGGACAGTTAATTTTGGGACATGTAGCACATTAGATAGAAACAGGTGTTTTGACACAGAGGGGATCGATGCATGGCCAACCTGCGAAATTTTTAAGCCTGTACCATTTCCCACTCTCAACGTGTCCGAACCAATATATTCCTCCAATGACGTTAACATTCCAGCTTCCGGAGTCGCGTGAGCCGTGGCCCCAGTGTCAGGGTACCACGCCTCGGGCGATGGTGCGGTGGTAACCGGAGTCTCGCCCGAAACGACGACATGTGCCTGCGCGGGGGGTGGTTGTGTGGTGTACCGTTTGTAGCAGTAAACCGCGGTGTGCCCCTGCGCCCTACAAATTTGACAACATGGACCGCCACCACGCTGATTCCGGCCGCCACCCCGCTGATTTCGACCACGGCCACCACGCCAGTTATGCTGCCGGCCTCCTTCAGCATTGCCGTGACCACCTGTATTGCGTCCGCTACTCCCACTGCCTCGGCCAGCATAGAAGGCTGAGTGCGAACTGCTTGCTGCGCCATCTGCAAAATCATCAGCAAGAATAAAATTCGCGGCTTGCAGGTGATCCGCGAGATGTGGAAGAGAGACCGGAGCATGTGCCGTCAACGAAGCCGCATACGCCCTGTACTCCGGACGCAAGCCCCGTATCACGTACAGATTTTGCTCGGCCATGGAAAGCGGCTGACCGGCCTGGGCAAGCGCTTCCACCAACAGCTCCGCTTTTCCGAGGTAGTCACCGGGTATAGACCCCCCTTGCCGGAGCGCCTGAAACTGGCCAAGCAGGCTTAAACACCGTGCCTGCGTGTTGGAACCGAGGGCGGTGCAAATGGATCTCCATTCATCAGCGGTGGTGTCCCGGCCAACCGCGAGATGCAGAACTTCATCTGACATCGAGGATATGAGAAGGCTCAAAATAGACTGGTCCTGGAGAACCCAGGCCTTGTGCGCCGGGTTGGGAGTTGACGGGACAGTGGTTGCGCCGGAGCCCGACTCGCCGGAACCGGATGCGAACAGAAACGCCGGCGGGCATGGGGTGGTGCCGTCCACATAGCCGATGAGGTCATGACCTCTGAGAAACGGAAGAAGCTGGGTTCTCCAAAACAGAAAGTTTCTCGAGGTCAATTTCATCGAGATGAAATGGTGGGCTCCGGACAACGGATTTCCGATCGCCGGAGATGAGCCGCCGGCAGCGGCGGATGGAGTTCTCTCGGAGGAGTGCGACGACATAGTCGGGGTAAGGAGGGGGTTGGGTGTTTTGCGGTGGAGGATCGTGTTTAGGCTGATACCACATGAGAATTCAAATTCCAATTCAATCAGAAAAGATAGGATTACAGGAAGGTATATCTGAAACAATCTCTAACTGATCCTATCTAACAGGTTATTAACAGAAGACTATTCTAACCACATATAATAACTATAGGTTATAAGCATAAACAAATTAACACTAATATTACTCACACACACTGCCCCAAATCTTCCTCCCTCATCCAGTCCTCGCTCCTTACTCCTTCACTCTGCACCAGCAACAACGCAGCTCCTCATTTCGCACTCACTCAACGACGTACCGCAACGGCACACTCGACAATATAACAACAACATGACATTGATGTAAGTTCTTCACACTCCTTCCTCCTTCCGCCTTCACTTTGCTTTTTGCTAATTTCTTGGTGATTTATGAATAAGTGTTGATTATGAAGTTCTGTGCTTCTGATTGTTATGTTGGCTGTTGATTATGAAGTTGTGTGCATCTGGTTTCATTGGTTTGATTATAACTTACAGAGGATGCTGAAAGTTAGGGTTTTAAAAGTTTTGATTAATGTAGAGGGCTTCTGGTTCATTGAATGTGTTTTTGCTTTTGAATATATGGCCATGTTCTATATTAATTAAAGATTGATAAGCTAGGTCTGAACTTCATTGATTCTAGTCGGAGTTCAATTTCTCTGTATATTGAGGTATCTTTTGAGCAATTTGAAAGGAATGCTAAGAATTTTGTGTGACTCATTTGATTAATTTTTCCTGGGGTTTTGAAATTTTGCAGTCTCTTCAAGCAATGAATCTAATGCCATATAATTTTTCTTGTGTGTCATCTAACTTGTATTGTCTTTCTTTCATCATCATATTTTTTATATTATATATGGTTGTATTTTGAATATCAATGGTATGATGCTGATATTTCAGTTTATTAACCACAGCTGCAAAAGATTCAGATTTTGACTCTAAATATTGGAGTTGTATACAGGTACTGTAGTTGATGTTTATATGCACTGATATCATTTACTTCTGTTGATTGGTGTCCATCTATAATCTTCCTAGTTCTTCTTCTTGTATTCGTAGTTAGTTGTGTTTCTATCCAATGTTCACTGTATGAGATAAGTGATAAAATTAATTGATTAGAAATTAATATGTTTCTGGTTTCATGAATCATGCTTAAGAAGTTGGTCCTTGGCATGGTAGTATATAATTTGAAAGTTCTTTTAGTATATCTATTTCCTATTCTCAATGAAAATAACTTTTTTTTTCATTTGTTAACTTTGCATAAATAATATTTGTTTCTTGTTTGCAGTGGCATGGGACCTGGTTCTAGAGTTTTGGTTTGGAAAAGTAGGAAGCAAGCTCAATGATATCACCGCCTCTATAAAGTATGAATTCTTTCTGTACAAGCTCTGCAAGTTGCATTTTATTACCATCTTTTTGCTTTGTGTGCAAGAACCTTTTATGTTCTTCAAACCAAACAAACAAAAAAAAAAAACTTGTTACATTAAGAATCCCTATCAAGACAATTGGTTATGATTATTTTCAAACTCTTAGGTGTCAGCAACAATGCAACATTTGCTGATTTTGTCTAACAAATATGTGAAATATGGAATCTCATTTTGTATATTAGTCTGTTAATGGTTAAACACAGGAACCAATCCCTGCCACGCAACTTGTGAGGGGAACTGCAGCAGTGATGTAGGAATTCACTTAATCAGGGTAATTGTTATTCTATGATATTTTGTCTTGAAATATGCGCCACAAGGCATTCTAATATATAATCATGATATGGGGATTAAATTTGAATATAATCAATGATCTAGGGGTAGAAATTTAGGTTGGGGGAACATGTTCTTCCTCTAAGTATAAGAAGAGTAAATGAGAGGAATTACTTTGAGAAAAATCTTATCTTGGGGAAACAATTTATTTTCATCAAATCAATTGATGATTTTCGCTTTTAAGAGCATGTCATATTTTTTCACCTTTTCTACAATGACATTTCCTTTTTATCCCTTCTCATTTACCTTTCGCTTGACTGGTATAGTTCAAACTTAGACATCCTTGCCGTCATTTGACAAACAAAATTCAACTCAAAGTCTGATGTTTTAATATATGATGTATGTATATTTAAAAAAAGAGCTAACTTGATGTACTCTTGTTGAACCGCTTTTGATTCCGTTTCATTGTTTCTTTCATATAGTGGTGTAAGGTCATTTGGTGTTTCTCTCTTAGTTGCTGGGATTGATGACAAGGGTCCTCAGTTGTATCAGGTATATTATCCATGGCTAGTTATTGTGTAATTTTTCCGACTAATTAAACTGGATATCATATATACTTCTTGACTTTGTTTGGTTTATTCCTCCAATCAAGCTGGAGGAAGTTTGTTGTTGTTTGTTACATGTTTTGTGTTTCAGAAATATGTAAAGTTCTTGCCTTGTTACATATATACTGATTTGCCAAAAAGAGCTAAGTTGATATTGCATTTTATCTGTTGGATCTTGAAATCACTTGATAGTTCAAACTTAGACGCCCTTGCTTAGTGCTTACTGTTCGATATTGTTTTATGCTTTATTGATCCTTTGTTTGACATTGGAATTAGGTGTTTGATGAATTCTCTTTGGGCAATGGTGAAGCAACTTGTGGATTTCATATATTCAACTGAAGAATGCAGATCCCCTATGTTCAAATGCAGCCAATGAAACAGCCTGTGGATATCAAAAGATTTTGTTTCTTTTACTTGGCAACTTTCCGACCACCAAAAGTGGTCGGAAAACATTTTTTAATTACACGGAATATAATTTCCGACCACATAGTGGTCGGAAAATCCCGGCAGCCAACTTTCCCATGCGACGAAAAGTTTCCGACACCCCTATTTTTGTGGACGGTATTTCCGACCACTGCACGGAGTGGTCGGAAGTACCGACGGGGGGTTTTTCCGAACCCCAAAAGTGGTCAGAAATGTGGTCGGAACAGTGGTTTCTGACCGGATTTTGGCAATTTCCGACCACTTTTCGGTGGTCGGAAAATCTCTGATTTCCAGCAGTGCGTTTCTCTCTAATGTAGAAACATGACCCCATGTCCGTTTCTGCTCATACGAAAAATTTTAGTAGTGTTCTGCATTGATACGTATTCACACGTATTTGAATGAATATTTTGCAAATTTTGAAAGGATTAAAAAAAATAGTAACAATTTTATTATCTAAATATATAATAAAAAATTTTATCCGTGCATCGCACACTGCACGGATAATTGGGCAATTATTTGCTCGAATTTAAGAAAGGATAACATCAAAAAACATAATCGCTACAATCCATTTCATAAATTGCACTATATAATATTCGTTGTTATAATTTATATTTGTATATTAATCAAAATATATTCTTAAAGATTATAACAAATTTATTCCCTACAACGCACGAGTAAAAATACTAGTAATAATAATAATGAGGTAAAATGTTACTGTATGCAAAGAAAAAGTAGTGTGCACAAATTTTGAACCTTAGACCTCAAAGTTGAAATACAATAAACACATGTTCCTACCATTTCTTCTTGGAGCCTTTTAAATTTAATTGAAAACCTTTACAAGGCGTTTGGTTGAAGGGAATTTAAATTCCCTTCCCACTTAATTCCCACCTAATTTCAAAGGCCACAAAATTCCCTTGTTTGGTTGAAAGGAATTGCAATTCCATGGAATTGCAATTCCCCCATTTTCATGGAATTAAAATCTCATGTCCCCTTGAGATTTTAATTCTTGGAATTTTAGGAAGAAAAAAAGATAGTGATGAGTCAACACTATCCCTCCCTTTTTTAACCTAAAATTAATGTCTGACAACAACAATGGACATTTTGGACTTTATACTACTTATTCCCTTTCAATTCCTATGTATACCAAACATTGGAATTGAAATTCCCAGTAATTCTATTCCTGTAAACCAAAACTAGAATTTAAATTCCCACTTTATTCCCAGTAATTCATCTCCCATGGAATTGCAATTCCTTTCTCACGTAATTCCCCATCTCCAACCAAACGCCCTGTTAGTTTTTATTTCTAAACTAACTAGGTAAAAATGAAATATTGGGCTTCTAAAATTTGGGGCCGCTGTAAAAATGAAATATTGGGCTTCTAAAATTTGGGGCCGCTCTAAAATTTGGGGCCCTGTGCGGTAGCCCAGCTTGCACAGCCCAAAATCTGGGCATGAAGATATGTTTAAAATAAATCAAATAAACTTTACCAATATATAAGTACACATTCATGGCATATTCTCAAGATATTTTTTGTGCACTTCATAATAGTATGTGGTTTAAAAGCATTTTAAAATTCAAAGTATAACCACAACTTATATACTTAATGATTGACACATAAAATTTTGCAAGATTGGACAATTAAGAAGATCAAGTGTACCAAGACTATGTGGTCTAATGGTATCCGCGTTGGACTTCCATTTGGAGGGTTGGACTTCCATTTGGAAGGTTGTGAGTTCGAGCCTCAGCGGAGGTGTTATTGATTCTTTATGTTTCAGTAGGTTGAGAAAGTATATGAACAGATACTACATTGTAATAGAGCCAGTAGCATTCAAAAAAAAAAAAGAAGATCAAGTGTTCAAAGTCTTATATACTAAAAAATAGTTTGAGCTTGGAGAATATAAAACAAAACAATTCGAAGATAATTTGTAACGATAGGATCAAATAGATATACAATGATATAGAAAATAATTCAATTAATTATTAATTATGATAGAAATTGAAAAAAAAAATATTTATTTAGATCTCATATATATTCCAACCAAAGCACACAAAATGGAGTATTTAATTTATCAGAATTTAAGTGTCCATCTAAACATTTAACAATTGAGATAATTGATTATCTAAACAGTAATAGAAAAAATAGTGATAAATAATTAACTATCGCCAATTATAGAATTATTTGGAAAGGTTTTCAAAATAACTCTCAAAGTTTTTATACATATTTGTATGATAATTTAAATTATTGTGTTCAAAGTCAAGATGACCGAGTTGGTCTAAGGTGTTAGTTTCAAGTACTGGTCTGAGAGGACATGAGTTTGAATTTCATTCTTGACCTTCTGATGTTGTGGCTTCTGTTCCTGTTGGTAGTTTGTCAAAGCTGCCTTTGGCCTTTTTGTGGTACAACACTCCCATGACATGAAGTCATGAATGCGTATTCTTCATCATACAAAATTACCTAATTGCTAAATAACTATTAATTAATTAAGCTTGAATTAGGGTGAATATAATGCATGATTATTTGAAGAATGTTTGTATTAATGCACTTATGCAACTCACTTCAGTAATGCCTTGTTAAATATCTCATATCTGTTTTTGGTATTGTGCATTGCCATATAGCAAAGCATAAAGATTTAAAGTTGGTTTATTAACTAAGCAATGGTACCCGGGTTGGATTTTCATTTGGAAAGTTGTGAGTTCGAGCCTCAGTGGAGGCGTTATTAGCTCTTTGTGTTTCAGTAGGTTGAGAAAATATATGAACAGATACTACAATGTAATAGAGCTAGTAGCATTCAAAAAAAAAAAAAAAAAAAAAACTAATACATGTTTTTATTTTTCTAGAAATTAAAAAACAAAATATTTGTTTTTTTTTTTCAAAATTTTATTTTGTTACTACAATTTCTAGAAATTAAAAGCCAATTTTTTTTTTATTCCGTATAGTTATCAAATGTTTAAATCTTATATATACTTGAAGGTTTGTGTTATATATATATATATATATATATATATATATATATATATATATATATATATATATATATAGACACACACATTCGATTGCGCAAAATTAATTGATTATTCAAAAACATAGAATTAATTGTTAGCAAAATCATCTTACGAAAAAGATTATCTTTACCAAAAAAAAAAAAAAAAAACAAGTACAAGAATGAAAGGTTAAGTGGTTAGTACGAGTCGAGCGAAACACTATTTCCTTAATACCTTATTTGATACCTCCCAAAGGTGGTAAGAGCATTGTGGTCTAGGTTTCCCAAAATAAAACGTACTACGACTCAATGTTTGAGAACTCAAACAAGTGAGCCCGGCGAACAGAACACGGGTAGAACACAAAAATTTGAACAAAAACGTAGGCAATTGTTGTATGTCTTTAAAGTCGATCTGCTATTCAACCATGTTTATATAGGATATTCCTCCCAAATGCTCTGTCGGGTCGGGGTGTGGGGGGCCTTAGGGTTGGGGTTCAGCATTTTGGAAGAATGTTTATATAGGATATGAAGGATTAAATTGCATTAATTATGGTATTAAAACTGATAATAAAACCAGTCTTTGTAACCTTCAATGAAATTAAGTTGAACTTTATGTGTAAAATTATTTGTGATAGTGCATTACGTTTAAACTACAAATCTAAAGATCATTGGGGGATCCCACTACGGCAGTGTGAGGGTTCATATTTCACTAGGAATTTGGGAATCATTGGAAGACCTTGATTGATCAGATGTGATGAAGACTCTTTGTGCATAGAGTGTACAAGCAAGCTCTTGAGGTTGAATCTAATGTATTAAAAAAAAAATAGAAAAAAATGACAATTTTAGTCCATTAGTTATACCTAAATTATAGAGTCAGTCCATTAATTATCACTCTATACAAAGTTCCCCTATAATTATGTTGAAAGTTTTAGTTTCAATCTATAATTTATAGATTTTGTTAACATTAATAATTTATTTTAAAATTTCAAATTATTAAAGGATAAATTGGTCATTTCGTATTTTTTCAAATGCCCTCCCTAAGTCTTCATACGGTACTCTTATGCTAAAACTCTCGCTAAATACTGTCTTGATTGAGGAGGAATCTTAGAAGCAAAAATGACAAGCATGTAATTACTTAGGATTGAAGATACACAAAATTATAAATTTAATATGTTAGCTTATTACAATTTTTTATTTTGTTGTACGTAAATTACTCTTTTTGATATCTCATTGAGTTCATACCATAATGAGCAATACATGCAATTTAGTGATTTTAATATGTTAATTGATTGTGTGTACATATTTATACAAAAGGTGAATGCAATGAATTACTATTTTAATCTAAATAGTACGTGTGTATTATTGTATTTCGTTGGAGATGCAATCCTTATTTCACAATATCATGTTGTTGATTTTAGATTTTTTTTTTTTTTTTGAAAGCATTGGTTTTAGATTTAGTAGAAGGTGGGTGAATGAAATAATTATCTTTATTATTCTTTAGATGAAGTAAATATTGAGAAAAAAGACATACAAAGTATAATTATCTAGCTTGGAACATTAGAATTAACATATAGGGAGAAATGACTAAAAGATGAAATTGAAACTAGGTGGTAGTCTTGGATGTGCTAAAATAATTGAGATCAAATGGTGAAAATGAAAAATGAATTCCTAGTGATTTAGTTTTTTTAATATGAAGAGGATATGATGGTTTATATATAAAGATTTCATGGAGGGAGTTTATGGTTTATATATAAAGATTTCATGGAGGGAGTTTAAAAAAATTTTACGAAATAATTAATATATACTTTAATAATTTAGGAATTCAAAATAAATTATTAGTGATAACAAAATCTACTAGTGGATTAAATCTGCCAATTTCAACATACTTAAAAGGAAAAAAAAAATATAAGATAATAATTTATAGACTGGGTCTATAATTTATGTATAATTAGTCCAGATAGTCCACACAGCTATGTGGACCACGGTCCAAAATATCGTCGTAAATATTATGAGCACAAATAATGTACATTTTCTCTCTCTCAAAAAAAAATGTACATTATGTATTAGAATAATGTACATTACATGTTTAGAATAATGAAACATATGGGGTAACATAATACACATTATGTTTTAAAATAATGTACATTATGCTTTAGAATAATGTACATTATGCTTTAGAATAATGTACATTATGAGCTATAAAAATGTATGTTGCAGCTAAGCATGCGAAAAAAAATAAAATTACGCGAAACGACGTCATTTTTGGACCGTGGTCCACACAGCTGTGTGGACCACGGTCCTAAAACGACGTCGTTTCGCGCAATATTATTATTATTATTATTATTATTATTATTATTATTATTATTATTATTATTATTTTTCACGCGATCCGCTACAACATACATTTATCTCATAATGTACATTATTCTAACTCATAAAATACATTATCTTATCCCAGAAGTTTTATTATTCTGACACAAAATACATTATCTTAACATGTAAAATACATTATTTTAACTTATAAAATACATTATTTTAACTCATAATATTCAACGACGTTATTTTGAATCGTGATTTACACCGCTGTCTAGACTATAATTTACCTATAATTAATGGACTAAATCCGTCATATTTTTCCCAAAAATTAATAATAGTAATAATTGAGAGGCTTGTATCTTATCGTGCAGCATTTGAGACAAAACAATGAACACAAGTCCTGACAACACGAAGACATCCTACGGATTAATAGAGAGTGTAAAGATAATGTTGGAGTCTTTCGCTAGTCTTTGGGTTTGAACGTCCAAGATTGTTCACTTCACGAGGCCCAACGTTTAGGTCCATTTCAGCTGTTTCCTATTGCAACAGCTCAAAATCTCACTGCTCCCTCTCCCTCTTCCTCTCGTCTTCCATCTTCTTCCATTGGAATCTTGAAACCTAACCCTAAACTCTCAAAAACCCAGAATCGTTTAGTCATTTCAGTTCCCAAAAACACATTCTTTAATTCACCCCATTTTCTATCAGTTTTCTTTTGCTTTTGATCTGCCACTGGCTAAGTGGGTACCACCGGCTTTGATTTGATCACATGCTTGAGAGTTGAGACAGATTGATCAAGGGCAAGTGTTATCCCATCAGTCAAGAAGTAGGTATCTACCATATTCTTTTTTTTTTTTTTCTTTTAAAAAAAAAATATTTACACCTGTTGTTTTATCATATACTTTTCTTTAACAGTGTGTTATTTGTAAATTTTCTGAAAAAAAAAAAAAAAGAAGAAGAAGCTTGATTCTGTTCTTGCTAATTATTTCATAGTTTTGTAAAAAAAAAAAATGAAAATTTTCCTGTTTATTATTGCTTTATCTGGAAATGTGAGTCAAAACTGGTGAGATGCGTTCTGAAAGGGGAGGTTTGATAATTGGGTTTAGTATAGTATTGCCTTTTCATCATTTTATCATCCCAAATTGGGTGTAGTCTAGTGATCTCCAGTTCATATATAGCTAGGCCATGATTTATTCCAGGAATCAACCTCACCCTTTTGATTCTGGTACTTGGAGTCCAGAACCATGACATGAACCTGTTGGGCAGGGCCGGTAAAGGGGCTATGTGCCTATGTCTAGTACCCGGTGGCTGGGGATTGTTGGGCGGGGGCTGGTAAAGCCCCTACGGGCCAAGTCCAGCACTCAGCTTGTCTCAAATAAGTTGCGCCTTTATTACTAGCTATAGCTTTTGGTGTGAATGGTAAAAGCTTGATCCTAACAAGTGGTATCAGAATCAAGTTACGGGTTCGATTCCCTGCAATAACAATTGATAAAGGGGCTATGTCTAGGGTTTGAGCTTGTCTTGAACAACTTTTGGCGTGAGTGGTAAGCGCTTGATCCTAACAGAACCCTTTTGTTCTCTAATCATAAATGCCCTTTGTTTGTGGTTAGGCACCTAGGTTAGAGACAATATCATGGTATACTATGAACAGTTCACACTGTCAGAAAGCTGTTAGTCCATTACTATGTAAATGTTGAAATGGAACTTTTGACTTGTACCAAAAAGGGTATAGATTGCCATTCCATATTTCACTAGCAATTGCCCATAGCAGGGCCAGCTAAGATGCTTGTATTGTCGAACTATTGGGTGGAGCATTGCTAGTCTCTTTTCTTGAGTACTTGCTCTGTTGCTTAGTGATTTATTTGAGTTGAGAGTTTTTGCATTTTTTATAATCAATGACTATGTGGGCCCCATTTAAGCATCTTGTCCTGCTTTCTTATCTATTATATTTTCCCTTATGCAAGAAATCAAGAATAGTTGAACCACCATATAACTCAACTTGATCTTCCCATCTTGAAATAATTACAAGAAACCATTAACCATTGCCTTTTCTTAGTTTCTGTCACGTTCAAAGTGATATATTGTGCTAATTTTCCATCGGAGATAGTGAGGACAGGTGAAGGGTGGGCTTGATAGATAAGGTGATAAATAAGGTTTTGTAACGCGTTTTCAGCCTGATTGTTACATTAAACCATGATAGTCCCTACCTTAAAACTATGTTTGTTTCCATTCACTCTCTGAATGTCATCAACTTCTTGTTATTTTCGTGCATTCTGCCTTCTTTTATCACTGATGTAGTCAATGGAAAACTTATTAATAAGTTATAAGTATATCCAATAATTGTTATGTATTGTTTGAAGTTATACACTGTTAGGTGCATGTACTATTTGCGCCTAATGTAGAAGAGAGTTCCTCGGGGTAGGAGAGATTCATGCAGGTACCAAATCAGACAAGTGCAAGTAGAAAATTGGGACCACCCGAGCAGGAGAGGGGAGAAGGGGGGTTTATTAGTTGCCTGCTTTGTGGTTATTCTTGAATTTTCTTTGTATTTTTTTATGATGTGAAAATTTTTTCTTTAACCATTTTTGCAGCAGTTTAAGCCTACCGTTCTTTGGTTGCAGTGCAGGTGCCTTGAGCGCCAAGAGTTTTGGATTTGAAATGGAGTAGTTGTTATGACGATGGCTGAAAGTTGCGTGACGGGTTACAGCCCGAAAGTTCCCGTTGATACCAATAATTGGCCTAGCTTTAAGTTTCTTATGAACAGTGGTCATCTAGGATTCTTTTCTTTCTGTCCTCAACCAGTTTAAACCTTTTGTCCTAAATATACCTATCCTGCCTTTGAAGTTTGGCTCCAAAGGCTTTTGTCTGTGTATTCTTTGGCTTTGTTACTTTGATTTTGTTTTCCGTTTTTTGGCTTTTTATCTATTGGAAGGACTGCGGTTCCCTTAGGCTACATATATTGGTTTTGTAGCCAGCGTTTTAAAGTAGTATAGAGAAGATGGCGTTTTATTCTGAAGACGAACAACCTGAAGATTACCTTTTCAAGATTGTTTTGGTCGGTGAATCGGCTGTTGGGAAATCTAATTTGCTTGCTAGATTTGCTAGAGATGAGTTTTATCCTAACTCGAAATCGACTATTGGAGTCGAATTCCAGACGCAGAAGATGATAATAAATGGGAAGGAAGTTAAGGCCCAGATATGGGATACGGCGGGACAGGAACGGTTTAGGGCTGTCACGTCTGCTTATTACAGGGGTGCGGTTGGCGCTCTTCTGGTTTATGACATCAGCAGACGGCCGACTTTCGAGAGCATTGGACGATGGCTTAATGAACTCCAAAGTAAGCAATTTCGTTCTTGTTTTGTGTCTTATGCTCGGTTTTATGACATTTTGACTTGCGTTTATTTTAGTACTGACTCTGTTAGTTTCTCAACTTACTGAAGTTACAAAGAGTCAATATCACCTCCATTGAGACTCGAACCTATGACCTCTCATATGGGAGGGTCACTTCGTGCCACTAGACCATAAGGTCATTGGCAGTTAGCCATTTGATTACTTACTACAGGATTATACATTTCGGTGAATTGCATTTCGTTGTGATTGATATGTTTGCTGCTGACTTTCCGAGCAGCTCACTCGGACATGAATGTGGTGACAATACTTGTTGGCAACAAATCTGACCTGAAGGACGCCCGGGAAGTGACCACCGCTGAAGGCAAAGACTTGGCCGAGGCAGAGGGTTTGTTTTTTATCGAAACTTCAGCTCTCGATTCCTCAAACGTGGCTTCTGCTTTCCAAATGGTCGTTAGGGAAATCTACAACATTTTGAGCCGGAAAGTGATGCAATCTCAAGAGATCCAACACAAAGACTCTGGCCGTCTAGCGAATGGGAAAACAGTAGTTTTGCAGGGTGGTGGAGATCAAGAAGCGGAGGGAGAGGAAGCGAAAAGCGGGTGCTGTTAAGTCCCTCCCTACATGAAAAGCGTTTCTTCCCCGTTTTAATACAGAGTTTTGTTATGGTTGCAAGCAGTGATGGACATGTAATTTCCAGCTATTGATGAACTGTGTTGTAGAATGTAAATTTATCACAAGGTTGAAGAAACGTTTTCGGGTGGTATTTAGTACTGTACATGAATTTCTGTAAAATTCATCTTCTTCTGTTGCTTATTCCTTTCCATCTTTATGTTGCAAACATGCCTTTTTTTTTTCTTTTTTTTTTTTTGGGATCTCAATCATCTCGTACTATAGTATATAAGGAAATTCCGTAGGGGTTATAGGTCCCTAAATGTAAATACACATTTATGTACGAGTTTATTATCTAAATGGTTGCTCGACTATTGTAAAATTACTAATTTGGTCATCGACAATTTTTCGTGTCCAATTAAGTCTTTGACTTTGAAAATTTTAACCATTTTGATCCTCTATTAGGTTAGGCGTTAGAAGTCCGTTAAATTAGAGGGCATTGATGGAATGTCACATGAGAAGATCACTGTTTCTCGCCGGCGACCGCCCAATCCTTCGCGTACAACACTATCCAGAAGAGCCTCCTTCGCAACCACGGCTTCGATTGCTTGGAAAAAAGAGCCCAAGATTCTCCAGCTCTTCCCCGGCGCCACCAACATCCTCCAGCTGTTCAAGGTGTACGAAGATGATGAGGATTACCTCCACTTGGTCACCGAGCTCTGCGACTGCGGCGGTCTCTAAGAGAGGGTGTCACGGGGGCTGCTGTTGGAGCCCGTGGTCGCCGTCGTTTTCCAGCAGCTAAAGTCCGCGATCAGCTGCTGCCACCACGTCATCGTCGCACACCGGGACGTGAAGCCCGACAACATGCTGTTCGACGCGCAGGGGAACCTTAAACTCGCCGACTTCGGGTTGACGGAGTGGTTCGGATGGTGCGACGACAGCCGGATGTCGGTGGTGGTCGAGACGCCGTACTACGCGACCCTGGAGGTGTTGATGCGGCAGGAGTACAATGAGAAGGTGGACGTCTGGAGCGCGGGGGTGATTCTGTACATAATGCTCGTCGGAGTTCCGACGTTCCGCAGTGATACTACGACGAAGACGTTTGAGACGATTCTGAGGGCAAACTTGAGATTTCCCGCTAAGATTTTCCGGTCAGTTTCCCTGGAAGCTTAAGGATCTACTAAGAAAGATGATCTGCAGATGGTTCTTCTCAAATTGAAATTGGTTAATCAATTAAATAATATAGGAAATGAGTATTCTCATGTGAAATTCCATCAATGCCCTCTAATTTAACGGACTTCTAACGCCTGACCTAACGGAGGACCAAAATGGTTAACATTTTCAAAGTCGAGGATTTAATTGGGCACGAAATTGTCGAAGATCAAATTGATAATTTTACAATAGTTGAGGGACCATTTCGATAATAAACTTTTTATGTACTTTATCCTTTAATACGTCTAACAAATACTGGAAAATAAAAAGATATGGGTCCTTTATATGAGGACAATAGTTTTGAGAATTTATTTTATTATTGATCAATTCATATGAAGTAAAGTACATGATGAAGAGATTATTTATAAGGATACAAAGAGTAAGTGTCGAGATAAATAATATAGGGAGAGGGATAATGAATTTTAGTGTGCCTAGAATACAGAATCCTAATACGCCCCTCAAACTTAAGGTTCTCTAGTGAGAACATTAAGCTTGTCCCTTACACCATTTAGCATTGAGCTTGTCCCTTACATCATTTACTTTTGTTGTGATTAATGACTTGGTGAAGATGTCTGCTAGTTGATTTTTTGTAGACCTGTAGTTTTCTTGTAGTTCCTTTGATGCTACTTTGTCACGAACAAAATAAAAGAATCTTAACGGATCAAATTTTCGGTTGCAGGATCGGCTACAACGGAACACTCATCCGGAGTGTAGCTACAACGGACACTCATCCAGAGCGCGGCTACAATAGGACACTCATCCAAAGCCTGAGATTTTGACCACGCAGAAATGAGAGAAATGGAACAAGTTGAATCTTCCATAACAAATAGTTTGAGGAAGTATGTTTAATGGAGATAAAATGATGGACTATTTGCAGGGTTTTATTGGAAAAAGTATATGATGAAAAGATGTATTTTATAAGGATACAAAAGAATCACAGTTAGAATATGAATGATAAATGATAATATTACTAATAATAATATAAGGAAAGAATGAATTTTAGTGTGCCTAAAATATAGAGTCATAATACTTTTAAAATAAACCTTCACCAAAACGAGTCTTTTGCTTGTCATTTTCAAAAAAATTATATTTCAAATACACCAAGCCTTTTGATTGTCATTTTCTCTAGATCGACAATTAAGAGGAATATGGTCGCCTCTTTCTCTTTTTTTTTTTTCTTTTTTTTTTTTAAATATTTATTATAGATAGAATTAATTAATCTTGATGGTTCGAATTAACCAAAATCAATAATTAAATGAATAGATAGTAAAGACAAAGTATTGAACTTAAGGAGACAATTGTATTGTATTAAGAACTCTTGTAATGTGATTAAAATTTTGTGATGTCTTAACAAAGACAAAGAGAAAATATATACTAAATTCGTTCGTAACGTCCCAATAAATGGGTGAGCGGTTAGCGCCATTTGATCGCGTTCGTCTACTGCACCCGCTCTCGGTTCCAAGGCCGCGTGCCGAGCTCGGCCTTAAGGCCATGAGACTGGCTGTAGGGCCAACCACGGGAGTTGGTTCTGGTTGCCTTTCTCTGCCTCCTAGGATCAATTTGCTCCGGACCTGCTCCCAATATATTCATCAATTATTTTTATAAATATAAAGATAAAACTTTTAATTTGACATATGGAAGTAACATCAACCTTAAAAGTTATATAAATGACATGTCAATGATATTATTGAAATGGTTTGCAATGATATTTAATTGTATCTAGTATTATTTGAAACCCTTTCTATTAATATGAAGTTGCACCTAGTACTATTAAAAACCATTCTAATAATATTTTGCATTTGTGCGCAATCCATGATTTTACCTAGTATTATAGGAAATGATTTTCAATAATACAAGGTACAATTGATAATGCACAAAATGAACAAACTTTTGCTCATATTTGGTTATTAAGTTGTGTCTTATCTTCATGATTATATTTTGTGCTTAATGATTAAGTTTATTATATTTTAATTGAAGGATATTTTAATGCATGATTTAAATGACTTTTGATATGTTTTGAATGGTCCTTTTGATGTTGGTAATTGGTAAACCATTACAGAGTCAAAACAAAATATTGTAAAATTATATTTTTGTCTAAATTGACATTTTTCAGTATTTTGATCATAACTTGATGTAAAGAGGTCTAATTAGGATGTGTTTAATGGCATTGGAAAGCTAGCTTAAAGGAATACAACTCTTATGAAGACTACATAGTCAAATTTTGAAGATAAAAGGCTCAAAATCATTATGAAAGTCAAAGTTGTGCATCATAGTACTCTTACAGGGCGTTTGGTTGGAGGGATTTTAAATTCCCTTCCCACTTAATTCTCACCTAATTCCAAAGGCCATTAAATTCCGTAGTTTGGTTGGAGGGAATTGCAATTCCCCCATTTTCATGGAATTAAAATCTCATGTCCCCCTGGTATTTTAATTCCTGGGAAAAAAAGATATTGATGAGTCAAAATTACCCCTTCCTTTTTTAACCTAAAATTAATGTCTAACAACAATAATGGACATTTTTGACTTTATACTACTTATTCCCTTTTAATTCCCATGTATACCAAATATTGAAATTGAAATTCCCAGTAATTCTATTCCTGTCAACCAAACACTGGAATTTAAATTCCACTTTATTCCCAGTAATTCAACTCCCATGCAATTACAATTCCTTTCCCACATAATTCCCCCCTCCAACCAAACGCCCTGTTAGTGCCACAAGAATCCTTCTTGCCACAGCGAAAGTGGGTAGAATGGTAGAAATGTTCTTCTGTAGTGGTTCAATGTAGCGAGGTGCTCCAAATATATATATATATATATATATATATTGTGTAAAAATGTATTTTTTGTCAATTCGTTTGCTCACCTATAAATATTTTTAATTCTCCCATTTGAGAACCCTAAGCAGTCCATTTCCCCTTCCCCTTTTGCTCTAAAAAATCTCTTCCAAAATGTGGTCACAAAGGAGGAATTCTTGCTACATTAGGATTAGTTTAGTTTTTATTTTGTAATAAGAAAAGAACATATGCAAGATTCGGGTTTCAATCGTAGGATTGAGGAGAAAGAAAAAGCAATGGGTATTTCTTTCCTTTCTTTCCTTCATGGTTGTAATAGGCGCTAAGCGCTAGTCGTGCGGTAAAGTAGTGCTTAGTGTCTAAACAGCACGCGCGCGCGCACACACACACATATATATTATAATATGAAAAAAAAATTAGCAAGATCGAGTTAATGGACTATGCTTACTTCACAGCTTCCATGGGATCTCAGGATTGGACTATGCTTAATTACTTCCCAGCTTTCTAGGGAGTCATCCATCCTGGGATCTCAAGGCTACACTATGCTTACTTTCAGGGAGTCACCCATCATGGGATCTCAGGGTTGCACTATGCTTAATTCTCGGGGGTCACCCATCTTGGGATCTCAGGGCTAGGGGTTCACCCATCCTAGGATCTCAAGGCTGCACTATGCTTATCCCATCATAGGATCCTGGGATCCCAGTACTATACTCAAGGCATCCCTCCCGGGGGTCACCCATCCTGGGATCTCAAGGTTGTACTATGCTTATCCCATCCTGGGATCCCAGTACTATGCTCAGGGCTTCCCAGCTTTCTCAGGGGATCTCAGGGCTGCATTATGTTTACTTAAGGGGCCACCCATCGTGGGATCTCAAAGTTGCACTATTTTTACTTCCCAGCTTAGCTTCCCAGGGAATCACCTATCTTGGGATCTCAAAGCTGCACTATGCTTACTTCCTAAGGAGTTTAGGGTTGCACATTGCTTAATTCCCAGGGGGTCACCCATCTTAGGATCTCAAGGCTGCTTACTTAAGGGCATGGTTGCAGTAGGCGCTAGGTGCTAATCAAGCGGTAGAATAGTACCTAGTGTCTAGACGACATAGGTCGCTTATGCGGCTAACTAAAAAAAAAAAAAAAAAACATCGACCGAGTTAAGCGCTTAATTCTCAGGAGTCACCCATCCTAGGATCTCAAGATTGCACTATGCTTACCCCATCCTGGGATCCCAGTACTATGCTCAGGGCTACACTATGCTTACTTCCCAACTTTTTAGGGAGTCACCCATCCCATGTTACTCGTAGGGGGTCACCCATCCTGTGAGTTTTGTAAGTCAAGCACACTTAACCACTTAATTCTTTGACTATCTGGTTGTCATATCCTACTTAAAATCAATTAGTGATAAATCAATTAGTGATAAGTAGGTGGACATTAATCGTTAAATCACATCCCTCAATGGTAAGCCACAGCGTCACGTCTCGAATCGAGTAGGGGTTGAACTCGGCCAATTCGACCGACGCCCAACAACCCCGATGATCTCAAAAGAGCCCTCTTAGACTAGCCAAGCCCAAGCCACTTAACCTTGCCCCGTCCGTGTTAAGTTTGATTTAACCAATCCTTGGCGGCGTCCACCTAACACACCTCGAGCTACATTAGTCAAATTTGTCTTTGTTGCCCAAAAGATTATAGGAGTCTCGAGCAAGACACTCAACTCTTCTAATAACCTCCGGCATATTATTCCAAGTTTGTCTAAACTCTGAACACCCACTCATTTCTCGCCTTCCAAATTTTCCAAAAAATACAGACGAACATAGTCGACTAGTTTGTATTGCCTTGGAAACTGGAGTCCCTATCGCAATTGGCTAGTCTAGGAGGGCTGCTTCGAGATCATCGGGGTTGTTAGGCGTCAACTGGGTTGGCTGAGTTCAGCCCTTGCTCGATTCAATACGTGGTGTTGTGGCTTACCATGAAGGGATGTGGTTAAATGATTAATGTCCACCTACTTATTAATTAATAGCCAAAAATTCTATGATTAAACATGCTTGAGTTACATAGTCACAAGTTGAGATCCATTAGTTTATTTTAAAAAGATGAAGTTGGAGATATATACCATTTTATCATTTGATGGTGCTTTAATTTCATTCTTCATCTTAAAACCATATTCCTATTTTAATATTTTAATTTCAAAAATGTAAAAATTATGAGCCAAATGCAAATGCTAGTTTGTACCTAAAACCAAATAATGAACAATGAATACTTCTTTTGTTCAATTTTGTGTCTATTTACCTTTCAAATTTTCATGTAGTAGGTATAGATTTGGAAGAATGTATTATGTATAGATTTACAATTACAATTTAATTTTTCTTGATAATTAGTTTAACATTAATATATTAATATATAAAATTTATATATTTAAAAATTACAATAGAAAATTAAATTAGTGAAAATGCAAACTATTTTTGAAAGGTTTGTATAAACGAGCCGAGTCGAACTCAAAAATTAAAATTCGAGCTCAGCTCAATTATGAAACGAGCCGACTCAAATTCAACTCGAGCTCAAAATTGATTGAGCTCGAAGCGAGTTTGATCGACTATATATATATATATATATATATATATATATATGACTCGCAAGCGGCTCGATAAGCCATGAACCTAAAACATTTGAGCTCGAGCTCAAGTTCTAACCGAGCGACAAGCAAGCTACTCGGCTCATTTAGGTTTCAACAATAAATAAAAGAAAATCAAACAAAACACTGAAAGTTGTTTCCCTTTCTCATAATAAAAAATGTCTTACAATATACAATTATAATGACAAATCAACATTCCCAAAAAGAACAAAAAACATTACAAACACATGAAAGAAATAATACAATATAATATAGATAAAAATGACTAAATCTACTTTCTTGACTTGCTGTGATGTGCATGGTACAATAATCTTAAGTGTGTTCTGCTATCCAATTTTACATCTCAATTCTCAACCTTATAATCAGGGCAAAACCAAAACAAAAAACTTGATCCTATCTCCCAGTAAAACCGCATATTCGTATCGTAAATGTTCTTTGAGATAAGTTCTAAGCGAGGCTCTTGAATTAGCTCTAAGTTTATGTACCTCTATCCCGAAGTCTTCCTCCGCAGCTGATTGAAATAATCAAAATCTTTAATTTTGCATGAAAACATAATTTCGACTTGTAATCAACATTGGAATCCCACACAGGATTGCTAGGCAGCGATTCCTGTGACATAATAAAAAAGAGGGCAAGTGTCACGAAGAGATAAACTAGTAAAGCCAAATGTAAGATGAGCAAAAGAAATTCTGGTACCTGTATTTGATCTATTTGTAATACTATAAGCACCAACATAATCAATTGAGTTTTTAGGTATAACATCCGAAGCCATATTTCCAAGCCCATAGCGGAAAGAACCAGAACCCTCCAGCTCGGGAGATAGTGAATGCCAGGTTTGGTCCTCAAAGAACGAACCATTTCCAGTCCCGTACAAGCTTCCAAAATTTGGAGAACGAACATCTCCTGTTGCAGTAAGAGTGGATGTTTCACCAGCAGTGTTACCATTACCATTATAGGGTCCATACCCTCCAACACCAGCATTGTTGTAGCCGATATGGTCATTCCCAGAAGAACCGTTCCTTCCACCTTGACCAGAAAGAATAGATGAATCCCAAATTGTTTCAAGGGGGGGGCCTCCAAAAGCAGCAGAGAATCCAGTATTGCCACTTCCTAAGCCAACAAAATTGTTAAAATTAGCGGGGGACTGTGTACTATAATTAAGAGTGCCATTGTCCAATATGTTCTGAACTGTCGAATTCAACATAAGACCATTTCCAATCCTCCCAGAGGGATATCCCATTAGACCATTTAGCCTGGCTGAATTCCCACCATAAATACGTCCATACCCAAGGTTAGGACTAAAGTTCCCACCTCCCCCGTTATTTGAATTCAGTGTCGAGTCTAAAAGTCCCATTGAGTAGCTCGAAGGATTAAACGAAGAATATCTGTTTTGACCAATGGCAGTTGGATTAATTCTATCCATTCTTACTCCATAACTTCCAATTGAACTTGGACCGTAACCTTGATTGTAAGGACTGAGGAGATTTTGTACTCTGTTCAAGCCACCAAAGTTATATGGTCCTAATGGACTTCGGATTGGCCCTGGAGATTGCTCCTTAGGAACAGCTCGCTTTACCTCAACCATTTTGCCATTAAGTTCATGAAACGTTTTGTACAAAACTTTATCCACTGCTTCCTCCGAGTCGTAAGTAATAAATCCAAATCCCCTAGGCCTTTGTGTGTTGTGGTCATACATCACCACGACATCCGTGATCATCCCAAATTGATCAAAGTACCTCTTGAAATCACTCTCGGTAACTGAAGATGCCAAACCTCCCACAAAAATCTTCTTTGTGCGAATGGAACCTGGTGAAGACTGCATAACTCCACTATTTCTGTTCCCATGGTGGTCATCCCTAGGTACAGCCTTCTTTGCCTCTACCTGGTGTCATAAGTAGGTCAAAGAAAAAAGGGAAAAGAGATAAGTTCACGCCCCAAAATCTGAAGATCAAATTGGTAAATGGCTGTTAGCTGATTGGGTTAATTAGAGGGTATAACTAGTTGATAACATTACCTGATTGCAGAAAGGTGTTTGATAAATTAGCAGTTAGCTGATAGCTGTTTTGTATAATTTTATTTCTCAAAAAGCTAATTAACCAAACACTTATATTGATTTTTAACCAAGCCAAACAATTAATAATGGTCAAATAAGCCAAAATTGGCTAATAGGCTAACTGTTTACCAAATAGGGCCAATAACTTAATATGTTTCCTTTACTCTAAGGCCATACACAACCGAGTAAAATGGAAAAATAGACTAGATGACAAAATAAACTGAACCACATTCTAAATAAAAGTCAGTCCAATATACATGTAACAGATGAGTTAGACTAATAGTGCATTGCTTCTGTCTAGTTTAGGTACTTCCATGCCTCCTTAATGAGGCACGTGTTGAACAATTACAAGCCTCAGTGTTAAATTTTTACCAATGCAATCACTGAATTTCTTAAGCCAGACAACGAACTAGCATGCCGCTAAGTATTGATTTATGAAAGATAACCCATACTAAATAGTTCAATGAGATTGTCAAAGAACCTATGACAGAACAAAATTAAGTAGCAATAATTACAAAACAACACTTACGGTTCTTCCATCAATCATGTGTTTTTCCTTGACAACTCTTTCAGCAACAGAAGGATCAGCAAAAACAACAAAACCAAAACCACGGGCACGACCAGTGGTTCGATCTTTCATGATCACTGCCTCAACTATTTCACCAAATGCTTGGAAATACTCTCGGAGACCATCTTCATTGGTGTCCCAAGAAATTCCACCAACAAATAATTTTCCAGGCTCCATTTTCAATCTGCAAATAGCAATTACAATCATCCCACATGACAACAAAAACGGATAGACGCAAACACTGAGCAGATCAAATTTACCAAATGAAAATTCCCTTTCCCTACAAAATCAAAATCTCTAGCTAACCAGAAAGGGCATAATAAAGGATCTAACCACTTAAGGACAAATTTGATTAGCAACCAGTAATTCCAAGATTGAACTCAAGCTTTTCTTATAACCATCTCAGCCAAGAACCTATTGACTCATCAACCAAGCGAATGTAATATGAAATGTCAAAATGCAGAATATGCGACAAGAACATCATAGAAAACAACAGAAGCTACCAAAATTAAAAATATTCAAACAATCAGACAAAACAAAATATAGAATCAACGAATCAGGAAAAAGACTATTCGATCTCCAATGGATAAAATGAAATAAAATCAAAAGACCCTGATCAAGGATCCCTTAAGGATCAAGAAAGTCTTATTTTTGACGTGAACCGATCAACAATAAGCCGATATACAATTATACAAGGAAGTTAAGCGCTTAGAATTACCAAACGGAGAAGACCCAGATGACAAATGAATAGAATTCAAGATCTGAAGCGAGGCATATATAGAGAAGAGGGCTAGAAAGGCCCTCTCTTTTCCTCTCGCTTTCTTTGCTTTTTCTCCTATATATATTTACCCTTTGGCTCAATTGCCCCAGTAAATATATAGACAGAAAGAGAGAGAAAGAGACATAAAAGGGAGAGAGAGAGAGAATTTCTAGCAAACAAGCAACGGAGAGGAAGGAGAAAATGTGGTTTGAGAATATTAATTTACAATTTTAAGGTTAACACCATTTATATCTTAATTATATATGGGTAGTGTGTTTTGTACGAGAGAGACCCTAAAGCTATCCTCTATGGTGGAAGTTGGGAAACGATCGAAGATGGTGACTTGCTATTTCTCTTCTTTTTTTTTTTTTTTTAATAATCTAAGTTTCTGACAATATCGAACTATAGTAATTGTATTGAATGAGATTTATTACAATAGGTACAAACTATATGAATATATATAAAAGAGAATCACAGGAAATTAGGATAGCGAGTTATAATCTAACTCAAATACATAGAATCCTAATAATCCCCATCAAACACAGGGTACATTAGAAATCTATAATTTGTATCTAAGAAAAGAAAATCTAGAATCAGGTAGGACATTCCTAAAGATGTCTGCAAGCTGATCTTTATAGAAATAAAGTTAACTCGAATGTTTTCACTCTATCTCTAACAAAATGATAATCAATCTCTACGTGCCTGGTGCGAGCATGAAATATAGGATTTGCACACATGTATGTGGCACCAAGATTATCAAACCATAGTTTTGGAATAGAAATACATGGAACCTTCTCGTGAAGCAGTGGTAGAATCCATATTACCTCAACACAAACATCTACTAGTACTTTGTATTCAGCCTCAGTAGAAGATCTAGCAACAGTTCTTTGTTTCTTGTAGACCCAAGAAACAAGGTTGGACCCAAGAAACACAGCATAACCACTAGTAGACTTACGGTCTTTAGGACAGCCAACCCGGTCAGAATTAGAGAAGGCATGAAGGTCTCTTGATACTGATTTTCGCATACATAAGCCAAATTAAAAGTGAGAGTTCCTTATACCACCTCAATACACGTTTCAGTTGCTCCCAATGTGACCCCGTTGGAGCATGCATGTGCTGGCATAGTTGGTTGACTGCAAATGACAGGTCAGGTCGCATGATAGTTAGGTATTGTAATGTTCCAGCCAAGCTCTTGTACTGCGTAGGATCATCATACAAATCTGCATTGAATGAGATAGATTTTGAAACAGGAATAAGAGCAGATAGAGGCTTGCATTCTGTCATCCTAGCTCGTTTCAAAAGATCATTCATGTATCTATGTTGAGATAGATAGTAAAATCTCATCATCACATCTAACAGTTTCAATGTCAAGGAAAAAATTTGGTTCACCAAGATCCCTAATCATGAAAACAGTGAATAATTTTGACAGTAACTGAGTTACAAGATTCTGATCACTTCACATCACAAGTATGTCATCAACATAGACCAAAAGATACACATATGTAGAATTCTATGAGTAATAAAATAAAAACACATATTTCTTTGATGCTTGAAATCCAACAGATGTCAAGAAAGTATGTAACTGGTTAAACCAGGCTCTGGGTACCTATTTTAGACCATACAATGATCTTTTTAACAGACAAACATGGTTAGGAAACTAAGTATCAATGTAACCAGGTGGTTGTTTCATGTACACAGTTTCAGTTAGATTCTCGTTTAAAAAGGCATTGTGAACATCAAGTTGCCTAACAACCCAACTAGAGGATATAGCCAAATTAAAGAAAGAAGTATTCATACAGTAATTAGTTTTACCACTGGACTAAATGTGTCGAAAAAATCCTGACCAGGAACCTGATTAAATCCCTTTGCTACTAACATTGCCTTGTGCCTCTCAATTGAACCATCTGCCTTTCGTTTGGTTCAAAAAACCCATTTACATCCAATTACATTCACATCAGAACAGGAAGGAACAAAACACTAAGTATGATTCTGTAATAAAACATTAAACTCTTTATCCATTGCTTCACGTCATTCTGGGTATTTAACTACCTATGTATAACAAGTAGGATCAGTGGAGCAAACCTGTGCAGCCAATGCCGTAGGAGGAGTCTGAGATCGACTCCGAGCCTCCATGGCATGTGACCGAATCATTGGTCGGGTGGACATTCCTCATGGGCGGCCACGGCGCCGGGTGGCTACTGCAAGTAGTGCAGTCGGCAAGGATAGGGCAAAATGCACTGGTTCCGCAGCCACGCTGCTGGCCAGTTGTAGTAAAATCTCATCATCACATCTAACAGGTGTAAGCTGCATGACCATGATTCCTGCAAAGCATTTTTAGTAGCAAAGGGAAAAACTGCCTCATCAAATATGATATGCCTGCACACAAAAATCTTATTAGTCTGTAAGTCCATGCACCTATACCTTAAAAAAGACTTAGGATAACCTAAGAAAACACAAGGTGAGGAACGTAAAACATTTAGTGATGATTGGAGGGTCTTAAATGGGGATAACATAAACAACCAAAGACATGTAGAAAGGAATAAGACAGAGGGGATTTATGCAAGAGAAGATGAGGACTGGAGTTATTCAAAACAGTAGATGAAATTTTATTGATTAAATAAACAGCAGTCTCAAAAGTAAAATTTCAGAATTTAGAAGGAACATAGGCATGAGCCATCAGGGTTAAACTAGTTTCGACAATATGTCTGTGTTTTCTTTCAACACGACCATTCTGTTCATTAGTGTATGCACAAGATTGTCTATGGTTGATTCCTAATTGAGCTAACGAAGAATGTAGCTTTTTGTACACTGCTCCTATATCAGACTGAATAGACTTGATTTTACAATTGAATGAACGTTCAACCAAAACACGAAACTTTTCAAACATGACATAGAGATCAGATTTTTGTTTCATGGGAAAATACCAAGTAAAGCAAGAGTAATCATCCACGAAGATAACAAAATACAAATAACCATCAACAGATAACGTAGGAGCTGAACCCCACATATCAGTGTATATTAAATCAAGAATTTGCGAATTAGAAGACTCAACACGTGGCAAAGGGAAGCGTGCAGACTTTCCCAATTGACATGCATTACACAAGTTCAAAATACAAAGAATAATATTACTGGACCCACTAACCAAACAAGACTGTAAAATACGACTAAGGACACGATAGTGTGGATGACCCAAACGATCATGCCAAACTGACGCAGACGCACGAGCTGGAAAAAAAAAAAAAAAAAAGTGAACTCGAGACTGGCAGACTGTACAGCTCCCGGAACTATTGCCCCGTGGTAGAATTTCCTTGGTGTTGATATCCTTCACAATAAAGAAAGATAGTGAAACTCAAAAAATACTTTATTATCTAGCGCGAATTTTTGAACGGATAATAAAGAAGTAGAAAGAGTAGGAACATGAAGAATATCAGACAATTGAAACGAACTATAAGGGGTAGAAAAGGAAGCATGACCAACACGACTAATAGATAAACTCTTACCATCACCAACACGTAATGTGTCATTACCCTTATACTCCTCTGAGATAGAAAGGGCTACTATATCTAGAGTGGCAAGATTGGTTGCACCCTTGTCTGGGAACCAGGTATGAGAACCCTGGTTCGAATATGAAGGAGGATCCTGATAAACCATATGAGCCTGAGGGTCCTTAGCATATCGATTGTAGCAAGTAACAGCGGTATGACCAAGAACCCCACATATTTGATACTTAGGCTGCCAATTGTTGTTCCGACCACCACAGCCTCGTCCGCCACCATCGCGGTTCCGACCGCCACCTCCACCATGCGACTAACCGCCGCTATTCTGCCCGGAGTTGCGATCGCCACCACCACGCGATTGCCCACCCCGTCACTACTGTCCGCCGCAGCACTGAGCCGCAAAGGCAGCCGGCGAACCGTGATCGTTGCCTGTGATGAATTCTTCCGCCCCCAAGAAGTCCGCCAACTCTTGGAGAGTATCCGACTACCCACAGATGTTGAGAGATGACGTTAATCTGTGGAACTCAGGCCGTAAACCCTTAGGGTGTTTGGTTGGAAGGAAGGAATTAGGGGGAAAATGAATTGTAATTCGATGGGAAAAGAATAAGGTGGGAATAAAGTAGGAATTCAAATTACGTTGTTTGGTAGGGAGAAATAGAATTATTGGAATTGAGAAAGAAAGAAGTGGGATAAAGACTAAAATATCCTTGTGTAATAATAATAACCAAGTGTAGTAGTGTCATTTCATATATTTTTCCTTTCTAACATCCATTGAATTGCAATTCATTGGGGTACTCCATGAATTACAATTCAACAAAAGGAGGGAATTGCAATTCTGTGGAATTACAATTCCCCCCCAACCAAACAACGTAATTGAGGCATCGATTGAATTCCAATTCAACTACAACTAAATTACAATGAACCAAACAGGCACTGAAGACGTAGAGATTTTGTTCTTCAAGGGATATCGGATGACCGGCGAGAGCAAGGTCCTCCACTAAGAACCACGCTCGTCCAATATAGTCCACAACCGAAGAATCGCATTGTCGAAGTAATTGTAGCTGACCGAGAAGGTTCAAAGACCGAGCTCGGGATGACGATGCCAGGGAGCATACGACGGCTTCCTACGCCGCCTTGATTGTGCGATGTCCGATCACCAACGACATAAACTCCTCTGATAAAGAAGACATAATCATGGAGAGAAGAGCCTGATCCTGGCGAACCCAAGCGGTATGAGTCGGGTTCGGTTGCGCCGGTGTGCCGTTGTCGCCCGTAGGGAGGAAACCGGGCGGACAAGGGTTCGTGTCATCAACAAAACCCATCAAGTCATGTCCGCAGAGAAAATGAACAACCTTAGCTTGCCAAAACAGGAAGTTCTATGTCAGTTTAATACTGATGAAGTGGTGGGCGGTGGATAAAGAGCTCACGACCGAGGTGACTGGAGAGATAACAATATTAGAGACAGTCCGTTATGAGGAATTAACAGATCCGTCAGCCATGGGAAAGAATCCCTAGCTAGCTGATAACCGATGAGAACTGTATGAATTGTATTGAATGAGATTTATTACAATAGGTACAGACTATAGGAATATATACAAGAGAGAATCACAGGAAGATTAGGATAGGGAGTTATAATCTAACTCAAATACATAGAGTCCTAATAGTTATATAATAGATCATAGTCTACACAACATTATATAGACTATAGTGTAATACGGTGTTATTATTATTATTATTATTTTACTATTATCATAAATTAATGGTGTATCACGTTATAGATATGTATATTGTCAAATGAAACTGTAGTAGAATTAAAATAATATTTTTGTGTTATTATAATGAAAAAATAGTGTGTGAAAAATGAAACTAAAAAATAGAGTCAATGCAATAACGTATATTATCAAATGAACCTGAAGTGTAATTAAATTGATACTTGACCGTTACTATAATGAAACTAGTATGTAAAAAGTGAAAGTAAAAAAATATAGTTCATACAATAACATATATTGTCAAATGAACTTAAAGTCTAATTAAAATGATATTTCAACGTTACTATAATGAAACAAGTGTGTGAAAATGAAACTAAAAAATAGAGCTCATGCAATAACGTATATTGTCAAATTAACCTGAAGTGTAATTAAAATGAGACTTCAGCATTACTAAAATGAGTTCAAGCCTCAGTGGAGGCGTTATTAGCTCTTTGTGTTTCAGTAGGTTGAGAAAGTATATGAACAGATACTACAATGTAATAGAGCTAGTAACATTCAAAAAAAAAAAAATAATGAAACTAGTGTGTAAAAAAATGAAGCTAAAAAACAGAGCTCATACAATAACGTATATGTCAAATGAAACCGATGTATGTGTAATTAAAATAATACTACGTTGTTTTACTTCATGGTCCACGATGCTACGTAGACCATGGTCAGAGTAAAACTTGCCGTCGAACTATATCTTGGATCCATGAACCCGCTTCCAAGCTCATGAAGAGATAAATTAAGTCAATCTAGTTTCAAGACGGCAAATTATACTATAGACCATGAATAAATGTTCATTTTTAATATATTGAAGGTACATTGTTTGTGGCATGGACTGAAGGTTCATTATTTGGTATACTCAAATAATGTACCTTCAAAAAATAAATCTTTAGTGTATTAAAAATGTGTCTAGTATTTTAAAAATGTACCTTAATGTCACTGGTCCATCTTGGTTAATGGTATAATGATTGGTTTCAAGACTCAATACCAAAATATTCACCTCTGCTCACAAAGAACTCTCACCATGATGTTGGAAGTAAGTTTTAAGTAAGATTTTTCATCCACTTTCTTTTAAAATGAAATGTATTTCTTACTTGCAAATGGTGAAATCACTCACTCCAATGGCCCTCACATATTAGCCCGACAAGATTGTGAATAGATAAATCACGGTGACTTAGTGGCCCAATAAGTTGAAGGACTAGTGTCTGGTGCCCACAATGAGCCATCCCACAAGAGGGTGAAATTTCCACATTGTGACTCTCAGGTCTCAATCATGCGTCTTAACCCAAATTTGTCAATTTGGAACCAATTAAGTTACCCGTGCATGCAAATGATATGAATATTTCTTAATTTGATGTAAATCTTGAATTTTTTTTTCCAAAATATAAGTGTGTATGTTTGTATAGGGGGGTTTCGATGATAACAAGCTTCTAAGTAAAAAAGTGATTTAAGGGTTGATAAAAATAAAGAAAAAAATGAACGTATCATTTTTATAAATATTGCAAATTTAACCGTGCAAGTCATATACAAGCTAGGACCACACTGTAACAATCCAAAATTTAATTTCATAAATTCAATTTTAAGAAATTTCAAAATAGCCATTTTCACTCCATTAAAATTTTTTGCGATCAATCGGTGTTTGAATAAATTATTTTGGACACATTTTAAATTAATTCAACACCAAAATTTTTTTTTAATCCAAAATCCTAAATTTTCGGGTATTTCGCGTACCAAGTTTTAAACTGAGAAACCTATCTGAGTGAAACCGAGAGAAATCTGAGAAACCTGAACTAAGTGTTTATATAGAAATCATTTTTGGAAAAATCTATTTTGACCCCCAAACTATTTAAATCTATCCTTCTAGACTTAGATCCATGTTGCTAGGTGAACCACAAGCTCCCAAAAGCCTTTGCCTGATGCATTCTTTAGCAAATCTTTTTGCCATATTTACCCTCCACCAATAATTGGAGATTATCCTAGGGTTTTGAGCCATATAAATAGAATAGTAACCTCATTGTTTGACCTGATCCCATTTCTTTGCCTCTCTTTGAGCTCTTTGTTGAAGGAGAAAACAAAAACACAGTAAGTCTCTTAGCCTTCATCTTCCTTCTTATGGTTTTCATCTCTTTGCCTTGAATCTCTGAGATTCCTCCCTTATGTGTTCTTTGTATGGTTTGTTTGAGGAGTTTAGGAAGTGAGGGAGGAGCTAGCTAAGTAGAGAGGAAGAGGGGATCCATACAAGAAGAAGAGGCAACAAAGATATAACCCCATGGACTCCCTCTCTTTATTTTGGCTCTGTAAAGCCTAGTTTCTTGAATAGAAATGAGTAGAAATGGTAGATTCTTGTTGTGTTTGAGCGAGGAAGTGATCTATTACTTGTTTATGAGGTGTTGATAATGTTTTGGATGTGTTGGACTGGTTTGGGATTGAATTTGCAGGTGATACAACCTATCTAGTGCACACACAGTGTGCACCAGACTAGTGTAACGGCCCTAGCCGCGGCCCATCAAGGGGGCCGCCGGCTAGAGCCGGGGCCAACCGTGCCTAGGGCACGGCCATAGGAGAGGGCCGTTGCCTAGGCCCGGCTCTGTTACGGCCTTAGGGGGCGGCTCATGAGGAGCCCCGCCCCCAGGTCTTTGAGTATGTTCTGAGTGTGTTTTGTGCAGTGGCCGGGCCCTTGTGGCTCAGCTATGTGTCGTTTCGGGCCAGGTGTCACGGGCCCTTGTGGCTCGATACCTCGGGGCCATCTCGACGCACGTTTTGGCTTTGATTTCGTTGAATTTGGATAAAAAAAATGAGCATGTTGTGATGGATTTATTGAAGAAATTGCTTCACAGTATATATTGTGAAGTTCACTGTATATGAGAAATGCTTTGCTTTGTGCCTGATGCTATTTTTGCGTTGAGTAGAGAAGCATGATCACTTTGAGAATGTGACTTATTAGAAAAGCATGTCTAAAATGTGTTGTTTGATCAATGGGATTTGGAGTATATTTTGATGATGGAATTATATAAAATTTGTTATGTTGCAAGCCTAGCATGAGATTGTATTCTTGAGAATTTTATGAATTATATACATAGATTTGGAGCATGTTGTATAGTATTTTTGCATCTCAAGTATATCATGTTTTAAAAAGTGCATAAGTGGCCAACGTGAGCCTAAGTATTACTTTCAAAATCCATAAGCATGTGGTATATCATTATTTGATGCATTGAGAAGTTGTTGAGTTGTTGCATGCATGAGAATGATGCATGAGAGATATATTTATATGTTATCTATATTGGTGAGGTTTTGGAGGATCCCGTTTGGACTATGTCCTCTCGGATGATTTTATGGACATTGCGGTCCCAGTATATGTAACGCGGTGTATTCCCACGTTACGTGGTTGGAAACTGCCCGCTAGGCTTTGAATCCTGGTCAGGGGGTGTGCACACTAATAGTTCGATACCTGATTCCACAGAGTTTGAGCATAGAACCAAGAGAGTGGTTCGGTGGACGAGCAGAATATTAGGTCAGCTAGACGCCGTGCCCGGATAGGTTCATTCACACTATGGTGAAGTTCCTACCTTGTCCATTTAAAGAGAAAGAGTGAGTCATTGCGACTCTAAGAAAGAAAGAAGTGAGTCATTGCGACTCTAAGAAAAGAAAGAAAGAAAGAAAGCAAGTCATTTATGACTCAATGAGACCTCCATAGAAAGTATTCTATTTTACAACGAGTGTATGAGTATATTTATGGTATTGCACGAGATTGCATTTGAGTACATTTATAATATTGCACGAGATTGCATTAAAGTATAGTATTGCACGAGATTGCATGAGAGTGTAGTATTGCATGAATTGCATAATGAGAATGACTAGCTGAGTTCGTTTATGAGAATGATTATTTGGTTGCATTTTGAAGTATTGTATAACCTGGTTGCATGATGAGAACTTGAAAGCATGAGAGCAACTTTCGTTTGGTTTATTAGTATGAAATTACTTGCAACCATGAGTTCGTTTTGATAATGTTGTTGTGATGTTTATGTGTTGGAATATCTATGTTATTGAGTCATTTGTATTAAACCATGCTTGTTGATACTATAGGTTGTAAGCATATAGAAAGACTGAAATGTATCTAAATTGCTTTTGCGATGAGATTGTTGATTATGAATGCGATCAAATGTTTTTCCAAGTATATTCTATAGTACTTTACAGGGTTGAGTGTGGTTATACTTAACTTCGTGCTAACGGGTGTTTTCCTATTTGTTTATGTGTTGTTTGTAAAACCCCTTTCAGGTGGGCCCAACATTGGGAAGTGAACGAGTTATACTAGTCTAGTAGTTATAGAAGTCTAAACTCTTAATGTTTTGATTATGAAGTTATTGATCGGAATTTAGACTTATGTTGTTGATGACGTTTGATGATGTAGACTTCGGGGTGTCTTATTCCCCGGCCCCTTATGACTTTCAGTTAAGTTTATGGATGCTAGTTAATTTATCTTTATTTCTAGTTCTACCCTTAGCCTGTGCAATCACCATGGAGTGGTGGTTGTGGCGGTGACATTCCCACTAGTTTGCTAATCTAGTTGTTTATCTGCTGCTTAGTTTATGTTAATTGTGGTTTAGAATTTTAATTAAGATTTAGAAAAAGTGGGGTGTTACACACACATTGAATGCTCTTCAACCTTGAGCTAGGGCAATATCACTAAGGCTTTTTCTCGATGGGTCCTTCTTTGAAATCTCAAGATAGGAATGACAATTCTATCCGCACTCAACATGTTACCCATATCTCCGTCCTATTGGGTAGTAAAATATCCGCATGATTTGAGTAATAAGGGTAGGTATAGGGAAATTTTTTTTATACCCGTGGACAACAGGTATGTAGGCGAGTGTAGCGTGAGGTATTCACGCTCCACACCTGCACTTATAGATAAATATATATATATATATATATATATATATATATATATATATATATATATATTTGAATCTTTGAATATTTGAAACAAATAGATGTACTTATTATTAAGTTATAAATATAATTTATATGTCAAATTTTATACAATATACGGAGTAATAAAATTTAGCGAAAAGGGTCAAATATGCCTCTGAACTTTATTCGAAAGTGCTATTAGGCCCCTGAACTTCAAAAAGGTGCAATTAAACCCTTAAATTAAGTATTCAAAAAAAAAAAAAAAAAAAAAAAAACCTTAAACTTATCATTTTAGTGCATTCAAACCCAATTACCGGTAATTTACCTGAAATAGCCAATCATCAAGATTCCGGCGACAATTCCTACGAAAATTCCGTCGATTCTTTAAATAAAAAAAAAATCGGCGACAATTAACCGTGATCGAATATCTCAAGGTAGGTTAAAACTATCCAGGTTTTTTTTTTTTTTTTTTTTTTTTTTTTTTTTATGTTGCATATAAATCTTGAGTTTTAAATTTAGAGAAAATATACTTTTGATCCCTCAATTATCACTATTTACTCATGTGTGCTTTTTCAAAGTTTTTTTTTTTTTTTTTTTTTTTTGTTTAAAATAATAGTTTAACCATTAATTTTAAATAAACAATTAATGTAATTTTTTACAAAATTTTAAATATATAAAACTTTAATAACATTTAAACTTGTGTTATTGATAACTTTTTTTTATAACTTATAAATATTATAAAATGTATTATAATGAGTTAATACCACAAATGGTCCTCTGACTATTGAGGTAGTACTCCTTTTAGTCATCCACTTTCAATTTGACCAAAATACATACCTCGACTTTCATTTTTTAACACAAATAGTCCTCTTAGTTTTTATGTTAAGTAAGTATTAAATTTAAGGGTATTATCGTCAAATCCGTTAGTCTTTCTTCCTTCTTCTACATACATTTCTTCATCTTCTTTATGTTCGAGTATAAGCATGGGATGGAATGTGTTGATCTCACTCCATGCTGCCAATATGTTAAGTCCAGGAGCAGTAATATCCGGCTGCATGCAACCCAGGCAACCAAAACAAATTATTCCGCCAAAAATAGTATAACCATGATTGTGGAAATTTTTTTGAACAACTATGGTCAAATTTATATATTTTTTAAATTTTAGATTTCTAAGAATGGAACTAATTGATCCGAGCACTAAACGAATCAAAATAGAGACTGCGTTGTCTTCCTTGATTGCCAACTCCAACGTCATCACCTCAGATAAGAGTCGCTGTTGGTTGTCTAATGCGACACAACCTCATCAATCTAAGCTAAATATTATGCCAATGCTTTAATTTACATATGATTACTCTTACCGTGCTGCAAAAACCCATATGCCTTGTAAGAGTAATTTCCCAAGCTTATACTGGGAACATGAAGTAGATGAAGAAGATGAAGAAATGTATGTAGAAGAAGAAAGAAATATGCGTGGAAATCTTGTTGAACATTGTTGATTTCTCCCTTCCTGCTCAAGCTTCCTGTAAATTGCTCCCTCAATCCATAATTTCCCTCTTTATATGTGGAAATCTTGTTGAACACTTCTGAGTGAACAGATATGGTTGTATCTGGAATATATGAAGAAGATGAAGAAATGTATGTAAAGAACGAAGAAAGACTACTAGATTTATTTTTTTTTTTTTAAATTAACGAATTTCACGATAATACCCTTAAATTAACACTCACTTAACAGAAAGACTGACTGATGACTATTTGTGGTTAAAAATGAAAGTCGAGATATGTGTTTTGGTAGAATTGAAAGTCAAGGATTAAAAGGAATACTACCCCAATAATCAGAGGACCATTTGTGGTATTAACTCTACTAGTAATTCATCCGTACGATGCACGGAAAAAAAATTATGTTATTATAAATATAAATAAAAAATAAAAAAACTAAAATATTTTAAATTATTTAATATAATAATATTTTTGAGCTTCCATTGGTCAAGTATTTATTATTTTTATAAAATATAAAATTACAATTAAAATTAAAATTAAAATTTTGTATGGTTAATATAATCTCTAATTATGTGCATATTCAAATAAACTTATAGAGATAATTTACATAATTACATTGATTTATTCTTAATTGTATTTTATCTATATTATAATTCTCACAATACAAATAATAACTAAGATAATTACATTTGAAAAACAAATTTCAAATTTTGTATGTGTAAATTTAAACTCTAATTGAACACATTTTTTATATGATTATATAATATATATAGCTATTTTATTTTTCAAAAGTATATTTTTTTATATGATTATATAATATATAGCTATTTTATTTTTTAAATGTTGTGTTTTTTTTTTATTTTATTTTTTATAATAAAGGATGTTGTGGCATTAATTGTAACATTAATTATTTCCCAAACCATATAGCTTTATTATATAAAGGATTATAATTTATAAAGTCCATGCTAGATTTTGTTCGAGTTTAGACTCGGACTTGAGATTCACTTGAGTCAATTAGGGACCTGGATTGCAATCGTTATATCGTGCACAACGGCGCACACTGCATTGTGCGTCCCGCCCTGCCAAAACGATGTCGTTTTGTTAAGTTGTGTGGGGGAGTTGATGCGACAGAGTGTATTTGTATTCTGTTATATAATTATGTACATTATGTTATATAATTATGTACATTCTGTTATACAATTATGTACATTCTTTTATACAATTATGTACATTCGAAACAGGGATTATTTAAGAGTTAAAAGTTTGTGTATTTTGTTAAGAGTTTATCTGTATTATGTTAGATTATGTGTATTATCTTTTCAAAAAAGAGTATGTGTATTCTGTTATACAATTATGTACATTCTATTATACAATTATGTACATTTTCAAAACATGAGATTTTTTTTAAGAAGTTAACAACAGACATGGAAATCAGAATTTCAAAAAAGAAGAAGTACAAAACGACGTTGTTTTGCACCAGGGCGCACATTGCAATGTGCGCCCTGGTGCACGATATAAATTGCCCCTGGACTGTGCCTGGGTTTGAACCTGGACCGATATCGAATTGGACTCTAGACTATTTTTTTTTATAAAACTTAAACCAATCATTTATACACTAATTTAGGTTTGGGCTAAGTCCGGCCCAGACCCGGTTTCTTCCAGGCCAATTCAGGACCAACTCCAGCAATTATATTGTGGACCGCGGTCCAAAAACGGTGACGTTTCTTTAAGTAAAGAAACGGCGCGCCGTTGCAGACTTACAGTTAACGGAGCGTGCATATTTTGGTGTGTTAATTACCAACTGAAACTACAGTGTATCTAAACTGACACTGCCTCACGTATTATTTTTATATTATCGAATGAAACTACAATTGAATTGAAATGAAACTGTAGTTGTGTTGAAATGACACTACAGTGTATGCAAAATGAAACTGAATAACAATTTCACATATTTGAGTAAATATTGCCCAGCGAAAATGTAATTATATCATAATGATACTGTAGTTGTGTTGAAATGAAACTGTAATATATATAAAATGAATTTAAATAACATTTCACATATTTGAGTGTATATTGTGCAATGAACCTGTAGTTATATCGAAATGATAATGTAATTGTGTTTTAATGAAACTATAGTGTATATAAAATGAACTAAATATCGAAATGAAACTGTAGTTGTGTTAAAATGAAACTATAGTTGTGTTAAAATGAAACTGCAATATATACAAAATGAAACTAAATAATAGAGTTACTTTTTGCGAACGGCGCGTAACGGTGTCGTTTCTTTTTATTAAACAAAACGACGTCGTTTTGATGCGCGGTCCACAAGTATAATTTGCCGGACTATCTCTGCGTGGCGTAAAGTCCCTTTAAAGCTTCTAGCTGCAGTAGTTATTCCTCAACTTCTGCTACCTACAATTATTTCTGCTACGACTCAATGAATTGAAAGTATACATCGTAAGTTGTAACTAGGAGGAGGAGGAGAAAAAGAAAAAAGAAGAAATGAATCGCAATTCGCAGCTGCCCGGTGCATGGTGAGTCCCTATTGCCTTCAAATTCATTCTCCATTGCAAAGCTCCAACAATTAATTCTCTGAATATGGAATCAGCGGCTTGTTGAATCAATCTTCTGTTTCGGGTTATGTTGTTGGCGGCTTGATGCTTGATTGGTTGCTATTGATTTTGAGCTGCAACAGAGCCTTATTAAACAAATCACTATTATCATCTCAAACACCCGCCAAATGTTTGACAAAAGTCTTCTAAGAAGCAATCCATTCATTCCACCTACTTAACCCCAATTCTGTACCTAAATGAACCTCCAATACAATGCAAACATTATGGTTATATGTTCATGCTGAACATGAAGGAGTAAAATGTAGTAAGGGGGAAATTTCAAGGGCAAAGGGTGACATTCTCTCCTATGTTGTCGATCTTTTCTCTAAGGTAATCAAAGCTTCTTCTCTCTACTTTGTCATTTCATCGAGATTTCTAAAGACTTTTGATATTTAAGGTAATCAATATAATTTTTCAGCTCTAATTTCAACTTTGAAGAACCTCCTTTCTTCTTTCATTTTGTTTTACAGGTGAAAAGCCTCCCTTTATTGTTTTCAAAACAAGCTCAAAAGGAGCAAACCCATTAATAAGTGTTCAAACTGGAGAGAGTGTCATGGCCTTCCTAATCGTCAATGGCTTTGGATGTCTATTGATTCGGTCAGTTCTTGAAATTTCAAGGATACCCATATAGAAACATGATAAAAAGACGAAAGCTTTTGATTAACATCCATGGAAAGTTACAGTTTTTCTGCAAGAACTCTAATTTTACATTCTGTTCTTGTGCCTTTGGTGACAAACCTGCGAGTACTAATTTTAATGGTAATGGATCAGAAACGGAGAATGAATGGGAGAATTTACTTAAGCCTTATGACCTCAAACAACTCCGAAAATCACTTAACAAGATTAGCCCCTATCAGCTTAATAAGTTACTGGCACTCCCTCTGGATGTACCAACATCAATGGAGCTATTTGAAAGGGCTGGCAGGCAGATAGGGTATTCCCACACATATGATGTGTACTGTACTTTGATTGATAAGCTGGGGGTTGCAAAGGATTTTAAGGTTATAGATAGGCTGTTATTGCAGATGAAAGAAGAAGGCATAGTTTTCAGAGAGTCCCTTTTTATAATGATTATGAGGCATTACGGAAGAGCTGGTTTCCCTGGGCAGTCAACCAGGCTACTTTTGGATATGAGGAGTACATTCTCTTGCCAACCGACTTTTATTTCATACAATGCTGTGATAGATATTCTGGTGGTTGGCAATTGTCCTAAGGTAGCTCAAAATGTTTTTTATGAGATGCTGAATAAGGGTATCTCTCCAACTGTGCACACTTTTGCTAGAGTTATACAATCATTTTGCATGGTCAACGAGGTGGATACTGCATGCTCACTTCTAAGGGATATGATGAAACATGGATGTGTTCCGAATTCAGTAATTTACCAAATGCTGATACATTCACTTTCACATGCTAATAGGGTGAATGAAGGACTGCAACTATTGGAGGAGATGTTTCTTATGGGTTGCATTCCAGATGTTAATACTTTCAATGATGTTATACATGGGCTTTGCCATGCTGATCGAATTCATGAGGCTGCTAAGTTGGTTGATCGGATGCTTGCTCGGGGCTTCGCCCCAGATGCTATAACTTATGGAGTCTTAATGCATGCTTTATGTCGGTGTGGAAAGGTGGATGAAGCAAGGACTCTTCTAAATAAAGTGCCTGATCCAAACAATGTCCTATTTAATACTTTGATCAATGGTTATGTGATTAATGGGCAGTTGGATGAAGCTAAAGCTCTTCTTAGTAAGAGCATGTTGCCTATTGGCTGTCAGCCAGATGTTTATACATATAATATTCTGATTCGAGGTCATTGCAAGAATGGAGATTTGTCTTCTGCTCTTGAAGCTCTGAAGGAAATGTCTATTAGTGCTTCTAAGCCCAATGTGGTAACATATACCATTTTAATTGATGGGTTCTGTAAACAAGGGAAGCTAAAGGAAGCCTACAAGGTCATCAATGAGATGTCTGCAAATAGTCTCAGTCTGAATACTGTGGGTTATAACTGCCTTATATCAGCTTTCTGCAAGGAAGGGAATATCCAAGAAGCATTTGAAATTTTAAGTGATATGCGGAGTAAAGGTTGCAAACCCGACATTTTTACTTATAATGCATTGATTCTTGGGTTATGCAAAATTGATAAGATGGATGAAGCACTAGGGATGTACCGAGAAATATTTGAGGAGGGAGTCATTGCCAATACAGTAACCTTCAATACATTGATTCATTCTTTCTTGAGAAAAGGTGCAACCCAAAACGCACTTAAGCTAGTGAATGATATGCTCTTCAGAGGATGTGCCCTTGATGAAATCACATATAATGGCCTAATCAAAGCACTTTGCAGAGATGGAGCAGTTGAGAAAGCATTAGCTCTTTTTGAAGAAATGCTGAGTAAGGGCTTTCAACCTAATAACATATCCTGTAATATTTTGATTAATGGCTATTGCAGAGTGGGAAAGGTGCAAAATGCAATGGAGTTTCTGAGAGAGATGGTACACCGAGGATTGACACCTGATATAGTTACCTATAACAGTTTGTTAAATGGCCTATGTAAGATGGGGAAAGTTCGAGAAGCTCAGAACCTCTTTGAAAAATTACAATTTGAAGGAGTTTCCCCTGATGCTGTCTCTTACAATACCTTAATTTCTACATTTTGTAAAATGGGCATGCTTGATGATGCTTATATGTTATTGGTCAGAGGCGTATCAAATGGTTTCATTCCCAATGGCATAACATGGCATGTACTAGTGAATAATTTTGTTGTTGAAGGATTATATTTCAGTAGATCGATAAGTTGACACAGTTATTGTTTCACTAAATGTGAGCAAGAATTGTTTTATTCATTTTAAACTTGGTGCCAGTATGTTTCTGATCTCTGATTGCATACTGGAAGTTGCTGCCTTTCCTGACATTTGGTTTTGATATCTGTTGGGTTTGCCAAGACGGTTATGTCATTAAATATCACAATTAGTTGAGCTAAAGTGTCCATTTTGCCTCAATTTGTTGTTGCAACTATACCAGTCATTAGACAAGGATTAATGTTTCCATTTTTTTCAATGAATCATGTAATGAAAATATAAAACTGATTTTCTTTCTTATAAAATAAAACTTTTATTTCACCAGGTAAATTCAATAGCCATTTCCCCCTAGCTGATGCGTTTCTTCATTCTTGTAGAAAAGTCATGCCCGCGTCTGAATTAAATCGTCGCGTATAGTTAATTTTCATGAAAACTATTTCAGAAAATCAAATCAGATCCGGATTATGCAAATGAACAAAACGACATTGTCAAATACGTGTAGACATTGTAAAATACTAAGTGTAGAAACATCAAAATACATCCATGAAATCTGCAAAAATTAAAATTGGTGGGTCTGTGTGTATAGATGGTGTTAGGATCAAATGCTTACCACTGCGTCACTTGTTAATTTTAATTGACCCATGACTTGGTTCCAATACGATAAAAGCTATAGCTCTTAGCGAAAGTCCAATTTTATTTTCTTATAGACTGTCATTATATTTTCAAGTCGAGGCTGTTGAACTTGGTCCTTCACCAACTTCCACCCAATAATTCCTTAGCCACCAATTGATTGACTTGTCCTTTACTGACCTCTGTCCGACATATGAATAGATGTTGTTAAAACATGATAATGACTGTTAAACAAGTATAAAGTACTTGATAATGAGATAATACACACATTCATTCAAACGTATGAATATACACATTATGTATATACATGTATGATAAAGCATCATATATTCATATCCCACTACTACGTAATGCAGCCCGAACTTCTGAGAAGCTTCCAAGTTCCAAATATACACTTAGAAAAAGAGCAGCGTCGAATTCATCATATTATACTCGATCCATATATCAATTTTCTACTTTCTAATCTTTTTGTTGTCTCTCTCTGTTTGGAACAGATCCCAGAAAGCACATATGGAGGATGGCAACATGAGCACAGAAATGAAAATGAATGAATCTCCACTGTTTCCAATATCTGATCACGACGGTAACACTACGAGGCAGAATAATCAGCTGAGACCACTCATTTTGCTGTACTGGTCGATGGAACTCTTCATTGCTGGAGCTGGCAGGGCAGCTGCAGCTGTAGCTTCTCTGTCTCGGGTGCCATCTTATAGCGTTCTTAGCACCACTGATGCTCAAGATGGACTGCAGGTACGTAATAGGATCAAACACTTTTTCAATTAGCTTTTTGAAAAAAGAAATTATACCAAACAGCTATCAGCTAACAGCTAATTTACAAAACATTTTTCTATAATCAGCTAATGTTATCAACTATTTATACCATCTAATTGACACAATCAGCTAACAACTAACAGCTATCAGCTAACATCCATTTTACCAAACAGGACCAAAATAATTCTCTAGCCATCTTGAGTGGGATGCTGGACTTGGCTCTTTAAGCCTCTGCCCAACAATCCCTTAGCTACCTGGTACTGGATTTGGTCCTTCACCAGCCTCAGCCAGTGTTTGAAGTTTTGATAGATATATATGATTATATGTGCATATATCTTTATAGCTGTACTCGCAGTCAATTGGAAACACAGATGTGTGTGTGTTTGTGTCATGGCACAGGCCATCTTCATGTAGGTTTTGTCAAATTCAGAATAAACAGTTATGTTAATCTACTTGTAAGTATGAAGCTTTTTGTTTAGCATTTCTGACCTGGATTAGGAAACCAGATAGGTTGATGATGCTTTTGGGATTGGATTATTTCTGATCAGGATCTGGAAATCGGAGTAGTTGATGATGGTGCTGATGGACCTGAGCCTGCAGTTTTTGGGCATAACAATGGTTCAGCATCTCAAACAGGCAATATTGGTGTTGAACTCCAACACCAGAGGAGTTTCAAAACGATTTTCAGAGAGAAGAACCTGCAATCTCTTAATGAAAGATTTGGTGGAGTGGAGGGCGTTGCAAATAAACTCAAGAGTCACCTGGAAACCGGAAATTCGGATAACAGTGAACAAATTTCCCAGCGAAAGATGATTCAGGTTTCTCAAAACTGGGCTCTGTCACAGAACTACTTCCATTCCCTCAAAGAACCGTGCAAGTTGTGGTCTATGGCGTTGCTCTTTTTGGCTGGAGTGCTGTCCCTTGTCTTTGGCATCAAAGAAGAAGGCTTGCAGAGTGGTTGTGTTGATGGGGTAATAGTGTTTGGGACCCTATTTCTACTCCTCCTCCTTACCCCAATACGAAACTGGATTGAAGCAAGAAAAGCTAGGAAGAAATCACAGAAGGAGCAAATATTGCAGAAGGTAGGCGTTGTTAGAGGAGGGAAGGAGGTTCTGATTTATGTCTCTGATCTGGTTTATGGCGATTTGGTTTGTCTAGAGGCTGGATGTCTAGTTCCTGCAGATGGCTTATTTGTTCGTGGTGAGGGATCAGAAATAGATGAAGATGGTAGAGTATCCAAATGCAATGAGCAAAACCCATTCTTGTTTTATGGGTCCAGAGTGGTTAAGGGTAGTGCCAAAATGCTAGTTATATCCAAGGGCATCGATGATACGGTGTTGGGCGAGATGATGAGGGAGCCATTGGCATTGTCAACTCAGAGAAAGACCAAGACTGAGACTCAAATTGGCAAGGGGAGTGAAATCATCTACATAATAGGGCTTGTCCTTGCCATTTTCATGTTTGTGGCGACGTTCTTGCGCTTCAAGAAGGGGAAGAAAGATGATGACTCTGGAAACAGACCTGATCCTAAGGGACCACCTGCTGAACTGGAAAGGATACTCCACTCCCTTAAGATCATTTTCACATCCCGCTCCAGAGTTTTGGCAATAGGTGTCTCACTCGTGGGACTAATGGAAGGGGTACCTTTCGTTGTTGCAATAGCAATTCAACGTTGGAACTCTAAGACTCTCTCAGATAGGGCCTCAGACAAAGATGAATTAAGTTGTGTCAGGATGGCAGAGGTTACTACAATTTGTATTGACAATAATGTTGATTGGCTAAAGGATACTACTTCTCAGCAAGAAACAAGAGATCGTCCAATCGCATCTCTACTGGAACGTGACATAAAGATAGTACTTTTCTCACAACAAGATGATGTTTCAGAGCTTAAACAGATAGTTAGCGGAGAGATTGGAATAAGTGAAACAGATGCTGCTAATGATAAGGTACTTACCCTTTCCGGTGATGAGTTGCAGCAATGCCCTGACGAAGAGATGTTTGGGAAGTTGGGAATTAGTATCACTGTTGTGGGAAAATGCAAAACGAAGCTCAAGCAACGTATTGTGAGGTGTTTAAGAAGAAAGGGTGAAGTGGTAGCGGTGGTGGGAGAGCGATCTGGTGATGCCCCGGTTATGAAAGAAGCTGATATTGGATTGGCCATACAGAGTGAGTACCCAGAGATAACCACACAGAGTGCTAATGTTACAATTACCAAGGGGAGCTTCAGTTTGTTGATTGACATGATCATTTGCGGAAGAAATGAGAATTTGCAGAATTTTATCCAAGTCGAAGTGATCGTGACCATAGCTAGCTCACTCATAAACTTCATATCAGCAATTTCCTCGGGCGACACCCCATTATCCCCAATCCAAATATTCTGGATTTACTTTCTTGTCTCATTCCCAGGAGGCCTGGCATTGCTGTCTGGCCAGCCAAACGAAAACCTCCAGGACACAATTAGACCAACTGGGCCACTTATAACCAAGGCAATGTGGGTGAACATTCTACTCCAATCCTCCTATCAGATTGCCATTTTTGTGACCCTTCAGCTCAAAGGAACAGATATCCTTGGAATCAGTCAAGAGGCTAATAAATCTATGATCTTCAACGCCTTCGTCTTCTGCCAGTTGTGTAACATAGTCAGTGCCAGGCGGCTGAAAGAGTTGAACATTTTCAAGGGCATCGGTCAAAATCCCTTGTTTTTGGTTGGATCAGGTGCTTTTGTGGTGTTTCATCTTCCATTTGATGTAGTGTATTGGTTCATTACGCATGGTGCAGGATTGAATTGGAAACAGTGTCTTGAGTGCGGTTTAATTTGCGCTGTTTCATGGCTTATGGATTTGATAGCAAAGTTGATAGACAAGTTCCAGGTCACTGAAATAGCGAGACGTTGGGCTCCAGAGCTCAGCAGCACCCGGGATTGGCTCATCGGAATAATGCGACGTTCAAAGCTCATGAGCTTGACATGTATCCAACACAGTTCAAAGGAACAGTGAGGTTGACATATATCTTATACTGCTAGAGATAGATGTTCATCTGCAGCAGTTCAGGGCTTAATCTTACATTTCTAGGATAACCATGTTAGATGTTCATCTGCAAACACTTCAGACTTCAGAGTGTAACCTTATGCTTCTCTATTCTTTTATTTCATTTCCATGTTATTGTTCATCTTTCACATTCTGCAATCTAATATTTGTATTATTCTTTCAACTTTGGTTTCAACACTTGTATGTCCCAAGTTTTTTTTCTTTAGACCACGAGATGTCCTGAGTAGGTACTAACTATAGGAGTGGAGTGTTGGGTGGAGGCCAGTAAAGGCCAAGTCTAGCACCCAGTGGCTGGAGGATTGTTGGGCAGAGGCCAGTAAAGGGCTTAAAAGGCCTAGTTCAACACTCAGTGTCTTGAAAATGTGTGACGGTATAAAGAAATAAAGTTACGTATTTGCTACTAGTTATAATTTAATCCTAACAAATGGTATCAAAGTCATGTCACAGGTTCGAGTCCCAACAATAACATTTAATACTGGTTGGTGCTAAGAGAGGGAATTGTTGGATGGAGGCCAGTAAAAATAAGTCTAGCACCCGGGCATTTGGCATAGTGGCATTTTGAACTGTGATCTTCTCTTAAAGGATGAAAATGCACGGTCACTCACGCCAATTAAGTGATTCTTGTATGTCCAAGTTAGCAATGCTATATATGGCATTCACACTGATACTAATATATACTGTCTCACCACTATTAGGACTCTTGTAATCATAGTGATAATGCAAGACTTTATGTGTGTATATAACTACTGAATGCATAAAGAAAACAATGAAACAGACACTAATAGATAGGGAAAGCAAATGTATATATATAAGCAAGTATCAGTATAGTGCAGTACGAATAAGTCCAGTTTAACCCATAGGAGTGGAGTATTCATATCAGAGAGAGAAATTTTGGTCTTACCTGAAATTGGGTTAGCAGAAAATGAACTGGGAAGGATGAAAGCTTTTTCCAGAGCAATACACAATTTGGAAGACTGAAGAGTAGAAATTTCGGCCAAGTCAACGTTGGCCATCTTAAGTCTCCTTAATGTAATAAACAATCATTGATTGAATAGTGGAGAAGACTCTCTATTTTACCGTTTTAGGTTATATGCATTTCTAAAATAATTTCACTCTAAAAAATGACTCATTACACGATTACAATTACAATTTACCTATATTTTCTATACATCTTTACCATCTCAACTCATTCTCAAAATATAATAATAACAACGTTAAGTTTATTTTTTAAAGAGTTAATATCAGGATCCTCCGAGTATAGTAGTTTTGTCACGTTTAGTTATAAATTTTTAACTTGATCACATGTGGTTCTTCGACTTTCAAATTTCTACCATTCGTGATCCAAGTTAACCAGTCATGGTCATTCAGCTATCAAATTTTAACCACACATATATGGTCCTTCTAGGAAGATTGCAACTAGTTAGATTTCGAAAGTTGTAGGACCATGGGTGGTTAACTTGGACCACGGATGGTAACAATATGAAATTCGAAGAATCACAAGTGGTCAATTTGAAAGTTTAGGACTAAACGTGGCAAAATCACTATACTCGGAGGACTCCAAATGGTAGGAATTCATTTTTAAAAAAAAACTTAAACTCCGTGAGGATTGATTGCAGTATATTTCTCAAATAAATAATTACCCAGAGTATCGTGTTATCGATCTACAGGGAAGCCGGGCGTATCAAGTACTAGTTACTAATTTATTCTTGTGAAGTTAATCCTAACGAAAATCATGGATGGTTGATTAATTATAAAACTAATTTAAAGAGCAAAGTATGAAGTTTGTGAAAATAATAGATAGAGAATGAAATTCACGGGATTCAAGTATTTAATTACCTAGTGCCAATCTTAAGAACAATATTAAATCTGGGTTTAAACAAGTGTGAGAATGCAAACACTGGAAAGAGTTACTCCCGTAATCTCTAACCTAAGTGAATATTCACTTCCGTGATATAAACACCCAAACAATAAAAGAACATGTATTCAATATAAACTCTCAACTACTACCATCTCCCGATGTGCAATAACTAAGAATGAACTCCCTAACATATATGACATCTCCCAATGTGCAATAGTTAAGTGCAATTGTGAGTGCTCACAATTATACCCTAACTCCCATTAAGACATAAAGATAGATGTGAAACAAGTAATTCGAACCCTAAATTACTAACAACAATAATATAATCACAATTGCAACACAAGTTAAAACCCAAATAAAAATATATTAAAGATTATGAGAACTAGGCACAAAGGTTCATAAATACTTTTACCTAAGAATCTCTAAGAAAGCTTAGCCACACATGGCTAATATAGAATTCATAGCAATAATAAAGAGTTTACAAATTATCAAAGAGAGTAAAAGAATAAACCAAGTGATTCTCCCAAATCTTGGTAGTTTTTTTTCTTGCTTCCCAAGACAACTTGTAGATCTCAATTCTCCTCTTTCTTGTCTCCAAAACACAACATAGGGTTTTTAATTTAATGCATTTTTGAAAATTATGAGAAGTGTATATTTTAATGTTCTAGTCTACATAGTAATAGGGGTGATAATTACTATTCGTTGAACTATAACTTTTGATCTTGCAAACGCCTGTTGATATTTGGCGGCGATTGTTTTTTCCCTTACATATTTCATGTGTTGTGAGAAGTGTGTTAGTTTTAAATTCTCATGTAAAAGTATTGAACAAAATATTACGGAGTAATATTTATTATATTTGTAGAAGGTTCATGAGTAGTACCTTTTGTTATAATTTCATAACTAGTTTACTTGACAGTAACAACAATGACTTTGCAAGTAGTCTGAATACTGATGCTGCAATGTGTCCAATTTCATCAACAATTTTCACATCCATTTTGCACATGTTAATTTTGAAGTTCATATTTTTAAAATTAGTATGAATGAGTATAGTACTTTTTTATAGCTAAAATGAGTATAGTACTTTATTTTGTGTGTGTGCGTGCGTGTATGTGTTTTTTGTAATTCTTTTTTGTTGTTGAATTGATACTAACCTTGGAGTACCCAACTGTTGCTTTTTTATTACAAATGCATGCAGTTAAATAATTTTCCACTTTGTCCATAAATATTTTTTCAACAGTGGCTAAATCCTATACCCCAAGTGTTATTGTTGTCAAGGTTAATGCTGATTTTTCCTTTACTCCAAGTAGGTTGAGTCTAGAAAATGAAATGAATTGTAAATTTATTTCAGTTCTAATATATTTAAAGGATGCGCAATCAACATTTTACATACATGAATACAAGATCAATGGATGTCGCAACGGTGGCTATTTTTGAAATTTCTTCTTTTCTTGGATTTGTAAGATTGATTGCAATATTGGTGTAGTCTTGGCATCTTTTTAATTCATCAAATGTGTTACGATGTTCTATTTCCCTACATTGATATTTTTAATAATGAGTTTTAAATGTTGCTATGTAAGATAATGATCTAATTATCATTTACATATTATTATCAGCATAAAAGCATACCAATTCTTTAGGTGTTTTGCTCGAGATACTTTTAGTTCAACCATTATTGTTGAATGAGTTCTTATAGATATAGGAATTCCTAGTTTATTTTTAAGAAATAAGATTAGATAAAGTAGTAAAATTTTATACATTTTAAATCATCTTAATAAAAAAAAAATACGATTTTCCTTTAAAGTGAACATGTGATGTAGTCTAGAGATGTAATGGGGTAGTTTTCCACTTCAATTTCTTGGGTTATTTGAATACCCTCTTTGTCAATAAATCCTCCCCAAATAGTTAATATGATTGGCTTCAAACTATTTTTTATTTTCTTCATGGTATTAAAAAAATACTTAGGTAAATAAATATATAACATTACTTTGTATTATAACATTGATATTTAATTAAAATAAGATAGTTTAAAAAAAGACAATGGACAATATAGTTAATATAATTAATTAATGAATTTGAATGCCAACTTTTATTGGGATGAGGTTTGAACATCTAAGACCGTTCTTATAAAAATCAATAAGTAAGAATAATAAATAGTTAACGGAATAATTCGTTACTAAAGTTTATACTAACGAACATGGTCGGATTTTGGGCTATGCAAGCTGGGCTACAGCACAGGGCCCCAAATTTTAGAGGCCCAATATTTAAATTTTACCTAGCTAGTGTAGAAATAAAAATTAAAAGTTTTCAATTAAATGTAAAAGACTCTATGAAGTAATGGTAAGAATATGTGTTTATTGTATTTCAACTTCGAGGTTATAGGCTTGAAACTTGCGTCTCTTCTATTTCTATTAATCGTTTTGCATTGCGAGTTTGCTCACACTATTATTATTGTTGTTGTTGTTGTTGTTGTTGCAATTTATTCCATAATATGTCTTTTGTTTTTTTTTTTTTTTTTTTTTTTTTGTGCACTATAACATTTTACCACCTTATTATTATTATTATTATTATTATTATTAGAAAAAATTACGATATTGGTTTTAAAGGTTGTGATTTTGGTAGGGCCTCATTTATTTACCCGAACAGGGCCACAAAAATCTAAAAATTGGCCTTGCTAACGAAATGCGTGGATATTTAAGGGAAGAAAATAATATAATAGATGGTAAATTAGAAATTTTTTTAAAAAAATACTAAAATCAAAATAATATGAATTATTCATTTTATGAACAGACATTTTTTAATTCTCGTTATAGACTTAAATTTATTAACTCTTATTAGTATAGTAGATATAGTAGATAGATGTACGAACATACATTTCTAATACAAATGGAAAAATTGTGAATGGGCAAGTAATCGGTTAGCCAACCGCTCCGCTCTATCTTGTGTAAGTCAGTGTATTGAGACCTTTTATTTACAGTGGATAAACGGAGAAGTCGTAGACATTAATAAACATAAATAATAGCTCAATATTCAACAAATCAGAGTGGCGCAGTGGAAGCGTGGTGGGCCCATAACCCACAGGTCCCAGGATCGAAACCTGGCTCTGATAGAGTGATTTCTAAAATTTTGGGGTTGTCTCGCAATCCGGGCGCCCCAGCGGCGCCCTAGAGACCACCCTCGGCTTCATGTCTCGGGTCAGACCACCCTCAAGCTTCGTCTCGCAATTCGGGCGCCCCAACGGCTTCATGTCCTGTTCTCAGCAATTCGGGCGCCCCAGCGGCTTCATGTCCTGTTTTCAGCAATTCGGGCGCCCTAAAGACCACCCTTGACTTCATGTCTCTTCGCCTGTTCTCAACAATTCGGGCGCCCTAAAGACCACCCTCGACTTCATGTCTCTTCGCCTGTTCTCAACAATCGCCCTAGAGACCACCCTCGGCTTCATGTCCTATTAGTCTGTTCTCAGCAATTTGGGTGCCCTAGAGACCACTCTCGGCTTCATGTTCTCAGCAATTCGGGCGCCCTAAAGACCACCCTCGACTTCATGTCTCTTCGCATGTTCTCAACAATCTCCCTAGAGACCACCCTCGGCTTCATGTCTCTTCGCCTGTTCTCAACAATCCGGCCTAAGAGACCACCCTCAGCTTCATGTCTCTTAGCCTGTTCTCAGCAATCCGGCCCAAGAGACCACCCTCGGCTTCATGGTGAAGTCTCTTCGCCTGTTCTCAACAATCGCCCTAGAGACCACCCTCGGCTTCATGTCTCTTCGCCTGTTCTCAACAATCCGGCCTAAGAGACCACCCTCAGCTTCATGTCTCTTAGCTTGTTCTCAGCAATCCGGCCCAAGAGACCACCCTCGGCTTCATGTCTCTTAGCCTGTTCTCAGCAATCCCGGCGCCCAGAGACCATCATCGGCGTCATTTCTCTTAGCCTCATCGACCTTGAAGTTCTCAGTAATCCGGGCACCCTAGAGACCACCCTCGGCTTCATGTTTCTTAGCCTGTTCTCAGCAATCCGGGCGCCCCAGAGACCACTCTCGGCTTCATGTCTTTTAACCTCATCGACCTTGAAGTTCTCAGCAATCCGGAGACCACATTCGCCTTCATGTCTCTTAGCCTGTTCTCAACAATCCGGGCGCCCCAGAGACCACCCTCGGCTTCATGTCTCTTAGCCTCATCGACATTGAAGTTCTTAGCAATTTGGGCGCCCCATAGACCACCCTCAGCTTCATGTCTCTTAGCATCATCAACCTTGAAGTTCTCAGCAATCCGGAGGCCACCCTTGGCTTCATGTCTCTTAGTCTGTTCTCACCAATCCGGGCGCCCCCCCCCCCCAGAGACCACCCTCAGCTTCATGTCTCTTAGCCTCATTGACCTTGAAGTTCTCAGCAATCCGGGTGCCCCCAAGAGACCACCCTCGGCTTCATGTCTCTTAGCCTCATCGACCTTGAAGTTCTCAGCAATTTGGGCACCCCCTAGAGACCACCCTCGGCTTCATGTCTCTTAGCCTGTTCTCAACAATCTGGGCTCCCCAGATACCACCCTCGGTTTCATGTTTCTTAGCCTTATCGACCTTGAAGTTCTCAGCAATCCGGAGACCACCCTCGGTTTCATGTCTCATAGCCTGTTCTCAGCAATCCGGGTGCCCCCTAGAGACCACCCTCGGCTTCATGTCTCTTAGCCTCATCGACCTTGAAGTTCTCAGCAATCCGGGCGCCGCGCATCGACCTTGAAGTTCTCAGCAACCTGGGCGACCACGCTCATCTTGTCCTTGAAGTTCTTAGCAATCCGGGTGCCCTGCATCGACCTTGAAGTTCCCAGCAATTCGGGCGCCCTAGAGACCACGCTCATCTTGTAAAATGGATGTGGATATAAGATCCTCTCGGTGGTGAAAAGGTAGTACCTTTTGCTCTACACACTCCTGATTGTCAACGGGCTGTCAATGGAGGTCTGCAGAACAACAACATCATTTTGTTGATGGCAGTTAGTTAGTTCTGTTGGTCTGTTAACATTATTTCGTTTTCTTGATTCTCTTCACTATTTTTCTTTAGTCTCTTCCCATATTCTTGGACAATATTCTCGCTTCCTGGGCTGCAATCCTTGTCTCTATCACACTGCTTCTCATGTTTGCAGAGGTAATACTGTACATATTTGCTCATATCTTCAACCTACCATTGTTCTGATCTAACTAATATTTCTGCATTTATACAGATTTTGCCACATGCCATAATTCCTTACTATGGATTGAAGGTTAGAACAGCAACAGTGCCGCTTGTTCATCTGCTTCTCTGGATATTCTTCCTGCATATCCAATTAGTAAGGTACTCGGATACATAGCTGCATAAAATGTAATTTTGGATTGCAGCAAATTCAGAAAGAGCAAATACCAATTTTAGTCCCACGAGTATTAGCAAAATGACGGTTTTAGTCCACATGTTTAATTCCTACCAATTTTCATCCACGACTATTGCTTTTGTACCAATTTTAATCCACGACAATTATTTTAGTACCAAAATTCATCACGTCGGTCACCCATCTATTTAAAACATCCCGAAATCTAAAAATTTTAAGGGCATTTTCGTCCTTTTCAACTTAATATTCCAATTTGAGCATAAATAAATGAATTTAAGCCCAAAGATTGATCCCAATTCGCAGCTCTCCTCCTCATCCTACATTAATTTGAGGAGGAAAACTGCGAATTGAGATAGATCTTAGGGCTTAAATCTCTTTATTCATGGTCAAATATGAATCCTAATTTGAAAAGCACGAAAGTACCCTTAATAAATTCATATTCCGGCATGTCTTAAACGAAAGGGTGACCGGCGTGATGAATTTTGGCACTAAAACAATAGTTGTGGATGAAAATTGGTACTAAAACAATAGTCGTGGATGAAAATTGGTAGAAATTAAACATGTGGACCAAAACTGTCATTTTGCTAATACTCGTGAGACCAAAATTAGTATTTGCTCAATTCAGAAATAATGGATTAACATTGTGGGACTCTTAACCGTGTGTATAACTATATGTCACTAAAACTTGTTCCTCATTAACTAAGTACACCCAAAAGTATAGGAATCTTTACCTTTGACCTCATTTATCGAGTTTAGTTTCACTAGCAATTTTGAACTAATGTTGCATGTTACATTGATGAAGATGGTAAATCATTATGAATGACAACAAATTAAAAAACACACGCAATCCAATTAATTGTCACTTTCAAATTGAATTAACTCTTAATTTAAATTAAAAAAAATTAATCATTAATTAAACTGAAATATTTTAATTAAAAAATAATTAACTTAATTTTTGTCCGTAACTGATTTTTTATCCAGTTATACATACTCATAACTAAATTTGGTATATATTGGGTGTATGTTGCAACATGTACCTTGATCCAAAGACTCCTCATATCACTAAATCCCTGGATGCTTGAGTCGTAGATTTAAAGAAATATTATAAATAAATACATTAAGAAAAAAATGATATGTGGACTCCAATTCAGTAAATTTATGGTGAAGTGTGAGAAAGAGAATACTAAAAACAATAATAATTCACTCTTTTGTTAGATGAAATCAAAACAAACATCATAAAAATTAAGTAAAAATTGGGTTGCCCGGAAAACACTCCCTATAAGTAAAGCCTAAGGGCTGCCATTCAATTCAATAAAGGGGTTGATTATTTGTTTGGATTTGAGGAATAGCCATGGCCGCTAACACGTCTGGTATCTCCGATCGGACGGAGAAGAACCCGAAACGGGATAGCGAGAATTACGAGATGGATGAAGAAGACTATGTTTGGAGTGATGATGATGATGCGGTATGCGTTTGTTATTACCGATTTGCTCATCTCATTTCAAATCCATCCACCCATTTCATTAATTTGTTTGAATATTGTGGTTTTAGTGGGTGAACGTAATGCTTGAAATTTCATCTGAAGGCCTTAAAAAAGAGGGCCCTGTGATCCGTCGTCTCTGCAAATTGGCTCTTACTCATTACGAGAATAGTCAGGTATGTATACATACAAATTATGCCAGTTTTTTTTTCAATGTTTTAATATATAATTACTTATTAATTACTCAGCTGACTCACTCCCTAATTCCTTTAATTTTTAACAGTCAGGAGAAACTTACGAGTTTGTGAGCTTACAGAAGGTACTGTGCGAGGTTGTTGCGGGTATGGCGTATTCCGTCACATTTTGGGCCAAAAATCTGAAGAAAGATGTTGTTGAAACATTTGAAGCTCTTGGTTTTGATTTAATAGGAGAAGATGAGTTGAAAATTGAGAGTTGCACCCGGAAGGAAAGAATATCATTTTTAGTCCCTCGACTATAATACATGTATCAGTTTTAATCCTTGACTATTAAAGTTTTCAATTTTGATGCATGAACTATTCAATTTGTATCACGTTTGATCCTTGATTATTAACATTTTCAAATTAGGTGCATGACTATTGAACTTGTATTACATTTAGTCCTGCCGTTAAATTTTTTGGTCAAAATTCTGACTAAGTAATCGACTAATTATTTAATTTTTATTTTAAATCAATAAATTTATAAATAAAATAAAATAAAATTTATTTAAAATAAAAATTAAATAAATTAGCCCGAACATTCGATTATGTATCGAGGAGTATGAACTCAAAGGTATTTCTGATTTTCATCTATTGGGAGTCGAGTTCAGTGTCACAAACCTTTTTTTGTTTTCATGCCAAGGGGTACTTAAGAATATGTAAGTCACGATTTTTTCATTATTTGATCGGATCAAAAAGAAACTTTGAGATTGCTAGAGACACAAAGAAATAGCTGAAATTTTGACCGAAAAATGTGATATTAGTTGAATAATCATGAACCTAATTTAAAAATGTTTATAGTTAAGGACTAAATGTAATACAAATTGAATAGTCATGCACTAAAATTGAAAATTTTAATAGTCAATTTACCACCTCCTAGTTGCATTCTCGATCATATCCTGAATCAATTAACATTATCAACAATATTAGCTACTTTAATTTGTCGGAGGGAAAATTTCATTTTGGTTTCTTCGTTACCATGACTATTAATCCCTGGATGCTTGAGTAGATAGAAAGAACCATATATGACTATTAATTATTGGATGCTTGAGTAGATAGAAAGTAATATTTTAAATACAAAGGAAAATGATATATAAACTCCTATGAAGTAAATCTTTGATCACGTGTGATAATTTTATTAATAAGAAAAAGAAAATAATAAAAATAATGTGCAACTCTTTGCGTCGACATTAATAGAATAAAAAATAAGTAAAAATTATATTTGATGACTTTTGTAGCTTTAGGATAAGAGTATTCACACTAGTGATTTTTTCATTTTTTTTTTTTTTAATATGAGTTGAAAGTGAGAGTGATGATTTGGAAGAGAGTGGAGAAATTGGAGTAATTGTTTTTTGTGAGCTTCGGAAGAGAGAGAAAAGCTATAGAATCTGATCTTGTGCGTGTATTGTTGGTAGTGGTCGCCAGTTGACGGACACTTTTAATATTTCTTATTTAGAAAAAAAAAAAAAAAACAAATTCTTATCCGTTTTGCAGTAACACAACAATTCTTTTAACATTTAATTTGTTTGTTTTTATTATTTTATTATTTATATTTTAAAATTTTCACATATTTCAATTATGTAATATATATTTTTTGAATGATTTAATTACAATTAAAATTAAAATTATTAAAATAAATAGAGTAATAACAAAAATTAATTTAAATGTTTAGAATTATCATTTTAATTAAATGTAAATATGTTTATTTTAATTAATTTTCATAATTTAAATAAATAAAGAAATAAGTAAAATATAGGATAGAAAATGGTAAGTTCACAAACTAATATGAAAAAAAAATAAAATTTTGTGATTGAGTGAGATAGTAGATGATGAAGTAGATGTTGAGGTTTACAAAAAATTGAACAAAAAACTATAACGGATATAGATACTATAAACCCTAAACTCTGAATATTGATCTGAAGTTCGATCCTTGCACTGTCTACCGTGTATAGTAAGTCTTGTTTTCATGCCTCCAAGGACGGAGCCAAAGGGAGGGCAGACAGGGGCGGACCTACAGTGGGGGCAGCTGCCCCCTCCCCCCTCCCCCCTCCCCCCTCCCCCCCTATATATAGCACTTGTATATATATGTATGTATATATAGTACATATATTAGTATTAGTAAAAGAAAACATATAATTATAAACAAAGGATGTCATAGACCAGATGGAAAGACATGCGCTTGACTCTTAGGATTGGCGCGGGTTTGAATCCTTTCTCTAATACAGTTATTTTTCCCTTAGTTTAACATTGTTATATTTTGGTTGGCTTTGCTTCTACACATCAATTAAATACCTCTTTAAATTTTGGCTTTTCAAATATTAATAGTGACATTCTCACACACAACCTAATAGTGAGATTTTCATATACACCTACATATTTATTTATTTATTTTTTTTGAATGCTACTAGCTCTATTACATTGTAGTATCTGTTCATATACTTTCTCAACCTACTGAAACACAAAGAGCTAATAACGCCTCCACTGAGGCTCGAACTTACAACCTTCCAAATGGAAGTCCAACCCGAGTACCATTGGACCACATAGTCCTGGTCACCTACATATTTATTTATTTTTTGCTATATCGAATAATATTTATGATTATACTTTTAAGTGTTTTATTATTATTTTTTTCAAACTCTCTCTTTTGTTTTAATATTTCGCCCCCACTGGACAAAATTTCTGCGTTCGCCACTAGGGGCAGCTGCCCACCTTACCTCACCCACACCCCATATATAGTCTTTGTATGCATATATGTATATATAGTACATGTTTTAGTATTAGTATAAAAAAACTATAATATATTAATAAGAAGTGAGTTAGATTAGGTGGTAGAGTACATATTTGGCAATAATAACAAGGTTTTAAGGGTTCAAATCTTGGCATTAACATAATTTTACAATTTTGTTTACTCATTCCCCTATGAATTCTTTTTTAATATTTAATACACACACACACACACACACACACACACACACACACACACACACACACACACACACACACATATATATATATATATATATATATATATATATATATATATATATATATATATATATATATATATATATAAACATTCTTTTATATTAATAATAAGATGTATAATTTATAATGTATTTTCTATTCAAATTAATTATGTTTCATATTTCGTTATGAATATTTTTATAAAGTTTCGATGTGTTTCATTTTTCGTCAATATCCAACAATATTTACAACTATATTTCTTGGGTAATTTATTTATTTATTTTTAAATTATCTCTTTTGTTTTAATGTTTTGCCTGGAAAAATTTTCTGAATCCGTCTATACTATTTTGGCCCCCCTTCAACCGAATTTCTGGCTCCGTCCCTGAGTAAATGAAGCCACTGCTAACATTCCCAACTGGGGTTCCAAGCAAGCGTTATAGTCTAATTATCTCCTCTCTACACTATCAGAAGGTATAGTTGTATACATCGACAATTTAGTGCCTAACACAAAGCTCGTTCTCATGATCTCATCCACCATCCCAGAGGACCATAATATCTTGAACTTCCAGTACTAAGCTAATGTTCAATCTTGTCATTCCAATAGTTTTCTCTTTACCACAGGCTACGTAGTTTTCATGTGCCAAGATATGCTTTGTTATAGTATACTGTCATCTTGTTGATAGTTAAATGCATCTTTATTCTATTTTTATTTTATTTTTCTTGTATTTTTCATTTTTATTCTTTAACTGAAACCGCTAGCAAAGACCAATTGAGAACTAAAATTGCATTTTCCCCTTTTATTAAATAGTGTTCCTAGTTTTTGCAACATTCTAATTAAATTTACTATTTCTGTAATATATTCACCAAAAAAAAAAAAAAAAAAAAAAAAAAAACACATCTTGAATCGATATTATTCTAAAATATACTAAGTAAGAGTTAATTTCACTTTTGGTCATATGACTATTGGGGTCTTGTTAATTTTAATCCATGAATTTCAAAACTGTCAATTTAGTACCTTAAATATTTAATTTTTCTCAATTTCGATCCATCCCACCAAATTTTCGGCAAAAAATAACTGAAAAGACAATTTTACCCTCAAATTTTAAAAATACGAAGTATTTTAAATTTGTTTTTCCACCTGCTATTGCCGACGACAGTTTCTCGCCGACCCTTTCCAGAACGTTGGCCTACGTGTATATATATATATATATATATATATATATATATATATATATATATATATATATATATATATATATATATATATATATATATATATATATATATATATCCACCATTAAATCCGGTGAGAATGGAGAACAGAGGGCTAAGTTCATCTAGACGGTCCTCAGTTTCCCAGCGAAACAATTTTGTAGCTAATTTTATATATACATGAAATCCCAATTCCATGGGAATCAATTTCGCTGATTTCTTTTCTGTTTTCTTAAAATCATTTTGTCCCTCTGTTTTCCCGTGAAGTTTCTGTTTCATTGAATATATATATATATATATATATATATATATATATATATATATATATATATATATATATATATATATATATATATATATATATATATATATATATATATATATATATATATATATCCACCATTAAATCCGGTGAGAATGGAGAACAGAGAGCAACAAAGGAGGTTGATGTTTGGTGTTTGGCAAATCGTGCCTAAAACTAATCTTTGTTAACTCTGAAAAAGGTGAAAGTCAATAGATGTTCAGAGGACGAGGATGATGAAGAGAGCATTGATGCACGGGAAATTGAACATTTGTTACATTCATTCATAGAACGAGCCACAACCTTGTTGCAGCGGAGCTCCGTCAAGATGCGATACTGTGGATGATACCCAACTTGAAACAGTACACAATTTATCTTTTCAGTTATTATTTTAAAAAAATTGAGGGTAAATTTGTCTTTTTAGGTATTTTTTATTCAAAAATTGGTCGGATGGATCAAAATTGAAAAAAATTGAATAGTTAAGGTACTAAATTGACAATTTTGAAATTCATGGACTGAAATTAACAAGAGCTCAATAGTCATATGACTAAAAGTGAAATTAACTCTACTAAGTAATTAGATGTGTAGGTAGCTTAGTGGCAAATTATTATGTGAATCCGGGTCTATCTTGCAAGGTAGACCCGGGTCTAAAATACACAATTTACATACTGAATGTTCATAATTTATGTACTGAATTTTCATAAGTTTACATACTAAATATTCACAATTTACATACTAAAGGTTCACAATTCAAATTGTGAACATTCAGTATATAAATTGTGAACATTCAGTATGTAAATTGTGTATTTTGGACTTGAGTCCACCTTGCATGGTGAACCTGGGTCCATGGTATAACTATTGTAGCTTAGTTGGTTGGACCGTCATATACTTGGTGACATAGTTCATGGATTCAAACCTCACTAGCAACACTTTCTTTATTTTAGCTTTTTCTACACCTTCATAACTGGGGAGAAGCTTTATTATAGCTTTTTTACCAATGTATTTGTGATTTATATCAAATTTTGATATTTTGTCATATTCATTTTTGAAGGGGATTTATTCTAGCCGTTTTTACCTTTAATATTGAGAGTAAGAGATTCTTGATAAAATCTTGATTCATATATTAACACTTAACTGTTTAACTTGATTACGAACACTGACTCAAATTAGGTTTAATAAGTCGTTAAGAACATATTAGAAATTTGTGCAGCAAACTAATCAAACAGTAAAATGTTTAACGCAATTACAATTTCTTAAACTATGTGTTCAAAGTCAATTTATTGATTAGCCCATTAATGGTTCAGATTATCAATTACGGAGTAAAGATTAATCAAACAGTAAGTAAATGCAATCAAGACACAAAGATTTATTGATAATTCGTAAAAAGACCCAATTTGATGTAATCACATATACATCGGGGGGCCACCAACACTGAATCTAATCCACTTTCTCAAAAGCTATTCCGACATACGGTAAGTGAATGATCTCTCCAGTATGTAATATACCAACACTGTAAGTATCCAATCTGCAAGTCATTGTAGATGGATTGTTGAGCTCGGAGATCCACGCTTAAGCTGTCCGAAGAAGATTGGAGATTCATAGCCTCGCTGTTCATCTCACGGATTCACTCATTGCTCTACCAGAGCTAATATGAAATACGGTCCAATAAAAAAAATAAAATATCTTGTTTCTTTCTCAAGATCTTATCAGCTTCAATCTTCAAAGAATATATTGAGAAAGTATTTTTTCAGAATATTTCTTGAGTAACTCTTGTAGAGAGCTTCCAATTAATTTTTGATCTCTAGCATAACCATTATCGTTTTCTCTCTCTAAAACGAAATGGATGAGGGTAGTTCCAAGATATTTTTCATGTAGAACAAATTATCCTTTCACCCTTGAGGCGGTAATTGAGAGTAAATCATGATCTCTCGATTAATTAAGAATAAACTTGTAAATACACCTCATATCAATTATTTGCACTCTAACTTTTGGATGATCAGCTATTGCATGTTCTGTTCCTTTTAAGTCTTTAGTCAGTCCACAAATCAACGCCTATACTAATGATTCTTTATTTCTTTTTATATGAGGAACTATTAAAATTGAATCCAAAAGTTTTTTACATTTATTTAATATTAAAATAACAAAAATATTAAAATTTACTTAATATTAAAATTAAAATTAATAGAATAGTAAAATAAAAATTTATTAGACTTTATTTAAAAAAAATAAAATTTAAATACTCCGTAATATAATTTTATTTTTTAAAAAAAATAAAATGAAATAGTTAAATTAAAAGGACATTAAAATTTATTTAATATTAAAATTAAAATTTACAAAATCTTTAAATAATAGTTAGATAAACAAGATGTTTACAAAATATGATAATAAATAGGATATTAAATTTTAAATAATATCAAATATAAAATCAAGAAAACCAAATGGGTCGGAGTTTGGTGGGTTCCTTTGGCTGTACCTCAGTCATTCGAAGCAAGAAATGATCCCAAGAAATGAGTAAAAAGACGTTTGTTTCTTAATCCTTATGTTTCTTAATCCTTTTGTTTCTTAATCTTTGGCGGAAGAAGTTTGTTAGGGAGTAATAAATTCTGAATTTGAAAACCGCCGCGTCATGGCTTCCATTAACGGCTACTTCTTCTACGCCGCCTTAATCCCACCGGAATTAGGGCTCCGTTGTGCCGCTATAAGTAGGCGCCTCCGCCCTCACTCATCTTCTGCACTTTCCGTTCATTCGTTTTTGCGGCGCTTCAATTCTCTGTTGAGTTTCATTCTCCGCCATTAACGAACAGAGTGCAGTGGATAATATATATAGCCTTTCTTCTTCACCAACAAACATGGCGGATCACTCTGTTTCCACCGTCCTCTGCCTCACTCCACACCCATCTCCGGGAACTTCTCGTTCCCAGGCAAGGAAGCCGTCGGGCGTTGATCTCTGTCCCTCTGTTTGGTGTTTCAACGCCGATCAACAATCGCCGGCTAATTCTGCCCTACCCAATTCCAACAATTCGCATTTACGCTCTTGTCTCCATCAACTCTTTCAAATCCCCCCTTTGATCTTGATCTCTTTCCGGTTTCTGCGATATTTGGGGATTTCTTGGAGGACAAGTTTCCCTCACTGAAACGCAAAAGGGAGAAAATTGGAGATTCCGGAACCGATAAATCCGGATCAGATGAGGGAGGGGCGAAGAAACAGAAGGGGGAAGGGGACGGGCAGTGGATAAAGAAGCGACTAAGTTTGAGCGATGTGAATGATTCGTCGAGGCTGTTGCTGGATAAGGAGTATGTGAGGAAATACATCCTTCCATTGATGGATGATGAGAGGCGGGCGGCTTGTCAAAGCACGGCAGGATTGGGAGTGAAAGTGTGGGATTTGGACACCATTTCGGAACACGATCTGAGGCTGAAGCAATGGAAGACTGGGAGCTTTCTGCTAACCAGCAATTGGCGTATGGAGTTCGTGAAGAGAAGGAATTTGAAGGAGGGTGATAGCATTGGGTTGATGTGGGACTTTGAAAAAGTAGGCTTCTTCTTCCACAAGTTTAATGCCCAATCTTAGTTAGTTGTAATTGTGTACTGATTAGCTTAGCTTAGCTGACTTCTGGGAGGATTCTCTGTGTTGTTTTCAATGCCCAAATCTTAGTTAGTTGTTATTGTGCAGATTAGCTTAGCTTAGCTGACTTCTAGGAGGATTCTTTGTGCTGTTTCCACTGATATAATATGATAGATATGACATTAGTAAATAATATTGGCTTTTCTCATTGATATATGTTTTTTTTTTTTTTTTGTTTTGTTTCAGTTGGTTACGGTTACAGCCTTACAGGTGTTCATATTTTTCCTTTATAAACCAAAAACAATGATTAAACCACTTAAGACAGTTTTTTGTTCATTAGATATTTCAATAAACATATGAAATGGTGCAAGAGTTTTTGTGATTATCATTAGGTATAAAATCTTGAATTTACTGTGGTATCAATTCAAGTATGCTCTGTTTTTCTTTTTAAATTTATATATATATATATATATATATATATATAAAAGGAACTACATTCCCCTTTTATTCCCAATATTAATAATATAGAACAGAAACAAATGTTGAACTTTGAATGAGTTAAGAATGGCCTCGGAGCTGCATTCCCTTTCTTTTACATTGAACCCAAAAAGTTTGGGACTATTCTTAGGAAGTTCTTGTTTGGGACTATTCTTAGGAAGTTCTTCCCAGAGGAGAAGGGGCCAATAACTGACAGACATTGATCCAATTGGAAATTCTCCTGTCATTGTTAACAAGGTACGCATAAATTTTCATTTACCAATTAATAGTATTTCCTCTTCTTCTTCTTTAACATACGGTCTTTATTGCCTTTATATGTTTGTTAAGGACTTCTGAAAAAGATAGCTCCTACATGGATGAATGTTTGTTTGGCAATGAATTGAAGAAGGACCTGAAGCTGATAAAGACAACACCATTCGATGTATTGGGTTATAATCTGGGGCTGGAAGAAATGAAAGTGGTCCAGGACAGAATCGCAATGTCATTCTCATTTTATTACTTTTTACAGACTTCAAACATTTCCTGTTTCGGTGCACTACATTTTGGACAAACATTGAAACAACTTCATATCAACCCATCTAAAAACTCCACAACTTCCAGTTTTTTTTGAAAAATCAAATTTTAATATTTCAATTATATTTATAAAACACAACTTAGTTGAAAATATGGTTACTACAAATCAGAGGTTATCAAGTTCTAAACCAATTAAACTGGTTGAAATCAAAAAAATAACAAAAGAAAAATATGAAGAGACAAAAATATCCTTACTAAAAATAAAAAAATCATGAGAATAACTAAAAGTGTCCAAAACTCGATAGTCTAGGATGTAAAATGACAAAAACAATAGTGAGTGACTAAATTTGAAATTGACAACAAAGACAAGAGACTTCTGGTGGAATTAACTCTTATAAAAATATTGACAAAAAAAAACATAATTAATTTGATAAAATAATTGGAATATATTCACAACAAAATATGAAACATAATTAATTTGATAAAATAATTGGAATAGAAAACACATTATTAAAGCTGTGTTGAATAAAACCATATGACAAGATTCATGTGCTTTGCCACCCGATCTAACAACCTCTTATTAATTCTTATCTATTTTTTTAATGGATATACTAAAACATGTATTAGATATAGGCTAGATCCGCCATTGTCTATTGCAATGTAGTATGAGCCAATATCGCCTCTACTGAGGCGAGAACCTACAACCTCCCCTATGAGGGGGCAACTTGGTGTCATTGGACCACAAGGTCCTTGACTCAATTCTATTTATAAAACACAACTTAATTTATAATTTTTAGACAAGTAAAAAAACGTACTCCATAACATGGGCAAGCTTGGTATCTTTTACCCGGATTAGCATAACTCTATGACATTTTCATGGGTAATAAATCACCATATTTACATCGAAAATCATCTCTAAATTCGGGTAAAGATGAAGTACCACAACTAAGAGATGACATCCTATAAATAATGGCTAAATTAGTTCATCAATACGGAGAATATTTAATATTTAATTACTTGGACATATAAAATAGAGCAATTTTTTCTATGAACTTCGCAGCTTGGAAGTGGAAGAACCTTCAATTTCGCCGCCTGAAAGTATAAAATACTACTGCACAATGAGTTTCAACATAAGAAGGGGATTAACAACTAAAATTCCTATTTTACCCCTCTTATATTAAATTGTTTTTAAGTTTTTCGTCAATTGTAGGCGGAATACTAACATCAGAGACTAAACTCTCTATTTCGCTCATAACTATGGGGCTAAAAACGGATACGGTCATAACTAAGAGACTAAGTCGAAACATAAATATAACTCAGAGACCAAAAATACAATTTTTTTTCTTTTTTAAATGAAGTTAATGTCATTGTTTATTACATTTTCCATGAACCAAACATCCCCTAATTGTTTATTACATTGAGAAGACTTAAGATGGGCAACGTTGACTTAGCCGAAATCTCTACCTTGGAGTCTTCCAAACTGTGTATTACTCTGGACAAAGCTTTCATCCCTCCCAATTTGTTCTCTCCATTTTCTGCTAACCCAATCTCAGGTAAGACCAAAATTTCTCTCTCTGATATGAATACTCCACCACCCCTATGACCAAAATTGCATTTCCCTACCTATTAGTGTCTTATTTCATGGTTTTCTTTATGCATTCTATAGTTTAATTTGATAGTAGAACAATTATGCGTGAAGGGGTGAGACAGTATTAGACTATTAGTATCACTGTGAATGCCATAGCATTACTAACCAAAGTGGGAGGAACTATACATGGAAGTGAATTACAAGAACAGAGAAAGCATAAGGTTATTCTAGACATGTAAGATTAAGCCCTGAAACTAGAACTAGCTAGGTAGCTACAGATTCAACCTGAAGAGTTGCCTTGAACTGTGTTGGGTGTTGATCCAGTAGTCATAAGTGGGTTTTGGAGATTAGACATAATGGACTCTGGAGTTGAACTGCAAATTCTGATGAGCTTTGGAGTCCAATGTCTTATTGCCATTTCAGTGGTGTGGAACTTTGCTACCAAATCCAGAAGCCATGTACCAGCCCCAATTAAGCAGCACCCAACCCACTGTTTCCAGTTAAGTCCTGCATCACTGGCAATGGTCTGATCCACTGCAACCAACGAAACGTGAATCACAACGAACGCACCTGATCCGACCCAAAACCAAGAGTTTTGACCGATGCCCTTGAAAATGTTCAGCTCTTTCAGCTCCCTGGCACTGAATATGTTAAACATCTGGCAAAGGACGAAGGCGTTGAAGATCATAGATTCATTAGCCTCTTTGCTGGTTCCAAGGATAGCTGTTCCTTTGAGCTGAAGGGTCACACAAATGGCAATCTGATAGGAGGATTGGAGTAGTATGTTCACCCACATTGTCTTGGTTATAAGTGGCCCGGTTGGTCTAATTGTGTCCTGGAGGTTTTTGTTTGGTTGGCCAGACAGCAATGCCAGGCCTCCTGGGAATGAGATTAGGAAGTAAATCCAGAATAGTTGGATTGGGGATAACGGGGTGTCGCCCGAGGAAAGTGCTGAGATGAAGTTTATGAGTGAGCTAGCTATGGTCATGATCACTTCAACTTGGATAAACTTCTGCAAATTCTCATTGATAATTCTCCCACAAATGATCATGTCTATCAACAAACCGAAGCTCCCCTTCACAATAACAAGATTAGCACTGTCTATGGTTATCTCTGAGAACTCAGTCTTTATGGCCAATCCAATCGCAGCTTCTTTCATCATCGGGGCATCATAAGATCGCTCTCCCACCACCGCTACCACTTCACCTTTACTTCTTAAACACCTCACGATACGTTGCTTGAGAGCCGAGTTGCATTTCCCCACAACCTTGACACTTTCCAACATCTCAAACATCTCTTCGTTGGTGGTACATTTCTGCAAATCATCACCGGTAAGTACCTCAGCATCGGTTTCACATATCCCACACTCTCTGCTAACCATTTTGACCTCGGCAACATCATCATTTTGGGAGAAAAGTATGATCTTTATGCCACTTTCCACGAGGTCTCGTGTTTCTTGCTGAGTAGTATGGTTTAGCCAACCAACATTCTGGTCGGTGCAAATCGTGGTAACCTTTGCCATCTTGACACAACTCAATACGTCTTTGGCTGAGGCCCTATCCGATAGTGTCGTTGAGTTCCACCGTGCGATTGCTATTGCTACAACAAAAGGTATCCCTTCCATGATTCCCACCAGTAAGACACCTAGTAAGGTTGTTAAAACTCTTGCATTTCCCTTTGATACTGCGAAAATGACCTTAAGGGAGTGGAGTATCCTTTCAAGCTCAGTAGGTGCTCCCTTAGAATCTGGTCTGTTCCCACCAGAGTCATCATCTATCTTCCCCTTCATGAACCGCAAGAACGCCACCACACATATGAGAATCGAGATTAGAATCCCTCCTACGTTTATGCACTCGCTCAACTTGTCAATGGAAGTCTCAATATTCGTCTTTTTCTGAGTAGACGACGAGGAGTTCATTGCCTCCCTCATCATCTCCCCCAACACGGTATCATCCAAGCCCTCCGATATAACCAGCATCTTGGCACTACCCTTAACCACTCTTGATCCATAAAACAAGAATGGGTTTTGTTCATTGGATACACTGCATAATGTGCCATCATCTATCTCTAACCCTTCGCCACAAACGAATAAGCCATCTGCAGGAATTAGACACCCGGCCTTTAGACAAACTAAATCGCCATAAACCAGATCAGAGACAGAAACCAGAACCTCCTTTCCTCCTCTAACAACACCTACCTTCACATCCTTCTGTGGTTTCTCCTTAGCTCTTCTTGCTTCGAACCAGTTTCGTATTGAGCTAAACAGGAGGAGTAAAAATATGGTCACAAACACTATTGCCCCATCAACCCAACCACTCTGCGAGCCTTTTTCTTTCATGCCAAAGCCAAGGGACAGCACCCCAGCCAATGAGAGCAGACCAATACTCCAACTCTTGCATGATTTCTTGAGGAAATGGAGGTAGTTCTGTGACAGATCCCAATTTTGAGAAACTTGGATCATCTTTCGCTGGGAAATTTCTTCACTGTTACCCGAAATTCCGGTTCCCAGGTCAGTGTTGAATGCATCTGCAACGCCCTCCACTCCACCAAGCCTGGCATTAAGAGATTGCAGGTTCTTCTCTCTGAAAATCCTTTTGAAACTCTTCCTCTGGCGCTGGAGTTCAATGCCAATATTGTCAGTTTGTGATGCTGAACTATTATTATGCCCAGAAACTGCAGGTCCACGTCCATCATCATCATCATCATCAACTACTACAATTTCCAAATCCTGATTAGAAATCCAATAGCAAAAAGCATCATCAACTTCTCTGGTCTCCAAATCCAGGTCAGAAATAAAAAACAAAAGATTTATAATTACTATTGAGCGGAAACCGGTAAATGGTCAAGTCCATCAATTGGTGGCTAAGGGATTGTTGGACAGAGACCAGCAAAGGGTCAAATCCAGCCTTTGCTATGATAAGATATAGCTTTTGGCGTAGCTTGCTTCTAACAAGTGGTATTAGAACCAGGTTACAGGTTCCTAGCAACAACAAAAATTTTGTAGTTAAAACTGCCAGGTGCTGGGCGTGCTTTTGGCGTAGCTATAAGCGTTTGATCCTAATAGTTACACAAATATATATAGCTAGATTTATCAAAACTTCAAAAGGCAAAGACAAACATGATTAGGTAGGTATGTACCGCCAAGCACCTTGTGCTCAGATGGCACCCGGATTGGACTCCCATATGGGAGGATGACACCCGAGTTGGACTCCCATATGGGAGGTTGTGAGTTCGAGCCTCAGTGGAGGCGTTATTGGCTTTGTACTTTAGTAGGTTGGAAAAGTAGTTGTAAACTGATACTACATTGTAATAGAGTCACCAGCATTAAAAAAAAAAAAAGGTAGGTATGTACCAGTCCATCTTTAGCATCAGTGGCGCTAAGAACGCTATATGAAGTGAGGGAAGATGACACCCTAGACAGGGAAGGTGATCGGCTCGCAGGCGCCCTTGCTCCGGCAATGAAGATTTCTGTGGACTGCAAAAACAAAATGATTCTCAGCAGATAATTCTGCCTAGTTGTAGTATTACCGTTATGATCATCATCATCATCCGATGTTGTAAGCAGTAGTGGACATTCATTCATTTCCATCTCCGTGCTCGTGTCACCTTCCTCCATATATGTTTTCTCCGCCTGTATCCAAGCCCGCACGCAGATCAGAGACAGACAAACAACAACAAAAGTACGTATCAGAAACTTTTATCAGTTATAGATGTTTATGAGAATAGAATGATGGGTATGTGTAGCTGCCCTTATATATATGATGAGTAGTTCTGGCTCTCGAAGTTTGAAGAAGTCATTCCATGGCGTTAGTTAAAGGAAGCTTCTCAGAAGTTAGAGAACAGGAAAAGCAAATGTAATTTCATTGAATGTATATGGCGAGCTTGCGTTACGTTGTAGTAGTGGGCTGCTTTATCATATATCATATATAAGAGTGTGTGTGGCTGTGTGTAATATATAGTGTGTGTTATATTTGAGACCATAAATTAAACCAGCTGATTTCCCTAAAGAATTTTCATGAAAATTCACTATACGCGATTTAGTTCAGAGGCGTGTTCGATTTGTGGACGCGTCCATGACTTTTGTACAATATAATATGAATGAATACACACACGGTTGTGTGGTTAAATCTGAGTCATTGATCTTGCCTAAATCAACATCCAGGATTACTAGTGATTTAAAAAAGGCAGTGGCAATTTGGTCTTTTTGTATTTAGGTCAAATTTAATGTGCGTGATTTTCCTTCTTATGGTGTGTGAGTTTTGTGTTTAAGGTGAGTGGTTTTGTACTGTGTGGCTTAAGGTGCGTCAGGTGTTGAAAACTTAAGTACGTCGATCTAAAGCTTTAGGTGCGTGGTTTTCCTTAGGTGCAAGGTTTGTGTGTTTAACGTGCGTCAGTTATTGAAACTTAAGGTGCGTCGGGCTAAAGCTTTAGGTGCGTGGTTTTCCTTCTTAATGTGCGTTGTTTTCCTTTTTGAAGTGTGTGATTTATATGCTTAAGGTGCGCCAGTTGTTGAAACTTAAGGTGCGCCATTTTAAAACTTTAGATGCGTCGTTTGTGTTCTTAAGGTGCTTTATTAGTGTGTTTAAGGTGTGTGGTTTGTTTACTTAATATGCGCAATTTTAAAACTTTAGAGGTGCGTGGTTTGTGTTCTTAAATGCTTTGTTTGCGTGCTTAAGGTGCGTGGTTTGTGTACTTAAGGTGCACCATTTGAATGCTTAAGGTGCGTCTTTTTGTGTTAACTGCACAACCACAGGAAAAGATATATTTGCACCTGATCTACTATATATATATATATATATATATATATATAAGCGCAATCTTTAAAACAAAACCAAAAAACTATCTCCAAAGTCCAAATAAAATGATTTTTTTTAAACATCTTGAAACTACATGACTAGTGGCTACCCGCTTGGCTGCTGCTATCGTTTATAATGCAAATAGAACGATTAGTTAGCGAGAATAATCAATTTCTCAAGAGGAATTGGTGTTGAACTAGTGAATGATACAGATTTCAAGTTATCACGGTAGGTTAATGACAAAAATAGGCAAAAAACAAAAAAAATTGACAAAAATAGAAAGCTTTTGAAAGTTGGACAAAAATAGGCCAGTCAGGAGAGACGCAAGTGAGTGCGTCTCTCATACGACAGGGAGACCCACTTGTGTCTCTCCTTAACTTTTAAAAATTTAAAAAAAAAAAATTGATAATAAGATGATACTCATTGATCTTCTTATTCAGGGAGTCCATTTCTTGATCTTGATTCGGAAATCAACCTTGCAGTCGACATTGGAGTTTGTGGCTTTTGACGGCGACTTTCCTCCTAAAACGTTCACGCGAATGCCGCCGCAGATGACTCTGATGCTGACTTTCTTGGTTTTCAGGCCACCTGACCTTCACTTTCACCTTAGTCACCAGTTTTAGCGTAAGAGGAATAATACTCTTTGATATATTTCAGCTTTCAAATATCTCCGGCGGGGAGAGTTTGCTTTGAGGTGGAGGTTGTTGTTTTCAGAGTGGTGGTGTTTTTGTTGTCGTGTGTTATTTTTTTTTTTTACTTTCAGGATCACATTTTTATTGTGATCTCTGAATAATATTTTCAGGATGTTTACATGATTATTTCCTAGGATGGATATATAGAAATAAGAACTCATATTTATAGTTTAAGGATAGAAGAGTTTTGATAGGTATTCAAACTCTTTTGATATTATCTAATTAACAAATTAGATAATATTAATATTATCTAAAATATTTCAAATATACTAATATTAAAAACTAATCATATTTATCAAATTAATCCAACATCAACCAGAATTGAATGTTATTGTTGGGATTCGAACTTGTGACCTAGCTCTGATACCATTTGTTAGAATTAAATTATAGTTAGTAGCAAAGACGCAACTTTATTTCTTTATATTGCGCACACATTTTCAAGACACTGAGTGTTGGACTTGGCCTTTTAAGCCCTTTTACCGACCTCTGCCCAACAATCCCCCAACGATTAAATGTTAGATTTGGTCTTTACTAGCCTCCACCCAACACTCCTATAGTTAAGACTTACCCAGAACATCACGTGGTCTAATAAAAAAACTTGGACATACAAGTGTTGAAACCAAAGTGGAAAGAATTATACAAATATAAGATTGCAGAATGTGAAAGATGAACAATAACAATGAAATGAAATAAAAGAATAGAGAAGCATAAGGTAACACTCTGAAGTCTGAAGTGTTTGCAGATGAACATCTAACATGGTTATCCTAGAAATGTAAGATTAAGCCCTCAACTGCTGCAGATGAACATCTATCTCTAGCAGTGTAAGATATATGTCAACCTGAACTGTTGCTTTGAACTGTGTTGGATATATGTCAAGCTCATTATTCTGATGAGCTCTGAAGCCCAATGTCTGGCTATTTCAGTGATGTGGAGCTTCGCTATCAAATCCATAAGCCATGAAACAGCCCAAATTAAACCACACTCAAGCCACTGTTTCCAATTCAATCCTGCACCACGCGTAATGAACCGATACACTGCTTCAAATGGAAGATGAAACACCATAAAAGCAGCTGATCCAACCCAAAACCAGGGATTTTGACCGATGCCCTTGAAAATGTTTAACTCTTTCATCCCCCTGGCACTGAATATGTTAGACAACTGGCAGAAGGCGAAGGCGTTGAAGATCATAGATTCATTAGCCACTTGACTGATTCCAAGGATAGCTGTTCCTTTGAGCTGAAGGGTCACAAAAATGGCAGTCTGATAGGAGGATTGGAGTAAAATGTTCACCCACATTGCCTTGGTTATAAGTGGCCCAGTTGGTCTAATTGTGTCCTGGAGGTTTTTGTTTGGCTGGCCAGACAGCAATGCCAGGCCTCCTGGGAATGAGACAAGAAAGTAAATCCAGGATAGTTGGATTGGGGATAATGGGGTGTCACCCGAGGAAACTGCTGATATGAAGTTTATGAGTGAGCTAGCTATGGTCATGATCACTTCGACTTGGATAAACTTCTGCAAATTCTCATTTCTTCCGCAAATGATCATGTCAATCAACAAACTGAAGCTCCCCTTCATAATTATAACATTAGCACTCTGTGTGGTTTTCTCTGAGTACTCGCTCTTTATAGCCAATCCAATATCTGCTTCTTTCATAACCGGGGCATCACTATTGCCCCATCAATCCAACCACTCTGGAAGCCTTCTTCTTTAATGCCAAAGCCAAGGGACAGCACCCATGCCAAAGAGAGCAGCACAATAGTCCTACTCTTGCATGATTTTTTGAGGAAATGGAGGTAGTTCTGTGATAGAGCCCAGTTTTGAGAAACTTGAATCATCTTTCGCTGGGAAATTTGTTCACTGTTATCCGAAATTCCAGTTCCCAGGTCAGTGTTGAATGCATATGCAACGCCCGCCACTCCACCAAGTCTATCATCAAGAGATTGCAGGTTCTTCTCTCTGAAAATCTTTTTGAAACTCCTGCTCTGGCGTTGCAGTTCAACACCAATATTGTCTGTTTGAGATGCTGAACTATTGTTATGCCCAAAAACTGCAGGCTCAGGTCCATCATCATCATCATCAACTACTACAATTTCCAAATCCTGAACAAAAGATTTATAATTACTATTGAGCGGAAGTCGGTAAATGATCAAGTCCATCAATTGGTGGCTAAGGGATTGTTGGACAGAGACCAACAAAGGATCAAGTCCAGCATCGTGATGGTCTGTAAGAAAATAAAGTTGCGTCTTTGCTACGATGAGCTATAGCTTTTTGCGTAGCTCACTTCTAACAAGTGATATCAGAGCTAGAGCCAGGTTACCAGTCCCAGCAGCAGCAAAAATGCTTTTGGCGTAACGATAAGCACTTGATCCTAACTGTTGAGTTTGTCTCATATATGGATTAGGAATAAGTGTTTGTCTCATATCAGGAGTAGGAGTGAAACGGGTAGACCTATTGTATAGGGATTGGATGCCTATAAATGTATTGGTTGTATCCCTAAAGGGGTGGGTCACCAAATACTTTCACTCCCGTGGATGTAGGCACATTGCTGAACCACGTAAATCTTGTCTTCTTTACCTTTCTGCCATCATTATTATTTTTCTTGTTCTTGATAATCTCAACACTAACAATTACACAAATATATAAAGCTAGATATATCAAAACTTCAAAAGGCAAAGACAAATTAAAGATGATTAGCTAGGTAGGTATGTATGTACCAGTCCATCTTTAGCATCAGTGGCGCTAAGAACGCTATATGAAGTGAGGGAAGATGACACCCTAGACAGGGAAGATGATCGGCTTGCTGGCGCCCTTGCTCCGGCAATGAAGATTTCTGTGGACTGCAAAAACAAAATGATTCTCAGCAGATAATTCTGCCTCGTCTTATGATGATGATCATCATCATCATCAGATGCTGTAAGCAGTGGACATTCATTCATTTCCATCTCCGTGCTCGTGTCGCCTTCCTCCATATATATTTTCTCCGCCTGTATCCAAGCCCGCACGCAGATCAGAGACAAGACAACAACAAAAGTACGTATCACAAACTTTTATCAGGGAAAGATGTTTATGAGAAACGAATGATGGGTACGGTATGTGTAGCTGCCCTTATATATATATAGCTACTGATGATGAGTATGGAATTGAATGATCAGTAGTTCTGGCTCTCGAAGTTTGAACAAGTCATTCCATGGCGTTAGGAAGCTTCTCATAAGTTAGAGAACAGGAAAAGCAAATGTAATTTCATTGAAGCTAAATGGCGGCCTTGCGTTACGTAGTAGTAATAGTGGGCTGATATATAAGAGTCGGTGTGCCTGTGTGTTGTATATTTGAGACCATAAATTAAACCAGCCGATTTCCATAAAGAATTTTCATGAAAATTCACTATACGGGATTTAGTTCAGAGGCGTGTTCGATTTGTGGACGCGTCCATGACTTTTGTACAATATGAATGAATACACACACATATATATGGAAAAGTGTAATTTATGCCCATCCATAATATGTCAATTATTAATGTCACATATGATTATTAATGGTATAAATGTTGTCCTTTAATTTTTAAAATGGTACATATAGTGTCCTCTCGTAGTGTAAATATTGTCCCTCATTTTTCAAAATGGTACATATATTGCCCATCTCGTACGGTACGGGAGGGGTAATATATGTACCGTTTTAAAAATTGAGTGACAATATTTATACCATTAATAATTCAGGAGTGATATTGATAATTGGTATATTATGGAGGGGAATAAATTACAATTTTTCTCACACACACACACACACACACACACACACACACACACACACACACACACACACACACACACACACACACACACACACACACACACACACACACACACACATATATATATATATATATATATATATATATATATATATATATATATATATAGGGAGAGCTTCAAGTGAGAACCATCTTAAGGTAGGAACGTAAGAACTAATCCAGGCCTTTGAATCCCATCTAATCAATGCGTTAGATTGATTAAACATTAACAAGGAGATCATTAAAAGATATAATTAAAAAGATATTAGGGTAATTTTCAACACCAACCAATTAATAATTAATATTAAATAGATATCATCCCAATAATTTAGGAGATGCAACGCTCAAGGACTCTAATTTGACTACAAATAACGCCAGAGCAAATACCAATTTTGGTCCTACGAGTATTAGCAAAATGACAGTTTTGGTCCACATGTTTAATTCCTACCAATTTTCATCCACGACTATTGTTTTAGTACCAATTTTCATCCATAACTATTGTTTTAGTGTCAAAATTCATCACGCCGGTCACCCATTCGTTTAAGACATGCCGAAATATGAAATTATTAAGGGTAGTTTCGTGCTTTTCAAATTAGGATCCCTATTTGAGCATGAATAAAGGGATTTAAGCCCTAAGATCTATCCCAATTCGTAGTTTTTTTCCTCAAATTAAGGTAGGATGAGGAGGAGAACTGCGAATTGAGATCGATCTTAGGGCTTAAATTAATTTATTTATGCTCAAATTGAAATCTTAAGTTGAAAAGGACGAAAATGCCCTTAAAATTTTTAGATTTCGGGATGTCTTAAATAAATGGGTGACCGACGTGATGAATTTTGGTACTAAAATAATAGTCGTGGATTAAAATTGGTACTAAAACAATAGTCGTGGATGAAAATTGGTAGAAATTAAACATGTGGACCAAAATCGTCATTTTACTAATACTCGTGGGACCAAAACTGGTATTTGCACGACAACCCTGCTCCACATAATCTCCGACAACCCTTTGCGAATTCCGGCCGGCCAAGTGAAGCATCCAAAGCAGCAAGATGTCAACAGAATACAACAACAGTAAGTAGAATTTATGAATATGTACCCATGATTTTGTATGCAATTTAAATTGGGGGGTGGGGAATGGTAATGGAGTGTTTACGCATACACTCAGGCGGAAACAGTGTTGTGCATGTCTTGCCCTACTGGGTTTGGACACCTAATGTGCATCACCCGAAACGCTGCGGGGCACACACTGCCCTAGGCATACGCGACTATGTGCACCCACATTTAAGAGGAAGTGCACAGACGAACCCACATGTAGCATTATGTGCACAGCAATTCGCCCATAAGGGCACAAACTTAGCCACAATGTCGGACTAGTGATACTAACTTCTGCTCATGGCATAATCCCCGTAGTCGGGACGCACGTGACGGCAGTGGGTGCACCTACGGTCTCATTAATGTGCCAACCGGGTGGTCAAACCCAACGGCCGTGCACTTTGGTTATACCCTGAGTGCCACACAAGTCCAAAATATATTGAACTAACAAATTTGCACCCCTTGACAGGTGAAGACGGCTTAACAGGGAAACCAACTGGGTGTTTGATGAACATTTCCCCCGGATCAACGAAGTACTGGACCCCACAGTGTGAAGCAGCCAAAACGCCTTTTGAGGGACAAGTGTTCACTACTTTGGAGGGAGGAATTGAGTTCTACAAAGCTTATGCCACTACTACTGGGTTTGATGTGCGGCGCGCTTCCGAAAAAACGGACCGGCAAGGGCAAATCACGTGGAAGTATGTGTTGTGTTCACGTTCTGGCTTCAAACTCCCTACCGGCCAAGGGGATGGGGTAGGGGTGCTATCAGCCGAAGATAATGCCCCAACTAAAAGGCGCCGTGTCACGAATAGGGTGGGGTGCAACGCTAAAATAATATTCAAGAGAGCAAAGGACGGTAATGGTTATGAGGTAGCGGCAATTGAGAAGCGCCACACCCACTTGTTGTGCACTGCAGTTTCTAGGCCCTTCATGAAGGCAAACCGGAACCTAGACCTTGGGCACCAAAACTTCATCATCAATTGTGCCAAGGCAAATATCGGGTACACCAAATCATTTACACTATATGAAGAGATGGTTGGAGGGTTTGAGAATGTTGGAGCTACAGTAACAGATCGATTTCGGGAATTACAAAAGAGATATAATGGCGTACATAAAAGGCGCAGATGCCCAATTAGTGATTGACAAGTACATGGCAAAGAAAGAAGTGTCCACCGACTTCTATTTTGCCCACGATGTTGATGAGCTTGACCAACTATGTCGAATATTTTGGGCAGACCCACAAGCTCGACACAATTTCAAACTATTCGGCGATGTTATGTCCTTCGACGCCACATACAGTACAAACAGGTACATACCACACCCTACGCCTCCCTTTATGATCTCATGGACCCATGTTCACATATGATGTTACAAAGTGAGTGCACAGAATTAGTGCGAATGGTTGCCCTGGCACCACAAATGGTCTCCAATATGGCAGGCCCAGTCGGGGTGCACACCCATTAAGGGTGAGTGCTGTCTGCACTACAATATACCATGGAGACTGGGCATGACCCTGCTGAGTGGGGCACATAGTCTGACCCCGTCGGGCACAGAGTCGGGGCCAGATGTGCACACCCCCAGAGGCTAGTAGTGCACACAGCCACCTAGTAACACAAACCAGCTAGTTCTGCTACGGCTTTCTGGTTGTCACCACCCCCACTTAGTAACTAACCATTAAATTTTTATACACCATGTGATGACTACAGGTACAAGTTGGTGTTCGTGCCATTCACCGGGGTGGATCACCACAAGAAGAGTGTGACATTCGCAGTCGGATTAATTGCCAAAGAAGATGTGGACTCCTACACCTGGCTGCTCGAACACTTCCAAATGGCAATGGGTAAAGTACCCACGTGCACAGTTACCGACCAAGATCCAGCGATGAGAGTGGCAATATCGCGTGTTTTTGATACAACACGCCACAGATACTGCATGTGGCACATCATGACAAAGGTTTGCGAAAAGGTAGGGCCCACATTAGCAAGGAACGAAGATTTCTTAAGAAGCCTAAACAGTGTGGTTTGGAATGAGACGCAAACAATTAGTGAGTTTGAAGCAGCATGGCAAACAGTAATGGAAAAACATGAACTGGTTGACCACAGATGGTTTACCCACTTGTTTGAGATACGTGAATATTGGATACCAGCATTCTTTAACGACATGTTCATGGGTGGCTTAATGAAAACAACCTCAAGGTCGGAGTCGGAGAACAACGTCTTCAACAGCTGCACTTCCCCACATCTAAGTTTAACGGACTTCTTCATAAAGTTTGAGAAAGCAATAGACAAACAACGCCACACCCAAACAAGGCTAAACGCAGATTGTGAGGACAAATTCCCAGAGTTGAAGACAACTTTATTGCTAGAGCGTCAAGCTGCTACAACATATACAATCGCTGTGTTCTATGATGTCCAAAAAGAGATACTTGAAGCATGCTTCTCATCCCAAATCATTAACAAAACAGTTGAAGGAAACATTGTCAGACTTGAAATAGAGGATACAAACAAGATGATGCACTCAGTGGAATACAATTCTGCCACCCGGACAACACACTGCACATGCAACATGTTCAATAGGATTGGGCTACAGTGTAGGCATGCGTTGTTGTCGTTTAAGGATGCATGTTTAGAAAGAATACCAGGACAATATATCACTCCACGATGGACCCGCACTACATGTTGGCCATACGCACAGCTTTATGCAAACCCCGAACAAGGCGGGCCTACAGAAGTTTTAAGTGGGGATACGCGAATGGGTACCGTATTCGATGAGTTCTTCAAGTGTGTTGGGAACGCGTACGGTAACACTGATCGAATAACAGAGCTAGCACAAATATTGAAAGAGTATAGAGAAAAGACAACAGAAAGCATGCCGCAAATGGAAACTAGAGCAAAGAAAACTGGTATGATACGTAGCTTCTGTGGGTCAACCTCAACACCAAACATTTTGGTTCACCACCCCCCCCCCCCCCCCCCCCCCGCCGTTGCAAAGAACAAAGGTTCGGGAAAGCGATTGAAATCAGTAAAGAAAATCGCATCGGATGTAGCTGCAAAGGATGTAAGGAAATGTTGGACTTGCAACAAATACGGACACCATGATAGCCGCAACTGCGAACTACGACCAAAAAAACAAAAACAAAAAACAAAAGAAAACTGCCTAATGGAAAGAGGCCATATGTTGATAGTGAGCACCTGCGATGGACAGTGCGTGCCATTCAGCCCTACTGCATAACAGTTTTTTACAATCATTTTTTAGAAGTGTATTTGTGTATGAATAATTATCACTGAACTTGTTTTTACATATATATATATATATTTACGTGACATTATGAATCCATGAAAGATGTACATGCCAATGTGCACCCCTAGTAAACAGAGTGTGCCACGCACCTCATACTGGGTACAGGGTGCTCTTGTGCACCCATTCACAGTACTGGGTGCCTTCAAACGACACTAGAATGTAGTATTTTGCCCCAAAATGATTTTATTGCAATTGATTATGAATACCCGACCGCCAATATTATTTGGCAGCAATAGATACGTGGCGATGTAAATGGCGGCCAACAAATAATAGCAGATTGTGCGGTGGATGAAGGTATAGCATACATGTGTGTGCATATGTGAAGTCCTGAGTGTGCCAAGCTGGACATTGCGTGAGCACATACTTGTATGTGTCCGTGCACCTATGAACATACGACCCAAATGCATGACACCAAGAATTACCCCACGAAAGAATTAATAACAAACTAACAAGGTGAGTCCACCATACCCACCACCACCCCCCCCCCCCAACTGGGTTGGTAAAATCTCTAGGCATATGAACATAAGGATAGCCGCACCTGCCAGATGCCACCAAAAAACCAAACAATAAAAAAATAAAAAATAAAAAACTAATGGAAAGAGGCCTTATGCTGACAGTGAGTACCTTAGATGGACAGAGTGTGCCATCCAGCCCTAATGCATAACAGTTTATTAACCTCATTCTTTATAAGTGTATTTCTGTACGACTAATTGTCACCGAATTTGTTTTTTTCCATATATTTGTATACGTCACATCATGTATCCGTGAAACATACAAAATGTTTGAGATGTTGCGTTTGTAATAGGAGCGTTACATGGAAATGTGCACCCCCAGTAATCAGAGTGTGCCACACACATCAACTGGCTAAGGGGGGGCTCTTGTGCACCTCACCACAATACTAGGTGCCTCCCAACGACACTAGAGTGCAGTATTGTTTCCCCAAACGGTATTATTGTAGTATTGTATGGAGTGAGACCACATGCTAACAGTGAGCACCTGAGACTGCACGTGTGTGCCATCCAGTCATACTGCACTACTGTACGAATAATTGTCAACGAATTTGTTTCAACACATATCTATATACGTGATATCATGAATCATTGAAAAAAAATGTTTCAGATGCAGTTTTTTTAGTAGGAGATGTACATGGCAATGTGCACTCCTAGTAAACAGAATGTGCCACACATACCAAACCGGGTACGGGGGTGCTACTTGGCACCCGACCAGAATACTGGTGTGTGCACATGTGAAGGTATGAGTGTGCCGAGCTAGACATTGCGTGACCACATACTTGTATGTGTCTGTGCACCGCTGCACATATGACCCAAACGCGTGGCACCAAGCATTCCTATACCCAAGAATTAATAACAGCGTAACAAGCATTACTATACTCAAAAATTAATTAGCACGCGTATAAACTGGGAATCTAACACCAACGACCATCACCCCACCATTTATTTAGAGAAAAATGTGTCAAATGAATCAAAAAATAAGGTCCATAATACCACGAGCAGAGAAACAAAGAAAAATAGATAACGGACTAGCTACACACAAATCTATGTTGCACCCCCATCGTCACGATATTCAACAGCACTTTGAATGTTTTTCGAATGGTGAACGTTCAACTCGGCCGTCAAAATTTGACACATATAACTTGCCCTAAGCAAATCAAGGACCCCACTATCCCCCTTGTGTAGAGCACAATCCCATGCATTAACGGGCTGCCCCAAGAAACACTCCATGTGCCGCATAGCAAAGACTCCACAGTCCACTTTGTTATGCACATCCCGCCACCGCATCTGCATTCTCCTAGGGATAATTCTCCGTACAATATACTCATACCGTTCGTCAACCACGTCATCAAGGAACACAGACAAGAAATCTTTCTGTCAAAGGGCACAACAGCGTTAGGAAGCAACAGGAAAAAAAAAACACAACAAACAGCATTCCTAAAAACACAGGTGATGGGAAATGAAACCCACTAAGCAACAGTGTGAGCACATAGAAGTATCCGTGTGTGCCAAAGCATATAACCCCCACAGAAACACAGAATCGTAGGCGCACACCGGGTGCACCTCAGTGAACAACTGTGTGCCCCACAGGCAACTGTGTGCGTATACACATCAGTCGGATACAGTGCATCACAATATTGCCCGCAACGAATAGCAAACAACATAACCAAAACTACATGCAGTGGGAATTCAATAACATACCAGCACATCAGGTGTACCCCCATACTTACTCCCATTAGTCCCACTAGCCGACGAATTGTCGATTATGTCAATGCGTTTCCGAACCATGTCAACACTAATAACATAATAGTGCTCACTCTGAAGAATGGGGAAAATGAACTGCACAAGAGAAAAATAATTAGCTAACAACCATAACGACTACAAACATCCAAAAACAAGACAGACATACACATTAATCTAACCCCCACACGGACACAAAACCACACAGAGAACTAATGCACCACCACACAACAGAAAACAAACAAACAATTACAAATACCATGTTAATGCTGCGCCATGACGCATAAGGAGACAACTTTAAACCCGCCTCCATGCGCTGAGAGAACCAATCAAGTCGACGTGCACGTGACTGAGACTGAGACACCACTGTATTGAGCTACACATAACCACAACACAAAATCGCAAACCAGATTTATCTACATATCACAATATTTTTAAAACAAGACAACAACAATACAAGTGAACGTACCGTAGTTTCAATCGAAGCAAAAAATCTGCAAGGAGCACCGTCCGTCCGAGCCAACTCCCTTACGTTCAAAATACATGACCAACTATCAATTACGGCCACATGCAGCTGAGATCCAATTTTCAAGGACAACAAATCCTCACGTGTCGCTGCCCACCTGTTGTAGTTGAATAATTCCTCGTGGCTGGAACAAAAACATAACAAACACATAACATAAGCAACCACACAAACAGTTACCCAACAAAAGCAGAAAGTGGAAAACTTACATGTGAGCCCGGGGATTGTCCACGATCCAGTCATAAAACACATGCGAATCAGGGACACTAGGCAAATATCTGGATATCAAACCATCACCACCTCGTACTAAGCCCCCAACCGCGTGAGGGCGCCGCGTCTTCACTGGAGCAGCCAACTGAGGCGCACATACTTGAGCCGATAGATCCCCAACACGCGGCATAATTTGCTACATACAAATATTAATCACCACCAACGAAAACATAGCATAAACAAAAAAATTATAAGAAAGAAAAATACCGCTACGGGGGTAAGCACTTGCAGATCACAAGCTACTGAACAGACCCCACCAACAATTCCACTACCTACTGGCAAAGCAACTCCCCCAGATGGTGGATTCGCGATGCCAACAACAGCATGCATTGACGCGCCACGCAAAGGCTGAAGAACAAAAAATAAAAAAATAAATACCTAGGTGTACTTTCAGAACTAGAAGCACGTGCACATACGTTATTACGCAAGTGCACGCAAAGCAGACACAGTGTGGCCTGTGCACTTTGACAGAACTGTGTGTGCACCTGTGCATATGCATAAGAACATATTCATGCACCAACCACATAAGCATTGTGAACGGGACGAACCCTCCCCCCCCCCCCCCCCCCCCCCCCCCCCCCCCCCACAACTTAACAATACTAAATGGGCAAGAAAAAACTCCAAAATTAAAACCACAAGGAGCAATCGCGTAATTCCCACGGCCAAACTAAACATGCACAAAGACCACACACACTCTGCAAGTCTCATCTAAAATCAAAACACAACGACCGGATCGGACATAACTAATACGAAACAAGATATATAACATCTAAAACCAAGTACAATAACTTGCTGCATGTGCATAGTACAAAACAAAAAGTTATCAACACTATACAACTACCGCAGCACAGCAAAAAAACAGTACAAGGAGACTGCTCACCAAGTACAGAAACATCCCACCAACAACAAAACAAAGCCCCAGTACACAACCCTACAAACCCGCCCCCTTAGCTTTCCTACGCTTGTAGACAATACTTACTGCAACATCAGGGACACGCAACGGACAACCAGGCGGAGAACCACCAGCCACATCACCTGACCCATACTAATGGGCAACCTCCAAAACATCAGCCCCCTGCTGCACCTGAAAATCCTGCGTCAATCCCAAGCTAAAAGATGGAATATCATGCATAGCATTCCGCAACTGGATCGCTCGCTCAACCTCCTCGAGAGCATGCAAATTCGCAGGGTCAGCCCAAATCGCATCCTGAGACGGCGTGAACAACGACTGTGAAGTCGGCTGAGAAGTCATGGTAGACCCCCCAGTGGCATGACCAACACCGAGCATCACGCGCGATGCATCTAACACCTGGACCAAACTGTCTGTCTGCAAATCAGACCCAGCACCATAAGCCTCCTGTAAAACCTGCATCAACCGAAGCATAGATGTGGCCGTAGCCTGTGTATTCTCGATCACCCGAACAACCAACGGCTGCAACCACCAGCATAAAACAACAACAGAGAACAGTCAATCACAGGTTTGCGAAAAAGAGAACACCAACTTACACAACTACATAAACCACACACTAACAAAGAAAGTATGTTTTACCAAGCAAATGGCCCACCAGTGAGCACACACGAACATCAGTGTGTGCACCCCAATGGCAAAGTCATAACTACCACAACAGAAACAACTTAAACTCCGAAAAAGCCCAACACATGTTAAGTCTGTGCACATCAGCACAAAAACCACTATCACACCAACCTAACAACCAGACGCCCACATCAAATGGACTAACCCACCAAGCATCCAAACATGACATTTAAAAATTAAAAAAAAATCAAAAAAAAAAAACAACAACTATAATATATAAAACACCCAAAGAGACCCACAACTGCTTTCCAACACTTTGTGAACCCTCGTCCCCGAGTGGGTGCACACAGGCAACCACTCAGAAGGCAGTCGTGTGCCAACAAAAGCAAACAAAACTTTAAAGGCATTAATGGACAACATAGCCTTACCTTGCTACTCTCTGGCTCACGGTGGCCATCCAATGCACCACCTTGACCTCCACTCAGTACTCCCACATTGACACCATCCGAGGCCCCCACAGCACCAACATCAACAAACCGTGGCTGAACAACCCCTCCACCAAACCCACCACCCCTAATCTCTGCAAACTCGCGCTCACGCAACAACTGACTTATCCAACCTAAAAAGGCTGGAACGGCTCTGGGAACAGCGCGAGCGGCACCACAAACACGATCCACATAGAAAACCTACGAAACACACGTGCACACACATCAAACCCTACATCCCAAAAATACAAACATAAACAAAATGAAACAAAACGGAGACACTACCGTCAAAAACAATAGGGGCCCAACAAACCGCTGCCTCTTGTTAACCAACCACGCCGCGCGAGTCTCAACCAAACTATCCAGGACAAACTTACACCAGTTCAAATCACCAATCTTCTCAACCTCCTCATAATCATCTACAATCATCTGGTATGCATACCCATTATGCATGCACTGAATCAAAGTACTCACCATCAAAGCAGTGAAATTGCGCTTAAACCACTCACACCCACCACGCAACTCATCCATCCTTAATGCAATACGGGTAGGCGTAATGTCATGGGTGGTTGTGTCAAACTCGGCCCTCCAAAGCAGCAAAAAGTCACTGACATCATTGTTTCCACGCTTGGTAATCGTGATGTCACCTCTAGGAAGCCCAAGCGTCGCCTCTACATCCTCCTCACGAATAGGCACCGACACACCATTCCCCAAACGCAAGGACATCGTACCAGGGTCGAAATTCTCCAGCATCCAACGACCCATGCGTCCAGGAGTCTCCATAACCTCCAACTCTAACAACTTCCCAAACCCCAAATCACACACTGCACTACGCTGCCGGCGTGAGAACTTCCTACGAGCCTTAACAAGTATGCGTGCAGAGCACCTAGTCTTCAAACTCTCGAACCGAGAAGCCTCCGCTGGAGTCAACTCATACTCCGACACATCAACATCATCATCCTCCGGCACAGCTGCCTCAACCTCAGGTTGTTCCTCTGGAAAAACAAAATACACCATATCAAAACTGAAATGCACACACGTAAGAACACACCGGCACACTAACAAAATCCATTACCATTACACCCACTAGTGCACACCAATGACAAATAATCTAATAGACTAAATTCAATACAGTATTACTCTAAATGCACACAACAAAGACCACAACGGCACATAGCGGGAGAAGCCCACCTCTAAGACACCACAAGGGCACCCACAGCAGTACTAAAATACACACATCCAAATCAAACACTGAAATGCACACACATAAAAAAAAAACACCACCACACTTACAAAATACATTTCCATTACACCCACCACTGCACACCAAGGACAAATAATCTAATAAACTAAATCCCATATAGTATTACTCTAAATGCACACAATAGAGACCACAAAGGCACACAGCGGGAGCAGCCAACCTCCAAGACAACATAATGGCACCCACAGTAGTACTAAAATACAAACACATAAACCTCCCTGTGATATGCTATTTTCCATTATTCACCGGCACACTAACAAAATCCATTACCATTACACCCACAATGACACACCAAGGAAAAATAACCTAATAGACTAAATTCAATACAGTATTACTCTAAATGCACACAACACAGACCACAAAGGCACATAGCGGGAAAAGCCAACCTCCAACACAACACAAGGGCACCCACAACAGTACTAAAATACACACACCCAAATCAAACACTGAAATGCACACACATAAGAACACACCGGCACACTTACAAAATCCATTACCATTACACCCACCACTGCACACCAAGGACAAATAATCTAATAGACTAAATTCCATACAGTATTACTCTAAATGCACACAACAGAGACCACAAAGGCACTCAGCGGGAGCAGCCCACCTCCAAGACACCATAATGGCACCCACAACAGTACTAAAATACACACACCCAAAAAACACATAAACCACGCTGTGATATGTTATTTTACATTATTTTATCTACTTGGACTCAAAACCTACCAATTTCCATTCAAAAAAAAAAAAAAAAAAAAAAACCTTTCAATTTTCTTCGACTTTCAGTACTTTAACACACATACACAGACTATCTGGGATGTTTGAGAAGGAAGTTTACTACCTCATGGTGGATCATGGCTCTCCTACCCATTTCAATTAACAAAAAAAAAAAAAAAAAAAAAAAAAAAAAAAAAAAAAAAAAAAACCCAAGGAATAGACCATTCATCAATGGCATCCCCCCCCCCCAACCAAAACACACCACAGTATAGCCAAAACCCCCAAGACCCCCCCCCCCCCCCCGACTGCCACCCCACCCATCGGCACAACCACCCAACCAAAGCAGCAACCCCAAAATCAAATAACAAAGAAGCCACAACTCATATATCAAAACAATGCCCACAAAAACACACCTCATATATCCGAAATTAAAAAAGAAAAAAAAATGGACCTGGAGCAGCGGCCGACTTGGCCGTCGGCCGTGGACGCTTTGGGTTCCGACCCACGGGGCGACGCAGCAGCGGCCGACCTCGCCGCCGGCCGTGGACGCAAGGGGTTCCGAGTCACAGTGCGAGCCATCAAAACCGGACTTCAATCGAGTGTGCGACGCTGTGGAGGAATATGGAGAGCTTCGACCTTCTCGACCTTCTCTGGAGAGCTTCGACCGTGTGGAAACCTGCCAACTTCTGCGGGACTCCAACGCGAAATAAAAGAGATATAAAATCAAAAAACCCTTCACGCGCCCATGACATGACCATACGACCCCTACCCGCCCAAATTAAACCCACTCCACCGTAAAACAAAATTAAAAAAATAATAAAACATACACCGTGGATTAAATTAAATAAACGGCTTAGATTAGTTCTTACGTTCCTATCTAACAACGGGTTCCTATACGATTGTTATATATATATATATATATATATATATATATATATATATATATATATATATATATATATATATATATATATATATATATATATATATATATGGTGAGGATCAAGTGAGTACATAATCTTAGGTGAGGACGTGAGGATTAATCTAAACCATTAAATCAGAATAAAAGTATGGCTGAGATTAAAAGGAACAAATCACATGGATTAAGGAAACAAATCCCTTTAAAATATTTAAAAATATAAATTTATGGGTAAATTAGAATCTGTGCATTACTATACAAAATATTGTGCATTACTATACAAAGTATTGTGCATCGATAAGTCTAAAGTTGTGCATTTAAACACCACCTAAAAATCCTACAGTGGACATCTCAATGTCCTACAGTGCACTGAAATATGTGCACTAATGCACAACTCACCAGCCCACGGTGCACAACTTATAACACTAGGTTGCACAACCAGCACACACGAAAGCACAATCGTACTATCCAGGCATTTGTACATATACACGATCATCCAAATATAGACAATATTATATTCAAAAGAACGAGCGAAAAAAAATAAAAAATACCGATTACATTGCATGGGCGAACACTCAATCAATGGTGAAGAAATCGCAGCTCCAAATCGCGACGGTGGTGATCCAAAAAAAATAGGAAACCAATTAAGGCAAGGATTACACATGCTTTCACACTTAAAAAAAAAAAATAGAAAAGACACTACTACCCAACTTTAACAAAAAAATCAATCCATGTCATCTTAGGAAATCAAATCTGGGCCATCAAAATAAAAAAAAAAACAAACGCATAAGATTAGTCCTCACGTCCTCACCTAAGAATGCGTCCTCATTTGATCCTCAATATATATATATATATATATATATATATATATATATATATATATATATATATATATATATATATATATATATATATATATATATATATATATGTATATATACATATATGTATATATATATATATATATATACACACACACACATATATATATATATATATATATATATATATATATATATATATACATATATATATATATACATATATATATATATACACACACACACACATATATATATATATATATATATATATATATATATATATATACATATATATATATATATATATATATATATATATATATATATATATATATTTATTTATTTATAGAAATTGGTTCCCGTGCAGTTGACTACGGTTGTGCGGTTAAATATGAGTCATTGATCTTGCTTAAATCAATGTCCAAGATTAACAGTGATTAAAAAACGGGTGGTGACAATTTGGTCTTTTTGTATTTAGGTCAAATTTAAGGTGCGTGATTTTCCTTCTTAACGTGTGTGGTTTTCCTTCTTAAGGTGCGTGGGTTTGTGCTTAAGGTGAGTGATTTTTGTACTGTGTGGCTTAAGGTGCATCAGGTGTTGAAAACTTAAGTACGTCGATCTAAAGCTTTTGGTGTGTGGTTTTCCTTCTTAAAGTGCGTGATTTGTGTGTTTTAAGGTGCGTCAGTTGTTGAAACTTAAGGTGCGCCGGGCTAAAGCTTTAGGTGCATGGTTTTCCTTTTTAAGGTGCATTGTTTTCCTTCTTAAGGTGCGTGATTTGTATGCTTAAGGTGCGTCAGTTGGTGAAACTTAAGGTGCACCATTTTAAAACTTTAGGCGCGTGGTTTGTATTTTAAAGGTGCTTTGTTTGTGTGCTTAAGGTGCGCAATTTTAAAACTTTAGATCCGTGGTTTGTGTTCTTAAGGTGCTTTGTTTGTGTGCTTAAGGTGCGTCTTTTTGTGTTAACCGCACAACCACACGGGAAGATATATTAGCACCTAATCCACTATATATATATATATATATATATATATATACATATATATATATATACATATATATATATATATATATATATATGTATATATATATATATATATATATATATATGTATAAATACATATATATACATATACATATATATATATATATATGTATATATATATATACATATATATATATATATATATATATATATATATATACATATATATATATATATATATATATATATATATATATATATATATATATATATATATATACATATATATATATATACATATATATATGTATATATATGTATATATATATATATACATATATATATATATATGTATATATACATATATATACATATATATATATATATATATGTATATATATATATATATACATATATATATGTATATATATATATATATATATATATATATATATATATATATATATATATATATATATATATATATATATATATATATATATATAATGATCAAATGAGAACTAATCCTTAAGTAAGAATGTGAGAACCACATGAATGCATACAATCTACTACATGGATCAGGATCGATTTTTAGATTTTTGTGGCCTAGTTCTTGTAAATAAATGAGACCATACCAAAAGTATAAGCGCAATCTTTAAAACCAAACCAAAAAAAATCCTACTAAGTTACTATTTCTAAATCCAAATAATTAAACAAAATTTTTTTTTAAACATCTTGAAACTACCTGGCTAGTGGCTACCCGCTTAGCTGCCGCTATCGTTTGGAATGGAAGTAGAACGAATCGTTAGGGAGAATAATCAATTTCTCAAGAGGAATTGATGGTGAACTAGTGAATCATACATGTTTCAAGTTATCTTTGTGGGTTAATGACAGAAATAGGCAAAAAAACAAAGAATTTTGATAAAAATAGGAAGCTTTTCAAGGTTGGACAAAAATAGGCCAAACTCATTTTCCAAATGCATGTTTGACTCTTTTTTTTTTTTTTTCGTAGATATACGAGACACGCAAGTGAGTGAGTCTCTCAGTACGGTATGGAGAGACTTTCTCTCCTTGCCTTTTGAAAATTTAAAAACAAATTGATAATAAGATGATACTCATTGATCTTTTTAGTCAGAGAGTCCATTTCCTGATCTTGATTTGAAGATCAACCTTGCAGTCGACATTGGAGTTTGTGGCTTTTGACGGCGACTTTCCTCCTGAAACGTTCACGCGGATGCCGTCGTAGGTGACTCTGATGCCAACTATCTTGGTTTTCAGGCAACTTGACCTTCACTTTCACCTTAGTCTCCAGTTTTAGTGTTAGTGGAAGAAGACTCTTTGATTTTAGCTTTCAAATATCCCCAATGGGAAGAGTCTGCTTTGAGGTGGAGATTGTTGTTTTTAGAGTGGTGGTGTTTTTGTTGTCGTGTTTGAGCGCAGTGAGTATAAGTGTTTTAAAAAAAAAAAAAATCAAAACGCAAGGAGAGACCAAGTGGGACTTGCGTCTCTCCCTGCCGTACTGAGAGACGCTTTTGACTGGCCACAATTCGCTGGTCAAGGAAACATGCATGTGGGACTTACGTGTCTAGTATATCTAAGGAAAAAAAAAAGTCAAAAACGCATTTGGCAAATGAATTTTTTCTATTTTTGTCCAACTTTCAAAAGCTTCCTATTTTGTCAAATTCCTTTATTTTTTGCATATTTCTGTCATTAACCTGCAAATTCAAGGCTTGAGAATCATGTGTGTCGTTGGAAAAAGCAGAAAGGTTTTGCCTTGCGGCATGCTCTATTAATTAGGTCTTAATTATTAAAAGAGAGGAGTGATTTGGGGAAAAAAACTGTGGAGTTTCATGATTGATTGCATTTTTTTTAAGTAGCTAGGTCAAAAATAAATATTGGGCCCTATCATATGCGCTTGGGCATTTTGCAGCCTAAAATCTGGCCCTTACATGAATGTACACAAACTACTCCATGGTAGATTGTGTCCATTGTGTGTCTGGTATATTGGAGTGTGTGCATTCATGTACAAGTTCGCAGTTCTTACTTAAGAAGTGGTTCTCACTTGAATGCAAACCCCTCTCTCTCTCTCTCTCTCTATATATATATATATATATATATATATATATATATATATGGAAAAATTGTAATTTGTGTTGCTCCATAATATGTCAATTATCAATGTCACCCCTGAATTATTAGTGATGTAATTGTTACCCCTCAATTTTCAAAACGGTACATATAGTGTCCTCCAGTAGTGTAAATATTGCCGCTCATTTTTCAAAATGGTACATATATTGCCCCTCCCGGCCCGTACGGTACGAAATGGGCAATATATGTACTATTTTGAAAATTAAGGGACAACATTTATACTAGCAATAATCCAGGGATGACATTGATAATTGACATATTATAGAAGGACAAAAATTACAATTATATATATATATATATATATATATATATATATATATATATATATATATATATATATATATATATAAGTTGTAGTATTTTATCAACTTATGTTTATTCTATTTTTATTTAAATTTATATTTATAATATTGAATTGTTATTAACTACGGAATATTTATTTATTTATAATTATAACATTATATATTAATAATAAAACAAAAAATAATAGTTAAAAATTATTAACAACAGCAGCAACAACAACAACAACAACAACAATAATAACAAAAACAATACTACAACTAATAATAATAAATTGTAACATTAATTTTACACTAAGTAAATAGCACAATATATTTATTCCCTTATAGATTATCTTTTTCATATAATCAGCTAAAAGTAAATAGTTAATTTACCGAATACCTTTTTTTATAACTAACTGAGTAGTTGATACTATCAATTAATCAAAATAAATAGCTTAATCAGCTATCAACTAAACCAACCAACTATCATCTAATTACCAAACACCTCAAAATAACATAAATCCTTGTTTAATGGTTTGTATAGTTGCATCAACGTAACTAATAGAGCTAGGCAAAATGGACAATTTGATCATAACTAAATTAACTATCATTCCTCAAGGTGTCGTTTTGGAACCTAATTGCCTTCCTTTAGAATTCTGAACTAATTGTGCTTCAGTCCTCAAAATTTATTCAATATTTCCACCTGCTTTGTTTTTGCATTTTTGTTTTGTTTTGTTTTGTTTTTTGTTTTTTGTTTTTTTGTTTTTTTTGTTTTTTTTTTTTTTTTGAAAATTCCATCTGCTTTGTTCGTATAACATGGTAATAATTTTCCCCCAAGTTGCCTTCTCATTTACACCAATATTTCAACCTTTAATTTGCTGCATTATTCTTCTTCACCATATGTTTTCTTGTTGGATTGGTCCCGGTTAAACTGACTAAAAAGTCTAAAGGTGGTGAGGTGGTGGGGTAAGCGTGGGGTTAATAGAGAGTTTTTAAAATTTTCAAAGTAATTAAATAATTAAAATTCACTCTTAACTAATTAAGTTAAGTTTTCGATCAACACGTCCGAAAGACAATAATGTTGACTTCTTAACTCAATAGTCAAAATTAACAAATTATACAGCGGAAAATATGTTTTTTTTTCCAGAGAAATTTTGATAAAACCATGTAATGAATATGAGAGAGTATAGTTGTCAGGTTTTAACATGGCATAGAATGATATAGAAATATAATAATATCCAATGGTGAGTGTTCTAAATAAATACATGCATGCATACATTACTAGAGGGCTTATATTGTTATTATACATCTTTATCCTACATAAACTTATATATGTTGATTGAGCTTTATATATCCAATATGTATTGGACTGAAGAATGAATAAGAATAGATTATTGATGATACTCTACTCTTATTCTTATCTTGTCTTCCCTTCATTTCTATATATGATTCATGCAACAACGTAACACCCCTTAATTCACAACAAAAAATTATTTATTTAAATATTTTTATTAAAATTATTAATCTTTATAACTAATTAAGTATATAAATTTTAATTTATAATCATAATATATAATTAGTACAGTATAAGAACACCAAAAAAAAAAAAAAATTGAATATAAATATCAGGTCAAATGTGAACAATTTATTCATCAATCAATACAAAAGAATGTGGCAAAGCATTAAAATAAACATGTTATACCCTCAACTTGAACATGCGGACCATGTTGCGGGACAAAAGTGTTCCCCATAAGGTATCTTTTCATGTTCACTGTTACTAAACTTTTTTATGTTGAGAACCATATAGATTGTCATACTCGCTCATAGTCATAGTGTACTTATGTTTGTTAAGTTGTCCAGCTGGTCCAAAATTTACAATAGTGTGTATAATAATTTTATAAAAGAATTACAAACTCTTAATTTTAATAAACAACAACAACAACAATAATTACCGGTGGCTTGTGGTCCACTGGTATCGGATTGCTCCCCTATGTGGGAGGTTTAGGTTTCGAGCCTCAGTGTAGGCATAGATTGTATGGGTATCCCCCTTCCTTTGTAATAAAAACAACAACAACAATAATAATAATAATACAAGAGTACAACTAGAAACTCATTCCCCTCCTCAAAAACAAAAAAAAAACATATAACTAATTACAAGTTGCCAAGCACCTTGTGCTCAATGGCATGTAGTGACATCTCTCATGTTAGAGGTCATGAGATCGAGTGTCAGTGGAAGCGTTATTGACTCTTTGTGCTTCATTAGGTTGAGAAAGTATGTTTGAACAGATACTACACTGTAATGCGGTCAGTAGCATTCAAAAAAAAATTACAAATTTAAACGTCAAACTTAAAGAGTTAAAGGTCTCTTACTGCTCTGATCCTGTCATGAAAGTTAATTAATTATAAGTTTTAGGGACGGTAGTTAAAGGTCTCTTACTGCTCTGATCCTGTCATGAAAGTTAATTAATTATAAGTTTTAGGGACGGTAGCAAAGCAATTACTTGTCCATTTAACAAAGTACAACATATAAATAAAAGTTAATTCCAAAAATGGTATTTTGACTATTAATTTTTATCATCGACTTTTACTTTGATTATAATCGATCCATTGGCTGTTATTGGTTTTGTTCCAAAATTGGTCATTCAATTAAAATATTCATTTAATATGCCTTAAATTTAAGGGTACTAATGTAAAAATTAACTAGGCGATAAGAATTTAAAAATTAGCTAGTAGAATCGCATCTCAAAATTTGCATATTTAAGAGTGTTTGAAACACTTGCCTCAAATATGGGACAAAGACTTATCAATAGCTTAGTAAAAATTGACTTATGTATCAAACTTGTTTTTCACATCCCACTAATGATGAACCTAGTGTATGAAGTTTATGAACTCAATTTGTTCATCTTAACAACCATCCAATTTTTATATTTTTACCCTTAAATTTAATACTTAATAAATAGATATTTAACCGGATGATTAAATCTTGAACAAAATCAATAATCAAATAATCATTTATAGTCGAAGATTAAAAAAAAATTATAAATATTACGGAGTAATAGTCAAGTGATATTTCTTAGAATTAACTATATAAGTAAATAAAAATAAAAAATAAAACTATAACAGCTCGTTTGGTTCGCTGGAAAATATTTGAAGGGAAATAGAATTGAAATTCCATGGAAAATGAATTCCAGGAAAATTGATTCCATTGTTTGGTTGGTGGAAATGAAATTACTGGGAATATGGATTCCATTGTTTGGTTGGGTTTAGAAAAATAAGGAATAATGAATATAAAGACCAATATGCCCTTAAAAAGATGAATGAATAAATAGGTGTCTATGTAATTAAGAAATTTTCATAAGGGTAAAATGGTCCACTAATATTATTTTTCTTCCCAATCCTTGTGGAAAACAAAATCCCACCCCTTTGCAAAGAATTCATTTTCCTCCACTTTGAGGAATCCATTTTCTAATGGAAAATGTTTTCCATCCAACCAAACAACATAAACCAACATTTTCCTTCACTTTGAAGAAAACATTTTCCATCCAACCAAACACCCCCTAAGTGATTAAGTATGTGCGCGCCAGCAAGGAACCTAATTATCTAAGTATGAGTTGAGTTTTGTTGTTAATACTTGGATTTATCCCAAACATAAATGTTTTTTTTAGTACTATTAACTCTGTTACAATGCAGTATTTGTTCATAATTATTTTCTCAATCTACTGAAGTATAAAGAGTCAATACCGCTTCCATTGAGACCTGAACCCACAATTTTTTATATAGAAGAACAACATGGTGCCACTAAATTATAAGGTCATTGGCAAACATAATTGTTATGTAGTTGAATTCGGAGTTAGATATTCAAATTTACTCATCTAGATGGCATTCTTAATAACCTCTAAGTCAATGAAACAAAGCTTTAACAAATAAAAACAAAACATTTGAATCAAATAATTTACTCTAGCATAGTACTGTCAAAGTAAAATAGCAAAGTAAAGTGGGCCTAGAAAATACTACACCGCCCCACCCCGGCCAAGGCTTGGGGGGCGTGCAAGCCCACTGGCCACACACCAAATTTCGATTGTGGACTCTGGTCTACATAATTGTGTGGACTATGAATATAAGATATATTTTTTTATATAGTAAAAGTATATTATTTGTATACTTAATGTACATTATTTGATAGTATATAAAATAATATACTTTTAGTAGTACTTAAATAATTTACTTTACGTACATAAATAATATAATTTTGGTATATTAAAAATGTATTTTTATTTATGGTCCAGACAGTTATGTGGACCATGGTCCATGTAATAATCATTGAGTTAATATCCAAAATCGTCCTCGATTATAGTGGTTTTTCTCAATTTCGTCCTAAACGACTTTGGTGACCTAATATCGTCCCAGACTTTTGTGTTTCGCTCAATTTAGTCCTCCATTTGTTATTCCGTCAAATTGGTGTTAAATAAAGGGACAATTCAGTAATGTCAATATTGATCTCTCTTTACTTTCAACTTGTGAAGTGCGAAATTCCTCTTTCTTGTACGAATTACACCCAGAATTACTCCCGGACCAGCAAATCAAATTTTATATTCGCAGTTTTAGGAGTAATTTTTGGGAGTAATTCGTAAAAAAAAAAAAAAGGATTTCGCAGTTCACATGTCTATGAGTAAAGAGATGCCAATATTAAAATTACTGAATTGTCTATTTATTTAACACCAAATGGACAGAATAACAAATGAGGGACTAAATTGAGCAAAAACACAAAAGTCTGGGACTAAATTGAGCGAAACACAAAAGTCTGGGACGATATTAGGTCACCAAAGTCGTTTAGGACGAAATTGAGAAAAACCACTATAGTCGAGGACGATTTTGGGTATTAACTCAATAATCATTGGCATTATGAACCTTGATACAAAAATTCTGTACCTTTAGTTAACACATTTTGTACCTACAGTTAACAATTTTTGTACATGTAAACAAATAAATTGATAATTGCTGACACATAATATTATAACTACAGATACAGAAACTATCAACTGCAGGTACAGAATGTGTCAACTATATATGCAGAATCTGAAGGTTACATAATATGATAGCTACGGGTACAGAAACTATCAATTGCAGGTACAAAATGTGTCAAATATATATACAAAATCTGAAGGTTATTTTTGGACCTACAATGCAAGGTAGACCCTAGTCCATGGTATAATTTGCCTCAAATTTTGACAAATTATTGTGTGCACCACAGTCCAAAACGACGTCGTCTTGATGTTAAAAAAAATCCTTACTTTGCACACGTGTTAGAATAATTAACATTCTGTGGTAAGATAATGTATTTTATCAGTTAGAATAATGTACTTTATATGTATTAGAATAATGAAATTTTTAGAGTAAGATAATATATTTTATGAGTTAGAATAATGCATAATGTACTTTATGTGTTAGAAATTTAGAATAATAAAATTTATGGATAAGATAATACTCCGTATATTTTATGAGTGAGAATAATGTATTTTATATATTAGAATAATATTTATTTGGAACGTGTTCCATGCAATAATGATTGAACAAAAGTAATTCAAACCAAAACCAAAAATATGTATTTTACTCTCGAATCCACTTAAAACTAAAATAAATAAATCAAAGATAAACCCCATAAGACCATAATCTGAATCGTCAAATCAAATCATAAATAAATGGCAAAATGTGAAATAGGCACATATACTAACATTGATTATTCATCTACAATCGTTATTTTATGGATCCGTGTCCAGCATGCATGCTGGACACGGGTAACAGTACCGTAGGCACTGTTATCTTCTTCTTTTTTTCTTTTTTCTTTTTTTTTTTTTTTTTAAATTTCAGACCGCTTTGTTATAGGAGTATATGTTCATAATTTTATTACTATATGTTCATAATTGTAAGTTTATAATGTCAGAGCTCTATGTTCATAATTCCATAACTGTACATTCATACTTCCATAACTGTACATTCATAATTCCGTAATTGTACATTCATAATTCAATAAGTGTAACTTCATAATTTTAAAAGCTCTATGTTCACATGTTCATAATTTTATCACTATATGTTCATATTGTAAGTTCATAATGTCAGAGCTCTGTGTTCATAATTTCATAACTGTACATTCATAATTGTATAACTGTACATTCATAATTCCGTAACTGTACATTCATAATGCAATAACTGTAAAATCATAATTTTCAAAGCTCGATGTTCACAATTTTAGAGCTCGATGTTCATAATTTTATAACTTACATTCATAATTCCATAACTGTACATTCATAATCCCATAACTGTACATTCATAATGGCACAAACGAATAACGCCGTTAACAGCGTTAACGGCGCGACAAAATCAAAAAAAAAAAAAAATTAACTGAAATGACGCGTTTTTCCTGAAAACGACGTCGTTTTGGACTCGTGTCCACAATGCATTGTGGACACGAGTCCACTGCATAATTTACCATTCATCTAGCATCATGAATTAAAATATGGTCCATCTAGACTAATATACTTTCAATTATTTTTTATCTAGCATTTTTAGCAAGGTTCTAACAAGTAACCCATCTAATTTGCTTACATGAAAAAATAAAATAAAAACAAAATGTTGACATGTTATTTTTTTTCATCTAACTTGCTGTTTTAGTCACTTTTTTTTTTTTTTTTTTTTTTTTGTAGAAAAATTCAAATTTTTTTTACGTATTTCCAGATTATGTTGATTTCTTCTATAAACTTTCTAGAAAACAGTGAATTTATTTTTCCACCGACTGTGAAATAAGTATGCTACTGCTTTTGTGGTTTTTGAACTCATTTATTGGCATTGGCATTGGTTTTTATTTTAGTTTTGGATGGTGCGTTTATGAGGCTCTTAGGTACATACCTGAGATTGAGAAGCTTAGAAAAGAGCTAGTTAATAAACTAAGGGACAACGATGATCTGTATATTGCTATTCATTTGAAGTATAATAACACACACAACTTTTGATTTAATGTTTGAGGTGTAACTTAATTAACTGACTTCCTTTGAGTGTAGATACTAAACGGACATGCTTGCATTTATTGGCTGCAGCCACAATTTGACTGAAGTAGAAGCTAAGCGTTATGAGATAATGTGTAGCACTGGAAAGAGAAAGAGATAAACAGCGAAGAAATGAGACCATCATATGTCCCCGAGGGAAGCGACCATGTTTTTTTAAGCCGATGGGGTACCCCCACCACGACAAAAATATATATTTTGCAGGGCCAATTTATGGTAACAACAGCATGGATGCATTCCGCTAGAATACCTCTACGTGTTTTCACACTCAACACTCGCAATAGAGCAGGAGTTGGAATCTTTCAAGCCATATCAGAAATCAACATAATCCAGAAATACGTAAAAAAAAAAAAATTGAATATTTCTGCAGATAAAAGAAGTGACAAAAATAGCAAGTTAGATGAAAAAATAACATGTCAGCATTTTTTTTTGGCCATGTAAGTAAATTAGATGGGTTACTTGTTAGAAACTTGCTAAAAATGTTAGATGAAAAATAATTGCAATCGTTAGACCGTGCACCAGGGCGGACATAGCATTGTGCGCCTCGCGCCTCCCAAAATGACGTCGTTTTGTTAAGTTGTTAAAAAAAATCCCCTGTTTTGAATGCACATCAACTCATAACAGAATACACATAATCTAACATAATACATAATACACATAAACTCTTAACATAATACACATAAACTTTTAACTGAATACACATAATGGGTTTGGTTAACATAATACACATAAACTCTTACCCGAATACACATAAACTCTTAACACAATATACATAAAATTTAACTGAATACACATAATGAGGTTTGGTATGTTCAGATGGACGGAGTGATGTCAGTATGATGTCAGCATGAAACGCACATGTTTTGTGCCTCGGGGGTGCACGATATAAATTGCCAAATAATTGAGAGTATGATAACTTAGATGGACCATATCTACATCTACAATTCTAATAAGAGCCAATAATGTTAGGCCCTTAACTAGAACAAAAAAAAATGTCGATAGTATTGTTTTTTAAAATGAATGGTTCATATTATTTTGATTTTAGTATGTTTTAATGATTTTCCTTACTTACCCTCTATTATATTATTTTCTTACATTAAATAACCTAAACTCCGTTAGTATATAAACTTTAATAACGGAATATTTCGTTAACTATTTATTATTTTTAACTTATTAATTTCGATAAGAAAGGTCTTAGGTTCGAACATCATCCCAATTAGAGTTGACATAATTGTTAAACATATACTACGAATATGTTAAAAAATATTTTTAAAAATATATAATATAAAATTTAACATAAACTTTGTTCAAATAATTAGTCCGGCTAAATACATAACGTTCAAAGTTAAGCATCAAAGATTATAAATCAAAAACTTTAAAAATCATATGATTTTTATGCATTTAGAAAAAAAAAAAACAAATTTAGGTTAATTTTTTTTTTTTTGTTTAATTAATCTTCTTTTGACTATTTAGATCATAACAAACTTAATATTTTAATTATACTTTTCATTATTGGTATGATTTAGGTCGTTATAGTATTAATATTTTTTGTATGTATTTTTATAATGGTACAATTGTACATTACCTATGTATGAACATCTTCGATATAATATTGCATTGATAAACAAATTCAATATTTATTTACCTATGTATAAACATCTCCGATATAATATTGAATTGATATACTTGAAAATACTTATTAAAAAATAATCATTGGGCATTATTTCATTTGCGCAAAGCGCGTAAATGAACTAGTTTTTATTCATAAGGCTAGATGAACAATCAATATTAGTACATAGGCCTATTTGACTCTTCTGCCTAAACAAATTTGATTGAACAAACGCTTAATGCAATATATATATAATTTCATCTTTTATGAATTAAAATTTTTAATGAACTATATGAAAACACGATACTAAAACTATACCAACTTTTAGTACCTAACCACAAATAACAAATTATATGACAAATAAAAATTTAATACATAACTATGGTATTCCATTATTCCACAATTGAACAAATTTTAAAAATTTTTATTTATACCAATTATATTTGAATTGATTTTTTTTTTTCAATTTCGCCTTAAAATCAAATCAAAATATTTTGTAAAAATGTCTATTTAAAATATTCTGTTTGATTTCGGCTTAGCAATTAAACAATTCATACTTCAAATGCTTCACCCCAATCACGACTAGATAATAATAGAATATATATATATATATATATATATATATATATATATATATTCCATAGTACGTCTACGGTGAAACCATCTCACGATCATTTTTTGTGTGATTAGTCAGATTTAAATAGAAATGTAATACTCATTCAAATGAAGTGATTTGATCTTTGAAATTAAGATATTATTAAAATTATAGTAACCAAATCCGTCACTTAACTAAGAATTTATGGAATACACATTATGAATAATCATGAGACTAATTCCCAAAATAAAAAATAATCATGAGACTAAATTTACACCTAAACCACAACTAAGGGTAAAACAACCATTTCCCTTTCCAAAATACAAATTTCTCAGGCAATCCTTATATCTGCAATGCTTTCTCATTTTCAAAATTCCACATTATCATATTTGTAATTCTTCACTATTTTCTCTACATTCATGCATTTTCAACACATTTTTAAAGGTGAACCCACATTTAACATCACATTAAAAAAATTATTATATTTCATCACTATTATTGTAAATTTTAAGAATAAGGATAGCCTCGGAACATATTAAGTGGTATATGTTTAATTTATATTTTCTTTATCTATTGAGCTCTCCACCACTACTCAATATTTCACCACCGAAATTCAATCATGTGACCTTCCCTTAAAAAAAGACACAGAAATATCATCTGAGTACAAGGTGCTTGGTGCCTTAAAACATATCTAATTGTCATAAGACTAATGGCAGTTATCTAATAATTCTCTAGAACTTGTCCAATTTTGGACAATTTTTCTCATTATTGGCTCCAACATTCCTAATTAGGCCAAACATTTAAGCCACATTATTAGAATACAGTATTTATGATATATTCTTTTCTTGTCAACCTTCAAGTCTTCAACTACTCTTACAGTGATAGAGCATATACATTGCTCAATGCTCATGCTTGAAATGACCAAATCTACCCTTGAACTCTGAAATTATAAATTAATGTAATAATATCCAACTAACACTATATATATATATATATATATATATATATATATATATATATATATATATATATATATATACACATATATATACATACTCGCTTAGGTTCAGGTGTGGTGAAGGAAGCAAGTGAAACATGCTGTTGAATCTCAGGCTTAGATCAACTCATCTTTAAAAAAGAAATCGCCATTTACGATCTACAACAATGTGCACCAGAAAGCACAACAATGTGTTATGAAAGGCATAACAATATGCACTGGGAGGCAAAGATGTGCACTGTAAGCCACAAAAATATGCAACAATTATTGAAAACACTAAATTTAATACATGATCTTCGACACAATTCATAAACGATCACAATATTCAACTAAAATTAGTAATTAGTAATTCGTCCAGATCAAATGCTTCTAATATATATATATATATATATATATATATATATATATATATATAACACCTACGATCTTAAAACTGAAAAGCACAAGGCATAACAATATGCACTGGAACTCTGGAATGCAAAAAATGTGCATTGTAAGGTAGAAAAATATGAAATAATTATTGAAAAGACTAAATTTAATACATGATCTTCAACACAAATCATAAACGATCACAATATTCAACTAAAATTAGTAATTACTGATTTATTCAAGATCAGATGCTCTTTAAATACATAGTATATATATATATATATATATATATATATATATATATATATATATATATATATATATATGTATGTATGTATGTACATAAATAACACATACTATATGATATTAAAACTGAAGGCACAACAATGTGCACTACAAGGTATGTATGTATGTATGTATGTACATAAATAACACCTACTATATGATCTTAAAACTGAAGGCACAACAATGTGCACTACAAGGCACAAAAATGGACTCTGGAGGTTCAACAATGTGCTCAAATGCACTGGAAGATTAAAAAGATAACTTATTTACCCAAAGCGAAGTGTACTGGAAGGCATATCATTGTGTTCTGGAAGGCACAGCACTGTGCTCTGGAAGACATAACAATGTGCTCTGCAAGAAGGGAAAAATGCTCTGAAAGACAACAAAAATATAATAATAATAACTTACACAAAATTACCATAATGACACTGCATTTTTTTTTTAAAATTGCTTCATTATGACGGTTGATCTGGATTGAATCAATAGATGAGATTAAATCCTATTTTTCACCTAAGGCTTCTTTTTCACATGATCCACGTGATCTGATATATATATATATATATATATATATATATATATATATATATATATATATATATATATATAAACATAATAAGTTTCAATCCAGGTTATGTCCCTGGTTTATGTCCGTTTTTTCTGTTAACTTTTTTTGTACCTTATGCTATAAATGTTGTACTACATAATTATTTAGACAAAAATATCCCTGCCGTTATAACTTCTGTTATCTTTCACATTATTATTATCATGCACTTGCATACACAATATCTTTTTCTTACATTCTTCAATTGGTAAGTTTGATTTTATTTAGATCTTAATTAAATGTTACCATAGTTATATTTAGTAATATACCATTTCTATAATTCTTACTTCATTAATATTAATATGAATTCTACAATTATATATATATATATATATATATATATATATATATATATATATATATATATAAACACACACACACACATTTATATAACTAAGATTTTAACATTACGTATTAATATTTGGCATATATTTTTGCGCATCGCGCATATGAAATACTAGTATATATATATATATATATATATATATATATATATATATATATATATATATATATATATATATATATAGAGTGAATTCCATTTTTGGTCTTACTGTTATAGGGGTGTTTCCAATTTTAGTCCAACTTAAATTTTTTTGCCACTTTATAACCACTATTATTGAATGTGTTCCACTTTTAGTCCCACCGTTAGTATTTTCATCAAGAGATCGTGTAATCTAGGGGTATTTTGACTTTTCTTCTCATCCAAGACTATGTTTGACTAAAGAAATGAGAATATTAAACCTAAAAGCTAAGAAGCCTCGCCGGCCCATGTTGGAACGAACAAAAAGATGTAGCTTTGGCTTCCCAAAGCGCCTGGATTAAAAGAGAAGAGACAAACATAAAAAGACGAAAATACCATTGGATTATACAACCTCTTGACGTAAATATTAACGGTGGACTAAAAGTGGAACACATTCAATAACAGTGGTTGTAAAGTGGCAAAAAAAATTAAGGTGGACTAAAATTGGAAACGCCCCGATAACAGTAGGACCAAAAATAGAATTGACTATATATATATATATATATATATATATATATATATATATATATATATGCATTCTTTCACGTGAAAACACCTCCCACATATAAACTAGCTAGGGACAAATCTTAGTCAAGAAAAAAGTAATCAACGATTATGATTAAAAATCAACATCCTAAATTCATGCGCATAATTAGCAATCCAATCCCTATAAATATGAATTAAGGGAAAAATCACTCCAAGCAAAAGTATAAACTTCCGTATGAATAAGTAACTTAACATAAAATTTGAGTTTCTATATTATTAAATCATCTCATTTAAATAATTAATTATTGTTATTAATTTTTTTTGAAAACGTTATAATTTAAATATACGAAAATGTTATTGTTTCATTAATTTCTGGTGCTTTAATTTAGCGAGATAAACACGTGACATTGTGCTCCTGACGATTTTGTGCACTCATGCACAATATGGTGTGCACCATAGGATGTTGCTAAAATCGTGTGCACACGCGCAACAAGTCACACTCTTACGTTATACTCTGCACACTCTAAAATTGCATTGTACACACGTTGATATATACTGAAATGCACAAATACACATCATGCACTACTACAAGCAAATGCGCATGTATATGTACTGTAGTGCACACAGGCCAAGTTTACAATGCACACGCAGAGGTCACAGTGCACACCCATACATTGCCTGTGAAAACTACACATAGGTCCATAACAAATATAGACAATATTATACTCAAATGATAGACAATTAAAAAACACAAAAATAAATTTCAATTCATGGTTGAATAAAAGAAACGTAGAAAAAGAAAACTCCAAAGCAAGATGGAGAAAGATCTCTACACGCAGAAGGAGAGTAGGTCAACAAGAAAATTCAAACCTACCATAAAATTTTTTCCCCAAAATCATACATAATAGCCATATAAAATATTATGCATATTTATTTAAAACAAACATAAATAACACCAATTACCATTTTGAAAATGATTAAAATTTAAAAAACATAATAAAAACCATAAAATCACAACTACACACATCACCTAAATAGCTTAGAGAGTAAATTTGTTCATAATTTTTATGAATGAGGATGTTCTCATATGAATGCAAATCTATATACACATACCATACAAAACAAATGTAAAATAAATGTAAAATGCACGCCTTGTCTACCAATTTTTAACTTTTAGATAAAATTAAACAGAAACTCGTTTTCCAAAGTTAAAGACATTCCAAGATAATATTTGATAATAATAAAAGAGGGGTCATTTTTGGATCATAAAATAATTCATAAAGCAAATGTATTATCAACACTAGCATCTGCAGCTTTCATCCCTGCATGCCATTACCATCCAATTATTTGAAGACAAAAATTGATTTAATTTGGGAAGGGGTAGTGGAGGGTGGGTGGGGAGGAGAGGGGAAGAATGTTGGTTTGTTTTTCTAATATCAAAGAGATAGATATATATAATATCTCTATATAGGAGGAATGTTAGCCCAAATTTTTAAAAATTTTTAAAACTTTTAAAATGTATAATAGTACAAATATATTGTGGTTTCAATCAAAGAATCATGACCTCCTAAGATTATTCCCACTGCTAATGCTTGTCCTTTTCCCCCTTTCTTTTCCCCTTCCTTCCAACCACAACCTTCCAAATCTACAATAACAAGAAAAATAGTCCCCCATCTGGTGAGGAAGCTAAGAAATTGTACTGTTGAAGTTCCCTTGTGGGCAGATATCTTTTTGCACACTGACATTTGACTATATTTACTGAGTCATTGAGTTACCGTGATTCACATTCTTTCAAATTCTCTATCGGGCCGAGGTATAAGGTGTCCTTGAGTTGAGGATTCAACCTTTTGAGAGAGGAAGGAATTGTTGAAGTTAATTTTGACATAAATAACAATTCATATCTGAACTTTTAACATCCGTTATTAACAATAAAAGTTAAGTAAAAATTATTACATGTACTAGGCTGAATTGAATAAGATGGTTAATTTTGCTTAAAATAATTTACACTTAATTCATTTTATTTATAATTATATTGAAGTTTGTGATATGTGACCTTGTATTTGATAATGGTTCTCCCACTTTAAGAATAGTTTCAAGTTCAATCCTCGACTATTAAAGTGGTCAAATTTAGTCATTGATTATTGATAGACAATATAATTTTAATCATTGGTGAGATTTTTTGCCTAACAAACGTTAAATAGAGGGGCATTCTTGTCAAATCCGGCAACCGTAAGCCATGTTCCCTTGTGTGGCATTTGTGGCTTCAGATCGAAAGGTAAGAGTAATCACAAAGACCCTATTTGATAACATAGTTAACTTATCAGTTAATTTTGACTCGTTTAATTAAAATGTTAAAATTCAAAAAACTGTTCAAAACAAATTTTTTCAATCAGCTTTTTAAGAAAGTTACTGGCTCTATTACATTGTAGTATCTATTCATATACTTTCTCAACCTACTGAAACACAAAGAACCAATAACGCCTCCACTGAGGCTCAAACTTATAATCTTCCAAATGGAAGTCCAACCCGGGTACCATTAGACCACATAGTCCTGGTAGCTTTTTAAGAAAGTTAATTTTACATGTATTCAGCTATTAGCTATCAGTTAACAGTTAATTTATTAAACATTTTTTTTTACAATAGCTAATGTTATTTTCAACTAGTCAAAAGACACTAACTCAATCAGTTAACAATTATTTACCAAACACCCCTTAAATCTAATCAGTTTCATAATCGAGAACTGAATTTAGAACTAAGTTGGAGAATTTTTTTTTTTGATTTAACTATATTGAGCTAAAAAAAAATATAAAAGAAATTAATAGTTGAAAAGGTAAAAGGTTTGATATATATGCACCCAAAGAGGCACCATCATCTTCCCCAAAGTTAAAAGGGAGGCTTTGGGGACAAAGTGACAGAGAGTCACCCAACCTATTATTCCACCAAACACACAATTCCATGTGCTACTCTTTAACCTACTTTTGGAGTTTTCCTCACACCATTTTTCTCTTTACCTCCACTTTGGCCTCCATCCTCTCCCAAACCCCTCAAATATCCTCAAACAAAGTACTTCTTAGATTGGGTTCCCAACTCCTTTCCTCTTGGACTTTCTACCTTTGTGGCCGATTCTCCTTATTTTCTTCCTTTTCATCACTGCATGTCTACTTATATATGTACATGCATGGAGTCTGCAATTACCGAAATGCCCCCGCCCCCACCCACTTCCCATGCATATAAATACCCTTAGTTTGCATGCCTTCAACCCCCATGACCAATCATCTCCCCCCATCACAAACCCTACCAATACACATTATAACATTTTTTTTATTAGATTGAAGGAGAAAAGGAAAAGATCCAATTATATATTATTGTTGCTTCAAAATACTCTCTCTCTCTCTCACACAAATGGGAATGGGAAGACCTAGTGGTGATCATCACCATCACCATATAGCTCTTCATCACTCCTCCATTGCCTTGCTTCAAGAAAGATTTAGGCAGTTGCAAAGGGCAAAGGAGATGAGGCAAGAGAGAGAGCTCTTGAAAACGCTATCCTCGTCGTCCTCGTTGTCATCATCATCACCGTCATCATCACCACCATCGTACCCTCATCACCATCGCGATCAAATGCATTACGAGCCGCCGCCCAAACATAAAGCGCTTTTCCACACTAATGATTTATTCTTTCCTCCCGGCAGCGCCACCACCAAGCCATCTTCTCAACTTTCCCTCTCCCTCTGGCCGCCGGCAAGCTCCCCGGAAAGCTGTTCCCGGCAAGGAGCGCCGCAGTGTTCTGCCGGCAAGAGGCGGATCAACGACATGAACTTGGCGCATAGCACTCTTCCTATGGTCGTGATCAAACATGACCATGATCCTTATCCTGATGTTGATACTTCTCTTCACCTCTAGCCAAATTAATGGATCGAATTCTATAACATAATCTTATATATATCTGTATCCACTTTAATAAACTACTCATTGCATCTCTCTCTCTATATATATATACATATGAATTATATTTTTTTCTTTGATGGTGTCTTGCTACTTCTATGCTTACGTCCAAAAATAGAAAGGCTGAATACGTAGACGACTGTTTTCTCATATATCACGACCACCTGAATTTGATCTTAAATCAGGTCGAAAGTCTTTTCCAACCACTTTTGATATTAGGAAAAATCTTTGTTGCTATTTTCGCGACCACTTTTTACTTGATTTAAGATCACTTTTAAGTGGTCGGAAATTCCATAATTCTCCGCAGTGATATAGATATTATTAGTATTAAATTTCATTTTATTTTGTAACATTTTTAAAGTCCTTATATATATATATATATATATATATATATATATATATATATATATATATTTATTTATTTATTTATTTATTTATTTATTTATTTATTTATGCTAATGTTCCAGTGAATGAGAGAGACTCATTATATTCTCAGTGGTGGCATTATCTTATTATTATATTTTCTAACATTTGATTATTAAGTCAATTTTTTAAAAGCTTATGATGATCTGAGATCAATTAATTTATAAACACTGAATAAATAAAAATAATTGTATTGTAACGTTGAGATGTATACAATAATTGGAGAATTTGAAAGAGAAAATAGCATTATTCTATATTCTCAAGCTTAGCAATTAATCTATCCTTTTTATACGTTTTAGAAAAACAAGAACATAAACAAGATAGATTGATTTGGAAAAAAAAATGTGGAAAATTATAAAAAAAAAAAAAAACCCAAAAAAAAAAAAAAAAAACAGTCTGAGGTGGCAATTAAGTTCTTTTGCGTGCTGTCGGTAGGTTTGCAAGCTAGAGACACCACAGGTGATGTATTTGTTGGAGCTTAACAAGGAAAAGAAAAAGAAAAGTAATGGGGTCAATTGGAAATTTCACAGGATTTAAGGAGCAATATTCAAATATTTATTTTGTCGTTACTAAGAAGTTGTAGTCCGCGCCGCGCGCAGTGAAGATTGAAGAATAATGTTTAGGAGGGTTACGTGGGGAGGTTTGGGTTTTTCTCTATCCGTCTGTTTAACGGTTTAGATCCGGTAGCTTGGTAGGTTAGGGTAACGGAAGTTGATCTAAACAGAATCGTATTGTTATTTTTGAAAATTGAATTTGGATTATCCATAAATTCTCTCCTACAAAGAAAACTCATTTACAACTTGAGTTATCCTGTTGGGTTAATTCCTTCATTTTGTTGAATCCCAATTCATACTTTCCTCATATGAATTGCAATTCGATTAGGAAAGGAAAGAGAAAAAGGAAGAGAAAGACTATTTTACCTTTGATTATTATTAATATTATTATTACATAAAGACATTTTAGTCTTTACTTATTTCCTTCATATTCTCAATAATTTTATCCCTCTCTACCAAATAATGTAATTTGAATTCCTACTTTACTTTCACATTTATTCTTTTTCCACCGAATTACAATTCATTTCCTCCTTAATTCCTTCCGCACAACCAAACGCCATATTAATGGAATAAATAAAAGGAAAATGATAACTACCCATACAATTATTATTTTCAAAATAATTACATAATGATGTGGCAAAATACTATACACTATTTTTTAAATTTTAAAATTTTCTTTTTTTGGTAATGAGGAAATGTGCAACCATTATTTCTGCGTGGACATGATAAATTTTACTTCTATCTAATAGCTTGAAAACTCTACAAGGCCTAGGAAAACAAAACGTAACGTGTTGAACCAAGAAAGTGTTGGGAAGAATTAAACTCATGACCCCATTCATTTAATCTTTCATCAAATGTGATAAGTAGTAATTGTTTATGAGTAGTAAAAGTAGGTGTACGTGTATAGTCGATAACTTAATTTAATATTATTTTTAAATATAAAATAATTTGTAATTATGATTATCTACTATATGTCATAATTGGATCTTCTGTAAAAGTGTTAGGTAAAATTGTGGAATTAATATTCTTTTTCTTTTATTGAATTCACATATTAAAATGGGAAATTGTCCGTTTTGTTGCGTTCTACAAATAATTATTGTAAACACAAATTTTCAAATTTATATATTCAACCCAAAATTTGTTACAATAAATATATGAAAAACATGTGAATACATTAATATCTCTATCTCCTAATTCTTCACTAGAAATTTTAAATATTCTTTAATTTTAACAGCTTGACTCCTTGATGATGGCTGATGCTTGAAGGGTTTTTGGACTTAAAAATTTTGTTCTTGGTGAAGGGCTTGTATATATTTTAATTTCAATGAAGAGCCTTAGCTTCCAGCTAAGATGGGCGATTTTTAATATAAGAATATGAAAATATATAAAAATAACTATTCTGGTCTTCAAAGAGTTCAACAGAAACATACAACAATATTTGGAGATGCCATAAGCAAATTATACTAAGAACCATGAATTCTAGTCTCTGGTTTTCGACCGCTCAATTTTCTACATAGCCGTCACCTCCATGTCAATTTTCTCTGCTTTCACTGTCTTCTCTTCCATTCTCCGCCTTCACCACCGGTTACGCCTTGCCCCACCGCTCCATCTCCACCGCTACCGGTCATTTCTCCCTTATTTTTGTACTATTGTTTCCCTTTACTTTGTTTTATTGATTTAATTTTGTTTGCAGTTTTTGTGTTTTTCCTCTCGTTGTTTTGACGAGTTTGTTCATCTCATTTACTTGGCGAGTTTTTTTTCATAACCCGTGAAACGATAAAACTGGTCATGGCGTATGTGAATCTCATCCTGGGTGACAAATATGACAATGAAAAAGAGACTCCTTTAAACTATGATATGCAGTTCAACCCGATGGAGATATTGTCAATGGATAGAAGAATAGAAATAGATACTCAAGTGGTGTGCAATACTATTAAACCAGTGTCAGTCTTTGGTACGTTTGACCAAATCATTAAAGGAGTTTAAGTTCTTCCAAAGAATTCAGTTTCAAATTTGTGAAACAGTTTGGGAATCAAGTTTTCTGTAGCATTAATAAGGAAGTTGTTTCTATGTCTGACTATATGGAATGTTTGACCATTCCATGAATCTTTATAGTAAACGTTTCAACATATGATTAATGAATTAACTTCTTTATTTTTTAAAAAAATACTAAGAACCATGAATAAATAATTATTTTTAATATATTGAAAATACATTAGTTAGTAGTGATGGTTTTTGGGTTTTCAGGCCCAAGGAGGTCCAACACAACCTTTAGCTGGAGGATACACCTTTCAATAAAATGAGTGTCTCAAAGGAAAGAAAGTGCTTGCTCAGAATTTCTCCTATTCCCCTCTCCGGGTCCTCTTTTTTTGTGTCTGTCCTCTACAAGAGTGGAGGAGCCTTTATATAGCCCCCCCCCCCCCCCCCCCCCCCCCCCCCCACTGGCTTGAAGGCCTTTACTAGCCGACTTCAAGACTAATTAAGTATCGAGCCGTTGGTCGCCTTTACTGAGTCGGCCAACGGCTCTCTCAAGCTCGTAACAGCCGGACCAAGTCCAACCTTTTAATGCTCTAACGGTTCCTTGTTTAAGAGTCTCTTTGATGATCCCAACGGCTCCTTGAGCCGAATCTCTCTCTGGGTTTGGGGCCTGGCCGACTCCTCACCCTCGGCCCAAGCTCCTGCTGGGCTCTTCTTTAGCAATCCTGAGCTAGGTCCTCGTACTTGGGCCTGGGCCGATTCCTGACCTCGGCCCAAGCACCCTCTGGGCTTCTCCCGATGCTAGCCCACCTTTATTGCCTTGGGCTCTCTTCTGTGGGCCAATCTTTCCTGGGCCGGGGTCCTTACCCCATCAACTAGTCCCTCACTTTTCCATACCCGGTCCGCTAACCTGGGTTTGGAAAAGTAGTAACCGTCCGTCTCCTTCCATCACCGTATCCGTGCCTTGAATAGCCCTCGTAACGCCCGGATTCTTTGCCCCTCTCCCGGATTCTGTGGGACCGTTTGGATCATCCCAGCTTGACTTGGCACCTATAAAAGTCCTCCCATTTTCTTCCTCTCATACATAAGTCCAACATGGGTCGTTCACCTCTGAGGGGGAAACGAATTGACTTTGGGTCTCCCTGGCGTCCGCTACCCTCAAAGCGGACTCGTCCTGAAAGAGAGCACAAAAAGAAGACTCCTCGCCCGGCTTCCCAAAGGTCTCCTGCCGGCGCCACTCCCTCGGCTCCTCAGCCGCCGACTCCTTCTCGACGCGAGGTCGCCCCGTCGTCACACCATCTGCCTACTCCCACAACTGCCAGAGTGACTTCTCAGGACGGGTCCTTCGTTGAAGTGGCCGTTCCAGAGCAGCTAACTTTCCGCATGACCTTCTCCATTCCGCTGGATGACTTGGACGGGCCGGTTACGGGCCTAATGAATGATGAGGATTACGTCCGCTACCTGGAGACGTATCCGGATGATGAGGAGCCGATTGTGCCACCACTTATGCCAGCCTTCTGGGACTCGTTCTGTCCATCTCCACCTGGACCATCGGGGGGATCCTTCGGGAGCGGCTTTTCCTCGCCTGGCGAGTGATCGTCTTGGCCGGAGTCGGCCTCATATTGCCGAGGGGTCTTATTTAGGAGCATTTTCATTTTCCTTGTTGTAATAAGCTCCTTACTGCTTGTACCCTTCTTCTTCCCGTCGTTACTCGGTCGATAACCCGGCGGCGACTTCCCCCTCTTCTTCTTCTCCTTCTTCGTCTTCTTCTTCTCCTCCCCGTCGTATGGAACTTCCGGCGGACGTTCCATCGACGTCTTCTCTTCCTCCGACCCCCTCTTCTTCGGGGGCGGTTACTCCGATGAGCCCCGCTCCTTTAACGACGGTGGCGGCTCTGCCGGACGGCATCGGATGGCCGCGGGGCAAGTTCGATTCAATCGTCCCTCCTTCCGGGCCACCGTCCGTCGTTACTGCGGCGGACCTGGAAATGGCCCAATACTTTCTTGGTCCTTCAGCCTTAGTCCTTGCCCCGGAAGGCCGGCAAATTTACGACCCACCCGAGGGTTATGTCGGCATTCATCTGCACTCGGTTGCCTTTGGCTTCCGAGTTCCTCCGTGTCCTTTCCTTTCCCTTTTTTATCGCCATTACAACTTAGTTTCGGGCCAATTAGTGCCCAATTCTCACCGACTCCTCACCTGCTTCGTCAACCTCTGCCACTGGTGGTTGTGCGAGCCGGATCTAGACCTGTTCCGGTATCTCTTTACCGTGAACAAGGTCGGCTCGCACTCGCCGGGCTTTGTTCAAGTCGCCGCTCGCCCGGGGCGACAGCTTTTCGAGGGGTTGTCCGACTCCATTAAGGACTGGAAACTCCTCTATTTCTTTGTCCGACCTGCTTTCTCTTCCTTCACCTTTCCGACCCTGTGGCCTGTCGCTCTATTCAAGCCTTGCTCCGGCGTGTCGTCCCTACCAACGATGCGGTCCGGGGCGGCGAGTTCTTGAAGGGCTTTGAGCCGTACTCCGTCAAGTACTGGTCCCGAGTCCGGGCCATGGCTAAGCGTGGCTTGCTGCCGGAGGGTGCGGCCGCTGTAGGTAGTTTTCATTGCCTCTCGTTCTTCTTCTTTTTATTCTGTCTCCTTCCGACTCGGAATACTTATGACTTTCCTTTCTTTCGCAGGTCCGTACGACTCCGATTCCTCCAGTTCCGACGAGGCTGCCGAACCGACTCCAGAGATGACGGACAGAGCTGAAAAGATGAGGCGTCGGTTGACCCAGCGCGCTTCCGGCACTGCTGCTGCCTCTTCCTCCCAACCGTCGCCGGCTCCAAGGTCGACTCCTCCACTACCACATAACGTGGTCGACCTGACGTCGTCGCCCATCGTGTCGCCGACTCGACAATTGCCTCCTCCTCACTCTGAGAATCCGAGCTCAAAACGGCCGGCCGAGCATACGGACATGCCGGCTCCGAAGAAGATCCGGTTGAGCCACGAGGTGGACGAGGATGCCCAGATCTGGCAAGGTAACTCCTCCGTCCGCAAGTGGGCCTCGAACGTCCTTCTCCCCAAAGACGTGGCGGTGACTGGTGGCCTGGGGGACGAGGTCATCATCATACCGCGTAAGTGTTTCCGACTCGTCTCTTTTTCCATTCTTTTTTCTTTCACTATCTGACTTCTGGTTTACCTTGAGAACCTCACTTTCCAAATGGAGATGAGTAGGCGGCTGAGGGAGTACAAGACCGGGCTGAAGTCTATGGCTATCCGAGTGCACAAAATGGAGGAGGCCTTCTTGGAGGAGCAAGCTAAGCACGCCAAGGCGGTGGAGGTGCATAACTCCGAGATGCTGAGGGTCACTCGTCAGTGGGAGGAGGAGCGGGACAAGGTGGCGACCATTGCCGCGACCTCGATGGAAGACTACAAGAAATCGGCGTCCTTCGAGGCAGACGTGAAGGCGGCGATAGAGGTCCGGCAGAAGGAGATCGCCAAGGCGTGGCTGGCGACGCCGGAAGGTGACGACTTCCTTCTGGATTTGGGCGAGCGCGACTATCGCCTCGGCTTCCGCGAGGCGCAGACAGAAATTCACTCCGCCCTGCTGGTCCGCGACTCCTCTTTTACCCCCGAGAGCTGGGGCCTTAAGCCGGTTATAGACGCTCTCCCGGCGGCTGAAGGTCCGGCGACGGCTGTTGATCCAGCGGCTCTCCCTGCGGCGGCTCCTCCCGATCTTACCGAGTCCTCCCCTCAGGCAGGGGACCCTTCTTCTGTTCCTCCAGCTGGACCAACGGCGGGGGCACAAGTTGAAGGGGTCGATGTCGACACCCCCTCCCCAGTAGTTTAGGGTTATTATTTTATGATAGTCCCTTTTGTAAAGGCTGGCCTCCTTCTCGGGCCTTTTTTAATTTTAATGAAATTCCCATTTTCTCTTTCTTCCCGTGTTATCTTGGACTCGACGCTTTTTCTTTAACCTTTAATGGTTCTGCAAATCAAAGAAATATTCTTAAGGTATCAGGCCCTGCTAACTCTGAGGGACGACTTAGGATCGAGGCCTTGTTAACTCTTCGGGTGCCCGCCAAATCCCGCTGTTGCGGCGACTCCTTTTAGCCTCTCACGGAAACGACTAAGGGTCTGGGCCCTTGTTTCCTAACTTTCTCTCGCCGAGTCCCTCAGTCGAGGCGACTCCTTAGACTTTTTCTTTCTCAGAAACGTTTAGAGTCAGTGCCCCATAGTTTCTCTATATACTCGCCAAGTCCCTCAGTCGAGGCGACTCTTCTTGGCTTTTTCACGGAAACGACTAAGGGTCTGGGCCCTTGTTTCCTAACTTTCTCTCGCCGAGTCCCTCAGTCGAGGCGACTCCTTAGGCTTTTTCTTTCTCAGAAACGTTTAGGGTCAGTGCCCCATAGCTTCTTTATATACTTGCCGAGTCCCTCAATCGAGGCGACTCCTCTTGGCTTTTTCACGGAAACGACTAAGGGTCTGGGCCCTTGTTTCCTAACTTTCTCTTACCGAGTCCCTCAGTCGAGGCGACTCCTTAGGCTTTTTCTTTCTCAGAAACGTTTAGGGTCAGTGCCCCATAGCTTCTTTATATACTTGCCGAGTCCCTCAGTCGAGGCGACTCCTCTTGGCTTTTTCACGGAAACGACTAAGGGTCTGGGCCCTTGTTTCCTAACTTTCTCTCGCCGAGTCCCTCAGTCGAGGCGACCCCTTAGGCTTTTTCTTTCTCAGAAACGTTTAGGGTCAGTGCCCATAGCTTCTTTATATACTTGCCGAGTCCCTCAGTCGAGGCGACTCCTCTTGGCTTTTTCTCGGAAACGACTAAGGGTCTGGGCCCTTGTTTCCTAACTTTCTCTCACCGAGCCCAGGCGGTGGTTAACAGTAATTCGTATTCTTTTATTCAAGTCGTTTAAGACCCTCGGGCCTATACATGGCCTAACCTTTTCTACTGATAGAACTTCTTCAAGTGGACGACGTTCCAGATCTGGTCTACGGGCCTGCCTTCCAGAGTTTCGAGCTTGTAGGTGCCGACCTGGACCACCGTGGCAATGCGATAGGGTCCTTCCCACTTTACCGCAAACTTACCACCTTCCGTGGGCTGGCTTGCTTGCCGGTCTCGTAGTACGAGATCGCCGACCTGGAAGGTTCGTGGGCGAATCCTTCGATCGCGATATCTCTTTACCGCTTGTTGATACTCGACCATCCGAGCACTCGCGGCTTCTCTTCTTTCTTCTAGGAAATTTTTCTCAATTCGAAGATTTTTCTCATTCTCCGTGTCAGAATAAGTGTGGACCCGGTGAGTGGGTTCGACCACTTCAATCGGGACCTTGGCTTCGAAGCCGTACGCGAGGGAGAATGGACTTTCTCCGGTCGCTCGCCGCTGCGTGGTGCGATAAGCCCATAGGACTCGGTCGAGCTCATCCGCCCAATTTCCTCTTATGTCTTCCAATTTCTTTCGGATTCCGTCCACTATGGTCCGATTCACATTTTCGACCTGCCCGTTGGCCTGCGGATACGCCACGGAGACCTTGGTATGGCGGATATCGTGTCGGCATAACCTATGTTTTACTTGAGTGCATGTGACCATGCAAAGAGTAAAAAAGGACACACACACACACACACACACACACACACACACACACACACACACACACACACACACACACACACACACACACACACACACACACACACACACACACATATATATATATATATATATATATATATATATATATATATATATATATATATATATATATATATATATATATATTCCATGCATACTGCATGCATAACCACACCAAATCAACAAAGCAGATGCCAGTCAATTTGATGGACACCGAAAGCATTGATCCGTTTAAAACTAACGAATCGTTAACACCAACGAATCATGAAACTTCGGTTCCAAATCATTTTTCCCAACTTACTTTCTACCAAACTAAAATAATATTTATAACTCCACAACTCCAAATATTATTTAAGCTTTCATGGTAGTTCATCTGAAACATTAATCTCCATTACTATATAAATTTCCAACATTCCTCCTCCATTTATATGGTAAAAATTAATATTGTACCAAGATAAATCCAAAAATTATGCATAAATGAAAGTGTCTTAGAGATTGAACTTTCACATAGTATTATATGCGTTACATTAATTCGGATTATAGTGATGGACGAACCTTGAATCACGCGGTCTCTTTGAAGAAACGTAGATATAACACACACAAGTTTTACAGTCATTACAACTCACTGTAACTTGACACTATTATGGCCATGTGTCCGTATCCATTAATGAGCACATACCAAGTAAAGCCCAAACTTGTTTGAAGCGGCCACACTTCATGCTCACAGAGGCTAATCTTTTATATCATGCACTGCACCTTGCATTTTTTCAAAAGATCAGTTAAGAGTAAAAACTCATCCCTACTTCAATGCAGAACCAAACATCACCTTTTCTTGGGATACAATTTTTAATTTAAACTTTAGATGCTTGCAATCACAAAATGAAGTACTCATCTACATTGAACTCAAGGTCTAACGTAATAACTTAGACGTGAGTTGAGCTTTCCTTCACTTGCAATTTTAATTTAGGCTTTCCGTATCCCTTCCGATGAACCATGTCCCTTGCAATGACTCTTGCAAACGGATCCGTTAAAACCGGGACTGTACCAAGTCCAGTGCTACAACACTATTACCTAGGATTTCCCACATAGCTAAGTCTCAAGCCCATGTGTCTTCACTTGCCATTATAAACACTTGTTTATATGATATGGCCAGTGTAGTAGCGCTGTCATAATGTACTAAACTGGTGACATCGGTTTTGGCCAAACCGAAATCTAAATAATTAAATTCCTTAGCCAATCAACTTCTTACATGTTAAAGCCAACGCAAGAAATTCCGATGCCATAGTTGAAAAAGCAACTTTACTTTTAGAAACCCATAAAACAACACCTCCTCCAAGCAGAAATATCCATCTACTAAATGAGGAACAAGTTTCATGATTACACATTCAACTGGCATTAGAATATCTTTTCAGGATGAAAATTTCTATTAAATATACTAAACCATAATTAATGGTTTTATTCAAGTATATCAAAATTCCTTTTAATCTCATCCACTTAGCCAACTAAACATGATTGATAGATAAAATTTTAATATTCTATTAATGAACTGGTGAAATAAAATATTCAATTGATTATACCGGAACCCCCTTTATAGGTTCACAATCAATAAATATTGCAAATTCTATAACCAAGATTTTCAATCATCAAGTTGAACTTATTAGCAGTGAGGACTCCTTAAAATAAAAATTCAACCTCCTCCATTTGAGTCATTCAACTTTGGAGAATAAACCTCCTCCATTCAGAGAACATCAACTTTGGAGAATAAACCATTTTGATTTTAAGCTTTTAACTTTTCATGTTTCTTCTAAACTGAAGAATCATGACATCTTAAATCATAATCCATTATTTAAATCTAAACTTTCTTTTCACTACTAATTTTCATACTAGATAAACCATAAACTTTTCAATATTTTAACACATTCTCAATATGAGAAACTTTGTGTTAAAGACATTCATAAATTTTATGAATTTCATTATGCATATCTCATGCATAAAAGTTACTGCATGTCTTTATAAGAAATATAACAGAATATTTCCTGAGTTTTCTTCCTTTATCAAAAATATAATAAAGATATTTCAAAGGCTTCCTGCCGTACTCAGAAATATATATAACATAGTATTTCACACTTTCACAAGGATAAAGTTATCTGTGTGCTAACGTTATCAATAATTTCATGCATGACATTGAAATTAATTTCAACTTACAATCAGTAATCATTGTAACCATGCATAAGAAAAAAAATTGATAACACCAAATTAATTCAAATTTGGCAGATTTACAGCACCTCAAGATCCAACATATTATCATGTACCTTGTAAACTATGCATGCAACCGAGACAAAGTCACAACATATTATGCATGCATTGTTGGAAATTAGTGCTTGTATACTATGCATGCAACCGAGACAAAGTCACAATATAAAATATTTATATACATGCATAAACATATCCTTGTATTTAACAGGCTATGCAAAATTCAAAAGAATCTCATGCATATCTTCTAGACATAATCCAGAACTTAACCAGTAAGTAAAATAAAACTTACGTACCTGCCAAGACCGAGACAAAGATATAAAAGGTACTGTACCGATCTCATCCTGTAAATTATATCTGCCTTGATAATCATCACTTCCGGCCTTTGATACACTGAAACCGCACACTCACTCTAGGGAAGTACACATCTTATGCCAATTAATCATGGCTAACAAAATGATTTATTTAAATAAAATCATTTTACACATCTCACTAATCATCTTGGCATCACTTGACGCCTCATGACTTTTAGTGAAGATGAAAACAAAAACTGCATAACATGGATCAAATCCATATGTACTGCATGCACACGACCTGCCATGAACACCATGCAAACATCTACACAAAAATCTTCTTGTATATAAACAAAGACAAACCCAAAAGTGATTTATGTCATCCTCCCATCACCATATTCAAAATCTCATTCCGAAAATTTACCGTAATGGGAAACTGTTCTTTCACGCCTAACATCTTGCCTTCAAAACTTTCAAGACAAGATCAATGATCACAGGTTTATAACATTAAAGCTTATAGATTGTGTCATCCTTACCACCAAATTTGAAAATCTCATTTAGAAATATTTCCGTAATAGGAAACTGTTCTTTGGAAATATCTCCATTACTATATAAATTTCCAACATGCCATACCTTCTTGGGTCGAGAGCTTCTAAATAGTTTTAATATATTGGCCATTAGCCTCCCAAATCTTTAGCTTTGAAACTTCAACAACGAGAGAGAGAGAGAGAGTACCTATCAATTCCTTCTCATCAAGTCCTTAGCTTGTTTGCCTATCATTTTTTGAAACACTTTAAACGAAACATTTGCTTAGAGAATTCTATTCATTTGTACTCCTTCGTAATTGTATATCATAATGGTGTGTGCTTGCTTTTCATTTTAATAAGATTGTAATATAGAGAAAATTCGTGATGCCATAAACCTTACCTTCCTTGAATTGATTTCTGTATTAACATGTTCTTTAGGAATATGAGCATGGATAAAAGTTCCTCAAGGTAAAACAACAATTAAGTTATTTGAGAACCAACAAAACATTGATATTCTTAAAACAAATATTGAAACTTGCATTACTTACCTCTTCATCATGAAATAAACATTCGTTATTTTTATTTTTATTTTATTTTTATTTTTTTGTTCTCGACTTAGAAACTTCTAGATGCGCACTAAATGCAGTGTGATTATGGTGGATTTGAGACCCAATACATTTGAACTAGTGTTGTTTAAAATGGAGCAATCTTCGCAGAATGTATGTAATAGCCCTTGTTTTTTGCTTGTAAACCTTATCTATATATATACACACGTTTGTATCATTGTGTATTATAAAACATGCATGATTACGCTTACTTCATGCCGTGTAGATGAAAATAAGTGCTCACGACAAATGATGGCTTTAAAAAAAAATACATAAATAGCTTTTAAACCAATAAGATTGGTAATAGATCACCATTAGAAGCCTAATAGGATTATATTTAATAGGAAAACGATCATTTAAAACTTTCAGAATGCCTATATTTAAACTCACACATTACATTGATAGGAAAAAGCAATATATCCAATTAGCAAGAAGAAAAGCAAAATAATAATAATAATAATAATAATAATAATAATAATAATAATAATAATAATAGAGTCCAAAAACTTAACAACCAAGATGACCAAAATGGTAACGTTTTCTTTGGGCGGGAGTTCTAACCATTTTCATTGGTCATTTCTTCTTCCAAAAGGTTGAACCCCAACCCCGACAGAGCATGTGGGAGAATGTAAATCATGGTAATTTAACTAGACATGAACCATAGATGCTAGACCTTTGCTTACTGCGCACAAGGAGGGGTAGCTCCCACACTGTCGCTGGTGAGACTTGATCCCTGGTCATTCTTCCAACATTTCACCTCTATGACCAGTTGAGCTGCCCATGCGGGTTTCATTGGTCATTTCTTGCTGCTATATTATATTAAAAAAGAAAAGATATAAGAAAATCTAATTGTTTTGTTAATGTCAGAGTTTTAATTTAGCGAGACAAACACGCGGAGTAAAAACAACAACAAATGGGGGTGTTTGTTGTGCTCTGGACGACTACATGCACAACATCGTGTGCACTGTTGTCGGAATAGTGTGCACTGTTGTCGGAATAGTGTGCACTGTTGTCGAAATAGTGTGCACACATCTATATTGCATTGTGCACACTTATACATTGCACTGTCTGTGTCCCCCACTGCAATATTGCATTGCGTACACGTTCAAATTTATATTCACACATACACATCATGCACCATCATCGCCAACAAGGAAAACAAGGATAAAAAATCGCAGTTGATTCATGTACCTAACAAGTGTACAAATACATCATTAGATACAAACCACACCACAAACAAATGCACACGCGTATGTACTATAGTGCACACATGCCACATTTATACATTGCATTGTACACACTCTAAAATTGCATTGTGTACACGCTCGCATTGAAATGCACACATACGCATCATGCACCACCACCACCAGCAAAGAAAACAAGGATGAAAAATCCACTTGATTTACATACTTGACTAGTGCACAAACACATCATTAGATGCAAACCATACTACAAGTAAATGCACATGCATATGTACTATAGTGCACACATGTCAAGTTTACAATGCATACACACATCACATGAACACAAAATGCACACTAGGCCACGGTGAGGTATACACATATGACGAAAACCCAACTGCAACGAATAGACAATGCAAATAAACATCCTACGGAGCCACAGTTCACACCGGTACATTGTACGCAAAAACTACACATATGTTAATAACAAATATAGACAATATTATACACAAATGATATATAATTTTTTTTTAAAATGGACTTAAGTCTAAAGTTGAAAAAAAAATGCAGAAGAAGAAAAACTCAAAGCAAGATGGAGAAAGAACCCCACGGGAAGAATAAGAGTACATGAGCAAGAAAATCCTAATTTACCATAAATTTAACTCCTAAAAGCAAGCATAACATCCGAGTATAATCATTTCAACCTTCAAAACACAAACATAATGTGCGTGACTTGATTTCAGAATTACGAGCTTAGAAGGAAGCAGAACAGAAAGAGAAGGTGGGTGAAGCTTTTCTGATTGTGTGTGAATGGATCGATATACGCACATATGGCTGTTCTGATTTTATGTTTTATCTGTACAGGAGAGAGAGAATGCTAATGAGAGCGAAAATGTTTCAATCTGTGAGAGCATAAAAGACATTGTGAATGAGGCTGAAACAAAGGATCGGAGACTGGAGAGGGTGGTAAGAAAACTCAAAAGGTCCCTCAGTATGCAAAGAAAAACAAGACAAAATCCATTTCTCCACCACTTCGAAACAAAAACAAGAAGAAAATGCAACAGTGGATGCGCATAATTTTCACAGCAATGGATGAAGAACACACTCACGCACATTAAACACACAACTCACGCACCTTAGGCACAAGACTCACACACCTTAAGTACAAAACTCACACACATTGAATACAAATCTCACGCGCATTAATCAACCGCACAACCGCACGGGGACCTTTCAATATATATATATATATATATATATATATATATATATATATATATATATATATATATAAAAGTTTGGATTTAATATTAATTTATTTTAATAAGTTGAATTTCACATTTAGTTTAATTAGAAATTACTATTTTCTATACATTAATGGTGATAGGTACAAAATAAATAAAATAATTTATCTTTCAACATTATTTGATTAATAATAAGGGAAATAAAGAAACTATAGAAATTAAGTAATGCTATTACAGCACGTTTGGTTCACGGAATGAATTTTGAGGTAATAGGAATGCTATTCCATAAGGAATGGAATAGGCAAGGAATAGAATAGGAATTGTATTCTATTGTTTGGTTCGCGGAAGGAATAGACTTTAGGAATTATATTACAGTGTTTGGTTGATTTAAGGAATAGAAATGAAATATGTTTTAAAAGACATAAATACCCTTATAAAAATATGTGATGGTGGCGGTGGTGATGGTGGTGGTAGCGGTGGTGATGGTGGTGCTGGGGTGGTAGGTGATGGTGGTGGTGGCGGTGGTGATGGTGGTGCTGGGGTGGTAGGTGGTGGTGGCGGTGGCAGTGGTGGGGGCGACGGTGTCG